>NC_064562.1:88795524-90000836 GCF_937001465.1 Orcinus orca
GGGGCAGTCTGTCTATTCTCCCACGCCCCGTTCCCGCTCAGTCCTCAAGCTGCCGCCCCTGGGAGACAGACTCTGGGGCTTTGCACTTAGATCAAACGAAGGGTGTGAACTGATGTTGCTGTCCTCGAAAATATCTAGACGAGGGAATCTGTACGGAGGCCGTAATACTCAAGTGCGTGCTCGGTCGGACCCCTGATTCCAAAGCTGTTGGAGACAGAGTTCATGGCCACCAAACGGATAGTGTTTCATTAAAATAGTCTGCGCAAGAATAACCGGGGTGCAAGAGGCCACATCTCTGCTTGGGCCTTTGGGCAAACCCCTCCTCGCCCCAGGTCGGTCGAGTGGGGGGAAACCCCTGCCTTTTTTTTTTTTTTGTAGATGAGTGATGTGCATTGTGGCAGCAGCCGAGCAAAGGGGGGAAATTAATTGCAGCCAATTAATAATTAATCCCCTTTAAACAGCTTTATTATCTCTCCCGAACGACAGGGATTTGTCTGATAACCCCCCGAAGACCAAATGTCAAGTTTAACCAAATAGTTATTGCTTTATCAACCCGAGTCTGCAAATAAATTAATCAAAAGCAAATCTGTCCTTTGTGCAGCTCATTTGCTGGTAATGGATGGATATGAAGATTTGCCGATATTATTGTCTGTCATTCAATCTAACAAAGTGAACATTTATTGCATATATATTAAAAATTATCCCGGAATCGAGTGGCGCCGGGTTCCATTTATTGGAGTCTTCCCAGGGGTGAAGTCCCCTCGGATGGGGGCTCGTGGGGAAGAGAAAAGTGCAGGAGCGCGCGTCCCAAATCTCTTTAAGCCTCTGCCCCCGTCTCTGCCCCCTCCCCGCGCCGTCCCGCCCCTCAGCCTTTGCCCTCGGCCGCGGGACTCGCGGGCCGCCGCCTGCCGCGCGGCCAAGGCCAGCCGAGCCGCTGTCAAAACAGAGGCCCGGAGCCCCGACCACTCGCAAGGGGATCGGCCCGAGGAAATTTGGGGTGTGAGTGGAGAGAGAGAAACGGGAGGGGGGACAGCTTCTCTTTGTCTTCTCTCTGGTTACATCATTTTCTAATTAGGCATAAAATTGTCTTCATACACTGGGATGGCGGCCTTCATAAACATCACCATTATGGTTCATAAGGACGCCATTGTGGGGAGGCCTTCCCAAAATAGAAAGAGCTGGGGAGGGAGAGGCCTGGAGTCCGCGAGGCCCGGCTTTGTCCTCCCCTGGGAGAAGATGGATGGCCAATGTCATGCAGATGATGACTTGGGACTATTAAACTGTCAGAGGGGGAAGAATCTTTACCAGCCCCCAGCAATGAGGGAAGATTTGGGGCAGGATCCGGAGGGCCTAGGGTAGGAAGGGAGGGCCGGGCGGCTGGCTTAGCCGGGCAGGTTGGAGGACGAAGCAGGTTCGTGGCTGGCGGAAGCAGCGGAGTGCGGGGTGGTAGGGGGCCGAAGCTTGGGTCTCCTCCCAGGCACTTTGGCTACGGCTGCGCTCTGTGCTCAGGGGACACCCGATCTCGAGCTGCCCCCTCACCCCAACCCCATCGCCAAGGCTGCGGGACAAGTGAGGCCAGAGAAAGGAGAGGGGCAGCGAGCCCCGAGCAGTTCAGGGTAGTGCCAGGCGGGGAGACAATTCTTCCCATTATTCGAAGCGGAGGGAGACCCAAGCCCGGCCTCCCACCCGGTCGGGGGGCATGTCGCTAACTGGATGGAGATGGATGGAGGCGCCCAGAGCCCCCGGCATCGTGTCAGACCCGGGGCAATTACTGTCCCGCCAGGACGGGCACACTGCCCGCCACCCTGACCCCGGCGCGCGGGCCTACTGGCTGCCTGCACCGCCTGGGCGATTCGCTCTCTCGCCTTTACCATAACCCGACTTGACATAAATAACTCCCGTGCGCTTGTCTACATCTGCTTGACCTCCTGAACCTGAGGAAAATCTTTGCTGCATTTAGCCAAATTACATTTTTCTTTAGAATAAAAAAAAACCTTTAAAACTGTGAATTCTAGCCTCTTGTCTTGTCCACCGCTAGTTCGGGTTCTGGCGTATCTTGGTATTCACACTGTTGTCAGACAAACCAATTCGCTTTTGAGAAGACAGGTTCCTCCCTGATTACGCCTCGGACATCGGTTGCTCTGTTCCAGGAATGCCGAGCTTTCCAAGGCGACCTGAAGGCACCTTGAGTTACGCCTTCAGTGGTCCCGCCTCCCAAATCCCCTCCCTTGAGTGAGGGAGAGGGAGGCGTGGGTGCCGACCACCGGCTTGGTCCTGGGCTGTCTGGGGTCGCACTGGGGCCAGGCCAGCCGGCCAGAGCAGCCTGGCGCCCAGCGTGTTCTCCCGTTGACCTGATCTAGCAGGGGTGCGGGGGGCAGCCCCGGAAGTGCCCGTGCTGGCGCCACGCGCCGCGGTCACCAGGCGCCAAGCCTGGAGAGGGCGGATAGTGGGGAGGGGAGGGGAATGAGTCTGAAGATTCCAGGGAATCGCCTGGCCAGGCTTGTGTCCAGCGAGGATCCCCAGCTGGAGCTGGCCTGAGGATGCCAGAGCCAGCCTTGTTCCCAGAGGCTTCCTGCGGGTGGGTTGGGTGAGGCGGGGGACGGGTGCTACTGACTTCCTGTCAGTCATCTCGGGCCTACTTAGGCCCAGCTGGCCAGGAGTCAGAGGATCAGGACAGCATCTCAGAACTTTCAAGACGGAAGAGCTCTTAGAGGTCTGGTGGTCAGAGTGACCTCCCAGTGTGAAGGTGTAGCAAGGTCTCATCTACCCCCCATCTAGGTGTGGCCTCCTGACCTTCTCTGATTTCCCCACCGGCCCAGGAATATGTGATGAGCCAAGACTGGGCTCTCCTAGCTCTAGAGCGGTGGGAAGTTGCAATTACATGAACAAGGCCTTGACTTGACAGCTGTTATGAAAACAAAACAAAGCAGAACACACAAACAGTAATCTCCAGATTCTGAAGGGCAGTTTTCCTCATAATATGTTTGCTTTCCATTAAAAAAGGATTACTTAGGGCTTCCCTGGTGGCGCAGTGGTTGAGAGTCCGCCTGCCGGTGCAGGGCACGCGGGTTCGCGCCCCGGTCCGGGAAGATCCCACATGCCGTGGAGCGGCTGGGCCCGTGAGCCATGGCCGCTGAGCCTGCGCATCCGGAGCCTGTGCTCCATAACGGGAGAGGCCACAACAGTGAGAGGCCCGCGTACTGCAAAAAAAAAAAAAAAAAGAGGATCACTTAAGTGTCCTAATTTCTGGAGTATGGTTTTCATACCATCACTGTCAATGTCATTGGAGGTAAGTCCAAGCTGGTGTCTCTTTGATTACTGTTCCTAGTCCCATCCATTCACTTACTAGTCATTAGTCATTCTTTAATAAATCCTACAAAAGCTTTGTGAGGGGATAGTTCCACACGAGACACAAGAGAAACAGAAAACACTGCATTCAAGGAACTTGCAGTTTCCTTGGAAGAAATATCAAGTGTAGTGGATACTGAAGGGTTTCTGATGTAACCTGGTTATGGAATCTCAGGACTCAGGTTAGCCTAAATTTGCCACTTCTTGACTCTGGGACTTGGGTCGGGTACTGAAAGCCTCTGAGCTTCAATTTTCTCATGTTTGGAATGAACCTGCTTGGACACATGCTCTGGGAGTCCCCCTAAATTCTCTGGGTGCTCTAAAACACGTAAGTAATAGCCACAGTCCAGACAGGAATGAGCATCAAAGTGACTGCACAGGCTTGAGGAAGACCTCAGGTTCTCACTGTGCCTCTGAATTTTGCATTCAGTAGTGGAGGCCAAAGTACAAGGAAGGTGTGGGATACACACTAGATTAGGAATCTTGACTGTGAAAAAGGAGTTGGCTTACTTAATCTTTCTGTGTCCTCACCAAACAGTGGGAATAATAATTTCTACCCTACTCACTCCACAAAGTAGTTGTAAGGATCAACTCTGGTTAGGTATGTACATGTGTTTTGAAAACTAACAAGCATCACGGGAATGAAAGAATCGGACCAGGGAGCCGTGGATCCCTCTGTAGAAGGCACCCCCCAAGGATAACTGCTGGAAGGTGGGCTCCATCTTCTGGCTCTACAGGAATGGGAGGATGCTGAGTCTTAGGCAGCAGCTGTCCACGACTGGAATGGCTTACCTCTTGCTGTGTTGCTGTCAGGATAGGACTGTCCATCCTTGATTTTCATTGTCTACCTGTGGATACTAAAGAGAAGGGCTTTTCACACATAGGCAAAGTCCTAGAGATCTAGTGCGTACAGCTGAGGTACTTGCTTCAGGAAGCTTCACTGAATTTTCAAGGCTCTGCTGCTGGAAGTTTCCGTAAAAATAAGATTTATTATTGATTGGAAAAAAGTGTGCAAAGTGAAACATTCTTTTGAAGCTTTGCGACTGCCCCTCCCTTCTGAAGAAATATGTGCTTTCATTCTTAGCAGGAAAAATGAGACAAAACCCAAACCATTCTTTTCATAATATGCTCCTTGCTAAGAACTTTGCTAGCTCACTAAGGGAGGTAGGTGAATTTTTAAAGAAACTTCATCTCCTTGCTGAAATGAGAGGAGGACAGTCACAATGGGTTCCGAGAGAAAGAACTTTGACTTTAGAGACAGTGTGTGCTTCTGAGACAGAAACCTAGGGAAGGAGGAGAAGTGGGGTGGGCATGAAACTTTAAGAAGGAGCAGGTCTCCTGATGGTCAGTTCATAAGGGAGCTAGTTAGCAACGTATTCATCCCTGGTGGCATGTGGAGATCTTCCAGCAGGTTCTCAATTAAGGGAGCTGCCTTTCCTTTCATTCTCTTCACTTTTGTGTTAAATGTTAACAACCTGATGCTATCTATTATGGTGCCATTATCCCAGAATGTTGACCGAACTGGTTCTTTTATCTCTATTATGGGGCTGCCTCACTTGCAGATTTATGCATTTTTGATATTAAATTCTTTATCTCATTAAGCCTAAGCTCTTGTTGACTTTTATTGACCCCCTGCCCTGGTCCCCGATACTTTTCCATATTTAATATTGAAACATTTTTCTCAATGCCCCTCTTGGCTTTGTTGCCATCCGTTTGACGGCTGTCCCTAATGGCCTGTGCTGTTTGCTCTGTTCTTGAACTTGGTGGGGTCACACAGTCTTCAACAGTGATGTCCTCTGAATGTCCACCCTTGCTGTCCAGCTAAGTTGCCCTGTGTCACAAGCTCTGCCTTTTTCTCCGCCCCTAACTACCAACTGCTCCTAATCACTTAAATAAACACCTTCCCTCCTGGTACCCCAGGCCCCCTGAGCCTTTGGGGTTTTGTTTAGCTGAGCTGCTAACGCTCAGCCTGGCCCACCGGCGGCTTGGCCTCCCTGACCTGATACATCGCAGCTCTTCTCCTTGGAGCGCCTGCCTTGTCCAGCGCCCCCTGGGCCAAAGGCCACGGTCCGGGCAGGGTTGACCAGCTGCTTGAGGTGGCCACAAAAGAGACCAAAAGCCAACTTCAGCTAGGAGCAGGCAAATGAATGTATTCATTTATCTTTCTTTCCCCCAAAACCTACCCACAAACTCAATCTACTGCCCAGCTTGAAACAAGACAAAGAGAAAATATTGGAAAGGGGGCGGGCGTGGCGGGCGAGGCCCTCTCGCCCCAGAAATCTTAGCTCCCTTCTTGGGGCCGTCTGTTCAGTTTCACAACACTTACACGACCAATTTCCAGAATTGAAGTTGCCTGGTGTTTTGATTCTTCCTTTGCCTGTGCATTTGTGCCCTGAAGGTCCCTTCCAAATGGATACTAATTGTGAGGGCTGCACACTGCTGGCTGCTCCAATGCCCCAGGGCCCCGAGGACCTGCTTCTCAAAGCCTTAATTGACAAGGACCTGTCTGTATTTAGGAGCAGCTGGTCCACAGCATTGGCACATCAGTGCAATCTTAACGCAGCATCCCTAGCCCGGAGGAGGATGAGGGTAAATGTGGTTAAAATGAAGGAAGATTTATAGCCGGCCCCCTTGGGTAATACGACAGAAGACAGCTCCCAAGATTTTCCCCTACGAGGGGGTTCATTCATCAGCTCCCCGGCCTGGTAGCCGGGTAGGAGGCGCGCTCCAGCTATTATTACTAATGGGGGAGGGGAGGAGGGCCACTTCGAACAATTAGGCAGGTGACAATATTCCACTACAATGCGTCGCCCCCCGAACCGGACCGACTGCCGCGGCTGTCTCCCGCCTCCGCGGGCCTCGGCGCCGGTGCCTCCGCCTGGCTCCGGCTCTGGGTTAATAGTGGCGCCGCCGGCGGGCTGGGGAGAGAGCGGGGAGGACACTCCGGCTGCAGGGCCCGGGAACACGGAGGGCTTCTGCGGCCGCTGGGACTCCTCGTAAGGGTGTCTTAAAGCCCCAAACGGCCCTTGGCAAGGGCGATTGCGTACGCTAGTTTCTCCTTCCTGCGCCGGGGCCGGCGCGCCGGGCTTCCCGGCTTCCCAGCTCCCTGTTCCACGCTGCCCTTCTGAGAGCCTTTCTGAATCCCGCTCGCTCGGTAGATACAGCCATTCAGAGGGTCACAAAGAAGGTTTATTGGTTCATGAGGAACCCGGTTTTGTTGCGATGTGTGGGAAATACTTTGATGTGCGCCCCGTTCGCACGTGTGAACAGGCATAATGGGTTTGGGGATCTTCATTGAAATTTGAAGTTTTAAAGCAGAAATTCCCTAACTTTTGCCTGTTTTTCTCAACTTTTTCTTTTTCTTTTTTTATTCCTTCAGGAACAATGCCAACATTGAAGCCCTCGGTGGGAGTCTGCACAGTTGGAGATCTTTGGTGCCATTTTAGACATCTTGGATTTCATCAATCAAACTGACTGCAATTTTCCATAAAAACCCTGAATTTGGGTCAGAAAGTGGGCAAAGTAGATAAAGATCGTTCGAGCTGTCTTATGAGATGATAAATAGATATCCTTTCAGGCCAACAATGCCAAAGTGCAGTTTTGTGATTCCCTTCCAAGGGTTCTGAATGCAGTGAGTCGAAAGGATTTATACATGTTTTCCCATGGTTTAGGAGGTGTCTTTACATAACTTGTCTCTAGTAGCCTGACCTTTTCCCCTACTGAGTTGCTAAGTGTGTTGGTTTGGGTTTTTGTTTTTGTTTTTCTTGGTGTGTGTGTGTGTGTGTGTGTGTGTGTTTTCACCAAAACACACAAGAAGGTTTTTTTTTTTCTTCCATTGCTCAAATCAATAGAATATGGGTTTGATCTAGATAATTCTCTGCCAATAGACAGGCTGCAGGAGCGCATAAGCTGGTGTGGAAATTCCATTTGCTCAGTGGTTGCTCACGAGGCACTTGAGATACCATTTTCGACACCATGCTGGGTGTAAACCCATTTTCCTAACAACAACGACACCCACTGGCACTGTGTCCTTCCTATTCTTGAACTTGACGAATGGCCTTTTATACAAGGTGAATAAAAGGAAACACTAAAAGAAACCCCAAAAGGGTATTTAATCCACTACCTCCGGAGATCTTTCAACGTGTTAGCTGAAATAACTTCTAAGTGAAGAAGAATATTTTACATTTTTCCTCTTCATTACGAAGAAAATTATCTGTTTATTCAGCATGCATTACACACCACGGCCTAATCACTGATCATGGTGGTTTAAATCCCCTTCCTTTTAAATCTTCTTGACCCTTCTCCTCAAAATGTTTTCATTTTGAGAATCCCTTCACTCAGTGTTTTTAGTTAACCAGCTATCTTAAAAGATTCTTGAAGAATAGTACTGGTTCTTCATTGAGAAACCATGCTTGACATTCTTATTTATTTATGAATTAATTATCTGGCATGAACTCATAGATCTTGTGCGGGTATACACAATTATGCAGCAAATATATTTATAGTTCTTGGTGTAAGATTTTCCCCCCTATACTCATACGAACATCATCTCCTTTTTGTGCTTTGCTTTTCCATACTCCCTAACTAAATATCAAATGTATGTTACAAAGCATCTATAGAAGAGACTGTGGTACAGTGGGAGTTAATTACTGTTATTAACTTACTGGCTTTATTAGTTTTGAATGAAGCACACAGTTGTGGCTACAGTTATTTAAGCACTCTTTATTAGCTAAAATAATTTGCAATTTTTGGACATACTCTTACTGTAAAATTTAAAATGGCAATTGGAGATTCAGAAAAAAATTCCCACCTCTCATTTGTCTTTAATAACTCCTGCTGTCAAGTAGTAAACATTTTAACTTAATGTATAGCTATATGATGACCCTTTATATCACTTTTTCAATGTCATTTTATTACCACTTTTACATTTTGTAAGGTAGAAAACATATCTACTAAATCTAATATCAAGTGATATTTTAAATTTAAAAGTATATTCTGGAATTCAGAAAGACCACTGCACATAGTAAATTCACAAAGGGAAAATAATTATTTATCTTGTTTAATATTTTCCCTAATGCCCTGTCATTCTCTTTTGCTCTTAATATTTATTTTAGATATATCCATGGCATCTATGAAATCTATTTAGTAAGAAGGGACAAGGGGAGAAGTATAGTAGAAAAACTAAAAGTTGAAATCTTGTTAGTTACTTCCAATCGGGATATCACAAAAGAATATCTGAAATTATTATCTAAATAAATGGAATGGTAGAATTTTACTATTGAAGTCTGTTTTACACATCTTCTTTCAGGAATCCACTTACCATGCCAAACAGTCACTGGTACAATTTTTACTTTGGAATTCTGTCAGTTTTGTTCTGTACATATACATACAGTGAAAGCATTTGATCATTGTCATTCTGGATGAGAACAGAGGCCTTATTGATGAACAGAAAAATGTCAAGCAGTTCTATGCGGTGCACTATGTTCTATAAAGTATAGTGCAAAGGACAAATGGTGAAGCAAAAACTTAAAGCTTCAGATTTGAAGGTTCATTCTGGAAACATGTGTTTGAGTTTATGACCAGGCAGAAAGTAATTTGGGCTTTCTCAGGTACTGGTTTTCCAAAGACCAGAACTGTAAACCAGAGAGGGAATGTCTGGAGCAATTTAACTTCCCATTTTTTAGACGAGAAAACTGAGGCTGTGTAGATAAGATGGTGGTCACAATGTTCACTCATGGTAGGACAAGAGCAACTGAGCTTTCTCCCCACCTCCTCTCTCTGGTCCCTTACTAAATCAGGGACACATTTCTCCAGCATTCTTTTTTTTAAAAAAAAACATCTTTATTGGAGTATAATTGCTTTACACTGTTGTGTTAGTTTCTGCTGTGTAACAAAGTGAATCAGCTATACGTATACATATAACCCCATATCCCCTCCCTCTTGCGTCTCCCTCCCACCCTCCCTCTCCCACTCCTCTAGGTGGTCACAAAGCACCGAGCTGATCTCCTTGTGCTATGCAGCTGCTTCCCACTAGCTATCTATTTTACATTTGGTAGTGTATATATGTCCATGCCACTCCCTCATTTCATCCCAGCTTACCCTTCCCCTCTCCGTGCCCTCCAGTCCATTCTCTATGTCTGGGTCTTTATGTTTGTCCTGCCCCTAGGTTCTTCAGAACCATTTTCTTTTTTTTTAGATTCCATATATATGTGTTAGCATACCGTATTTGTTTTTCTCTTTCTGACTTACCTCACTCTGTATGACAGACACTCTGTAGGTCCATCCACCTTACTACAAATAACTCAATTTCATTTCTTTTTATGGCTGAGTAATATTCCATTGTATCTATGTGCCACATCTTCTTTATCCATTCATCTGTCGATGGACACTTAGGTTGCTTCCATGTCCTAACTATTGTAAATAGTGCTGCAATAAACATTGTGGTACATGACTCTTTTTGAATTATGGTTTTCTCAGGGTATATGCCCAGTAGTGGGATTGCTGGGTCATATGGCAGTTTTATTTTTAGTTTTTTAAGGAACCTCCATACTGTTCTGCATAGTGACTGTATCAATTTACATTCCCACCAACAGTGCAAGAGGGTTCTCTTTTCTCCACACCCTCTCCAGCCTTTATTGTTTGTAGATTTTTTGATGATGGTCATTCTGACTGGTGTGAGGTGATACCTCATTGTAGTTTTGATTTGCATTTCTCTAATGATTAGTGATGTTGAGCATCCTTTCATGTGTTTGTTGGCAATCTGTATATCTTCTTTGCTCTCCAGCATTCTTTTCCATGTCCATAAAAAAGAAAGAAAAAAGAATCCCCAAAGACATCTACATCCAGTTCAAGATCCTCCTCTCACTGGCAGTTTACCTTTAATAAGCTAATGTCTGCACAGGCCAAAGGAAGCACAAGGGCAGCTAAATCAATGCCAACAGCCCACCTGGGGAGCTGGGCTTCAGGAGTTCTCCTTTCATGGAAGATTTTTGTTCTTTAGAATTATCTGGGTAGTTCCCTCAATATTCCTATTTCTGTTTCCCTACTTGCAATAAAATGAAACAAATGAAATTGCTTCAAATAGGAAAAAAGAAAGAAAGAGAAAAAGGGCTGTGCCTTTTTTTGTACATACAAAGAGGAAAAATGCCCCCAGGTGAGTGGAAAAGAAGGTATTTGGACCCACAGTTGTCCAGTTTGCCTGTTGACAAATCCTGAATTTATTCTGTGATTCATTTCACCCTTCACTTCTCTGGATAACTACCACCACATCCTAAGCAATTATATAGAATTTACTTATTTTCCTAATACCATAATATTTTAAATCCATCATTTGACACAAATCCATAATTTGACAATTATCAATTATGCTTTTCAAAAATCTTTTAATGCTTATGTTAGCATGCGCAGTAAGCAGGGATAGCATTCTTCTTATTTTCAATGATGACATTCATTAACTTGCTATCATCCCCTCTTCTATGGGGATGATTATTTTAGTGGGTATTGTCAAATCTTACAATTTCTGAAAATGATGTGGTTTACTGAAACATTTTTAGGGGTTTAAAAGGCAATGCCAAGTAAATAATTTAAACCAAATCTACTTCCTCTCTCATTTAGTTGGGTAATTTGAACAGTAGGTGTCATGAATTCTCTGAATGATTTGACCTTCTGATCTTAGTCTACCGTGTACATGACTTAAAAAATTGTTAAAAATAGCACTTTATTGTTTCTTTACAAGTATGTGAGACAATTTTACTTTAGAACATTTTCAAGTTTTAATAAGGATTTAATAACATCTGGATTTAATAGAGGAGGCTAACATATGGGAAGGTTTTTACAGAGCCATTCACATTAAATCCCCAAAATGGTTTCAATCAGCAGGTATCCTGATGTTTATTTAATGAAGAAATGTATGAGCAGCTGCTGCCTCCCAGTTTTAGATGTAGTTATCTTTCATTGTGCTGCAACAAATCAGGAAGAAGAACAGATTTTAGCTATAATTTGGGATCATTCTATTAGATATGCAGGCCTACAACAGTAGATTCATAAACAAGAGCAAGGAGGAAAAAAATCAAATATAACAACTCTGGGGATGGGATCTATGGGTCGTGTTTTCAGATCTATTGCTAGTTTCTAGGTCGTAAGAAATATTCAAGTTTAGATTAAGCCCTAAAAGGCCTTGTGTAGATAAATAAAAATCCAATCTGACACTGATTCTTGACTGACCTTGCGGTATTATTGCAGATGGACATATGGGGCTAATTTTTGTTGTCCAGTGCATGGTGGGCATTGACAATAGCATAGTATCCCTCTAACTATGCCAAGGAAAAACAGTGGACAACTGAGACTATGATGTGGTCAGGAGGGTTTATGGGGCAACAGCTCCTGGGACAGACAGTCTTACAGCGGGTATATATCGAGCTGTGAATGAGTTGTTCATTTTACCGCTATTTAAAGCAAGAGATTTGGGGCTGGTAAATACATTTATTTCTTTGGTACATGTCTGCCTTTTGAACAAATATGAGCTGTGGGGACAGATACTGATTGCTCTCAGTACCAATGCATATGCTTATGCTGGACCTCTTAAAAATGAATAAAGATAGTATTTGGCAGACCTAACAGTAAACTCCTTACTTTAGAGAGCAATTATGGGAACATTTTCATAACTTCAGCCTTGGGGATAGGGTTAACTACAGCCTTACAAGTTTTACCTAATATTTTTTGTGAACAGTTCCCAAGTTTGGCAGAAGGGTACCCTTCTTTTAAGAAGGGTAGCTTGAATCTGCTATAATGGGGCCTACTGTAATGGGTTAAGTTGGAATTGTATTTTTATATTATCCATCCAGGGTCGTTACAAGTGATAAATTTATTTGGGAAGTTCTCTGGCAAGGCAGGGTTTTTTCCTTCATCTTTTCTCCCCCGCCCCTTTTCCCCACCAGTTTCACCACAATACATATTCATTAATTTTTAATATGTTTATTGGTGACTAAGGTGAAGTATTTGTCTGATTTAGACTTTCAGAGGCCCTAAGTATTTCATGCAAATTCCTACAGTGAGTCTGAAACGAAGAAGACAGAAGGGAGGTAACTTGAGCTATTATCTGACAGCAATGAGCTCTAATGACTGGGTGTAGGTGAGGACCAGAAATTTGGATTAATTTGTAATTGACCTGTATTGCCTGTTACAGATCTGGCAACTGGGTTTGCCCGTGAACTGACTGCCGTGGCCGAACACACAGCCAACATCAGGAAAGTAGCTGTTAGCTCACTAAAAAAGCAAGGACTCCGCGACTGGAATCTGGGCCCTCCTACTTCCCAGCTGTGTGGCCTTGGGCAAACAACTTAACCACTCAGACGCTCGTTTTCCTCACTGGGTTGTTAGGAGGACTGAATGATCAATACTTGCTAAATGCTTAGAACAAAATAGTTCTAACCACACGCGTCACAGTGAGGAGGCTTCCGCTCCATCTCCCTGTCTTCACTAAGAAACCCCTCACACCCAGAGTCTCCTCGCTTCCAGATCCCTGCAAAAGCAGCCTCCACGGGGTGTGAAGACTGTTCCGCCCGCCCCTGACTGCTCCCGGGATCCCCTCACATCTTAACACCTTGATCTGCCCTAGGCCTGGCTGGCCGCAGGTCCGCTGGGCCGGAGCTGGAGAGTGAGCCGGGATGAGGCCAGGGACCTCGCACCCAGGCGGATGGCAGAGACTCCGAGGGGCGCAGAAAAGCCTGGAAGCGGGCGGGAGCGGGCGGGGCGCACTCGAGGTGCATGCTAATGAGCAGCGCGGGCAGCGCCCGCCGCCGCCGGCGCGCTCGCAGCCCAGGAGCCGCGCCCCGGCCGGGGCACGCGGTGCCACTCAGGCCGGCGGGGGGCGCGCAGCTCGCAGCAGCCGCGCGCCCGGGCCTCTCAAAGCCCCTTTCAGCAGCTCTGCAGGCTCCTCACCAGAGGAGTCTGGAGCGACATAAAAGCGCATTATGAAAATTATAATATCAGCCACAGAGCATGTCCACGGAGGCAGCTCTGCACCTTTGAGGCATTGAGGCTCGTTCAGCTGGGCCGAGGGGGGAAATATCCATTTGAATTCGGCCCCTGAATGGGGGCAGCGGCGGCGGCAACGGCAACAGTGCCTCCTTTATCCATCCGGCCACCTCTCCTGCTTGCTCATTCCCGGGCTGTTGCACCTTGTCTCCTTATGGGCAAGGGTGTGGAGCGGCAGGGGCACTGGGAGGACAAGGGAGCAGAAGTGGGGGGCCCCAATTCACAGCCGCGCTAGGACAAGGAGCGTTGTCACTCGGGTCCCCAGGAGAATGATAAATGAGGCTTTCTGGGGCCCAAGGAAATTGTTCTGCTGGGGATTGGAGGAGCGGGGGTCAAGGGCTGGGTGCATTTACCGGAGGCTGGAAGGGAGTGGATTCGGGGGTCATGCCCTATTTCCTTGTCTTTGTGCCAAGCCGGAGCAGCCATTTTTAGGGCATTCTCCCCATCAGAGCTCGGATTCCGGTATCTGGAATTACGGGGTGGGCAAGGGTGAACACCTCTAGGCTCGGGGACCCAGAAGCAGCCCTCTGGTCTCTGTGTGAGGACCGCACACATCTTGGACTCCAGTGGGGGAGCGGACACCTGCAAGCTCGTCAGAGACGGAGCTGAGGTCAGAGTGGACCCCGCACGAGGGTCTCCTCCCAGCCTGCAGGGTGCGCCATTTCGGCTGTCTGACTCCCAGTCAGGCCTTATCACGCCAGCCTTCCCCTCGATCCCCTCGGACTCCTTCGGTTCCTGGGGCGGAATTCGCACGCTGGGGCCCCGAGGCGGGTGTGATCTATTATAGCAGCTGAGTTGCCTCACCATTCAGCGCCCTGTCCATTGTCTTGTTAATCACCTTTCATTATGGACTGCTCAGGACCATCATAAAGCTTTTAATATTAATAAGGCCCAGCGCACCAGCCCCCGCACCGCGGTGCTGAGCGACCCGGCAGACAGCGCAGGTGTCGCGCTGCAACCTGTTCAGCCAGCCAGGGCGGGAGTGGCCCGGGGTTAGCGCGCCGAGCTGGGGGAGGCAGGTGGCGCCGGGTTCCAAAAGAAGACGGGGAAGAAAAACAAAACAAAACAAAACCCCACGTCCAAAAAAAAAAAAAAAAAAAGGGATTTGCTTGGCTTCAAAGTGTGCGCCCGAAGAGTTTAACTCTAGGGGAGAGGGGAGGTGAGAGCTGGGGGTGGATAACGAAAGGGTCCGCTTGGGTAGGGATGTGACATTTCCTGTGGTGAAGCCTGCATTGGCTGCTAATAGAGATCTAATTGATGGGTGAAGTCCCATTTCCGCGCGCGCTCCTTTATTGCTCCATCCAGTCTGTTGCAAAATATAACCTTAATTTGATTTAGCAATTCCTCCAGGATTCGGTGCGAGCTTCCAGCCCAGGAAAAAAAAATCGTTATTAAAAAAGTTAAAGTACAGACTTGGATTCGGTGCGTTGCCTTTTAAAAATCTTGCCCCAGCTCCTGACATTTAGCACTTTCTCTTTTTGTAATCGCCCGGTCTTTTATGATTATTAATACCCGCAGTGCTCCGGGATCCGCGCAGTGCGCGGTTATTGGGGATGCAAATTGGCGCGGAGGCGCAGAAGCCAGTGGGTGCGTGGGCTGCGGCCTGGAGCTACAGGCCCGTTGGGATTCGCGCCGCCCGGATGGTTTAGAGTTTCCGTAATCCCATCCCTAGGCCAGGATTCCCGCAGAGGCCGCCCAGGGACAGCGAGTCTTGCAGCAGGAGCTGCCTGGTGCCAGGTGGTGGCGCGCAGGTGGGAGGGGCCCGGGTGTTTTCTCTCCCCCACCTTAGCTTCCCAACAAGGTTTAAAAGTAATAGCACAGGGCGTAAAGGTGCCTGGTCCATAACATTGTTGTTTGCGTGCATGAGGTGGTCCAGAGGCTATGACTCTGGGTGCTGTACGGAGATGAAACTTAGCTCTTGTTTGTGATACAAATTGGATGTGAAGGGGCCATTCTAAGGTTATGGCTTCCTTCCTCACTTCTTCCCTGCTTCTGTCCCCAGCCCCCAACCCACCCCTACTTCTGTCTCCTAAAAGTCAAATGTATATCCTCCTCAACTCCTAGTCGGTTCCAAGAGACTGCAGAGCAATAACATGTCTATCTTTTTTTGTTTACTTCTTCCTCCTCTTCTTTCTCCCAGTAGGCTGGGGAAGCCCCTTAGGGAAATCCATTTGTATCTAGACATCCGTAG
Source organism: Orcinus orca (assembly GCF_937001465.1). Classification (NCBI taxonomy): domain Eukaryota; kingdom Metazoa; phylum Chordata; class Mammalia; order Artiodactyla; family Delphinidae; genus Orcinus; species Orcinus orca. The sequence continues at coordinate 88,811,099 of NC_064562.1, forward strand.
TCATATCGAAGACATTGTTACAAAAACTACCCACAAACAATAGCGCCTTCCTGAATTGCTCTTTACCTTGTCAACAAAGTTGTGTAAGAGAAATGATGGGGTTTAAACCCACCCGTTACCAGCCATATGATCTTGGTTTAATTCAGTATCTTAGCCTTGGCTTTTCACTTTTAAAATGACATCGAAAATAATAAAACACTTCCAGAGGTTGTTTTGAAGTGATGTGTGAGAAAACCCCTTGTAACGTGTTTATAAAAATAAAATAATTATCGTAAAAACCTAAAAATAGAAATCTGAGTCATCAGTAGAATAGAACTTCAGAAAATTGTAGAAGCCTCCTTTCCCCAAATTTGGAACTGGGTTTTGTAGAGGTTACAGCAGATGGTGCTTCATGATTCACTTTGCCTCAGACGGCCCTAGATTTAGTGCCAGGCTTCTCTCTGGAACTTGGAGCCCCCAGAATATTTTTTTTTATAACCAGCATTTGCATCTGTCAGTCTTAAAACACTTCCCTGTGTTGGAGACCAGCCGTGGTCTCCAGTTGCACCAGCAAATATTAAATGAGCTCTTTAAAAACTGATCATCGACTTTCCCAAGTCCAACTCCAAGAAATCTCCTGGAACAGCAAGAAGATGAGGCCTGAGCATCTGGTGGTCACATAAGTCATCCTGTGCACCCTCTCCCCCCCACCCCGCGATCTTCATCCCTGAGATGTGGAGCATTGGGAAGAGTGCTCAGGCATTCCCTGGCTGCACCGCCTCTCTGCAGCGCCCTTGATGGGTTTAATGAGGCAGAACAGCGTGAAGGGGATGTGAACTGGTCCAAATGATTGATGAAGCCAGGGGCAAAGCCCAGGCGTTTCCAGATAAAGCCCCATACAGCCCGTGATAAAGGCAGGATAGTGGCAGGGCTGGACTCCTTCAAAAGCGGTGGCCCAAATGCATTGAGAGGAAACAGGGAGGGAAGGTGCTCTGTTGTTACCTAATCAGTTCAGGCACTAAGCCACCAGCCACAGAGAGCAGAGGAGGGCTGCAGAGGAAGTGGGGAGGGTGAAAGGAGCTGATCTCTGTGCTGGTGCTCTGTCTGTCTCTCTCTCTGTCTCTCTGTCACACACAAACACACACACACACACACAGCTGCCTCTCACTCTTTCTCCCTTCTGGCTTAGCCAAGACCAGTTCAGCCTCAGCCTCCACAGATGTCCAGGTACTCAGCGTGGGACCTTCCCCCGGTCACAGAGAGAGGGAGCGAAGGTCCCAGAGGAGCAGAAGTAGCTTGGCAGGCCTTACTCAGTGTTAGGGCACCTCCTGTTTCCCTTCCTAGGTATTAGAAAGTAATGATTACAACAAAAGATTCTAGTCTGTGAAGGGGGGGGAGGTCCCAAACCCACTCAGGGATTTTAATGAAAAATTTTTTTCTATTTCTCTGTTAAAAGCAAAGAAATAAAACAAGATTCATTAGCTTAATGTAAAAAAAAAACCCTATTTTTTTCTATACATATTGTTTTTGAAAAGTTGGTGTACTATAGTTCTTAAAACAAATAAATAAAGAAGATAAGAGTCATTTGCCCAGAAATAATTTTGGAATTAGAGTGCTCAGTGACTGGGAAAGCAGTAATGCCAAATGAACATAAATATAGCAGGTGACACCCTACAGTTAAGCTGCTTCTGCTCCCTAAGAAATCGAGTGAGAATAAGGCGAAATGTTACCTTTTTTTCCTCCTGGGCCTCAGGGCCTGGTGGATAAACACAGTCCCTTTTTTCCCTACAATCCAAAGTCAATTCATAAGTACTTACTTATAGGTATGGAAAGATTAAGGAACATTTCCGTCCATGGAAGGGAAGTTTTGGGTTTTAGTAGGGGTATATTTTTTTACACCGTCCATTATATATAACTTCCACCTGTAAGTTTTAGTCATTGACTAGAACTCGTCTTCAGTTTCTCGTTCATGGATGTAGAACCTATATCTTATGTTCTATGTTTCAAAGGGCGGGTATGGTAATGTTGCTGGTACCCATGAATATTTGAGAGCTCTGTAGATGAATGAGGTGGTAAGAACCCTCCCCCTCTGCAACTTCTGATTTTTTAAAAGGAACTTGCCTGGACATTAGCCTTCTACGTTTTCAAACAGCATTTGTATAATATAATGATTTATTCTGTCCATTTTTACTATTCACGCCTGTCAAGTGCAGGTCATTCTTCTTCTTTGGTCCCTGAGTTTTTAACTTAGAAGGCAAGTTCCTGGAGTATAGGTATCCTGTCTATTGAATGACTGTGTATTGTATTACAAGCAAGTAGAACTTAATAAATAAATCATATGAGCTTATCATTTAAAAGAGAAAAGATGGAAAATTATCTTCTAGCACCTTCAGATGTGGAAAGGTATGTCAAAAATAATCTTTATCTCTGATTGCAAAGCAATATATATTATTCTTTAGAAAAGAAAATTTTATGATCACAACGTTTCTTAACAACATCCCCTTGAAAACATTTCTCAATTTATAGCATTAAAGTGAATCCTGTTCTTTCTTTCTGGAGCTCCTAAATATTATATGTTTACAGAAATCTTTCAAGGAAGAAGATGAGACCAGGACCGAAAATTTAATCTTGAACACAACTAGGGGCTTGTTTGAGACTAGAGGGAAATCATAATCTTTTAATAACAACATTTAACTACAGTCCGTATCATCTACATAAAATCTTTCTGGCCACATCGTTTGCCAAACTGGGTTGTAGAACTGAGATAATTCTCTATATAATTTGGCTGAATGGACATTTGGTGAATGTAAAAACTTTTCCCTAAAAGTATATTTATAATGACTAGATATTGTAAAGTATGTATCTGCATGCACATTATTGAGAAAAAAAAGAGATTTTGATCCCAAACTCTCTCATTTATTCAAGTAAATTGATTTTGTTGATTAAATAACTGCTTAGCTCTCAACTTCTTGTCTATGAACAAAATAAACTGCAAGGTTTTTGGAAAAGAAGGCTGCTTTGTGTCTCTGGGTCCCTAATATTAAGTAGAAGTATCTAGTATTGTTACTTTAAACATAGAGCAAATCCTTTTCCCCCAAAGTTGGCCTGAATTTCTGATTGAGGGTCCCAGGAACTTCTACAGCTGTAACAGGAACCCTGCAGGCAGTGTGCTTACAGAAACTACTCAAGACGAAACACAGTTAACTTTTTATGCAATTATTTTCTAATATGTATTGGAGATAAATGCACCTGCAAGGTAGACTTTAATTAGCTGCTATATAGGAAAAGCTCTTGTTGTCTTCTTAATAGTTTTAAGTTCCTATTGTTTAACTGGATTTTAAGAAAAATTGTAAAGGAGGTTTGTGCAGATAAGTGAATCAGCACTTTTGTACCTTAAACGTTAAAGAGTGAAATGGTTTTATACTAAAAGATACAGGAAAAGATCCCAGCATTAACATAAGTAGATATGATTATTTGTATTTGGGGAATATTTTTGTAGTCGTAATAAAGATGTTAATTATGAGAAAAATTTCCTGAAAGTGAGTTTTAAAAAAAAATCCTCTACTAGACATTGTAAAATGTCTCTTTCTATTCCCTTTCCTCTCCCACTTTAATTCAAGTTTTGTTTTTTCATTAAAAAAGAAAATAGTTGATTATTACCTCCTCATTTACTTTCTTTTAAGGAAGGTCAAGGAAATGAGATTAAAACTGCATTTAAATTTTGCAGGGGCTGAAGTTTTACTTAATTTTCTTTTCATGATAAATATTATTTTATTAGCTTGTCCGAGTATCATTACTAAGGCTATGCACATACTTGCATAGCTATTTCTTTACGCTTATAGTTTTCCAGAAACATTTTATTTGCTTAAAAGTGCAGGGTGAAAAATTTTGCTCTTCCTCTGAAAACTGGCTGATTGTGGAATAAAAATGATGAAACTTTTTATGTGCTTAGACCTCACTGGATCTCTAGGGAAATCTGGAGAGAAATGACAAAATAACTAGCTATAGTGACTGAAAAATTGCATTTGTTCAAGTGTAGGATGGAATTTCATAAACATTGGAATTTACATAACTATTTATATGACTATAGAGTTTCATAAGCAGGAAGTATTGATGTTTGATACTTACATGGCTATAGTTTTAGTACATTTGTTTGATAGTGATGTGGGTGGATTTTGTTTGTGTATTTAAATGAGGCTGAATGCATAGTCTTTTGATTTTTATTTCTTCTATCTTCTATGGTAAAAGCAAATCAAAACAAAGGAACTTCATGGCCTTAACTCAAGTCCAAATTCCTTGGACCTCTTGATAAAGCTTTAAGGTCACTAAGTTAAACACACCAGGAAGATATAAAATTTTGGCTCTTAAAAGTCAAATATCTTTATCCATATTGTGAATAACAAGATATCTTCCCAGCTTTTATGATGTATTTTCAAATTAATTTATAAAAGACGTTGGTGATTAGTAATGTTTCACAAAGACCTTAGCTATGCAATTGTCTAAATATATCATTCATTCAAACTTGGAAGCTTAATGTTCACGAGATTCATCTTCCTTTGCACATAGAGAACATACCCCATATTTTCAAAGACCATCCATCTATTTATTGTTTTGAAAATAAATGTCTAGCTTCCACACATTCTAGATACCCTTTTGTGAGACTCTTTTTATTATATAATTTCTCCACGGGTCATTAGAAGAAATGCTATTTACCTCATTTTTTCCTCATGTTTACCTCATGTTTTCTCAGTAGGTCCTACTCTATCAACGAAAAATGTTTGTATATTCTCAGTCTTTCCTGTGATTTTCATTATATATTCTGGTTTAGGAATGGGTCTTTAAAATTTTTAAACAGTTTTTAAGGAAAAAAAAAGCCCACTGGAAGTGAATAAAATGCACAACAAAGATTAGCTGGGAAGTGTTCAATGTGCCTTGTTTGCCTTGCTTTTTTCAGAAGCCACTCCTGTCAGTGGTCAGTTATAATAAAGGAAGAACAAAGTTCCTTGATGTATAACTGAAAAAAAAGCTGCCTGCAGTTCCTTTCAATTGCCCCGTTGCCCAGGCAGGCCGGCCTCCAGCCAGAAGCCAGCAGGCAAAATTTAACAGCCACGCTTCAAAACGTTAGTAGCAACTATCAATGCATCCATAACTCTTAGCCCTCTAGATATGGGGTCATCTTTCAATACTATCCCACTGTCATATACAACATTTGTCTTGTCCCACATTCAACTGATTGTGTCAAACTATGGAGGGACTATATAATACACATATACAATAGCACAATGAAAGTAATAATCTCCAACCCAGCTTCTTTATTTATTTGAGTGCTATTACAAAGTTTCCTGCAGTAAGGAGAAGCTGGGGAGGCCGTGACATGTTCCAGCCCCGCAGTCGATCTTAGAGGAGTGGAGGCTCTGGAGGGCTGAAGTACAGAATGCAGTTGCTTTGGCGTTATGCAAGAATCCAGCTTTTCCATTGCTTTGATAACCCGCTTTGTTTTCCTAAGTTCTGGTAGTTACGACTTAGGTAGAATCTGTTTTCTGTTTTTACTTAAAAAAGTATATTATGCTAATATTTATGGATGGCTAGCAAAATAATTGGTTATTTACTCACCTTGATGTTTAAGTACTACTGATCCTTCGACCAAAACGAATCCTATACAGAAAAGTACATCTTATTTTCTTGAACTGAATCGTATATACAAAATCATAGTGAGAGATTAAAGGTATACTCGCCTTAGAGTTTTTTCAAGTTGTTTTATCCACGTATCAAAGACTTCAAGAAAATAAAAGTTGGCTTTGGAGAATGATTGCATTTTTCTTTTGAATCTATACCTGCTATAAGGAGTGAAATGTCAACAAGTCAATGGAGAACATTTAATCATTTAGTCATTGGAAAGGTTGGCAAGGCATTTAGACAGAAGCCTGAACGACAGGGTAAAATAATATTGAGAAGTACTGCACTCAATTTAGAAATATTACCTCAAGCAGAGATTTATTAGGCTAAACAATAGTAATAATTTAAAAGCTGTGATACAAATACTCTTGTAATTAGGATTTGTATGAAACTAGTTAATTGTTTTTAGACAATTATTTAATTGTGTGATTATATTGCAATGTTTCTGAGCAATAGAGCTCACTTTCGCTATGCAACATGATGAGAAAAATGACAAAGAAAGGAATGAGTTTCAAGAGAGCGGTGTTTTTTTTTAGCAATCAGAAGAAATGCCTTGTTCAAGAATATACGTCAGGATAAGATTAATAGGAAAATGACCATCAAAAACCAAATTGCATGGGGAGGGAGAACAGGATCCTAACCCAGGTGTAACAAATAATTTGTAGTTCTTATCCATCACAGAGCAGAGGAAGAGTCACTGAAAGCAGAGCCAGCCTCCTTCCGAGGATGTTCAAAAAGAAAAGGAATCTTGTAAATATCTTCACAAAAGTCAATTCTCTTTCAACAGTCAAACAATGCTCTTGCTTACATAGCTGCAAAGTACGTGGGGTTTTCCGCCACACGGTAATATTTTTATAGCCCCGCAGTCACCATCTATTCCATATACACAAACATCCGCGCACCCAGAAAATAATTGCGGATAATTCAATGTTCAGATTCGATAATGGATGCTCAAATAAATATGAGAATTCCAAGCAAATTTGTGCAAATGAAAAAAGATTTCCTCTGACATAATGGCATGGTGCAAGGCTGTGTGTAATGAGCTGTAATTTGTCTGGAAGAGCATTTTAAAGGGGTTGATCCATCCACTGGAAGGCCAGCAGCCGCTCCGAGTCTTGCAGCAGTGAGCTGGCCTGCCTCGTCTCAGAGGAAATTACACCACAAGCAGGCCAAATTTCTGACAACTTCCATAAATTATTTCAGATTTTCATATTTCAAATTTCATCTGCATTCATCATGTGAGTTTGACTGGGGAAAAATGTCTAGGAGGAGTTCTGCTAGCATTCAATGCAGCAGTCCCAGGAGCCTGCCCTGGGACTAGATAATTTAATTTCATTTTGATTAGATTATTCTTGCTGCAGTCTACTGCCAATCTGAAGTATTGTGCCTTCTCTTCTACTTAACCTTCCTGCCCCATGCCTGCTCCAGCCTGCATGCAGCTCTCTGTATTGCAGAATATATTTGAACAATCAAAGTTAGGAGTTATTATTTTGCTTTCCATTGTCCATCCTTATAAAAGCACACATCTTTCACTGGGCTCCCTCTTCCCAGAAATCAGATTACTTCTTTTTTTTTTTTTGGTTTGTAATATTGTTTACCATTTTCAGTGGAAAGTGCCCTGTAATTTAGGTGGAAAATCTAAAATCATTACTAAATCTCAGGATGATGCAATAGACCAGAAATGAGGATCATCTTTAAAACAACTATAATCATCACTAGGTGATACACAAGAGACTGAAAACAGGTAAATAATGAATACACCCATCCATTAAAGTAAAAATCTATTGTAAACCAAAGTTATTTTTCAACCCTTTACCTAATGGTCAATGAAGAAAACCCTCTGTAATCGGTCTTCAAAAGCAGGACATTAGAGATTCAGAATACAAAATCTTGTAAACATGCAAAACCATAAACATGATTAACTTACGAAAAATATTGGCACAATAGCAAAATAATATGGGAAACAGACTCAGAAAGGTTTTAAAATATTCTCTTAAATTGAATTTGAATACATGAAATGATGATTAACAGTAAATATGGACCATGGTTACCTCAAAATGCATAATCACAATTTTTTCCTTATTTTAAGAAAATGACTGTGCTTATATGAGATTCAATAACCCAGGAACACCAAAAATGTTTGTCACTTACTAAGTTAGAGGCAAGATTATTAGAAACATAGATAAATAAACAAAGCTAATGTTGTTCTTTAAGTAATATCTATAACTTCCTCCTTATTGAGTTATTTCTTTAAACAATATAAGTTTTTTTGATGCTATGTGTCTGAACTGAGGACTTTCGGTTCTTTATTGTTCTCCATTTCGATGAAAAAAATTGAATTGGGGTCTGTTATATTGAATTTTGTTCAGTAAATATACTGAAATCGTATTTTTGTTAGAAACTATCAATAAATCCAGTATAAGAAAAGTAATAAGATACAAATATGAACAGGACCTTTTGCAAAGGAAATATTACAAAGAGAGTGCTCCCAGAAAATATATTAGGGAATGTGTTTTTTTCCTTGTGCTAGGAGAAAATACAGAAAGAAGGACACGAAACTGTGGGTTTTTTTTTTTTTTTTTTTTTTTTGCGGTACGCGGGTCTCTCACAGTTGTGGCCTCTTCCGTTGCAGAGCACAGGCTCCGAACGCACAGGCTCAGCGGCCATGGCTCACAGGCCCAGCCGCTCTGCGGCATGTGGGATCTTCCCGGACCGGGGCATGAACCCGTTTCCCCTGCATCGGCAGGCGGACTCTCAACCACTGCGCCACCAGGGAAGCTCCTGAAACTGTGTTGTTTTTAATGCAGATTACATGCTTGAAATGAAAACAATTCTAACTATTATTTCACATGGTTCAATAAAATAATTCTTCCAGTGCTGAAGTTAAAAAAAATACATTAGAAACACACCTAAATCTTTTTTCTACATCAAAATAACTTACTAAAAAGACATCACACTTGATAAATAATTGACTTCCCAGATTATGAAAATTCTGAAACTTTTTTGCTGTCCATGTTCTAGTAGAGGTTATATAACAGTCTCAATTCTTAAAATCAATTTCAATGGCATATGTGGCTAAATCATCCATATTTAGAACCCCATTATATTCTATCAGTAATATCCTAGGAAAAAGGGGACAAGGACTTAACAAAATCTAATATATTATGGATACATGTCTTGAAGCAGTAGATCGTGTTTATTTCCTCTAGTTTTGGAGATGTTGGGGGTCAAGAGAAAAAGAATTGAACGTGTTGATTGTTATTTTTTCCCCCTACTTGTTTAACTGACTTAATCCTCTGGGAAAGGAATGACATTGTAAACTAAACTGACTTGAGGCAACTTCATTCTGTGAAGAGTCATAATTTGCTTAGTGACCCCTTGCCCTGTCATATGAAGTCAGACACAAGGCATTGGTCACTAGGGGTGCTAAAAACTTCCGTGGTGTTTTCACTTTTATATGTCATCATGGAAACCAGCACCTTAAACGCAGAAAACTTTAATGACATTTCCTATTAGTTGAGCCCTTTGAACAGTTATATATCCACTTGGATATAGTGGCAGTTGTTAAATAACTTTCCAATAAATAAAATATGAAAAGGAAAAAAATTGTAGTTCGGTATTTGCAGCTTGTCTTAAGATTCTAAAACTTGTTCTAATAAAATTAAAGGCATGCACTTTTAAACTCCTATCTAATTACTCTCTTGAAAATCTCTGTGACTTAATGTTGGAGCCACTGTGCCGTTTGGCATGGAGAACTGGCAATTAAGCTTTTTGTACCCAGTATTCAAATTTGAGAATGTCACTTTATTACTTTGATTTTTAATTATGGACCATATCAGCAGAAAAACTTCCACTGAGTGCAGTAAAAGAAAAAAGAAAAACCCTTTCCTGGAAATGGCAGTCAATGAAGAGAAAAGCAGCATTCCTAGAAATGTATAATTTATGATCAAAGCAAGAGGCTCCTGTGGGCTATCATCAAGGTAGTTTCAAACAAGGACAGAGACTTGTGGGAGTGTTCATATAGCCTGGCGCCTTTGGCAGCAGAGTTTTGGCTTCTGATGCTGGGGAGTAGCCTAACCGCTTCAAACTTTGTAAGCTGAGCTCTGGAAGAAATGCAATTCATTTTGTGTCTACACTGTAGAAGTGTCTACACTCATCTTTTTTTTTTTTTTTTTTGCGGTACTCGGGCCTCTCACTGTTGTGGCCTCTCCCCTTGCGGAGCACAGGCTCCAGACGCGCAGGCTCAGCGGCCATGGCTCACGGGCCCAGCCGCTCCGCGGCATGTGGGATCTTCCCGGACCGGGGCACGAACCCATGTCCCCTGCATCGGCAGGCGGACTCTCAACCACTGCGCCACCAGGGAAGCCCACTCATCTTTTTTAATAGAGCAAGGATTTTGTTGCTATCAAGAAGAAAAATTAAAGTCTTAGTATGGTGGGCCATTTTCCCAAAGTAGGAGCATTCTAGCTTTCAGTTAAAAACTTTAATCTCCTGCTCCCATAATTTAGAGGCTGCTATGTTGCCTGGATTGTGTAACTCCAGGGACGCCATTTATATTATTTACTATGGAGTTGTGCTCTTGGGGGTCATTGTCATAAAATACAGTGGGAATTGTGCCCCCTAGTGTTGTGGAACTCAGAGGCTCCTGTGAAAGCCATTATTGAATTTCAGGCCTCTGTTAGGTTTCTTTCTGCAAAGGAGGGAAGACAGAAATGGGAAGAGAGGAAAGGACCATTGCGTTCCATTTCTTCCCACCCTCACCACAAGCACAACCCCTAATTTTCTTTCCACTCCATGTAGACTTTTCCAAACAACTACGAAGAGGAACTTATTACAGGTTCAGATCTGCCTAAATGAAGGAGTGGGAGAATGGAAGCTTAGCCTGCATTCTGAAGTTCTCTCTCATTTTGACCTCTTTCACAGAGTCAGAGAACCTTAGGTTGCTAAGTCAGACAGGCATCTCTCCATGAGTCTGAGTGGCAGCACTGCATTAGAAATGAGATCCAGAAGCCAAGTTGACCCAAATGTACCCTCTCAAGATGGCGCTTTGGGAGTCAAATGTAGGCTTTCTTACTCTTAGAGAGACATATTCAGGCCAGGAAAATCTAGTTCTTATCATGGAGATTTGGATTGCTGATAGAATTAGTTCATTATTTGAAAAGATCGCTACTTAAGGAAATGTGACAACTGGCTTAAAACCCAAATCCATTATGTCTAAATCTTTGGTTGAGGAAAGAGGCCATAGGGCAAGGAGCATAGGAGGCAGATAAAAAGAATCAACCTTCTTGGCCTTCACTTTCCTCACCTGTAAAATGGAGTGACTGGATTAGATTATGTCTTCAGTTGTGAAATATGTTGAAAGTAATTGGAAATGAATAATAAAGTACAGAAGTTTGTGAATTTTAATCTTATCTTAAAGATAAATTAGAACAATTTTGCATTCATGTACTCTCAACTATGATTTTTTTGAGTGAGGGAGACATAATGCTCTTTACAGTCAATATCTTGGGAACGGAAGTGCGTCAGCCGTGAGAGTATCATCTGCTAAGACAGAGTTAACTGCTGAACCAGACCTATCAAGAGCTTCCATCTGTGACAGTGAGCATGGTTCCATTCCTAGATGCACCTGTAAATTAGGTAAATTCATCTTTGGCATTTCTCTGCTTTTTTGACATTTTATCTGCCCTTTCCATATTATATCTATGCTCTCTCTTCTGTCTCTACCCTCAGCCCTCACTTTGCCCTTGCCTTTTTCTTTCCTCAAAATGAAATCAACCAATTCCAAGTGGTCTACTCCAGCCCAGTTTTGTAAGGTGTTGTTCATGTAACCCTGGTAGTGCTCAAGATTATTTTGGACAGTATCTACACAAATGTTTGCAGTGTAATAGTTAAGTATTTATTTATTTATTTTTGCAAAGCTATGTTCATTATTATTATTATTTTTAAAACATCTTTATTGGAGTATCATTGCTTTACACTGTTGTGTTAGTTTCTGCTGTATAACAAAGTGAATCAGCTATCCATATACATATATCCCCATATCCCCTCCCTCTTGCATCTCCCTCCATCCTCCCTATCCCACCCCTCTAGGTGGTCACAAAGCACCGAGCTGATCTCCCTGTGCTATGCAGCTGCTTCCCACTAGCTATCTATTTTATATTTGGTAGTGTATATGTGTCCATGTCACTCTCTTATCTCATCCCAGCTTACCCTTCCCCTCCCTGTGCCCTCCAGTCCATTCTCTATGTCTGGGTCTTTATTCCTGTCCTGCCCCTAGGTTCTTCAGAACCATTTTCTATTTTTGTAGATTCCATATATATGTGTTAGCATACGGTATTTGTTTTTCTCTTTCTGACTTACTTCACTCTGTATGACAGTCTCTAGGTCCATCCACCTCACTACAAATAGCTCAATTTCGTTTCTTTTTATGGCTGAGTAATATTCCATTGTATATAGGTGCCACATCTTCTTTATCCATTCATCTGTCGATGGACTCTAAGGTTATTTCCACGTCCTATAAATAATGTTGCAATGAACATTGTGGTACATGACTCTTTTTGAATTATGGTTTTCTCAGGGTATCACAGTTGTGATTCTGGGATATTATTGCTTAGGTTTAGGCTAAGGTAGAAATATGCATTTTCTCAAAATAAGTCAATTTAAATAAAATATTGAGTCTATAATCGTATAATGGTACCACAATATGGAAGAAATCATGGAAGGTGGTCCATCACTGAAATTTGGAAACTTTGGATAGACTAATTTTTGCTAAAGCAATACAAAATCATTTAGTGAGCTTTCCTCGCATTTCAAGTGACTGAAAATCACAAAATAACAGTGACCTTAAGTGATAGAAATGGAAATAATTTGCTATGGAAATTCCAATGATATTAAGGATATTCTATTTGTCTTTGTGTGTTAATTCCACTGTTGCTGTCCATTGTTTATGCTCTCTTTTGCTCATGGTGTCTTGATTTCTTGTGTGTTCTGTGTTTGTTTTATTTAACTGTGTGCTCTTACTCTTTGGGAATTTCTTTGAGGTATTGTTTGAAGGATGATTTTTTTTTCCTTTTTCAACGTTTCTTGGGTGAACTACCCATTCAGAACTACTTTAAATTCTAGGCTTGAGGTGCTGGTTTTTTTTTTTTTTTTAAATATTTATTTATTTATTTGGTCGTGCTGGGTCTTAGTTGCGGCAGGCCGGCTCCTTAGTTGCGGTATGTGAACTCTCAGTTGTGGCATGCATGTGGGATCTAGTTCCCTGACCAAGGATCGAACCTGGGCCCCCTGCATTGGGAGCGCAGAGTCTTATCCACTGCACCACCAGGGAAGTCCCTAGGCTTGAGGTTCTTTAGACCTCTAAGGTAATAGGAATTTGGGCTACAAACCTTTGTGAGGGCCAGCTTTTTGTTATGAATTATCAGGGCGGATTTCTCTTTTCCCTCTGCCACTCCATGCCAAGGTTCAAGAAAGGCAATTTTCTAGTTATCTGCTTCAGGAATAAGTTTATTTCTGGCTCACCCTTACTCAGGCACTTTCTCTCTTATCGCCTATGTCCCTTAAGGCCCTAAAATGTTCAAGCCCCAAATATTTCAAGCAGATGTTTCCTGGGGGAGGTTGACTTCAAGGCCCTAAGCACTTTCCTGGATTTCTGCTTTATATGTTAATTTTTGGCCTCTGAATATTCCTTATTCATTTTAATTACTTATTGATGTGTTAAAAAATTACTTGATACAAGAACTCTCACAGATGGTTGGAGGAATGGAAATTGGCATAACCACTTTGGAAAACTGTTTGGTAGCATATACTAAGGCTAAACCTATGTGCAACTTATGTATGCTGTAATAATGGTTTTCTTAACTATATAGCAAACAGAAATACATACACAAATTCTCCAAAAGACACTATAGGAATGTTCATAGCAGCCTGTTCACAGTGGCCTTAAAACTAGAAATACACAAATTCACATCAGTAGAATGACTATGTAAATTGTGGCATATTTATACCATGCATAGTATATACGCTACCATAGAGAGACTGGGAATGGACAAATGGCAATTATATGCAACAATATGACTGTATTTCACAAGCATAACTAAAGACTCCAGATACAAAAGAGAACATATTATGTGATTTCATTTATATAAATTAATTCAAAATCAGCAAACTAATCTGTGCTGTTAGAAGTCAGGGTGACTTGGGATAGACATATATACACTACTATATATAAAATGGATAACTAATGAGAACCTACTGTTTAGCACAGAGAACTCTACTCAGTGCTCTGTGGCGACCTAGATGGGAAGGGAATCTAAAAAGGAGGGGATATATGTATACGTATGACTGATCCACTTTGCTGTACAGCAGAAACTAACACAACATTGTAAAGCAACTATACTCCAATATCAATTAATAAAAGAAATTTTTTTAATTAAAATGTTTCTAAAAAATTTTTAAAAATTAAAAAAAAGAATTTGGGGTGATGCTGTTGGTGGGAATGTAAATTGGTATAGCCACTATGGAAAACAGTATGGAGGTTCCTCATAAAACAAAAAATAGAACCACCATATGATCCAGCAATTCCACCCCTGGGCATATATTTGGACAAAACTATAATTTGAAAAGATACATGCACCCCTATGTTCATAGTGGCACTATTTACAATAGCCAAGACATGGAAAGGACAGACAAATGGATAAAGAAGATGTGGTACATATATACAATGGAATACCACTCAGCCATAAAAAAGAATGAAATAATGCCATTTGCAGCAACATGGACAGACCTACAGATTATCATACTAAGTAAAGTCAGTCAGACAGAGAAAGACAAATATCATATGATATCACTTATATGTGAAATCTAAAATACAACATAAAGGACCATATCTATGGAACAGAGATTCACAGATATAGAGAACAGGCTTGTGGTTGCCAAGGGGAATGGGGATGGGGGAGGGATGGAATGGGAGTTTAGGGTTAGCAGATGCCAACTATTATATATAGAGTACATAAACAACAAGGTCCTACTGTATAGCACAGGGAACTATATTCAATATCCTGTGGTAAACCATAATGGAAAAGAATATGAAAAAGAATATATATATGTACAACTGAATCACTTTGTTGTACAGCAGAAATTAACACAACATTGTAAATCAACTATACTTCAACAAAGTTTAAAAAAAAAAGAGTAAAGAAGTAGGGTGATGATTACTCTTGGAGGGTTAGTAATTGGGATGAAGCACAGAGAGGCCTCCACGGAGCTGATCATTTGTTATTTCTTATTCTGGCTACTGGTTCCACAGGTCTGTCCAGTGTGTGAAAATTCGTTGAGCTGTATACCTGAGATATCTGCATTTTTCCGAATATATGCTTTTCTAAAAAAGGGAAAAAGTACTTTCTGCATTCTTTTGAATTCTTTCTCGCGAGGAGTGGTCAGAGTACGTGGTCTGCCATGACGTAGGAAAGGAAAGAAGGCAGTGCTTGTTTGGCTTGCCATTATACCTCTAGCATCTAGCACAGTATTTGGCCCAGAGTAAGGGCTCAGTAAATATTTGTAGGCGCCATACACTTGGAATCCAATTTTTTAAAACACGTAATTACCAACTGACAAGTTTTCTTCATTAAAAATCAACCAACCAGGGCTTCCCTGGTGGTGCAGTGGTTGAGAGTCCGCTTGCCGATGCAGCGGACACAGGTTCGTGCCCCGGTCCGGGAAGATCCCACATGCCACGGAGTGGCTGGGCCCGTGAGCCATGGCCACTGAGCCTGCGCGTCCGGAGCCTGTGCTCCGCAACGGGAGAGGCCACAACAGTGAGAGGCCCGCGTACCGCAAAAAAAAAAAAAAAAAAAAAAAAAAAAAAATCAACCAACCAAACCAACCAAACAGGAAGTAACTGATATATACCTTTAGTAATACAGTCGCCTTACTCTAAAAAATGTGGGCTGAACAGATTATACTAGTTCATTCACTCCCAGAAAGCTATAAGTGAGGGAGGCTCAAAATGTTTCTCAGTTTAAAAGAGAACAGAATGATCTTAGGATTCATGTATGGATCAAAGGAATTCTTAAGTGAGTTCTTTTTATTTTGGATGTTTTGCCCTTTGAGATATCAATTCCTTGAACAAAGAGTAAAAGTAATTTCCCTAATGGGTAGAAATGGGGAAAAAAAAGTCTTTTAGAAAAGTTGAAATTATATTTAGACGTGAAGGACATTTTACTTGAGGAAGTTAAAAAAAAACTTATAACAAAAATGTTATGGCTCTGCAGGGAAACCTCAGTAAGTAGCTGTGTGACCTTGACCAAGCCTCCCGGCCTTCTCTGTTTCCAGTTTTCTCATTTGCAAAATGAGAAAGAAACGAGCACTAGGTTTCTTTCAAAACTAAAATTCTGTAATTGTGCAATTTCATCTAATGCTAGGAAACACTGACTTCAATTACTTTAAACAAATGAATTATAAATCATTAAAAAGGAAAGGTGGTTTTGTTTAAAGTAACAAAATACAGTATGATTTACAATAAAGTTCATGTTCTTTAGTGGAGGTCTTTTTTTTTTTTTTTTTTTTTTTACGCGGGCCTCTCACAGCTGTGGTCTCTCCCGTTGCGGAGCACAGGCTCCGGACGCACAGGCTCAGCGGCCATGGCTCACGGGCCCAGCCGCTCAGCGGCATGTGGGATCCTCCCGGACAGGGGCACGAACCCGTGTCCCCCGCATTGTCAGGCGGACTCTCAACCACTGTGCCACCAGGGAAGCCCTAGTGGAGGTCTTTTAATGGGGCTTAAGTATTAAAGAGGATCTAAAGAGTAGTTAGAGTATTCATTGTTTAGAATTTTTTGGGCATTTTGCTAAGTACCACTGTGTCAGGGACTGGCCCCAGAGGCTGAGCCTGTTTCCTCTTCTTCCTGGGCACATAGCTAGGCTCTAGTTCTCTCCTTCACAGTGAGCTGTGGTCGTGTGTTCTGGCCGATGCAGCATTAGCAGAAGTGATACACGTCTCTTCCAGGCCTGGCCCCATAACACCTCTGACCCAGGATCGTCCCAGCCTTCCCTTAGGCCACAGCATTAGAAGCCACACATAGAAGATGGCAGGGCCACAAGGTGAAGGGTTCTGGCCCTGAATTATCACTCGGAGGAGAGCTGCTGATAGTCAGGAACACCTGTTTTGGTCTTTCCATGAACAGGAAATAAATATCTAGTATTTGTTCGATTACATGGTTTGAGTTTACAACTATTAGTGCATATTTAACTAAACAAACCCTCACAAAATATTTTTTAAAAAGAGAAACTGCAGATTGAAGAGAATGCTAATTCTCAGTTTGTGAAAATTCATTGAGCTGTATACTTAAGATACCTGCATTTTTCTGAATGTATATTAAAGTTTTCCTAAAAAGAAAAAATGCTTTAACTTTCTGCTAGCAAAGCAAATAATAAGAAAATAGCAGAGTTGACATTTCTCCTACTAATAATTTTTTTTTATAAAGAAGAGTTTTCCTAATAAGATAAAGTATTACCCTCTCAGTATTCTCCAGGGACTGGACCAAGCATTACAATATTAGCATTAGGAAGGCAGCAGGGTATGGTGGAGACGGTAGAGACTGAGGATTCAGTCAGGCTGAGTTGAAGTCCTGATTTTACTACCCAGGGCTTCACTTTTCTCATCTATACAATGAAGCTAATAATATACACCTAGTTAGGCTGTTAGCAGTAAAACAGAGTGGCTAAAAGCATGAAATTGGGGTTAGGCTACCCAGAATTGAATCCTGGCTCTGCCATCACTGGCTTGGGTGAGATGCTTAAGTTCCCTGTGCTCTGTGTCTTCATCTGGAAGGTGGGGATAATGGTATAGATGTTGGAGAATTAATATGAGAATGAAGTGAGTTAATTCACACAGAGTGCTTAGAATAGTGCCTACCACCAAGATGTATGTAAATGTTTATTTTACTGTTATTATTGCAAGGATTCACTAGAATCTGGACAAAAATTCACCCACATTGTAGACACTCATTAGATGGCAACAGTGCACTATTCAAAGATGTCTGGCAATACTTGTTTGTACATAAAAATGACAGAATCTTGGTTTGATACCTTCTATATGCTCAATACCCTATCGTCCAGAAATTTCATTTTAACCCATTTCAGTTTATCCAATACGTGCTGGTATCCGATGAGAAATAATTTAATTCCATGATTTAACAGGTTATTGCACTGAGAAAAAATAGAGCATATAGAAAGAAATCTGTCTTCTCTAAGACCAAGAGTTGCGGGCTTCTGTATCACGTTTCCCTATTCATATTTAGCTGGACATCAAGCCCTGTGCACCAGACTCTTAAGATTAAGGCTAGACGTGCTTGTCCCCTTAGCTGAGAAAATTTATGGAATCATCTTTCAGCTAGGATAAACTTTCCTTTCTGGTAGTGTCCTTTATCAGTAAAAGGTTTTAAAGCATGCACTCTCAAAATTAGTATTATATATTCACTTATAAATGACATACACTTAGTATTCATATATATGAGTATACATATTTATATACTATACATCACTATAATACACAAAAGCAAAAGTTTTAGCACGATGGAATAAAGGACATTACTTATAGTTTAAAACATATTCCTAATTGTGATGACTTAATGCAATCATTAACCAATACCTCAAGGCTCAATATATACTTGGGGTGGGTTCCATTGTTAATGACAGTGTATGTTAACCTATTTTAAATAAGATAATTTCTTAATAATTTCAAAATTGTTTATCTGACTTATGCCAGATTCAATTAGATCATCTTTTTTTTTTTAAACTCATTATAGCTGATGAAGAATCTTTCTAGAAGTATAAATTCTGCCATTTTCAAATTGTTTGTACTTGCTTTATTAGGATGATCTTCAGTTCACAGTTTCTCCTTTTAAGCTACATTTCCACTTTCCTAGTTTGGTTAACACTAGAAAATATAGGGCTTCCCTGGTGGCGCAGTGGTTGAGAGTCCGCCTGCCAATGTAGGGGACACGGGTTCGTGCCCCGGTCCGGGAAGATCCCACGTGCTGCGGAGCGGCTGGGCCCGTGAGCCATGGCCGCTGAGCCTGCGCGTCCGGAGCCTGTGCTCCGCAAGGGGAGAGGCCACAACAGTGAGAGGCCCGCGTACCGCAAAAAAACAAAACAAAACAAAAAAACTAGAAAATATAACTCTTAATCCACTAAACTGGGCACACGCTAAATTATAATGCGTTTCAATATGCCACCAGCAAACAGTTCTGTTAAGAACCCTAAGGGTGCTCCTGCCATTCTCTGGGAGAGACTATTGGACACATGAATCTCTGTTGGAGTTACTGAATGAAGGCAGCAATGTCCATACTGCACATATTTTATATATTACTTAAGTTACATGTCTGACTTTTAAAGCTAAAACTATAAATACAAGCAGAAGTTGTAATGTTTTCTTCCTGCGCATCAAAAGGATCACATGGGGCCCTCACCTCACTTTTGTCTGCACATGGTGTAGGCTGCCCTGATTCATTCTCTTGTAGTTGAATATTTTTCTTCCATGCCAAAGAATATTACCTTTCCATCTCTGGCAGATCTGAAGGTTTCTTTCTTAATGGGAAAGAGAATTTTACCTTCTGAAATATAGTACTTGTAATTGAAACCTTAGCAATAGAGCAAGAGAAAACCGAGCAGAAGGTGTAAAGCCTGCCCTTGGGAGGCTGGTGAGTGTAGGGACACACAACCTGGCCTTGGGCATCATTCAGCCCTTGATCCAAGTCCTGGCTCTACTGCTTACTAATTGTGTGAAGTTGATGTAAATTAATCAATCTGAAACTCAATTTCCCCATCTGAAAAAAGTGATAATATCTACTGCATTAGGTAGGTGTATGTTAGGTTGCTGTGAAAAAAACACACAGGAGGGATAGCTCAAAATACAGTGGCTTACAAAGATGCAATTTTATTTCTTTTACGTGTAAAAGTTCATGTACACTGGGCTCCCTTCTCATGATTAAATGGGTCTTTCGGTTACTGCCATCATGTCTGATTCCAGCAAGAAGGAAGGAGGAAAAGAAAGGGAAGGCACACACTACTTTTCTTTTAAGATTCTGACTTGGAAGTGTTTTAAATCCCATTGGCCAGGCCTTAGGCACATGGACACAGCTAACTGCAAAGGAGCATGGAAAGTGTAGTATTTCCTGGTGACCAGGTGCCTAGCTCCAGGTTTCTATTACTAAAGGAAGACAGGAATCGGATAGGGATTAAATGACACCATTTAGCATAGAACCGGGGCCTGTGGCTATACTACAAACCCAAAGATCACTATTATCATTATTCAATCTCTAAGTCTTTTGCTTTCTCTTAAGCAAAGTGAATATTGATTGACTGTTTCATTCAGTAAACAGGCATTGAGTACTGATCTCAATATGGCAAGAGTGTCCTGCCTATCCCACTAGGTAGTGACTATCAAACCAATAGTAACAGAAGTGGATGGGCTTTGAAAACTACATCATCTATCTATCTATCTATCTATCTATCTATCTATCTATCTATCTATTTATCTTTCACTTTCAAGGGATCATTCTTCTTACTCTCACATTAGGATCTTCTGAGGGCCTTGTATCACAGCTAGAAAAATGATAAAAAGAAAATTTCTACAATTTTTGCAGAGAATATAAAAAATAAAAATACTAGGAAAAATAAGCTGATGAGGGAATCTCCTTGAAAGACTGGGGATGAGAAGCAATAGAGCAAAGTGGAAAAGGCCTGGAGTGTGGATCGAGACGATCTTGTGTATTAGACAACTTAGGCTGTAAGAACTCCTCAAGTCAGTGTTTTACAACAATATTTCTTACTCCCAGATCCACGGGTTGAAAATAGCTTTGCTTGCTTCTGCCAGGCTCTTCTTGGGTTTGTTCCCTATATCTTTTCATTCTGGTACCTCGGTGTAGGACATGTTTTTGTGGCAGATGGCAGGAGCTTAGGAAGTCAAGCTATATCATGCAAGTGCACTTGGTGCCTCTATTTTTTCTCCCCAGATTTACTGAGATATAATTGACACTTAAAATTGTGTAAGTTTAAGGTGTACAAATGTGATGGTTTGCTACACTTACATACTGCACAATGATCACCACCATAACATTACCTACTATCTCCATCCTGTCACGTAGTTACCATTTCTTTTTGTGGTGAGAACATTTAAGATGTATTCTCTTAGCAACATTCAAGTATATGACACAGTATTATTAGCTGTAATAACCATGCTGTACATTAGATCCCCACATTTGTTAATCTTATAACTGGAAGTTTGTACCCTTTGACAATATCTTGTCATTTCCTATCTAGTCATTTTTCCAGCCCCTGGTAACCACCACTCTCCTATGTTTCTCCGAGCTTGACTTTTTTAGACTCCATATATAAATGATATCATATAGTATTTGTCTTTCTCTGTCTGATTTACTTCACTTAGCATAATGCCCTCAAGTTTCATCCAAGTTGTCACAACTGGCAGGGGTTCCTTCTTTTTCATGGCTGAATAATATTACATTGTATATATACGTACTGCATCTTCTTTATCCATGCACCCATTGATGGACACACGTTATTTCCGTATTTGACTATTGTGAGTAATGCTGCAATGAACATGGGAGTGCAGATATCTCTCTGAGATTGAAGCCTCTGGATCTGGCATATCCACTCACATTCCATTGACTAAAGCAGGTCATATGGCTAAGACCAAAGTCAATAGCGTGGAGAAGTATTTTCCATCTTACAAGTAAGCATGGCAAGGGCAGGAAAGGAATAAATAGTTGTGAACAAATAATATAGTCTAAACCCCCTGAGTCTGAATTCCCAACTAGCTGTGTGATCAGGAGCAAGGCTCTTAACCTTCCTGAGCCTCATATATAAATAAGGATATTACAGATAGCCCACAAGAGTGTACTTATTAAATGATATAATCCCTTTAAAGCAGAGTTTCCCAGTGGCATGCCACAAATGGATTAAGTGTGTGGCATGATAGCGTATTTTTCAGTCCACAGACCAGCTGGGTGAGACTTGGGGCTTCCAGATTCTCAGCCAGTGGCCTCCTGCCACCGACAGCCATGCCTGTATGTTGGCTGCACAAACAGTATCATTTTCTGTGTGCCATGATATGAAAAGTATTAGAAGGCGCTGGAAAGGAAAGCGCCTAGATAGTGCGTGGCACTTGGTAAGTTTTAAACCAGAAGCAGCTGTCGTGACTGATGGATGGAGCAGAGACTGAGGCAGCAGTTTGATGGCAATGAGGCATCAGTAGGAACAACTGACATAAGAGAATCATGCCCGCCACCCACAGCAGTTTCGAGAAAACTCTACTTGATGCTTTGCTGTTTTCCTCTCTGTGACCCTGTGGGGGTCATGACCTCACCCCACCCCCAGCCCCCAGCAATTTGAGAAATCCTGGGAAAGAGGATGCGGAAGACAATGACCAGAGCCCATGCTCTGTGTGACCAGAGTTGAAAGTTGAATCTAAAAATATGTCTTACTATAGAACACCAATTGTGGCTGTTTCTATAGTCATTCCGGAGCTTATTACAAATCTACCCCAAAAGAAATTCCTGGAATTGTGCTGTCTGTGAATTGCTGGGAAGACACAGCGCCATTCTTGGTCTGGCATGTGGTCAAGGCTGACTTGCAGTGGGTCTGAGTTGGAGCTTCTCACCATCTGAGAGTGGGAAGCCAGTGTTCTGGGTCTCTCTAGATTGGAACTGCTCCTTGCTGCTGAGATATGAGATAGTCTCCTCTTACTACCATAAACATGAGTATTCTCAGCGTAGACAAAAACTGAGGGCAACAGCCTAAGTCACTGGAAAATGTTGCTAATCTTTAGCTAGTGATACTGCTAGGCAAAGCATGTGGCTTTTGTGCAGAGAGATGTTTTCCTATTATTTTAGTCTTATGTTTCCCCACTACCCAGCACAGGTGCAGTCAGGGTCTAGTGTCCTAAGACAAATATAACAGTTGAGAAGATTAACATTGAGAACTGAAGTTTTAAAAATAAAGTTGGATCCAATTTTCATGTTATTTTGAAAACTCAGCTTTAATCCAAAGTGATTTCCATGGCATGATCATTGGTTTCTTTGACACTGATTTAACCCTTTATTCATTACTTCAACAGACATTTATTGAAAGCCTTTTATGTGTGAGATTCTGGAGATACAATAATGAATAAGGCATAGTTTCTGGCCTCAAGGAACTTTCATAGTGGGAATAGAGCATTAACGGAAATAAACATTATTTTGAAATTTCATCACAGTGTTAACTACGACTCCTCTAATATCTTATACAGAAGAGAAAAAAAAAACTGCATGAACGTTCTCTGGTAATTAAACAGTACTTTAGATACACATATGAAAAGTATTGTTAACGAAGTCCATCTCTCTCTCCAAACTTGTGTGTCATAATGAGAATTTCCTATTATCTTTCTGTTGAGGAAGAAAAAAGACTTAGCCAGCAATGTTGCTAAGGGAACAGGGAAATGGCCATTCTCATGTACTGTTGATAGGCCTGAGAGGGGTCTAAATTGGTTCATGCTTTCAGGAATGGCAATCTGGCCATATGTAAATGCCCTACAATGGGAGGGAGATGCTTTAAATAAATTACGGAACATCGCACAAGGGAATGCTATGTGAACCATAAAAATGATGCTCAGATGAATAATGAAATGGAATATGTTTTTGAACAAGAAAAATACAAAACAGTAGACACAGTATGATTCCAATTATGTGTGTGTGTGTGTGTGTGTGTACATGCATAAGCAAAACTTGGAAAAAGATAATGCTGATATGTTAAAGGTGGTTATTTCTGAGTCTCGAGATTCCAAGTGATTTTTTAAAATATTTATTTATTTATGGCTGAATTAATTAATTAATTAGTTTTTGACTGTATTGGGTCTTCGTTGCTCTGCCCGGGCTTTCTCTAGTTGCGGTGAGCGGGGGCTCCACTTTTCGTTGCGGTGCATGGATTTCTCATCACGGTGGCCTCTTTTGTTGTGAAGCATGGGCTCTAGGCACACGGGCTTCAGTAGCTGTGGCTCGTGGGTTCCAGAGCGCAGGCTCAGTAGTTGTGGCGCACGGGCTTAGTTGCTCCACGGCATGTGGGATCTTCCCGGACCAGGGCTCGAACCAGTGTCCCCTGCATTGCCAGGCAGATTCTTAACCACTGCGCCACCAGGGAAACCCTCCAAGTGATTTTTAATTTGAGGAGTGTTTTTCAGCACTTTTTGAATTTTCTACAAAGAACACATATTACTAGCATAATCAGAGCAGGTTGGGGAGGATTGGGGATTTTTGTTTGTTGCGTTTTTTAAGAATCAAAAAAGTCTGGATTGGGTCATGTCAGCTCCAGGGGAAAAATGATTCCAAGGAAAAACATTTATTTACCTTATGTGGCAGAATTAAAGACATGAGCTTAGGTAGCTGGTGGGATTTCTACTGATGTAGAATTTTCCAGCTAGGCCTGTGGAAGAGGCACCTTTAGTTTTTTGGTTTGTTTGTTTGTTTTGTTTCTGTGTGTGTAAGCAATGAAATTAATGAAAATTTAGCACACTTACAAGGAGAAGATGCAGCAGCTCTCTTAGACAAATCAAGCCATCTTTGGCGATTTTTCATTGGAAATCTGAAAAAAAGGTAGCTGGGAGAACTGCTTGCTGGAGTGCTATCCAGAACTAGGCCTGAGTAAGGGCTGGTGTTAGAGTTACTGCATGTCTCCCCTCACTTAAGTTGTTGAATTTATGGAGCTCAAGAGTGCTGATTTCTCATTTCAGGTTTTTAAATAAAAGTTGATTCTTTTAAGCTACCATATGATCCAGGAATTTTACTCCTGGGCATATATCCAGAGAAAACTCTAATTTGAAAAGATACATACACCCTAATGTTCATAGCAGCACTATTTACAATAGCCAAGACATGGAAGCAACCTAAGTGTCCATCAACAGATGAATGGATGAAGAAGATGTGACACATAGATACAATGGAATATTACTCAGCCATAAAAAAGAATGAAATGATGCCATTTGCAGCAACATGGATTGATCTAGAGATTATCATACTAAGTGAAGTAAGTCAGACAGAGAAAGACAGATATCATATGATATCATTTATATGTGGAATCTAAAAAAGTGATACAAATGAACTTATTTACAAAACAGAAACAGACTCAGACATAGAAAACAAATTATGGTTGTCAAAGGGGAAAGGGAGCAATGAATTAGGAGTTCAGAATTAGCAGATGCAAACTACTATATATAAAACAGGTAAACAAGGTCCTACTGTATAGCACATGGAACTATATTCAATATTGATATTAATATCTTATAATAAACTATAATGGAAAAAGAGTTGATTCTTTTAAACACTGTATTAAAAATCGTTATATATTTTAAACATACTTGAAAAAATAGGAAATTATAGGAAGAACACTGTTTTAAAAATTGGCCTATTTTCTTGACATTTTTCTCCTCCCCCCACTATAAATGTTATAGATACAATGAAGCCATCTCTGAACACTCTCCCTAATCCCATTCCCCTATGCGATTAGTGTGGTTAACTTTCTCCTTAGAGTTAACCACACTAATTATTTCAGTGCTCTTCATTCCTATGCATGTTTCAGTAATTTTTCTACATATTTTGCATCAATAAACATCGAAACTTTTTTTTCCTAAACTTTTGCTAAACTTCTTTTGGGTATTTTTCCTAGACTCCTCCAATTTGCTTTTTTTGGTTCTTGTTGTTGTGGCTGAGATTTAACTGTGCTGTTAGATGTCACTCTAATGTATTCATTTTGACTGCTGTATAGTAATCCACTGTAGAAATATGCAACAATATATTTATCCATTCTTCCATTGACAGACACTTAGGTTGTTTACAATTTTGTTTTTGTTTTTGCTATTTCTAACAATGCAACAGTGAACATTTGTGAACTTGTGTCCCTGTCTAGCATGTATACCTTAGAAGTGGGATAACTGGATCATAGGCAAAGTGTATCTTCTGCCTAACTAGGTATAGCCAACGGCTCTTCCAGGTGATTATACCAGCTTACAGTCCCACCATAAGTGTATGAAGGTTCTTGCCAATGTTTGGAATTGCCATTCTTTAAATTTTTGCCAATCTGAAGACTGTGAAATGATTTCTCAGTGTCATTTGATTTCCCTAATTGATCCTGAGGCTGACCATCCTTCCATACATTTATTGGCCATCAATCTTTTTTTCTTCTTAGCGACTTTTTCTATACGTTGATCACTTTTAAAAAAATATTCTTTTCTATTATGGTTCATCACAGGATATTGAGTATAGTTCCCTGTGCTATACAGTAGGACCTTGTTGTTATCTATTCTATATGTAATAGTTTGCATCTGCTAAACCCAAACTCCAAATCCATCCCTTCTCCACCCCCCTCCCCCTTGGCAAACACAAGTATTCTCTATGTCTGTTGATCACTTTCTTAATGGGTTTTTAGCCTTTCCCTGTTTGGTTTATTCTCAGTTTTAAAAAAATTAGAAAAAGAAATCCATTCACCTATCCATTCAGCATTTTCTTTTTTTTAGTGAAAATTGGCTGTTAGATGCTATGACGGGATTATGAAAAAAGTAGTCTTTTACATGCAGATACTCAATTTATACTATTTTTGATGGTAAGAAGAGGACACTCTTCTTCAATATATTATATAAGTGTTGTATTAGGATTAATCTTTACTTCATTTATATTTTGTTCATAAGGTTTATTTCAGACTATTCCTGACAAAAATAAAAAATGATGTGGTTACAAATATTGCTGTATTGCCCTTAATTGTCCAAATAAAGCATCGATTCTAGACTCTAGAGTCAGAAAATGAAGGAAGATGGCCATGCTCCCCCAAGGTTATCTTGCCCTCCTTTTGCAGCGGCACATGTGGGATGGTCAGGGGTACACAGAGAATGACTAATATATTAATAAGGCTTACATGTACCTCTCACCCCCCTATAATTGCATTCCTTTCATTAGCTTTTACCCAGCTGGTCTGAGTTGCACAAACAAAATATTGTATAAGATCAGCCCACTGATGGTAAATTCAGAACAATTTTTGTAAAACCCTTGCCAAGTTACATACTGACCCCAGGGTCTTTAAACCAGCCAAAAAATGTTGAGCAAAAACTGAATTAAATCTATTATCACAAATTTGTGCCCCATAATCTGATGCGACTTCCAGATGTCCAGCCCAAGACCATCTGCTGAATGTCTGTGGGCACGCACTCCCAAAACATGTGCCTGGATAAGAGTAACAGACCGACAGCTTGCAGCTCTGAAACTCTGAGCAGTTGCTGCTTAGACATAAAAGCGACAAAGAATAAACCAGTAAGGAAGGTTTTTTTTGAGAGTTCTTTTCTGTTTAACCATCATTTGCTTTCTGTTTAATTGACCAGTTGCTTTGTTCTTAGAGTCAAATGGTACATCTCTCTCAAAGAGAGCAGACTGCGTGATTTCAAATATTTTAAAAAGCAACAACAAAACCTTTGAGAGTTAGCTGCTAACTTAGACTTGGTAATAATTCTGAGTAGCATGTTTTGTTTATTACAGTATGTCTTATGGCAGGATTCTGAGAACACAGACTCTCAGAAGGCGCTGTATGGGCAGTACGTTTACTGGAGAGTGCTCTCGGGAACAATTTGCATGAGAGAATGAGGGAAGTAGGATTGGGCAGAAAGAGAAGCTGGACTGAGAGGCAGTGACAACAGAGGCCTCGTGCATTCCTCTGGCGGGGGGCGGGGTGGTGGGGTGTACTTTAGAGCTTGGATGCTGTGGCAATTTTTTTTGTCAACTTGGCCAGGCTCTGATGCCCATTTGTTTGGTCAAACACCAGGCTAGATGCCGCTGTGAAGGTATATTTTGTTGTATTTTTTTTTGTTGTTGTTAGATGTGAGTAACATTTAAATCAGTACACTTTCAGTGAAACAGATTACCCTCCATAATGTGGGTGGGCCTCATACAAAAATGGTAAACAGGGCTTCCCTGGTGGTTGAGAGTCCGCCTGCCGATGCAGGGGACACGGGTTCGTGCCCCGGTCCGGGAGGATCCCACGTGCTGTGGAGCAGCTGGGCCCGTGAGCCATGGCCGCTGAGCCTGCGTGTCCGGAGCCTCTGCTCTGCAACGGGAGAGGCCACAACAGTGAGAGGCCCGCGTACCGCAAAACAAACAAACAAACAAAAACAAACAAAAAAATTAAACAATTATATTTTTAGGCTCTGTAGTTGGTACTAAGAATATGTCGATTAATAATAATAACGGTACCAATGAAAGATCAAATGGAAAAGAATGGTCTTCTTTTTCAAAAGACCGCCTTTAGTAGATCCAACGTATTCCAATTGGGCAATTCCTCTACTATTAGAGGAATAAGTCTTCTAATTTACCTTTGCTCTTCAGAGAGCCAGAGACTGGGGTTTCTTGAAAGAGAAGGAATTCTCCTTAAGACTGCAATGTAAAAACCCTGCCTGAGTTTCCATTCGGCTGGAAATTCGGCCTCAGGACTGCAGTATCAACTCTCACCTGAATTTCCAGCCTTTCCTGCAGATTTCAGACTTGACAGCCCCCCACAATCATGTGAGTCAATTCCTTAGCCTAGGGGGTAAACCCTAGGGGTCTATGTTATGACCCTTCTATTGGGGTTTGCCATAAAGCGCACGTGGCGTCAGCTGCCATCACAGTGTCAAGAACTGTGAAGGGTCTGAGATTTTATCCTACTTGCAAGCTAGCAAGTTAGCTTGCCACCGTTTCATGGATGCTGCTAGAAGACATGAGGCTCCTGGGTCAGTTTATTACTCACAGCTCTAGCCATAGCCAGAGTATCAGCATTTTTATACTGATTCCCTGAGCCCCAATGCCCATAAGGAGGATCATATCACACCTGCACCCACAGTGGATTGCATTACAATAGAGGGACCCTGAGTTTAGGGAATACAAATCATTTATAACGGGCAGTAAGTATGCCTGCCCTTCGCTCCAGAAGGAGGTACTACCTCCATCTTCCATGGCTGTAGGAAAACCTGCCCTAAGCTTTGGAGGAAGACACTATATCTTCCAAGTCTATTTGCTATACAAACATCCTTGAAATCATAGTTCAGAGCAAAGGACAGACAGTCCCTCAATCATAGGACATGCAGAAAAGACTCATGGAGAATTGTCTCTCAACACAAGAAATCTCTAGCATATGGTCTGCCAGGTCACATGGTCCAAAGGATAGTGCTTTTAAGAAGTTGCTTTTTAATGAAACTCTAAGAATTTGGTGTCTAACTTTACGTTAAACTGTGCTGTCTTTGTTTGGCAACTTTTGACCAGTAGCTTAAGAGTCAGACTGCCTGGGTTTGTGTGGGCTCTGCCAAACATTTGCTGTGTGACCCTGGGAAAGTCACTTAACCCCTCTGTGTCTTAAAGTCTTATCTGTATCATGATGATAATAAAAGCACCTCCCATGTAGGGCTGTTGTGAAGATTCAATGAATTAATATGGATAAAGTATTTAGAACAGTGTCGGGCACACAGTAACACTGTTTTTATTCAATGCCTTGGCATTTGTGCTTAAGGAAACCATTTGCCTCTTCCTCTTCTACTGCAGACAGGTCTATGGAGGCTAGATGGAAGGATCAATGCATTTTCCTTTCCAAACTCTATTGCAGAGTGTTTGCTAACGTGGCAGATATGGTTATTGCCTAAGCCGATATCCATTCGCCCTCGTTTCCTTAGTGCTGGAACTTGAATTCCAGGAGTGAACAAAAGACCACATTTCCAAGTCTCTCTTGCAGCTATGTGTGGCTTTATGACTACATTTTAGATGATAAGCTTCCAATCTGCTGAAATGTAGCTGCCTCACCTTACAGGGGCTCCCTTTTCATCCTTCTGCCTCCCTATCTTCTAGATTTTAATTAGGATGTGATGGTGGCAACTCCAGCAGCCATCCTAAATCGTGAAGGTACAAGCCACACTCTATGAATAGCTGCAGAGAGAGAGAGGAGCCCGTGTCTCTGTAGACGGCATAGAATTGCTATCTATATCAGCCTTGTATGGTTTGACTCCAGAATTCTTTAACGTAATAGTGAAATCAACTTTTTCTTGGTTAAGCCATCGGAATTTTGCTTATTTGATATCAGCTATTGGCAGTCAACCTCTCCTAACTCATAACCGCTAGTTGCTCTATTCATTCATTCATTAACTGATTCTTTATACATTCACACGTTTATTGAGTCCTACTCTGTGGTAGGCCCTGAAGAGTTAAAACAACCTCTTGGAATGTTTCCTTCCCCAGGTTACTGGGTCTCATGGAAATGAGTTATGGCTCCAATAAAACCAAATGGAAAATTATACAAAATGACTGTGTTTGTGTTAGAATATCGTCCTGTTTTTGAAAATGGAGCTGTTTAATGATCTGCAAATTCACACACTTTCAAAGAAAAGAATGAAGCCGCACTAAAAAGACCTTGGTAATTGTGGGATTCAGAGAGCTCTGGAAACTTGTTTTGATTTTCCTTCCTGCTCCTGGGCTCTGAATTCTTCCCTGCTTCCATCTCTGGTTGGAAATGACATCATCTCTCACTCTCACCAGCCTGAAATGAGTTGTCCTTTATCTCTGCGACTACGAATGTTCCTGTAAAGCCTTCTATTAAGATGCAGGGGAAGCAGATACGAAAGTATAAGAGGGAATTGTGATAACAATAGTCATACACTCTCCATCTTTAAAAATTTCCACATAGTCCACAAGGCACATAAATCCTTTAGTTATCTCTCGACAGGTCAGCCTGCTATTAGTAGACATATTTAGGTTAGGTCTATCTATGCAAAAGGAAACTGAGTGTAGACATTCTAAAGCTTCAGGTACTCGTTCGATAAATAATTATTGAGTATCAACTGCAGACGTGGCACCAGGGATGGGGGTAAGCTGCAAAATCAGAATGGTCCTTACCCTCTTGCTTCTTAGAATTTTCGACAGCTCTCTTCCTTTTCCTGACAAAAAATTTTCAAGTTCCCACCCATCATTATTCCAAACATGCATGTATCATGTGGAATTAGTCCCTTTAAACTGGAGTCATGTGTAAAACTGCCTCAATTCAACCTTTGACCCAGGGTAGACTCATTCAGATTTCTTTTTCCAAAGAATCCCACTCCCCCATTTTACATGAGTCATGGTATATGTATTCTTACGGCAATATGGCATAGATTTGAGCTTCCCTAGGAGAGTGCTATACAATTAACATTTATTTACCTCTCCAGGAGACTACTCCCTCCTCTCATAAAAATTAAACCTAACACGCAAATACTCAGTAATCCTTTTTCTTCCACTTACCTTCAGAACACCCTCACCTACTCAATGTAAATCATATTTACAAGGTAGGTTTTGTTGTTGTTGATTATTTTGTTTTTCAGTATCTGGAGTATAATTGAGATAAAATGTAGGTCACTGAATAAAAGGCCTGGGACTTGTATTTTTCCTTCAACAAGCAGCCTTTCGATCTATTTAAATTCATCAATAATAGATTAAGCACATTACCATTTTATCTATTTTCTACAAGCTCAAATTGGTTTGAAACTTAACAGAAAGTAAAACTATATTTGTATGTTTGTATGTCTTTCACACAGTACGAACTTGACAGGTTGGCATGGCTTTAGAATTCTGATATGGAGGAAATTGTGTTTAATTGATGTGATAAAAACAAAGGGAAGTAACATAGACTTGAATAGCCAAAGAAAAAGGTTTGGCTTTTTTTTGAACGAAAGAAGTCTGGAAGTTAGATCAACAGTTGTATTTTTCAGTTCACTTTGTTTCACATTCTCCCTCCCTGACTCCAATCTAATTTATTTTTGCATTAAATAATTCAGCTCCTTTCCTTTTGTAACGGGTTGGATTTGGGGAGATGAAGACAAACTGCTTAGACCTTGAAAAACACATGGGCTCCTCGGGTAGATGGCATCTGGGAGGACTCAGAACTCCCTCCACATTCTATAGGGAAAAAACAGAGCCAGGTGCATTTCTTCCCAAATCAAATTAGCTGCAAGATGCCACATCCAATTGTGGCAAATTGATGTGAGAGTTTGTGATGTCTGCAGCAGCTCTTCCAGCAAAGGTCACCACGAAAAGACACAGGCACCAGGCGGGGGGTGCAGCAACTTGTGCTCGAGCCGCTCCGACAATAGCTGGGAAGATGTAAGATGCAATCAGCTTTTGGAAAATTGCAGGAGAATCCAGTTGTAAGTATGTATTCTAATTGGATTTACTGTGCCATCATTTACCTCTTTAAGGATGTTAACATAACATTATGTTTAATTGAAAAAATGGGTAGTTAACTATTCAGAGGAGATGCTCCAGCCCCCCATATAAGCCACAGTCTAATCACACACAAAATATAGGATGCCCTAATCACATCGCCAGACAGTTTTCGCATTTCTTAAATAAAATTTGCTTATTTACCACCGAAAATTAACTCAAAATGTTGACATGTGACAAATTTGCCCATCTTGATAGTTGTTTTTAAAGCTCTCCCCTGACATTAACAAGTTTACATCATGCTTTATGACATTTAATTAGTCATATTTTATTTAATTAGCATGGTAAGACATCCAAATGTTTTCTGAAATGCCCAGACAGGAGGTGGCCGTTCCATACATCGTGAGAGACCAGGCAAATGTCTCTTCAGACCCATTCCCAGGCGGTTTGCATTTTTGGCTACATCTAGCAGACTGTTCTTGCTGAGAAATGGGAATATTTTAACGTTTCAACAACCATTTCAGGACCCCCCTCAAAATCTGTCTGTAAAGTGCATATACTTTTCCATGCTAACTTAACCCAGGACGTCTCTGCTTGAAGGTAAAAATAAAGCTATGTACCTGGTAGGCTTGTGATCTAACTGTATTTATTAAATAATGAACGGATAAGTAAGTACGTAATCTTGGAGGAGATGGTTTTATGCGACTGAAATCCTTTCTTCTCACAACTTTCTTCGAGACTTCTCACATACTTTCTTTTCACAACTACTGATGAGTTTCAGGGTGCCAAGACTCTGCTGTAAATGCAAGTCTTGAATACACTGAACGTTTATTGAGTGCTTATTATGTGCCAGGCAACTTGCCGACCACTCATGCATTATCGCTGCCATTTGTTAGATGATGAAACGGAGGCTTAGAGACGGTTACTAACAGTTGGCAAAAAAGTGACAAAGTTAAGGGTCAAGCCTAGAGTTTCTCACAGCAGATCAGGGCCCCTGCCAAAAACCACCACGCCCCTCAGAGGGCAGATCTGTGCTCATAAGTAACTCCTCAGCCTTGTTCACACCCAGGCTGCTCTATTCTGAATCCAAAGCTCGAGCACATAACCTGTCCACATCACAGCCTAACTCTTTTGTGGCTAATGGTGGCTGGTCCTACTCCTTTAAAAATACAGATAACTCTAAACAATTCGACACGATTGTGGAATAACCATAATAAAGTACCAAAAAAACCATGATGGAAACTTTATTTCTAATTTTAGCCTGTAAATTCTGCTCCTCTCATACTGTAGCCTAGTAATAAATCTGAGTCACCTATCCTGCCCTAGTTCTCCTAGTTCTAAGATTGCATTTCATTTTATTTATTTTTTTAAGTGCTTTTTTTAAAAAAAAATTATTTATTTATTTGGCTGCACTGGGTCTTAGCTGCAGCATGCGGGATCTTCTTTGCGGCCTGCGAATTCTTAGTTGCGACAGGCAGACGGGATCTAGCTCTCCAACCAGGGATCAAACCAGGGCCCCCTGCACTGGGAGAGTGGAGTCTTAGCCACTGGACCACCAGGGAAATCCCTACAGGACTTCATTTTAAATGCTACTGTAAACCCAAATGGTGCTCCAAACTTAATATATATTTTTCTGTACAGATATAAGTTAGTTCAACTTTTTAAACTGCAATAAGGCAAAGGATGACCTTTGTTCCATGCAGGTGAGTAAACTAAGATGTCCAAAGGGAGGGGGCAGTGAGAGGAGAGGA
Source organism: Orcinus orca (assembly GCF_937001465.1). Lineage (NCBI taxonomy): Eukaryota > Metazoa > Chordata > Mammalia > Artiodactyla > Delphinidae > Orcinus > Orcinus orca. Next base: position 88,844,744 of record NC_064562.1, read on the forward strand.
ATCAGAAATCTACTGTCTGCCTTCACCTTGACAATATAAAAAACTTGGGGGAGAGTTTTAAAAACACTCATACAAATCTGTTTCAGATTTGGACTGCTTGTATTGGAAAGTGAGATAAGTGTAACTTTAAAGCATTTACTTAAATATTCCAATGGATATGACCCCCCCACCCCACAATATCTGTGGTTACTCCAACCACTTCCAAACTCCCCCTCCCCTACATAGGGAATGCAGATGTAGGTTTTCTGCTAAAATAGCACAGCTCTAAGTGCATTAAGAAAATCATTTCAATAGAGCTTTTACTAATGCAGACGATTTTTTAAATGAAACACGGCAGATACAATAGCAGAGGCGCCACAGATTGAATAAATATCACTTAACCAATTACCAATTATCCATGCTAATGAAGGATGAGACAGAGTTCTGATAAATTAAAACCCCAAATAAACCGAATGTTGGTTTAACCAGTGATTCTCCCCCTTTTGCAAAAACGTCTAAGGAGCAGCTATAAAATGACTGATCTGAATTTTACTTCCTCGCCCTTCCTCCACCTGCCCACCCTCTGACTGTGGCCCTGATGGGCAGGAAAACGGTCAAAGGGCAGACAGCTGGAGGGAACTCAAAGGGAGTAGGGGAGACCCACAGAGTAGAGAAGCTGCCCCTGGATAATTGAGAGTTGATTGGATGCACAATGGCCTCCTTTTGTCCACTTTTTATTTTGGATAAGGGGCTACAGCCAAGCCTGATAAGTAGCTCTTTCCTAGACCTTCCTCTCCTGGGCCAGCTGTGAGCATTCATGGGTGACAGCCGTGTTTGGTACATTCCTTGCTTCGCTTCTCTCCCCTCCGAGTAGTCAGGGATTGAGCTAGAAAACTCCAGCCATACCAGAAGTCTGGTTCTTGTCACTTTGCAAAACCTCAGCCTAGGTCAAAGACTGGAAAGGACCGGAGGGGCTGCAGAGAAATATCTTCAAATGATCTGACACCAGGAGCTTCAGGCTACAGCATTCATAAGCCTCTGTCTCGCCCCCTGGCATCCTCACGTTCTTCCTTTCTTCCGTTACTCTCACCTTACATTCCCTCATATGGATTCCTTCCCTCACTCCCCTAATACTTGAGTGTTCCGTCTTGCCATGTGGGTCCTTTGCCTTATCTCTATTTTGTCGGCGGCCTCCCTCCTCTCAGCATCACATATCCTGCACGTGACTGGAGTAATAGCTGGCTTTCTGATGCTCCATGGGGCACCTTTCCCAGGACTAACACAAAGCTACGTGCAACTGTAAGGTCGGATCCTTTACTAAAATATCTGAGCCCCTAGAGTGCATCTCTGCTAACCTGGCCTTCTCGGTCCAAACCTTAGGACTCCCATCCCACATTTCAATGTTTTAGCAACTAAAGGGTTAAAGCTGAGCACAGCAGGGCATCTACTTGACCTCCGTTCTATTTGGTTGGTACTCTTGCTGTGCAGTACTCTTCAAAAGACACAAGGTACCCCCAGGAACCTACCAGTGTTTATACACAGTAGTAGGAGAATAAGTATAATATGCTAAATATTTAGTCATTAGCAGAGTGGAAGTTGCTTTCTGGTCCTATGAGCAGGACTCTGGCTGATCTATGGCTGCGTGTGTTAGAGCCTAGAATAATTTAGGGAAAAGATTTTGACCTATTTTAGAATTCCAAAAATCGTTCACAGATCCATGCTCTTGTACACACTCCTTACTCTACCTGGAATGCCCTTCCCAACCGTGCTCACCTGGCAAACTGCCACAGGTCTTCTAAGACTCTGCTCACGTGTCTCCTCTTGTGCAGTTCCGATGGTCAAGGAGTCACAGGCTTCCCTGTGTTCCCACAGAGGTTTGTACCATTCTCTTTTAGAGCGCCTAATGCCTAGTGCTGGAGCTGTTTGTTAACCCGTCTCTTTCTTCCACTAAACCAGTATTTCTCAACCTTGGCAGCACGTTGGAAGCCCCTGGGGAGTTCTAAGATACACCAATATTTGGGTTTCACCATCAGAGATTCTAATTGGGAAGAGTGGAGACCTGAGGGCCGAGAGATTTAATGTCTCCCCAGTGACTCTAACATGGAGCCCAGTTTGAGCTCCACTGAGCTAGACTGAGCTACCTGAGGGAGTTATTGTATCTCACTCCTCTTTATAACTTCGGCCGCTGGCACAACGCACGGCATCCGGTAAGTGCTCATTGAATGAATGTATATCTGCATTAGTTGGCCTGCTCTAGGTGGTCAAGAGCCCTGTGGCAGAGACTGCCAACTTCCCACCAGTATTCATTCTCCCCTCTGTGGGAGAGGTGGTAGCATTTTAGCTGCAGGTGTAGGGCTGCTTAGGAGAAAGACCACGTTTCCCAGCTTCCCTTGTAGCTAGGAGAGGCCAAGAAAGTAATTCTGGTCCACGGAATGTGAGCAGAAATAGTGTGTGCAATTTCTAGGTTATGCCCTTAGAAAGAAAGGTCATCGCCTTCGATGCCCTCTTTCCTCTGTCCCTGCTGGCTGGAGTGCCACCTTGGTGGTGGTTGGCCATCTTGGACATGGGGATGAGAGAAACGTAATAGAAGGGACCCGATCCCTGACTTGTGGAGCCATTTGCTGGCCCTAGAGAAAGACATAAACTGAAGTCACTATTATTCTTGGTCTCTGTTACAGCACCCAAGTGTTTGTGACTAATTTGGAAAAACATTTGTACTGTACTATCACAAAGCCTGATACTTGAATTTGATAACTCTAGCAAAAGTTGTACTAACTCCACTCCAGTCTGGTAGCCAGCTCTGTGGCTTTACAAGAGCGACACGACTTGTGTTTCTGATGGCTTGCCATCACTCTTAGGCTGAAGGCCAGAATCCAGGTCACAGACCACAGGACCTCACCTCACCAGGCCATGTCTGCCTCTCCAACATCATCCTGCCCTCTGCTCCCCTTGGTCTCTCTGCCGCAGTCTCACCAGCCTGCTCTTGTTTCCTCAAAGGAGCCTCATTCTCTTCCACCACAGGGCCATTGTATGGGCTGTTCCTTCCGTCTGGAAGGATCGTGCCCCATGTGTTCACCCAGTTAACCCTAAGTCGTCCTGCTGGTCTTCAGATCTCAACTTGGTTGGCGCTTCCTCAGGTCTCCCCTGACCTCTCTGACTAGGTAACCCCCATATTATACATCTTGAGACTCTCCACATTTATCACAGCTGTAATTTTGTAGTAACTGGAGGTGATTATAGTTAGCAATTGTCTATATTACAAGACTCTTAGCTACACAAGAGCCAGGCCTGTGGCTGCTTTTGTTCACCACTGACTCCCCAGTGCCCAGCAGACCGTCAAGCATGTACTAGGAGCTCAGTAGATATTTACTGAATGAACAGATGAATAAATGAGTGAGCCAAAGAGGTAGTCTTTCCCTTCCATTGCAGAACCTGGAAGAGGCAGGGAAGATGGAAATCATATGGGGTTCGATCCCTGGCCAGGGAGCTAAGATCCCACATGCCTCGGGGCCAAGAAACCAAGACATGGAACAGAATTTATGTTGTAATAAATTCAATAAAGACTTTAAAAAATGGTCCACATAAAAAAATATATCTTAAAAAGTCATGTGCTCTTATCCAATATGTTTCCTCCTTCCAAGGAATCCAAGTCCTACACTCCCTTCAAAGCCAGCTTGTTCTATCTCCTTCAGGAAGACTTGATGAGCTACACTAACTTGTGAGTACTCCTCCCACTACCCCAGACTTCAGGAGTTTTGTCAGGAGCATTCAATAGGCTTTTATGATAAATTGCTTAGCAACATTATTTGTTTTTATGTAACTATACTATCTCCCCACATAGAATATAAATTCTTTGAGGACAGCAATATGAATCTTTTTTCTTAGTACCCAATATAGGGGGTGCTTCCTAGTAAGCAGCTAGTGAAGCATGAAGTATTTGTTTAGGACAGTGATGGTGATGATGACATAAGGAAGTGTATATTCTCTCCCAAAAGGCTGTTGCTAACCCGTAATCCTGTACCTTAGAATTAGGCCAGAATTAGTGCACATGGGTCTTGAGAAAATATTTCACCCTAGGATTGAAAGTCAAGTCCCTTCCAGCACAACACATCATGAGGGCTCTAATTTACTCAGGCCAGAGTGAAATAGCTGAGATCTGAATCTCAAAATTGCCCAGGGCAATGAAAACTCTAAATGAATTGAAGAAGTCTCTTTTAACTTTGGTTGCAGTGAAAGAAAAAAAAAAAATGAAAATGTTAGGTTAGAAGGGCATTAATCTTGGGTGCTAGCCCTGTGTTTTGTTATATTCACCTGGTGTCGAAAAGCCACCCACATCTGTCTACCTGATTTATTCATCAGAGAGAAACTTATGGTTTCTTTTCTGAGAAAATACCAAAGTATTTTTTCAAGACATGAATTATCTATTTTTGCTTTTGTCTGTCCATTCATCCATGCTTCCTCCCTTCCTTCCTCCCTTCCTTCCTCCCTTCCTTCCTTTCTTCTTTCCTTCCTCCCTCCCTCCCTCCCTCCCGCCCATCCTTCCTTCCTTCCATCCTTTTAGCCAGCCAGCAAAGATATATTGAGAGCTGGCCATATGCTAGGCACTATGCTAGGCAAGGGATATAAGAACAGGTATTAGTAATAGCAGCAATGAAAAAAGTAGCTAGTGTTTTTTTGAGTGATTACCATGTGATAGATATGCACATAGCTGCATTTAATCCTTCCAACAACCTCTAATGTGCAGGACCATTGTATGCCTCACCTCGTATCTTCTTGACTCTTCTTTTTAATTCCAGCTGCTGCCATGACAACCAGTTTCCTACAGGTGTAACCTGGCAATACCTTGCTTCAGCTGTACCACTTACCTCTCACTTTCTGCTCTGGGGCTTCACTGCTGTCGCCAAGAACTCTACCTGTGGAACTGCTCAGCCATTCTGATGTGAGCTCAGAAATGAGAGCGTGAGGGAGTCACCAACGGGGCTAACAGGAGGTAGATGGTGGTGGGCAAGTGCTCCCTCTTCTATCTCTCAACAGGACGGTTCTGAGGTCTACACGGTTCCTCAGAGGGTCCCAGCAAGATGGAGCCCCAGCGGACAGAGTGACCGGCTCAAGAATGTGTGTATGTACTGATTTTTGCCCTTGCCCTGTTTCACTCTTCCTAGTTCCCTCTCGTTCCCTGAGATCACATCCCCCAAAAGACCACTTGCATAAGTCCTTGGTCTCAGTCCTGCTTTCCAGGAGGGACATCAAACAAAAACAACTAGTATTCACATTTCAAGACTTGGGAATGTATCGGTGACCCCAAAGGTGTTAAGTCCTAATCCCTAGAACCTGTAAACATTACCTTATTTGGGAAAGGGGTCTTTGCAGTTGTGATTAAGTTAAGGATGTTTATTTATTTATTTATTTTTGGCTGTGTTGGGTCTTCCTTTCTGTGCGAGGGCTTTCTCTGGTTGCGGCGAGCGGGGGCCACTCTTCATCGCGGTGCGCGGGCCTCTCACTGTCGCGGCCTTTCTTGTTGCGGGGCACAGGCTCCAGACGCGCAGGCTCAGTAGCTGTGGCTCACGGGCCTAGTTGCTCCGCGGCATGTGGGATCCTCCCAGACCAGGGCTCGAACCCGTGTCCCCTGCATTGGCAGGCAGATTCTCAACCACTGAGCCACCAGGGAAACCCCAGTTAAGGATGTTTAGATGAGAGATTATCCTGGCTTATCGGATGGGCCCCTCATATTTGTCATCAGATATTATTCATGTGATGAGGTACAGGGAGAGCTGAAACACACAGAACAGGAGGAAGCAATGTGACCACAGCAGCAGAGATTGGAGTGATGTGATCACCAGTCAAAGAATGACTGCAGCCACCAGAAACTGGAAGAGGCGAAGAGAAAATTCTCCCGTGGAGACTCCAGAGGGAGTGGGGACCTGCTGATACCTTGATTTCAGCCTCTGGACACTGATTTCCGGCTTCTGCCCTCCAGAATTGTGAGAGAATGAACGTTCATTGTTTCAAGTCACCAGGTTTGTGGTAATCTGTTACAACACCCACGGGAAACGAATACAAGGAAACTGAGGTTCACAAAGCTCAAATAATTTGCCAAAGGTCCTAGTTAATAAGTGGCAGAGTCAGGATTCAAACTCAGTTCTGTCTGACGCCAGTGCCCAAGTTCTCAATACTTTGCTTCTTCTCCAGAGGAAACAAGATTCCTGCTCTGGAGAGTAGGCAGAATCAGTGCTGATATTGTTAAGTCTACAGTGGAAGGAGATGGGTGTCTGGAAGTTGCAGGGAGAGGAAGGCTTCCCTGGACAGAGGTCATTACCTAGTGGCAACCAGGAAACACTGTGTGAGATGGGACCACACGGAGCGGCACACCTGATAGAGTCCTGTCTGCCCATTTCAACCCACTAACTTCCTTCTTTAATTTCCTCTGATGCTGGCTGAAAGCCAAGTCCCTACCCAATCAGTCCAAAATATTTGCTTTGATCCTCCCACCCTGTTGTCCAGGGTGGACTGAGATGAATTCTCCACAGGAAGGGCTCCCTCCATTCTGGAGAATTTTCTAGGTTCCCACTAAAGTAAGACATTCTGTCTCTGAAGCCTTGGGAGGGAATTTATTGTGGACTCAAGTGTTCATTGAAGGCATGCCCTACCTCAAAATACAGGGTTTGCCAAATGGGACAGAAGACCCACTAGCAGTATGTGTTTCTCCACTCTGGAAAGACAGATAAACAGACAACAGGAAGTGGAAATGTACACAGGAACAAGCAAGGAATTTTTCAGGGTTTGTTTGATGGTGGGTGTTAACTCCTTAACTATGACCTTTCTAGTATGGTGATTAAGTCGTAATAAAGCCATAAAACATTCTAACCATTACCACTTAGCCTTAAATATTTCACTCCTCCAATACTTCTGGGGCTACTTCCTCCTTTCACCCAACAGTTTAACCCTGAAGACCTTCTCTGGGTAAGACTATGAGATAGCCTTGCCTAATCCTTCTCAGGGTACTGGGTTGGCACTTCTGATGTTCTTTTATTTCATAAAATTAATCAAGAACTTTCTACCAAACCCTGGGAAAAGTTCCAGGTGTAAGAAGATGGTACAATCACTGACCTCAGGAAATTCACAATCTAGGTGGCAAGACAGATGAATATACAACACTTACCAAATAATATTAAAGGCATGTACACAGTGGGATGGGAGAATAGAGGAGGCATGCCTACTGGTGGCGCAGTGGTTGAGAATCTGCCTGCCAATGCAGGGGACACGGGTTCGAGCCCTGGTCTGGGAGTATCCCACATGCCGCCGAGCAACTAGGCCCGTGGAAACCAGGGATGGACACTTGCAACAGGAAATACTGTGCTGAATCTTAAAGCAAATGGCTGGAGTTACCCAGGTGGAAAAGGAAGATAGAGAGAGGGCATGTGGAGGGAAGGCAGAGGGAAACATGTTTCAGTCCATTTGGGCTGCCATAATAAACATCAGTAATTGGGTGGCCTAAACAACAAACATTTATTTCTCATGGTTCTGGAGGCTAAGAAGTCCAAGGTGAAGGTGCCAGCAGATTCGATGTCTTCCTGGTTTGAACACAGTTGCCATCTTCCAGTATCCTCATGTTGAGGAGAGGGAGAAGTCTCTGGTCTTTCATCTTCTTATAACGGCACTAATCCCATCATGGGCTACCCTCATGACCTCATCTAACTCTGCCTTCCAAAGGTCCCACCTCCAAATACCATGACATCAGGGATTAGGGCTTCAACATATGAATTTGCGGGGGACATGAATATTCAGTGCAGAGCACACGTACAAAAGTAAAGATGTGAGAGCAATAACAAGAGAGTGAGAGAAACAACCAGGGAATTGGTAAGCACTTGGTACTGTTGGGACCCAGGATGCATGTGCATGCAGCTGGAGAGGTCAGCCTGAAAGCCTTGACTGCCATGATGAAGTTAGACTTTATTATGAATGTAATGGGGAGTCACTGAAGTATTTAAGTCAGGAGTGACATGATCAGATTTACCTTTCAAATGATCACTGTGACATCAGTGTGCAGAATATACTGGAGCAAGGCCTGACTGGAGACAGAGGGGCCAGTTAAGGAAATATGGCAGTGGTCCAGGTGAGAGGTGATGAAATGGGGATGGCAATAGGGGACAGATGCAAGAGCAATTTAGGATATAGAATCATTACTGGTGGGAATGAAAAATGGTAAGACACTTTGGGAAGATAGTTTGGTAGTTTCTTCAAAACAAACCCATATTATCCAGCAATTGTGCTTCTTGGTATTTACCCAGATGAGCTGAAAACTTATGTCCACACAAACACCTGTACAAATGTTTATAGCAGTGATAGTCATAATTGCCCAAACATGGAAGCAACCAAGAAGTCCTTCATTAGGTGAGTGGATATACAAACGGTGGTATGTCCAGGCAATGGAATATTATTCATCGCTAAAAAGAAATGAGCTATTAAGCCATGAAAAGATGTGGAGAAAACTTAAATGCATATTACTAAGTGAAAAAGCCAATCTGAAAAGTCTTCATACTGTATTATTCCAACCATATGACATTCTGGGAAAAGCAAAAGTATGGAGACAGTAAATGGATCAGTGGTTGCCAGGGGTTACCAGGGATGAGTTGGCAGAGCACAGAGGATTTTTAAGATAGTGAAACCACTCTGTGTGATACCAGAATGGTGGATGTCATTACATATTTTTCAAAATCCATAGAATGTACAACACCAAGAGTGAACCCCAATGTAAACTATGGACTTTGGATGGTAATTATATGTCATTGTCGGTTCATCAATTCTAACAAAGGTACCACTCTGATGAGGGATGTTGATAGTAGGGGAAGCTGGGGGAGGGAGGGGCAAGAGTTATATGAGACATCTCCATATATTCTGCTTGATTTTGCTGTGAACCTAAAACTGCTCTAAAATTAAAGTCTATTTTTTTATTATTTATTTTTAAAAATATTTATTTATGGCTGCATTGGGTCTTTGTTGCTGCCCACGGGCTTATGGCAGTGGCTTCTCTTGTTGCGGAGCATGGGCTCTGGGCATGCAGTCTTCAGTAGTTGTGGCTCGCAGGCTCTAGAGTACAGGCTCAGTAGTTGTGGCGCACGGGCTTAGTTGCTGTGCGGCATGTGGGATCATCCTGGACCAGGGCTCGAATCTGTGTTCCCTGCATTGGCAGGTGGATTCCTAACCACTGTGCCACCAGGGAATTCTCTTAAGTCTATTTTTAAAAAGTGTGGTTAGTCCAAATTGAGATGTGCTGTAACTATAAAATAGACCCCAAATTACAAAGACTTGTATGAAGAAAAGGAGGAAATATTTTAATAATTTTATTGATTACCTGATAGGAAAACAATATTTGGGATATATTAAGTAAAAAGTATTATTAAAATGTATTTACTTTTTTTTTTACTTAAAAAATGTGGCTACTAGAGAGTTTAAAAGAGTATGTGGCTTGCATTCTATTTTTATTTTATTTTTAATTTTAAATTAAAAATTTTTTTTTGGCCGTGCAGCTTGCAGGATCTTAGTTCCCCGACCAGGGATCGAACCCATGCCCCCTACAGTGGAAGCATGGAGTTCTAACCACTGGACAACCAGGGAATTCCCTTGCATTCTATTTCTATTGGACAGTGCTGACTTAGACTATACACAAGCCAGCAATAAAACCAAGACTCTTGGCTTCTATTCTAAGATGAATCATTCATTCAACCAACGTATTTGAAGTACCTACTCTGTGATGAATAAAATAGAGATGGTCCCTGCCCTTGGGAAGCTTACACTCTTTTTCTGCCTTATTATTGAGATCAGTATAAGAAACAGTTTTGAAAAGTACAAAGCATCTTAACAATACAAAGAATAATATGAATATAGTTTCCAAGCGGAAAGAAGACCTGCTCTGATTTCCAGAGGAGAGTTAGAGATATGAGTCCTCGTGTGGGAAGAAAACCATGCAATCAGTCCAATAATTGTGACCAATTAAGTGACTTTGACATGGCATTGGTGTTATACCAGAGGGTAAAAAGGAAAGCTATGAAGTCTATAAAAATTGTAATTTCTGGCAAAAGAAGTTCAAGTTGGGATCCCCTGAAATGTACACAACCAAAGGAGCTCTGCAGAGAGATTTGTGTATCGACCAATCTTTGCCTGGGTAGTAAAAGGAGAGGTTAGATTTTAAACAACTTTTCCTTGGTCAGTGCTATTGGGAAATCACGTCAGGAAGGAGTAGGGCAGAAGAAACAGTCAAACAAGGCCTCAAGGGAAGCTTAAATCACTCACAATTGCCAAGAAATGGTGGCAGAGTGGTGACCTAGCAGAGGCACCTATGTTTTGAAGGGAAGCTCAGTTTGAACTGAGCCTTTGGGAGGGTCAAGGAGCTAAGAGGCCGGTGACCAGCAGCCTGGTCTCTGAATGGATGGAGGGGTGGAGAAAGCGGAGGCCAGGACCAAGCTTCGTGGTGCGCTCAGCAAATGCTCACTGCAGGGTCAGGGACCATGTGCCCAGGAAGGAGACCTTCAAGACCACGCCTCTCATTTTGTAGATGAAAGGGAGGGAGGAACTGGAGGGGAGAAGCAGGCACTGGCTGAGATCTTGCTTTGTGTCAGGGCCTGGGCTACCCGTGGGAGCCCAAAGGGAATAAGATGGTCCCTCCCTCCAGGGAGCAATTCCCGACTGGGAGCAGATCCCATTTATTTGGCAAAGTTTCTCCCACATCAGAAGCAGTCTGTAAAATGATTAGTTTTAAAATGTACATTGTACTATTTAAAAACTAATTTTCATAAAATACTCCAAACTTCTTTGTATGAGTCTGTAAATTTGGGATGGTTGAAGAATTAATTATAAGAGAACATTCTGTACTTCAAAACAAAACCAAAAAAAAGAAAAAAGAAACAAAAGGAAAAAACCCATTTTGCTACCACAGGAATCGTTCTTTGTAATTTGCAAATTCTCCCCCAGTTCAGGTACGTGCTGGAGCTGGTGTCTGTATAACAATAAAATATTTAAGACAAGATTTAGAGTCACGGGCCTGGGTTCTGACACCAGTCCCACAACTTGCTAGCTGTGTGCCTTGGAGCAAGTTTTTCTTAAGGCCTTGACCTCATGTGTAAAATGGGGCAATGGCACCTACCATAAAAGGCTGTGAAGAGGATTGAATTCAATAATTGAGCTTGCTGAAACTCATTACATATTGTCGGGAAGCTAGTAATGCTCAATGAAAGGTAGCTGTTATTGTTGTTGTCATTTTTAATACGTAAACAAGCCTAAAATCTGGAGTTTTCAAAAATCTCCCCTCCTCTCTTGCACGCATTCACAGACACATACTCATATGGTGAATGTAAGCGTCAGAACCAGAACTGGGGCTGGAAAGCCTAAGACCTGGGTCAGTTCTCTCTATCTCTTTCTTTTCATGTTATTCTCTGACAAAGATCAGATCCTGTTATGGAGAACTCTAAGAGATTAAATACTTTTTTACACTTGAAATCATTGCATTGAATATTACTTGAAATATAGTTGTCATTGTACCTGGCTAGAAACATTTTTTTTCATTTATTGGACAAGTATTTCCTAAGCAGTGACTATGTGTCAGACACAGTTCTGAGCCCTGGTGATACAGTTTTGAAGACCCAAATCCTTGCTCTGAGGATCTTCCATTCTAAACAAATAAGCATGGAGTGTGATGTCAGGTGCTCCGAGAAAACAAATAAAGCAGGGACTTCCGCAGCCTTACACAATCTACCTGCTACGGTTGGCCTTTCTGTGGGAAATACTTATAGGAGGCAGGCATGATCCTGGTGTTGCACGGAGTTTATTTTTGTTTGCAGAAAAGGCTCTTAGAGAAAGAGATGAGCCTGGCTAGAATCATCATGAAGTCTGTTTTTAGTTCTAGATAAAACTTGCCTAAGAGCCAAAATAAAGCTCTGACATCGACTTACTCTACTTCACTCTGCAAGGCAGATGTCCTTACTGCCATGTAGCCCTTTGCCAGTCTTCTTGAGTTCAATCTGGGCAGCCCCACTGTGGCTTTGGTTGACATGTATTTTTGCTTCCTGCATTATCAGCACACTACTTTAACAACCTGCCCTGGCAGGAGATGCAGGGATGACGGGTAGGTGCGTGGTACCCATGAGAACATGGTACCCCATCCCAAACAGGAGGAAGAGCTCATAGATCTTGTTTAATTTTATTTTTTAAATTAAAGTATAGTTGATTTACAATGTTGTGTTAATGTCTGCTGTACAGCAAAGTGATTCAGTTATACATATATACATTCTTTTTTTATATTCTTTCTGATTATCACAGGATACTGAATTTAGTTCCCTGTGCTATACAGTAGGACCTTGTTGTGTATCCATTCTGTATATAATAGCTTACATCTGCTAACCCCAGCCTCCCACTCCATCCCTCTTCCAACTTCCTCCCCTTTGGCAACCACCAGTCTGTTCTCTGTGTCCATGAGTCTGTTTCTGTTTCATAGATAGGTTCATAGTTCTTATTGATTATTCCATTGAGATCAATTTCTGAGGTCCAGAGCAGACTCTCATTTTGGAAGCATGACTCCTCAGGTGTTTCTACCTCTGGCTACCAATATTCAGGACATATGTATTGAGCACCTCCTTTGTGCCAGACACTGTTCTAGACACTGGGCTTATAGCAGTGAACAAAACAAAACATTCCCCTTCCTATGTGGAACTTGCCTGTTAGTGGGAAGAGATAGACACAAAAGATAATAAGTAAAATATATAGGATGACAGATGGGATACATGCTATGGAGAAAAATACAGTAGGGAAAAGAGTTAGGGAGTGCAGGTGAGGTGGCAATTTGAAATAGAGTGTTCAGGGATGGTTTCATCGAGTAAAAACCTAAGGAGAGTAAGATAAAGAGCCATTTGGATATCTGGGAGGATCTGCATTCCAGGTAGAGGAACAGCAAGTGCAAAGGCCCAAGCAGGTAGCAGGAACAGCAAGGAGGCTGGAGGGGCTAGAGTGGAGAGAATAATGTGGAGAGGGGTAGGAGGTGAGGTCAGAGAGGTTGCAGGGGCACTAGAGCACGTAGGACCCTGAAGGCCTCTGTAAGGATTTGACTGCTGTTTGAGTGAGATGAGAAGCCATTGGGCAGAGAATTGACATAAATGATCACTCTGGTTTCTGTATTGAGAAAAGATGATAGAGGTGTGTGAGGGTTTTAAAATATGTGCCCACAGATGCTTCAATACTCCTGTCTTCAAAGAGGGGAGGCTGATTTCCTCTCCTTGAGTGTGGACTGCATTCGGTGACTCACTTCTCACAAATAGAAACGGTGGAAGAGGGGTGCGGGGCTTTAGAGATTAAACATAAGGAGAAATGCAGCCTCTTCCTTGCCCTCTCATTCTGTCTCGGTTCACTTGCTCTGCGGGAAGCCAGCTGTCGAGTCAGGAGGACACTCAAGCAGCCTATGGACAGCCCATGTGGTGAGGAACTGAGAACTGCTGCCAGTGGCCAGAGAGGAGCTGAGGTCCTCTGTGGACAGCCATGCCGGTGAGGCATCTTGGATGCTCCAGTTAAGCCCTTGGAGGACACCTTAATGCTCACCTCATGAGAGATGCTGAGCCAGAACAGCCCTGCTAAGCCTCCCCTGGGTTCCTGAGCCACAGAAACTGTGAGGTAATAAATGCTTATTTTAAGCTGCTAACTTGCTATGCAGCAATAGTAATACAGGGAGCCAGGGCAGAAGCCAGGAGTCCAGTTAAGGGGCTGTTTCAGTTACACACATGAGGAGGTGACTTGGAAGTGATGAAACACAGCTTTGCAGTCAGGATACGGTGAGTGAGAGAAGGAAGAGTCGGGCTTTCATCCTGAAAAATGGGAAGGTCAGCTCCCACTTGAGCTCTTAAAATTATTCAACACATTCAGTCTTTCCCTCCCTAGAAGAATATTTTCTCCTGGCTTCCGTGACACCACACTCTGACTCTGGTTTTCCTTCTATGTCACCGAATGATCCTTTTCATTCTTTGCTGATGCGTCCTCTGCTCACGCCCTTGACCTTGGAGTAAACCAGGGCTGGATTTTTGGCTTTATTCTCTTTTCTGTTTACAGGGTCTCACTGGGAATTCTCATCCTCTGTAAAGACTTTAAATACCATCCACATGACCAGTGATTTCTATTCCTCTGGTTGTGTCCCACCCATTGAATCCCAGACTCAAAGATTCCTTTGCTTCTTGACATTTTCATGTCTCTCTCTAATGAGTTCTCAATTTTATCATGACCCAAACAGAACTCTTGATTTCCTACACCAGCCCTGCTCTCACGGCAATGGTCTCCATCTCAGTGAGTGGAACCACCATCATCCCAATTGTTCAAGCCAAAAGTAGAGGGGTCATTCTTGATTTCTCTCTTTCCTCCAAGCCTCACCTTCAGCAAGTCTGACTGATTCTACGAGCAAAACATATTCCAAACATGTATACTTCCTGCTATGGCCGCGGATACCACCCTACTTGAAGCTCTCACCATTTTTCACTTGTCCTCCTTCTTCCCCACTGTAGCCAGCGTGATATTCAAAGAACACAAATCAGATTGAGAAGCTCTTACTCTTAAAACCCTTCAAAGACTCCATCGCAGTCAAAATCGAATCCAGGCTTGTCAGGGCTAACAAGTTCCTACATGAAGTTGGCCCCTGTCTATCTCTCACTGTGTCTGCTTTATTTTTCCTCAGTCACTCTGACCTTCTCTCTGTTTCTTGATGATGCTAAATTCATTCCTGGATTAAGACATTTGCATTCGTTGTTCCCTCTGCCTGGAATCCTCTTTTTCAGATATCTGCGTGGCTATAACCTTCTTGTCATTTTGGTCTCATACAAATGTCATTTTCTCGGACAGCCCTTCCCTGGGTTCTAAGTCTCCTTCCGGCCCCTTCTTGTCATTTCATCCTTTTCGGTTTTCTTCATAGCACTTGCCTATCTGAAAGTATCTTGTCCATTTATTCGTTTACTTATTTATTTTCAGTCTTCTGGACACCTAGACCCTAACCTTAATCCTAACCCTCATCTCTCTTATTCATGACCATATGTATCCTCAGCCCCTATCACAATACCTGGCACATTGCAGGTATTTGATAAATGACTGTTGAATGTATGCATGCATGAATAAATAAATGATCTGACAAAGAATAAAAATCCCAATCTACTTTTCCATCACCATCTGAACTCAAGGGAGCACAGGTAAAGGGGAACCCTTCTCAGCTTTACCAAGCCCTCACTTGCCTCTTGGACTTTTCATTTTCTAACTTCACATACTTGATTCTCTCCTTTCCTCAGATGTCTGCTCAAATGTCACCTTATCAGAGAGGCCTACCCTAACCACTCTTAATCAAATAGATCCCTCTGTCATCTATTTCTAGAGATTCAGGGAGATAATTCATCTCCATTTTCTCCTCCTCTTAAAATATTGGACTGTTTTTTTTCACTAAGTTGATGAAGTTGCCTCTTTAAACTTAATGCTCGAGTGAGCTTTTACTGCTCCATAACAAGCTGCCCCCAAACGTAAGGGTTTAAAACAGCAAGTTATTTTCTCATGATTCTACAGTCTGGACTGAGCGCGCGGAGGGCTCCTCTGAGGGGCTGGCAGTGGGTGTGATTATAAGCTGGGAGCTCAGTTAGGGCTGTCAACAAGAATGCCTTGGTTCTCCTCCACTGGTTTCTTCACGTGGATCAGGTTTCTCATGGCTTGGCGGCTGGCTTCTAAGAGGGAGTGTTCTGAGCCTGTAAACTCAGAAGCTGCAGATTGCTTGACACCCAGCTTTGGAAGTTGTACTGGGTCACTTGAAGTCAGTCACAGGGCCACACCAGAATCAAAGGGAGAAGATACGACTCTGCCTCCCAATGGGGGAGTAGGAAGGAATTTATGACCATCTTCAACCCATCATCTTTAATCAACTCAGAAAGGCAATCATTTTGATTTCTGTCTTTGTTGATGAAAATGTTTTTAAAAATACATTAGTCCTGCAAGTAGATTATAATGGACATAGTCTCCTCAATGATTAAAAGTCTTTCAGAAACTCAGGGTCATTCCCATTATTGTCAAGTTTGGGTCCTAGCCCCAGCTCTGTCACAAGTTACCTAATTTTGTTATCTTGGGAATATCACAGAGGATTTTGGTGTTTGTTTTCTTTCTTTTCTCTTTTTAAAAATTTTAAAATTTTTTGGCTGCGTTGGGTCTTCGTTGTTGTGCGTGGGCTTCTCATTCCGGTGGCTTCTCTTGTTGCAGAGCATGGGCCCTAGAGTGCATGGATTCAGTAGTTGTGGCACGCAGCCTCAGCAGTTGTGGCACACAGGCTTATTTGCTCCGCAGCATGTGGGATCTTCCTGGACCAGGGATCGAACCCTTGTCTCCTGCACTGGCAGGCAGGTTCTTAACCATTGTGCCCCCAGGGAAGTCCCCTGGTGTTTGTTTTCTCATCTACAAAATGAAGGGATAGAGTTACATGATTTCTATTTTCATTTCCAGCTCTGAGACACTATGATTTCATAGTTTCATTTAGAAAGTACAGGAGTGGGACTTCCCTGGTGGCACAGTGGTTGAGAGTCCGCCTGCTGATTCAGGAGACATGGGTTCGTGCCCCGGTCCGGGAAGATCCCACACGCCGGGGAGTGGCTGGGTCCGTGAGCCACGGCCGCTGAGCCTGCGAATCTGGAGCCTGAGCTCCGCAACGGGAGAGGCCACAACAGTGAGAGGCCCGCGTACCGAAAAAAAAAAAGTACAGGAGGTTAGACTACATCTGTAATAAATTCGTCATACCCGTTATGCATAAATTTCTTGTATGAACTTGTGTTTGCTTGTGATTATGTTATTTTTTTCTTTTCTTTCCTTTAAAAAATATAACCCCTAATTCCACCACTGAGAATTTACCTCCCTTAACTCCCAAGTTTCTGGGCCTTTGTATTTGACATTAGATCAAACATGGTAATTTGTGTTTGGCTTTTGGTTGACATTTGCATTGCCCTCCCATTTCTGTGCTTTTATAGCTGGAAAGACTAACCAGCTAAAGATCACCTAATTAGTCGATCTTCCATGTTTAGAAATGGACAGGAAACTGGAAACAGAGAATGGAAGGAGAAAGGCCGAGCCTTTGGTCTCTTTTCCCTTCACCTCAACGTCATAATTTACCTCTCATTCTTCACCTTCAAAATTTATCTTAACTCGGGCTTCCCTGGTGGCTCAGTGGTTGAGAGTCCGCCTGCCGATGTAGGGGACACGGGTTCGTGCCCCGGTCCGGGAAGATTCCCACATGCCACGGAGCGGCTGGGCCCATGAGCCATGGCCGCTGAGCCTGCGCGTCCGGAGCCTGTGCTCCGCAAGGGGAGAGGCCACAACAGTGAGAGGCCCACGTACCGCAGAAAAAGTTTATCTTAACTCAAACTTCATCCTTCCACTCCCTCTTCCCCAGGACATTTTCATCTTCTCCACGGCCATAAAAGAAGAGCAACAAGAACCACCTCAAGAGCTAATGTTTATGGAGATGATTTAATTCTCTCGATGACATTGAGTGAGGTATCACAATTAGCCCATTTTACAGATGAAGAAGCTGAGGCTCAGACAGTCTGTAACTTGGCCAAGATCTCTCAGAGAGGACGTGGTTAGATCTTGGATGTGAATCTAGGCCCTGTAATTCCAGTCTTGATCCAAACACTGTGCCATCTGGCCATGAAACTAACCAGAATACAAAATTCTGGATTCAACTGACTGGATTTGTGTGTTGAAGCATAGCATACAAACCTAAAAGTACGAAAATCTTAAGTATATAAATAGCTTAATGAATTATCCAAAGGGAGCTCACCTGATGAACAGAACATACAAAGAATAGAACATTACCAACTGTCCAGGAGCCCCCTCATGTATCCATCCCAAGTCACTGCCCTCTCTTCCCCGAGAATAACAAACATTCTAACGTCTGAATTAGTTTTGCTTGTTTTTAAGCTTCCTATAAATGGAATCATATAGAAAGTACTCTTTTTTTTAAGTTTATCATTATTTTTAAACTGAGGTATAATTGACATATAACGTTATATTTGTTTCAGGTGTACAACATAATGATTTAATAGCTGTATGTGTTGTGGAATGATTATGTTATTCCTTTTGGAATTAAGGTGTAGAACATTTGTTATACAGTTGAAGGAGGGGAATTGTTAACTTCAGCTAATCTATTCATAGCAGAGACTGCCAGGTGTTCTCCAAAGCCCTTTTTCTTATCTTCCTAGACACACAGCGGAGCTGCATTTCCCAGCCTCCATTGCAGTTAGCTGTTGCCTTGAGACCGTGCTCTCACCAATGAGAGTAAAAGTACTGTATACCCTTTTCCCCTTCCAGTAGGCTGGATAGAGAGAGCCGCCCATTTCTTGAAGGCGGCAGAGCCTCCATCAGCATGAGTCCCTGGGTGACTGGTGGGGAAAAGCAGACCTGTTCGCCCACCCATTACTATAATAAATGAACTTTATTGTGTTTGAGTCATTATATATATGTATAATTATATATAATATCATTATATATATAATATCATTATATACTGGCTGGTTACAGTAATTAGTCTATCATACATAAGTTTTACTGTGTTTTTCAAGATGCTTCAAAAATACTTTAATGCTGTTCTACTGGCTACAAAAAAGAACTAAATTCTGGGGCTTCCCTGGTGGCGCAGTGGTTGAGAGTCCGCCTGCCGATGCAGGGAACATGGGTTTGTGCCCCAGTCCGGGAAGATCCCACATGCCGTGGAGCGGCTGGGCCCATGAGCCATGGCCGCTGAGCCTGCAAGAACTAAATCCTTTTCTATCTGTTGAGACATTTTCAATACTAAGATGATATCCATAATGTCCTATGCGTCTCAGGCCCTAAATTATCCTCAGAATATGCCCTGAAGGTTCTCTTTATACCCATCCTCATCTCTGCCCATAGACTTCCCATCAGCCTTTGGTTATTTACTAAACAAATACCACTTTAGGCATCAATTATGTACCACCAGTGTTACAGGCATCGCTGAAAAGCAGTGAACAAAACAGAGAAAACCCTGGCCTCACGCAGCTTAGGGGAAGTTAGTGGCCTCAGGCGGTCCCTTGGTCACCCACAGTAACTATCACTGCAGTCCAGAACCCCACACAGACAATAAACTTGTTCCGATAATTGAGTTTACCATACAATGGAGATATCCCACTGAAAGTTTTAAAAAAATTATTTCTAAAGCGGGCCACACATTTCCATTTTTTTCTAGACTCAAGGTACAGAACATACTTTTACCTCATTATCATTATAACTTCATTATGCGGTAATGTAGCAGTAAGTCAAGGGCCGATGAGGTGCAGAGAACAATTTGCCTATACAACACGGCCTCAGATTGCTATGCCTTTTTGAATTCTGACATCTACCTTTGACGGTTTTTCTATTTCCTTCATCCCAGTTGGGCTGTTTCTACTCTCCCACCAGAATCCATTTTCACCTTGCAATTTGCTCCTTGTAGCTAAGAGAACTGAGAGCTCAGGTTTTCTCGAACAGGGTTCTAATAAGGACGAAGTGAGAGGGCACAAGGCCACTGGAACCTTGGTTTTGCAGTGCAGCTCTGACTGCTAGAAACTTGCCTGATCATTTGTTGCTTCCTTGCTGAGTTGTAGGTAGCTGCGGTCGATGGATATTTGATTTTTGTACCTGAGCCAAAATTTTGCCTCATGTTTGCTTGATAATTCTGCTTCTGTCCTTTTGTAGAAATGTTCACACTTTGCAAGAGGGAAATAAAGAGATTAATTGCCAGAAACTCTGTTAGCCATTGGACTTTTAATAAAAACAGATTTTGGAGAAATTTGAAGAGGTTTTATTGTGGGGAAAGAATAAGAGTTCTGTGCTCCATGAAAGCTGGTGACCAGGGAGCTGGCCTGGAGAAGGAGGTCTAGAGGGAGAAGCCCTGGGGCCCAAACAGAAGGGCTCCAGGGAGTGAGTCTCAGGGGACCCTGAGGAGGGCAGGTTTGCCTTAGAATTTTAAGTGGGCCTGCAGTTCAGATAGAAAGGATTTTGCCTTCTCCCAGGGAATTGTGGTAAATAACCATGGCGTTGACTTAGGGGAGACACTGGTAGTTAAACTAGAAAGTGGAACTGCGGTTGACCCTAAAAATCTAATTTATGGATTGACTGGTGCCCAGTCAAAATAACTAATAATTCTGAGACTATAATTACCCGCCTGTAGGCTTTCTATTTTTCCTCCAACTTTCTACCTTTCTGCATTTTACAAATGTTTAATAATGAACATGCATTCCTTTTATAATAAAAAAAATCCAATTAACTTAATTAGAAAAAATTACCCACCAGGTGACGGGAGGTTTCTCATTACTTTATCACTGGCTGTCATAGTCTGGCTTCAAGATCTCTGCCCGCCGAGGAACAGTTACTCGTGTGCTCTCAATGGCTGAATCCAGGTGTGTGTTGTAGGGGGCGTGAGGGAGGGGAGGGAGGTGATAGGAAGAGTGAAGGGAAAAACAGTCCCCCAGAGCACCATCTTTGGAAAAGAGAGCCACTGCAACTCCCTCTAAGTGGGAGCAATGCCCATGGCTTTGGTGATTTCAAAAGGAGAGGGGAGGGAAGGAAGCAGAATTTCTGCTGGGGGTGGGAGGAGCCCTCTGCGTGTCTGATTTAGTTACACTATGTCCACTATCACTGACGGCGTTACATTCGGAAAGCTGGGTTTGCTCCAAACGGGAGCCTGGAAGAGAAGTCTGCCTCTGTGCTGTGTGGTTCCTGTGAGGGTGCCAGAGACGGAGGAGCCAGCTAGCTTCTCTCCCACCCAGGGCCATATTCTATCTCCCGCTGATGGGCTAGTTAGGTAGGCTTGTTGGGTAGATCTGCTTTGATACTGCCCGAAAAGTTATAAAATCATCCGCATTTCTCTAGGTAAGACCTGATGTTGGTTGTTTGGGTGACCTGAATGAACACTTGGGAAGACCTGAAGTGGTTTACTCAATGCAAATGGAACCGTTAATTTTACTTTCATCTGAGGAATTCAACATCATCTAGCGAGCAGCCGCTCTGAGCTCATTAAGGAAATAAAGGCTGCAATCTTTGCCAGCCCAGGCTCCAGATGCAAGAGTCTCCCATTTCTCTGCCATCCTGGGATTCCAACGTCACACCCCACACGTGGGGGAAGGAGGAATTTAGTCACAGTTCGCACTGAGGGTCAGAGGACTGCAGATGAGAATTAAGGACACAATGGAAAATGAAAATGTGTCATCACAAAGGAAAAAAATATATATCTGGAATTGGAAAGGATGTTCATACTCTGAAAGGAGCACTCACGCACTAGGTATGGTTCGTGCATGACAGCTTCGTAATAATCATTCCATTATTGATTAACTTCACATTGTGGTGCTGGTAGTTAATTGTAGCCTTTTCCTGTTTTTGGCTCTGGTGTTTAAAGGCAAAATAGGCCCTTTGTTATGCTCTCAGAAGAACTATTTACACATTTTGATTTGGCAAAGAACTGCTCATTTTTTTTCTGGGCCCTTCTGGCTTTTTTATTCCATATGGAACATGCAAGCAAAACTGGCTGAACTTTCAAACATCAGCTAAATCCTAATAATCACTACAGTGTTCCTTACCTTGCTATTCTCAAACGGCTGTGTTTATTATAAACCAAGTCAACATTCTGCCACAGAAAAGTCAGTCTAACGGGGCCGTCAGTCTGCTGCACTTATACTTCCAGAGCCAGAGGCCCTCTGACGCTGCTCGTTCAGCTTTGCAGGCAGCCTGATCTGGAATGTGGTTCTCTCCCCAGGGAAGGGTCCCCAGGCACCATGTGGAGGAGGGGAGGTTGTGAGCAAAGTCATCAGCCCCTGAGAAGACGTCCTGACCTCCCCAGGACTGAACTTTCAACCTC
Source organism: Orcinus orca (assembly GCF_937001465.1). Lineage (NCBI taxonomy): Eukaryota > Metazoa > Chordata > Mammalia > Artiodactyla > Delphinidae > Orcinus > Orcinus orca. Next base: position 88,866,615 of record NC_064562.1, read on the forward strand.
TTGAGCTGACAGTTAGTGGTGGATGCACAAATTTTGTTTGCGACTAATTGCAGCTCATAAATGGAGCATTGTGGCCCTGGAAAAGAGTCTCTCTCCCCAGGGTCACCCAAGTGGAATCTGGACACAAGAGGGCCTGTCCCCTAATGGGCCTCCTCCGTGAGCCCTTCCCACCCTCTTGGGCTCTGGGCTTGCCTCCTTCATCAAGTTGAGAGCTAGAGGGCACAGCAGGAGACTCCTCTGCGAGTCTTCTCTTCCAAATGCCAGGCTATTCATAGCAGCTTGCAGCTCCCTCAGGAATTCCCACAGACTGACTGCCCAGAGCTGACTATTGTCTCGCCACCCAGCAGCAGTGGGGCCTCTCACAGACCCAAGGACACACGCCATCTCAAAGCACAAAATGCTTTGCAGACCATCCATTTGGGGTTCATCAAGGAAACTCTGGGAGGTTGAGAGGAAGCAGAGGCAAGTTGGGAGGGTAGAGGGTGGATAAGATTTTCCATCAGATCGACTGCTTCTTGTTAGTTTCTCAAAGCAGATACAGTTTGTAAATGATGAGGAAGCGATGGAATGGTTTAGAACAAGAAGCCACATTTCCATCTATTGGAGGCGGCACTAGGGATGTGTCCAGCCTCTCTCCGATAGCACAGCTGGCTGCATGTGTGAATCACAGACCCCACGGACAGAAACCTTCAGCTGTAAGACGAAAGGGGTAGCCAAGGGTGACTCTCTTTGTTTTCTCCGAGAGTCTCACTGGACTGAGGAGATAGCTAATATCACTCTGTATCCTCAGACCATGAAAAGAACATAAGGAACTCTGTGAAAGTGTAGAGTGAGCTTCCCAGACCAGCGTCATATTGTTCTCAGTTAATCAAATTTGTCAAATTGTTCCCAGTGCCTTAGAGCCAAAGCGTGATACTTAGGACCACGGTAAGCAAATCCCCAGCCATCTGCTCTGACAGCTGTTGGACCTTGAGCAAGAACTTGTACCCGTGGAGTCTTCTGAGAGCCCCAGGCGCAGGGATGGACTAGAACGGTTCAATCATCAAGCGGCCAAAGGTTAAAACTACTAATGGCCCCTGGGATATCTGCACCCAGCCAGTGGCGCTCCCAGGAAGGAGCTACAAGAGGAAAATTTCTGCTCTGCTGGTCAGCCTCCCAACACCCCAGTTTCTGTGTCCGCTGGATATTTTCTCAATACCTTTAGCCTAGCCTTAAAAATCAATGCAGTTAGTGAACAGCTTAGTTGAAACTGAACGCATCTATTGATGCTGAAACGAGAGCTGTGCACTTCCAGCCAATTTAAAGAAATCTGCTCTGATGATCTATTCGATTCTGTGGCTTTCAAGTGTGAGGGCTCAGAGAATTAGCTTGCAGTTACAGTAAATTATTTCTATGAAAGTTGTTTGCTTCTAACAAGTTAGTTTTCGTGTGCCAATTTCATTAGGCCAACTGGGTTTCATAAATGATGTTAGAATAAGATGACCCACCATCCCAGTTATCCTGAGACTGTCCTTGTTTTAAAACTGAAAACCCCACATCCTGGGAAAATCCCTCATTCCTGGACAAACTGGGATGGTTTGTCACTATACCAAGTCCTTTGCCTTCCAACGAGTCAGGATGTCCTGCTGAGTTTGAAAGTGTAGCAATGTAATAAATTCTGAGTTTCTGCGTTTAAAATCTTAGCGGGGTACAGATTGAAAGGGGGTCATCTGAAAGTGGGGAGGGGCTTCTCTCCTGGAGATCTGTTTATTTTGTAATTATCCAAGAGTAAGGGGACCCTTTCTGACATGTGACAATTTTAAAAGGTTACTTTACATTTACGGTTACTGCAAAATACTGGCTATATTCCCTGTGTTAAACAATACATCCTTGAGCATGTCTTACACCCAATAGTTTGACCTCCCACTCCCCCATCTCTATATGCTTCCCCCCAACTGGTAACCACTAGTTTGTTCTCTATATCTGTGAGTCTGCTTCTTTTTTGGTATATTCACTAGTTTGTTGTATTTTTTAGATTCCACATGTAAGTGATATCATCCAGTATTTGTCTTTTTTCTAAGTCAGTGCTTTTTAAACTTGAATGTGTCAACGAATCACCTTGGGGATCTTGTTAAAAATGCAGGTTCTGGTTCAGTAGATCTGGGGTGAAGCCTGAGATTCTGCATTTCTAACAAGCTCCAGGTGCTGCTGGTGGTCCGAGGCCCACATTTTTTTTTTTTTTTTTTTTGCGGTACGTGGTGGGCCTCTCACTGTTGTGGCCTCTCCCATTGCGGAGCACAGGCTCTGTCCGGACAGGCAGGCTCAGCGGCCATGGCTCACGGGCCCAGCCGCTCCGCGGCATGTGGGATCTTCCCGGACCGGGGCATGAACCCGTGTCCCCTGCATCGGCAGGCGGACTCTCAACCACTGTGTCACCAGGGAAGCCCGGAGGCCCACATTTTAAGTAGCAAGGTCCCGGGTGACTGTACCTAAGTTTTCTTTACCTGTAGGACATTTCTAAAAAGAGACAGAGGAAAAAAATATTTTAAAGGGAGTAGAGGAAGAAAATTGCACTTTATACCCTCAAAAATAATGTCTGTTGAGAAAGAATCCTGTGAGCTTTAGTGTGCAACACAAATGCGATTAGAATTGAACCAAAACATCAGCGTACCTAGGAAAGGAAGGCAGATGGGAGGAAGTAAAGGAAATAAGGAGCGGGGTGGCAATTACAGTGTCTGTGGCTGGAGGGGAGCCACTCTTCTTCAAAGTACCAGCGCTTGCCTTTTCTTCCATCACTCTCTCTACTGAACGTTATAGCAGTCAGGTGTTTCCCTTCCAAAGGTTGCTCCAAGTGTAAGCGGTACTTTTGGTGCGAGGCAGGGAAATGTTTCATTCTCCTTCAACTGGTTGCAAGAACCCTACAAAAAGACCCATTAAAGATGAAAAATGAAATATGCTCTGAAAAATGTACCAGTCTTTTCCTTGGTTGGTTGTTGTTTATGGTGTTTCTGAAGACACAAAAACAGATAATGAAGTACATAAGTAGAAGAGGAAATATCATTAAGTCAAATGCCTGACAGGAAATGGATTATGCTAAATCACATACAGTTCTGATATTGTTTTTTTGTTTTGTTTGTTTTTTTTATTGTGATTATTGGTTTATTTATTTAATTTTTTTTTTACATCTTTATTGGAGTACAATTGCTTTACAATGGTGTGTTAGTTTCTGCTTTATAACAAAGTGAATCAGTTATACATATACATATGTTCCCATATCTCTTCCCTCTTGCGTCTCCCTCCCTCCCACCCTCCCTATCCCACCCCTCTAGCTGGTCACAAAGCACCGAGCTGATCTCCCTGTGCTATGCGGCTGCTTCCCACTAGCTACCTATCTTACGTTTGTTAGTGTATATATGTCCATGCCACTCTCTCGCCCTGTCACAGCTTACCCTTCCCCCTCCCCATATCCTCAAGTCCATTCTCTAGCAGATCTGCGTCTTTATTCCCGTCTTACCCCTAGGTTCTTCGTGACTTTTTTTCCCCTTAGATTCCATATATATGTGTTAGCATACGGTATTTGTCTTTCTCTTTCTGACTTACTTCTCTCTGTATGACAGACTCTAGGTCCATCCACCTCATTACAAATAGCTCAATTTCGTTTCTTTTTATGGCTGAGTAATATTCCATTGTATATATGTGCCACATCTTCTTTATCCATTCATCTGATGATGGACACTTAGGTTGTTTCCTTCTCCGGGCTATTGTAAATAGAGCTGCAATGAACATTTTGGTACATGACTCTTTTTGAATTATGGTTTTCTCACCCAGTAGTGGGATTGCTGGGTCATATGGTAGTTCTATTTGTAGTTTTTTAAGGAACCTCCATACTGTTCTCCATAGTGGCTGTACCAATTCACATTCCCACCATCTGATATTGTTTTACAATAACGGTTGTTAACACATTTCAGTGAACCGCTATTGTTCACACAGCCCTGGTTAATGAGATGACACATTTAGGGGCAGAAGAGGAATTCTGGGATGAAATGTTTTAATTATTTAAGAACAAAATATACGTGCCTCAGAAATGGATAAGATGTTGTTGTTCCCTAGATTGCATCAGTTGTGACCCTGGGAGAGTTCACATCCCTTTCCCTGAAGAGAAGCAACAAATGTGGATGATTAAATTTTCACTAAGCATCAAAGAAACCCTCCAATGTATGTTTATGTTCCATGAAAAATGTGCTGTACCCAGTATGACTTTTACTTACTGCTCTTTCAGGGGCTTTGGACGCAAATAGAAAACACTTTTGGGCTTCCCTGGTGGCGCAGTGGTTGAGAGTCCGCCTGCCGATGCAGGGGACGCGGGTTCGTGCCCCGGTCCGGGAAGATCCCACATGCTGCGGAGCGGCTGGGCCCGTGAGCCATGGCCACTGAGCCTGTGCTCCGCAACGGGAGAGGCCACAACAGTGAGAGGCCCACGTACCGTGAAAAAAAAAAAAAAAGAAAACACTTTTTTCCTGACAGATCATCAACACAGAAGTAGCCCAAACTATGCTCCAGATTTCTTTGCATTTCCACAAAGGAGGAATACGGAATTGGAATAAACAGATGTCACAGTTTTCCCTTACCTAGGAGTCTGCCTCTATTCAATTGTCTGTGCTGTTTTTGTTTTGAACAGCCAGCTGCTCATAAATGTTCCTTTTGATCTGATGTCCTCAGGTGCCCTTTCAGACTGTGCCAGGCTGGTGAGTGGAGCTGTTGATTGACTCATCACCAGCACAGGTGGTTGCCCGGCCCAGCACACACCGCTCCAGTTCTTTAGAGAACAGTGGTCCTGCCCCTTTGTCTTCACGTGGATGAAAATTGCCCCGTTACATCTTTTTCCTCGATATGGGTATGTGGGGGCTGGTGGAGGGAGGGACAGCGAAAGAGGGCTGGTTGTATTCTTCTGCCTCTGCAGCTCCCGTGTTCACAACCTCCAGTGGGGACCATACACACACGTCTAGACACCATCCCGGCTCCTCAGGTGTCCACACCTTGGACTTTGCTGCTGGTGGCGAGCCACAGCTCACAGGCAACGGTCTGTTTAAAATGTCCCTCCTTGCCTCCTTTCCTTTAATTTGCTCAGTCACTTGCACAGATTTACACACTCATTCCTTTTATATACAGTTTGGGCATTTAACCTTATAACTGTCTTCCTCTCTCTCTCATATACGTGTATATAGTTATATGTGTTCTGTAACAGCTTATGGAAAAACCTGAACGAACTTTTGGCCAGCCCAGTATGCGTATCTGGCCGAGCTGCGGGTGGCTCGCGAGATCTTAGTTCTCTATTTAAAGTCATCATTTCCCCCTCCACTCCCCCACCCACCCCTGCTTCTTTCTATTCTCTACAACTGCCTTGTTACATCTGACTCTGCACTTTCTGCTCCTGAGGGCATCAGGTCGTTCAGTCTTTCAGTCATGGAACGAATATTTTTGGAGTGCCTCCAATGAGGCAGTCACAGTTGTAGGTACTGGGGTACCACACTGACCAAAACAAAGCCCTGGCTCCTTTCATTCTAGTGGCGGGGCGGAGAGCCAGTCAACAAACACAGAACCAAATAGGTAAGCGCTACATTAGATGGTAATGAGTACTAGGGAGGAGAACGTATAAGGTCAGGAGGATGGGAGTACAGCAGGGGACGTGGGGTGGTGTTCTTGTGCAAGGAATGGACGGCGGACACCACATCCGGGGCTACTCCTGAGGGGTGGGTTTCATACAACTCCAGGCGGTGCCTTTCTCCTCATGGCTATTATACATCCACGTGGTTATGAAAATATTCCGGCAGATGGGATCAAATTGAGAAAGAGAGGAACTTTCTTCTGATTTGTCCGTTTGGACTAATGCTGGGGATTGATAAGGTGACGTTTTAGCAGAGACCTGGAGGAAGGGAGGGAGGGAGTCACACAGGTGTCAGGCAGATGAACAGCAAAGATGAGGCCCTGAAGAAGGGGCTTCTTGGTGGGTCGGGGTCACAAGGCCAGCGGCTGGAGCAGAGGGAGTAACGGGCAGGTGGTAGGAGGTGAGGCTGGGGTGGAGGAGGGCAGATCACAGAGGGCTTGGGAGACCACTGGAGGGCCTTTGTCTTTCATTTTAATGGGAACAGAAAGTAGCTGGAGAGCTCTGAACTAAGGAGGGCTGCGACCTGATTTACATATTTTATGAATCACTCGGAAATATGGAGATCTGATACTGGGGACAAGAGTACCAGAAGATAATAATGAGGTTATTGCAATTCTCCAGGTGAAAGAAGACAATGGTGTGGCCCAAGGTGGTGACAGTGGAAGTAGTAGAGAATATTAATTCTGGATATGTTTTGGGGAGAAGCCTTTCATGTGATTCCTGAGATCCACTGGCTTCTTGTGCAAAGTGCCGAGAGGCCCTTTCTTGCACACCAGGTCTATGTCACCAATCAGTATCCTGCAGAAGGTATGGCGGAACCTCAGCATTGGAAGGGCTCTTAGAGGCAGGACATCTAGTGGGAACAGAGTGAGAACAGAGATACTTGGTTTGGTCTTCACGTTGTGGAGTCTTGGATTTTGATGGAGGTGGGTAAGAATGAGATTGATGCCTCATAATAAACGTTGGTTTATCTGAAATTCACAGGGGTCCCACACTAGTAAACCAAAGGTGGAGGCTGGATCCTATTGTAAGAAAGCACAAGATCTGAAAGCTCCCAGTCTCACCAAATTCTCCTCTGAGAGGGTCTATTCTAACCTCTCACACAATGCAGGGGGTCCTGGCCCAGCATCCCAGAGCATGTAAACCTGACTGTGACTACGCGTCCTGGCAGAGTTCTCCTTATTTCAAGGGCATTCACCATTCTCTTGGACACTTCCAAGCTTCTGGAAGTTTCTTCTTGGACAGGATTGAAATCCTTCTCTTTTCTACCCTTCTGCCCTCTGGAGCTATGCTGGCCGAGGAGAGACAATACAGCTGTATTGGTTAAGAGCATGGGCTCTGGAGCCAGACGGTCTAGGTCAGAATTCAAGTTCTTTGTGAACTTGAGCAAGTTACCTAACTCGTCTGTGTCTCAGTTTCCTCATCAACAAGGTAGCAAATCTAAAGCGCTTATAAGAGGACACGATACAGATTAAGTGCCCAAAAAGGGTAACTATAATGATTTATCCTGCATATTGATATGAATGTGAGAACCGGTTCCATATGTGAACACAGATCTCAAGAAGCTATACTTTCCCTGTCCTTTACCAATTCTCATTAAGTTGTGTAACCCCACATGATTCCTGATAGCAACTGTAAATGAAATCTTACAAAAGCAAAGCACCTGGGTTTGCCTTGGGGTGCAGCAAGGAAAGGGGATTTACTCTTTACTGGTCTGAGGTTCAAGTAGCAAGAAACATGCTGTTGGGTCTCCAGCATTTAGAGGTTGACTCCATCTCAAATATTGATTCCCAAACCCCATTTCACTTAGGAAGCAGTTTTTCAGGATGCAGTGAAATGGTGTTAGACTAGGTTTTAGACTCTGATTTTGGGCATTTGAATCTGGCCCCAGCATTTCCTATGCTATAATCATGGGCAACTTATTTAGTGATAATTACAGTAACGCTACATACTCCTTAGGTTTGTTGTGAAGAGTAAAGGAGACAATGCATATAAAGTGCTTAGCACAATCTAGCTGATCCAGAAATACTAGCAATAATTTTAAGTTCTAGAAATAAATTTCTAAGATGAAGTCAATTCTTAAAAATGACCGTGTTTGAAAGGAACCAAAACTACATTCTCTGGGCTTCTTAGGGCATTTTCTGTAGAGAGGAAGACAGGAAAATCAAGACTTGCTGCTGCTACCTTCCTGCCAAGTGTAGGCTCCCAGGGCTCACGGAGCTCATGATTGGAACCTCGTGGAGCTGACCTCACCATCAAAGAACTGCAGGAGACTCTGAAGTCAGCTTACCTGACTGATACCTACCCAGCAACTGAAAATTAGAAATTTGCTTGAACTGGTTATTTGGTAGCAGGTAGTTTTTTGGGGGGTAGGAGATACATATATATATAGTTGAGGTATCATTGATTTACAATATTATATTAATTTTAAGTGTGCAACATAGAGATTCAAAATCTGTGTAGATTATACTCCATTTATAGTTATTGTAAAATATTGGCTATATTCCCTATGCTTGACAATATATCCTTGCAGTTTATTTACTTTATACATAGTAGTTTGTATGTCTTAATCCCCTGCCCCTATCTTGCCCCTCCCCCTTTCCTTCTCCCCACTGGTAACAGCTAGTTCGTTCTCTATATCTGAGTCCGTTTCTTTTTTGTTGTATTTGCTAGTTTGTTTTATTTTTTATATTGGGCATGTAGATTTTTTAACAACATTTTTTTCCCTGAAAACAAAAAGAATACGTTTTTGTAGTAGAAATATAGGAAAGTATAGAATAACCCAGAGAAGCAAACCATGTTTATTTCCACTGCTCAGAAGTTTTCTGCACAGCACACCAGGTGGGTAAGCAGCATAAGGCAGGGTGAGTCTGTCTGGTCCACTTCCAAGACCCTCGCAGGTACAGCTCCTGGTAACAGAAGAGTCCTGGGTAATAAGTTGTTGGATGAATGACATATAATCAGGTGTATAAATATATTTCTGTCCCCACTGAGGGTCAAAATTGTCAGGTAGATTTCTTTTCATGTTTCTTTCACTTAATTGGGCCCTCTGAAATATTGAATTTAAAGCCAGCAGTGAGTATAAGTAGATCCTAAATGAGTCAAGTATCACAGGCTCCTGTTTTGCCCATCTGTTGATCCACAACCCAGGAAGTGCTCATATGAATGGATCCTGACGGCTGAGTTTGCTGATCTTAAGTGAACGGACCCTGCCTTGGCTTCTCCTCTCTAGGCTCCAAGGGTCAGTTGGTTCTTTAGCCTGGCCTCACCCAGAAATCTTTCCTCCTGAGAGTTTTTAAATTGCACTTTTGATTATTTGGAGGAGTTTTGCAAACATTTTAGAGGATTTCCTCCACCATCCCAATTCAGCATTCCTTCTAATTATGATAGATACCACTTATTAAATACTTACAATAGGCATGGTCCTATGCTAAGCCTCAAACAGGTATTATCTCATTTGATTCTCATAACAACTCTTTGTGTCGGTCCTCACCACTTTTATTTTATAGCTGAAAGAATTAGAGACGTAGGAAGGTGAAATGACTTTCCCGAAGTCACACAGCTTGTAAGTGGGAGAGTCTAGTCAAGGTCTGCCTGACTCTGAATTCCATGCTTCAACCCCCTTGATTGCTGTCATCAGAGTTTATGTGTAATTGTGCGTATTGTTCTTTATATTTAGCTTTATTTGATGAGCATTTACCCAAACTATTCTATTACCTTCAGCAGCAGCATTCGAAATGTCGAAATAGTATTCTGAGTAGAATGTCAGAGCAGAAATGACCAACACAGGAAATTCAGAGAGTCAAGAAGAGCATCCTGTTGTGGACCCCCGGGAGTGAGATGGGGACAAACTAAAAGCCTACTAGCATAAAGGGACCAGGTGCTAGGAGACCTGCAGCTTGGCAGACTCAACATTTGGCTCTTGGGAAATGAGAGGAACACTGAACAAAGGGGCTACAGAAGGGGGAAAGGGAGAGTCTAGATTTTTACATTTTCCTATATCTGTTTTTTGCTTATCAGCCCTGTTTTTCATCGGGCTGAACTCTTCTTATTACCCAGATTACATGGCATATTACGAGGGTTTGACCATCAGAGGTCTGGGGGGCATAGGTGAGAAATACTGTCAAATGCAGATCTGCTGCTACGATCTCGCTCTCTCTCATCTGAAGAATCTGGAGGATGACTAGCAAGGGGTAAAAGAGGCTCTTCTTCCTCTCCCCCGTCCTCCCCCCTCTGGGGGCTGAGTCTTTCTGTCCTCAGAAACCTTGGCTCTGTCCGTGATGGTCAACAAGACTGTGAGGGCTGCTGCTGCTTCAGACACTGCCCGGGGGCAGATTGCTGGACCCCCAGCCCAGCCCTGCCTTCCACACAATGAAGCCCCTTCAGCTTCTCCCCCAGCTGTCTTGGGACCACCCCTGGTAGGATGGGGGTGGGCGATTGAGTGGACCCCAGTGCAGGAGGGCAAAAGAGAGGGAAGTAGAAGGGCACGGTTAAGATCAGAGATTTTTTTGAACGCCGGGTTAAAATCCCACCTCTGCCATTTATCTATGTAACTTTGATTTGTGTTACTTCACCTGGCAGAACCTCAGTTTTTCCATCTATAAAATGGTGATGGTAGCTCCTAACTTACAGAATTGCTGAAAGGATTAAATAAAATTCAAGGATTGTGCTTGCTGTTCCGTACATGTTCACTGATACTCATGTTGTCAGCCTTAACAGCCTGAGGAACTACTTTCTTCTATTTTGAAAACAGTCCTATTTTGGTGTAATCTTCTACTTAGTTAAACTGCTTCATTTATGCCTGGATGAATTAATTTACTAACCTTCCCTTCCCTCCCCCGAAGTTTTTGTTCTTCTAGGTTCATGGCTTGGAGAAAGGAGGGTAGGTTCTTTTCCTTTGAAGGATACTGGGGCCCGAGGCGACCCTCAGGTGACCTTCTGTTCTTGTCAGAGAATCTAGCTGGAGAGAAGTGTGCAGGAGGCACAGGAACCATCTGTGGTTTTTTGTTCGGGAGTATTTAAAGGCATGTGTTTTTCTTTGTAGGTCGTGTACAGAAGCTATCCTAACATTTGCAGGTGAGAGAGTGAAATAGTCCTTTCTCAGGACAAGACATTCTGTTGGCATTATCTGTTTTTTCTTTAAGTCTTGGGAACCCAGAAGAAGAAAGTGTGTGACCCTGAGAGGAAAGTGTGGCCTGAGAGAGAAGTGTGACCAATAATTGCTGATGGGAATTAACATTACTCTGTGATCTGTGTGGTTGTCATTAGTAATACAGTGAGGTTGCAGGGGGTTTAGAACAATGAGAAGAAAGAAAGAAAGAAAGAAAGAGAGAGAGAGAGGGAGGGAGGAAGGAAGAAAGAAAGAAAGGAAAGAAAGAAAGGGGGAAAGAGAGAAAGAAAGGAAGGAAGAGTCTCATATTTTAGTAAAACAAGAAGAAGGAAACTTGTGTCCCGATAGTAGGAAGGGATTTTAGGGTTAAATGGTGCCAGTTTGCTAAGAGTCTGCTTCTTCTTTATATTCCTCTAAGCAGTTCCTCAGTTCCTAGGCAGTCACCCTATTTCTGCTTTCAAGGGTAAACACTGTCATTTCTCCTGTGACTATAGCAAGTCATCATTTCTCTTTCTACAACGTGGGTTCAGAAAACTGCAATTGTTAACAATTTTAGCATTGAATCTTAGGACAAAACTGAGAAAAAAAATTAAGTGCTGGATTGTTTCTAGAAACTACTCGATTTAGGGTATTTTAAATCACCAGGAATAGTCACGGTTGATTATTCTAGAAACGATTGCATTTACCCAAATCTCAAAATTAATCATGAATATTTGCTTGGATTGACATATTGATGCTGTTTACCACAAATAATCCCTCAAAGCCCAGGATCCGTTTTTAATTTTTACCCCAAATTAGAATTTAGCTTTTGAACAAAACTTGTGTACAGTTACTTAAAATTCCATGTAAATATATAAACTCCAACTTGTTCTCATTTAATTTCTCTGCCATTTTCACAGGCAATTTTTGCATGAAAATCATGTCACCCTTAACAACCTAGACTTATTTCCTCATTTCCCTTTAATGGTTTTGTGTTCCGAGTTTCATTTAAGAATGGATTGCTTACATTTCACTTACAAATCTCCCTTCTAATCGTGGTTATTAATATCACAATTTTGTTATAATATCTGTAAGAGCACAAAATGTGTCCTCTTAAAGATGCATTTGCCAACCCCTGAATTGCATACATTTCAATTACAACTCTCCCTCGTAATTATTATTATTAATATCACAATTACCATCATAATATCCATAAGACTGCAGAAGGTGTCCTGTCATGGGTGCCTTTACAAACAGCTTGTCCAGTTTCCTCTTAAGAAAAATGTGGCAGACTTTATCTAAATTCGACTTCCCCCTATAATTTACATTAGACAACACACTCCATCAATAAAACCATCAAAATGATCTACTGCATTGTAGACAAAAGTTATTGTGTCAAGTTGACACTAATCAGTTAATTCCAGTAAACCTTCAGATAAACAAAAGCTTGTTGTCTATTACTGATGTGTGTGATGGGCCCCTTGTATGTCCTATGGTTCTGCCCATCTATAGAGATGTATCTGGCAGACACTTGCCCTGAGGCGTCTATATGGAAACCGAGACAAGATCTATAGTTAATGATGTTGACCCTGACTCCCCCAACAGAGATTGAATTCAAATCCTCATAATATCTCGACAGCTGATATGTATACTGTGCTAATAATATTAACAATTACTCTGCCACTGGGATTCCCCAGGCTCTGACTTAAGCGATTTTAAAGATTCTTCCCTAATACGAACTGATTTCCTTGTTTATACCCAACATCAGCACCGTCTCCCCATTAAGACAAGGATGTGTTTCTGAATGGGGAAAGGCTTTTCTTAATGTAGGTGTCTTATATTTCTAAGAAATTCTGTGGGAGTTAAACAACTTCTGGACAAACTGATAGTATAGGTGATGGTGTGAGAAAGTGTTTCTAGTCACTATTTCCCTGGCAGGCTGGGCTAGCAGGACTGGGGAGAGAGCTAGCTTCACATTGTTACTGTTGACGCGGATCAGACAGCATTCCGAATGTCAACAGGCCTTGTCTGGTGTGGCTCCCCTTTGGACGTGAAGGGGCAGCCTGTCAATCCCTGCTTGGTGTGATCGGGTGGCTGAGGAATCAGAAATCGCCCTTGGGTCTCCTCAGCTCGCTGCTGAGCCTTAGAGGAAAGTGAAAGAGCTGAACCAGACCTCTTTTCCTCACCTGTTCTCTCTTTCCCTTCCTGCTTCTCTTTCCTCTGCAAAGACTGAGTGGGAAAGGCCACTGCCGACTCACAGGCCACGGAGAAGCTGAGGATGAAATGTTGACAGGGGGCACTGTTAGAAATTAAATTCTGCCCTATTTTGTATACCATTCTTGTGAGTCACATTCGTGAATAGTAGCGAGAGATTTAATGATCGCATATTTTTTATCTTATTTCCCTTCGGTCGATGGCAATTTTTTTCTGTTAATGTCAACTTAGAGCTCAAAGTAATTTAGTAATTGATTCTAAGCACAGCAGTTCGCCAATGGCAGCTCTCCATTTGTGGGGAATATCTTTGCTAATTTTATCCATCAGAATGAGATTACCATGCTAATCTCTCCTATCCTCCTCTCTTGGTCATTTGGGACATGCTGATGCAAATGACTTATTAGACACAAGGCCTTCGTCCAGCCCCGGGATCAGGGAAAGATGAAAGGAAGCCAAAATAAGGATGTTATAATGCCCTAACACACACAGATACTATACACACAAATACACACACACACACACACACACACACACACACGCTGACACACTAATACTAAAAGGATAAGACCCTAAACTGGAAACCAGTATAAAAACCAGTTTTAACAAATGAAAAATGCAGTGTATCAAAATATATTAAATACCTGGAAAGGAAAGAACAAAAAGAATGAAGGCAGAACAAATGCATCTGGAGACGCATAACTGGAAACCTAAACATTCATTGGCTCAGGAAATCTAGAAAGTCGTAAGTCAGGTGGAGAGAGGCAGATGCCCTTAATGAGATTAAGTGAAGAAAACCAAAATGGCTGTGTTAACAAAAAGACTGAGGCTATATCTACAGACACAATCTGTCTGACTGTTTTCAGGGAATGGTTACTGACTAACTTAGTGATTGGTTGTTTGTCTGATTTAATTAAAATGCTCAAACCAGTGTGAGCGTGTGTGGTAAAAATAGCCTGAAACTAGTGTGGGTTACACACACACAGTAGGGTATTGTATCACACAATGGGTTGAAAGGGCTTCCAAAGACATTTCTAGTAAATGGACACATTCTAAAATGCTTTGCTTTATGAAATAGCAAAATACTTAGAATGAGTTCAGAAAAGATCCGTTTAAATAATTCAGGTAAGAGTGGATTTCAAGAAAGAAAAATTAGCTAATATAGTAGCTGGGCGAGTGTTTATGAAGGCAGAAAACCCCCCAGAGAGAGAAAAGATATTTAGCATTTAATATGCCTGATGTGAGATCAAAAGAGGAAAATCTAGATATTAAGCAAATAAATAAATCCTGTCTTTATTTTCCTCAACAGAAGGGAGGAGAGACTGAAATTATGGCCATTTTATCTTCAAAAAGCCAAAGCCTTATTACCAAAATAACAAAAATATGTCATGAAAAATCTAAAACAAAACTATTTTCAAGTTCCAATCGTCTGCCCGATTATTTCAAATGTTTTATACTCTAACGCTGTTACACAACAGTGTCAATAGCCTAACAATAGGACAAAAAACTCCAAGGCTCGTTGTCTGTCACATGCCCCTAACCTGAGATTGCCATCATCCCTCCCAAACCAGGATTTTCTCTAGACCTCCCAGTGCTGACTAAAGAGGCACTGTTCTGATAATTCAGAGTTATCTACAGCTCCTCTAAATTGTGGCACTGTCTTGAGGTCCTGGCCGTTGTTCTTCTTCTCACCATGCAGTCAGTTGCCAAGTCATATAGACTAACTGAAAATTCTCACCATGTTTTCTATCTTCACTCCCAGTTCCCTCATTTGGGTCTTGATTTTTGTTGTTGTTGTTGGGGGAGGGGATAATTCAAATAATTTTCTTCATGGTTACTTATAGCAGTGGGTAAAGACCAGGGTGGAAGATACAGAATTAGAAGCTAGATTTCTCCAACTATATATTGTCGTATAGATTTGACTTTGAAACCATATAAATATTTTACATAATTATAAAACAAGTTTAAAAAGAAAACTAAGATTCAAAAGCAAAATTAACCAAATGGATCTAAGTATGTATTGGTTTGATGACATAAGCACACAGAAGGGAACTGTTTCATAAAACTTTAAAACACTAATTTGACAGCTTTCGATTCATTCTTGTCTATATTTTTGCTCTAGCCTGCTCTTCTCAGCACCCCACTCTGAATCATCATGCGTTAGGGCCAGATGACTCTTAATGAAGGCAAAGTCAGGCTGGGCTGGGACTAGGGTAAGACAAGCAAAGTGCTCACCTCGGGTATAAAATTTAAGGGGATGCCAAAACACTCAGTAATTAAGATAAATATTATTTTAATGCAATATTTTTAAAAAAATCAAAATTAATCCCAAATATATCCGTGAGGAACAAAATATCAAAATTTAAAATAAAGAACAGGATTCAACCCTGTGCTTGCATAACCCTGCCTCCCCCTAATCCTGTCCCTGGTTTCAATCAAACTTTACTTACAAAAAGAGCAATAAAAGGAGCTGGGCGCCAAGTCTGCTGATTTTATGTTTTATAAATATTGCATTATAATATTATTTATCTTGATTACTAAGTTCTTTGGCAACCCCTTAAATTTTGAACCCGAAGTGAGTGCTCTGCTAGCCTCACCCTAGTCTCAGCCTTGCTCTGTGGTTCATCAAATCAAGTACAAATTCCTCAGCCTGGCATTTTAGGATTTTTGACTTTGGGGAGGTAGTATGGTTTTGTGATGAACTTGGTGGGCTTTGAGCTAGCCAGTGCTAAGTACAAAACCTGGCTCTGCTGCTCTCCAGCTGTGGCCAGCTTGGGTGAGTGACTTCACCCTTTGCCTCTTAGTTTCCTCATCTGTAAATGAGGATTAAATAATGTTTACAGAAGGTATCATCCTATTTTTCCAGTCTTACCAGTCCACTGTTACAAAAATGCACAACTCTTTACAAAGTGTTTCATATACATGATTTAAGCGTGATGATAACCATGTTAGGGAGATTTGATGCTGCTTCCTCCAATCTGAATCTCCTTCCCCCTCAACTCCGCAGTTTAAAAGTAGCCAACTTTCGGGGCTTCGTCGGTGGTGCAGTGGTGGAGGGTCCGCCTGCCAATGCAGGGGACACGGGTTCGTGCCCCGGTCCGGGAAGATCCCACATGCCGCGGAGCGGCTGGGCCCGTGAGCCATGGCCGCTGAGCCTGCGCGTCCGGAGCCTGTGCTCCGCAACGGGAGAGGCCACAACAGTGAGAGGCCCGCGTACAGCAAAAAATAAATAAATAAAAGTAGCCAACTTTCAAAGCCAGCCTCAAAATGACCACTGGCAGGAATGCTTTCTAAGTTTCCTGCAACCATGCAACAATAACAAACACGAATTGAGGGCCTGCAGCGTGTCAGTCATCAGGACTCAGTGCTGTACATGACAGAGTTGAGCCCCACCTTCATGGATCTGGAATCTAATGGCGAAAATGAACAAATAAACTACTAAACAAGCACGTAAAATGACTTTAATTAATAAATGTGTTAAGTATTATGATTAACAAAATCAATATGATTATATTTTTAATTAAATTAAAGTAATTAAATTAATTCTAATATACTTAAAATTAATTCCAGGCAGAGGAGACAGTAATGCAAAGGTCCTGAGCCACAAGAGGTCAGTTTTTGTGTTCAGGGTGCTTGAAGAACTGGAAGAAGGCTAATCCAAGCTGAAGGAAGATGGCAAGATGCAGTTCTCTATGAACATTCGGGTAACTTTCGTGTATATTTCTTATGACTATTATCTCTCCCCACTTTGTGTTCTGGTCAACTGTACCCTCCTCTGGTTCCAGTATTGGAGAAAGTTAAGAACTTGGGTTTCTTAACTAGATTGTCTGGCTGAAATCCTGACTCAATTGCTTATTAGCTGGAAGACCGTGGACAAGTTGTAATAACTCTAAACATTTTTTCCTTGAGTTGTAAAATGGGAGTGGTAATAACAGAACATACCTTATAGGGTTGTGGTGAGGATTAAATGATGCATCCATGGAAAGCATTTAGAACAACACCAGTACATAGCAAGTGTCATGTAGGGGCTAGTTCTTGTGATTATCATAACTAGCCTGTAAGATCCTTTAAGAGTTCTTGTTTTTGCATTAAAGCAGCAACTTGCACACTGCTTCGCAAATAATAGGCTCTCAAAATATATGTATTGAATCTAGTCATATATGAAAGACTGATAAATTTTTTATAAACGCCAGTGATGAGATGTTTATAATTGAGGCATAGATTCTTTGTTTGGTATCTTCTGTGCTTTGACTTCTTACTGACTGAAAGAAACTGTCTGCAAGGAGGGTTCAGGCTGAAACAGCATTTAACAAGGACCACTAGCATATAAGCTT
This sequence comes from Orcinus orca, assembly GCF_937001465.1. Classification (NCBI taxonomy): domain Eukaryota; kingdom Metazoa; phylum Chordata; class Mammalia; order Artiodactyla; family Delphinidae; genus Orcinus; species Orcinus orca. The sequence continues at coordinate 88,883,893 of NC_064562.1, forward strand.
TTTTTTTTTTTTTTTAGCATATAAGCTTTTAATATGCACCTGAAACCAACACTGTTCAATGTTAATATTATTCTTTCTTTCTTCATTTGGGGCTGTCTTACAATTTAGGCTATGCCAAGTGACGATTTTTCAAAAAATTCTACGTTCAGTAACACTGCTGATGGATATAGCCTGAGCTTTCGTGTTCATTTCCTTTAGGAGGTTGTAGAAATTTCCCACCATCGGGGGTGGATTTTACTTGGTCAGGAGGGCTAATTGTTATAGAGCATTTCTTACCATGGCCTTTGCTGTAGGAGTGTAGGTGTATGTGATACACTGTAGACTAACTTCTCAGATAATTTGGGATCTTAAAGAATATACTTACTAGTGTTTTGAAATTCCTTTTATAAATAAAACTCCAACAGTCCTCCTGTACTTATTCCAAGATGCTTACCCAAACTCACTTTAAGTGTATTAATGACTAATCAGGGAGGGGGAAGGAGTATAGAGCAGGACTCAAACCCCAGTTCTGCCATATAATTGCTGTGTGATTTTAATCTCCATAGGCAACCTCTTTAAGCTTCTCTTCCTTCATCTGTAAACATAAAATACTTATTTCATAGCATTAGTGTGAGGACCAGAGAATACACACACACGTACACACTATGCACAGGGCATGACACGTGAGTTAGTTTCTTAGGGCTGCTGTAACAAACTATCACAAACTTGGTGACTTAAAACAACAGAAATTCATTCTCTCTCGGTTCTGGAGGCCAGAAGTTGAAAAACATTAACACTGGGTCAAAATCAAGGTTGCAGCAGGGTTGCACTATTTCTAGAGGCTCTGGAGGAGAATCAGTTCCTTGCCTTTTCCAGCTCCTTGTGGCTGCCAGCATTCTCACTGGCTTGTGGCCACATCACCCTAATCTCTCCCTACACAATCATGTCCCCTTCTCTTCTGCCTAATCTCCTCTGCCTCCCTCTTATAGGAATCCGTGTGATTCAGACATAGAGAGCAAACTAGTGGTTACCAGTGGGAAGAGGGCAGGGGGGAGGGGCTATATAGGGGTAGAGATTTAAACAGCACAAACTATTAGGTATAAAATAAGCTACATGGATATATTGTATAACATGGGGGATATAACAAATATTTTACAATAACTATAAATGGAGTATAACCTTTAAAAATTGTGAATCACTATATTGTACTCGTGTAACTTATATAATATTGTACATCAGCTATACTTTAATAAAAAAAAGAATCCATGTGATTGAATTTAGGGCCTGTCTGGATAATTCAATATAATTTCCCCATCTCAAGATTCTTATCTTAATCATATCTTCAAAGATCTTTTTTCCATATAAATTAAAATTTACAGGTTGCAGGGATTAAGATCTGCTATCTTTAAAAGGCCATTATTTTATTTTATTTTATTTATTTTAATTTATTTTTTAATAGTTTTTTTTTGTGTGTGTGTGGTATGCGGGCCTCTCACTGTTGCGGCCTCTCCCGTTGCGGAGCACAGGCTCCAGACGCACAGGCTCAGCGGCCATAGCTCACGGGCCCAGCCGCTCCTCAGCATGTGGGATCTTCCCGGACCGGGGCACGAACCCGCGTCCCCTGCATTGGCCGGCGGACTCTCAACCACTGCGCCACCAGGGAAGCCCCTATTTTTTAATAGTTTTTATTGGAGTATAGTTGATTTACAATGTTGTGTTCGTTTCAGGAGTACAGCAAAGTGAATCAATTATACATATACATTTATCCACTCTTTCTTAGATTCTTTTCCCATAGAGCAAAGGCCATTTTTTTTGGCCAATCACAGTACATAGTGTATATTTAATAAATTGTCTATTATTGTGATAATTATTAGTCATTCTTGAAGTTTTAAAAATCAGAATTAGAAGTCTGGTAAAAATACATATTAGTGGCACAATATTAAAAATATAGTTCAAAATATATTTAGAATTTCTCTTTTTTGTTTATCTCAAAAGGTGATTAATAGGTTAATTAAAATGGAAAATATTTTATTCTGCTTTGTAGAGTAAGATGTAGTAGTGAAGTACAAGGGTATTAAATGCTCCCCCATATGACTTTGGGCATATTATATAGTCTTCTGAGCCTCAGTTTCTTTTTTTGTTACCTGGGGACAACCATAGGCATAGGGTTGTCACAAGGATTAAATGACATAAGCCTGGCACAGAGGAAATACTCTCTAAATGGCAGGTCTTATCGATTCCAAAAATAAATGTGCAAGTAAAAATCTGGCCCAATCTCTCTCACTTTTTCCCTGTGTCACTATGAGGATGTATTAGAAGACATAAATGCCAGCTGATTTTACATAAATCATTTCAGTTTGCATCTATACTGACCTCACTTTTTATCTCAGTTTGACCAAGTTTCTTCCAGAGTTAAAATCTCAGATCCTGTTTTTCATTTGCTTGAGGACTGCTGAGCTTTCAGGAGTGGAAGTGCAGCTTCCTATTTATGTGAACTATTTCAGCCTCAAACCCTTAGGGAGCCTGAGTATGATCTCAATTCTTACAGCAAAGTGGACATCAGTTGAATGCTGTGCTCTGTAATTGACTTCTGCATGCACCTGATGATGAAATAATTGGCCAATTCAAAATCAGATCGCTAAATATTGCAACAAGAAGTCTCAGGGATTCATTAGTGTGTAGATGTTGTAAGTTTCCCATTGTAAGAAGGCTTCCTGAACCAATTCACGTCTTACAAAGGAGAGCTATTAGAAATGACTCGTCCAGGGCATGCAGCGTGTTGGGGGTACCCTGCTTTTGTTCACTTCCAGGATAGGGCATATTCTACTCTCTGGGGAGCTGCTTCTAATACTTTCTTTTCTTTTTTTGTTCTTATATATCATCTTTCTTTGTCAGCTGCTGGCCATGGGTGAGATATGCTATGGCCTCAGCAGTCAGGTAATGGGAGCATGAATTCTCCTTACACTATGTCATCATACACCTAATATATAAAAGAGGGAAAGTGGGAACAAAGCAGGGTTTTAGTAGTTTAATTATATTGACATCTCTTGGGTTTAGTAACATTGTTTGTACAGAGTAGTCCATGTGGTGTGATTAGATGTTTTTATCTCCTTTTACAAAATACTATTATGGGGTTGAATTTTTGCTCAATCCTGACCCAGTGCATATAAGAGGACTCCTAAGTGGACTATTTTTATATCATGCCTACTGGGTGTAAAATTTCAGAAATTCTTGGCATGAGATTTTGGAGAATATTACAACAATAAAATGTAGCCATTAAGTAGTCCACAGTATTATGTGTGCAAACATGCTTGTGCATACATTTAATTTAATCTACAAGATTAAATTCCATTTATAGTTTTACCCACTAACATCCTCTGAGCAGGGGCTTAAAATCAAAACAACGACAATAACAAATAGCTACAATTTATTAAGCACTGACCATATGCTAAGGCCTTGATGACTTGTATCTTGTTTATTCTCGCAGTAATCTATGAGGCCATTTCTTTCTTTTTAAGATATTTTTAGCTCCATTTTGAAGGTGAAGAAACTGAGGCTTAGAGGGATAGTAACTTACTAAAATTCCTGGCGGGACTGGAGTTTGAACCTGAGTCTGGCTTTAAAACCATGTTCTTGACACTGCTCAGGACATTATCCTCCTGTGACCCCATAACCAGTGTCCTCAATTCCCTCTGTTAGCTGTACCTGAGTCATTCAATGTTCAGGCATTTCTAATATACATTTCCCAAAGTGTGTAGTGAAAACACAGCATGCGTTTTATGACGTCGTGATGGAGCATCCTGTCAGATAGGAAGTGTTCCATGGCCCATGTCAGAAGAGCAGTTTTGTTTGAAGCTATGTGATCCTTGCCCACGGGTCACCTAAGGCCTTTTCTGCTTCTGACTGGCCAGACCACATCTGCTGTCACCAACTTACCACCCTGCATAGTTCTTTCATTAAGTCTTAAAGAGCTGAGAAATCAGGGAAATTACCGATAAATATAGAAGAGGGCAGGAAGACATTTTTATTGTTATTTTTAAATGCTTTATTGAGTTCATACCAACAGAGGAATATTTTATTTATGAATTTAATATAAATGCCATGAAATATATGCAAAACTACACGAAACCTATGAACAAAACATTAACACTACTCAAGTTTAATTTTACCAATATCCTCTGGGTTCCATGGGAAGAATTTCAGCATAACATGATTATTTTCAGTTCGATGCAAAAAAATAGTGGCTGAGCTTCGACTATGTGCTCAGCACTGAAACTACAAGTGTGCAGAAGGCTGACGCCTGCCCTCTCTTTTCTCAAACTACACATGATAGAGTCCTTATAAACCTCTCTAATATGGATTGAAAACCTATATGTAATTCTATATTTTAATAACTCTCCAACCCAAAGTTAAGTAAAAGAGCTTTCTAAGTAGCCTTATGTACTAGGTTTTATTATAGAAGAAAGAACTCGAGGGCCTAATGACATTCCTAATAAGCATGTCACTAACTCCTGATGGGCTGAGACCTAGCCTCAGAATCCTTCTCAACACAGCACTCCAAGCAGTCACAACTGGACTTGGCATGTGAGCTGTCACCCCTCTTCTAAGGTTTTTCACTGAATATGTGAAATGCCATCCACTTAGAGTGGCTACTATTGGACCTTTGCTAATATTCAACATTCATTCCACAAAGATGTATTGAGGAATATAATAGCTAATATAATAGTTAATGCTATGGAGTGCTTGCAATGTGCCAGGCACTGCTCCAAGTGCTCTCCTTGCATTATTATTTAATTCTCATAAAAACCCAATGAGGGGGCTTCCCTGGTAGCGCAGTGGTTGAGAGTCTGCCTGCCGATGCAGGGGACACGGGTTCGTGCCCCGGTCTGGGAAGATCCCACATGCCGCGGAGCGGCTGGGCCCGTGAGCCATGGCCGCTGAGCCTGCGCGTCCGGAGCCTGTGCTCTGCAATGGGAGAGGCCACAACAGTGAGAGGCCCGCGTACCGAAAAAAAAAAAAAAAAAATTGGTGCTTTAAATTAGCATGCTCTTCTATTCCAGCCCTGTCATAGAATTCTCTAGAATTCTCTCTCAGTAATCAAGACTGAAGAATAAGGCCTCAAAAGTGTACTGTTCTTATTGAACATGATAGCTGATGCTGGGTTTGAGGGCTAATGTCCAGACAGTGAAAGTTTAGCTGCAACATTCAAAATTGACCCTAGTGAGGGGGAATGCTGGCTGGAAGGAGATCGTCCCTGAATACCCAGGGCCTGAACAAAGATCTTTGTCATGCTAAGGGAGAGAAGGTATATATTTCCATATTTGATGGTGGCAGAGCTCTGAAAACAGAAACACTTTGCCTTTGTTTGTGGCTTTTGGGCCAGAGCTTAATTTATAGACTATCAAAGAAGGAATTATTCTGTAGGTTTCAGGGCAGGTGGAGAGCTCACCAAAGGATTATTTTATTATTTTGAGAGTCCTTGATAACACAGGAACTACGTTTTAAGAAAAATCTCATAAAACCAAAATTCAAGGACATCATCTGACATGCTATCATTTGACTTTTTCTCATAAATCATTTAATCCTAAGCATAACAAGATATTCTTCAACTCTACATAAATCTTTGATCATTCTAGTAATTTCCCAGATAAGTATTAGCTAGCTTATACAGTCTTTTCAAATCCCCAAACTGTTAAATGCATCAAAACATATTTAACTCCTAGTGGAACTAGGAGGAAAATGCCCAATTAATCATGTATTACAATTTGGTTGTTACCAACATAAAAAAATAAAATCCTTTAACCCAGCCCTCAAACAACTTAAATCATATTCAATACGTGCAGACTCAGCAGGTCTTACATGTAAAGTATACTCATTGCCTCATTTATAGAAAAAAAGAGATCCATGAACTATCTTCCTTTGAACAAGTTTCTCAGTATCTTGATCTTTTTGAATGTTTTCTAAAATAACTTGAATTAATTACCTTTGTTTTCTGGACTAGGATATCTGAAAAGATATAAAGAAGGTGGGAAGAAGTAGTCCAATGCAGAACATATTTTTTGACATTATTTCTGCTGAGAATCCCTGGGATGCTAACCCATGCCTGAAGGCAGAGGGATGGGTTGGATGACCCCTTGAAGTCCTTGGCAACTGAATATGTCCAGGATTATGATTATGATTATGTTTACTTATTAACATTTATACTGGCCCATTTTAGTTGATTAGCACAATGCAATTACTAAAAATCTGCAGCTAAAAGTTCTGGGAAACGTCTACATTGCTAGGAAAGTCTAGATATGATATCATTTCTGATTTTCAATAATTTCATTAAATAAACAAGTATATTACCTCCATGTTACCACTGTCTCTCAGCATAGTTTCCAACGTGATGAAGAACTCAGTCTAATTGCTTAAAGTGGGGGCAATGAGAGTTAGTCATCTTCAATTCTTTGCTAATCACTCATTAACCCCTCTCTGTCTATAAAACAAGAAAGATAGTATCTAAAAGTGAAGAAGCCATGGATGACCTGAACATGACTGCGTGTTTGCTCTCTTCTTGTCTCTGATGGGTCTAGTCTTGTGGCCACAGCTTCTGGCCAGGGCCAGACTCAGTGGAGGCTGAGAGGGCAGAGACCTGTGAAGTGGACTGGAACAGGGGACCCTTAACCAAAGACCTCTCTGTGTTTTTGAAAGGCAGCCATTAGAGATTGATCCTTCTGAGGAAGACTTCATTCCTTGTTAAAACACAAATTCCTCTAAAATTTGAAATTGTTAAGTGTTATCAGCCACAAGTGAATGAATAAGGATTAATTTTCCACATCATTTCTTTAGAGCAGTGTGTCTCAAAGTATGGTCTGGTGACCCCTGGAAATCCCCAACATTCATTCAGGGGAGTGTCTGTGAGGTCAAAACTCTTCTCATAGAAATATAAATACATTGTTTACCTCGAGCAGGCTCATTCTCCCTCAAGTGTGCAGTGAAGTTTTCTAGAGGTTACATAGCATGTGATACTGAAACATCTCAGTGCAGAAGCAGATATGAGAACCCGGTTGTCTTATATCAAGCTAGGTATTTAAAAAATAAATCACAAAAATGTTAAACCATGCCACTCTTCTAGTAAATTTTTTGTTTTGGATAATATTTTCATCAAAAGTATTTTGTTTGTGTTAATATTTAATAGGTTTTTATTATTTTTGTGTAAAATAATGAGCAAATATTTTGTATTTTTCTTAGTTTTAATTTCCAATGTGGCAAATATCAACAGATTTAACCCACATACACAAAAGTTCTTTGAGATCCTCAATGATTTTAAAGAGTACAAAGGGTATGTCAATTATATCTCAATAAAACTGGAAGAAAAATAAATAAGTGGTTATTAAAAAGGTGTGTAAAGGAATGCTGGGACCACAAATGTTAGCCATAGAGAGTGTCAAAGTGGAAGAGGACCTTAGAAAGTATCAGATTCTGTCACCCCATTTACACATTGAAAATTGAGTCCCAAAGAGTTAGGATGACTTACCTGATATTCTGGTTACCTATCGCTGTGCTATACACCACGCCAAAACTTAGTGTTTGAAAATACAATAATCATTCCTTTTTCTCTCCAATATGAAATTTGGACTGGGCTTGGAGGGATGACATCTCTGCCCCACATGATGTCTGGGGCTTCAGCTGGGGTGCAGAGACTGGGGCTCACTAGGCATCTCTCTCTCTCTCCCTGGTCTTCGCTAGTGGCTACTGGGGCTTCCTCACACAGTGAGCATTCCAAGAAGCTGGGGTGACAACAGCAAGGCTTCCTGTGACCTAGCCTCGGAAGCCCCATAGCTCCTACCACATTCTATTGGTTAAGCAAGTCACTGAGACCAGCCCAGATTCAAGGGGAGGAAAGTTAGACTCCATCTCTCAGCGGGAGGAACATCAAAGACTTTTTGGCCATCTTTAACCTACCACACCTGAGGTCCTAGAAATACTATTAGAAGAACTAAAACTAGAATCCATCTCTCTTGAGTCTTTGTGCAGTATGGCAACGTTGACAGTGGTGCATAGGAGGAGGATGAAAAGAAAAGACCAAGGTGTGAGGGCACTGTGTGAATGAAGAACATTTCAGGGCGGAGTCTAAGCAGTTATGTGAGCAGCATGTGCATTTGGGAGCCTGAAAGGGAGGCTGCTAAGGAGAACAGGGGTCGTGGACTCTCTGATACAGAAGAGAACTTAATTCTTTCTTATGATGGCTGACTCTCCTCAACGACTTCCCTGCTAGTTGTCTCTGTGTTTTTAATGGTCGGTTTGATTTGCAGGGCCACCTACTCTGCCTCTGGGAAGCTTTGATTATTACAACGCTTTCCCACAGAGCAGAAATCTGTTTCCCTCTAACTTCTACCCAGTGGTTCCAGTTGTATGCTTATATTGGCTTAGGGTCATATTGCGAAAGTCTTCTACATGCCTCTCTATAGCTACTGTAGCTCTTATAGTCCCTGTGAATTCTTTGATTCCAGGTTTCTGACTCTTCCTTATAAATTTAAAAATTCCCCTACCAGTCAGGACACTCTCCTCTAACCTACCCCAGTTTGCCAATTGCTCTTTCAAAGTATTCTCCAAGAGGGAGCTGAACAGCCCACTGTCGACAGGCACCGCCATCACACACTGTGCCGCCTGCCATTATCCATGCACATTAATAATATGTGATGCACAGCGAAACTCCTACATTTTTTCATGTGTGCTTTACCAACTGTGCTTCTCCCAGGTGTCTGTGTGCATGTGTGTGTCTGTGTGTGCTTGTTTTTGTTTTACTCAGCTGTGGAAATTTACATTTATCCCTAGAAAATTTTATCTCAATAAGTCCAACTTGGCAGTATCTTTTTGGATCCAGACTCTATCACTAAGACTACTCATTGTCTCATTTAGCTTCATATAATCTGCAGATTTGTTAAGTATTTTTTCTATACTTTGATCTAAATCATTGATTAAAATGTTGAACTAGACAGAGCCCTGTGTCACTCCGCTAGAGACCATTCTCTATGCTGATGTCAATCTACTGACCAGCATCCTTTGGGTTCATTTATTCACCTATAACTGTTGTTAATTCATCTAATCGTCCTATCGTTTAGTCCATATTTCTCCATCTTGTCCAAAATAATACCATGATAGGCCTGGACAAATGCCCTGCTGAAGTCCACATACATTATGTCCACTGCAATCGGCTGTTCTTGACATCCACTATCCCTGTCAGAGGAAATGAAGCAAATCCGACTCTTCTTCAAACACACCACGCACTTTGATGATTCCAGGGCTTTGCTCGTGTTCTTTTCTCTGTCCAGATTTTCTTCCGTTCCACCTCACCTGCCTGCCTATTTCCATTGCTCAGATATCACCTCCTTGCTGTAGCTTTATTCCTTAACTCTGGGCATAATTATTTCCCCAAAGCTCTTTATACACAGTACCATGTCCTAGTTGTCCAAACAACTAGGACAAGTTGTTTGTTTATGCCTATTCTCTTCTCTCTCATCTAGAATGAGCTATGTCTTATTTAATAAATGTATGATGACTTTAACTAGTCCCTGGTGTCTAGTGACCATCACTTCCTTTCCAAAATACTTGAATATCACTCATGCCAAAATCCAATCTAAGACCTGCAATGTGGTCTCTAAATACCAATTCCCACTAAAAAGAACCAGGGCTCCTTGGAGAAATGGTTGATTCCAGGTCTAGGCAAAAAGTATAAAAGAGGAGCCCGGGCCATCTTGTACCAGCTACAAGGATGCTATCAAAGACAATTAGTGTCCTGTCAAAAGAACTGAGAAGCCAAATGGAAGAGGCTTCCACTGGTCACAGTTTGGATAATTTGAGCATAAATAAGAATAAATATTGCAATAAAAGAAAAACATAAAGTATATTTAGACCCATGAGTACATAACACTGCAAAACAAAACACAAAAAATCCACTGATGGTCTTTGAAGGACACCAGGGAACAAACTCACTATTCTGAAAACTGGCACATAAAGAGAAAGATTTCAGCATTTTCCTTAACTTGTCATACCTTACCATATCTCAGATATCCAGTAATTGATAAGGGAAGGGTTTTTTTTCTCTTTATAGAAGTATTCTAGCTAATAAAATAACAAAAATGATATAATTAGAATATTACCATTTGCATACCCTAAACGAATAAAATCATTTAATCTAGGCAATGCTAATCAATAACTCCTAAAATCATTAGGTAAAAAGCTCATGGGGAACTTTATAATGGATAGTTCCAGCTGATGATACCCCAACCTTGCAGATCAAACCTGACATCGTAAAGAGAGAGATAAGGATACGGTGCAAGAGGAAGTACACAGCACCACCTGTGACGTATCCTCGTTGAAAAATCGAACCTGAACCTGATGAACCTAAATTCAACTCCCAGTTTACAGAAATAAAAAGGGTTAGGATTAAACAACGCCACAGGGAGGCTATCAGCCAAATCCAGAATGTGGGTAATTCCACAGCACCTATGACCCATTTTCCTTTAAAATAAATTGTGAGGAGGAAAAAAAGGGGAGGGGGGAGGACCTGAAGATGAGAAGAGACTTCGGAGATGTGAAAACAAATGCAATGGGCAGGACTTGATTGGATTCCGATTCAAACAAAACAACTCAAAAAATACTTTTTTGGTGACACCATCAGGAAAATGGAACACCAGATATTTGAAGATATTAAGAAATTATAGTTGATACTTTTGGTGTGATGATGGCACTGTGATGATTTATTTTTAGGGGAAAACATTCCTTATCTTTTAGGGATAATACTGAAATATTTAAGGAGGAAATCATATGATGTCATAGAAGTGGCTCAAAACCACCAAGTCAGGGAGACAGTGGGAGTCAGAATGGCAGGGTGGAGGCGGGGTGGGGATGGAGAGACAAGGTTGGCCATGAGTGGGTAATTGTTGTGTCTGGATAAAGGTTCATGATGCTTTCTTTATATTGTTCTCTTTCCTTCATATGTGGGAAATTTTCATAATACTTTAAAAATTCAATCTAGCATTTTATCTGAATTTGTTGTTGAGTTCATCAGTCTGTCATCTTCAGAACCCATGTTCTTTCCTTTTCTGAAAGTTTATGGATTTGCCAGAAGAGCAGTCTTTTCGTTTCTCTTTCATCCTTCACGATTCCACGGAAACCACCAACCATCGTTTGGTGATCTCACTGGTGCGTTCTCTCTGGCCCCTGGGACAGAGACCTTGCAGAAGGCATTAAAGTGGGCAGGACCCTTCACAATCACCAATGGGGCTCTGATCCCTGTCACTAGTGTTCACACTAATCCTTTCTATTCCGAAGCTTATTCTCTTTGACAGAAAAGACAATTAAAATTGGAGTTTTCTTTATAATTTGGTCTCAGCATTAAAATAAAACCAGTTCCAAGTAATGAATTTATCTTTTTTTATCATCTAGTTCTAAAGATAAGAAGAAGACCTCTTTGTCCATCATTAGATATTTATTTTTTTAATAAAGCTGGACTTTGGCATTTTGACTCTATTCTTACAGGTCTCTGTTATCCTTGGAATTTACCTATTTCTGCTTTCCCTCTTTTCCATAGAAAATAGCACAGTAAGAAGAGGGTGGGCAAAACTTTTTTTATGGATACTATACAATGCTGGTGAGTATTGGAAGGCAGATACTATCATATTCTGCTCTGCAAATAGAAACCAGTGCCACCTTCCTGGAAGGCAGTTTTGCAACATGTGTCCAAAGCTTTTTAAACAGTGTATACTCTTTGATCCAGGAATTCCGCTTTTAAGGTTTAATTCTAAGCAAGAATATCATGTGGATATGCACAGAGATTTAGCTAACAGGGTGTCCAGAGCCATGCTTTTAATATAGTTTAATAATTAGAAGCAAACTAAATGTCCAACAGAACAGAGTCGACTAAATAAACTATGGTTTATCATGCAGTGTAATACCACATAGCCATAAAAGTGTGTTAGAAGAATATTTCATGAAATGGGAAGATGTTCATGACACATGATTTAGGGGGGAAAGGAGATTACAAAGCAGTATGTAGAGAATGCTTCCCATTTTAAAAAAATTATGTTTACACATGGAACAAAAAGACTGAAAAGTTATACTAAAAAGTTAAAGTATTGATATTTATCACTTTTTAAGGAATACATTCCATAACATTTTCTATAATGGATACTAAGTACTTTGAAATAAGAAAAAAGTAATTTACAATAAAAATAGGAAGAGGGCACCCAGGGCCAGCTCTGACCACCATGCAGTGCTTCCTTTGTGGGGTGCAGTCTGCTCTGGCCTGACCATCCCCCAAGAACAGTCGTGAACCTCCCTTGAAGGGTTTTTGCTGTCCCCTCCTGGCGCGCAGAGAAGAGGGGGCAGAATCAATTACTCCCTCGGTTATAAGGGAGCTTCAGCAGCTGGTGCGAGGCTTCCTGCGCAATGGCTGCTAAATAAGGCGTCTGCCAGGAACACAGGCCTGGCCAAGGCAAGCCCGAGAAACCCCTTCTGGCTTCAGCTCAGTCTCCGGAAGGGCACGGTCTGGCTCCACCCTGGGGTTGTCTGGTGCTTTGTGGCTCACCTCTCAGCGGTTAGCACTGTTCATTCAAGAGGTTTCCCTGGGGTTTGGGTTAAAGCTGTTGGCCTCTGCTCTGTAGTCTCTTGTGTGACTCACTGTGCTGTTTTGTCCATTATTATGTCCCATTTCCCTGCTAGCAGCCTCCCTGCCTCTTCTTGAAAAAATCTCTCTTCCTCCTCTTTTCCCCCCAAGTCCAATCTCCAATGGTGAAGGTTTAACACAAGCAACAGAGTTAGCAGTGAGCTTGTGATTGTAACCCTCAACTCAGAATTCTCTAGGCAGTAGTTGAACTTACCCCAGCAAACAAGGGGGAGAGAGAGAAAGGAGAGAGAGAGAGAGAGAGAGAGAGAAATGTTGTGTGTTTAAAAAGAAAATTAATATTCTCCATTATATCTAACTGGGGAAATACTACAAACATGCATCACTGTAAGCACTTTATTGTCTTCTGGCTCCTGAGGTCTAGGACACGTGGTGCCTGTCCCTGAGTACTGGATTACATTTGCTTCTAAATTCTGAATCAGCTGAAATTCCCATTAAAATGCATGAAGCTGCAGCATATTACCGGCAAACTCCACAAACTTCCTAAATAAAACAAAGTAATATAAACAAACAATAGGATCTTTTGAAAACCCAGAAAGAAGAATATGTTTCAGAAGTTTCAGGATTCTCAAGCATTTTTATATGTATTTCAAGGCTCAGCAGTTTAAGTTAGTGAATGACTCCAGAGCTCCTGACACGGCTCTCACTTGGCTCCCTGGGCTGACTCAGATAGAAGATGGTGTTATGGACACGAATTCTGTGTATGCCAGAGGCAGCAAAGAGCCCTCAGCTGCCAGGAGCTAGGCAAGCTTTCCTTATGGGTGGAGGATATGGACACCTACTAGGTGCGACGGGAGTCACGCTGGGAGGCGCCACCTAAAAGAGCTACCTCCGCTTCTAGAATGCCTGTTATTCCACCATCCATGATTCTTTCCTCTGTGATACTTGGCTCTTGGCATCTTCATGTGAAAATACTCCCAGAAGGGAAATACACACAAAATCCTAACACCTTAATAAAAAGGATGAGGGATGCAGGACGATCACCCTCCTCTCTCCTGGTTTCCACGTCGTGCTCTTCCCTAAACTCCTTTGATTTCCCACTAAACACACTGCCCCTTGTGTTCTCTTTCAGAGAGAAATGCTCGAGGGGGAGGTTCTCAGGCAAAAGAACCAAACCAAACCAGAACAAAAACAGAATGTTAGGACTTAAAAGGACCACACAAATTCTTATCCCAATTCTTGAGGTAACTAAGGTCTTTCTCCGGATTGAGCAGTGACAGTCCAGCGTGCAGTCTCGACCCTGCAAACTCAGAGCCCGTGTTTTGCCACACTGCACCATGCATGGGGGTCTCCACCTTCAGCCCACTGACTCCCACCTCCACTCAGAAACCTGCAGACCTCGGGTTTGCTCCATCTCAAAAGTTAGCTTTTCAGACACTATCTGAACCACTTCTACTCTCAAGTGCTGATTTCCAGAATATAGTAGGTATTTGACAAATACGGGTTGAATGAATGAATGAATGAATGGTTGACAGTACCACGTGCTACCAAACCCAGAGAAGTAAGTGTGCTAATGAGGATCTCTAGGCCCAAGTTACAGAAGTGAAGATCTTGCTAGCAGATACGGGGGAGAGTTTTTGTTCTGAGGTGTCCTCTTGGACCCTCTGAGATCCTAGCACAGGGCAGAATAATGTCCTCTGCCTGCCCTAAGACTCCACTTCTGTGACCTCTCTTCAATTCCCTTACTTCTCTTTGTCCTACGTTGCTATTCTCTTGGCTTAGATACCCATCATTTCTTGCCTAGAGTAGGGCTACAGCCTCCTAATTTGTCTCCTGGCTCCCCTGCTCCCACATTCCCTCCCCCCCAAATCATACTTCACTGCATCCCCAGTCCTGCAGGACCTGATTCCAGTCTGTCTCTCCTATCTTCTCTCATCACGCCCTTCTTTGTGTGCCCCTCCCCCATCTCTCCTGTTCTAACAGAAAACTGAAGTGAAATATTTCTAGATTCCCAAACACTCCACGCTCTCTCTGGCTTTGGAGTCTGACCAGCCCTGATTCCTCTACCTGCAACTTCCTCTTGTTCCACACCACCACCATTTTCTTTGCTCCCCCCTATTCAACCTTTAGTAGGAGGATGAGTCACCTCCTAGGGGAGGATAGAGGATGCCGCCTCTTCCGGAATCCTTCTCTGATGCTCTAAGAAACTACATGTCCATTATGGGTCTTCTGGGACCTCTTCTGCAGGTCATCCTCACATCAGAACTCAGGCTGACAAAGCAGCCACATCTGGAGCTCTGTCAGCTACTATTAAACAGGGCAAAAGGGAGAGGGTAGAGACTTGGACACCAGCCCTTAAGGCTCACCTGGAAGTCACACTTTAAACTTCCATTCAGTCTTCATTGGTCAAAGTCACATGGCCATATCTAACTTCTAGGGGACAGGGAAGTCAAGTCCTACTGTGTGCCCAGAAATGGGGAGAACTGTAAGTATTTGTTCATCAGCGCTAGCAACTTAAACATGCAAGGAAGTTAAAGCCCAGCAAATCCCCAATGGATTTGGTGACCTTAATGAGAAATGTTTAATTTGTGTGAGGGTGGTGGAAGCCATATTACAGGAGGCTATGGAGCAATTGAGAAGTAAAGAAATAGAGACAATGAGAAGAGACAACTCCTTCAAGATGTTTGGAGGTCAAGGGGAGAAGGGAGATAAGTGGTGGGGTGGGGGAGTGTAGCCAAGGAAGAAAGTGGTGTTCATTGTTTGGTTATTAGTAGGAGTGTAGTTTTTTTTTTTTTTTTTTTTTTTTTCGGTATGCAGACCTCTCACTGTTGTGGCCTCTCCCGCTGCGGAGCACAGGCTCCGGGAAGCGCAGGCTCAGCGGCCATGGCTCACGGGCCCAGCCGCTCCGCGGCATGTGGGATCTTCCCAGACCGGGGCACGAACTCCTGTCCCCTGCATCGGCAGGCGGACTCTCAACCACTGCGCCACCAGGGAAGCCCCAGTAGGAGTGTAGTTTGAGCATGGTTAGATGACAACAGGATACATCCAGATGAGCATGAGAGTGTGAAGATCCATGAAAGGAAGAACTGGGTAAGGTCCTGAGCCAGTGGAAGACATTGGACTCCAAAGCACCGTGGAGGGATTGGCTTTGGAATAGGCTTTCCTCCTGCACGCAGCAGGGACAAGAAAGGAGCAAGTGGCTGCAGATGTCAACTGGTTACGGATTGGGAAGTAGAAAGTTGAGGGAATCTTGTCCAGCGGTTTCTGTTACCACTGTGAAATTCATTTATATAAAGCTATCATAATCTGTTCCACTTGGAGAAATTTAGGAGGTCATTATGGTGGGAGGAGGGATGCCCCTTTGTATCGCTGTGGTTTACTACTAGCACAATGGTTGGGAGGGTGTTGAACATTCTCTTTCTATACCATCCTCCTCTTCTAACTGAGCCTTATTTCAGGCATGGAGGTTTTAACTGCCAAATACAATCCTCTAAGCCCAGTAAGAAGTGGCTCATTCTTAGTTGTTGGCAGTAGGAGTTTTAACATAGCTATGAAATAAAAATCTGTTTCTGTCCAAACTCATCTCAAAATATTCTGTGCTATTATCCACCCAAGAGGCTTTGTCTTTACCTTCTTCCTGTCTTCAACCTGAAAATGATTTCTCAACCCCTACGATACTGACACAGGTCAAGACATTCTCAGCCGAGAAGGACGATCTTACCTGACTCTATTCTTTGGAGCATGAAAAGATGCCTTTAAGGTTTCAGGACCTGCTACGTTTGGACGTTGCTACTCCAGTTATTCTGGCAGCTGCTGGGCCAGAAACTCATGATCCTCTCTGCAAGTGCTCTTCTGCAAGCTTGGTCAGGGCTCGTGATTATTTTATTCCCTCCTTTTTCAAATAGATTTTTTGGGGGGGTTCAGAGAGGCCTCCCTGCTTAATTTAATTTTGTCTCTCCTTTCTTTGTTGCAAGCAGATGTCACTTTTACATCTGTGACTCCGATCAAATACCCCATGTCTCCTCCACCACCAGCCCAGCAGATGTTACTACTATTAGCTAAACTCCAGCAAAAAAGGTAACAGGCAGTCGCTTCTGCTAATCATAGCATGCGGGAGGTGTGGAGGAGAGGAGAGGAGCAGCGCTGGCCTCTTCCATGATGATGTCCTTTAAAGGATGGATACTGAGAATCTGTACCCCACCGCCTATTTAGAGAATAGCACTTACACATGGAGTGCCTCCGAAGTTCATTCAAATACAGAGACATCATCTATGACTTACTCACCAAGCTTTAACCCAAACTCACACAGCTCACCCAGGGCAAGTGCCTTTTAAAGTGACATGACCCTGAACACACAATATTTACATATGGGAGTAAAGCACCACTTTAATCATGCATAAATGCTGTGCATGATGTAAGACAAAACATAGAATTCATTTGTATACATACATGCTTTCTGGTGAATTCCTAAAAGATGGAAGTTTTCTGCCTGGTTGCCTTATTTTCTCCCATCTGATGTCCTGGAACATGCTCTATGATTCGTCCACCCTCTTCCACATGCATTATAAATATACAATAGAAAAGACGTTGTCCATACACCATCTAAATCGCAAAGCCAAGTACTTAGTATGCAACTCAAGGAGACTCTACCAACATCATTATCATCATCATCACCATCATCATCAACATCATAATCGTCATCATCATCACAGTACTGGTGGCTAACATTCACTGGATTCTTTCCAGGTGCCAAGCACTGTGTTAATCGCTTTGCATATGCTATTGTTTATTAGTTAATAATTGTCTCACGGTGCCAGAAATACAAAGAGTTTCTATTATGAAACATGTGTATTAAAATATGGAAAATATGTTAAAATTCTAAAATGCTAGGAGAATGTCTATATCAGTGGATCTTCACACTTGGGGATGCTGTGGCTGGTTTCCTTTTATGTTCTGGGGAAGTAAATCCTGTCTATGTTATTTTCTTAGTGCAGGTGAGTGGGAAAGACTGCTGCCTGCAGCAATCTTTTGGAGAAACCCAAGGACACATTTATTTTTTAATTCTCTGGTTGAGAGAACTGTTGGTTCTGAGTTGAGCCTCTGGTGGACAGTGGCTTTACTGTGCTGGGATAATTTGGACGCAGCATTAAATAAAGCAATCAAAAAGAAAATTCCTCTGAAACTCTCACTGGTATTTAATATTTTATTCATTCCCATGTTATTGTGCTTCGCCTGTGGTAAAACAGCCTCCAAGGAGTGAGGCATTAGGAGGCTGACAAGCGTTTTCCCATGAATTGCTACTACAATACAATGGCATTTTGTTTGCTGTTTTGTTTCCTTGTCTTCTAACATTCTTTCTGACTTTCAAGGAAAAAAAGAAGAAGAAAAAGAAACCCTCCTATGAATGGCAAAGAAAAGGAAAGAAAAGTTTCTTTTAAACTTTCAACCTTTTTCATTTGGTACTTGGTAGCATGTAAACATTTTTTTTCTCATGGTATATATGCTGGTAGTCTCTTCCCTTTTTTGTGCTCTAAATGGCCTCCCCCCCCCCCTTTTTACCACATAGCATTGCCTTTCCATTATTGATTCAGAAAATCAGCAGGGGAAAAAAAAATCAACCGTGTACACATATTAAGAAAGAGAAGTCACAGGAAGATAGATCAAACCATCCATCTATCCATGTGGCCATTTATCTATCAATCCATCTCGCTACCCACCGCCTCTATTAAAATAAATAGCGGGCACTGTACACATTGCTGGTTGGCTGAAGTTGTGATCTGGACAAAAGGTCTGTTTGGGAAAAGGATGCTGACGCTCTAATTCTATTTGTGCCGGTTGAAAATCAGGAGGGGTTTTTCTACACTTCACTTTTATTAGATTATTTCTTATAGATGGTTTCTTTTTTCCTCCCAGACGCGTGGTGGAGGCTGCTGAAGCAGTTGGTCTATAGTTGGAATAATTAAATTAACCATTTGGTACAACTTTTAGGGGAGAGCTCGCGTGTAGAAAGCACAACTCGGAACAAAACAGGGCGCTGGGGCTGGGGCTCCGGCCTGGCCCAGCCCCTCACGCCTTTCATCTTCGGGTCAGAATCAGGATCACGGGGCACAAAAGACCCGCACAGGGGACGATGGGCCAGGGATGATGGGGGGGTGGGGCGAAGAGAGGGACAGTAACACGGAACAAACTAAACCTACAAGGCCTACAAAGGCGAAAATGAAGTCAAGCGCATTCGTTCATCGGACCGTGCGGTGCCGGTGCCGAAAGGTCTCCTGGTACAAAGAGAAGGAGGCGCACAGCATCCTGAGCCAGAGAGACCAGGCACCAGGGGGCGCCTGCAGACAGGCCGGGGCCGGGCCCGGCACCTGGGAGAGGGTGGGCGCGGTGGGTCGGAGGAGGCTGAGATTCGAGGCCGGTGGGAGCCTCGGACCGCAGGGCGGGGAGAGACCCGGCGCCGGGCGGGCCCGGGGGCAGCGGAGAGCGCGAGCCGGTGCCCTGCACTGGCAGCTGCTGGGCCTGCCCCTCGGCGGCTCCCCCGGGCGCCCCCGCGGCCTCGCACTTCCCTCGCCCTCGCCCCTTGGCGGGCTCCTTCCCCCGGTCCTCGTCTTCTCTGGGAGTCACCCTCCGACGCCTCTTCAACACCCAGCTCCCCTGAGCTGCACACCTCACTCCCCACGCCAACCTCCCCTGCGCACAGGAACTGCCTCCAGGCACCGACTAAACCCCAAAGTTCTACATCTTCACCGAAGACTCATCCTCAAAAGAGGCCGAAATAAACCCCGCTCCTCCCAGCTCCCCGCACACTCCAGGTTCGCGGTTCGCCTCCGCCCCAGTGGGGTCTGGGGACTGTCTGCAAATTAGGACCCGAAGGGGGATTGGCCGGCACTCATTTCGGGTGTAGGGCCGGGCCCGGGCGCGGTGCCGCGGCGCGGGGCGCGTGCGCTCTATATCCAGTTGAGACACAGCCCCGGGTGCGCCCAGGCGCGGGCGCCAAGAGCCGTGTGAGCCTGGTTATTGGCAAGCGTGGGCCTTGGAGCCAAAACGCATCCCCTCCAGGACACCTCATGTCTTTCTCTTCTCCACAGAAGCGCGTAAACCCCATATAAGCGGGAGGAGCGGGCTAGCGGGGTGCCACGCAGGCCTGTGCTCCCAGCATCCACATCCCCCGAGTGTGCGCCTGGGGCGGCGGTGTCGCGTTGGGAGAGCCAGGAAGCTCCCCTGAAAAGTCCAAGAGAAACCTGGACAATTGCAGCCTTGTGCTTGACAACCTATCCCCCACCTCCCAGGGCGGGGGGCGGGGGGGGTAAGTCAGGGTGGGGAAAGTCTATGTGCAGCGTCCGAAGGGGCACAGCCGCCTCCCGATCCAAAGGCAGATTCATATTCATGAGAGCGGGATAAATAAAGACAAATCCCCACAGTAATAACACTTGGATTCGCATCCGTCTTTGCTGGCCTTTAGGTTTAGGGGACTGAAGACAGATGTTTGCATCTCTTTTCTCCTCTTGTCTGGTGACCATAAAGAAGAACCATTTAGAGCGCTGCAATTTGTTTCCCGCCGCAGTACAACCTTGTACACATTTATTTTCATTTCACCCCGTGCACAAAAAAGTGCACAGTGGTCACCAAGGGCCCTTCTTTATCAAATACGCATTGTACAACATACAACTGCAATAAAACTATCAGCCCTCCCCATAAAACTATCACCAAGCTCCTCGGCGGGTCCCACCGCCTGCACTCCTGACTTCAGTGCTTCCTCATGTCCAGAGGACGAGCCATCACCTGAAATCAGCCTGAAACTCACCCAGCGGAGAAGCACGAGGTTGGGGGGCCGCTGTCCCTCTTTAATCCATTACGGCGTCCGCTGCAGTTTAGTGCGCAATAAAACACGGTGGCAGTGGAGAGCGGGCGCCCATCCACTCCCCGGCACTAGCATCGAATTAAACCACTTAGTTTGGCAAACACTGAACGCCTAAATGCCCCTATAAAGACTTTATGAGTTTGTTACTTTAATTACTGACTTGTTACAGAGCACATAAAGGGGGTAATGAATGCAATAAAACTAATTATGTGCACATTTAATTCATATAAAATATCCAGGGTTTGTTTACACCACACGGCGATTCAACTCAGCATTCCTCCTCTTGTCCACCGAGAGGAAGGATTTAATGAAATAGTTTCCCTTATTCTGCTACAGCCTAACGAACCAAATGAAAATTACCCTCCGCTTAAATCATGGGGCCACCGAGGTCCACAAATCACCGCTCGTTTCTTTGTCTGTGCCTCGCTGCCAGCACCCAAGAGCCTGGGGTGTTGGACAAGAAAAGTCCCCGACCTGGAGCCTGGGCATTTAAAGAGCAAGGATTTCGTTCACTGCAGTCAGCAAACCTAAAGGGCAAGCAGACAGCAATCCTCTTTCGAAGGTTCGGGTCTTTGGAGAATTGTGGGTACCTGAAAAACTGGAGGCGGAAAAAAAAAAAAAAGAAAAAGAAAGGAGAGCACCCGAGAGGAATGGAAGAGGAGGCACATTTGGGGACACTTCATGCCCGCTTGCCGGTTAAACAGAGTAATTAAAAGCAACAACCACACAAACCAACAAAATGCAAACCTCACGCTAATGGAGAAAGACCCAGAACTGAGCGCAAAGAAGCCATTGGTTGAGAGTCCAGATGTTTTATATTCAAGAGCTTTACCTGGATGTTCTTTTATTTTTTAAATGGCTGGGTAAGCGGAGTCTCTAGAAAAGCACATTAAGGCAAGACAAGAAATGCAATTTATAAGATGCTTTTTTTAAAAAAAAAACAACCCTCTACCAGGTGTATTTTAAAGAAATCCACTTATCGTTCACATACTTGGCCCACTTACTCTATGTTACAGGGCGCCTGAGTCTTGCCAATGTCCTAGTGCTTTATAACATTTCATGCACTTCAGGGGGTAGGCTTGTTGTTAAATTGAGCGTGTAACGCTCTTACAAAACAGGTTTTCTATGACATCAAGGTTTGTTCTCCCTAACTGAGAAAAAGAGAGAGAGAGAGAGAGAGAGAGAGAGAGAGAGAAGAAGGGGGAAAACACACACACTATCTCAATTTATGCCTAAGGTATATGATCAGTTAAAAAGGCTTAAAAGCTCAGGGAAATTGGATCAGGGAGAATCGTCACCCAACTTTCATTATTTCCAAGTAGTGTGATTGAATTAAAGGGCAGGGAGCTGGTTAGAAGGGAGGATCAGGGGCTCAGTGCGTAATGGTGTGGTATTAAATTCTAATTAGAGATGCAGGAATCAATGATAGGGAGGTTGGACAGCTCAGTTCCCCAGTGCCAGCCCAATAGACGGATGAGTTATTGTCATGTAAAAAGCGCCAGCAATAAGACCAACCGCTTTGCTATTGTCCAAGTGGAAAGAGCCAAGTTTATTATGAGGACTATATGCTCTAGAGACCTCAGACAAGGCATCTCATAGGAGGCTTTTTCATAAAACTAGGCTCTGCTGGTAGTAAGGAGGCCAGTTTGGAGGCAGGCGTTGAGCTGTGCACATCTCCCCACTCCAGCCACCTTCTCCATCCTCATCTTTTATTTCCTTTTTCCACTTGGCTGAGCCATCCAGAGCCTTTTCAATGTATAAAATGGAATATTCTTACCTCAATTCCTCTGCCTACGAGTCCTGTATGGCCGGGATGGACACCTCGAGCCTGGCTTCAGCCTATGCTGACTTCAGTTCCTGCAGCCAGGCCAGTGGCTTCCAGTATAACCCGATAAGGACCACTTTTGGGGCCACGTCCGGCTGCCCGTCCCTCACGCCAGGATCCTGCAGCCTCGGCACCCTCAGGGACCACCAGAGCAGTCCGTACGCCGCAGGTAAGGACCGCCAGCTTTCTCAGCTGAGGAAGCCGCCTTTCCGCTCGTATATAGGAAGCCTTGATTGCATTTGAAAATGGAAATGTGTTTAGTATTTACCAAACGAAATTTGCTTACACAAATGAAAGAATTTATCACGTTAGAAGCGATTGCAGGGAGGGGTAATTCACTTACAGGGTTACACTATCCTAGTCACACCCGAACCGCCAACAAAATTATCTTAAGCTGCCAAAATGATAGGCATAATTTATTTACTTTGCGATGAGACGTAAAGCTTAGAAAATAATTAAATAACAAAGAGTAAAGCTCATTACTGGCAGTGTCTCTTTTTTTAAGATCCGACAGCGGCTCACACCTCTTTGGCGGTCATTTTTCTGATTCTTTCTTTCTTTTCTTTTCTTTTCTTTTTGCAGCGCTATCCCCCAACTTTTGGGCCGGGTCAACTTTTGAGAAATAAAAAGTTTCAACTGTGGGAGGGTTTGGTAACTTCATCCCTGGCTTCCTGATATTCCGACTGAGGTTTTCGGAACCTTTTCCTCTCTCGTTCTTCCTCATCAAAGCATTCCCGTGTCCCCGGCCTTCAGCCGTCTCCAGCGCGCTATTTCAACCCATCCAAAGGCGCTTGTGCCCGGAGGGACCCCACCACAGCCCGAAGTCTGCGCCCCTGTTTCCGTGTATAGCTAATTTGCTCGGGTTTTTCTCGCCAGCTCCTCTCGGCCACTCTCCCGCGCCGGTGTCGGCGGCGGCGGCTCCAGCACCACCTGACCTCTGGAGTCCCCACATTCCGGCTCTGCGGCTCGCGCGCTCCAGACCATTTTGCTCATACTCTGTCCCCTCTGTTGTCTTCCAGTTCCTTACAAGCTCTTCACGGATCACGGCGGCCTCAACGAGAAGCGCAAGCAGCGGCGCATCCGCACCACTTTCACTAGTGCGCAGCTGAAAGAGCTGGAGAGGGTCTTCGCGGAGACGCACTACCCCGACATCTACACCCGGGAGGAGCTGGCCCTGAAGATCGACCTCACCGAGGCGCGAGTCCAGGTACGCGCGCCCGGAAGCCGATCCGGCTTTGCAGCATCGCGCGGGGCAGGGGTGCAGTGCGGGTGATTCTACTGAAGGTCCGAGCTCTCCGGCCTCTCCTGAGAGGCCAGGTCCGGAGGAGCCGTGCGCGCGAGGAAGGGTTAGGGAGCGCGTTCTTGGCTATAAATTCGCAGCTGCAAAGTGCTCCCACCCCAGCTAGCGCCGCAGAGGCATTCAGGGGCCATGGGAGAGCCATTTCGGGGACAGGGAGTGCCCTGGGGGAGGAGTGCAGACTTTGCCTCCGTAGTATAAGTAGTTTTGCCAAATCCCTCCTAACTCAAGAGCTTTTAACTCGGAGCTAATGGCGTAGAGGTACAGGTGCACTTTCCCGGGAACTGTGACTTGCAGCAGATTTGCAAAGGGTCTGGGATTCTATGTAGGTCAAGATCCGCGCGGTACTCTAACCTTTTAGGGACACAGGTGCGCTCAAGAGCTGGCCGTGACGGCTCTGCCCGTGAGCCCCCCAATGGAGGGGCGGTACGCACCAACGGTAGCTCTTCCAGGCCCAAAGGCCAAGATGGGCAGTAGGTCCCAAGCCCAGAGCCCCCCCCTCCCCACGCCTTCTGTCTACCACTCAGAGTTTAACTTGAGACCTGAGGCCTAGAGGCGACGGCGAGTTTGGAGTGGCTCAGGAAGTAGACTGAGCAAAGGTCCGTCCAAATAAGGGCTTCCATTTTAGGGCCTTTCTGGGAGCTGCAGCCTTTTCACCTCTCCTGCAATACACCATTTCCGGGACATGCTCAAGTCGCCCTAAGAAAGTTTCTCAAAAGATGCACCAGCCACAGGCGCGGGAGTATCCGCGGCGCGTGGAGTTTAAAACAAGCTGAAATGGAACGTGGGCCGCTCTAACCGCTTTTCTTTCCCGTTTGCTTCTTTCTCTTGCTGCTTCGCCGCCTCTCTTCTCCTCTCGGGCCAGGTGTGGTTCCAGAACCGCCGCGCCAAGTTCCGCAAGCAGGAGCGCGCGGCCGCGGCGGCAGCGGCCGCGGCCAAGAACGGCTCTTCGGGAAAGAAGTCCGACTCCTCCCGGGACGACGAGAGCAAAGAGGCCAAGAGCACCGATCCGGACAGCACTGGGGGCCCGGGCCCCAACCCCAACCCCACTCCCAGCTGCGGGGCGACTGGCGGCGGCGGCGGCGGCGGGCCCAGCCCCGCAGGAGCCCCGGGGGCGGCGGGGCCGGGGGGGCCGGGAGGCGAACCCGGCAAGAGCGGCGCTGCGGCGGCGGCGGCGGCGGCAGCGGCGGCAGCGGCGGCGGCGGCGGCGGCGGCCGGAGGCCTGGCTGCGGCCGGGGGCCCTGGACAAGGCTGGGCTCCCGGCCCCGGGCCCATCACCTCCATTCCGGATTCGCTCGGGGGCCCGTTCGCCAGCGTCCTATCTTCGCTCCAAAGACCCAACGGTGCCAAAGCCGCCTTAGTGAAGAGCAGTATGTTCTGATCTGGGATCCTGCGGCGGCGGCGGCGGCGGCAGCGGGCGAGCCGGGGCCTGGCGGGCGAGTGGGCGAGCGGGTAGGCCCAAGGCTGTTGTCGCTGCTGCCGTGGCTTTTTCCTTGAGAGCCTAAAGTAATCGCGATAAGAATGAAGAGAAAACGGCGTCGCCTCCATTTCAACCCCACTCCTACCCCCTTCCTTAACCCCAAACCAAACCAAACTAAACAACACACCTCCCTGGCTTCGCACCTGCCTCAGGGCCGCGCAGACGGGCCAGGGCTCCGCTTGCCGCCGGGGAGGTGTGAGCGGCGCGGCCTGGACTCGGGGGGAATCTCAGGGGGCTGTGTCTGCGTGTCGGTGTATGTCTGTCTCGGGGAATGTGTGTCTGTGGCCCGAGAAGGGTGACGGGGAGAGAGGGGTGGGAGGCCACAACCAACTCAGTGACTTGCTTAGAAAAAGAAAAAAGTAATCAAAACTCCCCCAAATTAAAAAAAAAAAGGAAGTAACAATTTTTTTAAAAACCGAAAGTTTTTAAAATCTAAGAAAAAAAATAAAAGTAAGGGGGGGAAGAGGGAAGCTGCGGCTGGCACTGTCTGAGGGATCCATGTTGCGAATCCCTAAATTCATCCGCGCCCCCACCCCACCTCCACCCCGGACAGCACAGACTCCCTTGGGGCTCCTCTTCAGGGAGAGTAGGAAGGCCTTCCAGACGCCCCGCTTCCCCTCTTGTCCTTGGATTCGGGCCGCTGCGGCGACGATTCGTGCAGATGGTCCCCGCGGCCAAGGTGACTTCCTCGCGCCCGCTTGCCAGCCCCACCTCGTCGAACAGCATCCCGCCATCTGCTCATCCGAACCGCGCACAGTTGCAGCTCGCAACCTGAATCTGTGCAGCCACTCGGCCCTGAAAGATGCCCTATACATGAAATGCCTTTTCATCCTCAAACTCTGCAAACGATGTCACATAACTCGCAACTCTTCCCTTTTTTTCTCTCCTGACACCCCAACCGGCATTTTCTTCCACCAGCTTTTACTGAACTTTTTGGCACTGCTTTGGATTGGAGTCAATTGCAGTCCACGCAAATGGCTGCAGAGAAATCTACCCAGCAAGGAAAAGAGGCGCACACAAGTTTGCAGAAGTGTCTCTGCATTTCTGTTTGATCCGAAATGGACGCACATCCTGTATGGTGGATGGACTGTATATTGATGATTCCATTCTTCTCGCAGTTTAGACATCTCTGTTGGGATTTTTTGTTTATTTGTTTTTTATTTTAAAAGGCACAAACTATAGATATTAGTTGAAAGTTGAGGCTTTAACTTTTTTGGTGTCTTTCTACAACTGTGTTCTGTGACTCAATTGTATCGTGTTAATATCAGTACAGACCGTCTCCTCTACGTGACTGTATAATGTTTTTCTCTTCTTGTAGTCTCTATGGTGTGTCTTTATGGAATAATAAGGTTCTCACGGGTTCAATTCCTTTGTGTTTAGAGAGACCACGGTTCAGACAATGGTATATATTTTTGTTATCAGGTGCATGTCTGTCTGATTTCTTTTTTATTTTTTCCTTCTTGTTGGACTATGTTTGTGAACATAAGCGTCATAAGTTATGTTTCAGATTTTCGAATTTATTTATATGTGTTAAATGAATGCTTCTATTTAAAAGGGAAATATTTCTACATGTGCATATAGTTTTCCAAGAGTGTACCATTAACTTGATTGTTGATAATAAAAACAAAAAGCAAGTCTAGCAACTGAACTATTCCGACTTTTTCTTGACTCATTTTTGCTTGACTTTTTAAAAAAAGTTAATTTAAAAACGATAACGGAGGACAGAGGAAATTGTACAGGATATCTAGAAGCCGC
Source organism: Orcinus orca (assembly GCF_937001465.1). Taxonomy (NCBI): domain Eukaryota; kingdom Metazoa; phylum Chordata; class Mammalia; order Artiodactyla; family Delphinidae; genus Orcinus; species Orcinus orca. Next base: position 88,910,697 of record NC_064562.1, read on the forward strand.
TGCGGCTCTGGAAACCTAGGTGGGTTGGGGAATCTAAGTTCATGCGGCTAAATCCAGCCAATATAAAATTTAGTGCTTGGGACAGCAGGCGGGATTCTTCTGGTCCATTTTTATTTCTTTCCCAGTCACAGAGCACAAAAGAAGACGAGGGCGTTGATAAAAGTGCTCAGATCCGTGCCTAGGCTGCGGCTCCGGCTCCGAGGACTCGGTAACCGAGGAAGCAGGGTTAGGCAGCCTTCTAATTCCCAGCTTTGACAAGCACTCGAAAGTGCAGCGTGCAGGCGCCTTCAGGACCGATGGCGTCCGGGGAGGGCCAGGCGGTCCAGCCTCCTTAAGCCCCCAAAACTGCTGGCACCCAGAGACACCAGGGTGGGTGGGTGTGGTCTTTGCGTGGACGGGTGCATCTGGAAGGCACCAGCCGGAGAGCAGCTCTGCCATGTTGGTATGTTTGGAGAAATAACATCTACAACAACTGGAATTAGCGAGCACTTGCCTGTACTAGGTTGTGTTCTCCATACATTATCTCATCTACCCCTCAAAACAACCTCAGGAAGCAGGTGCAATTCCTATCCCTATTTTCTTTTAAACAGATGAGGAAGCGGAGGCAACAGAGAGGTTAACTTGCCCAAGAGGTTCTTGTGTATGAGGGATGGGGCCAGTCTTTGAGCCCAAGAAATCTGATTCCAGAGCCTGCCCTTTAACTATACCTGTGGTTCCCAAAGTGTGGTCCCTGGACCAGCGGCCTCAGCATCACCTGGGAACTTGTTAGACCCACGAATTCTTAGACCCCATCTGAGACCTACTGAATCAGAAACTCTGGGAGTGAGGCCCAGCCATCTGTGTTTCACAAGCCCTATAGAGGATATGAGACCCACTGAACTACACTATAATAAACACAAATGGGAAGGTTCCAGCATTGGAACTGCATTGGGAACAGGTGTGTTTGTGCATGGTGGGGATGGGAGCAGTTCTGGAAGCTTCAGTGACACCCTTTGGGAAGGAAGGAATCATCACCACAGACCCAAGATGGAATTCTGCCTCTTCCTTGGACTGTTGGGCTGGGTCAACTTCTTCAAGCAGTTGCCCGTGTGGACTTTTGGTACTTACCTTGGTACCTTTCTGGTTGGGCTCTATCAATGGAGGAGCCAGCTTCCCTCATTTGAGTGGAGGCCACAGTCTGCCAACTCTGGTCTAAGGATTAGCAGCTGATCTGGTTTGAATTTATCAGAGCTTCTCACTTTAAAAATCCAAATATAGTGTGCATCAGATTAGGCAGGGTTCACCAAAAAATTTGAAACCTTTGGGTCTTATCAAACTTCCAATCGTTTTTCTAAAAAGCTTTTAAATAGTCTTTAAAAAATCTGTCTCTAAATGGCCTTCAGTAAATTCTCCAAGACAGCATTCCATAAACAATGGCATTAATTGTGCTGGTCTAAAATGCCAGCAATTTCCAGATCCCTGAGACCCGTCTTCAGTTGTAAATATAACTTAGAAGGTCTGGAAGAGGCAAAAAGAAGGGCAGGAACCTATTGACAAAAAGGGCATTCAAGGCCCAGGTAACCCAGTCCTGGGCTTGGCTGGAGGAAAATTAGCCTTCCTCTAGGCATTGAGGGCCGCCAGGTAAGCCTCTGTGAGCTGCTATCAGGACAGTGGGATGGGCATTCTGGAGAAGGCAAGACCAGGAGAGAGAAAGAAAACAATAAGGAGAGAGAGGGAAGAAGAGAGATGGAGAAAGAAGAGGAAAAACAAATAGCCAACGAAGAGTTTTTGGAAACCCCAGGGAGGGCCCTAGAAATCCTTTCAGATTTGGCTAAATTCGATAAGCTTCCCCAAATTCCCTTCTCCTGGCCGTGACCTGCTTTGAGCAACTTATCTCCAGGACAAGGGAAACTTCGGAATATGGTGAGGAAAACATGCTTCCCTCTCTTCACCCCCCCTCCCCACCAGCTTCCCAGAAGACTGTATTTTAAATATCTGGAAGAATCCAGCTCTAGTATTTCAAATATCAACTTCTTTTTACTTTGGGTCACCTCTGCCTCTGGTCAAAAAGCAAACTGTCGGGAGGCAAGCTTATGATCAAATGCAGAATAATGCTCCTGAAATATGATGGAATCTAGTGGCAGGACACTATGTCTCTTGTGTTGTGTCATTTCCTTGGAGCCCTGCACAGTGTGAACAAGCTCACTTTCACTTTTCCTCTCCTAAGGAATTTGCATTTTGGCTCATCAAGGCATCCCTTTTCCTGGCAACTCCGGGACCACATGTGACTTCACAAAACCTGCATGAGTTACTGCCAGACAGCCCTCTCTAGGCCAAGTCTCCTTCACCATGGCCGAGTACAGGGAACCAGAGAGTGGTTTCAGAGGGGAGCCCATAACCCAGCAAACAGTAGCTGTCTGCTACTCACCTCATGTCCTTAGAAAGACAGCCTCTGACTAGATAGAGATGGCCCTCAATCCAGGGAAAGGAACTCTGTGACCTTGGACAGCAAATAATTAATCCCTCTGAGCCTGATTCATTAACCATGAATGTGAATAATAGTACAGACTTGTGAGGTTGTTGGGGGGATTACATAAGATGTCCAGTAAGTACCTGGCAGAGCAGGGAGTTTTCAGCAAATGTCAAATATTATTTTTAACATTATTTTATTATGTAACTCCTGGATTCTGTCTTAATCTCCCTAGCTCAAGCCTCAGAAGATTAAAAAGATCCCTCAGTTGTCACTTATGTCAATGGCCCAGGAACACAGTGTGAGAGAATATGCAAAGTGGAATTGGAGAACTTTGCTGAGGGTGACAGTTAACAGCCTAGAATCAGCCAAAGGCTGACAAGTAATAACTACTAATATTTATTGAGTGCTTATTATATGCCAGGCACTTTTAAGCTGACAAGCTTTAAAGCATTCAATCCTCACAACTACCCTGCTGGAAAAGTGCTATTCCCACTTTTTTTTTTCCTTAGGAGGAAACTGAGGCATAGAGGGGTAAGGTAACATGCCCAGGTCACACAGCTGGTAGTAATGCAGCAGGGATCCAACCCCAATTGGTTTGTCTCCCAAGCCCATGCACCTTAACAACTGTTCTTTACAGTCTCTGCAAAGGGATGAATTCATTTTAGCCCATGAGGTCCTATACTGCCAGACCTGGGAAGAGATCTCCCCTTGCAAAAAGGACTCTGAAAGGTAGGTGAGAGTTAGAAAGGGTGTCAGAAAGAGCAGGACTGGGATGGGAATCCCAACCAGATTCAGAATGAAGTCCAGGGCCTGAAAGGGGGGGCTTTGGGATCCCCACAAGGAGGGAGAATGTTTTCTGCAAGGCAACACATCTACGGTTCATAGTCTCTCTCTGGTAAGTGAACAAGGCAAGGAGTGGCCGGAGGCATGGCACATGAAAGGGGAAAGAACAGTTAACGCTGATGAACCGTGGAGTGTTGGTAGGTAGACAGGAATGGATGTCAGGAATAGATGTCAGCCTCTAGGCTCATTTATCACCACCATGACAGAAAAACCAAATGGCGCAAATGACAAAGCCCACCTGAATCCTTCATTGTTCAGCCTTAATTTCAGAGTGGCCGCTCACAACTCTCTGTAGACAATAAAACCAAATGCCTTCACTCACTAGTACTTCCATATTGGAAAGCCAAGTACAGAGGTCAGACCAATAGGCAGGTTATCTGAAGATGGTCCATGACTATGTCCCCATCACCACAGTAGACATCTTGGGTAGTGCTAGACTTGGCTTAACTCAGGAGTTCTTAACCTTGGGTTCATGGATTGAATTCAAGGAGGAGAGAAAAAAATACATATATATATATTTTTTCACTAATCTCTACCTGAAATTTGGCATTTTTTCAATGATGAATGTAGGCAACGAAGCCACAGTAGTAGTATTAGTACCTATGACTGTCACCAGTGAAATCACAGATACTTTCATTTCATGTTAGAGGTTTTGAAATTATCTCAATAGGTCATCTGTATTCATCATTAATTTGAAATTATGGTAATTACTAAACCAGCTACTAGATCTTGTAACTTAATACATTAATAAAGACGCACATACATGATTACGGCACCAATTTGTTTTAAAACGTTTTTCATAATTTTATTTTAATTGGCTTCTTTTGTAATCCTATGCATTTTATTTTTTTACGTTTAAAAACGTTATCTTGAGAGGGGTTCATGGGCATCACAGGCTGCCAAGGGTTCTGTGGTGCGTGCACACGTGTGGTCGCATGCGCGTGCACACACACACACACACACACACACACAAGCTAGGAGCTCCTGGCTAATTGATGAGAGCAGGGTATTCCACCCCACTGCAAAGCTCTGACTTTAAGAATCTCTCATCAAGACCAGAGCATGTAATCATTTTACTCTACAGGTGGAAGAAATATTAGTCAAGTCCTATAACATGCTCCTTTAAAGGACAAAATAAAATAAAACAAGCCCCCAAAGCTGGACAAAGAAAATTCCAGGATTTTAAAGACCACTGCTGCGTGGAGGTGACAGACAACACAGGAGAGCAGGAGGTGATTAAAAGGTTTCAACAGGATTTGAACATCCTCATCATATTTGTTGAGTATCTGCATGGGCCGGGCACTGTGCTGGGTGCACCACGGAGCAGCCCCTACGATGAAGGTGGTGCTTTCCTTCTATTACACTACTGAAATCCAAAGCCATTGAGTCACATGTCCAAGTCACACCACTAATAATGGTAGAGCCAGAATGCAACCCACAGCCCTGAGTCTTAGCCAATAGGCTAAAAAGCTTAAAAAAAATGAGAAAAGGAATTCTTCATCTTCTGGGCTGTCACTCACTTTATCTTTTGTCTGAACCTGAAGCTATTTAGTTTGTTAAAATACCCCGAGGCCAAGTGATTGAACAACGATGTTACTTTAGCCTTGCATTTGATGTCAAAGACCTCCCTCTGGGGAGAGTCAGACATCAAGGGGGAAATAAAGTCTTCTTACCTGGACATAATTTCATTAGGGAACCAAGTGGATGACTGTTTGCTATTTGCTATCCAATGATTTAAGGGGCGATTTTCAGAACAGGAAGAGTCTGAGTGTAAAATTTAATTTCTTTAAGGCCCTAGAGGCATGGCTACCTCGGACAAAAGTGAAGTGTAAACCTGCTTTGTCTGAGGCATAAGATATTGTGCTTTTGGAGTATTTACTATGTGTTAGGTACTTGGCTAACTGTTTAGCATTTGTTATGCATTATGACCTTTCAAAATTCCTAAGGTAGATAATATTGTTCTCATTTTTAAAAATCCAAGTAACAGAGAGGCCGAGCAAATTGCTTAAGACCCCAGAGCTGGTAAGTGCAAGAGCTGAGCTCCAAATCAATGTTCCTTTGATTCCAAAGCCCTGATCAATCTCCGAGAGGTCCCAGAGTCCAGAGGAATCACTGAGGCAATAGCCTAGAACCCAGCACTGCCCTTAGCCTGCCTGCTGACACCTTAAGCCAATGTTAAAAAGGATAGAGAGCGTTATGAAAATGTTCTGGAATTTATAGTGATGATGGCTATACAACTTTGTGAATATACTAAAACCCACCTAATTGTACACGTTATAAGAGTGAATTTTATGTTATGTGAATCATATCTCGAGTTTTTAATTGAACAAATTTGACATGTAATGTATAAATCTAAGGTGTATAGCTGTGTTACTTTGATACATTTATATATTGTAATATGATTGCTGATATAGTGATATTTATCACATTATATATAGTACAGTATTATTGTCTATATTCATTACACTGTGCATTAGATCTCTATGGTTCATTTTCTTTACAAGTTTGTACCCTTAAACACCATTGCTCTTAACCTCCTTTCCGCCGATTCCCTGGTAACCACCATTTTACTCTGTTTTTAAGGTTTTACTTTTTAAAATTCCACATTAAGTCATATCATATGGTACTTGCCTTTCTCTGTCTGACATCTTGCTTAGCTTAACGTGTTCAAGGTCCAACCATGTTGTCACAAATGGCAGGATGCCCTGCTTTCTCATGGCTGAATAATATTCCATTGCAGGGCTTCCCTGGTGGCACAGTGGTTAAGAATCCGCCTGCCAATGCAGGGGACAAGGGTTCAAGCCCTGATTAAGGAAGATCCCACATGCCGCGGGGCAACTAAGCCCGTGCACCACAACTACAGAGCCTGCGCTCTAGAACCCGTGAGCCACAACTACTGAGCCCTCGAGCCACAACTACTGGAGCCCGTGCTCTGCAACAAGAGAAGCCCCCGCTCACCGCAACTAGAGAAAGCCCACGTGCAGCAACGAAGACCCAAAGCAGCCAAAAAAAAAAAAAAATTTTTTTTTAAAGCAGAGACTAATACATGAAACCCATGTCTTGTCTTCCTCTGTGATATCCTTGATTTCTTGCAGGTATAATTCATATACACCTTCATCTTAGTCTTAAGTCAGAGCAACATAAATTAACAAAGGGGAGAGAGAGTGAAAAATATGACCATTTTCTTAAGCAATTATCCTTTTTTTTTTAAAGTCTAGTGAATGTATGTTCTCTAGTATTGATTTTAAAACAAAATGGGCAAAAAATTCTTAAGCTGAAATCTTACACTGTAGTAATTTTTTTAATCTAATCATTGAAAGTCCAGAGAGCTGTTAAAATAATCAGATATTTAACCATCCCTATACCTGACCATATATTAGTCATGCATGGAAACTTCTTTCTAGGGGCACTCTTGCCTTCTATTGAAGGAAAATAAGTCAAATTTAAAGGATATTTGAAAATGTCTGTGGGCATTCATTCACTTATGCTGAGATTTTCTTCAAGTTCATTGAAACATTTTAAACAAGTCATTTCTTGAAAATTCACAAAAGGCTAAAATTTCAGTACACGTTTATTAGCAGAAATTAGGGTATCCCACCTGAAAGGTTATTTCATGTTTTGTTGTAAGGTCTTTTGAGACGTATAGATCATGTTAGGATATGAGTTTGCAAGAAGACAAAAGTTGCATTTTAGGAGTTGATTTTCTGGCCTTAAGACAATTGGGCCTTTTTGTTAACCCAGGATTCTCCTGCTTAAAAAGTTTCTACTTAGAAGGAGAGAACCACATCTAGATGATAACCCTGTAGTTACTTTCTTTTTGGTGGGACGTCCTTCAGCACTGTTAGCACTAAGATTGGTTAGGACTAGTTTCCATGTCATTCACACCTACTTGCTGAAAAAGTAGTTTGTGATAAGTAATAGAACCATATCTGAATAATTCAGTGATTTCAAAGTTTTAAAAAATTCAGTGATTTCAAAGTTTTAAAAAATAGGTAATACACACACAAGGTAGAAGTTCAAATGAGTTATAAGGGTCAGTGAAAAGTATATCTTCTTCCTACCTCTGCCCCCTCAAAGTAACCAGACTTAGTAGTTTCTTTTGTATCTTTCTTAAGTATAATGGAACGGCTTACCTAATTTCTGTACTTTTTAAAAAGAGTCAACATATATCCCAAAGGTCACTCCCTATCAAAATCTGTTGATCTGCCTTATTTTTAATGGCTTTGTAGTATTTGGTTTCCCAAAAGGAATGCAACGCAGTTCCTACGCTCCTAATGGTTCCTTGAATAGAAAGGAAGAACATGACAAGAGACTGCTAATTCTTGCTAATAAGTATTCTCCTCTTCTTCCAGTTAGTGAAAGAACCCTTTGACTTTTTGACTGGCTGCGACATGGGCATCCAGATAGAGGTTACATTTCCCAGCCTCCCTTGAACCTAGACATGGCCATATGCCTAGGTTCTAGCCAACGGGATGAGAGCTGAAGGGATCTGTGCCACTTCTAGTCATGCCCTTTAAAGAAAGCTGCTTGCTGTCAACCTCTTTTCCTTTTGCTATGTGATAGAATGTAGATGTGGTGGTGAAATAGAAGGTTCCTGAGCCCATGGACCAGTTCTTAGAGTAGAACCCACCCTATTATCCTCTATCAATTTTTACAGAGAAATAAATAAACTATTACACCAGCAATTGTTTGGTCTGTGTTAAACAACTGAACCACTATCTTGATAAATAAGAGTTGCCCTTGATATTTGTGCTGAACGTAGAGTAGGACTCACCAGATGGATGGGGGTGTGAGAATGACATTCCAGGCTGTTACATGTACAAGGTTGGATAGACTTAAATCCTTTTTTAAAAGAGCCAGTAAGTGGCAGATGGATTAGATAATTCAGGTCTGTTGTCATCAAAGTCCATAATCATTTCACAGCACCATTAGTATGATATCCATTTAAGGTTTTTATTTTCCTCTGGAATATGTTGATGGACTTGGGTATTACCCATATGAATTGCCTAATTTGTCTGTGATTCACTGGGAAATCCCAGAACAGGTTTTTCCAGTAGAATGACGTGAAAACCAGTCTAACCAATCTTAGTGCTAACAGTGCTGAAGGACAGTCCCTCAAAGAGAAAGTAACCACAGGGTTATCATCTAGATGTGGTTCTCTCCTTCTATGTAGAAACATTCTGAGCAAGAGAATCCTGGTTAACAAAAAGACCCAATTGTCTTAAGGCCAAAAAATCAATTCCTCAAAATGCAACTTGTGTCTTCTTGCAAAAACATATATACAAGCATCATCTATACTTCTCAAAACACCTTACAAGGAAACATGAAGCAGCCTTCCCAAAGACTTGATTAAGTGCCCAGTAAATAACCTCCTTGCAGCAGGTCTAGAAACATGTTTTACTTCATGACAAAGGAAACCCACTACTAATGGCCAATAATAATAATAACACTTAACTTCTATGCAGGATTTATCATGTGCTAGAAACTGTGGTAAGCACTTTACATGTGTTATCTCATTTTATCTTGGCGGCTACCTTATGACATGGGTACTATGATTATTCCATTTTAGAGATAAGGAAACCAGGATTTAAAAGAGATTAAATAGCTTATTCAAGTTCCCACAGTTGGTAAGCAGCAGAACTGGAATTTGACTTGAACTCAAGTCAGCCTGATTCCAGAAACCACTCTGCTCTACTGTACCTGGTTATACACAGCACTCTTGTGCTTACTCATGCTTTTAGAGCATAAAAGCTTCCTCATGAAGGACCCTCTCCCTGTAAGGGTCATGATGGGGCACAAGGCAGTATTTGTGCACAGTTTTGTGTGTGATTAAATATTCAAGAGCATTTTGTTGCTGTGTGCATTCTAAACCACATCCTTCTGCCAGCGAATGCTTACTTAGTGTTTACCTGTGCCAGGTGCCTACTGGACCTGAGGAGTTGGAACAGGAAGGATTCCATGGTGCTCTGGAAGTGGGTGAGATCCCATGGGGTCTACTTTGGGCGCTCCTCTCCCTGTCCATCACTTCTCTTTCAGGTAGCCTTCTTCAGAGCCCAATTCACAGGAACATCACCAGAAGCAGCCATAAGGGCTTGAGGTTAGGAGGTGGCCCCCAAATGACAAGGACTACATCATTAGGTCTTCCCTCTTTATGACTTTCTCCTAGGAGCAGAGGGTCAATGCCTCTTCCCCAGCTCAGTGCCCATGTCACCATCTCATTTTGGTAAACATTACAGTAAGCTGATTCAGGGCTGCTAACACTTTCCAATCTGAGCCTGGAGACATCTGTTGCAGGTGATAAATGGATTGTACTTAACCAAAGCCCAACAATGTCCCAAGAAACTAACTGATAGGTCCACAACCTGCTGTGCGGCCCAGTTGAATCAGAGAATGAGTTATTTCATTTAGTTCTCACAGCAATCTTATAGATAGGTATTATTACTCCCATTTTCCAGATGTATAAACTGAGGCTTAGAGGGGGATGCAAAACTTTCAAGAGATTGCTGCTGTGGAAACTTGCATTTAAAACCCCATGCACTTTACTCAATGTTTCTGCTGCCTCCATTGAACCTATGTTTGGAATGGAAAAAAGTATAGGAATGAGTTACACATTCAGGGAACACGTGACATTCTTTGCCGCAGTCCCTTTGGCTATTTTAAACAAGGAAAATACACATGAAAATACCCATGTCCCCCAACCCCAACTACAGCTGGGTGCAGAAGCGCGTTCTGAGACCACTGGTTGTTATTGAACAAGAGCCCTGTGGGAGTTAAACATCAGCTCTGAGCCCACTCAGACCTGGAGGAGCCAGGCCAGACCCCAGAGTGTCAGAATGATCCGTTCTTTCCCCTGCAGCAGGATCATTTCCAACCACAGCCAGGGACAGCCGAGGCATTAGCAAGCCTGCAACATCAAAACGGCCAGATCAATTCGCAGAAGCACTTCTAAGAGAAACAAATCAATAAGTTCCTTCCCCTAAAGATTGATAACATCATCAGGAAGCAACAGATGCATTTTAGGGCACCATACACAGTGCCAGGGAGGTGAGGTCCCTGTGCTATGGTTCTGCCTCTGGAAAAGCAATTGTAAATCAGCGGCCAAACATCAGTGCCTGCCACACCTGTCACAACAATAAAAGCTGGCGTTCTCAATGCACTTGGCAGGTTTTGAGGTGCCGTCACATACTTTGTCTCTTTGGATTAAGACCCTACAAGGGGCATGTTACTGTCCCCATTTCATGGATGAGATTCAGTAAAACTGAACTGCCCAACTGGTTTAAAGCCATGATTATTTATAACCAAGCTGAGACTTGAATCTTCTGCCTTGGAACCCCATGTTCTGCCTCCTTGCCTAGTGTTCCCCAAACTTCATTCACTTTTTACCACCTTCACAATTTTGCATACATCAGAGAACCTCCTGTGTAATTTTTCTTTTTCTTTTCATTAACCTAGTTTTCTTTACCTAAATAAATTGATGTTAAAAGGAAATTTCTTGTTACTATTATAAATGAAAACAGTATGATTAACTGTAACTAGAAATCATAAAAAATTGCATGATCTTTGAAAGGAAAAAAACATGTCTGCCTGTGTCTTAACCTTCACAGACCACACTCTGTGAACACAATATTATACTGCAGAACTTTATGAGCAATAAGAATGTAGTCATTTTAAGTTCTGAGGTCTTAAAACGTGAACTCTGTTTAAGTGAGCTGTGTTATTTTTTTGCCAAAATCGATAGAACAAGATTCACTTTATCTCAACAATAATAAAGGATTTAGGGTTTTAAGGCAAATAAAAGAAGTTTTGTCTCCCCTCTCGCTTCCAGAGGCCTCACCCCTGGTACCGGCCCAGGGGAATGGAGGTGTTGGAAAGGGTAAATCAAGATGAGTTTCCTGAAACCTGTAGAATAGAGGTAAAAAATTCCAAGTTTTACTATTTAAACAAATAAAAATCAGATTGGTGTCCTATGCGTACGGAACAGGAATTAACGACCCTTCTAATTAAAATATCAGGAGACGAAGCAAGGATTAAATGGAAAAATGTCTAACTTCACCCCGGAGATTAACCTGTCTTTTAAATTTGTTTAAGACCCATTTACATCCTATTGTCAGTCCAGACTCCTAAGTGTTCTCCACTGCCTGTCCTCAAAATGTATCAATGCCCTCCCCTCGCTTTACCTGGACCTGCCTTTAATTAGCATCCTCACTGAAGTGGTCTGAGCTCAGCAGCGCGCCTCATCCTCATCCCCCATTGTTGACCCGTGCTACTGTAATGGCCTCCTCATTCGGTACCTCCCTTCCAGGCTAATCCCTTCCAATTCATCCTCCACAAGTTGCCTGCATCATCTTTCCAAGATATAGATCTCCGTCACCCCACACGGCACTGAACGTATTTAGTGGCTCCCTGTTGCTATAGAATCAAGTCTAAATTCCTAAATCCCACAAGGCCCTTCTTGAGGCAATACTTACAAACATCTCTTTTTTGCCTAACCTTCTAAGCATTGCCCCTCGAAGCATCTAATTTAAAGGGATATGGATTATTTGTAACGTTAGAACTTAATGCTTGATTACATCCCTCCCTTTTCTCTAATGTTTTTTTGCCACCTCCTTAAACTTCTCTGACAGAGTCCAGAAGACACTCAACAAGTAACTTGCTGATGGATCTGTAGAGAAGAGGAGTAGTTTGCACCTCTGGGCCAGGTGTTTTAATGTGAGCAATGCTAAAGAAACACAGAAAAATCATTTGCAGATTCATGAATTATTTATAGATTTCTACTTCCCTTCCAAAAGGTAATTCTTTAAAAACAAAGTTTATTCATCGGTTACTTCCTTTTAGTAAGTGAAAATGTTGAGTGAAATTTCGTTCTTGGTATGAAATGCAAGACTTTAGAAATTCAAATGTATATTTAGGAAAGCATACATTTTCATCTATTAACTGAGAATGACTGAAGCAGAAGCAATTACCAGTTTGAGGAGAAGTATAAACTTCAGCATAATTCACGAGCTGGTCCATTTTTCTTTCTTCAAGCATCAGTCTGGGTTTGGTATGCAATCAGCCCACACGTACCTTAAGTACATTCTACTTTATGCTGCCTTGCCTTACAGAGTCAGTGGATTCATTATAAATCCATTTTTCTACTCAGCAAACACTGAGTGTCTACTCTGGGCCAGGCACATTCCGAAAGACGGGATCATTTGACACAAATGGTTGGCATATCTAGTATCACAGATCTTTGCTTTAATCCAGAGGTAATCTGAAATGTTTAGTGTAGGTAGTTTTGCAAGTTCTGTTATAGAAACGATGGCAATATGCATGGTAAATTATGTAAATCTTTCACCTCCTTTTCCTCCTCTTGACCACAAACAGCAGTTGTCCACATCTGTATCCTGCTTCACATTAATAATTTCATCACACAAGAAATCCTGCATAATCCCTGCTTTTCATGTGGGGAAACTCAGACATATATATTAAGTGACCTGTTTGAGGTCTGACTACAAATTCCTGTGCAAGTGTGAGCTCAGGGTGGGGCATGGGGATGGGTAGGAGTAGGACAGGGTGAAGATGGAGAACAAGAGAGGAGAATGAAGTGACAAGAAACATGGACTTACTTTGATTGAGTGCCTACTGCATGCCCGGCACCCGGCACACCCTAGTTCATTCGGCCCTCATAGGGCTTTGTGGTAAATACTATTCTGTCTCGTTTTACAGCTGTAGAGACTGGTTGTACAGATTGTAATCAGGGAACCAGTCTACAAACCTGTTGTTTCCACTTTTCCAAGCTAGTACCAGGGCCTTCTGGTCCCAAATCCAGTGTTCTTCCCACTCTATCACACTTGTATCCCAGCTGGAAGAAGGATTCGGTGGTCTGAAGATGCCCTTGGGTGGCTATCTATTAGATGAATTCCGGCTTTCCCACATGTTGATTTCCTAAAGTCTTGTTTGCATTGTTTTGGACACATAACTTGAGCCTCTCTTCCTCATGAGCTCAGCCTTCTTCTCCTCTAGCAAAATAAACCTCTCCCACAGGGGTCATATTCACTGATGTTAGAGGTCTTAGAAATCTGACTCAATCTCAAGTTTTCTGTATCTAAAGCAAGATTTCTTTTTTTTTTAATTTTATTTAATTTATTTTTTTTATACAGCAGGTTCTTATTAGTTATCAATTTTATACATATTAATGTATATATGTCAATCCCAATCTCCCAATTCATCAAAAGCAAGATTTCAAAAGGAAATAAAGATGAGGTTCAGTAGCTTCTGTCCATTGCACTTCTGTCTTTATTTTGGAGTGGATTCAGTGGCTGAGGAAGGCCACTGGATGTTAGACTTCTGGCCAGGGGTGATATCCAAATTATCAACAATCAGCATCAATTAAATGGGTTATCCAGCAGAGAGGGTTCAATCTCTTGGGTCTCTCTCTGTGCCAGGCATTAATCCTTTAGCTGCTGGATCATCGAAAAAGTCTGAGGATCCCAGGAGAGGAGTTGGGATGGCCAGGCTTGCAGGCAGGCATTTAGGAGATCTTAGAGGAGGGATTCTTTCCCAAGCGGTGCGGCTATATTTTAGTATTTTAACAACCAGTGCAGCCATATTGGTGCTTACTGACCATTGGCCCTGCTTCTGGCCCTCTTCCCAACCTCAGAGCTCCTGACCCCACTGTCCTCAGCAGGTGACTTCCCTATACTGGGCTGGTGTTGCTTCTAAAGAGGTGGGGAGAAAAGGGGTTACAACTTGAAAAGTTGTTCAGTCTTTTTTTGGTCTCCTAGCTCATCTGCATGCCTTGGGGAATAATGGTTTACGGCAGTGACTGCTGCCATTTGCCAATATTCATTCTTCTCTTCCTACAATAACCCAACTTGGGTTTTAGTGGGTACACGTCTGCCCAGCTTCACACAACATTTCCCACAATTCCTTGAATCTCAGTGTGATCATTTGTCTGTTGTAGTCAATAGAATTGTACTACTTTCAAAATATGCCTTTAAAAGAAATGAGTGAGGACTTCCCTGCTGGCACAGTGGTTAAGAACCCACCTGCCAATGCAGGGGACACGAGTTTGAGCCCTGGTCCAGGAAGGTCCCACGTGCTGCAGAGCAGCTAAGCCCGTGCGCCACAACTACTGAGCCTGCGCTCTAGAGCCCGCGAGCCACAACTACTGAGCCCATGTGCCACAACTACTGAGCCCACATGCCACAACCACCGAAGCCCGCGTGCCTAGAGCCTGTGCTCCGCAGCAAGAGAAGGCACTGAAATGAGAAGCCTGTGCACTGCAATGAAGAGTAGCCCCTGCTTGCCACAACTAGAGAAAGCCCGCACGCAGAAACGAAGACCCAACACAGCCAAAAATAAATAAATAAATTTAAAAAAAATAAAAGAAATGAGTGAACTCTTCTTTTCCCTTTGTTCTTTCTAATGGCTGGGATGCATGCAAAAGAGAAGGTAGCCAGAGAGGAGCTGCACTTGAGGACGGCAGATCTGCTCTGCTAGCCAGGACTCCTTGGCTCTGGACAATTATACGGGCAAGAAATATTAAGCTCTTCTTGTTTAAGCTACACTATATTGGGGGACCTTTGTTTTAGCAGCTCAGACTCTACCCTAACAAATACTGCTCATTGGTTGTATCATTAGTTGGTTGGGTTTCCATAACTTACTACCTTTGAAAACAGAGGAGGGGGAGAGTGGGTAAAAAAGGCACAACATTATACTGATATTAAGGCTGTAAGGTAAAAAAAAAAAATGCAAATTGCCTTAAGAGAACTGAAAGACATTCTGTGGACAAAGGATGGATCATATGGGGAAACTGTCGAGAGAAGAGGTTGCAGAGATTAGACTTAGAGGCCGTGTTCGGTGACTTTATTTTGAGTCCAGGCAGACTCACTGAAGTTTTGAGTAAGAAAGTAACACGATCCAATGTCTATTTTAGAAAGACTGCCCTGGAGCATGGAGAATGGATTGGGGATGTGAGGTTGGCGGTGGGGAGGCAAAATTAGAGACCGGGACACCAGGTATGAGGCTGTGGTGGTAAACTGGGTGAGAAATAATGACGGGCTAAACTAAACAAGAGAAAAGTAGGCAAAAGGAGAGACATTAGGAAGTGGAATCCTTGAGATCGGAGGTAAATGATTGGGGTGGGTTGGTAGAGGAGAGAAGGAGTTTAGGATGATGCCAGGTTTCCAGTTTGTGTGGTGGTTTGCAGTGTTCTGAAGAGGGCGTCCTGGCAAACAATAGAAATGGATAAAGCTAGTCCGCAGTGTTTCCCACTGTCTCTCATTCATCTTATACCCTCTCTCCTTCACTCATTTCTTCCCCATGGTCCTGGCTGTGGATCCTATTTCTGCCCTTTTCCAGACATGCCTTTCAGAAGTGGTTTCCCAGTCTTTTCACTAAGGACTCCTTTGAGTCAATCCCGTAGGTACCCCAAATTTTGAAACATTTTTTTCCCACACGTTACCCGTGTCCATCACTTTAAAATGGCCTTGGCCCATTTCCAAGGCCAATTGTAAACCAGACACCACCGTTCACATCAGAAACCACAGCTATCAGATGAGGCTGCTGGTACCGCCCACCCACTTCAAAAATGCCTTGGAATTGCTCAAAAGCCAATCAGAGCTTTGGATTCACAATATCATCGCCACAGTTGAAGTCATTCAAGTAAGAAGTGGGGAATGGGACATTTTAGAGAGTCTGTGTTGCTGGAAGTCAGGTGCATGTGGGATCCTGCTAAATGTTTTGAAATACTGAACCTTGGAGAGTGTTCATTACTAACCTTTTTATTCCTAGGGCTCTGGGTTGCCATGGATTCTAGACTTTTTTCCTCCACAGTAAAGAATAAGAGTTTTAGGTCTCTTCTATGTCTAGTAATGGTTCCCCTTTCCAGTGCAAGCATTCTTATTCCACCTTGTGGGATTCTACTTGGTTTTTTTTAATTAATTAATTAATTTATTTATTTATTTATTTTTGGCTGTGTTGGGTTTTCGTTTCTGTGCAAGGGCTTTCTCTAGCTGCGGCGAGCGGGGGCCACTCTTCATCGTGGTATGGGGGCCTCTCACCGTCGCGGCCTCTCTTGCTGCGGAGAAGGGGATCCAGACGCGCAGGCTCAGTAGTTGTGGCTCACGGGCCCAGTTGCCCCGTGGCATGTGGGATCTTCCCAGACCAGGGCTCGAACCCATGTCCCCTGCATTGGCAGGCGGATTCTCAACCACTGCGTCACCAGGGAAGCCCTCTACTTGAGTTTTAATCATGGCGTCCTTCTCTAGCCACAGGGACAGACACATATCCAAGATTGAACCGATCCTAGTGCCACCGCCTCCCAACAATCGTGGTTGGTCCAAGAGGTGGGTATGTGACTCTTTGGGCCACTCATGGACTTTCCTGGGATTGATACATGGATGCTAGAAGAAAGAAGGAATCTCTCTTTTGTTGGTATTGCTAAGCTAGGATAACATAAATGTAGATCTGTCCATATTAATCTTCCTCGGCTGTATGGAGAAAACTCATCTTCAGTAATCGAATATTGTGTCAACACCCAGAAAGAAACCGAGCTGCGAGATGAGCTGAGCAAATTCTGGTGCTGTCTGAGTTGTTGGTTCCAGACCACGTGGCCTTATTCCTGAAGCTCTCCCCTTAATCACATGAGCCACTTTAGGTTCCTTCTCAGCTCTATGAACCAATGAGTTCTTTACTTGCTTAAGCTGGTTTGAATGAGCTTTTGATACTTGCAGTGTTCTAATAATACACGGTCAGTTCCCAAAGCTTATTTATAACAAAATTACTACTTAAGGCCCAAGCACTCACAGATCCACGTGAATTGTGTTCCTCATCTGGTTTAACATTTGCATTAGAACGAATGCTTTGATGCTTTGATGCATGTTTGAACCCATGTCTCGCCCAATTATGTTTCACCCAAGGAGGGAACAGGTTTTAGGCAGGTTAGCAAGCCAAAGGGAAAGAGGTTTGCTGAGGGCACCTGGGCTGTCTGAAGACGCTCAAGTCATCTGAGGCCATGAAGCAGAGAGTCCTTCACCTGCAACCTCTACTCCATCTCTAGATCCTCTCTGAGGTAGCTGGGGGCAGGGGTTGGAGCTAATGGATGTCAGGAGTTTATTTTGATGAGCTCTCTTCCAGGTCCTGGTCCTCCCATGCTGGTCCCCCCTCCACTCCTCTGCAGTAAGACATGGGTCGGTTGTCTGGTAGGTCATTCACCACTAAATAACAACTGCAACCAATACCGCCACCCTTCAGGGAAGGACACTTTGCAACTAATTACTTCCCATGAAAATACCCAAACATAATTTTGCTCATTATTAAAATTTTCCAATGACAGATTTATCTTCCCCATTAAGTAATACATTATTCTTCTACAAAACACTAGAATTACTAGGCACTGCTTATATTAAATTGCTGCTTAATAAATTAAAACTCCTATGGTTATGAATAAACTAGGTCATCTGCACGTTTTGTAAATTAGTAGTTTCTTGTAGTTATTCTCTCTTGGTCAAAGCCTAAAAGAAGGGGAGAGGAAAAATGATTATCATTATTATTTTATTGTTTTCAAGCCAACTACTGCTCTCTGCACTGTAGTTTAAAATAAGCCACTCAGTCTAATATGGTAGAATCAATGTTGGGTATCCATCAGTTAGGATGAATTTTAAAGGCTATGGTCTGTAAAGTTTTAAAGTCATATTAGAAGCTAAACCTACTGGATGAATAACCAACCACAGGTCGTATTTGAAGATTCTTGAAGCAACAGGCACTGTCCAAAGTGATTTTAGTTACTGGGCGAAATGTTTTTCCTTGTTACAACTTTTGGGTGTGTTGAGAGGCTTTTCTTTCTGATTTTAGGATAAGTCAACTTCTTCTCTGACATCTTTTCAATTTAAGATGATTAATAGAGATTTTCTATAGTCATATCCAAAATGGTTGACACTACTAAAGAATCAGCTACAAGGACTTCTCAGAGTACCAAATCCTTACTTACAGAATTGTATAAGGCAAACAGATGGATGCACTTTTGTGTTTTCGTTTTTAAATTCCCCTACCCACTCAAAGGTTCACGAAGGACAGCAACCAAGCCACAATAAGACAATTGCTCCACCTTCTGGCAAAACTATGGAATTGTTTGAACCCATGTCTCACCCAACTATGTTTCTTGAAGAGTAAACGTAGTGGGCGTACACTGCCTCCTGATGCTTGTTTTTCTATAGCTGTAGCTCAGTTATTTCTACTGAGATAATTTCCCCCCTCAGAGCTATACACAGATGTTCCTTACACACTTTCCTCTTTGTTGTCAGTTACCTCAGGAATCTTTTTCTTTCCTGAGCGATTCCCACCTGCCCCTCCACATAACTTTCTCCACCTCCTCTCTCTTTTTCTCACCACGTGGCAAAAAACAAAACAAATCAAAAAACCAAACAACTTTATCCTGTCTAATATATGTAAGAATAGTGCTGGTGGTCATAAGGAACACAAAAGTCAAACACTGGAACTGTAGATAACACAATAAGGAATCAGTGTCACCAGGCACTTTGCACTGTTTCCTTCAGAATCGCTACAATAAATCCTAGGCTTACCTGCTTCTAAGTATGCCATTTAAAGTTATAGTTACTTCACATTCAGTATTTTTTCCTGTTGGCTCATTAATTTTAAAATGAATAATTTCTTCTTTATTTATTCCCCAATATATGGTAGCTCAGCTACATTAAATAGGTTAACATTATTTCTATGTGTGCCGTAGGTTACAGAGAACTAACTTTTTAGTCACAACATTCTGGAAGTTAAAGACATCTATTGAAAAAATTAGTTTTTCTTATTTATTTATTTATCTATTTATATTGAGACACAATTGACATATAACATTGTGTAAGTTTAAGGTGTACAACATGTTGATTTGATACATTTATACATTGCAATATAACTACCATCAGAGTTCTAGCTAACACCTCTATCATGTCACATAATTATCATTTCTTTTTTGTGGTGGGAACAATTAAGATCTAAACTCTTAGCAACTTTGAAGTTTATAATACAGTATTGTTGACTATAATGACTATGCTGTGCATTAGATCTCCCGGACTTTTCATCTACTGGTTGCAAGTTTAGTTTGTCTTTTAGAGATACTTCTTCACAATTCCCTTGGCCTCAACTACCATGGTTAAGTATTTGTATTTTAAAAAATTAAGTTGTGCTTAAGCAATTATCAAAGTAGTAAGTATTCATAAGGAAAAGGCAAAACAAAATGAATAAAATAAAAAATGAACGTCCCATCCCTTTTACCCTTCTCCATCTCTCATCAGAAAGAGTCAAGAGTTTGAAGTATTCCCTTTAGAAATTTTTTTTCTATGTAGCCACAAGCATAATTTTCTTTTTCGGAGAGAGGGAATCTATCTATCTTTTATCTCTCTATCCAGCAATTATCTATCTAGTAACTTTTTTTTTCTACTCATTATGGCCTTCTTTTGGTGTATAGACACAATGAAAAAAATCGAAACCTTTCCTTCGTGTTAACTACTTAAACAATAATTTCTGCTAAAAAAAAAAAAAAAGAAGATACATATGATACCAGTCCCTCTGAGATCAGAAAGCAGGAGGGTGGATGAAAGGAAAGGTTGTTTACCTCTGCAGGCAAGAATTCACTTGTCTAGAGCAGAAGAAAGAAACAGAAGAAATTATTTTCATTCATGGTTCAAAGCATACTGTGAAATTGGAAGGTAGTTTTCACTAAACTTTAAAGGAGTAACATCTTCTTTTAAAAAGTACTTCCTTTTAACAGAAACAGACTCACAGACATAGAGAACAGACTTGTGGTTGCCAAGGGGGAGGGGGTCTGGGGGAGGAACGGATTGGGAGTTCGGGATTATCAGATGCGAACTATTATATATAGAATGGATAAAAAACAAGGTCTGGGCTTCCCTGGTGGCTCAGTGGTTGAGAGTCCGCCTGCCGATGCAGGGGACACGGGTTCGTGCCCTGGTCCGGGAAGATCCCACATGCCGCGGAGCGGCTGGGCCCGTGAGCCATGGCTGCTGAGCCTGCGCGTCGGGAGTCTGTGCTCCGCAACGGGAGAGGCCACAACAGTGAGAGGCCCGTATACCGAAAAACAAAAACAAAAAAAACAAGGTTCTACTGTATAGCACAGGGAACTATATTCAACATCCTGTGATAAACCATAATGGAAAAGAATATGAAAAAGAATGTATATATATATATATATATATAACTGAATCACTTTGCTGTGTGGTAGAAATTAACACAGCATTGTAAATCAACTATATGTCAATAAAATAAAATTTTATAAAGTACTTCCTTTTTTTTTACATCTTTATTGGAGTATAATTGCTTTACAATGGTGTGTTAGTTTCTGCTTTATAACAAAGTGAATCAGTTATACATACACATATGTTCCCATATCTCTTCCCTCTTGCGTCTCCCTCCCTCCCACCCTCCCTATCCCACCCCTCTAGCTGGTCACAAAGCACCGAGCTGATCTCCCTGTGCTATGCGGCTGCTTCCCACTAGCTATCTATTTTACGTTTGGTAGTGTAAAGAATATAGTCAACCATGATTAGAAACTAAGTTATAAATACACATTTTCATGTGTACTGTGACTTATCCTTCTGCATCCTCAGAATGTATTTTCACACTTTGCAAGCCCACATGTTTGTACTTCTCTTAGAGAAAGACCAAAGTAGAGGTCACAGTTTGAGTATGTCCCTAAGCCAAACACCCATAGCCACATAACCAAAATGGAAACTCTCCTGATTTCCCTCAAATGCTGATTCTGACCTACAAATAAAACTTAAGTTTTCTTTCTGTTAGTGTGATCTTGCAGATTCCTATTCAATCAGCTCAAACAGGTAAGCTCGTGTAGTTCTACTACCCCACAAGGATGGTGAGTTTCTAGTAACCAATCACAATTTTTTTTTTAAATGCTCTTCCTCATTCATGTTTATAAACTGAGCTGCCACTGCTGAGAGCCAGCTTCTTACCACTTTTGGTTTTGAAGTCTCCTTGATCATAGTTTGTTTCTTGCACAGTAAAATATTCATATCGAGTAGAGCTCTCCAGATTTTATTTATTTATTTATTTTTGCTGTACGCGGGCCTCTCACTGTTGTGGCCTCTCCCGTTGCGGAGCACAGGCTCCGGACGCGCAGGCTCAGCGGCCATGGCTCACGGGCCCAGCCGCTCCGCGGCATGTGGGATCTTCCCAGACCGGGGCAGGAACCCGTGTCCCCTGCATCGGCAGGCGGACTCTCAACCACTGCGCCACCAGGGAAGCCCCCAGATTTTATTTTGACACCTCTTTATAGTAAATGTTATCTCATTCATGGGGTCTAGAAACAATTGAGACTATAGATAACTAAAGTTAGCTATACAGTCTTTTTTATGCATAAATGACAAAGACAAATGCATTTTTCTTTTCTTTTTTTTTAGACCTCGTTGGAAGCCAAGAAAATACAACGTTAAAGAAAAACTGCACAGCCGTGACTGAATTTATTTTCCTGGGACTGACAGAGGGAGCTGAGTTGTGACCTGACTTTTTTGTCGTATTCTTAGTCATCTACCTTATTACAGAAACCGACAATGTGAGCATGATTTTGTTAATCAGAAGTGACTCAAGTCTGCAACGTACTTCTTCCTCAGTCACCCCGCCTTTGTAGATCTCTGTTTTACCACCGAGGTCACTCCTAAGATGCTGGCTCATTTCGTCCCCAAGAGAAAAGACCATTTCTGTCATGGGCTGCTTTCTACAATTCCACTTTTTCATTGTTCTGGTAATCACAAATTATTATATGCTTACTGTGATGTTTATTACCACTGCATGACCACCTGCAAGCCCTTGTTATATGGTAACAAAGGGTCCAGATGTGCCTGTCTCTCCCTGGTTGGTCTTCCATATATATATAGAGAGAGAGAGAGAGAGAGAGAGAGAGAGAGCGAGCTTTGCAAATAGTCTGCACAGAGCATCCTGATGCTTCATCTGTCTTTCTGTGACCCAATGAGATCAACCACTTTTACTGTGCGGACCCACCTCTCTTAGTCCTCGCCTGCTCAGATACTTATATCAAAGAAATTGCCAAAAAAAAAGAAATTTTCCATGTTTGTGGAACCACACTGTCTTTTGAAACTTGAATATATTTTACAGGGCATTAAACAAAAATGTTGGAATTTTAACTCAAGTTTCTTCTTTGAAGATGTGTAACAAAGGCAGCAGAAGGGATTGTATTGTTACTGGCAATAATTCCTAGTGGCAACAGTGAAGAATTTGTCCTGTGAAAAGTTTCTCTGCATCGTGTGCTCCTATGACTTGGACATTACTGTTTCTCTAACTTAGATTGATTTTTGCCAGAGGGAGACAAAACTATAATTTGAAGGCATCTTTTGCTCTCTACATTAATGTTTTTTAAAATAATTGATTCTTTCCGGTCATTAGGGTTTCGAAATGGTGTCTACAAGGCAATGTGATGTTTACCCACCACCCTAAAGTACTTCCTTGGACAGATTTTCTCCAGGCCTCTTTCC
This sequence comes from Orcinus orca, assembly GCF_937001465.1. Taxonomy (NCBI): domain Eukaryota; kingdom Metazoa; phylum Chordata; class Mammalia; order Artiodactyla; family Delphinidae; genus Orcinus; species Orcinus orca. Next base: position 88,933,509 of record NC_064562.1, read on the forward strand.
TTATCATTTACTGAATATCGAAATTCTTCCTCCCTGGCGAAGGGGTTGGTTCCACCCTCAGCTGGTACTAAGTGATCATTTCTTCTTGTTGTGCATTTGATGTTCATTTCTTCTTGATGATCATTTCTTGTTCATCACTAGCTCACCTTGTATTAGTTTTATATTCTTGGTTAGTTAAGTCATAAGGGGGAGAGCTGGTTTAAAAAGGAGCTTTTTAGTCAGTGGCAATCCAACATTCCCAGGACTACCCTCTGAAAAACCGAGAAGAGGGGTTTTCATGGAACCTTTAGTCCCTCCCACTTAGCCCCTTCCTTGTGACAAAAAGTTACCCTGAAATCTGGAAAATTGTTCCTTTTTGGCCACTTTCTCCAATAATTAGCGTAGTTTTAATAATACCACCGTCTTGCAATGCCGAGCAACCAGTGAATGTTAAAGGGAAATAATCATCCTGTAATTCAGACTGGTAGGAAACAGTCATTTCTAATTACTTGTCATAAGAGAATACAATGCAATTAAAGATTCTGGCTTAGACTAGAGCCTCCACACAGCCACTGTCTCCACTTGAATCAGAATATTTTTGACTGTCTGAAAAGGCAAAGTCAGAGAGATGGACCATACACTCATTCAAATTGGCCTTTACCATGATGGACGACATCTTACAGATGTTTTATATATATATATATATATATATATTTTTTTTTTTTTTTTTTTTTTTTTTTTTGCGGTACGCGGGCCTCTCACTGTTGTGGCCACTCCCGCTGCAGCGCACAGACTCCGGACGCGCAGGCTCAGCGGCCATGGCTCACGGGCCCAGTCGCTCCGCAGCATGTGGGATCTTCCCGGACTGGGGCACGAACCCGTGTCCCCTGCATCAGCAGACGGACTCTCAACAACTGCGCCACCAGGGAAGCCCAGATGTTTTATATTTTTGATGGGTGTTATTACATAGACTGGGAGAGGTAATTATTGAAAGCCAAGGTCCTTAGGTCTAGAAGAGTTATTAGGGATTATTTCAGAAGGGGTTTAGGCACATTTAAACATGCAGTAGGTGCTTAAGCATGTCAATAAACATCTTTTTGGAGGACTCATTATGGTGAGCTCCTTAGGATACAAAGATAATTTTGTTACTATATCCAAGACACTTTGCAGTCCTCACCCTACTTGATCTTTGTGGCAAAGACAATATTATGTATTCACTGGGTTCTATTTTATTTTCCTCTTCTTGGATGCACAGGAAGACTGCTTTTTCTAGTCTCCCCTGTAGTTTGAAACCTACTTCTGGCCAAAACCTCTACAGGAGAGTGATGTGTGTCACTGCTGTGCCAAGACACAGAAGAGTGTGTGTGAGCCTTCCATGTTCTCGCTTACTCTATTTTGAGGACTTATCTTCAGGTGACAGAGACTCAGGGTGGAACCAGCTTGGTCACTCTTCGGGGTGGGCTTCCTCCGAGTCCTGCAGCAGATTGAGTGTGAGAAGGAAATAAATGTGTAGTGTAAAGCCACTGTGATTTGGAGGGTTAGTTTGTTACTGCAGCATCACCTAGCTTATTCTGATTGACAGCCTCTTCGGAGGCATCTGACGCCCCCAACCTTACTTGGATTACACCACTCAAAGCTCTCCTGATTTTCCTGCTACTCCTTTGACTTCACCATCTCAGATTGCCTTTAAGGTTCTTCTTCCCAGTCTCAGTCTTTAAATGTTGGAGTTTCTTGGTTTTCTAACCTGGGCTCTCCTCCTCTCAATGTATGCAGTCTTCCTGTCTCAATTACCATACGATGAGGACTCTCAAAGTTGTATCTCTAGCCCAGTCTTCCCTCCTAAGTTATAGATCCCTATACATATCTACCAACCTACTGGGTGTCTTATATGCATCTCAAGCTCAATCTACCCAAAATTTAACTTAAAAGTTCTCCTTCCCTCAAAGCTGTTCCTCCTCCAGTTTTTCTATCCACATGTTGGATAGAACATATGTTCCTCCTGCATATGTTCTATCCAACATATGGTGAATGGTATCACCATATGTTGTAGCTGTTTACCAAAGATGGCCCCCGATGAACCATACCTTCCCATATTCATACTTGTATTTAGACTCTCGCACATTGAATCTGCCTGGCTCTGTGACCCATTTTAACCAGTAGAAGTGAGACATGGCAATGACAGCTTCCACCATTGCATTTTTGGGAGCCTTGAGCTACCACCTAAGATGTCCAGCTACTCTTCTGGAGGGTCCCTGTGAAGACAGAGAGGCCCTGAGTCTACATGGAAAGAAGGGAGAGGCCCAACTCTCCTAACATTCCAGCTGAGCCAGTTTCCCAGCCGTCTGCACCGAGGCCCCAGACATGTGATTGAAGCCACCTTGGATGTTCTAGCCCCAGCTGCCCTCTGACTGAGAACATGTGAGAGAGCACAAGCAACAGCAGTAGAAGAACTGCTCAGCTGAGCACCATCAACTGACAGAATTATGAGAAATAAGAGAGCAGTCGTTTGTTTAACCATTAAATGTTAAGTGGTTGGATGATGGCCATTCTGACCGGTGTGAGGTGATACCTCATTGTAGTTGTTTTTTTTTCGGTACACGGGCCTCCCACTGTTGTGGCCTCTCCCGCTGTGGAGCACAGGCTCCGGATGCGCAGGCTCAGCGGCCATGGCTCATGGGCCCAGCCGCTCCGCGGCATGTGGGACCTTCCCGGACCGGGGCATGAACCTGCGTCCCCTGCATCGGCAGGCAGACTCTCAACCACTGCACCACCAGGGAAGCCCCTCATTGTAGTTTTGATTTGTATTTCTCTAATGATTAGTGATGTTGAGCATCCTTTCATGTGTTTGTTGGCAATCTGTATCTTCTTTGGAGAAATGTCTATTTAGGTCTTCTGCCCATTTTTGGATTGGGTTGTTTGTTTTTTTGATATTGAGCTGCATGAGCTGCTTGTAAATTTTGGAGATTAATCCTTTGTCAGTTGCTTGATTTGCAAATATTTTCTCCCATTCTGAGGGTTGTCTTTTTATCTTGTTTATGGTTTCCTTTGCTGTGAAAAAGCTTTGAAGTTTCATTAGGTTCCATTTGTTTATTTTTGGTTTTATTTCCATTTCTCTAGGAGGTGGGTCAAAAAGGATCTTGCTGTGATTTATATCATAGAGTGCTCTGCCTATGTTTTCCTCTAAGAGTTTTATAGTGTCTGGCCTAACATTTAGGTCTTTAATCCATTTTGAGTTTATTTTTGTGTATGGTGTTATGGAGTGTTCTAATTTGATTCTTTTACATGTAGTTGTCCAGTTTTCCCAGCACCACTTACTGAAGAGACTGTCTTTTCTCCATTGTGTATCCTTGCCTCCTTTATCAAAAATAAGCTGACCATATGTGCATGGATTTATCTCTGGGCTTTCTATCCTGTTCCATTGATCTATATTTCTGTTTTTGTGCCAGTACCATACTGTCTTGATTACAGTAGCTTTGTAGTGTAGTCTGAAGTCTGGAAGCCTGATTCCTTCAGCTCTATTTTTCTTTCTCAACATTGCTTTGGCTGTTTGGGGTCTTTTGTGTTTCCATACAAATTGTGAAATTTTTTGTTCTTTTGCAGCTCTATTTACAATAGCCAGGACATGGAAGCAACCTAAGTGTCCATTGACAGATGAATGGATAAAGAAGATGTGGCACATATATACAATGGAATATTAGCCACAAAAAGAAATGAAATTGAGTTATTTGTAGTGAGGTGGATGGACCTAGAGTCTGTCATACAGAGTGAAGTAAGAAAGAGAAAAACAAATACCATATGCTAACACATATATATGCAATCTAAAAAAAAGAAAAGAAAGGTTCTGAAGAACCTAGGGGCAGGACAGGAATAAAGACGCAGACATAGAGAATGGACTTGAGGACAGGGGGAGGGGGAAGGGTAAGCTGGGATGAAGTGAGAGAGTGGCATGGACATATATACACTACCAAATGTAAAATAGATAGCTAGTGGGAAGCAGCTGCATAGCACAGGGAGATCAGCTCGGTGTTTTGTGACCATCTAGAGGGGTGGGATAGGGAAGGTGGGAGGAAGACGCCAGAGGGAGTAGATATGGGGATATATGTATATGTATAGCTGATTCACTTTGCTATAAAGCAGAAACTAACACACCATTGTAAAGCAATTATACTCCAATAAAGATGTTAAAAAAAAATGTTACGTGGTTTGGAATACAACAGTGTAGATAACTGAAACACCGGATCCCCAGAAACCTGGAGATGATCTTTCATTTCTCTCCCTCATCCTCCACATCTAGTTCCCAGCCTCTTTGATTATACCTCCTAAATATTTTTTGAGTAGTACTCTTTTTTCCATATGCCATTTTCCCGTCCAGATTACTATCATTCTTTTACTATTAGATTCGTCCTGTAGCAAGAGGGATCATTTAAATGCAAATTTGGTTATGATCTTGGCCAGCCACCTAAAACCTTCCATGGATCCCTGCTGTTTTTAGGAGAAAATTCAATCTTCTTGACATTGCTTCCAAATCTGTGCAGGCTCTGGTCCTTGCCTGTTTTCTAGACTTATGCAACTCTACATTTCAATCATCCTAGATTTGTTTCAATTTCTCCAGGGTGCCACTGTTGTCTCTTGACTCCCTGCTTTTTCCTTTGTTCTTCTTTCTACCTAAAATACCTTTTCCTGTGGTCATCCCTTCTCTTTCTCCGTTTTCAAATTTCTACTCATCCTTCGGGTCTCAGTTTAAATATAATTTCCTCCTGGAAAACTTCTCTGATCCTCCAAGCCTGGATTAGTTATCCTTGCCAAGTGTTACTGTGCAATTCATTAATTCTTTCATTCATCAAATTTTTAGTGAGCTTATATTATAAGTCAGACACTGTCACCCTTCCACTATAATAACCTCATCATACTCCTCTGTAATTATTTGTTTGCCTAGCTTTGTCTCTAGCCTGTAGGCTCTCCAAGGAAAAGGACCATGTTTACCTCATTTCACTTTGTATCTCCAGTGTTTAGCACATAATACTCAATACATACGTAATGAATGGATGAAACTAAACTTAGTCTTTATAGGTGGCATAACCAGTGGAAGGAAATCATTATTCACTAGAGACTCAGTTCTGATAAACATATCACTTAGCATTTTAGTAAATATTTGGCAAGAGCAAAAAGTTCATGGTTTATTGGAGACAAAGCACAATTTACGATGACAAATTATGATCAAAATTCCAGTCCAGTTTGATTTTCTGAAATCATAGTTATCCACAAATTGGAGGGCCATAGTAGAAATCATTTAGCATTAAGCCAGCAGCTTTGATTCTGAACAGTTGCAAACATCAGGCTGAATAGGAAAGCTAACCCCCAGAAGTCACTACATCATTTATTTCACAGAGAGTTGCTAGTAGTGTCTGAGTACTCTGAAAACAGCTTGAATATATTTGCTCCAAAGAGACATGGTGCTAGGAATATCCTCATCTATTCTGGAAGGCCTAATATGCCTCAAAGATGAGTGGTTTCCAGGCTGTTCAGACCTGATAATTGTGGTCACCCCCAGCAATGACTGCCCCTGGTTGACTGCCATAGGAAGAATGGAAAATGCTAGGTAGACCAGTTTCCTTAAATAGCTTATCATCTTCAAAGGTCTTCAAATAACTGCCTCTGGCTCTTGGTCCCATTTTAGGGAAATTTCTGCAAGAAACCTGGAGTAGCCACCAAAGGATATAGAGGCACACAAACAGGCAAAATCCCGCTATCCTTGAATACTTATTGGTGATCACACTCAGTCGTTCTTGTTGGCATCACTGTCTCTGGTTTAAGAGGTCCTTGCGTTCATTACAAAGCCCATCTACTTTTAGCCTAATTTCAGTAGCCCTTTTGAATATTAGGCATTTATGCAAAGCTACCTCAAGTCCTTTCTGAAAGTATGTTGAATGCAAATAAACATTTCATGTATCAGTTGTTTATTGAATTAAGATGCAGGCTATATTCCAAAGAGTGGTTTCTCTGGGTCCTGGAAATATGTTTGAGCTTTATTCTTTTAAGGTTTCTGATATTTTTTTGCACTGAGAATATTATTTTACAATAAGAAGTGACAGTATAATATTTAATAGGCCACAGAGGTAGAAGAGAACTTAATAATTTTGTCTAAGCCTGTCATTATACACTTGAGGAAGATGCCACTCACAGAAGACATGATTTACTCGATTCCTGATGAGATATGCAAATATTAGCCACTAGTGATGTTTTGTTCAGTATTTTCAATTAAATGTCAATGATAGCTCTATCCGCAAGAATAGAGAACTTTGGCTTTCTGGCCATACTGTTTTATCTTTTTCCTCCACCCCAAACATGACAAATTGGCTCATCACTAAAGATAAACATGTCTGACAACAGTATTTGAACTTGGAGTATTCATGGTTCTATTGGAGCATTTGAATAAAAGTGTTTGAATGACTCCCTATATTAAAAATTAAAACTTTTGAGTTACATAATTGCTATGAATTTAAAGCATGCTGGTGCTAGCAACGGTGGGTAGGTAAGGTTATTCTGAGGTTTTCTTCTTTTTAAGCACTTCCGATCTAATTTTAAAACTTTTTGGATCCTACAGGATCTTCTCTTGTAAAGCAGAGAATGTGTAGCTGTGATTACCCACTTAGCCCAGATCCATTCTATGGTTTTAAAAAAATGTTATTTGCTAACACATACCAGACTTCACACAGGCAAAAGGTAAACCCACAGGTCCAGTAACAAGATTTGCTGTATTAAATGCAATTGGGTCTCAAATTTTAAGCAGTTAAATGTCTTAATTTGTCCTTTTCTTCCTACCATAATATAATGAGGATAAACTCTGACACACAGCAGCTCTGCAAAGAGAAGATTTCTCCTTGTTCGTCAAACCAATCTTCTCTCCTGAAATTTGATTTCCCAAGTGCCTTACAGTTCTTAAGCCAGGTGGCTGCAGTGAGTCCTGTTGGAACGTTCATAATCATCTGAAATAAAAGCACACCCTAGAAGACAGAAACACTTAAGACAATCAAATGGGGTTAGTCACCAAGTAGAAATAACTCTTTGAACCTTGTGCTAACTCTACCCTTTAGCCTACCCACCGACTCCAGCCCGGGTTACTGAAGGGAATCACCTTGGCTCTGAAATAAATAGTACGAATATCCCCTGGGTTAAGTACTTATGTGTCCTCTTATACACACAATTCATTTTTCTGGTGCTTGGTTCAAATACTGTCAGCTGGAAGTTTGCCTTGTGGCTTGAAGAAAGAAAACTGTAGTGTGCTTTCCAAAGGACCCTGTCTATAGAGGCCCCTCAACCCCAGGCTTCAAGATTTCAATATTAAATATTGTAATCTTTTCCGATAGCAATCAGTCTTCCATCTAGGAAAGGCCAACTGATGAGGTGATATGGTTTTTAGAAAATCAAAGAAATACAGTGTTAAATTTGTGGGGGAAAAGCATGGATTTGGATTTGACTGTACCTGGACACTTCTTGTTTATTTGTTTGCTTTTTAACAGAATTGTGCTGGGACACGTATGTTTCCTTTTACTTGGTTAACCTGAGCGGTAACTGGACTTCCTTGTGTATGTAGGCCCCTGATAAACAGGAGAGCTGCTGAACCCTGTGAATTAAGCCAACTTTCTAGAATTTTTATGAGATGATAGTAACTGCATTGACTTAAAAACAGATATCAAACTTCTTCTACTTGTTTTTTTTCCCCCCAAATGGGAAAGTCAGGAGATTGGTGTTGAAGAAGAGTAAATAAGAAAGGCAAATCAATGATATTAAAATCAGGGAAGTTGTTACTAGGAAAAACTATGGAACCTATTAAATTTTGACCTTAAAATAAGCATCATAATAATTTTTTAAACCTGAAGTGCTACCAGGGATAGAACTAGAGGCACCTGTGCTCATTTCAACGTGATTTTATTGCTATGTCATGGCCTAGTATGTCTGCCTGTGTTAGGAAGGTTTCCATTCCAAGGGACAGAAAAATCAACTCACGCTGGATTAAATAATAAAGGAGGAACTTCCCTAGGGGTCCAGTGGTTAAGAATCTGCCTTCCAATGCAGGGTACGTGGGTTCAATCCCTGGTTGGGGAACTAACCACATGCTGCGGGGCAACTAAGCCCTCACGCCACAACTACTGAGCCTGCGCGCCTCAACTAGAGAGCCTGCGTGCCTCAACTAGAGAGCCTGCGTGCCACAAACTACAGAGCCCACGCGATCTGGACCCCCACACCACAACTAGAGAGAAGCCCACGCACCATAACGAAGATCCTGCACGCGGCAACTGAGACCCTACGCGGCCAAATAGATAAATAAATAATTTTTTAAAATAAATAAAGGAATTTACAGGTATTATGAAAATGCAGTGGTGTGAGTTCCGGAACTAGTTAGTCTAGAGCGCAGTAATGTCACTGTGGACTCTGTTTCTTCTGTTTTTTTTTTTTTTCTCTACATCTGCCATCTACAATATGGGCTTCACCCGGAGGCTGGGCCCTTTGATGTTAGAAGAGAGCTGTCAGTATAATTAGGTCCACATGCTTCCTCTTTTTTATCCAGAGAAAGATAAAGTCTTTCCTTAGCTATCTAACAAAAATTCTGAGATTCCTGTTGATTGGACCTTTAATTGGTTTAAACCTAGGTCACTTTAACCAATATCTATGGTGAAGGGGTGGGATTACCCTGATGGATTATAGCAGTAAGACTTCACCCCTGAAGCTGATGGAGGGGTTCATCCCACCTAAAAACATGACTGCTGTAGAATCGATGTTGGGAAGGTGACAGATTTTCTATTATATATACTCTGGGGAACAGTGAATTCAAGGTTCCCCATCCTTGAATTGTCTTTTATGATAGGCAGTAAAGGATACAATAGTAAATTTAAAGCTATCAGAAATCGTGGTGTTTTTACTGAGCCCCGTTTCTGAGAGCTATTAGAGAAAGTAAGATTGTGAGGTTACCCCTCAGAGTCTTCTCATTTATGTTACTCATGCTTTCCTTCTATGAATCACATAGAAATATACTGATCACATACTGGTTCAAGTCAAAGAGTCAGAGAATTCTTCAATTCTACACCAAAGGATGAAGATCAATGACACTGAAGCTGGGAACTACCACAAATGTTTTACCCAAACTACAAAAATGTTGTATTAAATGATTCATTAAAGCAAAAGATATACCCTTACCTTATTTTTTTCCCCCTTTTTTACAAAGATAAACTAAGAAGTTAGACAAGGGCGTGTTTATCCCATTCAAAAGGTTACCCAAACAGAAGAAACGATGGTATATGTTGCATACTCTTGAATCACCAAACAATATCATCCTTGGGTCTAGAAGGGAATCTGGTTGCTGGTCAAATAGACAACCAATATCGGAATCTACAGGCATCCTTGTACCGGCTTTCTGAAAGGCAGTACATTCTTAGTCTATCAGAATAGTTTGTCTGATATGCTTTTTCTTTTTTTTTTTTAATTGGGGTATAGTTTTTTACAATGTTGTGTTAGTTTCTACCGTACAGAGAAGTGAAGTAGAGTTCTTGTGCTATACAGCAGTGATATGCTTTTTCAATACTGGGACTTCCCCGGCAGTCCAGTGGTTGGGATTCCGCATGACCACTGCAGGGGGCACAGGTTCGATCCCCGGTCAGGGACATAGGATCCCACATGTTGCGTGGCACAGTGAAAAAAACAAAACAAAAAACCACAAAAGGTCAATACTAACTCATGTTAGTTGCCTAGTCTCCTGAATTCAGCTTAAGGTGTTTATACACTTTCTAAGATTTCAGCGGCCCTCTGGAATCTTTGCTTGTGGTGCAATGCTTGAGATCTTTGGATACTAGTTTTAGAGCTTTCCCTCCTGAGTGCTGGGAGAAGGTAGGAGAGAGAAAGACACGTTAGATATGGACATTATACTTTCCTTTAATGTTCAGTCTCTTGACACCCTACAAAAGTTTTATTTGTCCTGCCCTGAGAAATGAGTACCTCAACCATATTCTCGACAGGGTTCCTAATGACAGCATTACTTTCCATCAGAAATTTCTTAGGAGAAAACCTTGACTAAAGAGTGCTAATGAATTCCAGCCATTCCCACAGCTGCCTTGGTCCTTACCTCTCACGAGCCTCCACTTCCTACTTTCATAGTTCCAGATGTTTCCCATTTGGTTTTAATGTTGCCATTCTTGTAGTTGGGCATCATGAAATTTAAAATGGTCTAAGAATAAAAAAAACAAAAACATGTCTGTATATTATCTAGATACTTGTGTGATTTCCCAAATGTATTAATTGTTCAATCAATACTTTCCAAAGTGCCAGAGAATGTTGAGAAGAGTATGGAATAGTTTCTTGATGAAATATATTTAGGAAAATGTGGGTTTCACAAATTCAAATGGACTACTGCAGAATTGTTCAGGCCTTTAATATGCATTCTTTACCTCCAAGCAAAAGGATATCTGGTGCTTTCTACTCATGTTTGACCATGGAATCCTTTTCCTGAAGAACATTTCATATAACACATCTGAGGAACACACTTTGCAAAATGCTCATTTATGTCAAGTTACCATGTTTTCTGGGAGTCTGTTATCTGCTTTCCCTTCATTATTAGATGTTCCTAGGATTCTATTCCATAACAAAATCCAGTAAGGAAAGCTTTACCATTATTTTTCAAGGAGAAGTAGGATGGGAAAAGGCCCAAAATCTATTTTCTCAAGGAGAGCAGATCTGATTCAAAATCAGGAGCCTCTGATTCATCTTAATTGTTGTATTTCTGAGGGCAGAGGACATTTGCCATTAACTTCTAACAGGATCCTTTTTTCTATCTTAAAGTACATTCTGCTATGTAAATACAAGGTCATACTAAACTTGGAAAGTGCCAACGCAGCAGTTTTAGACAACTGACGTAAGTTTTATGGAAGCATTTTTTGCAACCCACTTTTAAGGATAGGGTGAATTCTCCACATGTAAACTGCAAATGGGGATGAGGCTCTGGTGTCAGCTACAAGTTCATGTTCAGATCTGAGTATGCCCCAGGGGAACAGAACTCTATCTGAGTTAAGGGGCTGCAGTTGAAAAGCTCACAGGCCGCTCCCAGAGCAGCAATAGGGTCACACGGTGATGGCCAGGCTTTGCCGAGACTCAATACCCAGATGAATTCTCTCTTTATTCAAGCCTAGACTACATTTCATGGTAGAATTTTGGTAACTGAATAAATTCTAATAAACTCTTATCTGGTATGGATGGCTTTCTTTCTATATTTTCTACTGTTCTTAGTTTTTCATGTTATAAAAGCAATAGATGGCCAGTGTTGGCAAAACACACAGAAGTGTGCAGTTAGGATAAAAATCATTTATAACCCCACAAATCAAAAATAACTGCTATTGATATTCTGGTTTATCTATTTCAATATTTTATTTCTTTTTGAGTTGTTACATAGTTCCTTTGCAGGATGCTTTGAGACTATCTCTGAACTCTTTGTGGCCCTAATTCCCTATGCTGGAATTTATTTTGGGGACAGATTCTCTTTTCTCAGAAGAGCTGCACTGGTGAGACTGTCTAGCTATAGAGAAACAAGTTCAGCAAAAGTTTTTTTTTTTTCCCCTAATGTAGCCCTGAATATCGGTAGAGTAATTCCACTCCTACAACTTGTACTGTATTCCTACTAACACATGGTAATCCCAACACTAATGGAAACTGCTAACATTTTCTATATGTTAGAATATGTCCTGTTTTAAATGCAGTATCCTATTTAGTCCTTACAATAACACTATGTGTTACATTCTATTATTATCCCCATTGTGCAGGTGAGGAAACCAAGGCACAGAGAGGATAAACAACGTGCCCAAGGTCACAAGTATTAAGTGGTGGAGCTGGGGTTTGAAAATTGCACCTCCAGAGTCTGTCTTCCTTCTTCAGACTGAGATGTTAACTGAGGTAAAGGCTGCCTTCACTGTGGGCTGAGTGTAGCCCTGAGAAATCATCATGATATTAGCTGGCTTGATTCTGATTCCTCTAGCATGTTGGAATACAGTGGTGCATTCCAAGGGGCAGGGGTGGTGGGTGAGGGGAGGAGAGAGTGAGAGAATATGAAAAAGCAAAGTCTAGTTGAGAGGAATGTGTCTCTGAACACGGCAGCAGGCCAGAGGCCGGAAGCTAGGGAGGAAGGAAGACATGGCTCCCTGTGAACAGGCGTGGCCAATGGATTTTAAGTGCAAGGGTACGTGAATTCCAATCTGATGTTTTCCTTTCTTGCCTTGTAATTTGGCTGCGCTATTGTCAACTTTATTAAACTTATTTAAGTTTATTAAACCACAAGAGTCCTCTCTTAGCTGGTCTCTGAAGAATAAAGGAGTGATGGCTTGTACTCATGTTTGGGGCTTAAGTATAGAAGGAATGATGAAATGGGCAAAAGTGACAGAAGCAGCAGCCTGGGGCAGTAGGCAAGCATGCAAGGTGGAAAACAAAAACCAGGACATGCTGAAGATCACCATAAATAACTGCAGAGAGGACCAGACTTCTTATAGTCCTGTGGAATGGGGCATGGATTTATATTTGGGTATTATGGGGAAGCTCAATCCTGTAGGCCTTGAAAACTGGGGACACTTGAGTGACATACACAATACAAAGCATATGTTATATAATATATTTTACTCATAAAACTTGAATCATATTTAATTTGATACATGGCTTTTTATGTAGCATTTTATTGTGGGTATTTTAATAATTTAAATTAAAATTTTTGCAAATGCTATTTTTCAAGGGCAGAAATGTCATTATAAGGAAGTACCATAATATTCACAACTACTTCCCTATTGTTAGACATCTAGGTTGTTTTCCATTTTTTTTGCCTATATAACTAGCAGTGTGAGATAAGAATGCCCATTATCATCACTTACTAGACATCTTAACAAATAAGACATGAAAAAATGAGGACATAATTGAAAGGAGACGAACTTTTTTTTGTAGATGATGATTAACTACACAGAAAATCAAAGAGAAATGATAAACAATGTATCTATTAGAACTAATAAGAGTGTCCAGCAAAGTTGCTGTGCCCCAAATTAACATTTAAAAAAATCAGTGGTATTCTTGTAACAATACCAATTAGAAAATTATAGTCTGTAAGTTCAATTTTGCTTAAAATCCCAGCAGGCATTTTACAGCTATTCCTAAAATCCATATGGAAGGGTAAAGGTCCAAAAATGGCCAAGACGATTTTGAGAAAGGAAGAAATGTGCCCTTCCAGATATCAAGGCTTGATATATAGTAATTAAAACAATGTGATACTGGTGTAGGGATAGACAAATAGATCAAAGAGATGGAATTATTGCCCAGAAACAGACTCTCAGATATTGCAAGACAGTCTCTCACAGAAGTGACGTTACAAATCAGCAGGAAAAGGATGAGGTATTTAATAAGTGGATCTGGGAAAATAGACTATCCAAAGGGAAAAAAACACATTAGATCTGCAGTTCACTTGATAAAGGTCTAAATGTGAATTTCAAAACTTTAAAAAATTTTAAGAGAGTATGGAGCAGAATACCTTTATAGAATTGGAGTAGGGAAGGATTTCTTAAATGAGACTCTAGAAACACAAAACTTACACAGATGTTCATATACTTACTATGTTAAAATTTAAAATTGTTGAAAGACCAAATAAAGTTTACAAGACAAACCACAGATTGAGAAGAAACATTTGCAATATGTGTGACTGATAAAGGATTTAGGATCTAGAATACTTACAAAATCCTTAAGAAGCAATAAAAACAAAAGAAAAGAAATTCAACAAGGCAATTTGTGAAGGAAATGAACAGGTAATTCAGGGAAGTGAAACTGGACTGTCCAATAAAGATATGAAAATATGCCCAGCTTCAGTAGTCAGGAGGATGCAAATGAAGGCAATGAAATACCATTTCCTTTCCACCAGAGAGGTAAAAATTAACAAGCCTGACTTAGCGAGTTTTGGGTGTGATGGGGGAAATAGGATCTTCCACACACTGTTGTCAGGCTACTTGGAACAATCACCTTTGAAAGCAGTTTGGCAATATCTGGTAAGGCTGAAGGTACTCAACAAAACAGAACTTATGAGTGGATGATAGAAAATAAAAAGGCAATCAAGTTGATACTTCCGGTGTGCCCTCCCTGACAACATTCCCCTCCTTTAACCACAAATCCTCAATTTTGTTTATATTATTTCTTTGCTTTGCTTTGCTCTTTTACCACATATTATGTACCCACAGAGACTATAATGCTTAGTTTTCTACTGCCTTTGGACTTCATATCAATGGGTATCATACTGTATGTAATCTCTGGTGTCTTGCAATTTTAACCAAATGTTATGTTTTCCGAGATTCATCCAAGTGTATCTGTGCCCTCCGTGGCTCACTCATTTTTCACTGCTAAAACGGAGTACCGTGATTTATATAAAGCAGCGCTGTGAGGGACATCCTTGAACCTGTCCCATGGACATCTGTGAGAGTTTCTTGAGCTTCTCTAGAGTTTAGGCTAAGGTGTTTATGTTCTAGAAGTGAAATTGCTCCATCAAGGGGTATGAGCTTCATCAACTTCACTAGATAATGCACAGTTGTTTACCAATATACATTCTCATTAGCAGTGTGTGAGTTCCCATTCTCCATCCTCACTGACGCTTGATATCATTAAAGTTTAAATTTTTATCAATCTCACGGGTATATGATGGCATTTCATAATGTTTTTAATTTGCATTTCATTCCTAATAAAATTGAATATATATATATTTTTTGTTATGTTTTCTGTGAAGTGCCTTTTCATGTCTTTTGTCCATTTTTCTATTGACCTGTTCTTATTGATATTTTGCAGTTCTTTATATAGTTTGTATGCTAATTGTTGGCTGTATGTGTGACAAAGAACTTCTCTTGGTTTGTAGCTTTATTAAAAACTTTCTTGGGGCTTCCCTGGTGGCACAGTGGTTGAGAGTCCGCCTGCCGATGCAGGGGACACGGGTTCGTGCCCTGGTCCGGGAAGATCCCACATGCCGCGGAGCGGCTGAGGCCGTGAGCCATGGCCGCTGAGCCTGCGCGTCCGGAGCCTGTGCTCTGCAACGGGAGAGGCCACAGCAGTGAGAGACCCGCGTACCGCAAAAAAACAAAACAAAACAAAAAAACTTTCTTTTTGCGATATAGAAGTTTTTAAATTCTTAATATAATTGAGGACTTTCTATTTTTTGGGGGGTAGAGATAGCCTTATCTTACTTTTAAAATTTGCATTTCTTTGATCACAAGTAAGGCTGAACTTTTTTTCATGTTTATTGGCCATTTATATTTTTTTTGTCAGCTTTTTAATGTCCTTTTGCTCATTTTCTATTGATTTGTAAAGGACTTCATATGTTAAGGATATTAACCCTTTGTCATGTTTGTTGAGACTATTTCCCCTAGTTTCTTATTACTTGTAAATTTGGCTTAAAATTCTCTTTATTGAGTACGTTTTTAAGCATATTTAAATCCTAATTCTTCCTTTTCCTGTTTGTGTTTTTCACACTTGACAAAAATTAACTCATCTGGAATTAATTTTGTGATAAAGAGATGACATTAATCAACTGTCTCTCCTTTATCCACTGATTTGTGTTGTCATTATTATGCACTAACATTTTTATGTTTACTTGGGTCTGTTTCTGGGCCATATACTTTGTTGTGTTAATTATAATTAGTTTATCCATTCTTGCCCAAGATACCTACTTTGTTTATTGTTCTCTTTCTAGTAAAGTTTACCATTTGGTAAGGCAAATTCCTTTGTTCTTTTCAAACTTTCTTGGATCATCTCAGAATAGGCATTCTCCATTTCTCTAATCAAATATTTCACTTGTTTCCCAGAGTGTTAGTATATAAACAAGGCGCAGCTTCTCAATTTTCAAAGTGTTAGAAAACGTGAAATACTTTCATCACAACTTTTCATGAATTCAGGAGGAACTGTTGAATGTTCCAAGGTCAGAGCTTGGGACAGTCATTAATATTGTACCATTGAGAGTGAGGGTGTAGCGCTTGACATGATGTTTGACAGGGGCTTCCTATAGTTATACTTCAGTCACTTTCAGCCAAGGTATTTTCTTTACTTCTTCTTCTTTTTTTTTTTTTTAAATTTATTTATTTTATTTATTTATTTTTGGCTGTACTGGGTCTTTGTTGCTGCACATGGGCTTTCTCTAGTTGTGGCAAGCGGGGGCTACTTTTCGTTGCGGTGCGCAGGCTTCTCATTGTGGTGGCTTCTCTTGTTGCAGAGCATGGGCTCTAGGTGCACGGGCTTCAGTAGTTGTGGCACGTGGGCTCAGTAATTGTGGCTCATGGGCTCTAGAGTGCAGGCTCAGCAGTTGTGGCGCAGGGGCCCAGTTGCTCCGCGGCATGTGGGATCTTCCCGGACCAGGGCTTGAACCCATGTCTCCTGCATTGGCAGGCGGATTCTTAACCACTGTGCCACCAGGGAAGCCCTTTTTTTTTTTTCTTAATTCCCTGGCCAGGGATCGAACCCGGGCCCACAGCAATGAAAGTGTCACATTTTAACCACTGGACTGTAGGGGAACTCCCCAGCCAAGGTATTTTCTAAACCAACAGGTTTTGGTTATGATTATTCTCTCTCTCCTTGGTGGACCATGAGGAAAACAGGCTTTCATGGACAATGTCATTATTCCTGCTGAAAAAGTGAAACGCCTTGATTCCTGTATGAACGAATTCGTTTGTGGTGAAATGCTACTGTACTATAGGAATCAATGAGCTGGACCCTCAGTGTCTTCTCCACAACAGAGTGGTTAGAGAGGGACATTTCCTTTGTTCAGGCCTTGGCTGTTGAGTTTGAGAAAGTGGAGGACCAGTTTAGCAACACAAAAGTTGGGTTATCTATCAGGCAGAACTGGTATTCCCCAGTTCTGGAGACCAGACTTGGGGTTGGGCGGGGAAGGCTTTGCAGGTGGTGTGTGTCGGGAGAGAGGTCCCTGTGGCTCTGGCCAGAGGTGTGCATGTTGTGGAGACACTCCTCGGCCTCCTCTCCAGCCAAAACCAAGTGTCCAAGGTCACGCCAAAGGGGTAAAAATGGGATAATAAGTCTATTGGAGTATTTTGTAAGTTTACTATAAAAAGAGTGTTCTAGTCTCCGTTTGAGTGCGGATTAAATCCTGCGAAGTCCAGCTATGCTCAGGGGTCCTTCTAGTTGGTCTCATGTGGGGTCCCAGACATGAGGACCAGGCACAGTTGAAGGTGAGCTTCACCTAATCCCTCCTGGCTGGAGCCAGTTGAAATACACAGTTATGTAAAATCTTACACTCATTCAGAATAAGTCACTTATTCCTCGTATACCTCTATTCATCATCTATAAAATGCGGAGGCATACATTTATCTTCTCATGTGCCAGAAATGCTTTTTGACAAATAAAACAATGCTTGCAAAAGTACACTTGATAAAATGGCGCTAAACAAGTTCAGAAAAGATTCTGGCTTGTATATTTACACACTTTTCTGTCCTTTTGAGTCATTCAGAAGAAAGAAGGAAGGGGAAGGGCATGGTTCTGCAAAATGCTGAACGTGGGTGCTTGTGAAAGAGCAATTTTTGATGACAATACACAAATAATGCTGAAAAGTGTCATGAATTGTAGCGATACCACCTGCTGATTAATGGCTTTATCAGCTTCTTTCTCTGAATGACCCAAGACACTCCAAAAGCAAAAATTTGGATGGCAAATCTTGACGTATTTGTCAAATGAAAGGACTCACAGCAAGTTAGTAGCAGCTGATAGAAAAGAGATTTAGTTACAGGTTGTGGCCTGAGAACAAAATTGGACTTGTGGGTATATTTTGTGGAGCCTCACAATTTTGGTTGGCACTGTGCTGGAAAATGCTTTGAATTGTCAATATTTAAAAAGCTGGGGATTTTGTATGAAAACAATTGGTTAGAGATGGGTAGCTGCCTCCTTCTTTAGACAGGATTGCTTTTTTTTTTTTTTTTTTTTTTTGCTGTGCACCAGTGCCAATGTTTATTATTATTATTTAAAATTTTATTGAAGTATAGTTGATTTACAGTATTGTGTTAATTTCTGCTGTACAGCAAATTGACTCAGTTATACATATATATTCTTTTCCATTACGGTTCATCACAGGATACTGAATATAGTTCCCTGTGCTATCCAGTAGGACCTTGTTGTTTATCCATCCTATATATACTAGTTTGCATCTGCTAATCCCAAACTCCCAATCCTTCTCTCTCCCACCCCTCCTCCCCCTTGGCAACCACAAGTCTGTTCTCTACGTCTGTGAATCTGTTTCTGTTTCGTAGATATGTTCATTTGTTAGACAAAACTGTTCTTTTTTCAGTTTGCCATAGTCTATACCACTCTCTTAATACTGTCCTCTTCTGGTCCTCATTTACAATACCTAGCTGGTCCCTCCAGTCATTTGAGTTTGTAACCCCTGACTTAGATAATGCCAAAGGATGGGGAGAGATCCTTTGTGGTCCAGATTCAGACCTTAAAAAGGAGTCCTTAGGTCTTGAAGAAAGTCAATGGAAGAAAAGCTAGTTCAACATTATCCCAGGTAAAATGTTCTTCTTTTAATAAAGACATTCTGCATAGATAACATGTTAGAATAACAATCTTTTCTTTGTTTTGAAATGCATTGTAGTTGAATAAACTTTCACTTAAATAACAATGGATATATTAAATTACTCCAATAGTTGCTAAAATTCTCTTACAAAAGGCAAAGAATTCACTTTTATATGGAAACAGCAGCAACTACTAACTGCATACCAAACTTTGCAAAAAAAGAAGCAGAATACAACTTGCAGTAGCAATTAGAATATTGCGTCTTAAAATGATGGAAACTTTCAAGGAATTTGATTGCTATTGCGACCACCTACAAATTTGAGACACAGTGCCAGGCAAGATACATGTGTATTTTGCTGATACAGTATCAGCAGGATGCCACCTTTTCAAAGGATATTCCCAGATTCAACAATGGAGAGAAAGGTCCTCAGTGAACAGACTGTATGTATACAGTGAGAGGGAGCATTGGGTCAGCACTGGAAAAAGCGGCAGAATACAGCGGCTTTAAAGGGTTTGACGTGGTTTTCTCTAGCCAGTACTGGAAGTAAACCATCATTTGGTTGTTTTAGACAATTTCCTCTGGTATTTGCATGGTCTCTCCTGGTTATTGTGATTCTCATCTCAAGGAGTTTGAATCCTTCAGTGGCAGGCAATTCCTTGGCGACTCCTACAGTCAGCTGGTAAGTTTGATTTGCCTTAAATAGCTGACCTCAAGATGCATCAATATACATATGCAAATATGCATCATTGCCATCAATTGACCCTGTAACTCTGGACCAAAAGCTGCAAGAGAGAGACAGCCTGATTCTCTCTTCCCCAAGTAAGAAAACTGGCCCCCCCACCCCTCAAAAAAAATCAATGAAATACAAAGTTGATTTGAGTATTTTATTTATAAATGTACATTTACTATAAAAGCTGTTGCATTTTAGACAACTTTTTTATGTTTATTTTTTACTATTTCTCAGAGGCATTTTAGAATAAATATTTTAAATGAAGGTTAGTGTAACTGATATAGAACATTGGCCCACCCAGAACAGTAACATCTTTTGGACGGACTCACATATGAGGTGGATCATTTCAGCCTGTTAAGTCTTACACTGTGTATAGATAACTATAATATGTATTGCATTAGTAACACTACACGGAAAGAATGAACACATGTCATGAAAGTTTGCAAGTGAAAAACAAAGAGTTACCCATTTTTTTCCTTAAGAAAGAGAAGGGACAAGCTTTTGAAGTATAAGAAAAAAAAAAAGATATACTGCCTCAGGAACAATAAATCACTCACTTGCCTCATCTGTTTTTTAAACAAACACATTTACATTGTAGCTCAACAGAGCAGAGCACTTTTTTTTTTTTTTCCTGGGATCTCAAAGATTATTTGAAAAGAAATAGATCATACTCATTATGCTGCATTGGAAAAAACA
The DNA here is from genome assembly GCF_937001465.1 of Orcinus orca. NCBI lineage: Eukaryota > Metazoa > Chordata > Mammalia > Artiodactyla > Delphinidae > Orcinus > Orcinus orca. The sequence goes on from NC_064562.1 coordinate 88,953,473, forward strand.
AGATCTAGTCTGCCCGAGCTGCCATGTAACAGACTCCAAATGAAATATAAATCAAATATAAATAGAAACAGTTGGCAATTAGAATTTAGAAAATGTTGGAGATTATTCTGTGCTGGTGACTATTGTTCTTTATGGAAAAGCACATTTCGCAGTTGGAGATGGGGCTTTAGTTTTCTTGATTCTAGCTTCAATACAATGTACAATGAGTCTCACTAAGAAATATGTATAAATGAGTTTGTGAAACCAGAAGAGAATGTGCAATATTCATAGAATCCTTACAGAACAGATGGAGTTCCACATGTAAAAAGTATTCTAGAAAAATCGGTTATGAAGAATCATATTGTACATGTTTGTGCATTACTGGTGGTAAAGTACTCTGCTAGGATCATGCAAAGTGTAAACATCCACATTATCAAAATATTTAATAAAACATGCAGGTGGTTAATCAAAATATTGGACTTAATCTGTACATGTTCAAAACGTTCTTTTTTTTAGTTTTTCTATTTTTCTTTTTCTTTTTTTAAATTTTTTTCCTCCCGTAAAACAGCGAACGCCTCCACGAGAAGTCTTGAGAACTTGGAGGGGACTCCATCTCTCTTCAATGTACTGCATCCTTAATTCATCACTGACTATGTGTAACAGCTTTGCATTTTCTAAGGCACAATTTTAAATGAGATGATGTGTAAATTTCAATCTAACAACAGCTCATCCAAATGACAAAATGGTCAAGATACCTCCAGTGGCTGAGGAAATTTCTGTACTTACATGGAACCCGCATGCAGAGAACCGTCTAGCATGTAAATAAATAATTGCTAGTCATATTCAATAAGACACAGAAAAAAAAATTATTGCTTACATAACAGAAAAACATCTACTTGATTTCTTTTTATGACTACATTAACCTATTAGGAGTATATCCGGAGTCTACATTCACAAAATGTCATCTGTCATCATCACTTATTTGCCATCATTTTAAGGCAGAATAAATAGTCCCCTTTTCCCCAGTCTTAAAGAAAACAGCCTGGAGATCTAAAATGTGATGCTTTTTAGTAACTTGATTCCTTTCTTGGCCAGATGAAATTCATCACACAGGGCAAAAAATAAACCAGCTCTCCGCAAGAGTTTCTCGCTAAACTTCTCCATGAGCAAGGTCCAGTATTCTTGGTAGTAAAGAGAGTTGGTGATGTAGGGCGTGAGGAGAGCAGGTAGGTATCCAGGAGGGTGGACAGGGCACGATGTGAACAGTAGGTTCTTGTCGATCACATGCTAGTGGCTTCTCACATCATATGTCATTCAGATTCTATTAAGATGGACTTAATGCTTTACTTTAGCCACCTGGGCTTCAGACCCCCAAGGAGAACTTGCAGGCAAGGGTGAGTGGCGGTCACACCTAATGATGGGCTGATCTCAGTGAGAGCTTCCATATGTCCCACACTGAGCCTCTTATTGAATCTAGAGCCTGAAGAGAAGCAAGCAACAAAGCCCTCCTGGCTATCATTGACCCACCACTCTTTGGAAGATTAAACTTCCTCACAGATTTTGCTAATAACTTTGGAAATGATGACTCAATTATGTCCCTCTGGTTTCTTCCTACCCTTGGGCAATGTCCCAGAGTGTAAGCCTAGCCCGTATAGCAAGGGTTCTCTCTATGTGATGGGTCAGCCTACAGCAATGGCATAACTTCCAAAGGACACAGAATCTAACACTAACGGTGCAATAATTTATTGGTATGACTTCCACCTCAAAAAGTAAGTAACACAAATGTTTCAGGATTACAGTATATATTATCAGACTAGCATCTTTGCATTAAAAACAAGTTATAGCTCAGAGCTAGATGGTCTGATTTTTAGTTTCTGAAATGCATTAATTGTATGCTCCTGTCTCAGAAGACCACATGTCTCAAATTGGCATGTCCTGCATTTTCTGCAGCTCAATTCTGTAAACACAAAGTTTTTAATTCCTAGAAATGCTAAAAAAAAACCCAGGTTTATTGCATCATTTATCTCATTAACTCCCAAAGAAGAGAATAACACATTTTAAACTGTAAGCCTGTTTGACCATGCTAAGACCTTTTTTTGGAACTATTCAATATCGTTACAATTCAATATTCTTTTGTATATACTGTGCAAATGCCAAAAAAAAAAAAAAAAAGGAAAGCAGGAAAAACACAAACACTGTGCTACAAAAGAACAGATACCATCTTTTAGAATAGCCTTTCAGAAATTAGATGAATGCTGAAGAGCCCCTGCACTTAGGGTTTTGTTAAACGATTGCCAGGGGACACCCTCAGTAAGGAAATGGTGAGTGATCCGGAAGCTCGAAAACCACGTCACAATGTTGTGGGTTGGCCAGCACCTGGGACAAAGAACACAGAGCAACATTTGGTTAAAGTAGTCAACCATTCTGGCTTCAGATGTTCAAACATTTCCAAAATTAGCAATGCCCTTTGCCGAAGTCTCTTCCCTCCAGGGAGGGGAAACTTGTCCCACTATGCTACTCAAAGTGTGGTCCAGGGACCAGCCATACTGGCATCACCTGGAGCTTGTTAGAAATGCAGACTTTCGAGCCCCGTCCCAGAACTGAACAAGGTGATTCATGTGCCCTGTCAAGTTTGGTTGAATTCAGTCCTCTGGATTTCACCCTAAACCAAATGATCTCCACCAAGTTTTCTACCTTGTCTTCTGGGGCAAATAAGCAAGAAAATAATCTCTCTTCTTTCAGTTTCTCTAGGTTGTGGTTTCTCTAAGAATAAATACATTGCAAGAGGAGGAATTTGACATATGATCTAGATATAAGGATTGTTAGATCTAGCAAATAAAATACAGAACACCCAACAAAATTTGAATTTTAGATAAACAACAGATACATTTTTTAGTATACATCCCATGGGATATTTGGGATATACTTGTGCTACATCCTGAGCAGGTGATGTTTGGGACACACATACTAAAAAAAATTCACTGTTATCTGAAATTCAAAAACATTTAACTGGGCATCTTGTATTTTATCTGGCAAACCTATCTAGGAAGGATGGTTTGGGTCCCATAGTTCCTGCTGAAACCTTCACAAAGTATCTCCTTCATTTTAGGCACTAGAGTTGTGATGAGGCAATCGCAACACTGGAAAAGACCCCAGGGATTTTGCGTTAAATGCATCTCACAAGAGTGAATGATGGAACAGACACAAAGACGTGGTCATCTAACACCCAAGCACAAATGGTACCAGTTAAACATGTGATGGCTTGATCCATGACAGGTAATTTGTTTTGCACTTCTATTCCCATTTACATACGAACTTAAAAACGGTTTACATTGCTTTTAGGAATTGCATTTTAATATGCCGCTATGCTCTTTTCCCCTCCAAGAGAAAAATTTCATTTAAACGTGGCTACTTACTTAAAGAAAATAGGCTTATATATTCAGGTTTTATTATTCTACACAATGAAATTATTTTGTTTCACTTAGAATGCTTATGATGTAAACCACCCCTCACATCTATCCATCTCCCCTCTTCTCAACTTAGATCAAAAGAAAAAAAAAAAAGAAAAAAACAATTTTAGCCATTTTTCCCATTCTGACTCTTTTATGCATTTGGGGTATATTCAACCGATTCAAGTGTATTTCTCTAGCCAATTATTAGCCTTTCCATCTATTCACTCTGAAGATATAGTTTTTCCTTATGACACCAAGAAAAATGAGCAGTATTCTCAGATGTACTGGTCATTCTCCCTGTCATGTGTTGACTTAATTAAAGTTTAGCCTAAAATGATATTAACATTTATCTGGAAAAATAAACATGAGAGTTAGGAAAACTCGGAAAAAATAATTGGAGAGAAGGTAGGCATTCTCTGCTTCAATATTGAAACATAATATGAAGCTATAATAATTAAAACTGATACTAGAGAATAGGTTAATAAAACATAATAAAATATCCAGAAGAAGACCCAAATATATATGGGAACTTAGTTTAAGAGAAAGCTGGTATTTCAAATTAACAAGAAAAAATGGGATTATTCATTAAGTTATAGACATACAATTGGCTAATTGGAAAAAAAATAAAGCTACTATTTATCTTATTTCTTGTCCCCAAATACATTTCTGATTATCACATGTTTACATGCCAAAAAAACCCAGAAAATAATTCTAGGAGAAATCTCAGCTCAATTTATTTATACCCTTGGAATAGTGAGAGTTTTTCTAAGGAGGACACAAAACCCCGAATCCAAAAAGGAAAAAAAGAGATATGTTTAACTATTTAAAATGAAAACCTTTTCTATGAAAAAAAAATCACAAAGTAGAAAGACCAATGATAACTGCCCAAAGCAGCAAATATAAAATAAAGGGAAATTTTCCTTAATTTACAAAGAACTCGTAAAAATCAACTGCCAATAGAACAATGGGCAAAAGATAAAGAAATATAAATGTCAATAGAAAAAGAAATATAAATGGTGAACAAACATATGAAAAGATGTTTAAACTCATTTATAGTTAAAGACTACGGATCAAAGCAAAGAGGTTTTTTTTTCTGTTTTTTTTTCCTCCCCACTTAGCAGAGTGGAAATTTTAAAAGTTTGATGATATCCAGAGCTGACATAGGCATGGAGAGAGAAAGAGGCTCTCTTATATACTTTGCAGGGAGCATACACTTTTCTGGAAGATAATTAGGCAAGTTGCCTGAAAATTTAAAAAGCACATGCCTTTTTATTCAGCAGTACCACTGCTCAGAAGCTACCCTGTGAAAATGCTTTCAAATGTTCATCAAGACATACATACAAGGATGTTCACTGGAGCATTTAAAAAATAATAATAAAAAACTAGAAATAACTGGAGCACTCATTCATAGAGCATTAGTTTTAAATTATGGTTAAGTCCACACAATGGGATTGTATGCAGCTATTAAAGAGCCATTAAAAAGAATGAGGAGAAAGAAAATGCTATATGGAAAAATTCCCAAGATATATCATTAGGTGAAAAACAACAGCAACAAAAACTAAGTACCACTGTGGCTATGTCATTACCTTTGTGAAATAAGAACCAATACAGGTAGATGTGTCACACACATATGCATCTGTGTGTGTGTGTGTGTGTGCGCATGCATGTGCGTGTATACAAACATACATTCTGCCCCTCTCCCCAAGAACTTATTAGAAAGTGATTACGTGGTTAAGGTTGAAGAGGTTCACTTTTAATTTGGTATCTTTCTAAACAATCTAATTTTTCTAACCTTTTACTACTTATAACTTCTATTTATTTATTCTTTTGAATATTGATATTGGTTATCTAGACAGAGAGATAATGAGCCTTTTTGCTTTCTTCTTAGTACCTTAGTATTCTAAAAAACATCCTAGTAAAATATCGCATCAAAAACATTAAAGAAAAAATCATATATTTAATCTACCTCCAATCACCTTATTTTTCATCTTACAGGACAATTACAGGAACTTTATGGTTCTTGTCTTTAGATTTGGAATCAAAAGCAGTTAGTGGCCTTTATATTTGTATACACAACAGAAAAATTGCTGGCCTAGATCTGAAAAGCTAATTTCCAAAGAAATGACAACGAAACACCCAGCTTCTCAATTAAAATGAAAATCTGGATGAAAGCAGGTCACTGTTATCCAGAGGTGAGTTCAGGTTTGTTCTCTGCTGGCATTCTTCAAGCACTTCAAATTATGAAAGAAATTCAGATTTACAGCACTTTTCAAATCTGGTTCAAGAGGCCATCAACCTAACAGCGCCCTCTTCTGGTTCCATGACTCACATTCAGCAGGTCATTGAGGTTGCAGGGAAAACTCCAATTTATGTTAGATGATAGGAAAAAAATCACTTTGAATCCTAAGACAAAAGGGTTTAGTTTTCCTTTTTAATGACTAATAAGAATGTTCTGTATAAAAAAATAAATAAAATAAAATTCAAAATTAAATAAAGAGAAGAGCATTGGCACAAGAAGAGAAAATCAAAGAATATTCTTCTTCAAAAGTAAAAAAAAAAAAAGAAAAAGAGGAAGCTCCCAATTTCTCCTAACATTATCATTTTTCTTAATTTGCCAAAAATGTTGGGTACATGTATATCTATAACTGATTCACTTTGCTGTACACCTGAAACTAACACAACATTGTAAATCAACTATACTCCAATAAATTAAAAAATAAATAAATAAATAAAATAGATAGCTAGTGCAAAGCAGCCACATAGCACAGGGAGATCAGCTCGGTGCTTTGTGACCACCTAGAGGGGTGGGATAGGGAGGGCGGGAGGGATAAAGAAGAAAAAAACCCAAACAAAAAACCAAAACAAACAAATACAAATATAGTTTAAGTAAAATATAATTATTATATATTATACATGTATATATATATTTGTATATACCTGTATATATATTTATGGTATATATATGGTATACTATTATCCCATATTTTATATGTATAATACATAGTATAAAAATTAATATCAATATTTTGTATATACATATAAAATACATATAAAATAGTCCAGGTTGATGGCAGCAGCTCTAAGTTGGAACCGTTTTGACCTCAAGTCAAATGTTTATCATAGATCAAAACCACCTGGGTTTAATTTTTACTTCCCATCATTTTGTTAAAATAGGCATATATTTCTCTGAATTTACAAAATCTATAGCAATAAAACAACTTAATTTCAATTTTCACTCTTAAAATCTTCAGTTTTGCAGATTTAGAAACCTACATGAAAAGACTGTAAAAATGCCACTTCAGGGCTTCCTTGGTGGCGCAGTGGTTGAGAGTCCGCCTGCCGATGCAGGGGACACGGGTTCGTGCCCCGGTCCGGGAAGATCCCACATGACGCAGAGCGGCTGGGCCCGTGAGACATGGCCGCTGAGCCTGCGCGTCCGGAGCCTGTGCTCCGCAACGGGAGAGGCCACAACGCTGAGAGGCCCGCGTACCATAAAAACAAACAAACAAAACAAACAAACAAAAAAAACAGCAACAAAAATGCCACTTCACTTACTTTGAGAAATAATAAAAAATTCTTGAATTTCAAATACCAGATCTTCGCTCATATTTTTTTTTTAAAAAGAGTTTTTGACTGACGAATTTGCATAGAAGAATTACCTGCTGTCTAGGTCATGCACCAGAAGGATTATACTTAGGATGGAGAGTGAGGAAGGATTCAGAGGCTAGCCACTGGCTAGTTTCAGATTTTATAAACAGCAGCTGGGCAACAGCACCCCCTGGTGGTCCCCCCCAAATAACATTAACTTTCTGTGGCAGGAGACCCAGACATGAGATGCGAGGGCAGGCTCCTCAAGGGGGCTTCTCTGATTAGTATGTACTAAGGTATTTTGGAGGGGGCAGGGGTTCACAGAGAAGTAGAACCCACCATTTGTCTCTAAAAGAATTTTCAGTTTAGTTGGGAACAAGCCCACATTATGCCATGAAACTCCTGAATGGAGGCATGTAGATATTGAGGAGTTGGTGCTTGAGTTGATGAGCAGTGGAGAGCTCTTCTTCATATGTGAAACACCCTCCAAATGCTACTGGTCTTCTAAAGAGATGCCTCAACAAATAGATAGTTTCAGACTTTATAGCATCCCTGCATCTCACTGAAATCTCTATGGTGAGCTCAGGCAATGTCTCAAACTTGGTTTACATTTTTACCTGCTGGCGTATTAATGCACTTCTGGATAAAAAGAATTAGTCCATGTTATAGCAGTAACTTCCAGTAAGAAACAAGTGGTAAATACGGGACGATTTCATTATCATTTCTTTTACCTGGATGCTAATGTATCTTTCCTTCAGTGTAGGAGTATGAACTGATGGAGAGTAGCTGAATTCCTAAGCTAGGTCTATGAAAGGCATATATGGTTGCACTCATTCATGTCAAGGTATTTCCCCTCAGGACTTACTTCTGGATCGCATGTAGCAGTCATTACAGTTTAGAAGACCATTTCGAATCCTAACATCCGTCCCACTCACTGCGTCTCCAAGCTGTCCTTTACAAATTCCACACTATTGGGTAGAAAGAACAGAAGGTTATAAGGTGCGTAAGGAATTGTTTCCTTATAATGTTTAGTTATTGTTGACATGAATAGTACAGTAATCACTTCTCCAGCCTCCACATTTGTTGCATATCTACTATGTATTCGATGCTGCACCACGACTTGACTTCCAGCAACAATATACTTTTAGCATTTTATCCTAACTCCTGGCATTTTTCAGAGAAGGACACCAGTTCAGAGAGGTTAGCTGACTCGTCCAAGGTTGTGAAGTTGGTAACTGGTATCAGGTTGATCCCAAAGCCTATGCACACCGATTCTCAATCAAGATGGAAGAACCATTTTAAACAGGTTAAATCCTAGTGGTTTTAAATAAACACATGGCCAAGGAATGATCAAATATATATTGAAAACTTGTCTCTGAATAATCTTCAAATGCTTTTTAGCGTTGTTGGTAAGTTCTACCCGACCAGAATGACTGGGAAATAGCTATTCCACTTTATGTTTCCACGTTAAAGGCAGTGATACCAAGTCAGCCTGAGAGCAGAAAGAGACTGTGGGGTACACTGTACTGGCTGAATCAGAGAACATGCCAGCCTACTGTAGGGGGATCTTGACCCAGCCCAGGAAACAAGGGCCAGCCCCAGACTGATGCTCTAAGGTCATCTCAGGTAGAGGGAGGCTTCATCCAAATTATGTTACAAGCTGCATCTACACAGAAGGGTAGGGGATAAATTTAAGCGGTGATGTACCTTAAAGCATCAGGTCAGCTCCAGGAAGTGAGTGACTAGAGAGAATAAAGGCCTTGACAGATAAGAAGACAAGTCCCTTATCTGCTGAGAATCTGCAAAGACTCGTTGCCACCTTGATTATTCTGAGTTCTGGTAACGTTTCTGAGAATAAACTGTGGTGTTGGAACATATTATCTTGGCATTAGTATGAATTTTTTAAAAGTATGAAGCCTCCAGGGACTTCCCTGGCAGTCCAGCGGTTAAGACTCCATGCTTCCAATGCAGGGGGCAGGGGTTCGATCCCTGGTCAGGGAACTAAGATCCCACATGACACACAGCGTGGCCAAAAAAAAAAAAAATAGCGTATAGCCTCCAAACATTCCCAGACAATTTAGGATATACATTACCTATGTCAATTTTACAATAAGAATATTGATAAATGGAGTCTAATTAAGTATCCATATTGCATTTTGTCCATCAGTTTTGCTTTCCAGTGATTACTGACATTATTAAATTAATAACTTTGGGACAACCTCACTCACTTTCTCTTAGCTTATAGGTAAAGTAGAAGTTATTTTAAACCCATGCAAGTTTACTTTATAGCTGAGGGGGCTACTAATGAGAAACGGGACAAATCCAAGAAGGACACAGAAAGCATGTTAGGGTTATAAAGAGAAAGAAATGATTCTTTTTCAGAGATAGAGTTTGGCTTCAAAATTATATATTATCTGAAACATGTCCATGGGTGAAAAAAGGAAATGCTGATATAGTCTGACCTGTAAATATTATAATAAATCAGGCATAAGTGGTTCGTTCACCTGCTTGTTGGCAGGAGATTTGGGACTAGAATTTAGTCCTCCTCATTTTCAGTTATTTATTAATTCATTCATCTAAAAATATTTATTGATACCATCTTCACTGGGTGCAGAGGATATAGTGGTGAGCCAGACAGACGTGGTGCCTGCCCTTACGGAGCTTGTAGAGAGCAGATGATAATTAAACAATTCAATAGTGAGTGATAAGGACCACGAAAGGTTCTATAAGGACCTGTAACAAAGGCAACTTGACTTAGTGTGGTAAGCAGGTCAGCTTCTCCGAGGAAGTGATATTCAGTCTGTGACTGCAGACATACTCGTTTGGAGACCTACAAGTTAGCAACTAGCTGTAACCACTTAATTGACAATCTTCCATTAAGTCAAAGACCCAAAATCTTTGAATTGAGTCTCAAGAGTTTGAGAAGCATCAAAGATGTGACATTCCAAATAAATCCATCTGGCCTTAAAAGATTGAGAAGCATCATCGTCCTCCAGGGTGGCTTTCTCAGCTTCCTGCTAAAGTATATGCTCTTTAGCAACGAAAAATGGTTTTATAAAGACACGTCGCACAAATCTGTTTTGCCTCCTCTAACCCGACATCCCAGAGGGATGTGTGATAGTTTCATCCTGAAGGATGGACTCCACGCACACTTCTGTACAACCTAGAGTCAGGGGGCCCTCACAAGCAAAGGCTGTCAGGATTTCCAGGAGGTAGTCACTCAGCACAGAACGAGGCCAAAAGACATTATGAGACTGTACTTAGGCAGAAGAGAGATGAATACATACCCTAAAGCACTGGATGTGAAAATAGAGATTGAGGGTCTCGATGATCATTGCAGCTCCTTTACCCAATGGAAGCCCACACGAAGAGCACAGCTTCTTCCCACTTATAGACCTAAGTTGCAAAATATGTCATAATAAAATGTTCCGTTTAGAATCATTGGTCAAACACACTAATATGGAGCCTCACGCAAAAAAAATAAATAAATAAAACACGAGTTTTTAAAATGTTTATACCGTAACTGAAACAATTACTGAACTGATAATGAGTAGGAATTAGGTATAAGATGCAGACAATTGATTGATTAAATACAATAGGCCTCCACTGTGGCATGGAATTCTGTGTGTGTGTGTGTGTGTGTGCGTGTAGGTGTGTGTGTTAGTTGTTATAAAAAGTTTGCGTTGTAGTCTATTCAACCACAGTGATCAAATGCCTTGAGATGATTTCATGTATTTATCATATGTTTTCTTACGTCCTAAAAGACAGTCAAGTTTAGCTTTATTAAGGTTTTAATGTTGTGTTAAATTTTTCTATAATTGGTTCATTGGTCCACTAGGGCATTTCTTTTTACTTATTAAAATTTTTTTTGTTGTTGTTTAAAAATGAAGAGGAAATTGTGATACAGCCTAACAGGTATCAGGCAGATGTGGGATCAAATCCCTGCTCTGATACCAAGTTCTGTGATCCGGTATGAAGAACTCACATTGGGTTTCCAATCCACCTGGCTCAGACAGGATGGCTGTGCTCTAAGGCAGCTTTCCCTCAGCTAAGATCGGATTGCAATGATGCTGGCTGTCGGGAAAGCTCTTGGAATTACACAAGAAATTTTAAAATATGCAATATCATTTGGAAGCAAAGAGAGGGACAGAAGAAACAGAAAGACAAGAGAAAAAAGGAAGAGTTGCCCTTAGCAAACTCTATTTATTAGGATTTCCCTCTTATCCAGTAGTTAAATGAAATTTCTAAATCAAAGAAAACCTTGGAGTACTCAGTCATTTGTCTCTCCAGGGAATGGGAGCTCAGGCAGCTTTTAAGAATATCATGGGGCCTAATTAATGTCCAGAAGCAATCATTAGAGAGCTCGAGTAGAGTAAAAGGGAGGATGAAGTTTCATTTCTCAGCGCCCGCCTGGTTCACTGTAAGAGCCATCAGCGGATCCTGCCTAGAAGGTCCGAGCCGTCTTGGAGGGAAAGGCGCCGACTTAGGAGCCCGGCAATTGTCTGGTGGATTTTCTTATTAGATTGCAGGTTCTGCACAATGTAATTAAAGCCCTATGGCCACAGCCGTGCCAACGTCACGCACTTGGCTCTTTCGACTGTGGGCTGATAAAATCTTTAGGCAGATGGGGATGTGTTCTTTCCTCCCGCCTATGTGTGTGTGTAGGAAGAGACATGGATGGACAAATCCCTCGCAATCCTCGGGCAAGCACTAATTTGGTTGCGATGTGCTCAGCAGGCTCTAGCCCAAACAAAGCAGCCTCAGAAAGGCTTGCTGACCTCTTGTACCTGTTTGGTGACTGGCCAGGAGGGGTGGAGGAGCACGGGGACAAGTGCCCAGCCTGGAAGTTCTCGCGAGGGCTTTTCCTGTAACATGGGAAAGGAGCCAAACATCACGTCAAGTAAGGAGAAGTCCAATCCCACAAGGAAAGGCTTTTTAGACAAGGAAAAAAAACACCCCACTTCCTTGGCAACCAAATAAAAGACCACAGTGTGTCCTAGGGGTCACTTTTTTTTTTTTACAAAGGACAAAAAAATTTCCATCTAGCAGACTGTACAGACATTGGATGTCTGATATCAAAACCAGGCTGGCATTGTTGAACGGAAAGACAGAATAGTTTTCTATTCTTTATTTTGGTCAGGCTCTTTGCTAGTTAAAGTTGCACTCCAAGTTAGATATAAAAATTACGGACAGGGTGGGAGGGGAGAGATGAACAGGGGTGTAGGGAAAAGTTCTTAAAGAGAGCCCAGAAATAAAGGGCAGCGCTTAAACGAGGTATTTTTCAGTGAGGTGCCTTCCACCCCTATTCATAAATTCGTTACATGATTAGGGATGATGTTCAAAACATCTAACGACTGCTATGTGATTGGGCATCTACAAAGCAGAATGGTTCCCAGCCAGAAGCCCCCAGAATGGTTTTACGGGTGCTGTTGGTTACACGTGAGCCCTGCCTGTGATTAAGCTGTCAGTTCCGGGCTCTTGATTTTAAAAGTTAATTTCAGGGGCTTCTCTGGTGGTGCAGTGGTTGAGAGTCCGCCTGCCGATGCAGGGGACACGGGTTCGTGCCCCAGTCCGGGAGGATCCCACATGCTGCGGAGCAGCTGGGCCCGTGAGCCATGGCCGCTGAGCCTGCACGTCCGGAGCCTGTGCTCCCCAACGGGAGAGGCCACAACAGTGAGAGGCCCGCGTAACGCAAAAAAAAAAAAAAGGTAATTTCACTGGTAAAGAAAGGGACAGAAAAGAACAAGGAAAAGAGAAATGCCAGCATAGACATGAACAAAGCGTGAGGCCATCTGTCTTGTAACTGCTTTCAGAATAACTCCCTGAGCCCCTGCCCCCGCAAACCTCCCTCCTCAGACAGAGCTTGTCTTCTCCAAAATATCAGCTTTTCATGGAATATCCTAAAGTATAAGGACCATCACCTTGAAAAATGGTTGAAAATCACCACAATGATCAATAAAAATAACGACTCCTTCTATGTGATTTTAACCTTCTATTAATTCTCCATGTCATCTAGACATAGAGAAATGAAATTGGATAGACATAAGAGAAAAGGGGGAAATGGTTCAAAAGTGTACTGAGAAAAAATGTAACAAGAAAAATAAGATAAAAGGATGAACTTATAAAACAAGTTATCATCATCATCACCATCACTGTCATTATCAACACCATTGTCTACAATGTATAGTACTTATTACTTGCCAGGCACAAAACCCTATGAAGTAGGCACTACTATTGTTCCCATTTTATACACGAAGAAACTGGAACAGAGAAAGATTAAGTATCTTGGTCAAAGTTCCATGCAGGCAAGTGTCAGAGTCAATATTTTGAATCCAGGTAGTCTGGCTCCAGGTAGAATGATTGGTTAAAGTATAATGAATATTATCTTTTTAAAACTGATTACAAGGAACCTCTGGCTCAAATATGATCTTATCATGGAACTGTAGGTTTACTCTGAATCCCTCTACCACTCATCCAGACAAGTACTTTGGATAAGTTATTTAATATCTCTGAGCCTCAATTTCCTCATCTGTAAAATGGGAACAATAACCCAATAATGTTATTGGGAGAGTTCAGTGAGTTAATATATGAAAAGAAGAGGAGAAAGATATATGTAAACCCTTCAACACAGTGCCTATTATATTGACATGTTTCAAAAATGATGCGAACTATTATCACTATAAAAAACACAACTGTTACAAAATTAGAACAGAGCCTGGGGTAGTTAGTTAAGGGGAGAGAATGATGACGAGAGGAAACATTTTTTCCTTGAAAGAACATTTGTCCATAGGCTCTGAGACAATTTAACTCACTTAAATAAACTGCTAATACAACAGACCTGCACATTCTTTCCAATATTTAGATTTGTGGGTTAAAAACATACTTTGTCTCTTTTAAGTTGCCAAATTCAGACTAAATATTTACTTGCCAGCAAGATTGTTCCAAACTGCCATAAATATTTGTTACCTTGTCAATGACAGTCAATGGAGAGAAAGCACAAAAATGCTGCTAACATCTAACCATCTCACACTTTTTCACTTTTCCCCATTCTTAGTCAACTAAAATAAAAAAGAAATTCCACACCCATCTTATTGGGTTACTCACTTCCGTCTTTCACTCGGAGACTCAATCTGATGATTAATGCTTTTGTCCAATGGGAGGGTTTTTGGCTTCACATCTTCTAAAATGTGCATTGGTGGGTTTGATACCTGCTGATTCCGGGATGGATCTGAGGCCAAGTAAAGAACATACACTTAGTGCTCAGTAAAGCTGCTGCCTTAGTGCTTAGTAATCACATTTCTCTAAAGTGCTAATGCCTGCTGAGGTCTCACAGTGATTTCATGGGGCCTCCGGACTGTGCTGTTTAGCATAAGCTGGAAGAGAAGCTTGCAGCCAGCAGAGGTCATATCTGTCTGGACGATGGGGTGGGGAAGGGGTCTTACAATAATTGAAACACGGGAGTTGGTTTTCTCCATTCTTACCCTGAGCTAGCTGTGGGTTCATCCCACAGGGTGAGGCCCCAGCTTCTGTATCCAGCTGGAGGTCCTGATATATTCCTTTCAATGCAGGGTTCTCAGAATGAGTCAAGACTCCTTGAGTTAGGCTGTTAAAATAACAAATATATTTCAGAACAGGAATAAAAGCAACTGAACGAAAATTATTGATCTTAGCCCTCAGGACCGATTACGATACGAAAAAAGAAATGGGGCTAAATAAATATTTATTCTTTTTATGTTAAACTAGATTTAAAATGGATTTAGAATACTGTTCAATGCTACGCATTTTCATTACCCAGCAGTTTAACAAACCATCATTTCTGATGTCCTCTCTACCTCCTTGTCCACAAAATTCTTCATTCTAAGCATTTCAGGGGGTGCCAGAACTAAATGCAATCTCCCAGATTTTCACAAGAAAGGACTTATTGTGGAAAATATTTGGGCCACAGGGGGCTTCGGCAGCCTATGGTAATTCACTGGTCCTTTAGTAGCTTCTATGTGCAAAGAAAGGAGAGACGGAGGAGATTTTTTAAAGGTTTCTGGTGACAACAGGGACTGTCTGGAGAACGAGCAGTAATTCATGGAAAATGCTTATTAGCATCCTTCAAATATTCCTGACTAGTGGCTTTCATTTCAAAAACTGGAAAGTCTCTTAAATAGTGTTAACTGGAAACAGATGAGCTGTTCCAAGGGCTCTGCAGGCTCTGGACATGGGTCCCAAGCTCTAATATCTTACAATTCACCGAGTCTCCTAGCTGATGAGCATAGGAGAATTCTCAGTGCAAATCCCACCAGAAGAGCTCAGCTCCCAGCCAACCTTTCAAATCGGCCAGTCTTTGAAAATGATACTTAGATAGCCTTTTGTGTCTTTGGGTCCCTCTGAGGAGGCTGTGTGTGTACCCAAGTGTGTATGCACACACACACGTGCATGCACACTTTCCAACATCTGATATATCGGAGCCCCAAAGGCCAACATTTGTATCATAAAGAACTTGCTGGTGGCAGAGCACTGCTAGCCTCTTGGGTTTCTGCAGGTCCCTTTTAGGTCTCAGGCATGGGGTCGCATCAATAAACTCACTACAGTCCGTACCTACAACCAGATTCTGCTCCAGTCTGAGCTAGCTCTGAATGCTCCAGGAGTTTCTGGGTATCCTGTTCTGATCTCCCATGGAACATACCGGAACCCATGGGGTAGGGGGATTACCCATGACCAACGGGTTTGTTGGCTATCCTTTATATTATCACCCAGAGTAAACATGGCTTCTCACAGGTCAGAGGATACTAATGGCAAAGTTCAGGTCCACAGTGAGTAGGATACCACAGCCTCATTTTTTTTTTCTTCTTTTAAATAAACTTTATTTCTGTGGAGCAGTCTTAGAGTTATTTTAAAAAATTGCAAAGATAGTACAGAGACTTCCCATCTACCCTGTACACAGTTTCCCCTGTTGTTTTCTGTGAGTATGGTACTTTGGTTACAGTTAATGAATCAGTATTGATACAATATTTTTTTTTCTTTCTTTTTTTTTAGTTTTAATATATTTTAAAATTTAAGTATAGTTGATTCACAATGCTGTGTTAATTTCTGTTTTACAGCAAAGTGGTTCAGTTTTATATATATATACACATGTATATGTATATATATATACACACACACACATATACATTCTTTTTTAAAATATTCTTTTCCATTATGGTTTATCATAGGTTCTCTGTGCTATCCAGTAGGACCTTGTTGTTTATCCATTCTCTATATAATAGCTTACATCTGCTAACCCCAGCTTCCCACTCCATCCCTCCCCCAACCGCCTTCCCCTTGGCAACCACCAGTCTGTTCTCTATAACCACACCACAGCCCCATTTTAAATTCTATCCTTCCAGATACATTAACCATTTCAGGTGAGTGGTATTTAGGTTTGGGACTTTGAATTGACAACATGCTCCTTTGGTGATGTATACTGTCTCCCCTCATTTCAAAAAAGGTTTCACCTATTTATATTCAATAGTATAAGGACACTGACTTGAGAGCCATTAGAAGGTCTCCAAGCAATAATATACGCATAATGTATTATTGGAATGATAATTTCAAAGCTGAATATGATTTGCATTAGTGATGGGTGCCCTTCCTGGGATATGGATGGACAGCCTGGAACGGCTCATACCTGCCCTTTTCCTCCAGTGGGTCACCTTCCTTAGTCTTAAGCAATGAGCCACTGTTATCCCCCTGGAATGGTTTCTTCTGTCTTGTCTTTTGTTCTTCCTCTCGACAGTTTTCCAAGTCCATCTTATTCTAATGGGGAAAACAAGGATAATCTTGAATATAATTTTTAAACACACTGGACAATACTCATGTTTGGCCATGGAATATCTGAAGCACTTTCTCAATCACACTGACTACAATTTAAAGTACAGTCGTTCAAATTAACTGAATAGGGCTTCCCTGGTGGCGCAGTGGTTGAGAGTCCGCCTGCCAATGCAGGGGACACGGGTTCGTGCCCCGGTCCGGGAAGATCCCACGTGCCATGGAGCGGCTGGGCCCGTGAGCCATGGCCGCTGAGCCTGTGCGTCCGGAGCCTGTGCGCCACAATGGGAGAGGCCACAACAGTGAGAGGCCCGCGTACCGCAAAAAAAAAAAAAAAAAATTAACTGAATAGTAACTGACTTCCAATGATTTGAAATGAACATGTAACCTGGATCTCTCTCAAAAGTTATCATAAAAGGGAACTGGCTAGAAAACTCATCTTTCAGAATAAAACAAAGTCATAGGATTGCTTATTTCAGGACAAGTGGCATTTGAGTGCCCGTGGGTTATTTCAAAATGCAGATTATGTAGTGTAACCTTTAAAAATTGTATAAAAAATTTTTCATCTTTAATTTAAATTTTAAAAATTTAAGTAAAAAACAAGCAGAAACTAACACACCACTGTAAAGCAATTATACTCCAATAAAGATGTTAAAAAAATAAAATAGAAATAAAAAACAATACACTTCAAATTTTGATATTTGAAAATGGCTGGTAAATATTGAAAAATTGTTGGACAGTGTAGAATTCCTTTGATGATGATACATAAATAACTTATTTTAGAGTCTAGAGAATCTTTCATAATTATCATTGCAATATATGAAAGAGACATGAAAGACTTGGCTTTTGTGATAATCTTTGTATATAACAGCAAAGATAAGCAATACTCTGAGCTTCCTGAGTGACCATGCAATATCAAATTTGGTGAATTACTTTTGTACAATCTTCATTTGTATTAAGTTAAAATTGGATAATTTAAAAATTTTAGTGTATTGCAGCATATATTAATTGACTACAGAAATGACTAATATGACATATACCCAAGTGATATTATGTTTATTGCAAAATGAATTTATTCTGTTATTATACCATCAAAAACTAAAATGCAGATTATAGACTATCCAGGTGTTGGTATGACCAATGTCCACTACCTCCATGACCTTATTTGGGGGATATGGAGGTTGACCAGCCTTTCTGGACTCTCTCCAGACCTTGAAGACACACATATATATATATATTCATGGGAAATTTTAAGAGTGATTCAGAAGAAACTTTCATGGAGGCCGGTGAGAGTGTATTGTTGGCATCCTACTGCTAACATCCAGTGCAAAGAGATGTATGGTCTGGCAGAGAGAAACATACGTCTGCTAAATGAATGAATGATGGGCAGTTAGAAAGACATTCCAGCACGTGGCATCACTAACCAGGGTCTTGCCAACCAGTGCAGAGACTTTGGTTTCCAGCCTGTGGGGGCAGGGCTGGCCTCAGTAATATGTTTACTGCTCTCAGGGATTGACTCTAGGGTTTCACCACGGCAATGACAGTATGATGGGGTACAGTGGCCACGTAGTAGCTGATATGATTCTAGAGAAACAGCTAGTCCTGGATTTAAACTGGTGGAAAACTTGGTCTTGTGGTTTAGTACTTCTATTTTAGTTTTCTTATTTCATGAATTCCTTTTAATCTATGGTCTTACCATTGTCCCACTGCCTTCAGTCACAGAGGAGGATGTAGACAGCTGGTCTGCAGAACTTGAAGAAATAGTAAATGGAACTACAGTGTCCTCAATTATTTTGCGCTCCTAGGGGAAGGACAGGAATTAATGAAAGGGGGAGAAAGGATAAATCATATGTCAAGAGAAAAGTGTCATTAAAGAAATTTAGGGACAAACATCAGAATTATGTGTAAACAAGCAGGGCATAAAAAAAGGTCTTACTTTTAAAAAGCATGTAAATCAGATAACATGCTCTATGGGCAATGATTTAGAAATGAGCATTTAATTTAGAAAAACAGAGTCTTTGCAAGTTAATTAGTGTGATTCAAGAGGCCTAATTAGAAATGCTATTAGGGAAAGTATTATGCACAAAAATTATTGTTGAAGAACAAATTCACAACAATATTAATCATAAACAGATTTTGGATAATATATATAAAGTGTAGTTTCAAATTCTCAAACGTGGTCTGGTTTGTTCATCTAAAAATGAAACAAACAAAACCAAATTCTCCTCCCTTCTAAATCTCTTTAGTACCATACAGTGAATGCAGCAGTAAGGATTCACTTAGCCTTGATATCAAAATTATCCTCATAAAAATTAATATTAATTCACTACTACCAAACATGCTTGCCTCAAACAAAGACACAAATAAACAAATTGATACTTTCATGTCATCTAAGACAAATCAAGAATCTGACCTTTGTGACTAAAGAAGAGATACAATTCTATTCTCCCCCTTGACCATGACTCAACACACCCTTACCACAAGCTAAACTGGGAAGAGTAGTAGCTTTTACAGCCTATAGGATAGGACTCTTTTGAAAGGTTGATAGGGCTCTGTTGTGAGTAAAGAGAATCAGACATGCCCCATGGGTACACACAGCACAGACAGAGAAAGTGCTGATAGACTCTGAGGAATCAGGGCTTCAGGGTCAAATTCCTTCCGGGGAATTTCCTACCTCCTCATAGTATCTGCGCTCTTCCTCTTCCACCTCCTTTTGGGCCTTTTCCCACTCTTCCTTCAGCTTGTCCTGTTCCTTCCGGTATCTCTCCTGTTATGGAATTTCCATAGATTGTTCTGAACGGACCAGTGCATACATCACTGGCACTTTTCCCCCCGCTAAATCATCACGTACAATGTGTTGCAAAACTCTCTTCTTGCTGTAAGGTTCTGAAGCTAACCCATTCGTGCACCAAAAAGGGATACCATTTTGTGGTACTCAGACATGTTAAGGACATAAAAATCCAACAGAGAACAATCTTTTCTGCTGTGGGTGTTTCATAGAATTGTTCTTCAGATATATGAGTAGGCATTTGCTTATGGAGAGAAAAGATGGAAAGGTTCTAAACTCTTTCTTAACTTGGGTTTTGTCCTCAGAGGTAGGTGAAACCAATAGTTTGCTTTTACTGGGCCCTTCAGAGATGAGTTTTGCCATTCCACTAATAGATACGTTGCTGCTGGGAGAGTTTAATAAAAGATTAAAAAAAAAAAAAAAACCTCGCAGGTTTACAAGATAGATGATGGAGAAAGGTCTAAAGTGGGCAGGACGATAATTAGCTGAGTGGCTGAATTACTCTTTGCTTGTGGCCATTCTACTCAAATGGAATCCTCCTAACTTTAAGTCCTCCTGAATTAAGAGTAGCTTTTAAACAGCCCATTAGAAGGCTTTGATATCAGAATTGCTATTATTGTTTTCAGAAAAAAATAGGACACTAGTCACCACTTCCAGAGAAAAAAATAAAAATACTCTGAATAGGAAAAGGATGTAAGGATAAGGAGAGCTTTAAAAATGTGACTGGAGTCCCTGACAGCTGACTAGAAGAAATGAATACGTGGAAATTAAAACGAATGCTTAAGATGAGAACTGACACCCCTGGATGCCTTGACAATGGCATCCCTGACATGACAGAGACAAAGGAATTGCTGGAGTATACTACGCACAGTCAAATATCTTAGGCTGATTACTGCCAGTCCTCTCTCTGAGGCTAACATGAGTCTGTGCTTCCATCTTCTTGGGGAAGACACTGAGAATTCCTCCAGGTATTACTTGTTATGTTATTATCTTAGGAGCAAAAGGGCTTTATGGGACTGTCTGGAGCCTAATGTTCCTATTAATGCTCTGGCCAAACCACTGGTGGTCAATCCATGGTAGGCTTTTAAACTTCGGCTAAAAATTTTGTTATAAAACCTAATATTGTAAAGTTTTAGACAGGGACTCCAAGGGTCTTCAGAATAGAGGAAACAGACCTTAAAACTTTACAGAAGATGAAAAACAAACAAAGCTTCTTACATTTATTGGTTCTAGGAGCTTATATCACATGTTTCCCTCACCAAGAGGATGAACTGATGATACAGGGGCCAAAGATGTGGTATATCTGTCCACACACACACACACACACACACACACACACACACACACACACACACACGACACCCTTCCTTCCCCATAAACACCTTGCCCCTAAGCCCACAACCCACACCTAAAACCACGGCCACCTTTCAAAGAATAACAGACACAGCAAGACCATGGGAAACACAGGCCATCTTCTTTACTCTGTGGAATTTCTGACTCCTGGTGGAATGGGCATCTGACTTCCAACAGAATAGCAGATGACCAGGGCTGGTCTGGGGTCTCCCAATGGACCTAAATGTGCCAACAGCTCTGGGACTTTGCTGAACCTAGTTCTTACTAAGAACTAGATTTTGGTATTGAAGGTTTATTCCTATGTAATTTTGAAAAGTGTCAAACTTAATGGGCAGACCTAGAGCCACACTACAATTAATTAACAATCTAGCTGACCTTTGCTCCCCACCCCTGGGAATTAAGCTAAAGGATTAGAACAAAAAGATAAGAAAAAAAGTAAAATAAACTTGCTTAAGCATTGCTTTCTACACATCAGCAGAAAGTCACAAAAATAAATGAGATTTAACATTCTTTTTCTTTATGACTTTTGGTAAAATCAATACCATTGGGAGTATAGGGGAAAGACGATGAGTTTTAGAGTCACCCAAGCTTGGATTTGAAACGAAGCTCAACGTTTGTTAGAGGTATGACCTCGGGCAATTATATAACTTTTTTTTTTTTTTTTTTTTTGTGGTACCTGGGCCTCTCACTGTTGTGGCCTCTCCTGTTGCGGAGCACAGGCTCTGGATGCGCAGGCTCAGTGGCCATGGCTCACGGGCCCAGTCGCTCCGTGGCATGTGGGATCTTCCCGGACCGGGGCACGAACCTGCGTCCCCTGCATCGGCAGGCGGACTCTCAACCACTGCGCCACCAGGGAAGTCCTATATAACTTATTTTGAGCCTTAATTTCTTCAATTGCAAACTGAGATCAATAAGACATACTTTGATGAGTTTTATGAGAATGAAGTTAAATAAAATATGTCAAGCACCTACAAATATGCTCGTTCTGGCACACCCCAAATGCTCAGCATAGGTTAGTTTCTAAGGTTACTAGATTACTTTTTGAAGCTCTGTTGCTCCACAAAACTGGGATGAAACAAGTAGGAGCATGATAAGTTAACTCCCAGAATTTTTCTAGAATTGAAAATTAGAAGCTTTTGCTCAAAGATGGAGCAAACATTTCTACTTAAGGAAGAAGACCCAGGTCAACTTTTATCTCACATGTATGCTATCAATAACCTTCTGATAATTCCTTCCCGCTCCTAGTTGGACTGGAATTTGATTGGCAGCGAACAAGGTGATGAGTGGGTAGGTTGGCCCTTAATCAATACTTGGATTTTTTTCTAAGTGAAATGCTTTCTCCTTATGTTCATCAGTGTAACCTCTGGTGGGAGGTATTAGACTCAGAGCATTCTGTCTCATGGACACCAAATGAACAGACTTAGACTCAACGACTTCTGAGAAGAAGCTGATTCCATGTATTTCCTGGGCTGAACATCTATTTAATACAGCAGAAATTAAGAGAGCATCACCAAAAAGAAGAAAAAAAATAAAAAGCAGCAAACCCAGTCCTACCTGGAGCAAACGTTCCTGCTCCTGTTGCCATTTTTCCTGTCGCCTGCGTTCCTCTTCCGGGTCCCAAGCCCACAACTTCAACTGTTTAGAATATAAAACCATGATCAGAACTGAGCCATGTCCTCAAGGCCAGGCCAGGACAAGGGGCACAGTTAGCTCACGGTTTGACACCGTGATGGACACACAGAAGCAGAAACCTTCCCGTATCTAAAGGTGCTCTTTGTTGGCAGAAACCACTTTTTTTTTTTTGCGGTACGTGGGCCTCTCACTGCTGTGGCCTCTCCCGTTGCGGAGCACAGGCTCCAGACGCGCAGGCTCAGCGGCCATGGCTCACGGGCCCAGCCGCTCTGCGGCATGTGGGATCCTCCCGGACCGGGGTACAAACCCGCGTCCCCTGCATCGGCAGGCGGACTCCCAACCACCGCGCCACCAGGGAAGCCCAGAAACCACTTTTTAATCCTAGTCCCTCTTTGGTTTACTTCCAATATGCTGGTGTGATTCTGTGAACCTTTTCGGAGCTAATGAAAAGGCGAAGTAATTAGCCACTGGCATGGGAAGGCTTTTGCTTTGTTTCTCTTAGAAGTGATTTCTTAAATGTATTCACGCTCCTAAGCATAAGACACTCATGCTGCATATTCATCCCGGGTCCAAGCAAATAGGAATGCTTACTTCAGCAGAACTGCATTTGGTGAGAAGTGGTGTTTGCTGTGCTACAGAGCTAATCTTTTATACTGCTATTATTGCTTTTCCACCCCAGTTTTCTCTAAAGTGGGATCATTTAACTCACCAGTGTTCACCAGCATCACCAGAGATCCAGGCAAGGGGAGTCCCTGATCAGGGCCCACAAAACAAACATTCAAACCCGCAGACTTTGGTTTGTTTGGTCTTTTCAAAAAGGTTTTTGTGATTTTGAGAAACAAGTAAGTAAACGGGAATAATGGGAGGAGGATGCATGAACCAAAGTGGGCACCCAGGCCACGGAGTATGAATGAGATTGAGAGGGTCTGAGGGGGGAAGAGAAATCACAGCTGGTCCCTGGGAAACCAGCAAAAGTGGGGAGGCTGCTGTGTTTAAAGTTGGCCTCCCTTGTCACCCAGAGTAGGTGCTGAGGCAATCCAGGCTCCCCGATAACTGTGCTTCTTCCCTTCTCTCTGTTCGGATGGGATAGTTTTGGGAGGCACTTAGAACTGTCTGGGAATGCTGAGGCAAAGAGCAGGGTGAGGGTGAAGGAACTAGGGAGGAGGGGGAGAGTCTGGGGCAGGGTGCAGGGCAGGCAGACTCTACCTACTCTGGCTGCCTGCGAAGCTGGACAGAGTCAGTCCTGTCCAAGGTTTAGATGGGTCTAGCTACTGCCCAAGATAGCTGGGCCAGCCCACCTCCCCTGCCCTGCCCCCAGTAATCCAGGC
Organism: Orcinus orca; assembly: GCF_937001465.1. NCBI lineage: Eukaryota > Metazoa > Chordata > Mammalia > Artiodactyla > Delphinidae > Orcinus > Orcinus orca. The sequence goes on from NC_064562.1 coordinate 88,977,388, forward strand.
TACCACTCAAGTGCACAATGGCTGGCCCATCCAGGGAAGTCTTCAGGCTGAGAACACGAGCCAGGCCATGGCTGTTGCTCAATTTTTTTTTTTTTTTTTTTTTTTTTTTGCGGTACGCGGGCCTCTCACTGCTGTGGCCTCTCCCGTTGCGGAGCACAGGCTCCGGACGCACAGGCTCAGCGGCCATGGCTCACGGGCCCAGCCGCTCCGCGGCATGTGGGATCTTCCCGGACCGGGGCACAAACCCGTGTCCCCTGCATCGGTAGGCGGACTCTCAACCGCTGCGCCACCAGGGAAGCCCTGTTGCTCAATTTTTAACATTATAAATATCTATAGCTTTAATGTATTTAGACATGTGAAATGTGGGCCTCGGTGGATACTCTTGCTGTGGTTCCTGCAAATGGTAGGGATGGTCACAAAAAGTCAGAGAAAGGTGGCCAAATCAGGGAGGGAAATGTATTTCCTATGTGCCACTCTTGGGATTCATACTGCATATCTGCATATGAAAGCCTCTGACAAGTTATGCAGGAGAAAAACTATTTTATTGTATAAAATCCAGAGTTTCCCAAATTTCCTTGGGTGACCATCAAATGTCATCTAAATATGGATCCCAGGTGGAAAATTCTCCTGAAATTAATGGAGTTGGAGGTTGGCTCCACTTGGCATTTTCCTAAGACCTGGAAGCGGTTTAAATGTTCAGACCCTCTCTCAGGGGCATGGCCCTTCCTTGACTTTTGATGAAAAGGGTGTGGTAATGTGAATAAAGCTATAGGGAGCCCAATGGGGAAAATCCAACAGCAGGAAGATAAGAGCAACAATTAGAAATTATGTAGTTAATTTTCAGATTTCCCTAGGTTGTGATGGCAAGAATAAGTCAGGAGTAAGCAGAAACAGGAGGGAGAAGGGTGGGATATGGGGATTGAGCACAGAAGAAAATATGGAATATTTGTTAGAAAGCAAGAAAGAAAAACAATGAGCATTTTCAGAGGAAGAGACCATTGTGATAAAGAGGAGGGCAAGAGAAGTGGTCATGCTCCTTTTTCGGTGACTATTTGCTGAGCACTTACTTATGACCAGGTGGCGTAGCAGGAGGCCAAGAGCCCCAGTCTCATGGAGCTTACAGCTGAGAGTGGGGATGGGGGGTAGGCTTGTGAGGGAGTGACCCATATATAAACGATCCCCAGGAGACAGTGAGATAATTACTATAACAGAGATAGAAAAGGTTCCAGAGAAAGAATGCAGAGTGTTTGGCACACTTTGTTCTATAATTTATCTGTTTACAGATCTGGATCTTTCTCTGGCCTAGGGGTTCCTTGAGAGCAAAGAGGGCCCTTTATCCTGCCTAAGTATCTCAACACCTTGAATTTTTAGGTCTTCAGGAAATGTTCGTTGAATAAATAAATGGGATACCTTCAAGCTGGGTAATGCATCCTCTTCTCTCCCCTTTGTAGACCCTATAGCTTTGGGCCACTTCACGTCTGAGCAAAACTGCCCCGAGTCTATTGAGTTCAGACTAATCGAATGCTTACTTCCCCTCAACCTTCTCTTATTTTCCAATTTGTTTTAATTTTCCATTCTATGAAGAGCTATTTATCATCAAAAGAACATCAAATTTAGGTGGGTACTTTCGAGAATTCACCTATATAGGTCAGTAATTTCTCTCTTTCTTATTCTATTTTCCATACACAGAAATAAGAATGTATCTCTGTAGGACACCCTTCCTCTCCATCCCTGCCAGGGGGGACTAGAACAATTTGACATGGTTGTTCCCGTGTCATTTAAAGTGGAACTCAATGGGTTATGTTATACTACTCTTCAGATCTGTGCCATGAATGCCAGCCTTGGGGTCCTTCTGGGGGTCCCATCCTCTGTGGATGTACTCAGCTTCCCAACAAACTCAGGATTCCCAGTACTGGCTTAAGACTGAGCCTCCACAAATGGTTGGTAGTTCTGGAACGTGGCTGGAGATATTGAGGGGGTTTTGTGACGGGTGATGGGTCCCTTCTCCATTCTGCACAGGTACTTAGGAATTCCCAAAGTGAGACAATTTACCTATAGATAAGAATTGGTGTTGGCTATGGTGGGCCTCTTGGATTAGCTACTGGGGAGGATTCGTTCATGTATTGGGCACTGTGCTACAGGCTTCTGTGTAATTATTTCAAATAAAGCCCACAACACTCTGAAAGTACTATTATCTCATTGTACTACCAAGGAAGACAAGGTTCAGAGAAGTTATACAGCACCTTCAGGGTCATATGGTTAGTAAATCTGTAATCAAAGGTGCAGCAGTGATTATGCAGCTACACCTGGGGGCCTCAGGAAATGCTACAGTTGATTGTGCCATAGAGGAAGGCTCCAAACCAATGCAAATTTCAGAGGCTAAGTATTCCAGGCCCAGCATTGGAAACACTAAGTTCATAGAAGAGTCAGGTCTATGGAGAATGTCCAGGTATAATTCAGCAGCAAGGAATTTCTACAGTGTCATGTGTCTTGGCATTTTAATTAGCAAGTACTCTTTTTATTTCATCCAAATAAAGAATTGAAAACTAAATGTACAATTAATATTATTCAAGATACTGATATTCAAGATGGCGGAGGAGTAGGTAGACGTGGAGTTCATCTCTCTCCACATAGGAATACATCTATAGATGCAACAGTTCTCACAGAACACCAGCTGAAAACTAGCAGAAGACATTGGACACCAGAAAGGACTATAAAGACCCCTTCATAACTGGAAGGGAAGCATTTGAGGCTATCAGAAGAGGGTGAAGCAGCCGATCTGTGGCAGATGGGACAGAGTGAGAAATACACAGACAGTCCGTACCACAGCCCTACATGTCCCAGACTGGGACGTGTGTTCACAGGCTGCCCCTCCAAGAGCAGAGGCAGTGAGAGGACGTGTGAGCACCGGTCTTCACGGGGAAGCAGTAGGGACAGAGCCCGGCACCACCTCCCGGTTCTCCCTTTCAGGGAAACCAGGGAAACAATAACTAGGAAGAGCTTGACAAATGCCTGGCTTTGAATTGGAGACAATTCACCTGCCTATTGTTTCATTCCTGGAAATTTCACTGCAACTAAGTAAGAAAAAAAAATACCTGAAAGAAAGAAAACAAAGAACAAAATACCCCAGAATTCCTAAAAAACAGGTCTTGGTGCTCTGGCCGGGTGTCAGGCCTGAGCCTCTGAGGTGGGAGAGCCGAGTTCAGGACATTGGTCCACCAGAGACCTCTCAGCCCCATGTAATATCAAATGGCGACAGCTCTCCCAGAGATCTCCATCTCAACGCTAAGACCCAGCTCCACTCAACGACCAGCAAGCTACAGTGCTGGACACCCCATGCCAAACAACTAGCAAGATGGGAACACAAATCCACCCATTAGCAAAGAGGTTACCTAAAATCATAATAAGGCCACAGACACCCCAAAACACACCACCGGACTTGGTCCTGCCCACCAGAAAGACAAGATCCAGCCTCATCCACCAGAACACAGGCACCAGGACCCTCCACCAGGAAGCCTACACAACCCACTGAGCCAAGCTTACCCACTGGGGGCAGACAACAAAAACAATGGGAACTACGAACCTGCAGCCTGTGAAACAGAGACCCCAAACATAGTAAGTTAAGCAAAATGAGATGACAGAGAAACACACAGCAGATGAAGGAGCAAGGTAAAAACCCCCCAGACCAAACAAATGAAGAGGAAATAGGCAGTCTATGTGAAAAATAATTCAGAGTAATGATAGTAAAGATGATCCAAAATCTTGGAAATAGAATGGAGAAAATACAAGAAACATTTAACAAGGACCTAGAAGAACTAAAGAGCAAACAAACAATGATGAACAACACAATAAATGAAATTAAAAATTCTCTAGAAGGAATCAATAGCAGAATAACTGAGGCAGAAGAACAGATAAGTGACCTGGAAGATAAAATAGTGGAAATAACTACTGCAGAGCAGAATAAAGAAAAAAGAATGAAAAGAGTTGAGGACAGCCTCAGAGACCTCTGGGACAACATTAAACACACCAAAATTCGAATTATAGGGGTCCCAGAAGAAGAAGAGAAAAAGAAAGGGTCTGAGAAAATATTTGAAGATATTATAGTTGAAAACTTCCCTAACATGGGAAAGGAAATAGTCAATCAAGTCCAGGAAGCACAGAGAGTCCCAAACAGGATAAACCCAAGGAGAAACACGCCAAGACACATGTTAATCAAACTATCAAAAATTAATTACAAAGAAAAAATATTACAAGCAGCAAGGGAAAAGCAACAAATAACATACAATGGAATCCCCATAAAGTTAACAGCTGATCTTTCAGCAGAAACTTTGCAAACCAGAAGGGAGTGGCAGGATATATTTAAAGTGATGAAAGGGAAAAACCTACAACCAAGATTACCCTACCCAGCAAGGATCTCACTTAGATTCAGTGGAGAAATTAAAAGCTTTACAGACAAGCAAAAGCTAAGAGAATTCAGCACCACCAAACCACCTCTACAGGAAATGCTAAAGGAACTTCTCTAGGCAGGAAACACAAGAGAAGGAAAAGACCTACAATAACAAACTCAAAACAGTTAAGAAAATGGTAAAAGGAACATACATATCAATAACTACCTTAAATGTAAATGGATTAAATGCTCCAACCAAAAGACACAGATTGGTTGAATGGATACAAAAACAAGACCCATACATATGCTGTCTACAAGAGACCCACTTCAGACGTACGGACACATACAAACTGAAAGTGAGAGGATGGAAAAAGATATTCCATGCAAATGGAAATCAAAAGAAAGCTGGAGTAGCAATTCTCATATCAGACAAAATAGACTTTAAAATAAAGACTATTACAAGAGACAAAGAAGGACACTACATAATGATCAAAGGATCAATCCAAGAAGCAGATATAACAATTGTAAATATTTATGCACCCAACATAGGAGCACCTCAATACATAAGGCAAATGCTAACAGCCATAAAAGGGGAAAGCGACAGTAACACAATCATAGTAGGGGACTTTAACACCCCACTTTCACCAATGGACAGATCATCCAAAATGAAAATAAATAAGGAAACACAAGCTTTAAATGATACATTAAACAAGATGGACTTAATTGATATTTATAGGACATTCCATCCAAAAACAGGATATTACACTTTCTTTTCAAGTGTTCATGGAACATTTTCCAGGATAGATCATATCTTGGGTCACAAATCAAGCCTTTGTAAATTTAAGAAAATTGAAATCATATCAAGTATCTTTTCCGACCACAATGCTATGAGACTAGATATCAATTACAGGGAAAAATCTGTAAAAAAACACAAGCACATGGAGGCGAAACAATAGACTATTCAATAACCAAGAGACCACTGAAGAAATCAAAGAGGAAATAAAAAAATACCTAGAGGGCTTCCCTGGTGGCGCAGTGGTTGAGAGTCTGCCTGCTGATGCAGGGGACACCGGTTCGTGCCCCGGTCTGGGAAGATCCCACCTGCCGTGGAGCGGCTAGGCCCGTGAGCCATGGCCATTGAGCCTGCATGTCCGGAGCCTGTGCTCCACAACGGGAGAGGCCACAACAGTGAGAGGCCCATGTACCGCAAAAAAAACCAAAACCTAGAAACAAATTACAATGAAAACACAATGACCCAAAACCTATGGCATGCAGCAAAAGCAGTTCTAAGAGGGAAGTTTATAGCAATACAATCCTACCTCAAGAAACAAGAACATCTCAAATAAACGACCTAACCTTACACCTAAAGCAATTAGAGAAAGAAGAACAAAAACCCACAAAGTTAGCAGAAGGAAAGAAATCATAAAGATCAGATCACAAATAAATGAAAAAGAAATGAAGGAAATGATAGCAAAGATGAATAAAACTAAAAGATGATTCTTTGAGAAGATAAACAAAATTGATAAACCATTAGCCAGACTCCTCAAGAAAAAAAGGGAGAAGACTCAAATCAATAGAATTAGAAATGAAAAAGGAGAAGTAACAACTGACACTGCAGAAATACAAAGGATCATGACAGATTACTACAAGCAACTATATGCCAATAAAATGGACAAATTCTTAGAAAAGCACAGCCTTCTGAGACTGAACCAGGAAGAAACAGAAAATATAAATAGACCAATCACAAGGACTGAAATTGAGACTGTGATTAAAAATCTTCCAACAAACAAAAGCCCAGGACCCGATGGCTTCAGAGGTGAATTCTATCAAACATGTAGAGAAGAGCTAACACCCATCCTCTCAAACTCTTCCAAAATATAGCAGAGGGAGGAACACTCCCAAACTCATTCTACAAGGTCACCATCACCCTGATAGCAAAACCAGACAAAGATGCCACAAACAAAGAAAACTACAGGCCAATATCATTGATGAACAGAGATGCAAAAATCCTCAACAAAATACTAGCAAACAGAATCCAACAGCACATGAAAAGGATCATACACCATGATCAAGTGGGGTTTATCCCAGGAATGCAAGGTTTCTTCAATACATGCAAATCAATCAGTGTGATAAACCATATTAACAAACTGAAGGAGAAAAACCACATGATCATCTCAATAGATGCGGAAAAAGCTTTTGAGAAAATTCAACACCCATATATGATAAAAAACCCTCCAGAAAGTAGACATAGAGGGAACTTACCTCAACATAATAAAGGCTATATATGACAAACCCACAGCCAACATTGTTCTCAATGGTGAAAAACTGAAACCATTTCCACTAAGATCAGGAACAAGACAAGGTTGTCCACTCTCACCACTATTTTTCAACATAGTTTTGGAAGTTTTAGCCACAGCAATCAGAGAAGAAAAAGAAATAAAAGGAATCCAAATTGCAAAAGAAGAAGTAAAACTGTCTCTCTTTGCAGATGACATGACACTATACATAGAGAATCCTAAAGATGCTACCAGAAAACTACTAGAGCTAATCAATGAATTTGGTAAAGTAGCAGGATACAAAATTAATGCACAGAAATCTCTTGCATTCCTATACACTAATGATGAAAAATCTGAAAGAGAAATTAAGGAAACACTCCCATTTACCACTGCAACAAAAAGAATAAAATACCTAGGAATAAACCTACCTAAGGAGACAAAAGACCTGTATGCAGAAAACTATAAGACACTGATGAAAGAAATTAAAGATGTTACAAACAGATGGAGAGATATACCATGTTCTTGGATTGGAAGAATCCACATTGTGAAAATGACTATCCTACCCAAAGCAATCTACAGATTCAGTGCAATCCCTATCAAACTACCAATGGCATTTTTCACAGAACTAGAACAAAAAATTGCACAATTCGTATGGAAACACAAAAGACCCCGAATAGCCAAAGCAATCTTGAGAAAGAAAAACGGAGCTGGAGGAATCAGGCTCCTTGACTTCAGACTATACTACAAAGCTACAGTAATCAAGACAGTATGGTACCGGCACAAAAACAGAAATATAGATCAATGGAACAGGATAGAAAGCCCAGAGATAAACCCACGCACATATGGTCACCTTATCTTTGATAAAGGAGGCAAGAATATACAAGGGAGGAAAGACAGCCTCTTCAATAAGTGGTGCTGGGAAAACTGGACAGCTACATGTAAAAGAATGAAATTAGAAGACTCCCTAACACCATACACATAAATAAACTCAAAATGGATTAAGGACCTAAATGTAAGGTCAGAGACTATAAAACTCTTAGAGGAAAACATAGGCAGAACACTCCATGACATAAATCATAGCAAGATCCTTTTTGACCCACCTCCTAGAGAAATGGAAATAAAACCAAAAATAAACAAGTGGGACCTAATGAAACTTAAAAGCTTTTGCACAGCAAAGGAAACCATAAACAAGACGAAAAGACAACCCTCAGAATGGGAGAAAATATTTGCAAACGAACCAACTGACAAAGGATTAATCTCCAAGATATACAAGCAGCTTATGCAGCTCAATATCAAAAAAACAAACAACTCAATCCAAAAATGGGCAGAAGACATTTCTCCAAAGAAGATATACAGACTGACAACAAACACATGAAAGGATGCTTAACATCACTAATCATTAGAGAAATGCAAATCAAAACTACAATGAGGTATCATCTCACACCAGTCAGAATGGCCATCATCAAAAAATCTACAAACAATAAATGCTGGAGAGGGTGTGGAGAAAAGGGAACCCTCTTGCACTGTTGGTGGGAATGTAAATTGATACAGCCACTATAGAGACCTGTATGGAGGTTCCTCAAAAAACTAAAAATAGAACTACCATACGACCCAGCAATCCCACTAACTGGGCATATACCCTGAGAAAACCATAATTCAAAAAGAGTCATGTACCACAATGTTCATTGCAGCTCTGTTTACAATAACCAGGACATGGAAGCAACCTACGTGTCCACTGACAGATGAATGGATAAAGAAGATGTGGCACATAGATACAATGGAATATTATTCAGCCATAAAAAGAAACGAAATTGAGCTATTTGTAGTGAGGTGGATGGACCTAGAGTCTGTCATACAGAGTGAGGTAAGTCAGAAAGAGAAAAACAAATACCGTATGCTAACACATATATATGGATCTAAAAAACAAAATGGTTCTGAAGAACCTAGGGGCAGGACAGGAATAAAGATGCAGATGTAGAGAATGGACTTGAGGACACGGGGAGGGGTAAGAGAAAGCTGTGACGAAGTGAGAGGGTGGCATGGACATATATACACTACCAAATGTAAAATAGCTAGTGGGAAGCAGCTGCACAGCACAGGGAGATCAGCTCGGTGCTTTGTGTCCACCTACAGGGGTGGGATAGGGAAGATGGAGGGAGATGCAAGAGGGAAGAGATATGGGGATATGTGTATACGTATAGCTGATTCACCTTGTTATACAGCAGAAACTAACACACCATTGTAAAGCAGTTATACTCCAATAAAGATGTTAAAAAATATATATTATTCAAGATACTGATTGTGAGCAGGAATATGACCCAGACAGCATGGGTCTCCCAGAGAAAGTCCAGGCTGGGCCCTGTCTGCCGATGATACACTGTGTTAAAGTATTGCCTTCATTTAAAAAGCTGATTTTGAATGCCTACGGAAGTTGCATATTTTATTACTAATTCCTTATGTCACATTCATTTTGGTTGTTTCTTTTAGATTTTACTTTCCTGACTCACCATTTTGCTTCCAGGCATGATAACAACTGTGCAAAATGATAATCCATCTCTTTCTCTATGATTCAACTGACAGCATTATATCCGACAAAAATATTCTTTTACAATCAAAAGTTTGGAGACCGTTTTTGATTGAATCCCCTTTAAGTGAATCAAATACCTTATAAATTAAAATCACACTAAATGCATGATCTTATTCCTCAGTAGGAATTACTTACAGGCGTAGTTACAGGTGACTTTTCACTGCTTGGAGAATCCACTGTACAGAAAGAAAGGAAAAAAGATCACAATGTGAGTAGCTTCTAATTGTCTTTCTTTTTTGATCGTCTCAGTGGAGTGTGGTTCCTATGTCAGCTTCAAACCAACTTTTTTTGGTTAGCCAAGAGCATTAGAAAATCATGATAAAGCAGACCCCTGAAGCAGCTTGTACCCATCACCAAGAGAAGTTATGACCAGGGTAATATGATTGATCACATCAATTAGCACCAGGTACTACATTATAGGAAGCGAAATCTATTCCTATGAGTGCTCATTTTAAGGCACCTTGCACTCTGGCTTGACTGACCAGTTCCCTCACTGTCTGACACAGAGAAGGATCACACAGAGAGAGGCCAGATGTCATCCAGGAAGTAGAGAAGGTGACACAGTTAACAAGAGGACTGTTACCAGTTCCAGGTAAATGCTTCTAATCTTTGTTTAAAAAAAAGAAGAAGACCGTAAAGAAAGAGGTGAATATTATTTCTTTGGATTTTCAAAATCAAAGTAAAATTCTGCGTATTTCCCCCAATTTTAGTACTAATAACTGGTACTGATATCAATGAACCAGCTCTTTGCTAACTGTGTGCCCCTGGAATCAGAAATGAAGAAAAGTACCAGATATAATTGGTTGCCCACAACATGGATTTTGCAAAAAAGAAATAGAGCTCCCCAGTATGCATTTTACCTGACTGGGAGAAAAACTGGGAACGTCGCCAAGAGTTCTGAACTCTCAGCAGAACGCTGGCAGTGCCAGGCGACTCTAGATCAGATGGCAGAACAGAACAAATAGAAAAACCATGAAAACAGGGCTGAGACTTGAATAGAACCACACTCCCAAGTACTAATGGAGGTTTGGCTGTCATCAGAACAAGGATTGAGAGTGAAAGTATCCAAAGTACAAAATACCTCAATAAAATGCACACAAAACCCGAAGACGTGGACAAAAGTCCATAATGGGCCAGTTTACGCTATTGTTTGGTGTTGGGTGGGAGTTTAGGAGCTCATACTTAAAGGTGATATTGTTAAGATGCTGAATCTCAAAATGATGGGATGATGTGTGATGTAAGGGCAAAGTGCACAGTTTACGTTGCGTTTGGAAAGCACTAGAAAAGTATAAAAGACAGCAGAGATGAGTTCAATTATTCTTACACACTTTATAAATGTTATTATGGAAGTCTGTGGTGGCAGTTATATACGTGTGTAGTAAAAAGATGTGTATGTGTGTATCTGTAACGGGGTGGCATCAAGCAGACAGTAGCTGAAGGCAAGCATTTGCATCCTTAACCTAGATGCTATGCTCATCTGTCATCGTTCTCAATGCAAATAAAGACAGCGGATTTTAAAATGTGCACATATTTTCCTGAAACATCAATTCAAGATATCTTTCTACTATTGGGAGACAGTTGAGAAAAGGAAATCTGTCCTCTTTAAATGTTATTTTATGAATGTTTTCAGAGTATTTAAAGGCTATTTATGCACATGGGTATGTTCAAGGGAAATCTGTGGAGCATCACTAGGGCCCCCACACATCTGCAGTAGCCTGTCTGAGCAGTCGAGAAACAGACCACTTGGTGGAGATGGTGGCATCATCACAGTCCTGGGGAGAGAATGTTAGGTATGGCTCCAGGATTCCTGATCCTGACCCTACAGCTTCTTTGGACTTGATGTGCAGCCTCTGACTAGTCACTTAAATGTATGCTGACTTTTTTTTTTTTTTTTTTGCGATACGCGGGCCTCTCACTGTTGTGGTCTCTCCCGTTGTAGAGCACAGGCTCCGGACGTGCAGGCTCAGCGGCCATGGCTCACGGGCCCAGCCGCTCCGCGGCGTGTGGGATCTTCCCAGACCCGTGTCCCCTGCATCGGCAGGCGGACTCCCAACCACTGCGCCACCAGCGAAGCCCCTATGCTGACTTTTTATAGCTGGGCAAAGCCCTATACCCCCCGCCAACCCCCAATTAAAGACAAATCATGTCTTTTAAGACTACATTTATTAGAGGCCTTTTGCTACTTGAAAGATAGGAACTTTAGACACTCCAAACAAGTATTAATGTTATTTTTACATCTACCAGTGATGTTTTTGGTACACAGTTTAAACACATGTTTCAAGCCAGTGGTTTCCAGAGTGTGGTCCCTGGATCTGCAGCATCAGCATCACCTTTGGGAACTTGTTAGAAATGTAAGTACTGTGGCCCCAGCCCAGACCTACACAATCAGATGCTGTACGGGTGGGGTCCAGAGAGCGGTGTTTTAATTAATCCTGCAGGAGACCCTGCCACATCTCAGGTTTGAAAATTACTGCTATGTCTCTACAATATAAACACTCCTATTTTAAGGAGAGCATTTAAGAATGCTTTATTCCTGCCTGGAACCTTGCTTTATACTCTACTCTTACTGCAACTATTCTGCAGCTACTAGATTATACTGTAGTGCTTATTCTAGGTCAGGTGTTGAGCTAAATGCCTTGTGTGTTTTTTTTTTTTTTTTTGGTTTATCTCATTTAATTCTTCCAACAACCTTATGAGGTTGGTACTGTTATTATTTCCAGTTTACGGGTGACAGAGGTTAGAGAGAACTTGGTGGGTAAGATCATACAGATTAGAACTTGAAGAGCCAGAATTTGAAGCCAGGCCTTCTGTCTCCAGAGCCTGCAGCTGTAATTACAGCTTCCATGAGCCAGACAAGAGTATGGAACAGGTGTATGACAAATATAATCCCATCTTGAAGAATGATTTTGGAAATGCTCTAGTGCCACTGAATTTTATTTTTCATTCACCTTAGATAAAGCATGAAGTAAAGTCCCTTAATTCAACAGCACATTTTACAAAGTCGAAATGCCTTACAACAGATAATTAGATGTAAAAATATCGAAGACAATAAAACTAATTAATATGGCTTAAAATATCTATTTCCTCTCTATATTACTTAGATACACAATTAAAAAGTGCTAGAAATAGGGCAGAATTAAAATCTAAATGTGACCAATTGCTGGCCCAGTTAGGAGAGTTTACTTTTGTCACTTCCCTTCAGGACAGTAGGGCTGACGAATTTAAATCAAATGCTTTGAAGACAGCATTGAACTTGTTTCCACATTAAGAAGCTAGTGATCATCAGTACCTGTACCAATTAATTCCCTCCCGAGTACTTCCTGTTATGCAGATAGAGCCCAACTTATCTCCCAGCCGTCAACAAAGACTAATGGAAGCCAAGTAGCATTCTGCCACAGAGCTGCCCATCCTTGAAAAGAAAAGCAACAAGTCCCCAGCCACAATGACCCTGTACATCCTCTCTTTGCCTGGACTGATAGATCTATAAAGTGTACTGGGGAAAGCACGTTAAAAAAGAAAAACAAGAAACCTTATAGTTCTTGCCTCCTGAACTCTCGCCGTTTTCACATCACATCAGTAAAGAGAGAGAACTCACACCAGTGAAGCCCGGTGGTCTGTCTCTTGTGAAGCATAGTCCCTATGGGTCATGGAATCCTCAGGACCCATCCCCCTACTGTTCACATCCCTCAGGCTCCTTTCTGGTGGTTGTGGGTGCCTGGGGTTCTTACCAAGATAAACGGATTCAAGTTGGCTCTTAAAGAATAATGGGGTGAATTCACAACCTATACATGGCCTAAAGGCACTTGGGGAGTTTGCAGTGGCCATTGCCATTTTAAGACCTTCCTAGGCCCTAAACGCTCATATTTTTCGAGGCCATCCCTCCCTAAATTATACCAAACATGTTAAAATGTATCAAACATGGGACAAAGTGAGAGAGTGGCATGGACATATAAACACTACCACATGTAAAATAAATAGCTAGTGGGAAGCAACTGCATAGCACAGGGAGATCAGCTTGGTGCTCTGTGACCACCTAGAGGGGTGGGATAGGGAGGGTGGGAGGGAGATGCAAGAAGGAGGAGATATGGGGATATATGTATATGTATATGTATAGCTGATTCACTTTGTTATAAAGCAGAAACTAACACGCCATTGTAAAGCAATTATACTCCAATAAAGATGTTAAAAAAATAAAATAAAATATATCAAACATATGAAATATATTAAGGTTTATCCTCAGCCTATATATATATGCGTTCCATATAACTATATATTCTAACTGTAAAGAATTTTTGGAAAGACTAAAGTTTTTGGCTCTGAGTAACACGTTGAATCTATGATCATGAATGTTTCTTGGTAATCATCACGCACAGCCAGGAACTATGACGGGGCAAGAAAATCTGACTTTCTTCCAAAATCACTGTCAAATTAAATGAATATTTTAGGAAGACTAGACAATTAACAGTTAATGAACTTGACATAATATTAAGATCATAAACTCTTTATTAAAGTTATTGATTTTTTATTTTTTAAGTTTTAAAATATTTAAGAGCCAATAAAAATGATTTTCGGGTATCAAATACTGGTATAGGCCCCATTGTGCCTACAGTGTCTGGCTGACAAAACGGTCTTGGCACCTGGGGTTCCTGGCTAAGCCAAACAGAGACTGTAGCTCCAGACCTCCATTCGGAAGTGATTAATTCAGCCATCATGGACTCTGGCAAACCCAACGGCTAAAGGTACATCAACATAAAGGAAGTGATCTGCCTTGAAAATGAAGAATATTTCACTACAGATGGGCCCAGCAGAACACGCAGAACTGAAACAAAACACTTCCATCTTTTTACCTTGAGAACTGAGATTTGGCAAAGGTAATTGGCTGCTTTCAGGCATTTTGTCCAGAAATGGAAACGTCAGGGTTGCTTCTGGTTCTGGAGATTTTGGCTTTACCACCTGGATCATGGGCAACAGACATACATATTACAAGTATTGTCCATTACTAAATGCACAGGTGAAATAAAATGTAAGGATCCATGGCTACAATAAGTCAAGAAGCCCAAACATTTAAATTGTGAATGGAAAATGTTGCCCCTTCTCCAAACCCCTTCATGCTTTTCTACATTAATAGAGAGGTCAATTTTTCGGAGAAATCAAACTAGAGCATAAAAATTTGATGATCATGTTTCTTCAAACTCAGAGGACAATATTCCATATTTGAGATAATACATCACTCTGTTTCATGTTCTTATTGGGATCAATCACGGTTTCTCTTCTTGGTACTACATCATACTGAATTTGTAATGTCAGGAAGTGAGATGTTCCACATAAGATTTAAAAAAAATCTTACTATGTAAGTATTAAATATTAAAGTAATATTACCTTCTAATGGGCATTATTCTTGAGACACTACATACTCCCCCCAACAAATTTACGCAAAGCACATTAAAGACAATATACTGTGCTTGTTGACAAAGAAGCATTATTGTAAATAACCGTTATATCAGACAGTGCCATAGCGATGATGCCCTTAAGGGATTTTTGAAGCATGTTAGACCACATGACCTTATGGTAAATAGATCCAAAGTTACAGGCTTTAAAAATTCTTACGTTTGCTTTGTAAAAACAGATTTTTCTTGTTATTGCTAGTTAATTTTACTTTGTTTCTCCCCAATCGGAAGGGCCTTTGGTAGAACACCCTCCTTCCGATTTGTTGCTTCTAATCAACTGATTTCTGAAAGACCAGATAACCAAACTAACGACCAAAATAAAGAGTCAATAGACTCTGAGCAGAGATCGGAATGAGGAGTGTGGCTGTATCAGTTCCGATGTCCTTTTAGCTGCTTACAGAATCTTCTCTGATTCACTGGCTGGTGGCCATGAAGAGATTAATTTTATGGCCAGTGGGCGAGTGAGGCTCCAGAGCATTTGTTTCATCATAAGTTGATCTCTTATTTGGTCCTCAGGATGATTTAACGTCTAGAATTTCTCCTCAGTAAGATTTTATTTTTCTTGATGAATAATATATTCAACCCTAATGGAATCTTGAAGAAAATACAGTTAATTGTTCTGCATTACAGAGGTCAACCAGATGTCCAAATGAACTTCAGTGTTAAAACATGCGGCAAAACCTAAGGCCTAGATTTACCAAAGTTGACAACCCTCAGATCTTAAGCTCATACCATTTCCTCCATAGTGGAATTGACAAAAATATGTTTCAGATAGTGCGTGGTTGTAAATGAAACAGTTAATCTCAGCAGAAATGCTCAAAATACCCACTATGTAAAAGGTCAGCCCGTGTGCATTGGTACTTTGTTTTATAAAGGTAGCACTCTCAAGTGAAATCAGAAAATAAAAGCTGTTGCAACCACTGTCATCATCTTTCTTTCTTTCTTTCTCTAAAAGTTAACTGTAAAGTAGAGAAAGGAGAAATTCACATGGTGTGAAAAGCATTGGGTTCAAAGACCATTATTCCATTTGCTAATCATCTAGCAGAGATTCTTAACCTGGAGTCCACAGAAAAGAAGTCATGTGGTTATACATATTTCGTACTACTTGATACCAAGGAAAACTTGGTAATGCTGTGTATTTTATGGTTTAATCAATATTATTCTGAGAATAATGTTTACCAGATAGACAAAGGGTCCATGGTGCACGTACACGCGTGTGCACACGTGCAGCGTGCGCGTGTGCACACACACACATACACACAAAGTTAAGAACCCCTGAAAACAATTTTTTCCATAGTAGGGTAGCCATGACACTGGGGGTCCAAAGATGGATCACATAGATGAGGTTACACAGATGAGGAATGCAGATGAATATTTTTTATGTTATGGTATCCATTTTGTTTGATTTTAAAAATATTTTTTCTAGCAATGTTATGAGTTTTCCTTTCATTTTATATTTACATAGGAAAACAGGTCAATTTGCAAGAAGAATAAATAAATAGATTACAAGTGTAATGTGGGTCAGGCACAACCTGCAAGGGCAGGAAATCCTGTCTGCCCCCAACGCTTTTCCTACAGTTAGGGTCTTCTGTTCAGACCTCCAGACCATTTTTTAATTCTCTATGTATAAAAATGGGGGAGTAGCTAGAGTCTGAAATCCCCAAAAGGCATCAGGGAAGCAGGCATTTTTGGGTTCCACCAGGCATACAGCACTCTCAGCATCTTAAGGCCAGGGGCTGTGTCTTATTCACTGTTGAATATCCAGTGTCTGCAGAGTGCTTGGCACATAGTAGGTGCACAACCACTACTGGTTGAGTAGATGATAGATGAACCAGAACTAGAAGTGGTAAAATTTTCACTCTAAAGTCAAATCCAAATTTAGGTTTAATTTTTAAAGTTGGAATATCACCACATAAAGTATCCAGTATGCAAGTCAGTTGTACTCTATCTTGGTGACCCATCAGAATCACCTGGGCACCTTTTGAAAATACAGATGCCTGAGCCCTGTTCCCAGAGACTGAGATTTATATGACCTGGTATCTATTAAATTCTAAAGGGTAACCAAGGTTGAGGACAAGAGGTACAAAAGATGACTTTTAGACTGTGCCTGAAAACAAACTAAATTAATATGAAAGAGATGAGACTCCAAACAAAGAAGAAATTTAATAAAAACAAGATGTTAAAACCCATTATATCAGAATAATAATTTTCTTGTTTCCTTGTTATTCAAGTTCAGAGGCATCAGAAGTACCATTACTGTAAAACAGGTAAATATTGGAAAGAGAATATGGAGTAAGTTACAAATAAACAAGTTCATGCACGGCAAACTAAAACCTAACTGCAAAGCTTTATAACAGATATCTATACCACATTTTTCTTTTAAATGTATATAAATTTTATAAAAATTTTTATTTATATAATTTTTATAAAAATTTTTATAAAAATAATTTTATAAAAATTAGCCATTTAAAATAAATTTTAAAAGATGTTGAAAGAATATATATACCACTTATTATTAATAGAGAGGTAGGTTTCAGTGACTTTTTCTCTCTCTTGCTCTATTTCTATGTTTTTTATTTATATATTTTATGTATACTTACACATACTATTTGATAGATTTGTTACATATTTCCATGTATACCACTGTAAATATACATTAAAAATAAATAGCTATAGGCTGAATGTTTGTGTCCCCCCAAAATTCATATGCTGAAACCCTAACCCCCCAAGGTAATGGTATTGGGAGCTGGGCCTTCTGGGAGGTGATTAGGTCATGGGGGTGAAGAGCTCATGAATGGGACTAGTGATGGTATAAAAGAGACTCAGGACTCTTGGCCCTTCTGCCAAGTGAGGGCACAGCAAGAAGACAGCCGTCTGTGAGTCAGGAAGTGGGTTCTCACCAGATGCTGACTGTCAGCGTCTTGCTCTCGCCCCTCCCAGCTGCCATAACGGACAGAAATAAATTTCTGTTGTTTATAAGCCACCGAGTCTATGTTTTCTGTTATAGCTGCCCAAGTGGACTAACACAGACATCTTTCTATAGGTAGTTACATTTTTTTTTACAATGAACATGTATTATATTTGTATTAAGAAAAAAAAATACAGATCAAAGGTAGGAAACAAGATCAGGAGAGAAAATAAACCTTCATTACAAAACGGTGCCACCATGGCAGTCGGCAGTACCACGAAGCCACGTGAATCGTGGACTTAACGGCTTTAGTCCACCTCACCTTTTGTGACAGCACCAGTTCCACCTTTCCACTCATTTCGTTTTCCGGTTTCTTCTGGTCTTTCTCTTCTGGCACCTCGTTCTTCACCTGGGGGCTGGAGGAAAGCTCCACAAAGGCCACGGTCGGGCTGGATCGAGTCACAGTTGATGTAAAACACTGTGGCTCTGAAATGGAGTTACATTCAGAAACATAAAGAACAAGATGAAAACCATATAAAGGCTCATTGGTCCTGCCATGCCAGGAAGTACACTGAGTACATATCTTGCCCGGGGCAACACGGAGCTGGATTACAGTGTGATGAGAGGTACAAAAGAGCTTCAGGTACTAGAATTCTCTAGGCTCTTTCAAGATATTATTAAAAAATAAAGCAACATAAAACACATCAAAGAACCCCACTATGAAAAACTTAAGTTCTGAATAAGAGTCCCAGTTTACATATGAATAACACTACATGAAACAAAATGCTGGTAGGAAATATTACGAGAGGTGGGTTGGACAGGTGAACATTTATAGATAATTTCTATCCAAATTTCTTTCCAAATGAGGGGCAGCCTGACTCTTCCTTTTGTATTTCAATGTTCCTTTTTAACATCATGTTTTCATAATTGGAATGTGTTAGGGATTGTGTGGTTAAAATCAATATAATGCAATGAAAATTAAGTGTTCTCGGGTATACAAAGAAGAATTTGGTACAGTCTAAAGTGGGTGGAAAAGTCACCACCTGAGGAGGCATATCAGAATGTGGAGGTACAGTCTAGTTTGAAAAAGTATACACTAAAATTTTTAGTAATGACTCTTAATTTACTTTACAATGCCATTTAAAAATAACTTGGTATTAGAAAAGGGTGAGAGGTTTTCATGTTTATCAAAAGAAAAAATGTGTTAAAAATATCGAGAAATATTACTTTAGGGAAGAGTGGGTTTCTATTCATACTCACTGTTCATATTTGTGGCATTACTTTATTCTTTCAAACTATTCATTGGGTTTACCACTTCAGCATCTTTTTTTTTTTTTTTTTTTTTGCGGTATGCATGTCTCTCACTGTTGTGGCCTCCCCGTTGCGGAGCACAGGCTCCGGACGCGCAGGCTCAGCGGCCATGGTTCACGGGTCCAGTCGCTCCGCGGCATGTGGGATCTTCCCGGACCAGGGCACGAACCCGTGTCCTCCGCATCGGCAGGCGTACTCTCAACCACTGCGCCACCAGGGAAGCCCTCAGCATCTATTTTTATGATATATTTTTAATCTGTCTTATTTATTGTTACTGTGTGTTAAATATAACCCTCAGTTTTTAGCATTATTGATTAGGGGAAATATAACTCTCTTATGATGACGGAGATAAACTTTCAACAAAATGAGGGCTTCCCAGGTGGCGCAGTGGTTGAGAATCCACCTGCCGATGCAGGGGACATGGGTTCGTGCCCCGATACGGGAAGATCCCACATGCCACGGAGCGGCTGGGCCCGTGAGCCATGGCCGCAGGGCCTGCGCGTCCGGGGAGAGGTCACAACAGTGAGAGGCCCGCGTACCAAAAAAGAAAAAAAAAAAACGAAGTAAGGTAGCAAAAAGCATGGGTTCCTGTTTTTTTTACAGCAAGATAAATCACTTGGTCAGAATTTCCCCCAGGAAGTCACTAGGTGGCAGCACAACCACACCAGTCACAGACCCTCATTCACTACCTTTCCTGTTTTCATTCTCTTAAGAGTTATCACGCTTTACCTTAAAACTAGTCTGTTATAAAAACAAACCTGATGAGGCAACTTCTGTATTCCCTTTTTCTGTTTTTTCACCATCATTCTCATCTTCTTGACTGTTTGTTTCAGTTTCTTCAGTCGTTGCCTAAAAGAAAGATATTTTTCCACCTTGAATACATTATCCCTTTGAAGGTTCTAGAAGGTAAAGGATTTCTTTCTCTTTTTTCCAGTAGTAATTTTCAGGCCAACGAGGTGAGCTGCCTATATGAATTCACCCTTTTCTATTTCCAGTGGTGAAAGGCTGGGTTTGTCGGAAAGAGACGTTCCGTGAAGGAGACCATAAGTGCTGAAGCAGAACCATGTTATGAGGGCACACAACCCCACTACCTCCCCACCTCCTCTGACTGCCTCTTTTTCCTTCCTTTCACTATCAGTTTTTCAAAATCATAGTTACCACTCTCTTGCTTCCAAATGGCTTTACAGTTGGCTTAGAGTCATATCACCAGTGAAAAAAATATTTTTTTCAAGTTGCAATTAACCTCTCAGTAGCTTGTCTTCAGCACAGATGCTGGTGGCTCTTAGCACTGTGCATTTTATTCTTGAAGTTCTCTCCCTTTCTGGGCTCTCAACAACTTTCTGTTACCCAACTTCTCATATTCCACCCCCCCCCTATAATTTCTGAAAGAAACTGAAGAAGACACAAAGAAATGGAAAGATATCTTGTATTCGTGGATTGGAAGAATTAATATTGTTAAAATATCCCCATTACCCAAAGCAATCTACAGATTCAATGCAATCCCTCTAAAAATTCCAATGGCATTTTTCACAGAAATAGAAAAAAAAAAAACCCTAAAATTCATATGGAAATACGAAGGACCCCAAATAGCTAAAGCAATCTTGAGCAAGAAGAACAAAACTGGAAGCATCACATTTCCTGATTTTAAACTATGCTACCAAGCTACATTAATCAAAACAGTTTGGTACTGGCATAAAAACAGACACATAAATCAATGGAACAGAACATCCAGAAATCAACCCACACTTTCATGGTCAACTAATTTTTGACAAAGGCACCAAGAATACAAAATGGGTAAAGGATAGACTTTTCAGTAAATGCTGTTGGGAAAACTGGATATCGACATGCAAAAGAATGAAATTGGACTCTTATCTTACACCATACACCAAAATCAATGTCTAAATGGATAAAAGACTTAAAAGTATGACTGCAAACCATAAAACTCCTAGAAGAAAACAGGGGGAAATCTCCTAGGCATTGGTCTTAGCAATGATTTCTTGGATTTGGCACCAAAAGCTCAGGCAACAAAAGCAAAAATAAACAAGTGGGACTACATCAAACTGAAATGTTTCTGGACAGCAAAGGAAACAAATAACAAAATGAGAGGGCAATCTATGGAATGGGAGAAAATATTTGCAAATCATACATCCAATAGGGGATTGATATCCAAAATACAAAAGGAACTCTTACAACTCAATAGCAAAAAACATCAAATAAACCAACTTAAAAATGGGAAAAGGACCTGAATAGACATTTTCCCAAAGAAGATATACAAATGGCCAACTGAAGTCATGTATATGAAAAGATGCTCAACATCACTAATCACCGGGGAAATCAAAACTACAGTGAGATATCACCTTATATCTTTTAGGGATTGTTATTATCAAAAAGTCAAAAGAGGGGCTTCCCTGGTACAGTGGTTAAGAATCCGCCTGCCAATGCAGGGGACGTGGGTTCGAGCCCTGGTCGGGAAGATCCCACATGCCGCGGAGCAACTAAGCCCGTGCACCACAACTACTGAAGCCCACGCACCTAGAGCCTGTGCTCCGCAACAAAGAGGAGGCACCGCAATGAGAAGCCTGCTCACTGCAACCGAGAGTAGCCCCCGCTCGCCGCAACTAAAGAAAGCCCGCGTGCAGCAACGAAGACCCAACGCAGCCAAAAAAAAAAAAAAAGTCAAAAGATGGCAAGTGTTGTTGAGAATGTGGAGGAAAGGGAACCATTGTACACTGATGGTGGGAATATAAATTGGCACAGCCATTATGGAAAACAGTATGGAGTTTCATCAAAAATTTAAAATAGAACTATTATATGATCCAGCAATTCCACTTCTAGGTATATATAGCCAAAGGAAATGAAATGAGTATCTCGAAGAGATATCTGTACTCCCATGTTCATTGCAGCATTATTCACAATAGCTAAGATATGGAAACAAGCTAAATGTTGATGGATGACTAGATAAAGAAAATATGTATATATTATTCATATATTCTGATATGTAAGTATTACTATTATATGCACAAATACCAATATTATACACACATATACAATGGAATATTATTGAGCCTTTAAAAAGAAGAAAATCCTGTCATTTGCGACAATATGTATGAACCTGGAGAACATTATGCTGAGTGAAATAAGCCAGACACAGAAAGACAAATACTGCGTGATCTCAGTTACATCTGGAATCTACAAAATTAAAATTAAAAAATGCCAGACCCGTAGTAACAGAGAGTAGAATGGTAGCTACCAGAGGCTGGGGCATGGGGGAAAAGTGAAGGAGAAAAAAAAAAGTAAAATGGTTGTTGCCTGGGTCTGAGGGGAGGGGGCCATGGGGAACTATTGTTTAATGGGTACAGAGTTTCGGTTTAGCAAGATGAGAAGAGTTCTGGAGACGGATGGTGGCAATGGTTGCACAATATGAATGTACTAAATACTACTAAACTGTGCACTTAAAAATGGTTAAGATTTTATGTTTTACTTTACCACAATAAAAAAATGGAAAAAAATTTGTAAAAAAAAATTATTTGCAAATTTTCAAAGTTAAAAAAAAAGACACAAGGAAACTTTAAGCCACTAGCCTTTCAAGCTGCTAAAGAATTTTATAATAGCATCTAGTGGCAAAGATATGCTTTTTCTTTTGGAGGATGGGGTAGTTTTGACATCTTCATAACTAGATGAGCACTTTCTAATGATGGATAACCGTGTATCAATTCTGGAAGAACATAATATTAAATTAACATGCACCTTTAAAACCCTAGGAAGGAAATAAGCATCATATTTATACTACTTAATGGATTTTGTAACTTTTTAATACATCAAGAAGCCTGAATTGAAACCCTTTAAGAGACTTAATGAGTGGAAATGGTTAAATAAACCAAAGTCTCTTTTATTATAGTGAAGTTACATATATATGTTCTCTGTGTGTGTGTACACTGTTATATGAACAACTGACATGAGAGTAGTATTTGAAGACCCACCAGCCTAGCATTACAACAGAATAACCTGGGTTTAATAATTTAAAGTGTCCCCCCCACACATAGAAGTATTAATACATAGTGTTTTTTGTTTTATGATGTTAATATATAAATAGTCAGAGATACTGATTTTTAATATATAAAATACTGTCTGAAATACTGATTTTTACGTTTTCTCCCCAAATGGATTAGATTATGGAAAACTATCTGAGGTTGGGAAACAAATTTGCAGTTAAATATTGATGTACGATGCTCTTGACAACACTGGTGTTTCCAGTGACTGGGAAATAAATAACTACAAAAACTGAGCCAAAGCCTTCCCAGCCCAAACAGGAACAAAGAAATGGACATATTTTATTAAATCTTAGATGCCATCAAGTTTAAGTTGTATTATTTTAGGTACTACTAAGAAAGAAAACAAACTACTAAACAAACTAAATAGGACACACTATTGATTATAAGACATATCCTGAAAAAAAAAAAAAGACATGTCCTGATTTAGAGGTGCTCAAGTGTGGCAAGTGTGCCCCTTGGAATCAATGAAATAAGATAATTCATGAAGTCCTTTAAACATAGTTTTTTTAAATTTATTTATGTTATTTATTTATTTTTGGCTGCACTGGGTCTTCGTTGCTGTGCACAGGCTTTCCCTAGTTGTGGCGAGCAGGGGCTACTCTTTGTTGCGGTGCGTGGGCTTCTCATTGCCGTGTCTTCTCTTGTTGCAGAGCACGGGCTCTAGGCGCACAGGCTTCAGTAGCTGTGGCACGTGGGCTCAGTAGTTGTGGCTCACGGGCTCTAGAGTGCAGGCTCAGTAGTTGTGGCACATGGGCTTAGGCTCCGCGGCATGTGGGATCTTCCCGGACCAGGGCTCGAACCCGTGTCCCCTGCATTAGCAGGCGGATTCTTAACCGCTGCGCCACCAGGGAAGCCCTAGACATAATTTATAATGCAGAAGAGACAAAGTCCTCAAGCACTACTTCAATAAGGCTGATTTTTCTAGCACACCTCACTTCAGTAATATTTTACTTATGCATGACTAATGCAGAACTTCGATTTTCAAGAATACTCATGTTTCTGGATGCATTTCTATGTGGCTTAACACTCAAATACTGAACTCCCAGATGACCCAATTTATCTTCCCTTAAAATTATGTTTTAAAGGTTATACACTGTTGTCACTGTAGCCATGGTCAATATTTACTAGATTTCCCACATGTCAGCACTCGATGTGGATCACCTTCCTTAGTCCTCAGAGCAAGCTTGTATAAAGTATGCACCAATACGATTCCCTTTATACAGGTGAGGAAGCTGAGGCCCGGGAGGCTAAGTCACTCACCCAGAGTCACATCGCTAGTAGGCAGGGGAGGTAGGAACCCTGACCTGTGCTGGTAACCTCAATGCTCCAACATCTGGACTTGGAGTCACACCCACTGCCAACTTCTCCCCAGGTATTTAAAGGTTTTGACCCATAAGAGGCAATCCCGAACCTGAGTGTCCCAAGTTTATTGCTGAAATGATTCAAACTGCCCTTTCCATGCCCTTTCCTTCTCATCCATTCTACCTCATCCTTTCCATTCTACCTCTCATCCATTTATTATGCAAAAGATGAGAACTCTCCGGGATCTCTCGGGACAGGGGGCAAGTTAGCCAAGTCTCCACTTCCCAGGGCAGCTTGAGACCGGACCACCCCCAGCCATTACCCCATCTTGAGGCTTTTGATCCAGGCCAGGTTCTGAGCGGGGCAGGGACCCAGCATGGTATCTGACATAGAGCCAACATGTAACCCATGATAGGGGAGCAAATGTTAGATGCATTATTTATGAAATTTATACTGTCAAGCTTAGTTTAAATGCATACTAGTCATCAAAATCAAGCTATTACTAACAAAATATTCAGGATAAATTAAGAGAAAAAGCAAGTTACAACACAATTTGAATAACATGATGCCCCCAAAATATTTTATATACACTGAGAAAAAGAGAAGGACGCACATTTTAAAAAATCTTAACTTCTGAGTGGCTGGAGTAATAACTAGTTTATTTTTTTTATGGTTTTCTATATTCTGCTATATATATATAGACTATATATAATCAAGGGAAATCCCAAAGCCAGTTTAATTAACGTCTGTCTGATACTCCATTCTGAAGTCTTGTTACTTTTGTACTCACATCATTACTTCAAAGGTAATGAGTTCAAAATTGGCAGTTTTAACCAGTGCCGATGGACTCAGAGATTTGCCTGAAACAAACCTGTCTTGCTGGAAAATGTGCTTTACGGCCCACACGTTCCTTTGGTTATAGCTGAAAAGAGGAGAAGCCTTCCCTTCTCCAACTGGTAATACTGTCTCAAGAATGAAAATAAAAACAGATCCCTGGACATGAATGAATGAGAGCACAGAAAGGTTACAGGGGCCTAAGCCGGGAGTTGGCGTCCCCCTGACTAAGAACACCATCTAAACTGGCCCTGGTGCCAGACCGAGCCCTGAGGCCACAGGTGGGAGGTGGCAGTTTCCTGGCTTGAGAGGGACATGGTCTAGCCACAGATCTGCCTGGCTTTGGGCTGTTCTTTTAACAAGAATCTTACTGGTGAACCAGCCCAGAGAGCGTCTCTGTGGAATGAATTGGATATATGAAGCAGGAGAGGACAAATGGTCCTGAGACCCAGGGTCTGAGTGGCCCTGTTTCTAGGACAGAGGAGGTATGAAAGCTTGGACTGATCATTTAACCTCTACGGGTTGGAAGGTGTGATGTCCAAGGTCCTTACCTGAGCTGCTATTCGGTGACTCTGACTGATTGTCCGGCTCCAGTCCTGAAGAACTTATCTGGACGCAAGCCTGGAAAATCAGTCTATTTATGTCTTGGCACCAGGACCCAGGTGCCACATATGCCATGCATATGTTTCCCTTTTTGCTTTTATATCACCAAATATCTATTTTCACTGGTTGAAACAGGATCTACGTGGAGAATCAGCCTTTCCACTCCTTAAACTTTTTCTTTTTGCCTTAAACTTCTCCAGCCAACAATGTGCGGGTCTGACCCAGGTTTGATTTTTTTTTTTGTTCCTGATGTATACTATCTTGAAGTCAGTAAATGCTTTCAGACCTAAATATCTTTAATGACTTAATTAGAGTATTAAATCTAATGCTCTTGCAACTACTTCTGGATGGAGTAAAACAGTTTCTAGAGAAATGTCTGTTGACATCTAAAAGGAATCTGCAGTTGGTCACAGTTGTAAGGCAAACAGCACCTACTCAAATGCCTTCACCCTGCTCTCACTGCAAAACGAAATGTTTCAAGAAAGATCTGATTGTCTGTTTTCCTGGATCAGAAAACATTAGTAAAGTACTGAATTTTCAAGAGGAAGGCCTAGAGCTTTGTCAAGGTGGAAAGATCTTGTTACTTAGTTTGAGAAACGCAGACGAAGTTGTTTAGATCCCTCAGAGCTGAGTCTGGCCGTTGGTCCATGAGGGAGAATTGCCACAGACCCGGTGGGAGGGTGCTGCCAGCGCAGAGGGCATGCAGGACATCGGTTGGGATGAGCTGGCAAGAAGGCGCTGACAGGAGGTCAGCGGGTGAGAGTCCTGGGGGTTTAGGTGGCAGAGGGAAGCCAGACTTGGGAAAGAGTGAATAATAGGAGAACCAAAAAGAGCTGCTGGAAGAAGCGTGTGAGCATCTGCAAGGGCAATCGTCTTCTGGAAAAAGCTGTTCATGTCTGTTTGCTTCCTAGAGAATTACAGCTGGAGCTACTGACAGGCTGAGTTGGAAGACAACATGGAATTTATCCCATTTGTTTGAAATTCACATCTGTTCAATATGGTGATTCTGATGACCTTACTTTAACCTAAAAAACTTTGCACCTATCACCCTTTCAGGCTTCTGAAAAATATACGGTAACTTTCTTTCTCCCATTTGTTGAATGACAATGTTAAAACTAACTTAAGGGCACCTCTGTGAGTCACTGTGACATCATGCTAAGTGCTCTATACATATGAATTCTCACGATAACCATCAGATGCCTATACTATTATTATCCTTATTTTAAATATAAACCGAGGCTCGGGGCGGGGGGGGGTTTGGTCTTTGACCTAGTGCATGGGGTACTTTAGGTATTTTAGGAAAGGGTCATTTTTGGCAACAACAAGGCAGGAAGAGATTCAAAGACAAGTATAGCTCACAGTGGATCAAGAAAACACTAGACTATCTTGAAGGGAGACATTTCTCTGTAGGTCACTAAACAGGATAAATTAGTCCTTAGATTAAAAGACCTTCCAAATTCTTTTCCAATCCTGGATTCTACAAGTCTAGTATTTGTGCTATGATATGATTTTCTTACAGAAGCCAATATTTTAAAATGCAAAAAAAAAGTGAGTGTTAGATTTCCACTGGGAAATATCTCAGGGATAACTGGGAGGGGCCGTGGGAGCCCCGATCCCTCTGGGTGGAGTGTATGGCATCTAGTCACCCTCATCACCTCCTAGCCCTGTGATCCCCTGTTGAGGTCTTTGCTTCTGCTAGTCGCAACATGAGGAACAGCTTGCTCCCTCTCCGTTCCAATGCAAATCCTACAAGTTGACTTTGAAACTCACATAAAACCTTCCCAACTAGACTAACTGCAGCCTACCATGATCTTACCTGTTCCTTGCCATTTTATGTCCCTCTAGGCTTCTAACCCTGTTTTCTAGCACTTAATTAAATATTATTTTACATGCTTTGCTAGTTGCTTTATGAAAATTGCTCTCATAGCAAGTTTATGAGTTTCTTTTTCAATTTCAAAAATGGGCCACAGAGTAGGTCACTTATTCATGCTTATCAGGTTAACGGACAACCATCGGCACAACGGCTCTCATGATCTCATTACCTTAAAGGTGATTCAGATGAGGATGATCTGGAGTTTGTTGGTCTCAATAGATATAACCAGAGTATTAAAAATTAATAACAAGCCAAACTTAATTTAGGATCTATTTCTAAAGTAAGAGTCGATGGTCCCAAGAGTTTCTAATGAGAAAGATGAGGTAGAAGGAACCTGAAGACATGACGTCATACGCAAAAGTGGTTGTGCTGACCCAAGAGGCTGACCCTCCAACCTCACACCCCGTGGCCCATTGCAGCGTGGTGCCCACCCTTCTCTGCCGCTCGGCCTCTCCGTCTGAATTAATGCTCCTGCCTACTGGTACTGTGCCCTTTGAATAGTTCCAGCTCACCCTGAAGGAACTGTGACATTTTAGTGGTGGGTGAGGCTACTCCTTTGTAAAAAGTATATCTGTTGGGAATGCAGTTTTGGGAAGAAAGACACTATTTAAAAAGAAGAACACTATTCCTTTGACAGCCCCACAGAATGGGGCAAATGAATTAGAAACAGCAAATCAAGGCAAGCTGGTAAAAAGGCCTGGGAGGCTGTTGAGCGCAGCTTCCTGTTTTAAGCTGGTCACCATATTTTGCCATGACCAATGAATTCTACCGTTTCAATGGGAATATACTGGCTGAAACACAGTCAAGAAATGCTTTTCCTGGAACATGGAGAAGGAAGTAAAACGAGGAGTAGGTTTAAAAATGGCTCTTAGGGGATCTCCCTGGTGGCGCAGTAGTTAAGAATCTACTTGCCAATGCAGGGGACACGGGTTCGAGCCCTGGTCCGGGAAGATCCCACATGTCACGGAGCAACTCAGCCCGTGCGCCACAACTTCGCTCACCACAACTAGAGAAAGCCCATGCGCATTGAAGACCCAACACAGCCAAAAATTAATTAATGAAAAGAAAACGGCTCTTAGGATAACATATTATAAATGGAAAACTTTTGGTGTCATAAGTTGTAAGCGAGTATGAAGAGTGTTTTGGCTAAAATTTCATGAAGTGCAGCTAACAACTTGGCTCGAAGTCTGATACATACAGGTAGTTATCTACCCAGAAAATAACGTAGTAGCCCCTGACATGGTTAATTCAGGAGCCTAAAGTACTAGACATGAGGTAAATAAATGCTATGACCTCTTCAGAACCACTAGCGTTTATTGAACTAGAAATCACTCCAAACTAGGCAGTTTTTTCCAGAGTAAGAGACTCCCAGGCTCTTCCATGAGATTAGACCTCAGGCTGCCTAGGATCACAATGGTTTCCAGAAAAAAGTCCACAAGGCCACCTTTTGATTAGGGCTTTCCTTGTTATACCGTATATACTTCTGAAATAACATGATTTCTTTCAGATCATCTAATTTTGCCTCTCTTGAAACAAGATACTTTTGGGGCAATGTAACCAATGTGACATCTTTCAATCCATCTTCTCTTTGCCATTAGAGAGTATAGCAGTACAACTACCGTTAAGGTGGAAAATGCCTGGCAGTAAGAGACAATAGGCTATTTTCTTTTTATGTTGCTCATTGTAAAAATAAGAAAATTAGTAATTATTGAGAATGAGTATTTTTTAAGGGAGGTTTAGTAAAACCCCAAAACAAACAAGTAAAACCCCCTTTTCTTCTGTTTACGATTCCATATAGGATTGATAAAGCTTTTTCCCCAATAGGTTAGAAGCTTCGAACAAGACAGATTAAACAGTTGGTGTGGGAAGTTTAGACCTTATACCGTCTGGTCTCTTTACTTATTCCTTTAACTTCTGCTGGTAAAAAATCTACTCCGCCAAGGGCAGGGTTCCTCCCAGATTCAAACAACAAAATGGTCAGAGGGCAGAGGTAAAGGTAGAGAATGGACACGTGCCTGATAGCAGAGCCCTTAGGATTTGTTCTTGGAATTAATCTACTGGGCGTGACTAATCCCTGTGTACCTCTGTTATGGGACCAGTGTGGCTCCTACACTGTTGCTTCTCCAAAGTACAGGGACAAAGAACTGTGCTCAACAGTATGTGCAAAGGACCTGTGGCCTGATGGACAGAGTAACCAGATTGAGTCATGGAAAGGTACTTATGGAGGGAACTTAGGAAACGCTCATCATTAAGTGTGGCAAAAGAAAAATACGAACAGAATTACTAACTGTCCCAGAAAAGCAATCCTACCACTGCAGTGTCTAATTAATTGGGGGAACTTATTTAAATTTAAGAGCATAAGTTCATGTTGACTCTACTAGTAAAGTTCCCACACTCCTAGCAGAACTCAGTCTTCCATCTCATGATAACTCATAAGAACTCTTCAGAGGTGGTAACATTCATGCAAATGAAAAGTAGAACTAAATTCCAGGTTGAGGGATTCAGCCTGTGCCTTGATCACAAAACTTTTCTCCTAGAGACCAGCAAACATGTTACCATGGTGAGGAAGTTATTTTGGTCCATTCCACTTTGAATCTCTTTCTAGGGCTTGAGCACTGTGAGGAAGAATTAAATCCTCTCAACTCCTCTGCGAAAACATATTTTATTCTTCAAAAGGCAAATCCTGGAGATAAGAAAAATAATATCTAGTCCTCTGGATGGGTTTAGCTAGCTGGGTCATTTAACTTAGCCCTGGAGCTGGAAGACAAGTTTCCCTCTGGATCAAACTTTTCTAGGTGCTGGGGGAAAAAATTGTGACAGTTTCCCCCATCCTTTATAATTCCAACCCAAACACTATAAATTAAAACCACAGAAATCAGCCTCTGGTGAGAACAGATAAGGCTGAACAGAGTCCGATTCTACCCCAAAAGCCGGCCTGTATCTGTGGTACTGACAGTTGGGGTTTGATCAGCAAAACCAGCACGAACCCTGGTGAGAGATCTAAGAAAAAGTGTAATCTTCTTGATGACGTTTTATACTCCAAATAAGCAAATCTAATGTTATTTTGAGTTCTCCCTTCTGCTATTCTTGAATTACCCTACATTTTTCAGCTTGGCCATTCAATAGTACTTCTAATTACACTGGATTTCAGGGGCTAAACCAATAAAAAAATTAATTTGATTTTTAATGAGTTTTTTAAAACTAATAAGAAAGATGCCCTTTCATACATATTGTCAAGGATGGAAAGTCAGGTTCTGGTGGCACCAGTTATTTTCAAATTATTTTAACAAGTCTGATGGGGTCCTGAAAAGACAGAAATGAAGGTATTTCAGAGATTTATTTCTTTTTCTAAAACACTAGACACCAATCGCAGGGGGACAAGAAAAAGGTTTTTACTCGTAACACATGACACCTTCTGTTATATTCCTCTGTTAGGGCTGAACTGTGTCCTCCCCCCTATTTATATGTGGAAGTCCTAAACTCAATTACCTCAGAATGCGACCTTATTTGGAAACAGGATTTTTGCAGATGTAATTAAATTAAGACGAGGTCATACTGGAGTGGAGTAGGTCCCTAATCCAGTATGACTTGTGTCCTTATAAAAAGGGGAGATTTGGACACAGACAACACACAGGGAGAGTGTCATGTGAACATCAAGGCAGAGATCAGGGTGGTGCATCTACAAGGCAGAGAATTCCAAAGACTGCCAGAAAACCACCAGAAGCCAGGACCAGATTCTCCCTCATAGACACCAGAAGGAACCAACCCTGCCAACACCTTGACTTTGGACTTCCAGCCAGCAGGACGATGAGACAATTAATATCTGTTGTGTAAGCCACTCAGTTTGTGTCACTTCGTTATGGCAGCCCTAGCAAACCAATACACCTTCCTAGAAAGACATGATCGTTATCAAGACCTACTTATTTTTTTTTAAATAGATTATTTCACATTGAAATTATCCCGAAGAGGAAAAAAAAAGTTTGCTTCTTACCGTCAGCTCTTGGGGAAGAGAACTTGGCTTCTTTATGTTGATCTCAATGCTACTGTTGTCTTGTTTCAGCTCCATGGGGGACCCATGCACTCTGGCCACACCTTCAAACATCTGGGATTTGGTCAACGAGGGGGCAAGTGCCACGGGGGGACACTCTCTTTCCTTCTCCTCCTCGTCAACGTGAACCGTCTCTCCATTCATGGTGACTTTCCCATCTACCTGTAAAAACCGGAATGAACAAGAACATGCTATTCCCCAGCAAAAGATTATAACAAAATAACACGTTCAGAATCACCTTAAATCATTAGCATTTAATAATCACGGTCTAACAAAGAATAAGGTCTTTTATATGCTTCGGTCAGTTCTAGAAACTAGGGCTCCTCTAAATGCCATCTTTGAAGGCTTCTTTAAAAGGTGGTCTGCCTTCTCAGGCTGCTTCACGTTAGAATACATTTCATGTTCACCTTACTGTGGGTCTGCTTTTATTTTGCAGTATAGAAAATCAAGGGCATATCTGGGTTCCAGTAATCTTTCATTTACTTTCTGACTGCTAATCCACAACTTTGAGACTTTTTTTTTTCTGATTAGCATATTAAATTAGGTGGAGCTCATCTTAGATCAGGAATATGTCACAGGTTATCCTGTCATGGTCAGGAGCAATGGGTACTTTTTGGAAGCTATCATGGAGGGCAGGGAACCCGGTGCTATGCTATGTGACAGTAAATCCCTATTTCTAGTTAACCGGACCATCCCAGTTTCTTCAAGAAAAAGAGGACATGCATATTAAGATATTTTTGTTTTGCACCCATGTCTAGGGAGGGTGGTGGGAGCGAGAAAGAAGGAGTGACAGTGGTTAGCCTGGCTTATTAAAAGGCATCTAGAAATCTCTGTCTTAAGGTCTGACAGTATGTAGCGTAGTCCTGAAAAGAAGCTCTGCAGTGAGACGGCCTCAGAGTGAGCCCTGGCTCTATTGCTTAACAGCCATGTAATCTTCAACCTCGGTTTCCTCACCTTTATGATAATAGTATTCCTTAATGATGCTGTTATGGTGATTTTATGGATTAATATATGCACAGGATTTAGAACAGTATCTGACACATTGTAAGTATGTACATATTAGCTATTGTTCTTAGTAAACCTTCTAAAATCTTTTAAAAGGACTAACAGAAGGGCAGATGCTAGTTATAGTTATTTACCCTAAGTCAGTGGCTTGTATATCTATTGTCTGTGATCCATGAAGTTGAAATCACAACTGAACGCACACATGTAAAGATAACTGAAACGAAGTTTTGCAAAATAATATTTATCTTTTTTTATGTGTGATGCACTAGGCTGTTTTTTAAACATTGTATTCTATTCTACCTCCCTTTTTTTTTTTTAAAAAAGAATGCTGATTCCAAACCACTAAATTGATTTCATAACCTAGCAACAGGTGGCAACTCTCAGTTCGAAAACACTGCCTTAAACCTTTTACTTGCTCTTCCTTTACTCTTAAATCTACTGTACTAAGAAACTGAGCCTGTATTCCCTGTCTCCTGTGCCCACCTCCTCCCCACAACACACACACACACGCACACGCACACACACACACACACAATCACACCCCCCCTTAGCTTCAGTTCTGGCATTATCTGGCAACAACTGTTCCATTTACATACTACCATACAAGTGGGTCCACCCACTCAATGGTGGGGCTGTGAACAGGGTTGACAGCCATGAAGACCTATGATGAGTTGAGGGCTCACTGGTGAGCCCCAGCTCTGAAAGGATCTCTATCCAGTTCCTCAATCCACCTCTCCTGAGGCCTCCACACTGTCTTGCCACAATGGCAAGGGACTGGCTTTTCTCAGGGCCAAAGTCTTGCCATGAAGTCATCTATCCTAATTCTTCTGTTGAAATGATCACACTGTGCTGTTTATATTAAGGATAGGAAGTGGACATCTGGATTAATTGATCAGCTGCCTTGGATACCAACTTAAATAAATGTATTCCCTATCCCTGTGCTGGGCCACCTCAACATCAAACCTTCCTTCATGAAATCGCAGACAGTGCATCACCGTGGGCCCTAGGTGAAGGACAGCTGCTGAGGTGCTTAGGTGGCCTGCCGAGCACATACGATCATGTGTATATCTGTGTGTGCACGAGTCTGCATGATGAGCAGCTCATCTTCTCAGGAAAAACTTAGTGTGTTTATTCAATAAACAGTTGCTGAGTGCCTAGGCACCTATGCCAGGCACTCAGGATGAAGCTATGAACAACAAGGACACAGTCCCTGCCCTTCGAGGGATAAACATCTCAATTCAACCCAGATGAGACAGCCAGGACATTTTTCTTTTGTTTCATCAAAGCCTAAGGCACAGATTTTGAAGATACATTCAGAGTTATCTAAGCAAGAGTCAGAAAGTGTGGTTTGGTTCCCTCTGAAATTCAATAGGAAGATACATGGCATCCCACTGCTCAATTAGTTTAGTTTAGCAAACTTTCTTTACAGTCACATGTCCGTGTCTGCTACTGATGAATTCCACCTGTCTTCTATTATGAACCCATGTGGTGTGCAGGGACAATCAGAACTGATTTTTCTTTATAGTCAACATAGCTTGAGACAAAGGATGAGCACTTCCTCCTGATGTGAGGGAAAATACTAGAATTTGAGGAAGAAAAAAGACGTTTGACTGTCTTCGATTCTTTGGTTCTGGTACATCACTTTACACATTCATTGGCAATCCCTCCATCCCCCAAAACAACATACTTTCTTCCCACTTAAAAAATTAAAAAAATCTGTCTCATCTGAGAACCAAGTACATCCCATGTATTCCTTGTATTCTTATTTTTTTGTATTGTAGCAACTTTTTAGATATGATGGTAGTTTCTTCCTAAAAGAGAGGTAGCTGTATATACTTCTATTTAAGCCAAAGGCAACCAAAATTTTGTTTTGAGGAATTTGCAATACCTCCAGATAGCTGGAGATACCTAGGGTGCTGCTAAATTAGGGTTTGTTATGACTACTATAGAGAGACCATGGCATCATATCCAACTATGAAACAGACATTGCTCATGGAGATGACTCAACCACCAATCTCACGGAAGCCCATCAGTATTAAAAACAGGAATTGAGGGGAATCATCTATCCCTTAACTATTTGCAAACCAAATCTCAGAGACACATAAACTTCACAATCATACATGTTAACACATTTTGCTTTTGTTTGATAAAAACAATTGCATCTTCTTGAGGCAAGATGCTTCCTTCCAGTGATTACCTGGGGTTCAGTTTAGGTTCTACCCTTAAGGAACTCATCCTACCTTGAAGGTCTTCAGGACCTCTTGAGAGTTTTTGGGCTGGGAGTAAGGCTTGGGTGTCAGCATAGGCACTGCTTTGGGAGTGACAGTTTTGCTTGGAGACCCACTGCCTGCTGACATGCTGGCATCCAGTACACTGGTACGAGCGATGGTGGTTTCCACGGTGGCAGTGAATTTGGGTGGAGACAGTGACTGTTGCCGCAGGTATTTCATGGGGTTGGGGTCATTCAGGAAGGAGGATAAGTTTGGCTCTGTTGAATGGCTTCTTTCCAGAATTTTTGGCATCTCCAAGCGTTCAAGGACAGCTTCGCTGATGGTGAACCTCTCGATGTACTGTTGGAGGATCCTTTCCGCCTCCTCCTGGGACCGTGCATTCTTGTATGCCTCATGCAACTCCCTCTCTCTCCGCTCCCTAAAGGATGGGCATGGGAGGGGAAGCAAGAACAAAGGCAACAGTCACAGGAATTGCAAAGCAGACCTTGGTAGAGCTGAAGGAAAGTATAATATTGGTGTCAGAGCCATGGTGATAACCAACGATTTTTAGGAAAAGCACATCTAGATAATACTGTACATTCAACAACGAGAACAACCACAGAAAGAACCCACTTTTCCTGGACAATTTCCCTGTAGGTTTTGATGCTTTTCCTTCGTTCACTCATCCCATCCTCTCCAGCCAGTAACTTCTCCATTTTTTTCCTTTCTTCCTCTTTCTTGATTAAGTCCTGAGAAGCACTTCTTCTACGGCTCTTCCAACGAGCCAGGTCCTGCAGGGGTGGGGGGAGGGAGATAGAACATTTTTCTTCAGGCTTGCACATAATTCCATTTCTACTCTTCAGGGTTGAGTAAGCACTGACTATCGGCCAGGCTAAGACATTCCTGTACATCCAATGTAAGTCTGGTTGGAACAGGACTACCTCGAAGGCAGGAGCCCTTCAGAAATATCTACATTATCCATAGCAGGGCAGCGCATTTATTTAAACACCGTAATGTAAAATTTGTGATCAAATTCCATGTCAGTTGCCAAATTTTAAAGTATTGCCTCAGAGGGTATTGTAAGAAACTTCATTTCTTGCTATTTACAACCTCTGCATTGTGAATGGACTCGCTGACAACAGAATGGTAGGAATTAACCACAGACCTACAATTCCCTCAGGGAAGGAAGAAAAGACAGAAAAAAAAATTGGCTTTGGGGTCTTACAAAACCAACAATTCTGTACGTATTAAGTCATCTGATCCTTTCAAGAACCTCACCACAAATCCTATGGGCAGTTAGAGCATAATGTTGAGGACTTAGGATTCTGGAGTCGGACGGGTGGGAGTGCGGCTGTGAGAAACAATCCTAGCTCTATCTCTTCCACGCTTTGGAATCTCAGGCACGTTCCTTAGCCTCTCTGCACCTCAGTTTCCTCATCTCTAAAATAGAAATGATAATAATACCTACGCTTACAAGCCTGTTGTGAGGGTTAAATGAGGTAGTGCACAGACATTAATTATTACCACATTTAATCAACTTTAGAAAAGTTAACTTTTTTGACTAAAGGTAGAGGCAAATCTGCAGTAGCCACCTCAGAGGGCTCTGTGAGGATGAAGTAATCCACTCTTCCTCCTCTCATCCCTATCTTTAGGCTTCTCCCCTGCCCTGGCTCTTTGCTCTTAGCACACAGATGATCCCAAGGCCCCCGTCAGGCCCTGGAGCCTTCCTTACTGGTTACAATCCTGGCTCTCTAGCTCACTAGCTGTGTGACTTTGGACAAGTTACTTAGCTGTTCTGGGACTCATCTGTAGAACTGAGGACCATCATAGTTGCTAGCTCATTGAATTATTGAGAGGATTAAAGAATGATTACATGCAAGGTACTTAGAATAGTACCTGTTACTGGTACGCTCTCGATGTTGGCAGTTATCATTGTCATCATCATTATTATCATCGATTCTAAATATATAGTCTCAAAAGACAGTCCCTCCTCAATTCTGCATCCCGTGCCAGTTGCCTCCCTTCTGCTCCCCTCTTTTTTGTGGCCAAACTTCAGCAAGGGTACTTTCCCTAATGCCCACATGGACTGTGTCACCGTTTGAAGCCCTCTAGGGGCGCCCTTCCTCTGCATGGCTTTCCAGCCCAAGTCTGATTTTCCAGCCCCGCTTGATTTTCTGCTCCAAAGGGCCTCTAGCCCAGCGGGCAGAGCAGTCTCCCCGCTGCCCACGGCCCTGCACGGCACTCACATCTTGCCATTTGTCATCCTCTTCCCGCAGCTGGTTGTTTATCAGCTGCAGCTGCTCCTGGCGGGCCCTGCTGTGCGGCTGCACCTTGGACTCCTCCTCACACCGCATGTCGAACATACTCGTGCTCCTGCGTGTGGAGAGAGCAGACGACGGTGGACAGGGATCAGTGCTCCGCAAGTCTCCGCGCATTTGCAACGTCCCGCCGCGGCGGGGCGCTCTCGCGTTTGGAAAAACTGCCCCCTTCCCTCCGCAGCTTAAGGCAGCAGCGTGATTTGCAGTCTGTTCATCCCTCGGCCTGCAGCAGCGGGCATGCTAGCAGCCTCACCTCTTCTCCTTTTGCGGCAAAAAGCAAAAATGTGACCATCTTTGTCTTCAGTGATGGCAGAATCAGGCCAATCTAATTTTATATGTAGGGGTCAATATATGTTTAAAGTAAAGGGCTAGAAAAAGGTATTTGAAGCTCTGGGCTCGTCTCACTTGTATTAGAAAGTAAAATGAAGAGAGTTAAAATGTATAACTTGGGGAGAATTGATAGCGAGGGAGAGTGGTGTCCCCTGAAGTGAAACTTAATTGCAGTAAATGCTTCTTTGTGTAAAGAGCTGGCTTAAATGCTTTCTCCGTTAACTGAGGCAATTTCTCCATTTTCAAAAAGAAAAAAAATATGTCATACAGCTTCAAGTCTAAGGCACCACCTTTTCCTGTTGTATTTTCTGAATTTTGGTTGCATCCAACAGCTATGTATTAATGAAATATACGTCTGATGTGGTTTATTTCTATGTCCTGTAAAACTGTCTGTAAATTGATAGTGTGTTGATGGCACCTTGGAATCAAGAAAATATTTTATGGTAAGATTAAAGGATAAAATATATAAATCAGTATATACTTTGTATCCTAAAATTCTCACCATGATTTCACTTTATTTTTGTCAGGATACCTCTGAATCTACTCTTTTAAAAGCAATAGCATTGGGAAAGCAATTTTTAAAAACCTTTAGGCTGTTCATATAATTGATATATTCTATAGGAGCTTATTAAATGTTGGGCAAGACCGTAGGGCCTTTGCTGCGATGCTTATGTAGACCTTTGCTACAACGAAAGCTGAAGCAGCAAGATGAAAATAGAAATAAAAACCAAAGCAAAATCTTCCCGTTTTTTTCTCTCAAAGAAATGACTAACTCTGGGAACCAAATGGGTTATAGAACACTCAAATCGAGTGGAGGGCTGTTTAAGAACAGAAGACCGATAGTCCATTTTTGAAGCCAGCTTAACACAAAGAAAAAGAAAAGCCATGCATTGAGACGCCAACTAGTTCCAGACATCAGCAGTGATGTCCAAAATAGGCATGCCCATGGCCAGACAGTGCACAGTAGCAGCATCACCGGATGCTAGTGGGTTCCTCAGCAGGCAGCTCTCTGGAAGGAGAAGATGACCCCAAAGCAATGGCTGCCCACGTTCATTTCGGTCCGCCCAAATGAACTTGCATGGATGTGTGGGTGCCTCTTCCCTCTCTCTGGATGCTGAACAATTTGAGTCTGACCTAAGAGAGCTAACACTGAAGGCTACACTTGTAATCTGCTTTCCCCAAGAGTATTCTAATAATCTGCGCCAAGGGACGTTCTTTGATCTGAGGCTTCTGTTTGCATGGACATGACACACCACGTGAGGAGCTGTCCACAGACTCAGGGGACAGTGTTGATTGTGGCAGCTGTACCTTCCTGAAAGGTAAACGGGAGCCCTCAGAAGAGAGGAGGGGCTGCGATTTTTCACCTAGCTTATGCTGTTTATTAATGTGGTTTAAGGAAGATTTAGGAATTTGCAGAGTTAGGTAGAAAAGTCTAACCCATGGTTTTGAAACTTCATGGATCAAAATTCCCTTCAACAAGCTTTCCAGAAAGGGACCAAAACTCATCCCATTCTTCCTTTCAGAGTTTAAAAAAGTCTTACCTTGAAATATGTCTGATTCAGTCAGTTCATCTTTTAAGGCAATTTACAGGCTTTGTGAAGGTCTTAGAAGATATAAACTCCTCTGAGCCGGGACTCTCTTGTAATCTACTAAATAGTTGGCAGATTGTGGGAGAGGAAGGAGGTCCCTTCCTTCAGCTTTGCCATCTATAATTTTTAAAGGGCAGAATTTTGGTTTAGGCCACAGTGGGTGGCCATAGAGCAAGGACTTCTTTTGGGACCCCAGGAAGAAAATGGCAGCTTCCTCCAGGATTTGAGAATTGTTTATCTCACTCGACCGGCATGGAGAGGATGGGAGCAAGGCCTTCAGAACTGCCTTCTTCTGTCCCGGGTTCCTATCTCTGCTCCCACCATGAAGTTTTAACTACCTCAGCCCGAATGTGGCCAAAAGCTTGTTAGTGAAATAAAAAGAGAAACACTTGCCTGCCTTCTCACATACCAGGAAGTACTATTTTTTTCCTAGAGTTTTTTTTTTTTTTTTTTTAAAGAAACACCAGCCAACTGGCCCAAAAAAGAAATAATAAAACTATGAGTGATATCTTTATACCATTTCAGAAAAAAACGAACTAAGCAAGCTCAGAACTGATAATAGTAGACAGAAAATGAGCTGAGTCACCATTCAGAAAATGTTCCCTAATTCAGAGGTTGGACTCAGCCTCCAAAACGAAGAAGTACCTGTCTAGGGATGGGGTGGGGGACCCTGCAGAAGCCTAGGTTCCAGAATGTTAAATGGACTTGCACCAAGGCTATACTTCTCAGCACAACAGGCCGTGCCCTTGGGCTGCTGGGACACGGGCCCCTGGCTGCAGGGCCCAGGAGCCTCTCTCGGTGACAGGTTGGCATTTCTGAGGGCCAGGATTAAATTACCTCAAGGGGAGCCTGGAAACTGTTTCTGGCCCAAGTCTAAGGTAAGGGAATTAAGAACAAAATGGCCTTTGGCTCTCACAGTGTCCAGCCTCCTCGGAGGGGACCGCTGGGAGAGGAGGCATGTGGAAGTAAAGGGCAAGAAGGTGAAACTAAATCCAGGGAGCCATTCGTGGCTTGCCAGGAGGTGGAAATTTCTGTTTGCCTGTGTGGTAGGTCTGCCCCTGACCTGCATTTTCCTTAAAGGTCACGTCTTTTTTTGATTGGGTTGCATTTTAAGAATGTGTCAATTACGAACAAATAGAGTCTGTGCCTATAGTTGTCCTTAAAGATTTTGAAAAAGGGAGATAGTGGGGGAATGAACAAAACATGTTATGAATTTCTGTTTAAAACAAAACAAAACCCTGACATAAACTTTTCTTTTTGTTCCCCACACGGTTTCATATAAATTATGTCTACTCCAAGAAAGAAATGCAGCCCTTTGGATGTTCCTCGATAAGACCTTTGGAAAAGAAGCTCTGTATACTCACCCTGGCCCATAAGGCTGCTGTTTTGGTAAATTTAGAGGAGTCCCCACTCCCACCCATTTAAATCATTTTTAAATGATTTAAAAATCATTTAAAAAAAATGATTTTTTTTAAAAAAAAATCATTAACTTCTCCTGAGGGTGAGGTTTCATATTCAGGTACAGGTAAAATTCAAAAGCTCTTGAATGTAGCTTCTTTTCTTTCAGTTTTTAGGGTTTTTTAGAGATCTGTATTAGGCAAATTGCACAGCAGCTTTGCAATGATGAAGAGTAAATCCATTCTATCAAAATGTTTTTGCTAACCGAATCAAAGAAGTGTTTTGCCTATCAATCTTATATAACCCTCTTTTCAGTGAACGTTAAATACTGCCACTGTAGATTTTAAAAGCAACAACCAGGGCTCAATTTTGTAGACTACTTAGCTTCATGCAGTCAGTCAAGCTCCGGCTGAATTTGGTTTTGAGACATGAATGTTCCATGTGTCAGGCCACAGAGCAATCGTGCATCACACATCGGAAACCGATACACTTGGCCCACGAGTCAGACTGCTTCGAGCTACAAGTACAGACTAAGCTGACCTCTTGAACACAAACATGGAAAAAGCACAATTCAAAAACAGTCAATTGTGGCCTGATCTCGTTGTCATTGGTGGAATGATGTTTGTCTGTTCTACACTGTTATTTAGATTCCTCACTCGGTGACTTGAAACTATGGATCAGGCCAGGAAGACAGGCAGAGGGAATACTAGGGTCCACTCTTATGATGGCCCAGATTCCCACTAGGCCACAAAATCCCTCTCCCGGAGGGCAGACATCAGGCTTAGTGGGCCGCTATTGTTGGAATGAGATATTCATCATGTTTCTTAAACCTGAGCATTCTGCAAAGAAAACTTCTGCCTTGGATATCAGTTTCAGAATGCTCTGTCTATGAGAAATCCATCTTTGAAATGGAGTTAATGTGGTCACAAACGGGAGAGAGTGGATTCTTTTCAAATTTGGATGTTAGGCCGGGGATGGGAAATGCATCTCTGAGAGGTGAGGAAACCAAGGAGAGGCAGCCCAAGTCATGTTGTACATTTTGACCCCCGACTATGCCACGGAACTTGAACGAAATCCCAACGTTTTGGTCTCAAGCAGCCCACAGTTCATATTATTCCAACCTGAGAGGAACTTGGGCTTCTGAATCTATCATTCGTGGCTTAGGATTTACTTTCTTAGCTTAAAAAAAATGTAGCTACGAGAATGACCACTTCATGGCGAAGTCTTTACATATCAAGAATTCAATGCAAAGCACAGAAAAGCCTTTTAACAATTCCGTGGTTCAGAAGGGGTTCCAACGTCCGAACACTAACAAGAACAACTTGCACATGCTCTGTCTATAAAAAGTAAACTTTTAAGCAGCAGCTGCATATTAGGATCATGCTTCAGTGGCTTTTTCATTCATCTCTCCTGCACAGAACGTATGTTCTGCATTCCAACTTCAAGTGCTTCTCTGAGGCTGCAGAGAAGAGTCAGTTAGCTCTTCAATCCACTGTTATATTAATTGCATTTCAATTAGTGGTGAGTACTGGAAGCATGCAGTTTAGGCTAGTAATTAATGTATTCCTACAAATACAAGACAACTTACTCTGCGTCATCAGACACAGGAGTTCTCGGTCCGTATCTATAAGACCAAATACAAAATTAGAGGATTGGTAAGACGAAGGTTAATGCTGTAACCACGCTGGAAATAAAAACTACAAGTGAAATGTATGTGTGCCAAACCTTTTTTGCTGATCATACTGGAAGAGAAGTGTCATTAGACAATTAGTAATATTCATTAACTGCTGAAAATGAAAGCAAAGTCTTGACATTTCTGAAGAATGCAAAATGTGTAGTAAAACCCAGAGGAGAAATGAAAAAAATCCCCGTCTACCCACAAAGAAAGAATCTGTTCAATATAAACACAAAAAGGCTTAGGTGCAACCCACAATGTTTAGAGAAGGCGCTTAGAAAAACCCAAACATGTATTAAGATGGTTCACAAACAGCTGAACTGTTCTTTGCCTTTCTGTGCAGAGTAATGGGCTGTAATGGACACCCAGCATAGAAGCACACACTTACTGACCCTTTCCCTGATGTGTTAATGCACTTGCACAAATAACATCAAAGAGTGTTTCTGCAGTTTTCTGAAAGCAAACCAGAACTCCAACCAGAACCCCAATCAGTGCCTTCCGCATGCATTTGACAAAAACCACAATTCCTAGAAAACTGGCAGCTTTAATCAAAGCCAGATGTGGACGATACTCCACAACTTAAAAAATAATGACTTTTTTTTAAAACAATCTTTTATATTCTTCTGATTATTTAGATCTACAAAGTTGTACCTTCTTCAATATAGGCATTTTAAGTTTTAATGCGTCTGATAAAGATAAAGGTCAAATTAGAAAATAAAAACTAGAACATTATGAGGGCCTATTTTAAGCACATTTAAAAAAAGCAGCTCCCACAAATGACTCTTTCAGCAAAGGAGAATATTAAGAGAAGGTTCTTACCTATGCCCTGAAAGGCTGTTCATTCATGCATTCTGATGGCGGACAAAGAATTTTTTGAGTAAAGAAAAAATGTCCTGCTTTCAGTCCAATAAATTAAATGTGCGGGTTTTCAGCAAAAATTACCTGATCCTGTGTTCAGTTTATAACAATTTATAGGGAAAAGAGTAATTTCTAAAGATCTCTTCCAATGATCTTAGAGAAAACACTCCAAAGCACATGGGTGGACACACACATACACCCTTCTCTCTGATACCTTCGTCATTCTACAACAGTCTGATTCATTAATAATTATTTTCATGCACAGCGAAGGCAACGACACTAGTTAAAAACCCAAAGTTTCTGTTGGAATGGCCAAAATCAAGAAGAGGAAAGTGTTTGTGAATGTCTCTCTTCCAGAAGTAAGACCCATTTTCTGTTTCTCTGGGGAGTAGTTTCAGAAGGTGCTAAAGGTTAAATTAATACCCTCAATTTTCCAAAACCATCACTGCATGGAGGCAGATGGATTCCTTCACAGCAAGAAAGAGTGCATAATCAGTGTTAATTCTACCCAGAATTAACAGTGTTAATTCTGAAGCCCCGGTAAAATGTTTCCCAGTTAATTAACAGGCCTACTAGAATAGACATTCAAATATAGCGTTTTCTAAATTATCTATGGAAACGAGGAGAGAAGTTATTCTTAATGGATGGCTAATCTAGGAATGATCAATGAACAGTTGGTATGTATTTCTGTGTCTATTGGAATATTTTAATTCATGTTTTACTGAAGTAAGATATACATATAGAAAGTGCACAGACCATACACACACACCCTGATGAATTTTCACAAACCACAGATTAGTGTTGAGTTTTGTGCTATATAAATGGACTTATACAGCATGGACTCTTCTGAGTTTGGCTTCCTTAGCACATTTCCTTTATG
Organism: Orcinus orca; assembly: GCF_937001465.1. Classification (NCBI taxonomy): domain Eukaryota; kingdom Metazoa; phylum Chordata; class Mammalia; order Artiodactyla; family Delphinidae; genus Orcinus; species Orcinus orca. The sequence goes on from NC_064562.1 coordinate 89,021,279, forward strand.
AGGTTCAGCTATGTTGTTGCATGCAGGATATATTTAAATTTAAATCGCTTCTACACAAAACACTTAACAGCATTTCGTGGACAGCTCTGCCAACAAATATAGATGAACACTGCAACATAAGCTTCATGATGGTAGGGATTTTTCTTTTGGGGTTCTCTGAACAGTGACCAGACTAGGCCCTCAATAAGTACGTATTGGATGCTCTGGAAATTGAAAAGAATAGTGCAGTCTCTGAAGATGACCTTCATTTATCTGTTTACTACATACATATGGGTTTAAGAAATTTCCCCTCAGACTAATTTATTAGCTTTAAGAGGGCACAAATTTCATCAGAATTGCCTTTGCTGTTAGGGAGAAGATAATTAGAGTTTGGGCTTCAAATGATTTTCCCAGTTGTCCTATGGAAAATAGAAAAGTAAAGATGAGTTTAAAAAATCACTAACAAAGAGATTTTTTTTAAAAAAAAATGCAAAGTAGGTCAGTCCACAGACTATCAAGTACAAAATTGGCCAGACAAATTACAGTTGGTATAAGCATCTTACAAAAAAAAAAAAGCAATTAATAAAGTTTAATTGTGATGGTGGCGGTATTTAGAAAGACAAAAAGAATACTCTATTCCCCTATTGATTGTGTTTATGTAACTTTCAGCACTAATAAAGTACTTCAGGGTCAATGATTAGCAATACTGTGAACTAGAATAAGCTTCATTTGAAGTGAGAGGGAAAAATGGATTTACTGCTCATTTAAGGTTATCCCCCAGCACCCAGCACAGCGTTTTACACATAGTAATTACTCAGTAAATACTTGTTAAAAGGAAACATGAATTCCCAAGGTGTGTGCTTTGCTCAATCACACAATTACGTCACAGAGTTAATCTCACTACATCTCCTTATGCTCAAACCAGCCATTCAGTCCATGTGAATATAAAGAGGTCTCTTCCCGAATCACAGATAGACGGACAGATACAAGTGACAGGGAGGTCGTCAGACCGCCACAGTTTCCTCTGGTAGCCTGGTAGGTAATGCGCTGGCGTGGAACGGCGGCTCCCCCTTCAGACAGCGGTGGGTTTGGATCTTGGATCTGTGATTACCAGCTGTGTGAGACCAGGGCCTCGGTTCCTTATTGTAGAATACAGAAGAAACTGCTTAGTCTCAAAGGCTGTGTGAGAAGTGAGTAAATGGGCCACCTAGAATGTTCTAGTAGGCAGCCTATAGGCCTCACTTCCTTCTCTCCTTTCATGCTAACTGCTCTCCGGCAGCCCATGGATGCAGGGTCCAGCACCACATCAGGGCATCTGGGGAGAGAGTGAACGTGGTGGGCAAGGCTGTCCCTCTCTCACTAACCTGCCCTCACCTGCTGGGATCCAGGTGTGATCCAGGTGTAACTTCTCTCTACATCAGGCTTCCCATTTGTGAATTGGAGCCAACAGCCATTCAACCTACCTGTGAATTCCCAGGAGAAGGTACGCTGGAGGAAACGGAGGCACTTTGAAAGGGTAACAGTTATAAAGTGGAGCACGGCTACTACTCCTGCCCCCTGAAACCAGGGTTACAATAAGGCTCTCCTATGGTAGTATTATGATTCAGAAGAATGTAAAACATACATTAAATCCAGATGGTAACGATGGCTAGGATCTTCATCTTAAAATTTGGGGATTACTTAAGATTTTCTTTACTCCCCACTCTACCCTCTGTCCCACTACTATCAAGGTCCTTTGTGAAGCAGAACTTCATCACTTCCTGTTTTACAGCGGAGCTTTAATTATGCTACACACTCGTACTCCTCTGCCCTGCACTGATCAGGCAGACCACACTTTTCACAAAAGTCTATCACTCTTACCAAACAGCAACAGAAGCTTCAACATATAGGACCTGAAACCAGACCATGAACCCCTGGATTACTATTTCCCTACTTTCATTTTATTTTTTTAAATTTGTATTTTACATTGGAGTAGAGTTGATTTATAACGCTGTGTTAGTTTCAGGTGTACAGCAAAGTGATTCAGTTATACATATACATATACCCATTCTTTTTCAGATTCTTTTCCCATCTAGGTTATTACAGAATATTGAGTTCCCTGTGCTATAGAGTAGGTCCTTGTTGATTACCTTTTTAACATATTCCCTACCTTCATTTTAAATCAAGTCAGAGCATGGAATGGAAATCCTACCTCTAGAAAGCACTATTTGCGAATGTTAAAATTAAATTAAACGAATTGTGTAAGTAGTATATATCTTCTTTGGACCTGAAGACCCTCCTGGAATCAGAATGAAATCAAGTAGGTCAGAAAGAAGTTCAACTCCTTTACCCGACGGCTCCTATGTGAGCTAGGAAGAAATAAAAGAGTTTCCCATTTAGGCTGCCCACAAAATGAGAGTCAGAAAGAATGTTTAATAGGACAATTCACAACTGAACTATTCTTTCCACACCTGCTCACATGCAAGAAAAGAAAAACACATCTTGGCAGACTAGGTCATGTCATTTCTGCTAGCAATAGCAGGTAAGTGGCACGGATAAACCGTAAAGCATTAATGACACACTCAAAGCATGTATCAAGGCTCAGACTGGAGAAACAAAGTCAAAACAGCTTAGGATGATCTTCTGACTCTTATCTTTTATTGGTGGACCCTTGGCAGATCCCTCCACAATGCGTTGCTTTGCAGATGGAACTGGACGGAACTGGTTTAGCTTGGATCCAAGGTGTCTAAGAGATATCCCAGTTCTCCTGGCCATCGCATCATCTTTTTGTGACTCATACAATTTTCTTGGGCCTTTCAGTCCACTGCCACTCCAGGCAGGAGCTGTCATCTTCTCTGACTTCTCTTCTCTCTCTGAGGCCTCCCATTCAGAGGTCAGAGGACATGAACTAGGGCACATCAGTCCAGCCAGTCAAAGGGCACTTACTGCTAAAGATGTTTGCAGTAGCATCACTCGCTTGGCGTTAACTCAAGACGGAAGAAGCCAGTGATCACAGAGGCAGCAGCGCACACAGCGACTGAGGATTAATACCGTGGACCTCCATCATGCAGCTGATACTTACACGGGAATGGGTTTCCCTTTCTGGTGTTCCTGATTCCTGAGAATGAAATTTGGCCAGCGCCCAACCACATGCAAGGTCTAAAGTCTCTATCCAGGAAGGACACTGAAAGCAGAGCTCTGACCCTGGGATGGGCGCATTCCTTTAAGGGGCTCCACGCCACATCAGTCATCAAGCGCATACCGTGGCTTTAAGCTGTTTGGGGGGACCCAGCAGCCACAAACAGCAGAGGCAGCGCACCCTGGAAAGCGGGCGAGGCGCTCACAGTGGCTGGCCGCTCTCCTCGGATCTTTCAGCCTTTGGCACCGTCTCAGAACCTCTTTGAACAACTCCTTCAGTCGCTTCTTTGCCATCCTGCGGCAGCTGTTTGCAGGTAACTAAAGCCAGACGGGACAGCTTTACTACTAGGAAAGGATTCCCACCAGAGGCCTTGGGCCCACCTGTCAGCCTTCACGTCCTCACCTTTCTCTGTCCTCCTCGGGCACTCACCTAAACTGCAGCTATGCTCTTCCTGGGACTCCGGCACCACAGCCAGCCGGCAGACCCTCTTACAACGGTCATCTACACCAGACGTCACTATTCTGTTGATGATCAAGTAGCATTGGCAGCAAGAGGGAAGAGGGAAAAGAGTTAGGAAAGGAGACAGTGAAAGTCACTGAGACTGAAAGGTTAAGAGAGAAGGTTCGGTTGCTATTCCAGAAGCTGGTTAGTAAGGATGACATATTCAGAATGAGATAATAGAATATGGGCCTGAGAAAGTCAAAGAAGGCTAGCCTGACTCTGCCACCATGGGGCTGAGTGATGGCCCCTTAGTAGTCAAGGACTCAAGGATGCATTCCTTACTAATTTCTTAGTCTCACCCCTTCCACCCCCCACCCCCATCAGCCTCTGAAACCCCAGCAGGGCATTTCTGATGCACCAGGGTTATTTCTATTGACAGCCTCTAGGGTGTCATCCACAGTACGGAACCAAAGAAACCCCTCTCTATGTCATGGACCATCCACTGTGTGCTTTGGATATCACGAACAAGGCATGGAGGAGACTGTCCTGAGCATTTCCTCCTGCCGTGGAGGGCTCTGCTTTGCTCCCACCATGCAGGTGGAGTGGAGTTTCCTGGGAGAATCCAGAATCTTCTTCTTCTTATTTTTTAACAGAAACTCAAACAAATTTTGATAACATGTATACCTGGAAGAGACCCAGGAAAACTGAGTAGCTTACCAAAATGGCTGAAACCCTCACCTTAAGTACCATCTTCAGCTAAAGACAAAAGAGGACGTGTGGGTAGCGGTTTGGGACCTCAGAGGGGAGGAAGGCAATTCACACGGAGATGGCAAAGCAAATTTTTAGTAAATAAATGTTTGCTGGGCCCTGCATAGACAGCGGGGGAGGGGGGGGCGTGCAGAGTGTACTCTGATCTCTAAGTTTCCCCAAGCACACCTAGCGCACGGAGAATCCAGAACTTTAGAAATGCCCTATACCTGCTTAATGGAAGAAAGACCAGCCGTGGAACCAAATCCCCAACAGAGGGCTTGGGAGTTCACAGCTGGAAGGCCTCCAGTGAGGATGAGGACTGATGACAGCTCTACAAGGTCTTTTCCCAGGTGACGCCTCACAAATTTGGATGGTGATTGATTCATTCAAGGAAACTCCTGACTCACAGGAACCCTCAAAAGAAGAGTCTTTTTCTACTCATGTTCTGTTATATAATTTTAAAAACTGGGCGGGAGCTGGGGTGGGGGGAGAGATGTTTACTTTTTTGTGTGTCTACTTAGATGTCTAAAATCTAAACTTAATGACACTAATCACAATTTTTTTCTCCCTCGTGGGATAAGAAAGAGGGAGGGCATAGATAACCCAGATTTTTATCAATGTATCTTTAGGAGAAACATGAAGGGTATCATTAAAACATTCCATCTAGTTTGTTCAGTATTGCCAACAAATAAAATACTGCTTAATGCAGCCAAGGGAAGATGAATCATTTGCCAAAATTATTGGCATTCCCAGGCAGTGATTCTGGTGACAACAGAATCAAAATGGATGTCTGTCATTTAACTTCACACACGTTTCCCCGCGGGGAAATCTACTGACATTACTTCTCTGCTAACCAGCAAAAGAGGCTGTTAAAACTACGTCATCTCTGGCGGTTTCTTTAATGTGCTTCAGCAAACTCTTTAAAAGCAGCAGTGATTCCCATGCAGATCTCCTTGCACATGTAATGGCAAAAAGTACCTGCAGTCATTTTGTGGATTAAGCCTGTGGTCTTCCTGTAAACTGGACATGGCCGCCAAGGCAGGGGACACAGAGTACGTCTGAATCTTGCGGCTGTGACTGATGACTTCCTCTGCATCCTCCTTCGGCCCAGCCCTGCCAATGCTGAGCCGCTTCCATGTCTGCTGATCTATCTCTGTCACTGGTCCGAAGTGCACGAACTTTTGCCTAGGGCTGGAAGCTTTCTTATAAGCCCTTGCCTTGCGGCTGGCAAAGTCATCACGGAGGGCAGTTTCTGCTTTAATTTCTGGTGAAGGCTCAGGGGCACACGTGTGCTCCACATCTCCATCCCTAGTCAGAACCGGAAATAAGTTCCAAAGGTTTCTAAGGTGAGTAAAATCAATGAAGAGTTTTGAAAAACTACTGGATGTATGAAATATACTTCAATGTCTAAAGCAGGATTGCTTTTCCATTAATCAATCAAATGAAGAAACGATCATTGTCTTGCCTAGGTAAATAGCACTTTAAGTTTCTGTAGCTTTCTTAACATCATAAATGATGGCATAAGAAAACCTTGGGTACAATGAAATAATTAAAATTATTTAAAAGTCAAGTTTAAATTCCTTACACGTAAATAAGCCTATTAAAATAAGCATTCACAATAAATCAGTTGAATTAAAGAGGATGTTTCCTGTCCTTGTGGCTTGTAATTTTTAGTATTAACAAGTTTCAACGCATGCAGAATATGCTCTGTGTTTTGAGGCATTTTTTCTGGCCATGAAAATAAAAAATGATAGAAGGATAAGTGATTCCTTCAAAGTTAAATGATACCACTGTTAGGAGAAATCCAGGGGAAAACATGACACACCTCTTCTTTCCTGACACTTTCAGCCTCTCCCACGTCTCCCGGTCGGCTTCTGTTATATTGGCGACCGTGACAAAGCTCGGAGCCTCGCGGTGAGGGCCAAGCCTGCCCTGAATTCTGCGCTGCGCCAGGTCATCCTTGTGAAGATCCGGCACCTGCCTGAGCCCCTCTTCCGCAGATTCACTCTCCTGAGCCCGCACAATACAGGTCACCCTCGACTTCACCTCTTCCGTTTGGCCTTGGTTTCTGTCAATTTGATCCAGGCCCCCACGTTATTGGAAAAATCAGGTTCCAGGAAGGGGAGCAGACAAACAGAATGTCAAGCATGGAAATTCAGAGGCTGAAGACAGAATGGAATGATGGAAGCACCTCTCCCTTTCGCAAAAATATGGAATCAATTGCAGCCTTGATTACTTTTGTCTATGCTACCCTTTTGACACTGTAAAGAGACAGAGTTTTTCCACCAGATGACAGACTCTAGTTTAGTTTAGGAAGAGAAGCCAGGGCTCGCTGAAAGACTATTAAGAATGGTAATGAGATTTCAGTTTGACAGTAATGATGCCCAATTCCCACACTATTCAAGTTACTGTAATGAATTCAAGTTTTCTGATTGAATCCCTGAGCCTTCTTGGAACGTCTTTTACTGCAGCAGTAAAGTGTTAGTAATGAGCTCTGCATGATCCAAATTCTAGAATTAGTTTGGAGATAGTTGGAACATTGTTCACATATTGAACACCTCAACCATAAACCTTCATACTGCCAGAAAGCATGATTAAGTCAATGCTGAATAGAAACTTTCGATGTTCAAACTCAGTCTCTGCCTCCTGATAGCATTAATTAGGTTTGGCTAACGTAAACTTGAAGAACAGAGAGGGCATCCTCTCTACCTGGATCCACAGAGGCAATACCCATTTGTTTCTTGTGTCAATAACTGTTCACCTTTATTCATGCTAAATCTGATATTTTCAATTGTTTTCCTAAGAAGTGAACTTTAGATGCCTAATGTTGACAATATCATAATTTAAACCAAAGTTGTGGCATCTATGTGCATAAACATTATATCACATTAAAAGTCAGTTTCTAACTAAATATGTTTCTTGAGATAGAAAATTTCAGAAATATACATAAATAGGGCTATTCATTTTTTTTCAAAATAAATCTTCCAAGCCAGAAAACCATTCTCTTGTTACCTGGATGACTTGGTGTATTTACAGAGCCTATGCAAATAGGAAGGCGACAGAATTTTCTATTTGCTTTTAGTTTGGGGAAGGGGATCAAGGAGGCCATAGCACAGAGCCGCCAGGGAGCCCTCTTTTTTCCATCAGTTCTTTGAAGCTCTCTAGAGAGATCATGGGCTGTGTCCCCAAACACAGAGTCAGGTGACAACAGACAAATGGGGCTGGAAATATCAGGAATTAAAATTGCATGCAGGAGAAAGGAAAAAAGGGAGGTACAAAAGCTACTCCTTTTCCTAACTCAAGTTGCTGATCCGCATCAATATGCCTTGATGCTACTCAGTTATCCAGAAGTCTTTGTTTCACTGGCAACAACTGATCCCTCCCACAAGGCCCTATGAGAACGGTTTGTTACAAGGCATGCCAACAAGGACTGCAAAGACCAAGAGCCTCCCGAAGCTAGAATGTGTCCTATAAAAAAATGGGCCGGGTCTTCTATGCTCAAATCCCTGTTCTGTGTCCAGAGATCTTTCGTGTGTTTTGTACCTGGTGCTTCCTAAATCAAACAATAGAAAACACTCACTGCTTCACTGATCTCAATGACGCTGCCCAAAGAACCACTTTAATTGTGTAAAACACAGTTTAGATATTTATATTCTTAGTTCAATGGATTACAAACCTCTTAAGTGATAGGCAAAAATATGGCAATTAAATAATAAAGATGCGATCTCTGATTTTGATGTAAGGAAAAATACAAGAATGATGAACTCTGTACATTGAAACTTAGCAGGCTGATGGCTTGAATGAATTCGTATCCCTCTTAGGATAAAAATCGCTGGCCAAATTCCATTTCATTAAGCTTTCCTTTCCCTAATTAAGAAGATGGGAGAAAAGTTGGGAGAAGGAAACTCACTTAAAAATAATTTCTATGACAGAACACATAGAAGTGTGTTATATTATATATTTGAGGACTTTTTAATGGGAAATCTCCATCGTCAGATGTCTAGGTGATCGTGTTGGTGTGAGGGAAGAAACAGCCAGCCTCGTTTTCCCCCCATATCTCAAAGGTGCTAAGAAGACAGAAGGGCTCATAGCTAAGGAATAACTATGATTTCTGCCTGCTATGGATGGACTGGAGCAACCTTGAGAGGTGGCTGTTCCCTGATCAGCAACAGCACATGTCTGTTTATGCCAATAATGCCCGTCTCTGACACCAGCACCCATACGTGGTGATGTGCCCACATATAGCACATCTGCACACTTGAGCTCCATATTTATTTGGTGAATTCAGCCCCATCTGAACTTAGGAGAGACTGGATATCTGGGGTTCCACTTTAAAACAAACCACCATTACTGATTATATGTAATTAGGGCAGGAAACAGAGGAATGGGGAGCTTTAATACAAATCACCTTTGCCGAACTATATTCTCTCTCTCCTTCATAGACACACACACACAGAGCACACCTTTTATGTTCTAGACTTTTCTTTTCTGAGATTCCCTTGGAGGGTTGCTTGCTGCCATCTGATTTCTCTGCCTCTTTTTTTCGGTAAGGCCCATAGAGGAGTTGATTCAGTGGCACCATTGGCTTGGTCTGGTTCATCCTAGCTCTCCTGGCGGCAAAGTCATCTTTCTCAAGATCAGGCAGTCGACGTGCAACCTCATCTTCTGATTCTGAATCTCTGCTGTGTTGGTGGATCAGGAAAGGATTTTCTTTGCGAAGGATAATATCTCGAACAGCTTCTTTCTCATCACTTAATTGTTTTTGACTGATAAAGCAAAATTAAACGGAACTCCACATGGGATCAGACCAAAACAGTTTTTAAATCCCCATCTCCAGGCAGCCAACTGTCTTGTTAGTGAAAGGTCTTCTCAATATCATTAGTCCTGATGACATCTGTTTACTATTTTAGTCCAGAGTTGCAGCAGGGTTAGGGTGGGTTTCAAAACCCGGAATTTAGTCAGCTACTAGCAATACTAAAAAATTCATTTAACTTGCAGGGCCCCATCAGCGTCAGAAAGGCAGGATCCTAAATGGCTCTGAAAGTGGCAATCCAAATTCTTTTCATGAAGTTGGGAAAAGTAAGAAGCATTTTGTTATTATTTTTTTCTCTGGCACATTAATAATGTACCCAATAGGTACTCAGTTTATTTTGACTGACAGGGCAAAAATCTGAGCTACCAAGAAACTGATCTGGGGGAAGGCTAATGAATGCAGCTATGTGACAGCACACCTGGGATGTGTCCCAGACTGCAAAGTGTAAGGATGGTCTTTCTGCAGAGCTGAGCTAACCTGAAACATCTGGAATAGTTTACGACCATGGACAGGATGGACTCGGGCACAAAAGCTTATCGTGCCCTGCACCCTCCCCCCAGCAACCTTTTCTTCGGTCTTTTACCCCCATGACTCTCCACCACCCAGCTCTTCTGCTTTGTCATATGCTAGCTGTCAAGTAAATCCTATTAAGACATTTTGCCAAAATGTTTACTTAGGGCTATTTTCATTTTCAAGGAAATCTTGAAGGCACCAAACTTTAAATTCTTTAGAATTTAAAGAGAAATGCAGTTTAATGGTGGAATCTTAGGACTTTTTATGCTTTGTTTTTTGTTCTTGTTGGGGTTGGGTAGGGTGGGAATACAGTCAATGGCGCCTTTCTGATATTCAAACAAACTCCTCCCCCCTACTCATAAGATCAGCCTTGCTTCTAAGTCGTAATAAAAGATTAAAACTTTACAAATATCATTGATTATCTTCTCAGTTCATAGAGATGGTGAATAGATAAAGCATCTTGACTTCTAAAGAAAGCTCACCTGCTTTGTATCCGATTTCTGAAGGAGGATTAAGGGTAAATTCTTCGTGGTCATGGGACAGGTCGTCTCAGAAATGAAGACAGGAGGAATTAGCCTGGCTGAGAGTCATACAAGCAAGGAAACGCTGTCTACTCTGGCTGACCAGGTGGCCTGCTGTCTGTTGCTTACCCTGTACTGCTGCAGAGGAAGCCTGTCAGCCTAACAGAACAGCAGGCCCTCACTCCTGACTTCTGGAAAAATCAAACCATCATTAGTCATGTCCAGAAAACTCCTTCTCCCTGCTGACCACTATTCTCAATAGAAGTTTAAATCGTGGAATTTAGAGGTGGTGGGTGGTGCTCTGCTCTCTGAATAAAGTTATTTCTTAAAATATAAAATTCTGCCCTTTGAGTTGCACTCCGGCTCTTGGTCTCCTGGTTGGCCACTCCTGGACCGTGCTCACTCTCCTCCCTGCATCCTTAGCCAACAAGCCTGGCAAGAACCAACTGGTATTGGTTGACTGTGGCCATAAAGGATGGTCAGTGGGAAATGATAGGCCATTGAATTAATCTCTTCGAAAACGCATTATTTAAAAAGCACATTGATGATGACAAAGAAGGTGGTTAACTATTATTGAGCGCCCACAACGTGCCAGAATTCCTTCTAGTGTTAATTTGTTTAACCTTAATACTAGCCTTGCAATGGTAGTGTGATTAGCATCCCCATTTTATAGAGTGGAAACTGAGATTAGGTGAAGAAATTTGCCCAAGCTCAAAGTGCCACTGCTGAAGTTAAAATTCAAACCCAGGGAGTCTGGCTCTGGAGGTCCTGTTCTTAATCACTGCACTATTCATTAAACAAAGGACACGGCCAGGAACAGTTTTGAAAGCAGAACATCATACAGAAAATAAGGCATTATCATTACTATGGAAATAGGAGAAAGAGAAGTATTTTGGTTACTAAATAAAGGGATCACATGAGTTGTGCTTAGAATGAAGTCGTGATTTGCACGGCTGGGTACAGACAGCAATGTTCAGCCAGGATTAATGACAGTAGAATGCTAACTAATCATACCTTACAGTGCTTGCACAGCACTTTACAGTTTACAGAGCCCTTTCAAACGCATTATCTCATCTCAGCTGATCCGACTCCAATTCCAGTAAAGGAGCAGATCCTGAGCTTGAAGCTTTCAAGTCCCAAAGCAACACTCCTTCCATTTTTTTGACCAGGGTCCTGGGTTTCAATTTTCCCCAACTCAGGCAGAATACTATGGAATAAAACGTATGCATTTATGCAAATAGCCATGCCAATTTGTGATGCCAATTTGAGAAGGGAGAATCTCGTGCATTATGCATCATGTGAGTCCAGCCAGGCTACAAACTCCCCAGGGTGTTTCTTTTCAGGCTAAATGCCCGGTGTAGCGGGACTCATTTCAAGTGATCTCAATTTAGATATGTAGACTTAAAAAAAGGGGGTGAAGAAAGCTTTCCATATCATTGGCCTCTTAAAGCCACTCCCTGCCCACTTGAAAAAACGATCATAGTGACATTCTGCTAATTGCTTGGATCCTGTAAATTCAGAGCTTCCAGCAGACTCAGAGAGAGCAAAAATTTAATGACATAAATTCTGGGCCGGCACTGTTGGCTATGAAGTAATAAATAATGTGTATAAGGCAGATATGTAGGACTATGTTCGCAGGTGTCTAGTTAGCAGAATATTTAAATGACTTTTTATAACAAGCCCTTCTTTTCTGAAGGTCAGTCTATTGCAAAGCTTCAGTATATTCTACTTTGTTTTTCAATAATTATAATACCTCTGAAGAGCTGGTATATTCCAGATACGTTAACTTTTATGACAACCCTGCAAGATCAGTATTATCGTGTCCACTGAGGTTTCCAGTTCCAGTCATCTGAATGTAGGTAAAGTAAGTAAATTTAAGTGGCAGACCCTGGCTGTCTGGCTTGATATTCATGGGGCAGTTTGGCACTTTTATTTTGTCTGAGTCATTCACAGATGAGTTAGTTGCCTTGGGAAGTAGGGGTTGCTCGACGGACCCAGATCACTGCTTTACTAAGAAGGAATACACGGGCTTCCCTGATGGTCCAGTGGTTAAGAATTCGCCTTCCAATGCAGGGGACACGGGTTCGATCCCTGGTCGGGGAACTAAGATCCCATATGCCGCGGGGCAACTAAGCCTGAGCGCCGCAACTACTGAGCCCACGTGCTCTGGAGCCCACGTGCCACAACTAGAGAGAACCCCGTACACTACAACGGAAGATCCAACTAAGACCTGAAGCAGCCAAAAATAAATAATTTTTTTTTTTTAAAGAAGGAATACAGTCTAATGTGAAATGAGAAATGCCAAGCCTTGCCTTCAACCTGGCAACCCTGTCCTAAGACAAGTAAGGCTATCTTTGTAGGAGAGATTGTGGGTCCTAAGCAGGTGAGGGGGAGGAAAAGCTCTTGTCTCAAAGTTTCTAAGGCTTATATATTTCAAAGTGAATGAGATAATGATTTAAACTAAGGAAGAGCTGGCATTTTCTTTCACCCCCTTTTACTTGGCAACACACAAGCAACCAGCTCAGATTGGCAGTCAGTTTGTTCTATTGAAAGAAACTGGGCTCTCCAGAAAAGCCTGTTTGGCCTCCTGGGAATGTCACGGGCAACACCAGGGACCTCCCTGTTCACACAGTGTCCCAATAGGGCAGCTACATCCAGAGTCACAAAGGTTCATGCAAGTTATGTGTCTGCCTGGTCTCTGATCCCCAAGAATCTGTGCAGCAAGAAGCAGTGACACAGGCATCTGGTAAGGAGGGATGGAGAGAATATGTTCCTGGCACTTAGCTGCATCTGCTCTTCCTCTAAAGATTTCTAAAATGTCTATTGTTCCTTGGAGGGTTTCCCCCCCTCTGTAATTAATTACTATGTGCTTGAGAAGATCCACAGACTAGCAGAAAAGACTGAGTGCTGAAACATATGAAAACAATTAGCAAAGAAGTCCAATCACGTGAAACCTATAATTCAGTTCAAAAAAAAAAAGTTTACTTCTCCAATGGGAAACACCAAGTCAGAGAACTCAAATCTCCATGGCATTTTAATTCAGGGGAAGTGAATCTTGATTCTTACTTTATCCTCTTAAACGCAGAGATCTTGGCTTCTTTAGCAGAGTCTCATATTTGGGGGGTAATTAGGCTAACTTAATCATAAACTAAAAGGGAAGGAAAAGTAGTTTATGGACTTCTGACTCCAGTGGCAACTCTAATAAATATCAACCCCACATATTTATTAAGAAAGACCTACTTTCTGTCCCTTGGTGCTAACATACCTCCTAATATATTCTTTGATAGGAAGCCTGGGACTTCTAGGCTTCTAAACTCATGTGAAAATGGACTAACATGCACTTCTGCTCCTTTTTATATATTAAAAATAATTTAAGGAGGTGTTTGAGAATACTTGGGAAACAACAGCCAAAAAAACCCCCCAAAAACCAAAAAACCGATCTGGGGCTTCCCTGGTGGTGCAGTGGTTGAGAGTCCGCCTGCCGATGCAGGGGACACGGGTTCGTGCCCCGGTCCGGGAAGATCCCACATGCCGCGGAGCGGCTGGGCCCGTGAGCCATGGCCGCTGAGCCTGCGCGTCCGGAGCCTGTGCTCTACAGCGGGAGAGGCCACAACAGTGAGAGGCCCGCGTACCGCAAAAAAACAAACAAACAAAAAAAACCCATCTGTAAAAGTACAGCCTTACTCTTGTCTACATGTCTCCTTCCTTGCCTATGCCTCATCCTCTACCCATCTCTCCAAACACAGACTTTCCCAGCTAAAAAAATGGGCCGCAAGAAATATCTGGGGCCTCTTGTTGGGTTCCAAGATGTGGTGGCCAGAATTCATCTGGATTGCAAAGATAGGAGACTGAGGTTACAATGCCTTAAGAGACGTCAGCATATTTAAATGTTTTATATTCTTATTTTCCAGACACCAAGAATCCTTTTCTTCTTCATGATATGCATTTCATTCCAGTTAAGCTACTTTCTGCCACATTAAAAGCAGGATCCCAAATGTGGATAAACTTAGAATGACTGTCAACTCTGCTGTGGGCTGCAAAAAGTAGGTGACAAAGACACAGACAGGCCAGGCTAGTGGCATGGTATGTATAAAATTTTTATGAGAGAGCTAGCAGCTGAAAAATCTATCAACAAATGAATTCTGGGTGTTTGGAGCAGCTGTGTTGTGTTGCTATTGGGAACATTCTCTGGGAATATGCATGATTTTCCTGAACTCCGTTTTAACTGCTAAGTCAGTAGCTCTAAGGTGTGACGTTAACTGACATTTGCAGATATTAACTGACCTGCGAATTTCTGCTTAATAGAGCTAACTTGGATAAAATATGTAAAAATTAAGGCAGATAACAGGAACATGGACAGGAGCAAAAATTACCACAAAAATATACTACTCATCAATTAGAATTACATTTGTAAACTAACCATGATTCTAGGTTTGTACACAGAATGGGAGCTGTCATAAAAGACTGTACTGTTTTAGCAGAAAATAAACCTCCCAGTTACTGAAGAGGCACAGTATACTCGTGGAATCCCCAGCCTTTGCCCACTCTTTTCTTTTCTCTACGTCATCATGATTCCTGGCTGTGCCGAGTTCTCTTAAACTATCTGCCCATTTGTCTCCCCTTGCTCTTTTGGATACTCTAAAGATGATATGGAGTTTCCTTAAAAAAATTAAAAACAGAACTATCGTGTGATCCAGCAATCCCACTTCTGGGTATATATCCAAAAGAAATGAAGCCAGGATCTCAAAGCGATCTTAGCACTCCTATCTCATTGCATCATTATTCAAAATAGCCAAGATGTAGAAACAACCTAAATGTCTATCAAGGGATGAATGGATAAGGGTAATGTTGTATATACATACAAAGGAATATTATTCGGCCTTATAAAAGAAGTAAATTCTATAATATGTGACAACATGGATAAATCTTGAGGACATTAAGCTAAGTGAACTAAGCCAGTCACAGAAAGAAAAAGACTGCATGATTCCACTTATATGAAGTAGCTAAAGTAGTGAAATACGTAGAATCAAAGAGTGGCATGGTGGCTGCCAGGGTTTGAGGGAGGATGAAATAGGGATTGTTGATCAACAGGCATAAAGTTTCAGTTAAGCAGGATGAATAAATTTTAGAGATTTGGTGTATGATATTGTATCTGTAGTTAACAACACTGTATTGTACAGTTAAAGATTTGTTCAGAGTGTAGATCTCATGCCAAGTGCTCTTACCACAATACAATATTTTTTTTAAAAGGAAAAAATAAATGGCAAAGGATATGAGAGAATTTATAGAAGAAGAAACCCAAGTAGCCAATAAACATGGTATAATAGTCAACAGCATTAGTAATCGTGGAAAAATCAATTTTTTTAAAATGAGATTTAAAATTGCCAAAATGAGATTGGCAATTTTTGAAGATAACAAGAAAAAAAAATACATCATAAAGATGATAGTGTCTTTGGTAAATTTTAGTTAAAGACTTTACAGATGTGATAAAAAATGAAGGTATGTGTGTCAAGGGTATTAAGGTTAAAGATTTTTTATAAATTCATACTCTTATCTGTATCACCTATTACCTATTTCCACTGTGCCCTAGACTTGAAGACAGAAGCAGAAAAAATCTGAAAAACGGTAAGGGGATATATTTCATTTTTGTATTCTCAGCATCTAGCCTGGTCTTTGATATAAGTAGAAGCTCAAATGATGTTGAAAAAGCATGTGTCTCACAAGGTCTCTGAACCAAAATTTAAAGAATATCTGGATTTATTTCCCTTTTTAAGATTCTATGACATTACCCTTCATTATTTCAGAGACCCAGAGAGTTGCTTGTAACATTAGCACAGTTTTATGTTAGAGTTTTCTAGAAGCACATACATGTTTAGGACAGACAAGCCTGTTTGTGGGATCCCACAGACAGAAAGAATTACCTCCTTGATGTTTTATCAGTACAAAGCTACTCTAGGATTAAATCCATATAAGTCAGTACTGGAACTTTCACTGAAGACCTAGACCACAGCAAGAATCACACATCGAGTTGTATGGAGGAATGGAAGACATTCCACTCAATGTGTGTGAGGCAGCTGTGGCACTATGGTCAGAACATCTGAATCTGGCCACCAGGTCAGTGGTAACCAACTCTGAGACGGTCAAGTAACTTACTTTCACTGATCCTCAGTTTACTCTGCTTGAAAATGGGCATATCACCTACCTTTTAGGATTAAATGGAACATCAAGTGGCAAAGGAATTTCAGTTGTCAAACTGTCATGAACTTCAATTTGTCAAATAAATTTTGGTCTCACTATTATTTGTTAGTATCTTTGTGGCTATTATATGAGAAAAATTAATCAGCTTCCCCAAACACTACACAAAACTGTAGAACTATAGTTTTCTGTGACTTCAATTGCTAAAGGTCTCTATCTCACATGTAATATGAGGCCACCAGGACTGTATACTAGTGCCTTTGTTACAATTAAGAGAAGTAATTACTCCATTCTTTGTTTTTGAATCAACGAGCTTTAGAAAATGAGTCAAATAAACCTAATCTTACTTACTACTCCCTTGGGACAAAGAAAGTAAGTGGATTTTTGTCAGCCAGCCACTCTTTCTAAAGAGAGTGTTCCCCGTTCCAAAGAACTATTTTCTAGTGATGTGTAAAGTAAGATAAGAGCCATTTAGGGGTAGTGTGAAAATTAACAAGCCATAAACAATTGAAAAATAAGATGTTATTGCAAGATAAATCCTGCAGCCCACAAATGACTGACCACACATACTTGACCAGGACAAGGTCTACTCAAGCAGCACAAAGCTCCCTCTTCACCTCCATTTAAAAGAACCAGAAACTCAGCAGAGACAGGCCTGAAGACAAAGACTATTAGCTATTTCTATCTGCTGCAAGTAGGAAATAATGATGCAACGGATAAAGCAGGAAGTGGGAAAACAAGATGGAAACTCCATCACACCAGACAGATTCCAAACCTCCAGGCATGCACAAAGCCAGCCAGGCCTGTCCTTGGCCCGGAAAGCTAACCTGGCAAAGCGCTGTGCTGCTGGCATGACCTTGATTCCAGCTTGCTCTAGCCTTCTGCGCTTTTGGATTTCAGCAGCATCTTCCTCTTCAGACTTGGGAGCTGGTGCCACCGCAGCCCCCTCTGGAGGAGGCTGCGCCTTCCCACTGCCGGTGGGTAATTCTAACCCACCACCAGGAGGCTTCCCACCAGGGTCCATTCGGCGGACGGGGTCCTCTTCACAAGGAGACCCCACTTCACTTCCCTCTTCCTCTATTGTTTCAGGATAGCTAGTGAGTTGGACAACATAATTGACCAAACTAACAGACTAGGCTGGGGAGCAGATCCCATGTCATCTCCCGGTCATTCTGATATTACTTCCACTTAAAAAAAAATCATAGCATGCAATATGATCCTGGTAATGTGAAAAAAATTAAATGCAGCCATTTTTAAATTAATACAATGCATCATAATCTCGACATTGATTAAGAGCTATTTCAAAATTGATATTGAAAGGCAAAAACCTTTTGTTCTAGAAAGGTAAAATTCATGTTTTGTTCAATAATTAAAACTTTTAATGTTTATTCAATCGGAAATCATAGATAATAAAGGTGGACTACAAGGAATAACCATGCAATGATAAGGGTGGTTTTGCTGAAAGGGATTAGACGAGACTGTAAGTTTCTTTTATTGGACTCTACGGTTCTTGAAGGCAGGGACTCTATCTTAGCTACCACCGGGTCCCCAAAGCCTAAAAGATAGTACCTAGCATGTAGTGGAAGCTCACTAGATGCATACTTGCTGAATAAATGAATGAATAAATACAAAAACATAATCAGAGATTAGGGGAAAGACTGCTTGTTTCTCTCAAGAGATGAGAAGTCCAATGTTTCTTCCATTTCATTATGACTGTTTCTACATGTGACTCAAGCATGTTCATGCATCCCTTCAATAACGCTTGAGCTCATATCTAGATAAACTTACATCTAGATAAAAGGTCTTACTGCACCTGATCTAACAGGAGTGGGAGTCAGTCTCCACAGAAGGCCATGGATGACAGATGTTCTCAATGTCCTGTCGATAGAGCTAGTTTCAAAAATCTGCTCGTTAAAATCTGCTCATTAGACCAGTATTGGTTGAATACCTACTGTGTGCCAGGCACACCTAGAACAGGTGCCTTCACGAAGCTTATATTCTATCATGACAATCCCTCTCTGAAGATGTGTCCTGCCCACCTCCATCTGTAATCTTACACCAAAGTTCTAAAATGGCTCTTTGAGCTCATTCTTGTCCTGGGGCCGTAATTCCTGTACCACAAGCCAGGATGGGAGCAGCGCAGTCCAGGTCTTACCTGAAGGGCCTCTCCCCACCCAGGGGGGAGGTGGCAGTACTCCAGCTCTTCCGATATTCCTCTCGCTCTGCTTTCTTCTTTCTCAGAGGTGCGGGGACGTAGGCTGTCTGGTTGCTTTTGTTGGGGAGGTACTGGTTAAAAGGCACTGCTGATTTTGGCTCACCGTGGGAAGTCCGCCTCGCAGACATGTCATCCTTCTTCACATCCGGCAGCTTCCGATGGGGCAAGTCGGATTCAGAGTCGCTTCCTCTCCCTGAGAAGAGAGGATGGGTGCTGAGAAAGTGTGCTGGGCTAGCAATAAAGTTCCCAATGGCAAGTATGCAGTATGGGGGATGTGGTTACATCTGTGGGTTCCCGGGATTACTTCCTTAAATTATTCACTTAACAAATCTAAAGTATCAGTCGAAATTAATCCACTCTGGGAAAAGCTCTCCATTCTAATCAGGAAAAAAGAAGTCAAATTAAAAAAAAAAAAAGAAAGCTTAGCTGTATCTGAGAGTTACAATTAACAACACATTTGCAATAGAACTATACGCCTGCTCAGATCCTTCAACTCTCAGAAGAAGAAACATAAATTTACCAATGGAGTTTTTACTGAGCACCTGTTGTTGCATGTCTTACACTGCGCTAGATATTCTGACAAATAAGAATTATGAAGGATTTATAATCCTTTGTCTTTGAGGTACCTTTAACCAACTCATGAAACACCTGGAGAATATCAGTTATAATCAACGAGCACAGACATATAAGAACTATAGGAATTCAGAAAAATGATCAGTATGGATTATACCAAGGGTTTGCCTTCCAGGAAACAGCTTAAGTTATAATAAGTGCATATTCCTCTACCTCGGAGCCCTTCCTGGTACCCATAGCTGGAGGCAACCTTTGTTTCCTATGAACACTATGGCCCGAAGGTCTATTTCTCTTCTGATGCATTATGCTTTCTACCTTGTATTTTGAAAATAAGGGCTTTATATCCTTCACACTGTACTTATCACAGTGTCTTTGGGCACAGTGGGTATCCTCATATGATCAGATGAATCAATGAATTAGTTTGGCTTAAACAGTGTTTTACACAACACAGAGGAATTCAATGTTACCAACATCAGTCTTTTGTTGGTCAATAGCCCCCATAATTATATTGTATCCTTGTTTCCTGAGTCTCATCTCACCAGATTTCTAAGATCCATTAGAGTGAAACTGTCATGAAAACACACACTACTGTGACAGGCAGCCACCATTTGAATGCTGGTTGAAAACTCTTAATCACTGAGAGCATTATGAAAAGGTTCTTCAACTCCACTGATAGCAAATAGAAATTGACCTCCTTACCCGTGTGAAAAGAACCTTAAACTAAGAGTCGAGCGATGTGGCAGCCTAGCAGAGTGGGTAGTGCAGGGGGTTAAGTCAGATCCACTTCATTTTGAGCTCTGACACTCATTAGTTTTTGTCATTTGTCACTTCACCACTCCAAACCTCAGTTTCCCAATCTATAAAGTGAGGATAATAATATCACCTACTTCATAGTGCTGCTGGGAGGATCAGATACATGTAAAACTCTTGGGTACAGTACTTGGCCCCGAGTAAGCGCTTAACAAACACTGACTACTCTTTATGCCATAATAGTTCTGGATCTGCCACTGATGACCTGTGGGCTCCTAGGCTTGCCTCTAACACACTTGCCTGTCCTTTTTCTGCAAAAATAGGAATGAAATGAATTGCCCTGGAGATAAAATGATTTAATGGCTTTTAAAAAATGGTGAAAGTTAAAGCATTGACCATAAACAAGTTGTTCATTGCTGCAGATGAAATATTCAATTTATGAATTATTCATGCCACTTGCTTTCAGCCTCCCTTCTGAAGTTTTGACCATTTCATTACTTGTTGGTTTTTGATTCATAACTTAACTCCCTTCTCACCCTGTCTTTTATCAAGTCTATCTGTCTCAGTGTCATAATAAAATATTTAGAGCCCCCTGTGAATGCTTTATAACAAACACTAATACTACCTTAACTTGCTAAGCACTTGGATTTGTTTCCCTATTTGATATTATCCCCATTTTACAGTGGTAGAAACAGAGGCCCAGAGAGACCCAAAGAGCCCTTTCTCCATGGCTGGTAAGTAACAGCTCCAGACTCCAGTTTCTGTTCTCCAGATTCCAGCCCAAGAAAGACCCCTAGTTGCTAGAAGGGAGAGAAGCATAGCCCTGGGGAAAGGAAGGATCAGACTTTGCTAAAAGGATGTTGTCATCATGATGTGCACTGTTGCAGTTTCCTAACTTTGGGCACAAGTAGAGAATAAACAGCTCCTTCCTCTGCAACACACTTCTCTTGGAAAAATGTCCTTTGCCTAAAGCATCCTGACTGGGGGAAGAACTGTATTTTGCTGAATAAATGAATGAAAGAAAATGATTCTTCAATCAACTATGAAGGCTTAGTATGGATTAGAGTTGTCTCGGTTCCCCCCCCCCCCCACATCCCGTTCTAAAATCCTGTAATCTATGAAACTTATTTTGGTACAATATCTAAAAACATATTGTCCATAATATACTGAGAGAGAGTCTCAAAATAGGTTGTTTAACACATAAACAGATAACCTTTTTTTTTTTTTTCCCCAATTAGCCTTTGATGAATGTCTTCAACAGGCACTTCAAGAAAAGTTAATTTGCAAATGCCCTGAGGCAGAGTGGCTCAGCTGAAAGAAGCATAACGTTTTGGACCTAGAGACCAGGGTCTAATTTCAGCTCCATCATCTACTAGCTGTGTGACTGGGAAATTGAAGCCCTCTGTACCTCAGTGTCCTCACTGGAAATAAGGAGGTGATAATACAGCTCTCCTAGGTTGTCGTGATGATTACAAGAGATGTAAAGCACCCAGATAGTGGCTGGTGAGGTATACTTTCCATAAGTGTTAGAACCCCTCTTATCTCAGGCCAAGACTTCAAAAGATCTTTTTTTTTTTTTTTTTTTTTGCGGTACACGGACCTCTCACTGCTGTGGCCTCTCCCGCTGCGGAGCACAGGCTCCGGATGCGCAGGCTCAGCGGCCATGGCTCACGGGCCCAGCCGCTCCGCGGCATGTGGGATCCTCCCGGACCGGGGCACGAACCCGCGTCCCCTGCATCGTTAGGCGGACTCCCAACCACTGCGCCACCAGGGAAGCCCAGAAAGATCTTGACTTGACTTCACCCTGAAAACATGAAAATGTACTAGGGTGGCATCTCCACCTATGCCCAACATTGCACGTGATGAGGCGGACATACTTTTATCAAAGTCTGATCCTTCCTTTACGCCTGGGCTACATTTCTCTCCCTTCCAGCAACTAGCGGTCTATCTTTTTTTTTTTTTTTTTTGCGGTACACGGGCCTCTCACTGTTGTGGCCTCTCCCGTTGCGGAGCAACAGGATCCGGACGCGCAGGCTCAGCGGCCATGGCTCACGGGCGCAGCCGCTCCGCGGCATGTGGGATCTTCCCGGACCGGGTCACGAACACGTGTCCCCTGCATCGGCAGGCGGACTCTCAACCACTGCGCCACCAGGGAAGCCCGGGTCTATCTTTTTTTTATGTATCTTTACCATACACACCGCCAACCCATTGCTTTTTCATCTCCTCTAACACGCTAATTTCTCTCATTCCTTATTTCTCTCCCTTAACTCGTCTTTTCTATAAAAGATAAGAATATTTATTTAACAATATGCATTGTGTTTATAAAATATGTTCTTAATTTTAAAAGCACCTGAGTGGAAGGTTTTGTATTTCCTGTTCAGGGAAGCTTATTAGTGGCCTCAGAAGGCATGCCAGTGAGGGTGAGGGAGGAGCTGGGCTCCTATTTAGCAAGCCAGATTGGCTGAATTGACCCTGGAGATCCACAGCCTCCTTACCAGGTGGCTCTCGTGTCCAACCCATGGAATCGTGGCACCTCTTACGAGTGTGGCTCTTGGTCATCCCTACTGAATGCGTCAGTGGACCTCAGTAATAATAAAATGAAAACTCTCTCTATTGAGCCAATATGTTGTTGGAGAATTTCATGGTAAGACTTTCCCTAATTGACTGTGAGTCCTAGGAAATAAGTTTTCAAGAATTAAAATGTTCTTCTAAATTTGGAAGTGTTTATTAGGACCAGCAATCTTCTTGATTATCATCACTTAAAAAATATACCATAAGCTCTAATGAAATACAACATCTATTTGGATAAAATTATACCACATTTTTTTAAGGCAGATAAAAAGTGTTGTTTTTCTTTAAAACCTCATTAGGTCTTGATTAGTTTACAAGAACATAAGCCTGAAGGTATCAGGCTGATTGGTGAAAGCTGTGTGTTAAGATGCTGTTTCATGGATGGTGTTTTGTGAAGCTCAATTTCATGTTTTTCTTTACATGGGAAAAACTTTTATGAAAAGACTCTGGCTTATCAATCTTAACTGCTGCAAACGAAATTGTGCCTCAGCACATATTAGTACAATATTAGTAATTACCATCTCAAATCCCTTCAAGATGTAGCTCATTATAAACTCTGAACCCCTCGAAGCTGGTGACAGAATAAATAAAGGATCTGCATTACCAGTTATTAAAAACTAGGATGAGACAATAATAATTTTTTAAAACAATCAAAATAATATGGATGAAATAGTTTGGTTAAAATATGTTTCACAAAAGTAAATCTCCCTTTCAGTTATGTTAAAGGTCAATTAGATCATGCAGTTGGTATTGTAACTTCTAATACTGTGGGTGGGACTTAAGATGTCATGTAAATTTTTAGAAATGTTTTTCAAGCAGTTCACAATGCACCATGGAATTCTTTAGGAGTCACATACGATGTGGCCCTGAGGCTAATCTAGTTGTTGGAAAGTTTAAGTACTAAACAAAAGCGTTAGTTCAGTCATGCTAGAATTTGAAAAATCTATTAGGCAAACAGAAAGAAGTGTGGGTAAATTAAGCTTTAGGGTATAAGTTTTGGACTCACGCTTCTTGAGGCTAACATCGTTACACTACTTACAGTGACTTAGGGCACTTAAAAACAATGTTAGGGGACTTTCCTGGTGGAGCAGTGGTTAAGAATCACCTGCCAATGCAGGGGACACAGGTTCGAGCCCTGGTCCGGGAAGATCCCACATGCCGTGGAGCAACTAAGCCCACGCGCCACAACTACTGAGCCCGTGTGACACAACTACTGAAGCCCTTGCACCTAGAGCCCGTGCTCCGCAACAAGAGAAGCCACAACAATGAGAAGCCCGATCGCCGCAACTAGAGAAAGCCTGCACACAGCAACGAAGACCCAACGCAGCCTAAATAAATAAATAAATAAAAATTACTTAAAAAAAAAAAAGACAATGTTAGGATGCTTACTTAACCTCTCTAAGATTCATCTGTAAAATATGACTAAGGAATGTTTCACAGAGGACTAAGTCAGATACTGAGTATCTTGTAATATGTGCTGAGGGTTAAATGAGATACCAGGGGTCGAGTAATGAACTCAGCACCTGGGCATGTTAAATACCCAAGTATTGTGGTAACATAGAATTTTATAGCTGAAAGGGATCTTTTAGCTATAAAAGATAATTTTCATCTCAGACAGAAGACTTAAAGCCTCTAGAAACATTAGCTTCAGTCAAGCAATACATGAAAAAGAAATAGACACAAATAAAAAAAATTCCCCACCAGCCCAAGTGTCTTTCTGCAAGTTTATACATGCAGAGCCAATCTATCTTCCCTTCCTAAAAGCACAAAGGTGCAAGATAAGTAAGGTAAACAGCTCTGGGAAAATATGTGTTCAATTTACATCAGGTTGCATGACCATACATTTTTGTAAAGAAAAATGATCATTCCTTTCAGGTGACATAAAATGCATGGGATTTAAATCAAACCCAGCCTCAGAAGAAACAGGCAGTCTGGGCTGTGTTCTATACATTAATGGCCACCGGCATCGCTCTAGTCAACGGTCAGGTATCAAAAGCATTGCCCAAACTGTACCAATTACGGTTTCACAATCCCAAGCTTCAGAGCTTTCCTAAGTGTGTGCAGTGTGTTTCCAGTTTGCTGGAAGTTGATCTACTTTCACTTACACAGTGTGGTACTCACTCAAACATTTCCCTTCCTCGTACCTGGAGCATATAAACCTTCGGCACACTTTATGAGCTAATGGTCTGCACAGCATCTTGGTTTACTGAGACCCAGGGAGGAATGATGTAACACATTTTCCAACAGAAGATATGCTCATTGAGGCAGTGTTCAAACCAGCTGCTGGCAAAGCCAACCAAAATTCTAAGGACCACGAAAAACAACATTCAGAGATTTTTTTCCCTACCAGTTTAGAGTTACCAGATTCCAGCAAGGTGGATATGGAGTCTACCTTTCTAGGGCCAATCTCTCGGCCGGTGACAAGGCGGCCCTTGTTAATGTTTGATTCTAAGATGTGCAGTTTATTAAGGCTCCAACCTACCATCACTGCTTCCCCTGAGGACTACATCTGGCGAAGGTGTCTGCCGGGAACGGGAGCCAAAGGAATCCAGGCTATCGAAGGAATCATCTCTGCCATGTCGAGGGGGAGAGAGGGAGTCACTGCGCTCAGAGTCCCAGCAGTCGATGTAGCCACTGTCTCGAATACTACGTTTAGGGCTCTCAACGTCATCAGTCTCCTGTTCAAGAAGAAAAAGAAAGGATTACAGACATCACAGCAACAGACACAGAGGCTACAAATATCAGGAAAATCAATCTCCAATGGTCTCCAAAAAATCCTGCATATAGAATCAATCTGGAAAGGCTACGGCAACCAGTTATCAAATTGATTATAATCTACACAACACTTCATGAAGCCTTCCCTGCTGCAACTTTTTCAATCCGAAAATCACACATATTAAAAAAAAAAAAAAAATCCCCAAGCATCTCGTACTCCACAATGTTGGAAAAAAAAAAAGTCCAAGGAACTGAGAATAAAAGATCATCAAGTTTGGATTCACAAGAATATAATGACAGATAAAAACAAAAACGAGAAACTAAAACCTTAACCTTGACCCATCTTTCAGGATCCATAACTGCATGTCTGTTCTGGGACCCAGCCCCTGGTTTAGCTGCACAACTGCTTCTGTTTATGCTGTCTGGCTAATGCACACAGCATTTGTTTTTGCAGCAGAATCAGTTCCGTAAAATCCTGGAGCAGCATGTTTCCATCTTCTGCTACCTTGAAGGGAAATTCCTGCTCTGAAAGGGAGCTGTCTTTCTGGGGCAAAAAATTTAAAAAAAAAAAAAAAAAAAAAGCAGGGAAAAATATGTGAAATGATTTTCCTGATGCCTCGGAAGAATCCAGGCATGCTCTCGCGCTCGGCCAGCTCTTGGCACTGGGGGAGCTGAAAGCACTTGTGGCTGACCCACATGTTCAGAGCAGTGAGAACAATGGCTGTCTTTGACAGCCTGTGATTATAAATTCTTTCCAGCGCAAGCAGCACATACTAAAACACTGAAACTCCAGCAGAAGAAAGGTCAGTCAAAGCCATCCTCACCCTCGAATTATAATAAAAGCCTTGTTCCCGCCCGTGTCTTAGCATTAATTACAAGAGTCCAAGCTGACGAAAACAGAAATAACTCCGGTCACTCAAAGATAAACCTCAATTTAATCTCTCCCAGACTGTTGCTTAAAATCAGGGCTGTGAAGGACATCGGCAAAGACTGGAAGGTCCCACTGAAGATTTCCTGGGATTCTCAGGCAGGTCCCCTCCCCATTCCCCATAGAAAAGAAAAAAAAAAAAAATTCTCCGTGGTAGCAATTTTGGAAACTGTCTACACTGACTAATATGCTCGCCGGAGCCCAAGCCTTTTAGGAAGTGCCTTTGCCAGCTGCTTCTATCAATTATAACCAGATCCTCTGACACACTCCCCAGCAGGGGGCCCTTTGGGGGGACAGAGCAGCTGTAATTCACAAGGCACGCACAGTGGTCTTGCATCAGGAGAAGGAGTAGGAAAAAGGGGAAGGGCAGGGTTGAGGGGGGTACCCTGCTGCAGCCACACCGAGGACCCGATTAGTGCCCCTGAAGAACAGGTTGTCAAACAGCCTGGGGGACTACAGATGACATGACCCTCCCGAGGAAGGCAGAAATTCCAGTTATGGAAATTAAGGTATTTTAGTTTACTCGTAGGTCAAAATTAACCAGGACTTGTACAAAAGCCAGGCCTGACTAGCAGGAAAAAGAATTCATGACTAACTGAAAAGTATACATCTAAATTGGATATGGTTTTGCATTTAATTTCTTTGGAAATGCAAGTAATTATCTTGGATTATTTATCCACTGAGAATAGGCTAAATGGCTAATGTTATTGAACACTTACTATGTGTCTGGGGCTATGCTTGATGCTTTCTCTATGCTCTATTCTTTAATCCTCACAACCTGCTCCCCAATGATGGGGTTACCATTGTCCCTATTTTATAGAGGAGAAAAGAATCAGAGAGGTTGAGTAAATTGACTCAGGTCACACAGTAATCAGCAAAGCTGTGATTCTAACACAAGACTCTGTCTTCAACTACCAAACAGTAAAACCTGGCATTTGATGAACTTTGGTATAGTTACAGCTGTCAACAACAGCATCACCTCTCCCAGCGGCTGGACACTTACTGCCTGCTTACTCAGTGGATGACACTAACCTGGATAATGTCCCTTCGCTAAACACGATTTATGCCTAGATCACCAACCTATACGTGCTGCAAAAGAGAGACAGTTTAGAGTAGGTTAAAAGCATGGTCTTGGAAGCTCAGCTGACAGTTTAAATCCTGGCTCCACCCTTTGTCAGCTGTCTGACCTTGGGCAAGTTATTTTACCTTGCCCAATTTCAATTTTCTCATCTGTAAAATAGAGCTAATAATATTTATCTCATAGTATTGCTGGGAAGGTTAAATGTATTACTATATGGAAAGCATTCAGAAAAACACCTGACGCATAAGTGCTCGAAAAATGTTAGCTGTGTTATAATCACTCCTATGTATTCATCTGGCAGGTAAATGTCAATATATAAATCATAGAAAATTTATAAATGCAGTTAAGGACATAATCTTATATACACACGGATACTCTTCTATCTCCTTCTCCATTTATATCCCATAACTAGATGCCTTGGGCCCAATTTCCCATCAGGGAGGGCAGACACTCAGGAAGTCGAGCCACTGGTAACATCTAGAAATGACACAATTTTACAAGCTGCTTGGCACAGAATTACAAAACTGGATTTTCAAGAAAATAATATCAGGCAAGTTTCCCCCAACACCCAAATGTCTCCCCCACCCTATCCTACAGACCACAGGAGAACAGAAAGGAAAAAGAGAAAGTTGACATGATTCTTGGAGCTCCAGCTGCTTTCTTGCAGCCAGTTATGGGAAAGAAAAACAAAAAGGCCGTTCTGTTCATGACTTTGTAGAAAGCCAAGAATTAAACCTTGGGTCAAGTGAGAGCTGGAAGCTGAACGGCAGGGTCAGTTTGACAAGTGAAAACCAGGCCACCTGTGGCCATCCTTGGCCAAGCTGGTCCCTTAGAAACCTCAGGGTGAAGCAAGAGGCTGGCTCTTTAGCCAGAAATAAAGATTTGGATATCCGCGGGATGAACAATTTTATTGGATTCCATCAAGTCACCCAGAGGCAAGCTTTGGGAGCGGGGTTAGAAGATATAAACCAACACAAAGGCTAGCACAGTCTAAGTGCTCTGTACTCGGGGTCTCTTACGTCGTCTACGCTTTCCATCTAGATGCCCAGTAGTGGCATCCTGTCTTCTACAGAGAGCACTCCAGGGAAAGGGGATAAGACTCAAATCTGTCCATTGTGCTAATTGCTGGTTGTTCTAGTAAAAGTGTGTTAATGAATGGGGTGTGAATTACTAGCTCCCACAATATTTTTGGATTATTTTACTCATCTGTCCTCTTCTTATCCTCCTTTGTCAGAGATAATGAGAACCAGCTACAGTTGGTGACTGACTTCTGGTATCTGAGAAACTCCAGATGCCTCTCTTTTACCACTCACCATTTTCTGCTTCCTTTGTGATTTATAAGGTGGCTAAATCCTATTCTGCAGTGTGTTAGGTTCTACTTTGCCAGCCTGATGAGCCATCTCTACCCACCATACTCTCGTTGGTGAAGCAATTCAG
Organism: Orcinus orca; assembly: GCF_937001465.1. Classification (NCBI taxonomy): domain Eukaryota; kingdom Metazoa; phylum Chordata; class Mammalia; order Artiodactyla; family Delphinidae; genus Orcinus; species Orcinus orca. The sequence goes on from NC_064562.1 coordinate 89,049,879, forward strand.
TCCACAGATACTGACTGAACATGGTCTATGTGCCAAGCACTGTCTTCAGTGCTGGGGACACAATGTTATGCAAATTCGATAAATTCCCTGTCCTCATGGGCCTTATGCTCTAGCAGGGAAGGCAAAAAACAAACAGAAAATTATACAAATACAAATCTGTATACAAATACAAATTTGAATACAAAGTTGAATGGTAAGTATCATGAAAACATAAAGCAGGTTCAGGGAAGAGAAGCTGATGATGGCTGCTGCTCTAGGCCAAGGTCTTGTACTTGTTTGCCCATCAAGCTCCCCCCTCTTTAACCCCTTGTTCTGATAGCACCCTCTGAGACAGTACTGGCTTAGGCCAATCATGGTATCCCCTGTCCCTGGTCACACTGACTGGTTCAGGGATAGGACCCACACTGGACCAGAGTACACCCTAGGAATTTTAAAGCTGGGGCTTTAAATTCTCCCTAAAAAGGGAGAAGAATTCCTTGCCTTCCGGGCAAGAAGCTAGGAGCAGATAATCCCGGGGATGCTGTTGGCCATGGTCTCTGCTATGAGAGGGTGTTTGCCTACTGGAGGAGAGGATGAATTCAAGAAGAGACCGGAAGAGAAGAGAGACAGAAAGAGAGAGGAAGAACCTGGAACGTTGACTTTCTAGTTGCAGGTCCTGAGATCTCTAGGGCCACCCTCGTCCCTACAGTGCTCCCTTTAATCTCACTATTCTCGTAGTAATTCCCCTTGGTTCAGCTTAAGTGTCCCTTCCTTTGGGAGACTTTCTCTGACGTATCCAGGCCCAGTGAAAGGCCATTGTCATGATGCTTTCAGAGACTTTTTTTTTTTTTTTTTTTTTTTTTTATGTGGTATGCGGGCCTCTCACCGTTGCAGCCTCTCCCGTTGCGGAGCACAGGCTCCGGACGCGCTGGCTCAGCGGCCATGGCTCACGGGCCCAGCCGCTCCGCGGCATGTGGGATCTTCCCGGACTGGGGCACGAACCCGTGTCCCCTGCATCGGCAGGCGGACTCTCAACCACTGCGCCACCAGGGAAGCCCAGAGACCTTTTCTGTCTATAGCAATAGCAACCTACTACGAACATCTACTATGTGTCCGATGCTTATGTTAAGGGTTCTACATGTGTTCCTTGCACTACAGAACTTAACAAGTTGTACCACAGTTAATCATTTTTATGCACATTTCTCCCACTAGAAAAAAATGAATATAAAAAAATTTCAGGCTAGCCTCCTTTGTGAAAGAAAAGCTTTTAATTTCAAATTTATTTCAGCATGTATATGTGCAGAAGAGATTCCAGTTGTCTCTCAATATCTGTTTTCCATTTCTTCTCCAGTGAAAATACACACAGTTTTTAAATGAAATAAAATCTACTTTCCCCAAGTCTTTCCTTGCAGCTAGGTATGGATACGTGACCAAGTTCAAGTCAATAGGATGTGAGCAGAAGTGTAGTGCATGACTTCCCAGAAGTGTGTTTAAAGGAAGGCATAGGCCTTTCTTCTCCTCAGCCCTCCCTTCTCCTGGCTTAAAGGTGGACGTGAAGGCTAAAGCCTGTGCAGCCATCTTGGACCAGCAGGTGAGTGTCCGTGAGTTGAGGACAGTAGAGTAAAAAGACAGAAGGAGCCTGAGCCCTTGATGGTCACAGGACCCTCACACTAGCCCTGGACTGCTCATGTCCAGACCTTATGTGAGTTTGATATAAAACTCTATCTTATTTAAGCCACTGGCGGAGTTGTCTGCATTTCCCAGTTAAACTCAATCTTAATTGATAAAATGAGATAGTATACACTTTAGATAAATCTAATATTTTCAGGCATTGGATAGACCTGTGAAATTCAAGTCAATTACTCTCTTTACATAGAGAGACCACTACTCTCTTTATATGGGAACACCACAGCTGGCCATTTTTAGTTAAGTCACGCTTTGGCCAGTGATACTAACTACTCCCTCATGTCCTGTGATGTCATCTATATTCATTAAAAAAAAAGTAACAGCTGTTCACAACAACAGGTGATTTCAAGGCAGTTGTTAGTAACCAACCGTCTCACTAGAAAGGGAAGTTAGGAGAGCTGCACAGACCAATAGCTGCTCAGATTATAGAGAAGCTGGACTAGTGATAAGAAACATCAATAATGAGAAGAAATCAGATTCCAAGAGAAATCAGCAGGGAAACTATGAGGCAGAGCTTTTCAACAGTTTAAAACAGATAATCCATCTATCATTATCCAAGGCCAAATTTAACATAAGACCAGCAAACATTTAGATTTCACAAATCCATACTGAAACTTACCTTTGTATTTTCCCTAAGTATCCTTTATTGAGAGAGATGAAAGATTAAAGGACCAATAAGGGTTAAGACTAAGAAACAATGTGTTGTGTTTGAGTGGTGTGTTTATTTTATTTTTCAAGGAATTTAGCTTCAAGGACTTTGTTTATATGTGTTATGACTAATATGAAAGCTTTGTCCATTTATACATATATGAGCCGGCCTGGTTCTAGCCAAATGCAAAGAATTATTAGAACTATTAGCTTTAAGGAAAAAAAGAATAAATCATTAGAAAGTTGGAGCAAATTCTTGCTTTCAGTATTAAAAGAAAATCCGTAAAATACAGAATGTCTCTCAACGAGGTCTCATTGGTGCATTTAATTTGCATGTTAGAGAAAAGAGGAAGAAGAAGGTCTTAATTATATATGCTGCACTATGGGTCTTATCCAAAACCCATGGACGTTACTGATTACAAATGAGCCTTACCTGTTCACTAAGGCCTGTTGGGTGAGGCTGCTCCCGGGGAATACTGTATGCTAGTACTTTGGGTGAGTTAAGGTACACTGCTGAATCCTAAAAAGGAACACATAGGCAGCCACACAAAAAACACTGCACTGTTTCTTGGACAAATTCCTACCTTAGGTCAGTCTTTCCCATAATTAAATACACAAATAAAGCCTTGACTATTACAAAACATGTTTTCCAAATTTCCAGGTCATTCAAATGCAATGGTCATAAAATATGCATCTTTGAAGAGAATGCTTCTAATTTTTCAGAGCCCATCCGGAGTGGGTACCCAGGCAAGAACTTGGCTAATGTTACTTCACCCACACCAAGGCCCTGATGGGTAAGCAAAATGACCTTTAGGATGAAAGTGCAGAGCAAGTCTTCATTTTTGTATAATGCTGTATTGTTTAATTCAGGAGTTATTCCCCCAAGAAAATAAGCACTGAGCTCTTTGGTATCTAAAGTCATATACGGACGGATTGAACTTTCTCTTTTGGAATTAAAATTGGATAAAGCTCAGATCTCCCATTCTCAGAAGGGAATAAAAGTTCAGGTAGGCGTGGGTGTATGAGGCAAAGATGGCATTGGTAAGACAAGCGGTCATTTCCTTGAGTGCACGACATATTTGGCCTGTGCAATTTTACCACGTGAAACTGTAAAGATCTTAAAAACAAGCAAATGTGTTGCTTTCCCACCTTGTCTGAACGTCATGGGATGAAGAAGAAAAGTCAAGTTACCTTCCTCATCTGAGCCAGCAAGCCTTCGAACTCCTTCAGGTTTAGCGTTGTCCCGCTGTAAGATGCACAGCTATTCGCTGCTTTGCCCAGCCAGTAAATAGTCACTAGTACCTGGGAAAGAGAACCACGCACAAAGAATTACTTTTAAACTAAAGAATCAGTAATGCTTCCCTAACAGGAAAGCAGGAGGAGAGAATGTGTAACATTAATTTACAAAGCCCACCATCCATGAGGTATCCATTCTAGGTAAAATCATTTTAATAAGGACCTGATGTTGCATCGGTCAACACAAACACGATTCAGTAGTTAAAATAACCAGTTTTAGGAAGAATCTGGTTGTGAGAATGTGATCTATAAGACAGCAAGGAGGAAAAATAAATCCTCCAAAATTATTTTCATGTCATGAAGGCTTCAAAACCAGGAAGCAAAATTTTTCAGAAACTCTGGAGTCTTTCCCCAGACCAGCAATGGAACAGGTTGTCAATCCCTTTTGAGAGAGGTGCTTTTAAAGGCCCATAATTTCTACTTGTGGGCACAGAGGTTCTGCTAAGACCGCTGGCAAACATTTTTCAGAGGAGTGATAAAGGTTAATTAGTGGTTTCCAGCACAAGATCAACAAAATATATCTAATTAAAGTCAGAAGACAGCAATGTAATGAAGAATGCAATCTGCAGAGACCTAGTTCTGGGGGTACGGTTAGATTCCTATTAATCTGAGATGGGAAATGTTTAGCCTGGTCAAGACTACTGCCAATTAACAACCTTGGATGTTTAAGAATGTCTATGAATAGTCACTGGTCTGAAGCTACAGTCCTAGGTTAACATTTTGTTCTGTCTTTCCAAAGAAACTGTCCGCAAAAGCAAAGGCTCTTTCCATTGACTTTCCCACAGAACCCAACAGGGGTCAGCTGAAGATGAGCTCCTTAAAATTGAATTATTGGGATCTGAAGCCTATGGAAAAGCTAAGACTATTATTTTGTTTTCACATTTGGTCTTATTGCTTCAACTAGGCTGGGAAGTATTTATCGTACCTCCCTCTACTTGGCCAGAAAATGCTTTGGACAATGTGATATGTATACATGCTTCCGATGGCAACAGGCCCAAGATATGGTTATGTGCATCATTGCTAGGATGTGATCTGGTTTTCTACCTCTGTGGGAAAAGGTGACTTTAGGAATACTTCAAAACTTCCAGAAATTCTTTTTAAACTGATTGCTTACAAATAACTTTCCAGAGAGCAGAAAATTGCGAATGTCAGGACATGAACTCGAGCCATAAAATAACTAATGTGTGCTAAGAGTATGAGGCTCTCTTGAAAAGTGTAATAGGAAAACGGCAGATAGAACTGTGTTGTGTTTTAGATTATGGGGTTTCTGTTTAAAATTGTATGATGAAAAATGTCAAATATCCCTGGTTTTATAGAGGAAGAAAAAGAAGATAAGAATGAGAATGTCAATCAAATATAATAGCACCCTGAAAATTTCTTTAAAAGGGGAGGGTCACAGCCAATTTAAAAATTTTATATACAGAAGGTCATTTCTTACATTCTTCAATTTAAACTTAAAATAAAAGAGCACTAACATACTTGCCTTGGAAAATAAGATCTAACTCTAAAAAGTTGATTTTGGAAGGTACTAATAAAAACTCAAAAGATTAATAGGAAAAAAACCACAAAAGGTACAGGCCCACAACAGTCAACACTATTTATATTATGCTAATCTTTTCCCCAAAACAACCTGCCCAACTGCTTAATTTAATAATCCCATCTGTGCCTACCAATGGCAAGGAAGTAATGTTAGTGCTAAAACAGATCATTCTGTGTTTAAGAAACCAAATTACAAATGGAGTGCAAGCTTTCATTTATTTATTTCTGGACTAAGCCCTTATCTAATTAAAGAGACCACCCCTCCCCGCAAAATCTACCATTTTTATTTCTATCAGAGTCATTAATTAGTCTATCTATTGTTTCCTAAGAAAGATTCTTTCTAGCAAGGCATTCGAGAGGCATTGAACTTATGAGCTAAATTTTACACTTGAACCATCAAAGTTAGAAGGAAAAAAGTTTGGAAAGTGAAATTAAAACACTTACATTTTTCAGCTTCCTGCTATAATCAAGGCTCCTAGTTTGGAGAAAGGAAAAGAAAATATGATCAGTTTCTTCACTGTGATCTTCCCTTCAACACCTTTAAGATGTATTTGAAAGCTAACATATATAATGAAATCAGCAGAATATATTACTTTTAAGGTCTATGATTAGTGATTTCAGGTACTAAATAAAATTACTTAGAAAACAAAATACAGAAGGATAAGGTGGAATTAAAGTTCCATAGTGCACCATGGAAGGATGAATGCTTTGTAACATCTGGAAAATGAAGAATTCCATTTAAAACTACCACTGTTTATATTTGTATAATCAAAGCTTAACTGTAAAAGTAAAATTTTGCCTTGGTTATATATCACTGTCAAATTGAAATCTGACTGCACTTCCAAAATCTTCTTTATACAAGTACTTTTAAAGAAGTTCTAAAACCTTACCTAATTAAAGAGACCTGAAAATATATGTAAAAGAGGCAATGCTATCCTAATACTTGTTCTTTTCTGCTATGGACATAAATCAGTGCTGGGGAATTAGCCATGAGCAAGAAAATATGCATGCTATGTTCCAATATACACACATGCATTCTTTACATAAATGTTTATTCTCAAACTATAAACAAAAAAAGCTACTTGGTGGTACTTTCTACATATTCATACAGTGAAATATAAAAATTTCTCCCAAATTATTTCAAAGTTTCTTTAACATGTCAACAAATAAATACTAGGAAAATAAATGCTACGCTTCTTTTTTCCACAGAACTTCAGTGGGGGGGGGGGGTGCTGGGGAGGGAGAATATAATTCTATTATATAAAAAAGAATTCTTCCAGATATTTAGATCCCAGTTACCTTATTGCTGCATACTCTGACCCAAAGTACATATTAATGAATAGATGCACAATTTTAAGTCAATTGAGACTTGAGGGACTAGAAAACAATGTAGTCTATAGTCTATACTAATCTAGTCTATACTAAGGAGATAAACCATCAACAGAGACTTAGACTGTAAGAAGCAGTGGTCCAATTTGGATTTGATTAAGAACATGTTTTCATATTTCCCCCTATTAACAGAAAGAAAGATTTGTCATTATCTGCTTAGATATTTGCTAGGATTTAAAATAATTTAACAACAGTAATAGCAGCAAAACCAGATGAAAACAAAAATCTATAGAAGATTTGAAATTTTTGTGAAAAACAACTTAAGAACAGGGAACATAAGACTTTTTCTGCACTGCCAATGACTGTTTTTTGACTAAAACTGTGACCCAGTTCTAAAAAAGAAGCACGCTTGGCACACAGTAGGAGCTCACAAAATATTTGTTTGAATGACTTCCACGTAACAACCAATTACGTGAAAATGCTCCCACATTGTTCAGAGACATCCTCGGGAGCAATCCAAAGGCTTTCCTCATTTTCATCCAATTGCTGCGATTCCCTGGAATGATACTTGCTGCATGCCCTTCTGGATTATGTTTTCATGTCCCATCAAGGTCGTCTGGCACCCATTACAGTAGAGTTCACGAAATTACACACAGAGTAATCATTTGCAGTTTTCCCTCTTTCTTTCTTTATAGTCTACTCAAGTTACTTCTCAAAAAAAAAATAATAAGAAGAAAAATTACCCACAATGAAAGCTAATCTAAAGAGTATTTTTCAAAAGACAATTTCAAAAAGCATCAAAATTTCCTCTTTGGGATCTACCCCTCTACCTACTGCTTCCACTATTAATTGGTGTCAGTAGGGGGTTCTCCATCTCTGCTAATGTTTGGCTCAACTTTCAGAGGGGAAAGCAGAAAAATATAGCAGTTCTACTTTCATCTCCCATAGCTATGAAATCTACATATGTTGCAAATGTCCCCTGGACAGTGCCAAGTTAAACCAGCATCACTTACAGAAAATTGTGAAGCAGATAGCTCATTCCATGCCCCAATCTTCCCTAATACTAGAAAAGATTTTCTAAGTACCAGAGATGAATTTGTGGCATAATTTTTAATATAAAGTTCTTTATGTGCTTCTAAATATTCATACAGTGAAATAAAAATGTTTTCTCCATAATTATGCCAAATTCAACAACCTACAACACTTGTGGACCACCCCTCCCACCACGCTCGTCCTTGCTCATTACCCTTCTACCACACTGGCTGGCCACTCTTCTTTCTCTTTCTAGACATCAAGTTTGTTTCTCTTCCCAGTCTTTCTACCTGATTCCTCTGCCCTGAATACCCTATAGATCTTAGCATGTCTGGCTCTTGCTTCCCATTCATGTCTCAGCCCTCAGCTGAAATGCCACGTCTTTAGAGAGACCATTCTTGACCACCTTTCTTTTTTATTTCCCCCCGTTTGACTGAGATATAATTGATATAAAACGTTATATAAGTTTAAGGTATGCAACACAGTGATTTGATATATGTATATATTGCCATGGTCACTATCTTTTACACCATCTATTTTATTATTATTTTCTTTTCTTTTCAGCACTTATCACTCCCTGCAATTTTTAAAAATTTACTTATTTACTTCCCATTTCTTGACACAGGGTATAAATTCCCTGTGAACGGGGGGGCCTGTTCTCTAGTGACTGGAAAGTATCAGACACATAGTAGCCGCTCAGTAAATCTTTGTTGAATTAATGAAAAATGACATAGGGGAAGGCGATGGGCAAGTATTGCTTAACGAAAATAATAATCTCAAGTGAAGGAAAAACTTAAAAGGGAAGAAAATGAGGAGAAGAAATGCAAAAATGGGAGACAGATGGAAAGGTATGATAAAGAAGGGAAGGGAAGCATAGGGAAGAGAAAGAGACAGAGAAAAGAAGCAGAGAGAAAGAGAAAAAGAACAGAGAAAAGAAGAGGAGAAGGGGAAGATTGTCCAGTAATTGAGAAGTGACTGTCTGTGTGCCACTGGTCTAAGTGACTTTTTTTCCTTTAGGTTGCTTTCTGTGCCTTTGAACTAAAGTCGCTTTCTTTAGAAGTTGGTTGAACCATCTTCCCAGATCTGCACTGAGAAAGCTTTAGCTAGAATCATACCTGAAAGAACATTCTGTCCAACATCAAACATGCTAACATTCTCATTATTGGGGTCTGGGAAGGAGAAGAGAGGGAGAAAGGAGCACCTAAATACATAATGTAAACATTTACTGAAATAAAAGGAGAAACTGACAGTAATACAATAGTAGTACGGGACTTTAATACCTACTTAAATCAATGGACAGATCATCCAGACAGAAAATCAATAATAAAACATTAGTTTCAAATGACATATAAGATGGACTTATTAGATATATACAGAACATTACAACCAAAAGCAGCAGAATACACATTCTTTTCAAGTGCACATGGAACATTCTTCAGGATGAATACCACACACACACACACACACACACACACACACACACACACACACACACAAGAACATTCTGTCCAATTCCATTTTATAGATGAAGACACAGAGCCCTACTGAAGCAAGGGAGCTTGCCTAGGATTATAGACCTGGGGATAGCAGATGTAGAGGTAGACCTGAGATTTCCCAATGCTCACGGTTTTGTAGAAAAGCAGTAAAGTGATACGAGTTCTGAATTTCTAAAACCAATCAGTCTCAGAAGCCTCCTGGTTTAGTAACATATTGATTTAAAGTGACTCTTAAAAAAAAATGAATGCAGCTGCCAACAGTGTCAAAGTGAACTTTCCTTCACACTCTAATCAATGTGTGTGTAACAAATGATTACCTACCATGTCACACAGTTACTATTGTTTCTGGTCACTTGCCACCCAGGTGAAACTATGAATGTGAGATGAGGCAGAACCTGAAACAATTTCCTAAAATGAATAATGATTTATAGAGGCTGGATTTAGGTACAGAAATAAATGGAGCATGTGAGGACTAAAATGAGGTTTATGGTGGTTTACATATTCAAATATCATAATTTTTATTCTGTTCTTTTTACACTTAAGTAAAAATTTTCCATGAGAAGTATTAAAGAGAGGTCAAAAGGTACAAACTTCCAGTTATAAAATAAATAAGTCATGGGGATGTAATATACAGCATGACAACTATAGTTAATAACACTGTATTGCATATTTGTAAGTTGCTAAGAAATTGCTAAGAGAGTAGATCTTAAAAGTTCTCATCACAAGAAAAATAAACTTTATATGGTGACAGATGTTAGCTAGACTTATTGTGGTAAACATTTTGCAATATATACAAATATTAAATCATTACGTTGCACACCTAAAACTAATATAATGGTGTAGTTAATTGTACTTCAAAAAAGGAAAGGCACATTGACAACAGAGAAGTGCTTTTTACATAATCAATCATGGCTGACTCTCCCTTATTCCCAGTCATAAATCATAAAATCCCAAAATCATAAAATCCAATATGAACTCCAACTTGATTTCATTTAGTAGTTTCAATTATTTTTCCCCATCATTAAGAAAAAGCCAGTATCGGCAAATAGCAAAAAATTAACAGCTCTGAATTTTGGTTTCTTTCTCTTTTCTGTCCTTCTATGATAAAATGACCCAAAAGTAATCAAAAGGAGAAGTATAGCCAGTCCAAAGATGCTATCTATGTAATCAAGCTTATTATTAAAGCATATTAATGCCAAATACTGTTTGACTAATTTCAAAAAGGTTTTATCTGAATTTGGTAGAGTCTAAAGAACTTTTAAACTACAGGAAAGTTATCTCTACCATCTCAAAAGGACTTTTCATCTCATTACTCTGCTCATGAGCTATTTCTTCATAGAGAAGCACATTGCCTTTTCTTTTACTATAACATTCTTTCCCAAGAATTCTTTGGCCCCAAACATGGCTCACTGAGTAGATACAGTCAACAATAGCCAAATGGCCAATGATCCATCTTCAAAGAACTTGATCACTGACACATATGAGAAAACAGTTACAAGTGTAAATGAAGAATAGATTTTTCCATAATCTATTGACTTCTTTGCATAATAAACAGAGTTCAAATCTGTTTAGGAGTTTGCAGTCTTCCAGGAGCCTATTCATATGCCCAACTGGAGCCAATAAAAGCTTTTTGTCTAACCCAAACAGATTTGTGCATATTTCTCCCTTGCCTCTCCCTCTGGTAAGTTTCACTTAACATTTTCTTCCCTTTCTCTAAAATTCTAACTCTATGTACATGATTTTTGCATTTCAAAAAATTATGTTTGATCAGAATGAAAGCTATACACAAGGGAAGGCCAATGTGGTTTATTTTGAAAGCTAGGTTTTTACCTCCACATTTTAATTTTATTAGGCATGCCCAATTCTCTGCCTCTTAGACCTTACATCATCATCACAAAACTGCAAATCAAACCATAAATGGGTTTCCCTTGAACATAAATCATGCATTACTTACTTGACTGTTACTCTGTTGGACGTATCCTGTAGGTCACTCGGGTCAAAAAGTTGAGATTCTTTAAGGCCGAGCTCTTTACAACCTCTCAAGAATAATATGATATTGTCCTAGAAGGAAGAAAAGAAATCCAAGTCTATATTATTTTATATTATTTTATGAACCAGCCTTTCTTCTTTAATAGTCCAAATTACTGGAGGGATGTCAGTCATTAAGGCAGTGAGAGTCAGGTGTGAGTCATGGCCTGTTGGATAATAAAATCATACCTCTTTAGGAAATGCTGGAATAAATAGACACTTCAAACTTCTAAACCTGCAGCTATGTCAAATTCATTTTTTTCCCTTTATCTTTTCACATTTGTATAAAACTGTAAGTTAAATGCCATTGGAAAGTAGAAATTAGCAATTTGGGGGAAATAGTACTCAAAAACCCATGAATTCCCTATTGCTTCAAAGTTTTGTCCATGTCTTATTGCCTAGAATCTGGTTCAAAATGGATATATATATATATTTTTAAATAGGTTTTACTACCCAAGTGTCATCTTCAACAAGTTTTTCTTTTCAATTGATCTTCAAAAATATATCCTTATCTAAAAAAAGGGTACAAATGAACTTATCTACAAAACAGAAATACAGTTTGTAGAAAACAAACTTATAGTTACCAGGGGTAAGGGCGGGGGAGGGATAAATTGGGAGGTTGGGATTGACATATACACACTACTATATATAAAATAAAATATATAACTAATAAAGACCTACTGTATAGCACAGGGAACTCTACTCAATACTCTGTAATGGCCTATATGGGAAAAGAATCTAAAAAAGAATAGATATATGTATGTGTATAACTGATTCACTTTGCTGTACACCTGAAACTAATACAACATCGTAAATCAACTATATTCCAATAAAAAATTTTTAAAATACATCCTTTATCAATGGGTTTTGACCAGTAATACCTCTTTGTGGACTTATAAACTGAATTAAATGGGGTGGGGAAATCTAGACTTAATTGGAAAGGGAAAAATGAGGGGGCAAGGAAATCTTTTGAATATAATGTCAAAGACCCTCCTCATGGTGACAAATTTCTCTAGCAGGTACAAGTTTACTTTGACCTGGCAGAGTAGCAGACACAATCGACAGCTGAGGAGGGTTCTGGTCTTCATCTGTTGGGAGTCATTAAGAATAAATAAATGGCTCTGGAAGGAATTGCAAATTGTGAGTCATACTTTTGGAACTCTAGGATGTTAGCAGCAGGTTCATCAGTTATAAGTCTCCAATTATCCTCTTCCTAAAAGACTTCTGATGAGCTAACTGGTCCCATCAGGTAGTTCAAACTACAGGAAAGGAAAGATGAAGGCTGGTTCCAGGATGCAGATCAATGTGAATCCATCTAAATGCTCTAGAAAGATGCTACAAAAATCTGAAATAATGGTGGTGGTAAATAAATCATATATTCACCCAAGTGCAATTTAACTAAGCGAACAAAAATCATAGTACTTCCCAATGACCAGTGTGTAGGTAGGATTCTAAGATGGTCCCCAAGGATCTCACCCACTGACGGACACACCCTGTATAATCACCTCCCCTTGAGTGCCAGTGGAACCTGTGCATGAGATGGGATATCACTCTTTTGAGTTGATCAAAAGAAAGATGACCTGATTGCGCCTGACCTAATCAGGGGAGCTTTTCAAAGAAGGTGAAGTCAGAGTTCCTGCTGACCATGAGTTCTATAGCTTCAAGGAGATGCCTTCTGTCAATAACAACATGAGCTTGGAAGAGGCTTGGAAGAAGCTCAGCTTGGACTTCAGCCCCTGCCAACACCCCAATTTCAGCGCTGTGAGCAAAGTATTCAGTCACACCATGTCCATACTTCTGATTACAGAAACTAAGATAATCAGTGGGTGTTGACTGAAGATGCTAAGTTTACAGTAATTTTTTACGCAGCAATAAAAAGATAATACATCCAGGTTCAAAATAGCAATAGCAATAAATTGCTAATGTTTACTTAGCCCTTATTATATGCCAAGCATTCTTCCAAGAATTTTACATATATTAGCTCACTTAATCCCTGCACAACGTTATGAGGTAGGTACTATTATCATCCTCATTTTACAGATGAACAGTGTGAGGCACAGAACAATTAAGCATCATTAAGGCCACACAACTAGCAAAGGATGGAGGTGCAAAACAACGTGGCATATATGAGGAATTCAAGCATCAAATCTGAGGCCGGTATCAAAGGAAGATGAGGCTTTGGAGTCAGGGTCTGATCATGGGGTCCTTGAAGGCCATGGAAGACAGGCTATGGAAGTCACAGAGGGGTGGTGATCTGAGAAGTAAATGCCCAGGTCTGCAGCAGAAGTAGATTGCTGGGGGTAGGCCTGGGTGGGAGGGAGAGGGTGTAAAGGAAGGACTTAAGAGGAACAAGACAGGAGACAGGGAGACTAATGAGGAGATGCTCAAATCTCACTTCCCCCCATGGAGGGTGGCCCACCCCAGAATGTTTTCTTTCCTGTGCCCCTGGATTTTTCAGTAGGTAAGAAGTACCATCAGTCACAATATCTGTGTCCTTCACAACACCTCTTGTAGACTGACCATGAGCTGGTAAGAGTCTGAAGTCATCCATACCCTTCACAGTCTCTCCTGCAGTTACTTTGCATGTTTTAAAATTATCCAGTTCTCCTTGGAGTTTTTCTATCTTCCCTCCCATCTCCAGAGGTTTGTAGAGGTTCAGGTGAGTCTTTTCTAGGCATGCAACTCTCTTTCTGGTTGGCCTAGGAGCTCTGAGGGTTTCTTACCCAGAGGAAAGCAAAGGATGGGTCCCGGAGTTTTCTAGGAATCATTTGGGACTCCATTAAAAGGACCAGACTTGTGACCCACCATGTGGTCCCATCAGAGGCACAAGACCGTGGCACGTCAGATTCTCAAGAAAGGCAAGAAGGTGCTCTTCCCACGTGCATTCCCGGATGCGCCCCGAGTGCCACGCTATCTTCAGCACACAAACTGCAAACACAGAAGCATTGCGTCGCCAGCTTGATCATTTGGGGCTGGAAGATTTAAATAACGGCAGGTCTCCTTCCAGCTCCATGCTGCAATCTAATGATGCTGGAAGGGAGCCAGACCCCAGTCAGGAGAAAAGCGCCCCCCCCACCCCCACCCCCACCCCCGCCACCAGCCAAGAGCTAACAGGGGCAGCGACCACAGCTGGTGGGGAAGCTGTGCCTTTAATTACCTAAAATGCATCCTGCAAATTCCCATCTGCCTTGCTCTTCACACTGAGTTCTTCCCACATTTACAACTCCAAGCAAAACTAACATCTTAGTGTCTTAGCTTCAGAAGCCAAGCAACACAACTGGTTCTAAAACCTGGCAAAGAAGAAGTGAAGACACCGATTTACCACAATGACTATTCAATTGAGCTCTTACTAGGGTAGTATTGCAAACTCATTAAGACTTAGGCTTCAAAAGAAGTTTTTAAAGGACTCTTCAAAAAGTCAATGTCATGCTAAAACAAAAATTAGAGGCTAAAGAGACATGGAGACGTAATGTAATGTATGACCTTTGATTGGATCCTAGATCCAAAAAAGGAAAAGTAAATAAGGCTATGAAAGTCCAGTTTAAATGTGGACTGTTGTTGGATAATATTATTGGATGAATGTTAATTTTCTTAGGCATGATGATGATGATGGTATTGTGGTTATATGAGAGAATGCCTTTATTTTTAGGCAAATATATGAATTATTTAGGGATAAGTTATCATGTCTATAACACAATTGCCAATGGTTCAAGAAAAAAATGTGTGTGTGTGTGTGTGTGTGTGTGCATGCACAGGAGACAGACAGAGAGAATGACATCTGCTTGTTATGGAGAAAGAAATAAGGCAAATATGGCAAAATATTAACAATTGGTGAATCTATATCTCAAAGGTTGGCAGTTTTTTCCTGTGAAGTACCAGATAGTAAACATTGCTTTGTGGACCTGTGGTAGTCTCTGTCAAAATGACTTAACTCTTTCATTGTAGCCAGACAAATACACAAATGAATGGAAGTCGTCAGCATCCCTATACACTTCATTTACACAAGCAGGCATCGGGCTGGATTTGGCCCACAGGCTGTAGTCCACTGGCCCTGTTCTAGGTGAACAGTTTTCGGGTATTCATTATGCCATCTGTACATTTAAAAACTTTCCAAAAAAAGTTTGGAGAAAAGGTTTTTAAATTTGTAAACATGTATTCAATTCCATAGGATTGTGAATTCCCTTGCAAAACCAGTTTCATAAAATTCAAGGAAAAAATAATGGTCACCTCAGAGACAACTACTGCAAAGTTCCTAAGGTAAATTCTCAAGTGCTACTGATGGAAAGTTACTATTTCTGGCTAATGGGAAAGTGCTGTAACATGAGCCTCAATTCAACACAGATGGGGAACATAAAGTTCCTAAAAGAGTTCATTTCGTGCTCGACTAATAGTAATATATGGATTTATACCCCTGTTTACCTAACTACTATGCATTCTCTCCTCCTTGTTCTTGGCCCAGTGGTTTCCCATTTCATTAATTTGTGGGCCACCCCTGTTTATGAGAACATCCCCTGGGGGCCCAGGGTTGAGGCCTGAGCTTCCCCCCCGCCCCCCACCCCGGGGCCTCTTCTCTGAAGAAGTCCTGGTACTTCTCTGCCCTTCTCGCTCCAAAGGCAAGATGAAGGAAGGCCCAGGATGGTCTCTACCCCCAGAGTTTTACCGGCATATAGTAGGTACTCAGTAAATATTTAAAACAAATTAAGCACTATATTCTAGATACTTAGAAGAATGAAAAAAAAAAACCCACAAAATTCTAGTAGATGAAATAATAAGGACTTAGAAGCATCTTATCTTCAGGATTAATTTTCATGATCCATCAAATAACTGGATTTATTCAAGATACACATAAACAGAGGTTTGTTTAAGAAAGATTGGAATGGAATTGGAGAAGAACAAATGTATCATGGAATACATAACATAACATAACAGCTTTGGAGTCAGGAGGACTCCAGTTAGAATCCCAGCCTCATCCTTGTACTAGTTATGCGGCCTTGGCCATGGTTCCTAACCTTCTTGATCCTTGAATTTCTAATCTGTGAGGTGGGGGGTGACATCAACCTTATAGGGATGTCAGAATTACAGAAACTATACATAAAGAACACAGCCCAGTGTCTGGGAACTTCCAGGTACTCATTTTATGTAAGTTATGTATTATCATGGCATTATTGTCAACTCAGGTCAAGAAGGGACCATAAAAGGTGAGATGAAGAACAGTTTATCCATCTACAAAAAGCTAGACATGGTGTGTATTTATAGCCCTTGCCAGTTACATGGGAGATTTGTTTTTTAAAGGGTAGTTGCAATTATTGTTGTTTAGTTACTGTTATAAATTGCCAACTTGACACTTTTATACAGGCAGCCTCAAACTTAGGTGCAAGCTATGAACCAAAAGCCCACTTGTAAGATGGCGGCTTGTAGGTCATCATTTGTAATTATCTCACAGAAACAGTCTTTGTATGGTGGTTCCCAGTTCAAGTCAGAAAGGCCGACTTAGTCCAAAATGTACTTGAAGGGGAGTCCTAATTACACTATGGAAACTAATGGCTTTGCAGAACAACATTTCAGTAGGAAAGCGTATTCAGAAATGCCTGCCGGACATATATACAATGGAATATTACTCAGCCAGAAAAAGACACTAAACTGAGTTATTTGTCATGAGGTGGATGGACCTAGAGTCTGCCATACAGAGTGAAGTAAGTCAGAAAGAGAAAAACAAATACCGTATGCTAAGATATATATGTGGAATCTAAAAAAAAGAAAAAAATCGTTCTGAAGAACCTAGGGGCAGGACAGGAATAAAGACGCAGATGTAGAGAATGGACTTGAGGACACGGGGAGGAGGAAGGGTAAGCTGGGACGAAGTGAGAGAGTGGCATGGATATATATACACTACCAAATGTAAAATCGAGAGCTAGTGGGAAGCAGCCGCATAGCACAGGGAGATCAGCTCGGTGCTTTGTGACCACCTAGAGGGGTGGGATAGGGAGGGTGGGAGGAAGACGCAAGAGGGAGGGGATGTGGGGATATATGTATATGGATAGCTGATTCACTTTGTTATAAAGCAGAAACTAACACACCATTGTAAAGCAATTATACTCCAATAACGATGTTAATTTTTAAGAAAAGAAATGCCCAACCATGCTCTAGGCTGTAGTTGGGTGGAGGATTCCAGAGGCCATAGAAAAGGCTTCCTTAGCCCAAGGCAGCACCTCAGGAGGGAAAGGCAGGAGTGAGAGAGGAGAAAGGTGGGCCAGCAATTCATTCCAGTGCAGCCCCCTGAGACACATCACTGTCTCATCTAGGTTCTCCCTCCTGTCTTCAGAAGGCGAGCAAGGACCTGCTGGCTACTTTTCCCTTTCTCTGCTGTCATTTCCCACTGGCAAGGGGTTTCTCCCTTTCCTTGATCCACTGTGGAACAGCGTGCAGCTTTCTGGCTCTGAGGAAGGCACCAGCACTTAGTGGTTCTCTAGGGAAACCAGACAGGTAGTGGGCGGCGGGGGGGGGGGGGGGGGGGGGGGGGGGGGCTCTACCCAATCTCCTTAGCTTTATTTCCTTTACAGCCAACAGGGAAAGGGCAACACGATGATGGATTTGGAGTTCACAGAAAATGAACGTAACGCTCATTTGGGTTTCAAATGAACCCAGACGCCTATATTGCCAGGTATTTAAAATGCAATATATATATATAAAGCAACATATAATTTTCAGTTTCTATAAATGAAAAGACCAGGTGGAGGTAGCAAAATGTAAACTGAGATTACATCTGGTGAATTTATTATTTTAAGACATTTTCTATAAAAAATACTTGCTTCAAAAATCTTAAGGATTAGGATATCTCAGAAAGATTTGCAAGCATATCAGAGAAGATCCAGACTTTTTGGAAAATCGATAACTAACACCAATGTTATATTTCTGTTCTATATATAAGGCTTAAAAAAAAAGAAAAAAAAACATGATTTTTGTTAGGTTTCCTGCATTTGAAGCGAACAAACTCCCTTTAACAGAAGTGCAATTATGAACCTCAGAACTTAAGGAATACATTACCAAAATATCTCTAGGAAATTACCCTACAATTAATAGAATTTGGGGATTTCCTGTACCTGCCATGTGTTCATGGTTGCTCTCCTAACCTGTACGGCTTCCAGCCTGGCTCCATTAATTGGCCAATGTCCAGTCACAATCACCACTCGCTAGACTTTCAATGCATTTGAGTTTGTCACGAGCACTTAATGAGGATACCAGGCCTTCCACTGAGAGGCGAGACCTGCTCGTTCTGCCTGGGGGAATTCTGGGGAAGCCTGACCCAGAAGGTGGCAGCTGGGTGGCTGCTTGAAGGCGAAGAAACCACTTTATGGATAGGAAATGAGCAGAAGCACAGCGGATGCCAGGGAGAGAATGTAAGGTTGGAGAGGGGAAGAAAGTTCTAAGAGGTAAGCTTGAGAGAGTTGTGAGAAGCTTGTGAAGGATTTGGACTGTTCTCTAGACAGTGGGGAATCAAGGCCAGTTGAGGAGGATAGAAAGAATCCTGGGAGCCGACCTTTATTTTAGGAGAACATGTCAGGTGGCAGCAGGAGAGATCCACTGGGAGGAGGAGAGGGTCCGTTTAAGAGAGAATTACAAGAGCTCAGGGAGAGATGTGGAAAGCCTGAACTGATCCAGAAGCAGTAAGGGCAGTAAAGGGGGAGGATGAAAGCACCCCTTGTTGGCTTGGCGGTCGAGTGGATTTAGGAGCAGAGGCGAGGAGAAGGAAGGGGGTTTGGTTGATGATAAGGTTTTCAGTCATTGGGACCATCTTAAAGAACAGAGGAAGGGGAGGTCTGTGAGAAACAGAAATAATAAATTAAGCTTGGAACATTCCATCTTCCAATAGCCAGAGCTCATTGGGAGCTTATATTTGGGTTGGCTAGCTAGTGGCTGAATGACCTTGGGCAAGTTGCTTACATGGTCTCTGCCTCAGCTTTCTCTTCGAAAGCCTAAGTTCTTACAAAGGCCTACAAGGCCCTACAGGAGTCGCTGTGCACTACCTCTCGGACCCCACCACCCCTCGCCCCCTGCGGCCAGGCACAGCTCCTTCCTTGCTGGTCCTCAACCAAACCAAGTAGATCCCTGCCAGGGCTTCTGCACTGCTCTTTTTCTTACCTAGATATGACCTAGAATGATCTCTTGTATATAGTAAGTAAACATTTAAGAAATACGCATGGAATGAATGAATGAATGAATGACCATAAAGACGGGGATACTCACAATGTCATAGGGCTGTCCTGGAGCTAATAAATAAGAAAATGTATGTCAAGTGCTTAGAATAGAACAGTGTTTGGCACAATAAATGTTTTCCATTGTGGTACTTATTTCTATTATTAGGATAAAACTGTTAAGTCATCAATGAATGGAGTTTCTGATTAGAAGCACATTATCGACTTCGGGGACAACTTCAGTGCAATTATAGGGCGAAAACCTATAATTTCAGGAAGTTAAGAAATCAGTGTAGAATAAAAACAATAGAGAAAACACAAAGAGACACTTTTGGGAAGTTTAGCAGAGAAGAGATTATGAGAAAAGGTACGGTGAGTCCAAGGAAGGTTGGCTGCTTGTTTCTTTTAGGAAAGCTGCAGGTAAGGAGAAACACAGCTCCCTGCTTGTCCTAGAGCTTCCTTGCCAGCCCAGACCACTGACATTATCACCCTCATGAGGAATCCTCACCACGTGTGAGGCTTGAGCCATCAGTTTTCACCATAATCACCTTCTATCCTGCTCACTACTTCTGTCACAGTCATGGAGGACACCGGCACCAGGCTTACCACCGACTACAGTCATCATTCTAGGTGCCTTTACATTCTACACAGCAACCTGTTCGACGGCCTGGCTTTACAGTTCTTTGACGTCCTCAATTCCAATAGTTTTGACTCGTACACTCCATTTCACGATCATAATCGTCACCCACACCTGCCCTGCGGAATCACCATTTCCAACATCCTACTCCTTGGTCTGAGTCCCTCTCCTCCCAGGTTTCTCCTCCCTTCTCTCCCACACACCTGCTCTTTCATCTCCAGACTCTGCCTTTTCCTCTCAGTCCATTTCCCTCTCCTCTCATTGCCTTCTTTCTTTCCTGATTCGGTACAGACCAGTCTATTCAACGGCTCCAATGCCTGCACCTTCAACAGCCCCAGTTCTCCGCCTTTCCATTAGGGAACACTGACCAGGAAAAGGAAACAGCAGAGGTGGAACAGTTAGCCTTAGACATGAGCCTTGGCGGCTAAGCACCACCACTTGTCTCTACTTGAGATGGGATCAGTCATGCCCACTCCTCATGTTTCTCCATGGAGGAACAACACTCCTGGCCCCTCACTCTTCCTCCCCTAGGTTGGTTTGGGAGAAGGAATGGGGCATGCTCAGCTCAGCCAGTTTGGGATTTCCTCTCTGTGGAAACATGCGTCCCGTCTGTCTCTGCCGTGTAGGAAGGGGCCTTTCTCTGGGGTGGGAGAGGCCTGTGGTTGTCCCGCTGTGCTAGGAGTGGGTGGATGAATTTGTTTAATTCAGGAGCAAGGATTAGCAAACCCACCTGGCTGCAGCTCTAAACCCACACTCTCTGGTTTGTCTCATGAGAAGTAAAGCTGACGTTTTGACCTCTGATTCCTGTGTTTATGTCTCAGCTGGGGGGGCGGGGGCGGGTGGGGGGAGAGGAGTGCTATTTACTGGTCGCCCTAATCCCTAATGCTCTGCTTCTAGTGCTACTGGAAATGATGGTGCTTTATTGGGTCTGGAGCTGCTAGGCATTTACAAGCTCCCACCTCACTGGGCCCCTTGGATCCACTTGGTCATCCTTCTGGCGTCCCCGGCCAGCCCTTCTCCCCATCCCTACAGAGGGTTTTACTCCTCTGCTTTTTAAAATCTCTCTGTGGGATCTTCCCGGACCGGGACACAAACCCGTGTCCCCTGCATCGGCAGGTGGACTCTCAACCACTGCGCCACCAGGGAAGCCCCCTCCTCTGCTTTTAAAAATCTCTCTGCCATGTCCTCACCTTCTTCATCAACAGACAGATGTCATTAACCCCCAAGAGTTTTATATCCCTTCACGTCAACCATCCCACATTCTGTATCTAAACACTTTTTTAAAAAGAATATAAAGCTGTATATTTCAAAGCATCTGCAGCCAATCTGTTAACATGTTTTCGTCAATGGGGGTCTGTGTCAGAGTGCAGAGCAAACAGCCAGCAATTAGGCTCTATTAGCTTTAGTTTAATTTTTCTATTTATTCAAGCATATTAATTGAATACTTATGGTATGAAAGGCAATGTGCTAAGTGTTTTGGGCAGGAAGGTGTGATGATAAGAGCGGCACTCTTATTTGCAAGTGAGAGAGGCCCGGATGGACCTAGGCTCATAATGGATTACAGAGCCCAGTGCATCACCGCCACAAGGGGGTAGAGGGGCAGCTGACCCCTTGAAACAACTACAAACCAGGGCTTTTGTGTATTTGAAACCTGGAATTGCTTCATCTCCTATCCACTCTCTCTGCATGTTGGCTTACTTGCTTTCACTGCACCCAGGTTTCCTCCACGTGGATCCCCTAGTTTCCAATCTCATACATGAAGGTTGTCAGCCCCCGAGAGGACTAACTCCCTTTTTCACTTGCAGTTTGAAGACATCCCAGGTAAAGGAAAAGACCCTTATTGGCCTGCCTAGGGTCAGGTCCCCTTCCACAGTGACTAATGGGATGGGGTGAACAAGACCATGAATCATTTTAATCAACAGTGGGGAGGAATAGGGGCTGGAACCGTTTCCAAAAGAAGGAGAATGTGATTCCCTAGGAAGGGGGCCCAGGGCAGATAAAACTAGCAACACTGGCTACCTTCACAAAACTGGACCAGATCTGGATTTTCCTCTCAAAGTCTTTACAGAGTAGAATACACAATTACCACTGCCATCTTTCACATTCTAAATATAACTGATCAAATTTAGTTTTCCTGGGCTTCCCTGGTGGCACAGTGGTTGAGAGTCCGCCTGCCGATGCAGGGGACACGGGTTCGTGCCCCGGTCCGGGAAGATCCCACATGCCGCGGGGCGGCTGGGCCCGTGAGCCATGGCCGCTGAGCCTGCGTGTCCGGAGCCTGCGCGTCCGGAGCCTGTGCTCCACAACGGGAGAAGCCACAACAGTGAGAGGCCCGCGTACTGTAAAAAAAAAAAAAAAAATTAGTTTTCCTTTAAAGATGTTCTTTTGAAAGGATCTCTGCACTAAGCTGCAACGCTGCCTCAGTTTCCCAAAGGTAACAGGCTTGATGCCAAAGAGGACCAACCACAGAATGAAGCAAGCCCCAATTACCTAACTAACTCTGTCGGAAGAGCATTTTCAAGCACAGTTACTCGTCAATACAGCGGTTGGAGCCTAGCTCTTCTTGCCTCAGAACATTTACAGAAACAGAGAGCCAGACCCAAAAGTTCCAGCACCTTGATTTTATCTCTCTCTTTCTGGATTCCACACTCATGATTGTCTACAAGGCAGTTGCTTCTCTTTTCAAGGACTTGACATTCAAGCCTACTTGAGGGTCAAATGCCACAGTGCTCTATCAGAACTCAGAGGCCAGCCTATTCAGAGAAACTGTCTAGATTCCAAAACATGACCAAACTATCCCCCCACCCAAAATAACATTATTACATCATATTGCCAGATTGTTTGTCAGCATAATTTACAAGTTGTATTTAGGAACTGAATGAAAAATAGCTTTCAGTTATGTTAAAATAAAACTGCTTAAGTCATCTATCATACCTCATTAAATAATACTCGTATATTTGACAGGTAATATAACTTCTGCGTTTCTCACAGCAGTGATAGACAAACTGTGATCTGTGGACTGCTGTGGGTTTGGTACTAGTTCATGAAGGGTAAATGCAGAATTGGAAGAGTCTTTAGAAACTTTTTTTTTTAATTTATTTATTTTATTTATTTATTTTTGGCTGCTTTGGTTCCTTGTTGCTGTGTGCGGTGAGCGGGGCTACTCTTTGTTGCGGTGTGTGGGCTTCTCATTGCGGTGGCTTCTCTTGTTGCGGAGCACGGGCTTCAGTAGTTGTGGCACACAGGCTCAGTAGTTGTGGCTCGTGGGCCCTAGAGCACAGGCTCAGTAGCTGTGGCACACTGGCTTAGTTGCTCCACGGCATATGGGATCTTCCCGGACCAGGGCTCGAACCCATGTCCCCTGCACTGGCAGGCAGATTCTTAACCACTGCGCCACCAGGGAAGCCCTAGAAACTTTTATAACAACTTGGCATTCTAACCACATCCAAGGGTGTGATCACTGGACACATCTCACTGAACAGGGTACACATCATTTTGGATGTTGTCCTAGCTGCGTATTGTGTGCACTGTGTAGTTAGTTAATGGCACTAGGATCAGCCCAAACTGGATCAGAAATTAAACAAACAAACAACAACAAAATGCAAATTTAAACCATAATGAAACACCACTTTACACCAAGCAGAATGGCTATTAAAAAAAAAACCCCACAGAAAATAACAAGTGTTGGCAAGGATGTGGAGAAACTGGAACCCTTGTGCATTGTTGGTGGGAATGTAAAATAGTGTAGCTTCTGTGGAAAACAGTTTGGCCGCTGCTCAAAAAGCTAAACACAGAATTACAATACGAACGAGCAATTCCACTTCTAGGTAAATACTCGAAAGAACTGAAAGCAGGGACTCAAGCAGATACTTGTACATCAATGTTCATCTCACAGTAGCCAAAAGGTAGAAACAAACCAAACCATCTGTTCATAAACAAATGAATGGATAAACAAAATGTGGAATACACGTATAATGGAACATTATCCAGCCTTAAAAAGGAAGGAAATTCTGACATACGGCGCAACATGGATGAGTCCCAAAGGCATTATGCTAAGTGAAATAAGCCAGACATCAAAAAACAAATACTATATGATTCCACTTATATGAGGTCCCTAGAAGAGGAAAATTCAAAGAGACAGAAAGTATAATGGAGGTTACTAGGGGCTGGGTGTTCTGGGGAGTGGAGAGCTGTTGTTTGACAAGGACAGAATTACAGTTTGGGATGATGAAAAAGTTCTGAAAATGGTTAGTGGTGATGTTTGCAAAAGAAGTGTTATTACACTTAATGCCACTGGATTGTACACTTATAAATGGTTAAAATGATCAATCTTATGTATATTTTACCATAATAAAAAATGCAACCGCCTCCCCCAACAGCAATAAACCTTGTTCTTTATCACAATAGTATGAGAATCCTTTCCCTAGAGTGTATGCCCTAGGGGGTTCTGGATCAAATAAAACTTGGAAAATGCTACATAAATAGCCCCACGTGGAGTTCATAAAGCTTAGACTAACAGTTCTGAGAAATTCCTTACTAAGAAACTCATAATTTTAACTCAGCATTTCCTAAACACATGGACTTCAGAACCTTTTTGTTACTGTACAACTAATATCTCACAAAACATAGTTTAAGAAACGCTGAGCCAGAAATACTGAAGCATGGTTTATACTTTCACATCACACACAAGTAAGAGTGAAACAGTCATCACACTTAGGTTGTAGCCCACAGTCTAAAACTGTCAACCTGTGGTTAGACCCTCCCGTTAATTCCTGCGCTGGCAATGCCAACCCCCAAGGCATGCCAGGTTAGCAGGAGTCAAAAAACCAGGGTCTGCTTCATCCCTGCGTCCTTTAAAGCTTCACAGTAAGGATACATTTCACATTTGTCTTTACAGGGCTGCAAGTTAAGACAACGATTTACTAGTTAGAGGTGACCCCAGGAACAAAGTACTTCATAGTCTAGGTCAGACATGTGGATGACATTAGAAAAAGAAACAGGCTTTTAGAGTGCAAATGAGTGTGCAAACGCCAGAGCCATATTGATAGATCCAAATACCATTCCCCCTATCATATTTAAAGGTCACAACCTCTCTGCTGAGAAGGCGAAAAAGTCAGCGAGACAGGAAATACCAAAAGGTAAAAAACCAAAAGCAACTCTTGCACTCATCAGAATATACCATAGCCTGAAGGAGTTTTAGTATTTTTAATTTTCTGGCTGGAGAAAAGTTCACTTAAAGCGTTCTGCTGATATTACAACATATGTGAAAAGGAAGAAGAGGTATGCAGAGTAGGAATTTGAAGAAAAAAAGAAAAATCTGGTGAAAACATCACTGCCACTCCTTTTATTCTTTTAAGTATATTGGGTTCTTAACCCAAGTTGGGGCCGCCTTTACTCTTCCAGTTTTTTTTTTCTCTGTAATTCAAAAAAGGTGTGGAGAAAAGATTGTCTTCAAATAACTCTAGATTCTCGACTTTGTAATCATGCACAAGTGGAAACCACATTTCATCTTCAAGGAACATTTTAAAAAAAGGATATTCAAAATAATAAATTTTCCATGGATACTGGTTTCTTCTTTCCAAGTTAGTGTTTGGCCTAATTTATACAATAAATCTAATGGGCAAGTTATCTCTCGCAAATAGCACCTAGCACATTCTTGGCATCTGAACAGAGTTAGTTAACATGTTGCATATGCTCTTTATGTTCACAAAACAAGATATGTGAGAAAAAATATCACCGGGTGGGAGGGTGAGCATAGAAATGTAGAGGCCACCAATCATCTGCAAAGGACCGTCTCCTACACACTCAGGGTTTTGAAAGTGTAACCATGGGGCTGGAACCAAAGGACAAAAAGTACCGAGGCCCTCTAAGGTGTCTGGGACTTTGCAATTTATAACATATTTAATTTGAGCAACCTAGCTCTAAGTATGTCTACCTTAACAGGTGTGGGGAAAGACGATGTTTAAAATCAGTTCAGTTTTTTTAAGGGGTGCAGAGTTTCAGTTTGGGATATCAAAGTTCTGGAGACGAATGGTGGTGATGATTGCACAATAATGTGAATGTATTTAATGCTACCGAACTGTACGCTTAAAAATGGTTAAGGTGGTAGATTTTGTGTTATATATATTTTACCAGAAGAAAAAAAGATAAGTTTAGTAGTTTCCCAAGGTTACAGAGTGTGTCCATGACAAAGCTAAGAGGTATGGCAGTCTGACTCAAAGACCATTGTCTTTCCTTATATCTCTCAAAAATAATGATATATCAATAGATGAGGTGGTAATTATAAATTAGTTATAGGTATCATCATCCCCATTCTCATTCTCATTTTCACTTTTACCATTGGCTTGATGACTGCTTATTTTGTGCCAGACACTATTCTAAGCAACTTATATGTATTTATATGCTTAGTCCTCACAACAACCCTGCAAGGTAGATACAATTATTATTCCTATTTTCCAGATGAGAAAGTGAAGTACAGAGAGGTAATATAGCACCCTCAAGGGCACACAGCTAATCAAATCCAGGCAGTCTGATCCCAGATTCCCTGTTCTTTACCACTTATTGCATTGCCTCCTGGTATGTAAATTTATGTACACAGCGTATGAAGACATCAACCTCATTAGTCTCAAGATGATTCACAAACCAAAAACGTCAATAGGTTATAAATAACGTTTAGACACAATTCTAGTGCACAAGATGGGAACTAGTCTAGTTCACACCTAGTTTCTGAAGACATTTATTTTAAAGATAGCTTAGATACTATCATCCATTAAATCCTCCCCGTGACTCTGGGCCATGTTCCCTCGGCACTGCCTGAACCATGATGGTGGTAACATGCACACTCCTCTCCGTATCATGCTTAGAGTCTGTGACTTACTTCCCCACTATGGAGTCCATGAGTTCTCGGGCCTGAATTAATTCCCCATGTATGTAACCCACTATTTTAGGATTAGCACCATGACTAGTACTCTGCATGTCTTCAGTAAATTTTTCTTAATTCACTTGAAATAGTTTAAATATTGTTACTATCCGTTTTTTAAGGGCCAGTTCTGTAACCATCAGGTTCTGGAGTCTTTACCAATGGTAACTCTTTAATTATCTTTTTAGTCCCTTCATGGTAATCCAGTATCTTCAGGGTTTCCGCTGTTCCTGGGGTCAATTTTGATCATTTGCATCTTGCTAAGAAATCTTCCTTTTCCACTGGTTTCCACACCTCTTACTAAAGGGTTATTTATACACATCTTAACATGATTCTAATTTTTCTTGTATCTATTGTTTTGTCATTTATTTTTATTTGTTTTGTATTCTTTTGCTACCATGTTTTTTCCTTAATTGGGCTTCCAAGGGGTTCATCTATTTTATTGGTTTTTCTAAAGAACCAGCTTTTGGATTTATTTATCCATTATTCTATCCCTTTAATTTCAGCTTTCATCTATTAATTCCCTCTTACTAACTTTTTAGGGGTTTTTGTTCCACTTTACTTTGTAAGTAGTAAGTTGAACTATTGATGTTTTTCCTTTATTCTTCACTAAAGAATAAGACATTTCCTCTGAGTACAGCTTTTACTATCCTTAGAAGTTTTGATAAAGAAATGTTCTTTTTGTTTTCATTTCTTTTCCAGTAACTTTAACTTCCTCACTGATTTCCTTCTGATCCCAGAGTTATAGTGAGTGTGTTTTATAATTTGCAAGTGGACAAGGTTTTTTAAATCGCCTTCTTGCTTTTTCTTTCTATTCTCATTATACCATAGTCAGGGAGTATGTGCCCTTAGAAATCTCTCTCCTCTCTTTGAGGTTTTGAAGGCTTTCTTTGTGGTCAAGTATGTGATTCAGGGGAAGGAGATGGCATTAAATGATTCAGGGACATCTACCTGTCTATTTATATCTATTTGACTATGGTCTTTGAAAACTGACATGAAATTTGTTCACTGAACAATTGTTCTACAGGACACCTAGTACGATTATGATGAGAAAAAGCATGAGATTTGGAATTTAAAACTCCTGTCTCCTCCCTTCATAGGCCTGGGTCTCAGTTACCTGATCTATAAAATGCAAATCACACTTAACCTGCTTTACTATGTTACCAGTGAAAAAATTAAATAAGCCTGACGT
This sequence comes from Orcinus orca, assembly GCF_937001465.1. Taxonomy (NCBI): domain Eukaryota; kingdom Metazoa; phylum Chordata; class Mammalia; order Artiodactyla; family Delphinidae; genus Orcinus; species Orcinus orca. The sequence goes on from NC_064562.1 coordinate 89,077,852, forward strand.
GCTCTTCCTTCCTACACAATGTCTTCCTAGAAATCCCAGTTAGTTATCAAATACTGCCCTTAAGAAGTGGCTCTCTGTAGCCCTGCTAGGCAACAGAAAAGCCTCCAAGTGGGGTCATGCCCCTCGGACCACACAGTGTAAAGAAATGGACACACAGGGAGTTCCCTGGAGGTCCAGTGGGTAGGACTCGGCGCTTTCACCGCCATGGCCCAGGCTCAATCCCTGGTCGGGGAACTAATATCCCGCAAGCCGCGAGGCACGGCCAAAAAAAAAAAAAAAAAAAGAACACACTGCTGCATGTACATTACACAGGGCCTGTATGTTGCACGGAGCGGATCCTAGAGAAAGGCAGCCATCCCCGCCTGTGTCTTTTGAAGCAGTTAAGTGTTTTAATTCCCTTAAAACACTGTGAGCATGTGCGATGGGGGGAGGAGAAGAAGGACTTAAAGCAATTTTGCTGTTCTGCTCAGCACTGTAGAGAATTTTTTTGAAACTAAAGACTGATTGAGAAGGACATCAAAAGAGTTTGATTTGTTTGATGTTTGGACATATATACATGATGCAGATAACTGCTGGATTAATGATGACCGTCTGTACGCCAGATGGACCGTGTGACTGTGTCGAGACATCTGACTCAGCGCCATTCGAAAAGCAGATTAAGGTTAAACCATCCTAACACAAAGGATTCTCCCACCCCATGTTTCAGGGCACAACGTTCTATGGTTACTTTAAAAAATTCAGCAAATTACAATTAACTTTTAAGACATCTCCTGCCTGTGTCAATGCCGCTGTGTAAGAATCAGAAGTGAGATTGTTTATGCCTGTCACTTTCTGTGACTGGGCAAGACTCTTCCAGGACAGGCAGCAGGATGTGGTGAACTGCCCTGACACTGAGAGGTCCATCGTTGGCTATAACACAGCAGCTGCCTGTAGACTTCCACAATCATTTTAGGTTGGATATTTCTGAAAGCAGCTTTAAATCTGAGTTGCTGGACAAGCAAAAAGGAGAAAAAAAAAAAAAAAAAGAGCAAAATCCCATCCTCCCAGAGCATTCTTTTAAGGGCTTTGTCCCACTAGAAAATTGTTTATTTTTCTTTTGTGAGCTTTTATTTATAAGAAATACAAATGGCCAATATGTGGGAGAAATTTTAACCTACTAAAAAGTGCTAATGCCAGTTAGAACAGTTTTACCATTGGATTGGCCAAGAGGAATACAAACAATAAGGTCCGGTGTTGGGTAAGGTATGAAGAAGTTGGCAGTCTTAAATCCAACTAGCAAGAGTGTGAATTGGTTCTCCACTACCTTTCAGAGGGATGATTTAGAAATAAGAGCCAAAAGCCTTAGGATTTTGGATTTCTTGGATTCAGCAATTCACCTTTCAAGAATATGTTCTAAAGACGTAAACAGGAATCATTCACAAAGATTTCTGTAAAAGAAAGCCCACTGGAACATTGAAATGAAAAACTGGAAACAACATAAATGTTCAACAACAGGGGGCTGCTTAAATAGAACTGTGGTATGTACTCATGTTGGAAACTATTGTGGTATATGCCTATGTTAATCATGTAGATGATTTGAAGAATCTAGGCAGTATAATCCTGAAATCCAAATTATACAGATTTTTAAAAGATGACTATAAAAAGTGATTTTCAGTGGAACTACTCAGAATAAGCATTGTTAGCATTAGGATGTATAATTTTAAATCAGTTTTCCTATGTAGATACATAATTTTCCCTCCCTTCTAAAATTCTTCTGAGTGTTTTGAGTAGATGCTTTATTCACATGGTTAAAAAATACACAAAAGAGTATACTGTGAAGTTTCCTTCTTATTTCTGTCCTCCAGCCACCCAGATTCCCACTCCCAAGACAACTAATATTTCCAGTTTCTTATATATTTTTCCAGAAGTATCTTGTGTGTATACAAATCTATGTACATATATTCTACATCCTCTCCTACCTTTTTTTAACACAAAGTATGTAAACCTTGCTTTTTTTTTTTAACATCTTTATTGGAGTATAATTGCTTTACAATGTTGTGTTAGTTTCTGCTGTATAACAAAGTGAATCAGCTATATGTATAATATAAAAATTATTATAAATCAATAGATAAAGTGTCACCATTCCTTTTTTTATGACTAAATGGTATTCCATGGCACAAGGAGACCAAACTTAGGATAAACATATAATTTATTGCCCAAATTAAGACACTTTTAAAAGGGATGCTATGACTAATTACTGTGGAACAACAGACAAAAACCAGGACTGTCTCAGGCAAACCTGGAAGTAGGGTCGTTCTAACCATAAATGACCACAACTTATTAACCAGTCTCCTTTAGATGGAACTAAGGTTATTTCTAATCATTTCCTGGAGCAAAACATGCTGCAATGAAAAACTTTATACGTGTGTCATTTCACACAAGTGGGAGTACATCTGTAGGATATAATACTTAGAGTGAAATTGCTTAGTCAATGGATATCTGCATTGTTTTTATTTAGTAGATATTTCCAGATTGTCATCCAGAAAGGTTGTAATTATTTTCACTTTTTTTCTGAAATAAGCAGGTATTGCTTTTACAGTAAGATGGAACAATAAGTTGCTTTTAAAATTAAAAGTGATGTGAAAAAAATGTAGATTTAGCAAGTTTAAAGTATTCTTAATCATAAAAACATATAGAAACACAAGACTGGAAATAAAGTTAAGTGTATTTAGATTATATGGAAGTTTCAAAAACAAACATAAACCCTACCGGAAATGTTGCACAAGAATAGATTATGCAGTCAGAGGGTAAACTAAAAAGCACTTTGTAAATACAATGCTTATTAAAGTCACAGCACACCTCCTACCCGCCTTTGATTTTGTATCTTACACATTCTTCTTTTTGTCCAACTAGGCAAGTTAGTTTTCATTTGAAGTCAGTAAGTGACAACAAATGGCTGAAAGAAGTCTGTCTTTTTTTTTTTTTCCTTTCCTCTGAGAACAAACAGTTCCAGAAAGGCGGTCCTACTACTTAGGCGCAGCTATTGTAGTATCAGCAGTATCTGTTTCAGCTGCTGGACCTGAAACCCAAAAGTGGCACGGAAATGTCCTGTGAGGGCCAACGGTTTGGGAGTATCTGCTAAAACTGTGGCATCTCAACACCGCAAGAAGCAAATATCCACTACCTCCAAGATAGACTCATTCTTGTTTCATGTATATAGGCTCTGAGAGAAAAGCCACAGTTCTTTCACTTATGAAATGAAATCCACACTTACCAAAATATGTTTTCATAATCTCATATATTCAGGCCTTAATCCTAAACATCTTCCTGCTACTCACAAGACATCCCCAATATGAGCTTTATATTTATCATATAAATTTGTATGCCAAGAAATTACAAGACCAAGTACAGAGTGTTCTCAAATGTATAAGGGAGGATTTCATACCCACATGATGAAACAGTATTTGAAAATTATTTCCAAAAGACTACATGCCAAAATGAATACACCTTAAAAATTTTGAACCTCTAATGAGTATGTGAAACCATAGCATCACGCTGGCATATAAAAACTACTTCTTGAATGACTGCATTTGGAGTGAGACAGATATTTACCTAGTAAATCCATACCTTATACCATAATTCTGGGCTAACAGGCAAAACTTCACTTTTTCAATCACGATGCCTTTAAAAATCAGAGATGTTAAAGAAATGCTAATTTTGTCAGAGTCTTCATACTTAAAGCAGTAACAACAACTACTGGTCACGGAATAATTAGTCTTCTATTGATGGACATTTAGGCCATTTCCAATCTTTTGCTACTTCAAAATATGCTGCAATAAATAATGTGTGTGTGTGTGATTTCACACAAGTGGGAGTGCATCTGTAAGATTAAAAAATTTAGAAGCAAAATTGTGCTAAGTATTTCAAAGACATTATTCTCTTCATTCTCATCCTACAAGGTGGCTCAGTTGCTCCTAATTTACAGATGAGGAAATTAAAAGTAAGGCCCAGAGTGGTGGAATGATTTCCCCACAGTCATACAGCCACAGTGGTAGAGCTGGGACTCAAACCTAATCTCAAATGCCCATTACCCTCCCTTACACAGTCTCATAGATGTTTTTCCATAAAACCCCAAACAAATAGCATAATAGAAATCTCAAGCAACACTTGAAGTCTTGATAACTTAAATTTAATAAATTAAAACAATGACGGTAGTTATGGATAAATAGATAGGTTTGTGGCCTGTACTAGTCTCCCAGTCATAGGTCTGGATCCTGCAATATGAAGATAGACCCTCATGGGTACTAGTGAAATCCAGGAAGGACCCCACACACACCCTAAACACATTTTGCCTTTTTAAAATTTTCACTCAAAGTCCCCTGCCTGATCCCACCTGCGATTGTGCTTAAGACCTGCCTGGAATAAAGCTAGGCCAACGAGGGACTTTCCTGGTGGCGCAGTGGTTAAGAATCCGCCTGCCAATGCAGGGGGCACAGGTTCGAGCCCTGGTCTGGGAAGATCCCACATGCTGTGGAGCAACTAAGCCCGTGCGCCACAACTACTGAGCTTGCGCTCTAGAGCCCACGAGCCACAACTACTGAGCCCGCATGTCACAACTCCTGAAGCCCACGTGCCTAGTGCCCGTGCTCCACGACAAGAGAAGCCACCACAATGAGAAGCCTGCGCACTGCAACGAAGACACAAAGCAGCCAAAAATAAATAAATTAATTAAATAAATATTTTTAAAAAATAATAAATAAAGCTAGTCCAATGAAACCCATGGTAATTCCTGGGTTTGCTTTCTAAACACAGGTATGTTTGTTTAATTTGGCACAAATCCCCTCACAGATGCCATATAAGAGAGATTTGTCTTCTTAATTATATTATGTATGGGAGCTTATATCAAAGGTCCAGGGCTCAAAAATTTTTAAATAGTTCTTAGAGCTAAGGACCGAATAGCCATCAGCCTTTATCAATCTTTTTGAGGGGGATTTGACAATATGTCTCAAAAACCTTAAAATGTGGGTTTTCTTTGATCTAACAATTTTACTATGGGAATTTGTTCTTTAAAAAGGCCAGGAAAAAAGACTTATGTACACTATTATTCATCAGAAGTTTATTTATAATAACTTAAAAATGGAAATAAACCAAATGCCCAACAAAGAGAGTATACTTAAATAATTTATTGTAGGTCCATACGGGGAAAAAATATACAGCCATCAAAATGGTGTTTTCAAAGAATACTTAACAAAATAGAAATCCTCATGATCAAGGACAAAGGAAAACAAAGGATAGAAAATGCATGTGCAGTAATAACCTCAATCATGTCATCTGTATACATACTCATGTACAGAGAAAAAACCAGAAGACTGTAACCCAGAATGCTAACAGTCTCTGAGTGGACTGTTACACATAATTTCATCTTCCCTTCCATATATTTTTTTATTTTTATGTTCATATAGTGACTATATATTATTGTTAAATCCAGAAAAAGATGAAAATAGTACTTTTTAAAAAAGATTCTTTAAATTGATTGTTGATGCTGTTGACTTTCTCAGCCATGGGGCTTCTCCAGTTACAGCCAAGCCAATTCGGTGTGGGCTATTTCTCTCTTGCCTCCTGCAATCTGACCAATTCACTGCTTACCGGTATCACCACCGGTGTAGAAAGAGGGAATGCGATAGTGAAACTCAAAGCCATCTTTTTGTAGGAGAGACTGACTGCCATATATTTGGTTGGAGAAGATTTGAAAGCCCAACACGGGCTAAAGTTACTTAGAGAGTTCCTTTATCTGTATAACCCCTGATGTAGAAATTGTTCCATTACTGTAGACAACTCTATCTTGGTCTGAGGGAGAAAGAACCTCTCAACTAAGAATTTCCATGATGTCACTGAATGGCAACAGCCCCTGTGAAGCACTTGAATCCTACTATGTGAACACCCGTCTGCCTCTTCCATCAAGTTCCACACTCCTGATGCCTCATGACTGCAAAGTCCTTAACCAACCAAAGATTCATGAGCTAGGTCCTTCCCCAGTTCTAAGCCAAAGTATTATCTAACCGTCAAGATACTGAAGTCAAAACACAAAATCTGTGTGGCAATATTCTGGTTATACACTGTCACAAACTCTAATTCCAGTTCATTTCAGTCTGACCTTGAATTATTCGCCTCTGTGTTTTCTCTTCCTTGCTTATAAAAGAATCTGTTCCATGTTATTTTTCTTAACTGTGCTCATTTAAAATCTGCTATTAAGAGCCTTGCTTTCATTTGCCAGAATGTCTTATCTCACAGACCCTCTTTTATTTACTTCCCTGTCAAATTCTATACCACTCAAACTCCACTCTTAATTTTGCTCCAGGAATTAAGATGTCTCATATTTTCTTTCCTTACGTAAAAAACTAGGACTGTAAAAAGTTGTGGAATTTTCAAGCTGGGGCATTGAGATGTAGTATTAATATAAAACCAACTCCAGTGGTAACCTATTTAATTCCAATGTATTGCTGATTGTCAAATCTTTGTTTCTTTGTGATTCTAAAACTGCATGTATCTCTATATAATTTATATTTATAATTTTATATTTATATTTATATTTATATTTATAATTTTAATGGGGCATTTGCAAGACCATATTCCTGCATCTGTGAAGATACTGTTACTTATGTTACCTTTACAGATGGATCTGTGCTTGGAAAAGGAAAAGTCCGAGGAAGTTGAATTCAGTTCAGCAGCTAAAGTTTCTCTCTTTCTCTCATTGTCAGAGCTCACACTCATTCTCTCCACTTGCTCCTACCCATATCAGCAAGCCAACCAATAAATATTTCTGAGAACTGTCCTATTCATCTTTCATTCATGCTTCGGTACAAACCATTATAGATTAAAATATCACTAGTCTCATTCTATTTCTGTTTTACTATAAAGGCAGGTATAAAGCATCCTTATAGATGTTCAGGCTCCTATAAATACCTACTTGGGGTAGGGGCGAATTTTTGACGTGACTTGGCTTTTCAGCTTTCTTGACATCAAACCACACAGGAGTCGCCCACTTCACCTTCCTATAGGGCCAGGCTCCACTTTGGAGATCCACTGTGAACCTTGTCATCACCTGTGGTGATAGCTTGGAAGAACCAGTACCATACTCCATGGTCAAACACATCATCCATCAAACTCTATCTCACTTTCAAAATGCACTAGTTCTTGGACCTCAAAACCAACTTCTAACCAACTTGATCACTCAATGGAACATGTTGGCTCCACTATAAATTCATGGTTTCCAAACTCTACGGAGTCCTCACTGAGACCAGTCTTTTCCATTTCTTTCAGCAAATGATCCAACCTCCCATTTCTCTCTGTGTGCTTTGTATGCAACACTCCTCTCACTTGTTTTTAGATGTCTTTGCCTGCTGCTGCACAAAAATGATACTGTCACACTCCTTTCCTCATTCACATACCCATGTCCACCTCTTTTCCCCTGGTCTGGGGACACAAGAAGTCTCCCCCTCCTTGTCAAGGTCATCCCTTTCTATCTTCCAAGACTTCATCCTATCTATTTCACCCTCTCTCTTATCCCCTCTTTTTCTCACCAATCTTCTTCTCTATGTCCTATAAGTAAAACAAAAAAAATGTTCCTACCCTGCAGATAAGTCCCGCAAGGACTGTGTGTCTCCCTCAAGTTAACACCCAGTCTCTGTCCTTCCTTCTCAGCTCTCGTGAGAGTTGTCCCCACTCACAGTCTTTATTCTCTCTTCCTGTTTGATCCTCTACACAATTGACTTCAGTTCTCACCATCCGGTCCAAATGTTCTTTGCACAGTCATCCTGTACTTTTTAATTCAAGAGAGACTTCCCAGTTCTTACAGCGGGCTAATTCTCTACTTGCGTTTGACACAGTTCATTACCTTTTCTTCCTTGAGACGTTTTCCTTCCCATTGATGCTATAATGTTCACTTTCTAATATTTCTCTGCCCGCTTTTCTCAATCTTCTTCCTGAGTTCCTCTTTCTCTACTATTTATTAAATGACAGTTTCCTCAAGTCACACTCCATGACTGACTAGTCTTCTCAGTCTATTCTTGGGCGATGCCATTCATCATTTTGGTTTTAACCTTTGCCTAAACGTTTATGATTCTTGAATCCTTCTAGACTGTCCCGAACTACCTACAGGACATCTTTATGGCAGAAAATGCACAGAGAATGGACATTGTTACAGATGGTGCTAAGTGACAATTTCCTCCTTTCCGTGGTGCTTAGTTAGATCCAAAATCATGACTCATTCTGTCTCCAAAACTATTGCCTCCACCTAAATGTATGCATGCAAACAGAAATTAATATGGGTTTCTATCTGCTCCACCGCAACACTAACGCACACCACATCACCTAGGAAAAAGTGGGCTGAATAGAACCAAAGCAAGGCTTAAACTTCAGATTCAACAGCTCCTGTTGAAACCACAGAACCTCTGCAGCGATTAAGCAGAGGTGGGGCCGCAGGTTTTGAGATCATTTACTTAAACTCCTTGGGAGACAAAGTTCTGTTAGAGTTATATCCAGAATGCCTCAGGTTGGAGCTTCGCTTTAGGACTACTGTTTAAAGCATGGAATGGCCACAGAATCGTGAGTGCCAGCCACGCTTACCATTTTCCAAAGTTCAAAGTGATGCAGGGACCTGACATCACACCACCATTCTGCAAGCATATGGCTAACGCTGTGCTCTCGGCCATGTGCTCTGATGGCTGCCTTTTAGTTTTCTCTTTTCCTCCTTCAGGAGAAATTCAGGCACAATAGCGAGAGAAATGCTAGATAGATTAAATAGTGTAGGGACTTTTCTGCATAAACCCTTTACTGATGTTGAGGAGGAAGAAGACTTTGCTCTAATCAATCAACAGATTCTTTCTCAGTGGTGAATTTGATGCACAGGCAGAACTGGGATTCTGCTTTTCAGTGGCATTTTTGGAGTCCTTCTTATGTAGTATTATCTCTGAAACCATCCCCAGTATTGAATGTGGCTCTGGACTTTATTACCTTGACAACTCATCTCTAGTAATCTGGGTCTGTAGGATACATTAATCATACTCCTTGGTAAGCACGATGTACTGGAGTTAATGTGTTCGGCCAGGGTTGAAAAAAAAAGTCCTAGATTTCAGCTGCATCTTCTTTTAGAGTTTATCACTGAGGGCTGACCTTTTATTTTTATGCTCCATGTTTCCAGGTAGGGGAAGCTCCATTAGAGTAACACTCCTGGGCATTTACTGCCACCCTGCTTGTGAGTTACCTGAGTGCTGAGTACCGGAGAAGAGACAGCATTTTCAGCCAGCTCCCTACAGCTGCTGGCAAGAAGCATGCTTTCTCTCCTACTCCAGACTGTATGTCTTACGGGCACAGCTCCTACAGGGGAGATCTGCATTGTGAGTTCTCCCTGGGGCTGCCTGGGTGAGTCTAGCGTAGTCAGGGCTGAAGCACCCTTGCCAGCCCAAAGTCAGTCTTCAACCCAGCTCTAATCAGTTAGAAAGTGAGCATTGTGATCTATATCTGTCTCACTCCTGCATCTCTCAAGCAAATGAAGAGGTGATATTAATATGACTCATTATTAGTCATGAGAAACAAAACCAGTTATTAAACAGTATCTATGCTGGTTTGGGTTCAGACATTTATATAGTCAATTCTTACTTCTTTCCCTTGGTGCATAATTCTTTTTTAGTACAATGCTAAGAAGCACATTTTTTTTTTTTTTAGCTACTTAGCACATTTCTCTATGATATTCAGTTTGTATTTTCATTACACCCTTATCTGGAAGGTCAACAGGATGAAAAACTGGAACTATAAACACAAATAGAGAAAAGAGAAGAAAAAGTGAGACTGCCAGTGAGCAAAAACAAGCAGCGTAAGCTAAACAGGGAAGTAAACGACACGTCTCCAAGACCTAGAATCTGGGAAGACACTTCTAAATGTTTATCCTTGCAATCCATTTCAAAGTCAAGGGTCTTCTTTCAACAGTTCCTTATTCTTTACAGGAAATGCCAACACCTAGACTTGTAGCCTGGCTCTAATTTATGACAAAGAAGACAATTTACATTCAGTCATAGATCCTACAACATCCATAGACATTTCATCAACATTTTGGCCCATTTTAGCAGCATCATATTTTTCTTACTCAGTCTTTCTGAAGGAAAGCCAGAAGAAATAATCCATTTGAGGGTATTTTTCTAGCATTGGTGCTTGAAGAAATTTAGATCTAAAAATAAGTAGAACATTATGTCAAAACCAGAGTTTTGAATATACAAACTCAGTGTCCATATGGGCCGAATTCCATGACACCCCATTCCAAGGGGCTGTGAAATTCTTCTTGTGCTGCAACTCTTCTGATGAGTGCTCTGGGGCACTTACAAGAGCATTGCTGGTTGGCATCAAAGAATTGTAGGACTGATAATGGCTGAATCCTCACCAGGGAGCTGTCCAGCCTGAGCCTGAAAGGCTTCAGGGATGAGGAAGTGACTGATGTCTGATGCATTTCAGCCCATTTTGGGGTAACTCTGAATGGGAGAGAAAACTCTTAGGTTGTGCCCACATGGTGTTCCCAACCATTTCTCCTCATGGGTTCTAATTCTACCTCCATGAAACTGCCTACATCACGCTCAGCCTGTCTTCTACCCCATGGTCCTGCAGCATTTTGTTATTTCCTCACCTCTCTCCTCAGGCTTCCCTTCACCACAAAGCCTCACAACTGCTTCCATCCATATGACATGACCCTTAGTGTCCTCTCTACCAGGGATCCCCATTTTAGTGGGTAAGAGTTCAGGGATGGGGTGAGACAGACGTTGGTTTACACCCTGGTTCTGTAGCCTTAGACAAGTTTCCTTATCTGTGAAATAGGAATAAGAATAGCTACGTATGTTCTTGTGAGAATTAAGTAAGAAATTCCCAAGACCATAGTGCTCTGCCCGATACACAGTATATGTCCCCAAATGGAGTCGTTTGTAGCTTTTGTCATCATCATCTTGGATGTGGGGACAGTGTAGGGACACAAATGGGAACGTGACACCTACTCTGGTGCAGTCAGGACAGCACAGGCAGTGCTGGAAAGACACCGATTCCTAAGCTCCCCCGCACACGTCGCAATTCCTCTCCCAGCAATGAGGGCCAAAACGCCTGCTTCTCCCTTTCTCAATATTGCTTCTCTGAGATTTGGAGATTTAACTGTTTACCACTCCAAGTATACTAGTGGTAACAGATAGGTGGACCTTGTAAAACATCATGGAATTCTTTCTAGTGAAAGATATAAAAGCTAAGTGGTATTTTTTACTATGAGACAAGGGAAATTCTGAGAACTGTAAGACTGTTTGGCACAATGAAAACAGACACAAGACAAATACCATCTTGAAAAAAAAAATTACCGAAATATAGCTAAATCCCTCTTGGGAGTTGTTACTTCCAACCTTCTTTCCTGAGATGTCAGCCCTTAGGATGGAGAGCAATCAAACCACTAGGCAGAAACCAGGGAAATCTTGGCTTCCATGGCTGATCCTCAGAACAGAACGGCAACAACTTGAAAACAAAATCATTGTCAACTCACACGAGCTTTTAGGCACAGTCCAGTCACTTTTACCATGGTCCCAAGATCTAATTTGGGGACATTCTTTTTTTTTTTTTTTTTTTTTGCGGTACGCGGGCCTCTCACTGCTGTGGCCTCTCCCGTTGCGGAGCACAGGCTCCGGACGCGCAGGCTCAGCAGCCATGGCTCATGGGCCCAGCCGCTCCACGGCATGTGGGATCCTCCCGGACCGGGGCACGAACCCGTGTCCCCTGTATCGGCAGGCGGACTCTCAACCACTGCGCCACCAGGGAAGCCCTGGGGACATTCTTTATTTATATATTATTCTCTTATTTGTCTTTAATGGAAAGAATTTACCCTTCAAGTAATTCAGACTTCCTAAGGACTCACTGGTTTATAATGAAAACTGACATTAGTCGTGCTAACTATTCAAGTCACTGCCAAGTTTCAGGAATACAATACATGAATGTCTTTGAGGACAAAGCAGGGATCATCTCTCTCTGTGGTATTCCCCCACAGAACCTAGCACAGACCTTTAACCATATTATGCACTCAATAAGTACTTTCTGAATAAATGTTCCCGAAGTGCAAAAAAGCAGGCCTTTATTTTTCATTATATTGACCCTGAGCAGCAAGGCTTTCATAGGAACCAGGAGTCCTCTCTATAGAAAGCTGGTAATAGCCTCTATCTGAGTTCTATCCCCAGTTCTGCCAGCAGAACAAATGAGTGAGGGAGGCCCCTGGAGTCAGCTGCCTGAGTTCTAATTTGAGGTCTACCATCTTGGAGAAGTTACCTCACCTCTCTGTGCTGTTTTTCCCATCTATAAAATGGAGATAATAATATTATCTGTAATATTATTAGGGGTAATAGGCTTTTCATGAGAAGTAAGTATAATATATAAAGTACTTAAGGAGAGCTTTTGACCTGTGAATGGTCACTCAGTATAATGTGACCTATTGTATTATTTGCTAGTTGAAGGGCCTGGGGTAAGTCACTTAGCCACCCAGCTCCACCGTCTCCTCACGTGTAAAGCAAAGAGTATGATCACAGTCGGAAAGGGCCTCCTGCTCTAGGATGGAGTGAAGGGGATTGATCAGGGGCCCAGCACTCCTGACCTAGAGGGAATCGGCAGGAGGACCTTGATGGAAAAGTTTCTGATTATTGGTACGAGAATGAGGAAGTAGGCAAAATGTAATGGTCTTCTGTCTCCATCTCTAACATAGATATCTTGTGACTTCAGAAATAAAATCTGATGATAGCTGGCTAGTGTGAGGAAAGCTGTTATGTATTAAACCTGACTTGGAGGTGGGAGGTTTCTAGGGAGGGAAGTTGGAGCACAGCCGTGCACAACATTCGCAAGCCGTGTTCATGCATCTCTGCAGGATGGGAGAGAGGGAGACTCTGTTCTCCAAAGCATAGCTGCTTTGTAAGCCATTGGCTTATTGAATTTCCCAGAATGTCCCTGAATTTCTCCTATTGATTCGGGAGAATGGAGAAAAGAAATTTGCTCTGCTTCTTGGTATCTGTCACTCTGAATAATTTAATTCTGCCCCTTTGTATAGGAAAGATACTAAAATCCATCTGAAAACATCTGGGCTGGTGACTTGCACTTGGAAGATCCTCCCTTCACCTCACAAGCTATTTGTGGGGCTGTGATCGTCTGTGCTCTAGGTATATCTCTGGAGGAGAATTACATACATGGAGTATGGATACCAGGATACCAAGGGCTTACTGTGTGCCCACATAGTGCTGGCCACTTTATGTGTGTCACCTTTTATGATACAAGAACCTCTGGAATGTATTACCACTAAGTTTCACAGATCAAAGACTCCCAGTGTTTAGCGAGGTATGTGATTTGCACATTGTCACAGGTGATAGCACTGGATTTGATCCAAGGTCTCTACTGTCCACAGTTCACGCTATAGATCTTCAACTTCTAAAGGTAGAAGATAAACCTTCCCAATTTAAATACACCGAAGTTTACAAGACAATTCTTCCCAGTTTTTCATTTGGAGAGGAAAAAAGATCCATCCTCATTCTTAGCTAGAATGCTACAATTGGGGGATTAAACCCTTTCATAATATTCTGCCGGTGTTTATCACCACCCATGCCATTTTGAACATCTTTTCTACAAAATGGCTATCAGTTCTAGTAAAAGGGAAAGCAAGAAAACCCCCCAGTGGCCCAGTGAGGGCAATATATTCTCCCTGGTACAGGTATTCAAATATCTATCTAATAAGAAGGTAATTTGGTCAAAGCCCCACAGAAGAGACCAACACTTATTTCCAGACTCTAGTCTGAACTTTCCCATTTTAAATGTTTCCACGCCAATAATCATGGCCACAGTGAAATACCCTAGTCTAGATACTAGGGTAATCCTCTTAAATTTTGCTGGAGATTTTGCTATCTGATTGCACAATTTATTTGACAGCTAAATTTATTTCTTTTAGGACAGAATGACTGAACCCATACTAATTTTCATGATAGGTCAAAAAATACTTCCTTTTTATTTAAGCATTTCACCAACACTGTTATCCTACTACCATACTTATTGACATTTTCTCTTTTCCTTTCACTTCTGGGTAGAAGCCTTGTTAACTGACATTCTCAGAATGTCAGAAAGGCTGATTGCCCTCACCACATTGAACAGGAGCAAAACTCCCCGTACATGCTGATCACTCAACCCATGGCAAGATAAGAACATTTTTAAAGGGAAGCAAAGAGTTTGCAGAAAGTTTGACTACAAAGTGAGGAGTGGTTTATTAATCACTATGCCAAGTGGAGGGGAGGTCTGAGGGCCTCTTTTTCAAAAGAAGTGAGACTGGACTTCTGCCTCATCCCCAGGCCCAGGCCTGGTGCCGGCAGCATCTGGAAAAGGCAAGGTTGCTCTGGCGACTTTTCAAGCTGCTCAGAGGCTCCCAACAGAAGCAAAAGTGAAGTAAAACCCCAAACCCACAGCAATCATGACACTGCCTGTAAAAGCGGGTGAGACGTGCAGAAACTGTTTTATCATCAGAATTTTTCTCTAGACAGAAGGCTTTTTAGAGGCCTTTGGGGAGATTTCTGAGGATTCTTAAATACCGTTTCAAGCAAATGTTTATTGAAGTGCATGCTCTTGTGACATTCTCCTGTTTCTTCCCTGTATAATTAGGAGGCATAAAGGATAGAATTGTTGGGTATTTTTCCCATCCTGCTATGGCTTTTGTCTCTTGTTGATCAAATTCCTGGTAGGAGTTTAGTTAGTCAGTGTCAGTGGAATTTTTGAAGAATATCTTTTTTTTTTTCTCATGATGCTTGTTCGTTATTTTAATGCCCAAGAATATGAATTTAAGATTAAGAGAGCTTTAGAAAATGTTATAGACTAGTTTGGCACACAGGATAAAGCCCACAAACTCCCCCTTTGAAAACCATAAACAAGACTTGAAAGCCCCGTATTTATTTACAGGCTTCTTCTCAAAACCACACATACAAGTGCAGTGACTATACATCCCAATTAGTTTATCTGTATTCTGCTCACGCATTGCCATGCTCAAAGAACTTAAAAATTTTCATCATCATTTACGAAGCAGCCCTGACTCACCAAGATTTACAAAGCAATCAGTGGCAAAGTTAATTGGAATCTAGACTTTCTAACACCTACAGAAAAACCCATGCAGTTCTGAAAAAAAGAAAATACAGCCGAGGAAGCAAGATTTCAGTATGGTATTTCTAAACCAGAGAGAGAGAGAGAGAGAGAGAGAGAGAGAGACAGGAAGAAAGAGTAATTTACAAAGGATTTAAATCCATATTAAGACAGTCCTGTTTCTTTTCCTTTTGCCTTTAGGTTGGCTGGATTAAGCAATTCAGGGTCTGAAGAGCCTGACAAATTCTACAGATCCAGCTCACCACTTGTGTCTTCTCATGGATCTGAAATATCCTGGAGAGGAAACGAGTCAGAATAGTTTCGTACGCAAACCCAGGAAAGCCAGTAAAGAGGGGAGTAATAAGGATGAAGCTTGGAGAGGGGGCGACTAGATTTGAGGGAGGGGAGGACCGAGGTTTTTGTTCATGTCTACATGCCTCAGAAGCCTGGACTTTTATCGTTAACAGGGTGTTGCCTTCACTTGTGCCCTTATAATTATACAAGGTAAATTATAGGCAGACTTGTGGGGTCTTGAAAGCCTTGGAAAAGAATTTAAGGAATCTGAAGTCTTTCAATGTTGTTCTGAAGGGGCAAGAGAGTAACATAATCCCCACTGTGTGACAGGAGCTTTGACAAAGGCCAGAAGGAATGGAAAGGAAGAGATGATGGATGTGAGAGAGAGGACTTGGGTGGAATGTACAGGACTTTGCAATGACTGGGTGTAGGGGTGAGTACTGGGAATGCCTTCAAGCAAAGATGGATGAAAAAGGTGCTGCCATGAAGGGAAAATGGTTATTAAGGGAAATAAGGTATGCTGATGTGGAGACCAGTTATGTTTTTGACGGAATGAAATTGAGGAACTGTCAGGAACACAGGAAAAAAGGAGACAAAGCCCTGGAGAGAGGTTGGGACTGCCCATACTTAGGAGTCCCTGGCACAGGGACATGGATTGCGGGAAGAAGGACAGGACACAGGCTCCAAGGAACACTTGAGACAGAGAGGAAGGAAACTGAAGGTGCTTCTGTAAGACGACTTGAAGCTGGACTTGCGATTTATTTTCATTATGTTTTAGTGGCAACGACAGCAAGAGTATCTTATTTTAAAACCTACTCTTCTCAGAGTACTGTATTTAAGACAAAGTTTTAAAACCCTGCTTTCCAGCACATACCATCATAACCACGCCCCTGCCCTGCAGAACTACCCTGCTAAACTAGACAAAAGATTTATCTTTCTTCAACTACAAAAATGATGCTTTGGGGGGTAATCCAAAATAAACCAAACAACCAAAAAATCTACATGCATTTGACAAACTTAAATTTCTGCATCAGTAGATCAATGTTTATCATAATTCTAGATGGTGAAGACATGTTTGTTGAAATGAGTGTTAACACTGAAAAATTCAGTAATTTTAATAAAAAAGTGTGCTTGCATCGAGATTATATATAGGAAACTGCCTCTTTACAGCATTTATAACATTAATTAAATCATTCATTAGTTAGAATTATGCCACACTCTGAAGGGATTGATAGCAAATGGTCCCTAAACTCTATAGAATTTACCATCTCAAGGAGGAGAAATACAAACACAACTTTCCTAAATAAAACGTACTTGACGTCCTTGTAGAGAACTGTGAAAGGGCTATGGGCACCCAGTTGGAAGCGCCTAGCAGGGGCTTCAGAGGAGTGATGTGAGCTGGATCTCCAACAGGGCTTCACACCTGCCTCTTCTCTGAAAAAAGAGGGGCACTGGATGGTGGGGAGGAACGAGGGGGCAGGAAATGGGGATGGGAAAAGACTGTGGAAAAGAATATGGATTATGGGCTTCCCTGGTGGCGCAGTGGTTGGGGGTCCGCCTGCCGCTGCAGGGGACACGTGTTCGCGCCCCGGTCCGGGAAGATCCCACATGCCGCGGAGCGGCTGGGCCCGTGAGCCATGGCCGCTGAGCCTGCGCGTCCAGAGCCTGTGCTCCGCAACGGGAGAGGCCACAACAGTGAGAGGCCCGCGTACCTCAAAAAAAAAAAAAATATATGGATTATATCTTGCTGGGAATGGAACCAATACAAGAATTTGAACTGGGAAGGAGCATAATCAGAAATCACTGCCTAATTTGTTTCAAGCCATTTACTTAGCCAAAGGCTCAGCCCCTCTTCATCCTTTCTTTAGGGAATTCCCACAAGACTGAAGGCAGGACAACGCTGTCTCATTCCTGCCTTTACAAACCTGAGAGGTGAGTTTTGAAGCTCTTTTATGTTGTTAAATGTCGGTATTCATTTTTTATGACTCTTCAGAGAAGAGTGAAACGGTGTAAGAGTTGTCACCAAAATGTCAAAGAGTGCCCTTCATGCACATATCGTTTATGGGTGGCTTTTAACTTGGTCCCCCAGCTATTCTTAAAGCTTTAAATAAACTTGATGGCTTTGAGTTGTCCTTAAGGAACTCAAACCACCAGGCTGGCACGTGTGGACACCACAGTCAGGTTAAGTTAGAATCTGCAACCTTAAAACCTATCTGTTGAACCTCAATTTTTAGGGGAGGTTGACTTCAGCATGGGGAGGGTTAGAAAAAGGGAATGTGTTGGTTCCAAGTTCAGCTCTTCAGTATTTCTATTCAGATCTTAAGCTCACAACTGAAGCCCCATAAAAGCCTCACACTGATGGACTCACCTTCACTGGAGTGTAGTTTAGAACCTCCCTTGGGGCTTCAATTTGCCACGCCACCTGCACCCAATGGGGCATATCCAAGGATCCCTTCCAAGCACGCAGGGCCTGGAGAGAATTCCACTAAATCAAGTTTTCCTCAACATTTTAAATTTCCAGTGATGTTTTAGCACCTTGGTGACTAAAATTGTACTGGTTCTGCCCAGCTGGTCACACCTTATTAAGGATTCAGACCATCATTTTATTTATATACACATACACACACAATAGCAGCTATAATTTTTTTTAAGATATATGCTTTAATGCCTTTGTTTGATTTAGGGTTACTTATTGAAAGAAAAAGCATCAGTTTAAACTTCCTTGGATATCTTTTTATTTTTTAATTAAAAAAATGTTAAACATCTTTATTGGAGTATAATTTCTTTACAACGGTTTGTTAGTTTCTGCTGTATAACAAAGTGAATCAGCTATCCATATACATATATCCCCATATCCCCTACCTCTTGCGTCTTCCTCCCACCCTCCCTATCCCACCCCTCTAGGTGGTCACAAAGCACCGAGCTGATCTCCCTGTGCTATGCCGCTGCTTCCCACTAGCTATCTATTTTACCTTTGGTAGTGTATACATGTCATGCCACTCTCTCACTTCCTCCCAGCTTACCCCTCCCCCTCCCCGTGTCCTCAAGTCCATTCTCTATGTCTCCGTCTTTATTCCTGTCCTGCCCCTAGGTTCTTCAGAAACTTTTATTATTATTTTTTTTAGATGCCATATATATGTGTTGGCATACGGTATTTGTTTTTCTCTTTCTGACTTACTTCACTCTGTATGACAGACTCTAGGTCCATCCACCTCACTACAAATAACTCAATTTCATTTCTTTTTATGGCTGAGTAATAGTCCATTGTATATATGTGCCACATCTTCTTTATCCATTCATCTGTCGATGGACACTTAGGTTGCTTCCATGTCCTGGCTATTGTAAATAGAGCTGCAATGAACATTGTGGTACATGACCCTTTTTGAATTATGGTTTTCTCAGGGTATATGCCCAGTAGTGGGATTGCTGGGTCATATCGTAGTTCTATTTCTAGTTTTCTAAGGAACCTCCATACTGTTCTCCATAGTGGCTGTACCAATTCACATTCCCACCAACAGTGCAAGAGGGTTCCCTTTTCTCCACACCCTCTCCAGCATTTATTGTTTGTAGATTTTTTGATGATGGCCAGTTTGACTGGTGTGAGGTGATACCTCATTGTAGTTTTGATTTGCATTTCTCTAATGATTAGTGATGTTGAGCATCCTTTCATGTGTTTGTTGGCCATCTGTACATCTTCTTTGGAGAAATGTCTGTTTAGGTGTTCCGCCCATTTTTGGATTGGGTTTTTTGTTTTTGTGATATTGAGCTGCATGAGCTGCTTGTAAATCTGGATATCTTTTAAAAAAGAGACCTGAGTTTTCCAAATCGTCTCTCCTAGACTCTTGTAAATTCTAAATGTATGAGTGGAGCTGTATTTTTTTTTTAATGTGCTACAAGTACACTGAATAGTACATGGGACTTTCAGGTATAACCCTTTTTATAGGCTTGGAACATAATTTTACATTGATTTTTGCTTTTATGACATTGTTGGTCATGGTGACTACTCGATGCCTAGTCCTTATAAACACAGGCAACTCCTCTATCCTCATATTGTTGCTATGGAAAAAATGAGAACCACTTTATAACAACCCACATGATGATATACTTTGCAATATTAGAGCACGAGTTAAGTTCTGTGTTTATTATGTGTCAAGGCTGTCAAGCCATCACTAACCAGAGATATACACCAACAACAGTCACTAATGATAGTAAAGATAAACAGAATTCCATGCAGGAGGGCTGCCTTCCTAGTAAACAGGTTATTCAAAGAGCTCTATTAACCTAGCTGGACAATCAGACCAAATACTTTGCGTCATTCAGGGGAGGTTTCCTGGAAAAAGCGGCTCCTAAGGCAGATTTTGCACAGCGTATGAGTGATGTAATTTTCTCTCTTAGAAACCTGATCTCTTAGTTCCAAGGCCACTCCCCAGATTGTCTGACCCAAAGGGTAATTCCCTAGTCTGTTCCCACCAAGGTCACATAGATGAGGGAAACCACAAGGCAAGGGGGAAAACGCTCAGGCTTTGGGAGTTAGAGTTTCAAAGTCATATAGATTCAAATCCCATTTCAGCTGATACTTAAGATATGGGACTTGAACTTTGCTTAATTAATCTGAGTCTCAGTTTCCTCAGCTATAAATGGGGATTGATAATACAACCTACCTCCTAGGCAGATTCCCAACAATTATACGTAAAGTATCCAATGCCTGGGTAGATCACGGGCGCTCCAAAAGTGCTAGCGAACTTTATTGGCCAGCTGGTAGCAGAGTTAATGACACAAAAAATAGACCCAGGGATTTCGATACTGGCTGTTATCTCTGCATGTTATGACATTTTCCCAATAGCTGCATGACTAACTTCTTATTTATTTCAGATCTTTGCTCAAGTATTACCTTCTCAAGAAGGCCTACACGGACCATCCACTCTATTTCACTGGACAACCTATAGCCATATCTCCGAATATTTTATGGTCACTTAACATATACTATAATTTTATTATTTATTAGTTTTATTAGTAGTAGTATCTGTTTTCCCATTAGGATACGAGCTCGTTAAGGGTAGGAGTTTTGTCTGTTTTGCCTATTGATGCATTCCCAGCACTTAGCAGAGTCTTGATATTTGTTGAATTAATGAAAGAAGAACTCTGGTTAGGTTTGTTTTGCATTTGAATATTGGGTCAATTGAAGAAGGGTAATGCTTCCTCATAGTCCTTACAGATCAGCTTTAGAGTCAGGGCAAGACTGAGGGCACCGCTAACTGGGAGCCCAGAATCAAAGGAAGGCGTCTAACTGGCTCTGGCGCAAGCACACCCGGCGTGTGAGTGACAGAGGCTCTTCTGAGATAGCCTTAAGGATTCACAACATGCTCCCTTGCCTAAAATTCTTCACACATTATGCCCATCTAGCGGCACAAGGGAAAGATGTTTGAGCTTTCCATGAAAACAGTAGGAAACTCTTGCTAAATCAACATCACCATGAGTGTGATGTCGATCAAGTTCACAGTGTCCAACAGAAACCTGCTTTTTGAAATTTGTGAACAGCTCCACATCCGCTAACTATTCATGCCTTGTTCAAACAGATGTGTCAACATCTCACCAAAATATCCATCAAATGGCAATGACTGGAATTTTAATCAACCACAGGAGCTCCCAAATAGAATGGAGATGCTTCCATAGCAAAAAGATGCTACAAAGTCGATAAAGTCTTTTAATCCTGACTGCTAAATCTTCAGCCTCCACCCTACCCTGCTGCAATTACAGCATAAATTACACAGGAGCAAGGACTATGGCAATGTTTTGTCCCCTGCACAGTGCCTGGCACCTCATAGGCACATGAGAAATATGAACTGAGTGAATGAATCAACTTAGTTAATTCAATCCGTATTTCAAAGACCCTTTACAAAACCCAAATGACACAGATCAAGGACTAAAGATTTTGCTCAACAGGATGGATGAGACTTGGCCACAGTATATATGGAAAAGATCTGAGAGGTTTTGCTTTTCTCAAGCCTGACATGAGATGAGGGCCAACTGTGCAATTCATCTGCTAAATAAGCTCATTTCATCTGATTCCAACTTAACAATTAACAGAGGCAATGTGTCTGGAGGATAAGAAATAATGATTCCTCTGCACTTCCAACTGGTCAAGCCACATCTAGAAGAGAGTTGTCCAGGTGTGGGTGCACATTTTAAGAAAAATTCTGACGTAATGGTGGAAGTCCAGGAACTAAGTCTCAGAGGTAATAGAAGGAATTGGGTAGCATGAGAACATGCTTAGGATAGCTAACAGGAGCAAGGAAGACAAGTGGAGCAGCAACGGATTACCCCCATCACCTTGGCTGACAGCCAGGCCACCCCTCTCACATACAAGAGGGTCCCACCAACCTCAGCAGCCCACCAAGCTGACCATCCTGGTTGTGTGAGCAACAAACACTTGTTTTGTACCTCTGAGGTTTTGTGCTTGTTTGTTACATGGCTTAATTGCAACAATAGCTAACTGATACAAAGAGAAATAGTGGAAGGTCTATCTTAGATAAGAGGAAGCAAAATAGTTCTATTTCCTTAGAAGATAAGAATAGAGGAGATGATTTAAAAGCTTAGTGTCTCTCAAGAAGAAAACTTTTGGCTCTTAGAAACTTAGAGCTTTCTAAGGATTGGAACCATCCATCAAATGAGTGGGCTTTGCCGAATTTGAGCTTGGAAACCAGCAAACCCAACGACGCCATCACAGTTGCACCAGGCTCAGGCTGCTGCATTGGGCCTGCCCTGGCTTAATATTAAAGAGCTTGAGAACTCACTTAGATCAGGGACCTTATCTGTTTTGTTTTTTCATCCTTACGCATTCAGATAATGGTACAGGATCTAGCACATAGTAGGTATTCGATAAATATTTGTTAAACCAAAAATGAATGGAAGATGGCAAGGCTGGTCCCCAGTCCCTGAATCCAAGAGGGTAAATTGTTGAAACTGGGTGGAAAAAGCCACACATATCTAACCAAATATTTAGAAAATATTTAGAGAAATATTTAGCAAAGCTATTTTCCAAGCTCCTGAGAAAAGGAACAGGTGTAATAAAGAACAGGCTGAGAAGTAGAAGTAGGGTAATTTGAATATTTTATGGCACAAAACTCTAAAATATTCATTTTTATAATTTTTACGAATTAGTGAGAAGCAGCCTAGGGGAATGAGATGCAAGGAACAAGGAAAAGACGCTGATTCCAAGAGAACAAAAGCTGGTAAATGCTTCAAGGGCAAGGTGATGGCATTTATAAATATATTGGGTCTTAAGCTCATGAGTCCAGTCTTCTGGAACATTCTTCCTCTCAGATGGATCCTGATGCAGGCTTAACAGATGCCATGTTTTAAAGATCAATGCATGAGGATATAAGGGATGAGCCACACAGACAGAGGGCCCTGGCCCTTAGAGAGGACAGCTCTTCTTTTCCCAGACTCTTCACACAGCTCATGAACACATGGAAAGTACTCTCTCCACCATAACAGGAGTCGGCAAATTTTTTTATTAAAGGTGCATATTTTAGGCTTTATGGGCCATATGTAGTCACAGATATTATGTAAATGAATGAGCATGACTGTATTCCAGTATAACTTTACTTATAGATACTGAAATAAGAATTTCATTTAATTTTCACGTGTTACAAAATATTATTATCCTTTAAATTTCTTTCAACCATTGTAAAGACATAAAAAAACATTCTTAGCTTGCAGGCCATGATAAAAAGGCAGCAGGCTGGTTTTGGCCAACAGGCCATAGTGTGCCGACCCCTACTCCATATTTGCCCTCTAATTTTATCTCATATTTGTGTCTTTCTACTGCCCAATGCTAGCAAACAGACTGTCCCTGGAAGATTCTCAGTAGTGATCATTTTGATTCAATAAGAGTAACTTTTAATTTTATGATACAGTTGCATAAAGAAAAGTAGATCCTAAAGTTTTTGAAGGAACCTCCATACTGTTCTCCATAGAAGCTGTACCAATTTACATTCTCACCAACAGTGTAAGAGGGTTCCCTTTTCTCCACACCCGCTCCAGCATTTATTGTTTGTAGACTTTTTGATGGTGGCCATTCTGACCAGTGTGAGGTGATACCTCATTGTAGTTTTGGTTTGCATTTCTCTGATAATTAGTGATGTTGAGCAGCTTTTCATGTGCTTTTTGGCCATCTGTATGTCTTCTTTGGAGGACTTACGTACAAAACAGAAACAGACTTACAGATATCGAAAACAAACTTATGGTTACCAAAGGGGAAATGTTGGGGGTAGGGATAAATCAGGAGCTTGGGATGACCATACACACACTACTATATATAAGATAGATAACCAACAAGGACCTATTGTGTAGCACAGTGAACTCTACTCAATATTCTGTGATAACCTATACCAGAAAAAAAATCTAAAAAAAGAATGAATATATGTATATGTATAACTGAATCACTTTGCTGTGTGATTAAAGAAAAGAAAAAGAAAAGTAGATCTTACTAGGATTACTTTGTCCCAAGTGACTCCTTTTGGAAATTTCAAGGATCAAGCACTGTTTTGCATGGTCTCTAATGAGCCTGGCAATGTATGGTAGAGCTATTATAGACATTCATGATTCAAAGTTCAACCAAACTCATGAACCCTATCGACAGTGATGAAGAGATAAAAGACACATTTTCTCCCACAGGCCATCTGTATTCTTAACTAATTGTACAACTAACCCAACAATGACTTCAAAAATTTGCTTCTCATCTTGAATGTTGTCAATTTCCTTTCACGTAGGTAGAAAGATAGAAGAAACACGCTGAGTATTTGGAATCAAAGAGTTAGTCTCCTACAGAAAGACTTATAAAAGGAATTTTATCTTCTAAACCTAGATGTTAAGAATAGACTGTTTCCTCAAAATAAATTAATATGATTGTGTTTCATGGAAGTGAAAACCTTAATAATTAATCATGTTTTCCTTTTTACTGTGGCTGCCAGGAAACTCAGAATCAAGTTTGTGCCCCAAATATAGAAATTAAATAAGATATTTATTCTTTAGTTACATTGATATTTTCCATGATCAAAGCTTTTATTTTCCCCCCCAATGACATCTTTGTTTTTCCTCACAACAGAATAAACCATGTTAGCAATACATTCATACCATGATAAACCAAATGAAGCAATACACTCATATCGAGATAAGCCAAATGAAGCATTTCTTTCAAATATCCTCTTTTTTAACATAGTCTTCCACTTTTCCATATGTTTCCATTCTTCATCTGGCTGTTAGTTTTTTGTTGCCATGGCACTTAATATTTATATAAACAATAAAAAGCAAAGTAACAATTCCTGCCCACTTCCTGTCAACTCCTAGTTAGAATTTCAGATCAAGTGGTGCGTGGTTGATTCCAACGCAATGCACCCAGAGATGGTGAGATGAGAATGCCTTGAGCCATCCACTCCAGGTCATTTAGAAAGTTAAAGACTCATTTTTTTTTAATGCCTAGGAGAGTAAAATAAGATAGGGGTATCAAATTATTTTTCCTTATTAAGTCAGTCAATAGGCATTAATTGAGTTCCTACTACATGTCAGACATACAATAAAAATTAACCAGTTAGATTCTATATAAAATTTGGGGTCTCACCTTCCTATAAACAGGAAATAGATGTTTAAGCAGCAGAGTGAAGAACTGAGGACATAAGTAATCAGAGCTGCACTGAGGATGCTGGGGGTGAAGTCTGACCTCTTTAGCAATTCGGGTACATGGTGAGGTTTTATTTAATCAGATAGCATTATTTGGCATAAAGACAAATCAGACAGGAACCAGATTAAACTGTAATATCTTACTAAATAAAAAGACTCTATTTGCAAATAAATAACGTGTTGATTACAAAGTGACTCATACCTTACTCTTCAAGCAAATCTGATCTCTTAGTGCTTAAAAGCCTCTACCTTATGTGTTAAAAAGAAAAAGTATCCTTCTTTTTAAAATGTACCATAACTTAGCTTTTCACTAATCACAAAGGTACCTGTGGGAATAGTGAGAAATCCACTCAGGCCATGGGATGTGGTGGTTCAGAGCCAGGCTTGGATTTGAATCCCAGCTCTGTCTAGCTAGCTAACTAGCAGGGATACTTTGTCTAACCAGCTGGGTTACTTTGGCCAAATGTTTAACCTCTCTGTGCTTAGTTTCTTCATTTCTAAAACAAGGATATTATTCTATCCTTCCCTGTGTGGTAGGAAGGAAAAGGGAAAAAAATTAAGTGCTTAGGAATGTTGTATAATAAAATGACTAAGGGCAAGGGTATGGCATCAGACTCTGGGTTCAAATTCAAGCTTGATCCCTCGTTCACCTGATCCCTCATTCACCTTGAACACATACCTACCATCCCTGTGTCTCAGTTTCCTCATCCATAAAAGGATACAAGTTGCATCTACCTTGTTGGGTTACTATGGGGAGATGTAAATTTATAGATGTTATTTATAGATGTAAAGTACTTAGCATACAATGAGTACTCAATTAATGTTAAGTTATCAGAGTAATGTCTGACATATTGTAGGTACTAAATAAGTGGTAGTTAATATTAACCGTATGAAAATTATGCTTGACATCACTAATCATCAGGAAAATGCACATCAAAACCACAGTGAGCTATCACCTCACACCTCTCAAAAGGGCTATCATCAAAAAGACAACAAATAACGAGTGTTGGCAAGGATGTGGAGAAAAAGAAACCCTCGTGCACTGCTGGTGGAATTGTAAATTGGTGTAGTCACTATAGAAAATAGTACGGTCGTTGCTCAAAAAAATGAAAATAGAACTACCATGTGACCTAGCAATTCCATTTCTGGGTACTTAGCCAAAGAAAATGAAACACTAACTTGAAAAGATATATGCACCCCCATGTTTACTGCAGCATGATTTATAATAGCCAAAATGTGAAAACAACCTAAGTGTTCATCAGCGGAAGAATGGATAAAGCAAATGTGGTATATGTATATGATAGAATATTACTCAGTCATAAAAAAGAATGCCATTTGTGAAAACATGGATGGACCTCGAGGACTTTAGGCTACATGAAATAAGTCAGACAGAAAAAGGCAAGTCCCATTTGATCTCACTTACATGTGAAATTTTTTTTAAAAAAAGCTCACAGATACAGCAAACAGATTGATGGTTGCAAAGGCAGGGGGTGGGGCAAAATGGGTGAAGGGGGTCAAAAGGTTCAAACTTCCAGTTTTAAAATAAGTCAGTCAGTCATGGGGATGTCATGCACAACATGGTGACTGTAGTTAATAATACTGTATGGCATATTTGAAAGTTTCTAAAAGAGTAGATCTTAAAAGTTCTCATCACAAGAAAAAAAATTCTACAAGTATATGTGGTGACAGATGTTAACCAGACTTAGGTGATCATGTTGCAATATATACAAAATCAAATCACTATGTTGTACACCTGAAACTAACATAATGTTGTATGTCAATTATACCTCAACAACAAAAAATAAAAATAAGCCAAAAAAAAACCAAAAAACAAAACAGGGCTTCCCTGGTGGCACAGTGGTTGACAGTCTGCCTGCCGATGCGGGGGACACGGGTTCGTGCCCCTGTCCGGGAAGATCCCACATGCCGCGGACCGGCTGCGCCCGTGAGCCATGGCCGCCGAGCCTGCGCGTCCAGAGCCTGTGCTCCGCAACGGGAGAGGCCACAACAGTGAGAGGCCTGTGTACCGCAAAAAAAAACAAAAAACAAAAAACCACCAGTATGGGACCAAACGGGAAGGAATAGGGACCATAAAGCTTCACTGGAAGAAAAATCTTAGGAATCATTCTGTCTTATCTTTTTTTTTTTTTTAACACCTTTATTGGAGTATAATTGCTTTACATTGCTGTGTTAGTTTCTACTGTATAACAAAGTGAATCAGTTATACATATACATATATCCCCATATCTTTTCCCTCTTGCGTCTCCCTCCCACCCTCCCTATCCCACCCCTCTAGGTGGTCACAAAGCACCGAGCTGATCTCCCTGTGCTATGCAGCTGCTTCCCACTAGCTATCTATTTTACATTTGGTAGTGTATACATGTCAGTGCTATTCTCTCACTTCGTCCCAGCTCCCCCTCCACCCCCCGGCCTCCGTGTCCTCAAGTCCATTCTGTTCTATCTTTCATCTGACAGATGGGAACACTAAGGACTAAAGCAACAGTCAGCACACTGTCCAAAGTCCCTCTGCTTTGGGGGCAGAGCCTGGACTGCAACGCAGGTCTTCGGGCTTGCAGTCCAAAGTTCTTAGCCTGAAAACACATGGCATACTTAGTCTTCCTGCCTCAGGGGTGATGAGATTGTAATGGAAACCAGTTTTTCATGTCTACTCTCCAAATGGAAAAAACTGGATGAGGATTTTGGGGGTAGAGCAAAGGGAGAGCAGCCACTGGCAAAGGGACAAAATTGAATCCTATTCCTCAATATGAGGTATATCTGCAAGGCATCAGAATTTAATTTTTGGTGAAACTGGCAAAGGGTTTATAGACTAAAAATATAAGCATGAGAAATAAGAATGGCTTTGGAGAATTATAGACTGATCAGTTACTCTTTTGGACGGGGCCACTTGATGAAGTCATTAATCATATAAACAAAACAGCCTGAGTTTTTAAATAAGAGAAAATTTACTAGGGGCCTAAAGCGATTAATTTAGTAAGGTCTTTGGTGGTAGAAGGCAAAGAAGTTCTTTCAGATGAGTTTCTCATTAACAGGTATTTTTCAAAATTGAGTTGAGTGATGGAGGGATCACTGCTAAAATACTTTAAAGGAAGAAACTGTTCAGAGCATTTAGTTCAACACTGTCATTTTATGACGAGGAATTAGAAACAGAGCAAGTGGGCTTGCTCATAATGACTTGGTTAGTTTAGTTTCAGGTCCTCGTGGATGGGTTTATGGCTTAAGTATATGCCTTAAACAAAGAGTAGAGATAAACAGGAGAAGTATAATGAATCTATATAATTGCAGAACTCTCCTCCTCCGCTCACTGAGAGCTTATAGGATGCCAGAAAAGACACCGAGTTGATCCATGTACCTTTATTCCTCACAAGTCAATGAGTTAGGTACTATTATTATGCCACTTTACAGATGAGAAAGTAGAGGTTTCCAGAAGGCTGTGAGTGACATTAGCACTTGCATCAGAACCATTACCACCGCTACATTTTCCTGAGCATGTACCATGCTCCAGGCAAACATTCTAATTTACCTGCATAAGTTCATTTAATCTTTATAACAGTCTCATGAGGTCAGTACTGTAGTTCATTCTCATTTTACAGATGAGAAAGCTGAAGCTTAGAAAAGGTTAAATAACTGGCCCAAGGTCACCTAGCTGGAAAGTGGCCAAACCAGGAGATAAATCTGGGCCTCTATGACATCTTTAAGAATAACAGCATCGGTGGTTGCCAGAGGCAGGGGATGGTGGGGGGGCGGTGGGCAAAATGAATGAAGGGGTCAAGTGGCACCGATTTCGAGCTCTAAGATAAATAAGTCATAGGGATGTATACACAACATGGTGACTGTAGTTAACAATACTGTACAGCATATTCGAAAGTTGCTGAGAGAGTTGATCTTAAAAGTTCTCATCACGAGAAAAAAAAATTCTGTAACTGTGTGGTGACGAATGTTAACTCGACTTATTGTGGTGATCATTTTTCAATGTATACAAATATTGAATCATTTTGTCCTGTAACTGAAACTAACATAATGTTATATGTCAATTACCTCAAAAAATTTAAAAAGAAGAATAGAAAGGAGAAAGTGCAAAAAAAAAAAAAAAAATCCATTTGCAAATCTTTGACTCTTCCAGTGTTAAAGGCCCAAACTGACAAGGAGATATAAATACTATAGTGAAGACCTTAAGGAATTCCTGTACATAGGGGGAGGGGAAACCCTTGGCATTTCTGTGGCTAACAGAACACACTGTTGAGTGGAGGAAGAATGGGGCTGACCCAGGAGAGCAATTTTTGCTCCAATTATACTAAAGCTCACTACTATTTCAGTGCCATCATCTATCACAGCGGAAGCAATCTGTCCATTGCCTGGAATGCCATGTAGTGGAACAGTAAATCAGGCAAGGAAAGAGCGTGCTGAAAGTACCTGAAAGATTCAGGAGTAAGGAAACTGAGTGAGGAGGGTTAGGGGAAGCAGCACAAAGAAAGTTGAGAAATAACAGTCAACATGTTGATTTCATCCATGGACAGACAAGTGTAACAGAACAACACAAACAATGTCTCCCAGGGATTTTTTATTTAAAAAAATAGAAAGGAGTGAGGGCGTCTTTCTACTCTACGTAGCAGGCAGTCTTCTATGCAGATAACAACATATCACCATATAACTGCACAGAAATCTATTGACAAAGTCTGGGAAATCTAAGTGAATGAATAAAAAGGTAAGCCAAGTAGGAATAATTCCTTATTTTTTGTAAAGCTTTCAGTCCATTGTTAATACTTCATGTCGGCAAATTTAACCAACATAACAGTGGGGCCGTTTAAACTGTGGCCAAAAAAATTAAAATACCAAATAAGTATGAAATGAAATAGATATTCTTGACTGAATGCATTATTTTGTCTTCCAACTGCTTACGTACATAAGCTCTGTGTTTACTTAACTTTTTGAAGAGTCAAACCTGTGACTTTTTAAATTAAGATTTTCTGATCAACCATAAGAAATTATCAGTCACTCATTTATTGATTAAATAACCATTTACTAAAACACACTGTAGCTCCA
Organism: Orcinus orca; assembly: GCF_937001465.1. Taxonomy (NCBI): domain Eukaryota; kingdom Metazoa; phylum Chordata; class Mammalia; order Artiodactyla; family Delphinidae; genus Orcinus; species Orcinus orca. The sequence continues at coordinate 89,108,029 of NC_064562.1, forward strand.
ATACCCTTCAACTCAATTTGCAACAGTTTCTTTTCAGGGATATAGATGAGTAAAGAAGCCTTTGAACTAACCTGGGGAGGGAAAGTTAAAGCCATCCGTCAAAGTCAATGTTAAATTTAGAGCCAGATGACATGGCAGCTCCCCAATCCCTCTTGCTACAATTTTCTTAGCAAAGCTCTTTGTTTTCCATTCCTGCGGATGACTGCCCCTCACTTTCCACAGTAACTCTCCCCTCATACTGACAAACAGGAAAAAACCACTCAAGTTCTTTCTTACATAATGGTTTGGTTTTTTTTGTTTTTGTTTTTCTGGTTTTTTGGTGGGAGACCCAGAACGCAAAGAGCCTTGATGCTTTTTATCAATTCCACTAGTCGTCAAGGGCAGGAAATAAAAATATTTTTCTCTTCCGACTCAAAAACAATACCCCTTTGTGAAGCTGCTAAGAAGCTAGAAATAGCAAATCTGGGAAAAATTTCAGGTGAGAGATATGCATCAAAATATTTCATTTTGCTAAAAATATCTCTAAGTTGGTCTCAGCATTCCAACTCACATCATACTGCAGTTCAGGATGATGAACAAAATCTGTTTCCCCCTTATATTGGCAGTAACTCTGAGGTTATACAAAGGAGTAAAGTAACCTGTCTTATGACGTCAAAGTTCCCGTAGGCATTTGCCAGTTCAAAGAGGTTGTTTTCAGAATGGAAACAAGAAAGACAGAAGAGGGAAGAGACCAATTCAAATTGCTGCATCTTGACTACCTGGCAATTGGAGTTTAGAGCAAGGACCCAAGAGGTAACTTAGGCAAGCTGGGGAGTCCCACAAAGCTGAATCCATGACAGCCAAGAGTGCGGGGTCCTAATCAGCTGCCCCAGCACAGATAAACGAGCCCCCCCTAGGAAGCATCGCCATCCTAAAGGCAGTAGGGCTCATCCAGTGTCAGAGATGGACCTGGTGACAACAGGAGATGTGTGTGGTCCAGGGTAAGCTCCAGTGTTCCAGCCCCACAGCAGTGGAGGCATATGAGAAAATATAAAAAGAAAAGAAAGACTCGGCCTTGGGGAGCAGGGTGAATGCAGCGGAATAACGATATAAACCCTCGGCACCCAGCAGCTCCTGGGCTCCCCTTTCCTCCGTGGGCTTCTCCCTGCCACCCCAGAGTCTCCCAGTCCCAACTTCTCCCCTCAACAGGAGCAGAAAGTAGATGACAGCTAAGTTTTTTTCAAGTCCTGCCAAGAAAAACACTGCAAGGTTAAGAACACAAAAGGCTTCGAATATCTTGCTACTCAGGTTCTTTTTTAAAATAAGTTTCGGTATACACACACACACACAGAGAAGAAAATTCACTTTCAGTCAAAGGGTTCAAGAATGTTGACAATCTTTTCAAGGAGCCACTATGTTCTTAAACTCTTTCAACAGCTCTATTTGTTCTAAAAAGGGTCTTAGATTTATTTAATAGCTGTTTATCTTTCAGCTGGCCCACTGCAAACCAAAGCATAACAGAAAGCATCCAGCATAATCACAGGCTTGGAGCTGAGGGGGCTGGAGGGGCAACGGTGGGGAGTCAGAAGTACAGTAACAAGAGTTCATTGTGCTGTTTGTTGCGGGAAAGCGTGCCCATAGGTGGAAAGATTGAATTTCAGATAAAAATGCAGAAGTAAACATCTGGAGAAAGAATATTTCCATGGCAGTCTTGTCAACATGACCCCTAAATCTGTCACCCATGCAAAAGAAAAACAGCCACTAGGATCTGTGAAATGATGGCGTGAGCATTCACTTAAGGTACAGTAACATCTTTCCAGCAAGGGATAAAAACCTATCACAAAATAGGTGAAACGCCTTTGTTTTTTAAGAGAAACCTGGCAAAGATGTCAGGACCCTGGAGTATAACACTGCTCTGGGACTCAGAGTGCCTGTCAGGGGAGCTGAGATCTGGAGAGAAAAAGAAAATTGTGACGTCTCCTTTATATGCCATCCAATTAACCGTGCTTATAATGCAGACAGAGTGACCACAAAAATACATTTCAGTCTACTGGGTAGCATGCCAGCCTTGATCCTAGGCTCAAGGAAAAAGAAAGCTCCAGTTTGGGACAAAATAAACCTAGGGTTTAATTGTCATATATTTTAAACTTGGCCTGTTGTCCTGCCTGAGTAAATTTCATGAAAAATCCAAGTTTCTTAAATACTAGTTCTTTCAGGGATGAAACACTACCTATGCAGTAGTTCAAAGATGTCCCTAATACCACACTCAAATGTATTTCATATGTTTTATGTTTTTATATTTAAATCTACATAGTTTAACATATTTCTATTAAACTACATAATATGTATATATATAGTAAAAACTAAATACTTTTAGCTGAGTTAGATATTCTGTGCCTTGAAAGATAACACTTGTCTTAGGGACAAATACTCCTCACTGGGGAAGGAACTGCTGGATCCACCAATAGAATCAACCCCTGAAACTCTTCTCTCCCTCACAAATCACAAACTCTCTGCAATTAGCTTTCTTCGAACCAACGTGTTATTTACCAATAAAGATAAGCCAGTTAATTATTTCTTGAAAGTCAACTGATCCCTTGACCATTATATTTACTAATCAGTTTTGCCATCATCAAAACAGATTAATTCTTTAACAATAATGTGAGGAATATTTTATAATTGATTTAGTCCTTATTTTCAATGTGTTGAAGTTAATTCATATAAACACACTATAGTAAGTTTCTCTCTTAACTGTTAATACCTGCACTGATGGAAGACGCTCCTCTGACATAAGAAAATATCTGTATCAGTTTTGCTCACAGTATAATAGAATGTATTAGATGGGATGGATTTCTGGATACAACTGAAATATCAATGTGGCAATAAACTGTATAAATACTAGTTTTACGGCAATAGAAGAAGAGAGAAACAGGGAAAAGAGGTCAACTTCAGGAAATAGGTAGCAAATGCTATTTAAGAGCAAAAAAAGAAGAAAAAAAAAGGAGTCAGGAAACAAAGGAATGCTCGGTTGCCAGACAATCAGATCTTTCTTTTTTTCTTTCTTCCTTCCTTCCTTCCTTTTTTTCTTTCTTTTTTGTTTTTAACAAATCTATTTAAATCTATTTTTCTCTTAGGACTTTCTTTTTTGTAGGAATTTTTACTGCTTAATTCACATATTTTCATCTTCAATCACCTTGGTTGAATAGTTTGAGAGCAAAAACGTCTTACCATTAGAATCTTCTCAGGAAAAAAAAATATATATATACACACATATTTACATCTATAGAATATATATATCCATATCCATTTATATCTAGGAATTTACTAAGCTTGTGCATACTCCTAAAAGCAAAATGCAGCAGCGACAGCCTGGATAAAATCAATAAATTGAGAACTTCAAGGCTGGTTATTCTGGGAGTGAAAACTTGAAATAGAAATGACAAAGATGCAATGAGATTCTATCAGAATGACTTCAGCAGATTCAGAGCTAGAATGAAAATCCCAGGATGTGTAATAAGAGGAGAGGAAACTCGATGCAGTCAGAACTCCACTCCATCCCAGGGCAGCCAAGAAGAAGCCAGCAAGCAGAACAATTCCCGACCACTGCTCACACCACAGTATGGCGGGGGCAGCTCTAGGAAGGGCAGGGAAACCTCAGAGACTTTTCAAGTTGTATCTTTTATGGTATTCGCAGAGACCCAGCCAACAACAGCCAGGGGGCTGTTTACCAAAATCATTCCCTGGCACCACCCACAGGAACGCTGTGGGAATCATTGCCAAAGCTTACATGGGAATCAAACAGAAGGAACTAAATACAGCCGTGTAAAACATGCCCCAGTCATTTCGTAAGCTCCGTTTCTTCATAGATGGCTGCTGTGGAAGAAATGACTGCTTCCAGAAAACAGAGACCCCAGGAATTAATCCAGCAACACAGATGAAAGCAGAATGAAAGATTACTAATTATCCCATTCTACAATTCACACTGGTGACTTACTGCCTCTGGGCTATAAGGCACCTGAGGTTAAAACTGCTCCTCAAAAACAGATATGACAAAAGTGAGTGAATGGTGTAAGGGGCAGGTCTCAGCTCACTGTTGTTCCCCAAAGTAAAAAAAAAAATAAAATAAAAGAGATTCACCACATTAAAATATCAGAACATTCCACAGACCGGCAAAACCAGATGGAGACCAGCAGTTCACACACATCCTTGTATTTCCAAGAGATGTGAAGTTCCAGGTTCTGAAAAAGACCAAACAGAAGCCCACCTGCCATGGCAGTACCAGGAGCTAAAAAGAGAAGACGACCTCTAAGAAATCCAGGCTTTTTCACTCTACGCTCTCAAAGTTGGGCGTGGGGACTCAGGATCTTATGACTCTTACCTCCCATCTTTATAACTGCTTTGGTTCTCTCATTCTTTTACTCCTTACCTGCGCTCCTTTATGTGTCAGAGGTTGATTATACACGTCACTACTTTGGATGTCCCTCCGGTTTCACGGGTCAACCCAATGCCCACGCTACTTATCTTTCACTACCTTTATATTACTGTAGAGTTGGGCTCTATACGCCACTCCATACACACACGACTCTCCCTCTACTTCCTCACCCCTCGCTCACTGCTGGAAGCTAAGTTTGAAAGTATCATCCTTTTACGTCTACTCAACATAGAGAAAAAGAAACACAGCAGCTGTGTTCACTGAGTCAATAAATTCATAGTGCTTAACAGAGTCTAGACTGTAGCATCCACTAAGGCAAGAACGACGACTGTTAGTTTCAACACTCAATATCCAATGTTTGGTTTGGTACCTGGCACACAGCAGGAGTTCAATAACTGTTTTTTGAGAGATTGGAAGTCATTTTTTCTCTAAATTTCATTTTATTCTTAAATTATTTTCTCCATTGAACAAAGGAAGATTTGTAAATCACTGGAATCATGGTTTAAGGGAGTGAATGAACCAAAAAGATAGGTTCAAAATCTCAGAAGTTCCCCAATTCATTCCAATAACCAGTCCTCCTCCACCACCTCCTCCTGCTTTTCTTCCTCTTCATATCTTGAACTTTATTACAGGAAAAATTCTAGGCTCTTTACCTATATTAACTAATTTACTCTTCATGAAAACCATATAGGATAGTTACTATATTATTCCCACTTTACAGACTAGGAAACAAAGGCCTCAAATGACTGAGTAACCTGCCAAAGAGTACACAGCTAAGAAGTTGCAAATCCAGAATTTAGGCTGTCTGACTCCAGAATGCCAGCTCCTAATGACCCCCCTGCACTGCCTCCTGAAGGACAGCTGTTAAGAAGGCTAACTGATGCCATTCATTCAGTAAAATATTTATTGAGTGCCTACTACGTGCCAGATGCCAAAAATACCCGCCACAGTCATGAATACTGTCTGTATATAGTCAACATTCCTTCTGCTTTCCTAGTCGCCCTTTGCCGTATCTCCCAAACAGTAAGCATGCAGAATCTGTTGGACAAGGAAATTTAGTGAGAATTGGTTCTTTTTCTTTCTCAGTCTTTTAAACTTTCTTACTGAAAACAATCACTAATCCTCTCAGCATTACATGGGACTCTAGCAAGAGCCAGTGGGAATATGCAGCAGGCTGGAATGGCATAGGTAGAGACCTAAACGGAAACAGGGACATGAATAAAATAGGGTTTCTGCTCTATTATTAGACCAAATGTATTGGCAACCTTTTCACGCCTTGCTTAACAGTCAAAAGTCAAGCCACACGGAGGGTACTGGATTCTTGCCCCTTCTTCCCACACTTGGAAAGTTCTTCCAGGCAAGAAGAATTATGGTCACCCAATCACCCTCTACACACCTGACACAAAAGGCAGGAGAGTGGAAGTGGCACGTACCCCTGGCAGAATTCCTGAGTGCAAGTGTGCAGCCTCTGTGTGATCTGACCTTCACTTTGCTCTGCACCCACCCATGCCATGCAGAACAATCCCCTTCTCCCCGAGGCTGCTGAATCAGCCCTGCTGGGAACAGCCCAAAGAGAAGCTCAGACTCCTGAGACATTTGGTCTATTCAGCACCATAAAGGAAATAGCAGTCGTTCAGTGAGGGAATAAAAATGAGGAGCTGGCTGAATGAATAAAGGTGATAAAAATAGACTTTCCAACTCCACGAAGATGAATCATTTTGCCATGGGGATTTGCCAGGCTCTGTTTCAGCTTCATTTTCAACCCAGCCTCATAAATTTGACTTAGGAAAATTTCCTTCCTCTAGATAACCAGCGTTAGCATTAGGACAGTTCTAACGGGACTTTATTAGAGAATTGTCCAGAAATAACTTCCACTCCTTCCCTAGCCTGCAGTAAATATTGGCTTTGAAGGACAAGAGTGGGCTAGGCTGGGATGTGCAGCCCATGACCCCAGGCTCACTGCCCCCCTCCATCCCCCCTCAATTTTCTCCTCAGTTCTTTCCCTCCTCATTTGAAGAAATGGAGATTTTTAGAAAGTAACGGGGGTGGTGGAAAGGAGCAGAACGTGAGGGGGGCTCAGGTAGAACAGCACCTCAAGGTATGCAGTCGCATTTTCCCCAGGACACCATGTGCTGCTGAGGAATACATCTTTAAATGTAGCAGAGTTGCTTCTAATTCACAAAATTATCAAAAATCCTCTTTATTTTGACTCATGTGCCTATGTGCCTTCCGTGGCATACCCCAAAAGAAAAAACAATGGCTTTCCTTAGAGAATAAAAAAGTCTTAATTAAAAGCAACAGGTGGTTAAAAATATCAAGGAGCAAGGTAAACTCCATAGAAAAGTAATTTTGGTGTATTTTAGCCATACCATAGTGTATAAAAAGGACCTTTAAAAATAAAAACAAGGGATGAAATCTAAATAGCTTCCTTCCTTCACTCATGGACACCCATCATCGTGCATTTTTTTCATAATGGATTTTACTTACCCCTACACGGCCTCATATTCCACATAAAACTCCAGCATACCCACACTTGGGAGGTGGGTGGGGCATCTCTCCTGGGTGCTCCCACAGTCAGCCTGTACACAGCAGCCGAAGCGCCCTTACATCCTCTTTTCCAAAACTGTCCTCAGCACAGCAAACCCAGCTCTGCCCCAAGCAGGCTGCAGCAGCTGAAATGCTGATGCAGTGAAAGAGAACTAACTGGAAGAGAGCGTGACTGCCACACCTATTGGGGAGGGAGGCGGGGAGTTCTGCTCCCACTGAGGAAGGGGGACAGAATCCCCAAGACATAGAGACGCCCAGTGTGATTCTGCAGGAGAGTTTTGTGACAGCTGCTGCTGCATAGTTGGCACCCAATACCATCAGTAAACCTGCATTTGGAACAGGACCCAGCAGGACCTGAGGGAGGAGAGTTCAAGTCCCAGCTCTGGAAGAAAGTAGCCTTGTGACCCCAGGCAAGTCATTGCCCTCTGAGACTCTGTTTCCTCATTTGTAACAATATTCTGTGATAACCTATACGAGAAAAGAATCTGAAAAAGAATGAATATATGTATATGTATAAGTGAATCACTTTGCTCTACACCTGAAACTAACACAACACTGTACTCCAACTATACTCCAATAAAATTAAAATATAAAAATATAAACATTTAAAAAATTAAAAAAAATCTCTAAATAGCCTCTAGTTCTGAAATTTTAAGGCCATCAGAATAATCATGAATATAATAAATAATAAGCACAGCTACAATTTCTTGAAAACAGACGATGTACCATCCACCATATTAGGCATTTTACACATATTATCTCATTTAATTCCACGATACTGAGATAAGATTTATCAACCCCATTTTATAGATGAGGAAACTGATGAACTCACTCCATGATTCCCCATGAAAATAAAGGATCATCATACCCATTCAGGGTTTTGAATTTAAATGGAAGCATTTAATTTTTGTGCCTGAAATTGAGATGACACCTGAGGATGGAATTTCTCCACTGTTGGGTGATTAATGTGCTTACAATCCTCTGCTGGGATAATTCTGAGGTACTAGTATTTATGGTTACAGCCATTCATGCTACTGCAAAACCCATTTCCCACCTGTTGTCTTTTATTAAACCTCCCTAAAGGACATGAAATATTTCTTTGGGCAGATTCTAAAAACAGGGATCATGAAATATGTGAGCAGAAACCTCGTGTGTGGATTTACTGTTTGGAATTTTCAAATGCTATAAAACACAGTGTTTATAGCCAATTCATCATTTATAAGAGTTTATTAGACTGATATGCCCACTGACTCACTGGTATCCTGCCACTTATGGATACCAATACTTCAACTGGGGGGCTGACATTTAATATTTATTAATAACGTCTGTGTTTCCTTGCCTATTTTATAGTATCTTTGCATTACGTTCTATTTTATGTTTATCGTCAATCATTCTAGCTTTCAAGTAAACTTTTTATTTTAAAATAGTTTTTAGATTTACAGAACATTGCAAAGATAGTCCAGAGAGTTCCAGTATAACTTGTATGCTGTATTTTATATTACTAACCAGTGGTTAGTGCCATTTATCACGACTAATGAACAAACACTGGTATACTACCACTAACTAAACTTCAGGTTTTATTTGGGTTTCATCAGTTTTCCACTAATGTACTTTTTCTGTTCCAAGATCCGTCCAGGATACCATATTGCAGTCATTTCTCTTAAGCTTCTTCTGGACTTTCCTCATTTCTCAGACTTTCCTTGACAGTTTTCAGAAGTACTGGTCAGGTATCCTGTATCCCCATTTGGGTTGGTCTGATATTTTTCTCATGGTTAGACTGGGGTTATGGGTTTTGGGGAGGAAGACCACTGAGATGGATACCATTCCCATATCACCTTATCAGTCATCCTTTTATTACCTATAGGGAAGATATTTATGTCAAAACTTTAAACCGAATAAAGTTACTTTTAGAAAAGATAAATTAAATACCAAGCTATTTACTCAGAAATACAGTAATTTATCTTGTGGAGAAAATGACAGAGAGGGAAACTAATCTTTGCGTCCATTATGAGATAAGGGTAGACCTAAGGTTCTAGCAGGAAGCCAGCTAATTACAAAAGCGGTGTCTGGCAAGTTCTTTTGAAGTGCTTGCCAAGGCAAACTTTCTACAAAACAATCTCGGATGATGGTACATTTTAAGAGAAGTTGTTTCAACCAAGCGTGATCTCACTCTTTCATACAATACTTTTAGATATTTGATGAAGTCTTTTTCCTGTTGTCAAACCACAGAATCCCTATGAACCTGGGTTTGGAGTGCTAAAAATTAGTTGCACAGAAATTCCTTCTTTAGGTAAGCTATGACTATGAAAAAAAGAAGACTTAGGCTGAAATATGTATTTCCTGCTATTATATATTTTTTCCTCACAGTTCCTAGTTGGAGGTCTGTTCCTCAGGGGGAAAAAAGTAAGGAACTGATGTAATGTCACAAACTTCTGCTAAATGCTGTTCAATGAAAGATAAGGGGGAACAAGTAGTTTCTTTCTTTAAAGAATGGTGTGTTTTTTTTTTTCAGGGACAGGAAGGGGGGAAAAACAGAAAGAAAACTGTTTTACAGCACTGCTATGTATAACCTTCCACCTCTGCAGAAGCATGAAATAATTAAGGAAACAAGCTTGAAAAATAGTTTGTGGTGGATAAGGAGGATACTAGACTTCAGTTAGCACGTCTAGGCATTCACAACACATGCGAATAAGAATTCAGTCCTGGGCTTCCCTGGTGGCGCAGTGGTTGGGGGTCTGCCTGCCGATGCAGGGGGCGCAGGTTCGTGCCCCGGTCTGGGAGGATCCCACGTGCCACGGGGCAGCTGGGCCCGTGAGCCGTGGCCGCTGAGCCTGCGGGTCCGGAGCCTGTGCTCCGCGGCGGGAGAGGCCACAGCAGTGAGAGGCCCGCGTACCGAAAAAAAAAAAAAAAAAGAATTTCAGTCCTTGGCTGGCTTGTGTCGCTCCCTAAATTCATATATTGAAGTCAAAACCCCCAGTAACTCAGAACTGTGACTATATTTGGAGGTAGGGTCTTTACAGAAGTGACTATGTTAAATGGGCTCATTTAGAGCAAGCCCTAATCTAATATGTTTGATGTCCTTATAAGAAGAGGAGATTAGGATACAAACACACATGCAGAGGGAAGACCATGTGAAGATCCAGGGAGAAGGTGGCCTTCTGCAAGCCAAGGAGAGAGACCTCAGAAGACAACAACCCTGCCTACTCCTTGATTTCAGACTTCTAGACTCCAGAATTGTAAGAAAATAAATTTCTGTCCTTTAAGGCACCCAATCTGTGATACTTTGTTATGACAGCAAATTAACATGCTTACCTAGCACTAAGAATGAAGAATCTAAGGGGTATAAGAGAGGCTAGAGAGTATGAGATTGGTTGGATATTATATCTCAAAAAATTGTCAATAATATGAAGATCTTTCTAAGTCACTCTCTCTCATGATTTTCATACCTAAGTGTAATTGCTAATGACTCCTCCTGTGTTCCCAAATTCCTTTCATCCCCCTTCTCCCCCCAACCCCAGGCTCTGCCAGTGAAAGTCAAACACTCCAAAGATCAGACTTATAATTTGAGGGGAAAAAAGCTTCCAAGTTTGCATTTATAGAAAAACAAATAATTTGTCTTCATATACACTTAAGCACAAGGATTTAACTTTAAAATCAGCCATTCATTAACCTAGTCCAATTTTCTATAACTTTTTCCATGAGTTCTAAACCAACATTTTCCAATTGTCTGCCAGACATCTGCACATGAATATCTCTTAAAGGTAGCCAACTCAGTACGTCCAAAAGAGACTTCATCTTTTCTCTTGGAACCCGTTTCTCCTCCCTTGCTCCCGTGATTCCTATTAATGGCATCACTATTCGCCAAGTTGCTCAAATCCAAAATGGAGATGTCATCTTCCTAAGATTATTTATCATATTTCATCAATTCCAAGTTGTACATTTTTTACCTCTAAAATAATGATGCATCTTTCTATTACTGGTATATTAACATTGTGTCATAATTTAATTGATGGCTTTTAAAAAATTAGTTATATTTTTAAAAAATGGTGCATCTTATAATCTATGAAAAACATAGAACCATAAATCCTGTGTCCCCATCTCCACTCGCACTGCTTCTACTAAGGTTAAGTAGTAGACATTATCTCTCATTTGGATTACTTGTCTGCTAATTGACTTTTGTTGCTGGTCTTTTCCCATAATCTACTTTCCACGTGGCCACCAGAGTTATCTGGAACACGAGATTCCTTTGTTTGCAGTGGCTCTTACTGCATGTAAAATGAGTCCAAACACCTCTAGACGGCATTTCTGGTCTCTACCTACTATTCTTGGTCCACTTTCCACTGTATTGATTTCTTTCAGGGATTCTGGGCTCCAGCTTCAGCCACATACAAATAATAGCCACTCCCAGACAAGACCCAGGTTCCTGTGGCTCAAAGCCTTTCTTATTCCATCCTCTGAGGCTAGACTGTCCTCCCCCAGCCCCGATGGTCTTCACTGATTGTAAATGCATGTTCAGATCTCACGCCTTCCAAAGTTCTTCCTCTCAAATAGAAACTTCTTCCTTGTTCTTCCTTGCATATTTCATTAACATTTCACAGTCCTCCTTTATTAGACCTTATTTGTACATTTTCCTCCTAGAAGGGGATCCCTTGAAAGCAGGAATTATGTCTTGAGTCATAGTGGGTTTTCACTTGGAAGGCAACAGAGAACATACCATCTCTTTTTAGTGTATACGTGCAGAAGAAAACTGGGAAACAGACCTTAGATGTCATGCAAGGGTCCAAGGAAAATTGTATTACCGCTAAGGTACTGTAACTGTAAAGGACACATTTTCAAGAGAATAAGAAATTCATGTCCTGCTTTCTCAGCGGATTAAGACAATCATTTCATTCACTGTGGAAGCACCTTTTAAATAGCTTCCAGTGATCCCTTCCTCCTGTACACAGGTCCTTGTGTAATCTCCTCCCCCTGAGTGTGGGCTATAGACCTAGTGACTTGCTTTTGATTAACAGAATATGGCAGAGGTGAGGAAACATTACTTCTGAGATTAGGTTATACATGATTGTGATGTCCATCTTGTTTGTTCTCTCTCCCTCCCTCTCTCTCCTGGTTCTTCTTGCTTGCTCACTCTCATGAAGCAAACTGCCACACTGTGAGGTGTTCTACGTAAATAGGCCCACGTGGCAAAGAACTGAGGATGGCTTTGGCCGGCATCCTGCAACAAACCAAATCTTGTTGACATACACCTGAGTGAGCTTAGAACCAGATCCTTCCCTAGTCGTCTTAAAACGACACCAGCCAACACCTGATGGCCGCCTTGTGAGACATCCTGAAACTCTAACCAAACTAAGCCAAGCCCAGATTCTTGACCCACAGGTACTCTGGGATAGTAAGTGGTTTAGGCCACTAAATTTGGGGGTAATTTGTTACACAGCAGTGGATAACTAATACACTCACCAAATAAGAAAATCAGAAAACAGATAATAAACATAGGATGAGTAGAAAGGACAAAAACACTCTCATTGAGTCTTGCCAAGTACTCAAAAAAGATGGACAAGGGGACTAACTTATTGGTCTGATCCAAGCACTCAGTAGATAACAAAAAGCCAGCCTGTTCCAGTGGCCATCAACATTCCCCTTTACCCTGGTCCAGCTCACTGTGGAGAATGGCTCTCACCAACTGACATACTTTTATTTTTGTATTCACTATGTGCCAAGTATTTTGGTTTAGGTCATAAATTAACTGTAGTCCTGTTTCTTAAGAGTAATAATATGTAGTGGGAGATACACCTAGAACATTCCTTTAGCTCAGGAAAGGCCTTAAACGTCTTTCTGAGCTGTTATATGCAGTGGGCAGCTATGGAAGGTTATCTGATAAGGACCTGAGATAATCTGTACTTTTAGAAGGTACCTGTGGAAGCTGTTACACCTGGCAGCATACAAACCATACTCACTTGGGAGGCACTGAACAAAGTCACCGCTACCACCCCCCCGGCAGGTTCATAGTCCACCATTCAACTAAAAGCAGGATCAAATGTACCAAAGACCATATGGGCTTTGCTGTCGTTTTTCCCTCCAGTTTGTGCTCTTTTATGTCTAAACCTACTCAAAGGCTAACCACCATCCCAGCTTGGGCTCGGTTTTAACACCAAACTCGAGAGTAGCAAATTGAGTATTCCTTCTGTGTGTGGTGTGGAAACACAACTGAGGTTTCTCTCCCCGTGCCAGGGATGAGGATAAAGGAACGTGTGTCATTAAATTTAATTTTGGCTGAGATTCTTCACAAGGTCTATTCATTTTCCTCAGTGAAATGTACCTCCTTTGCACAGAACATCGCTCAAACACCATTTTCCACTTGGCCCCCAAAGAAGAGCAAGACCACTTCCAGAAGCCCCCTCCCCACCTGCCTATGAAGGAGAATTGTGTCTGCCTCTTCCTGAGCCTTTGTTGTCCAGAATCAGAATCATGATTCTGGGGGGGAACTGAAAGGAGCTAAATCTAGCTGGATTGATTTGCACCTGAAAAGGCTGGGGGTTAGTAGCAGCAGAGAAAGGGGTAAGAAGCAAGAGAGACAAGAGCTAGTATAGTGTGAGTCTGAATGATTATAGGTAGTTGGGACAGAAAGAGTTTTGCAGGGGAGCTGGCAAGTATAAGGGGGGTGTGTGTGTGTGTCAAGACAGAAAGACAGAGAGGAGAGAGAGAGGAGGGCATTTCAGGAAGTTTTACTGCAAGTTACAAATGGAATAAGTCTATGACATTTTTTGGAAAGACTTCAGTAAAGACGTCTAATGTTCCCCTATTAGTATCCATTGTTGAACTGGTGCTTCATTGACTGGGATGCTTGAGATGTGGCCACATGGAGATTGCTTTTATATGGGTGACAGTAGAAATGTTAAAATAGGCCACTGCCTCAATTTGGTGAAATTAATAGATCTTAAATGAGAAGGATGAGAGGTTGTCTTCTAGAAACATACGAGATCGCCTTAGAGGTTGATGCCTCCGAACAAATGTTCGGGAGTGTTGAGGTTCAAAGATCTTATTATAAGACCTGACAGAGATAGTGTAACACAGTATAAAAGGCACGGAGCCTGGAGCTGGGCAAATCAGGGTGCAAATCTCCATACTGCCTCTTATTTATTGGAAAGCTGGTAACTTACTTCTTTGCACACTTGTTTCCTGAGATTAGTAAAAATACAGAAATAACTACATCGTAGGGCAATTGTAAAGATTAAGAAGGATAATCAAGCACTGCACCTGATACCTAGGGAGGTATTAATATACGACGGTTGTCATTATGGTGCCTTACACCTCTGGCCTCCCTCTTTGCCTGCTCTGCCTCCCTCCTGGCCTAAAGCAACCAGGAAGAGAAACGGAGGCAGAGAACAGAAGCCTGGCCAGCTTTTTCTGGGGAAACCTATATGATAAACTGTTGAAGGGAAGGTAAATGCTCTAGAATGTCTACATGAAGTTGTAAAATATAAACCTAAAATATAAGACATTGATAAGGATGAGCTGAGACAGACAAGAGCTAATCTTCAGTTAGGATCTGCAGGAAACCACTTCTTGGCAGGTAAACACCCAAAACACCTGGGACTCAAATTTACTGCGTTGTCATCTTCCTAAAATTATGAAGTTTGTGTAAAGGCTTTTCACTCATACTACTCAGTTTTCAACAGCTTCATATGTCTAGCTTTGTCCAAAACAATATTTTTAATCTTCACATAATGTGGCAATCTCCACTGCCTTTTCATCCTTTCTCATTCTCTGACCTCCCTCAAACAATGAAACATCAACTGTTCTGGTATCAGTTTCATAAAATAAAACAGATACCTTTTGAAAGCTTCCTAAAGTCCACAGAGTTTATGGGAACTTACATTTTTATCCATTTCAGAAAGCTCAGCTCTGAGCATATTTGAAATCTTATCTTTTGGTTAAGGAAAAATACATCTTTTTTTTCTAAAGAATAAGTTTTTGAGTGGGTTAGAGTAACTAAAACGGTAGGATTATTCTACCAGGTACATTGCTGCTATAGCCTACTGAACTTCAGTTAGTGCAAACTTCCAGCATGCATCAGGTGAAGTGAGCCCTTTCACAGAGCTTGGAAAGATATTTTGAAGGTTTTGGCCAAAAGGAAGAAAAGAAAGAGATGAACTGAAAAAGTGAGTCTTTGCTTTCCCCTCTTTCTCACAAGAGGTAAAATAATTGTCATTTACACGTGTTCCATTTTCAACTGGGAACACCTGTGAGTGATACAACCAAGGAGAAGGGTGGCCTGTGCTTTGGATTCATCTCAGCTTTTACTGTTTGTGTGATCTTCCCCTCTACGGACCCACACGTCCTCATCTGTAAAACAAGTATATCTAAGATGTCCTTCCTGCTGTAAAATTCTTTTTTTCTCAGATTGCTTTCATCCTCATAGATTCATATGCAATATCAACCAAATATTTCATGACAGCCCTAGGAAGGTCCAGCACCCAAGGACAGAATCCCCAAATATCTATTTCCAATTATACTTCACACGTGAGTGCACACACACACACACACACACACACACACACACACAGGCTGTTACAATTAAAATCCGGGTGAGAAAAGACTTAATCCCCAAATTCCTACTGTAAGCAAGGATTTCATACATTTGCGTCTCTTGCACAGAGTCTGATGTTTCTGGGATGAAACGGAATTTAGCAAGATCTCTAATGACCATTAAATTGAGTTTCAGGATACGGCTTGATTATGCAATACTGTCAAACTGGCCAAATAAAGGGCAGCATTTTTAAAAGTCATTGGTATGCCAAGACCTAAATTTGAGGTCTTTCTCTCTGGCAAAATCTAACAGTATCACTAACACCTAAAAAAGAATGCAAGCATCTGCAGGCAGTCACCACACGGCTGCATATGTCAGCAATCGTTACAGAAGAAACACAGACCTGGATCCAGGGTCTTTGCATTCTTGCCAGGAAATGATTTTCAACTACTTTGTTTTAACACCTTCACCCCTGAATTCTTTGTAACCACAGCTCAACTCAGGGGCTAAAATACACCTATTCATGCCTTTGTAAATCTACACGTGTTTATAATTTGGGATTGCTATGTGAAAACACACTTTTCTATTTATCTTCAAGTCAAGCAGCTGGGCCATCTTAATGGATTCTTCTCAACACCAGGCCATTAAGAAACACAGGCATGGGTTCCAGGCATGGAAAACCCTCTGGCCATACTTCTTAGATCTCCATGGCCTCTGCTACTGAGGGCTGCTTGATCAATAGAGGGTCAGTGACCTGTCAACCCCCTGACAAAGTAAAAATCAACCTAGAAGTCTGTAGATGCACTTGAGGAATGCTGTTGTTCTTTCCTGAGTGTCACAAATATGGATGGAAGAACTGTCATGTGAAGAATATACTCACACAAAAGGCTGCATCTCTACACATCTTCAAATCTACTGCTTAACATTAAAAGGATTATACAGCATGATCAAGTGGGGTTTATCCCAGGAATGCAGAGATTCTTCAATATACGCAAATCAATCAATGTGATAAACCATATTAATAAATTGAAGGAGAAAAACCATATGATCATCTCAATAGATGCAGAAAAAGCTTTCGACAAAATTCAACACCATTTATGATAAAAACCCTCTAGAAAGTAGGCATAGAGGGAACTTACCTCAACATAATAAAGGCCATATATGACAAACCCACAGCCAACATCGTCCTCAATGGTGAAAAACTGAAACCATTTCCTCTAAGATCAGGAACAAGACAAGGTTGTCCACTCTCACCATTACTATTAACATAATTTTGGAAGTTTTAGCCACAGCAATCAGAGAAGAAAAAGAAATAAAAGGAATCCAAATTGGAAAAGAAGAAGTAAAGCTGTCACTGTTTGCAGATGGCATGATACTATACATAGAGAATCCTAAAGATGCTACCAGAAAACTACTAGAGCTAATCAATGAATTTGGTAAAGTAGCAGGATGCAAATTAATGTACAGAAATCTCTTGCATTCCTATACACTAATGATGAAAAATCTGAAAGAGAAATTAAGGAAACACTCCCATTTATCACTGCAGCAAAAAGAATAAAATACCTAGGAATAAACCTACCTAAGGAGACAAAAGATCTGTATGCAGAAAACTATAAGACACTGATGAAAGAAATTAAAGATGTTACAAACAGATGGAGAGATATACCATGTTCTTGGATTGGAAGAATCCACATTGTGAAAATGACTATCCTACCCAAAGCAATCTACAGATTCAGTGCAATCCATATCAAACTACCAATGGCATTTTTCATAGAACTAGAACAGAAAATTTCACAATTGGTATGGAAACACAAATGACCCCAAACAGCCAAAGCAAACTTGAGAAAGAAAAATGGAGTTGGAGGAATCAGGCTCCCTGACTTCAGACTATACTACAAAGCTACAGTAATCAAGACAGTATGGTACTGGCACAAAAACAGATATATAGATCAATGGAACAGTATAGAAATCCCAGAGATAAACCCACGCACATATGGTCACCTAATTTATGACAAAGGCAGCAAAAATATACAGTGGAGAAAAGGCAGCCTCTTCAATAAATGGTGCTGGGAAAACTGGAAAGCTACATGTAAAAGAATGAAATTAGAACCCTCCCTAACACCATACACAAAAATAAACTCAAAATGGATTAAAGACCTAAATGTGAGGCCAGACACTATAAAACTCTTAGAGGAAAACAGGCAGAGCATTCTACGACATAAATCACAGCAAGATCCTTTTTGACCCACCTCCTAGAGGAATGGAAATAAAAACAAAAATAAACAAGTGGGACCTAATGAAACTTAAAAGCTTTTGCACAGCAAAGGAAAACATAAAAAAGACGAAAAGACAACCCTCAGAATGGGAGAAAATATTTGCAAATGAAGCAACTGACAAAGGATTAATCTCCAAAATTTACAAGCAGCTCATGCGCTCAATATCAAAAAAACAAAAAACCCCATCCAAAAATGGGCAGAAGACCTAAATAGACATTTCTTCAAAGAAGATATACAGATTGCCAACAAACACATGAAAGGATGCTCAGCATCACTAATCATTAGAGAAATGCAAATCAAAACTACAATGAGATATCATCTCACACCAGTCAGAATGGACATCATCAAAAAGTCTACAAACATTAAATGCTGTGGATTAAATGGTATGGAAAAAAGGGAACCCTCTTGCACTGTTGGTGGGAATGTAAATTGATACAGCCACTATGGAGAACAGTATGGAGGTTCCTTAAAAAACTTAAAATAGAACTACCATATGACCCAGCACTCCCACTAGTGGGCATATACCCTGAGAAAACCATAATTCAAAAAGAGTCATGTACCACAAGGTTCATTGCAGCACTATGTACATTAGCCAGGACATGGAAGCAACCTAAGTGTCCGTCGACAGATGAATGGATAAAGAAGGTGTGGCACATATATACAATGGAATATTACTCAGCCATAAAAAGAAAAGAAATTGAGTTATTTGTAGCTTATGTACATCTAACATCAAGAATATTCCCCTATTACCACAACTATCTTAGACAAAATAGTTATCATGTAAAAGAAATTCAACACAGAGAAAACACTATTATCTAATATTCAATCCACACTCAAATTTCCCCAACCATCCCAATAATGTCTATTATAGTTACTCTTTCTCAATCAAGGATCACACATGGCATTTGGCTATCATATCTCCTTAGCCACCTTTCATCTGCAACAGTTGTAGGGGATGGGGATGTGTCTTTAATGACACTGACAGAATTAGGGAATGCAAGCCAGATGTTTTATGGGAATGTCCATCAATTTGGACTTGTCTGATTGTTTCCTCAGAATTGGATTAGGCTAATTATTTTGGCAGACACTCCATCAAGGTGATGTTGTGACTTCCTAGTACATCACTAGGACACCTGATATCACTGCACCCATTATAGGCATTGGTAAGTGTGAGCATGGACTATTTGTGTGATCTTAAAGCTACAGTGTTTGAATGTGAATACTAAATCATTTACACACCTTGAATTTCCAACTGTTAACAGCAGTTATTCAAAAATCTTACTCCCCAAATCATATTTCAGTGCAGCTGTCTTTTATGTCTCTAATATAGTAACTCATTTTCGCATAAACCAGGAGATGCTAACTGCATTCTATAATAAAAGATCACATGGACCACAAACACTAAAGGCTTCACAAAGGAGGTGATTTTGCATTGGGTCTTGATACATAAATAGGATTTAGTCAAGAAGAGCAGAGAGAGAGAGTACCATATTCATAAGGAGTGTCATGAGAAAAGGCTTCATACATGACAGTGAATAACATCTGAGGACCTATGAATTGACTGTAATAATCCAGGCAAGAGATGAGGAAGACCGGCTCTACGCCTTACCTAGTGGCCAAGGAAATGCAGACAAGTAGACAAATGAAGAAAGTTGCCATATTCTCTGACAGCTCAACTAGGACAAGTGCATGTTTATGATGCCTTTACTGACATTGGTGGGTGGGAGTGGTCATTTAAGTCTAATTTTAATATGTTCAGTTAGAGGTGCTGGTACGACATCCAGATGGGGCTGTCCAATACACAGAACAAGAGGCCTGGAATTCAGGAGAAAAAACTTGGTGAGAAGTGATGACTTGGGTCAATCCTGTAAAGAGTTGAGGTCATGAAAACAGACAAGAACATGAGCGTAGAAAGGAAGCAGACAATAGATTTGAAGAGCAAACTCTGGAAGAACATTAACAGGATGGGGGAAGGGCACAGAAGGGTGGCAGTTCTGTTTCTTGTTGGGACCCCAACTAGTGCACTGGAGTTTGGAAATGTTGATCTGAAGGTAATTGGAGGAGAGGAAAAAAGAATTTGACCAGACCTGTAGATTCAGGAATCATGAGTGATTAACTATACATAGATAAGTATTTTTTTGGTCTAAAGATAACTCCGTTGTGTGTTTTTTTTCAACATCACCAAGAAATTAACTCAATTCTGACACTATTTACCTGGAGACAGTGTCAGATGGCCCAGGTCAAGGGCTCAGTCCCATTAAGACTGCCCCCACTTGAGATGTCAGTCTCAAGTCCAGATTGGTAGCTGTGCTTCTGACCAACTAGCTATAAATCAGAGGTTCCCAAGATCCCCTCCTTGGATTTGATTAATTTGCTAGAGTGGTTCACAGAACACAGAGAAACATTTGCTTATGCTTATCAGTTTTTTATAAAGAATATTATAAAGGATCCAGATGAACAGCCAGATGAAGAGATATATAGGGCAGGGCATGTGGGAAGGGGCACAGAGCTTCCATGCTCTCTGGGTGCGCCACTCCCCTGGAATCTCCATGTGTTCACCAACCTGAAAACTCTCCAAACCATGTCCTTTTGGTTTTTTATGGAGGCTTCATTACATAGGCATGATTGATGAAATCACTGACCATGGGCGACTGATTCAACTTCCAGCCCCTCTCCCTTCCCCAGGGGTCAGTGGCGTGGCACTGAAAGTTCCAACTCTCTAATCACGAGGCTGGTACCCCTGGCAACCAGCTCCCATCCTTGGGGCTTTCCAAAAGTTGCCTCATTCAGGTGGGGCTGAAAGGAGTTTGTTATAAAGAACAAGATACTCCTTCACCTTTATAGAACTGGAGCTATTTCAGGAACTGATGACAAAAGACCAAACATTATAAGAAAAGATGCTCCCATTGTTCTTATCGCTTAGGAAATTCCAAGGGTTTTAGGTGCTGTCTGCCAGAAACAGACAAAGCCCAAATATATATTGCTTATTATAAATCACAATAACAAACGAGTAAAGAAAATATAAGTGATATAGGAGTGGGTAAGTGAGGAACTATTAGTTGGAAAAGAGCAAGAAAAAGGAGGCATCATGGAAAGGACAAAATGGAAAGGAAATTCAAAGGAAAAGAGAAGAAAGAAAAGTCAAGGATATACATGGGAGTAAAGCAACAGAAATCCGCTGGTTTTCTTGAATCACATTGCCTGCCTGTCCCAAAGTAGAGGCAATAGGTAAAGAACAACACTTGATCTGCTGTAAGAATCCAACATAAAGTTAATGCATGTGTCTCAAACACTTAATTTTGCTAAAATTATTTACGATTCACACTTTAATGTTTCAAAAACCCTTTTCTCGGGCTTCCCTGGTGGCGCAGTGGTTGAGAGTCCGCCTGCCGATGCAGGGGACGTGGGTTCGTGCCCCGGTCCGGGAGGATCCCACATGCCGCAGAGCGGCTAGGCCCGTGAGCCATGGCTGCTGAGCCTGCGTGTCCAGAGCCTGTGCTCCGCAACGGGAGAGGCCACAGCAATGAGAGGCCCACGTACCACAAAAAAAAAAAAAAAAAAAATTAGTGCTGAGAATTATGAAACATATCAAAGCATGAAAAAACTCCTGCATCTGACTACATGTGAACATTTGAGTTGTACTGGGTTTAGATGGGTAGGTTCAGAAGACCCAGGGATTTGCTCAAACAAGGCTCCAGACAACATTAGAATCACCTGTGTCCATTATGTCTTTAGAAAGTTGGCCTACAAATGTGGTACTTAAATGCAGGTAGATTTTTAAGATTGAAAACAGCAATTTATCATGAAAGTCCTGCTCGTTCAACATGAAATTTCTTTCTCTCTACCTCTTCTCCCCTTCATTCCAAAGGAATGCAGAGAAGAAATGAAATGAGAAAACCGTAATTACAATCGTCTTCCTCCCCTGGGGTCAGCCGAATTACCAGCCTCTCACCCCAAAACGAATTTACCTCTTTCAGAATGAATGTCATCCTTATCATTCATGGGAAAAATACAAAGATTAAGATGCCATTTAGGCATAACTGCAATCTTTCATTTTTAAGTGACCTCTCAGTTTAATGGCTTCAATGCGTTCTCATTCACGTGGAATATATACTGCAGGAGAAAACGGTAATAAATGGCACTGTCATGACCCTTAGGTTAGAGCAAAGGAATATTGGAAGATAAACCTCAATTCTGGATACTCACCAATCCTGCAATGGGGGTAGGCAATCTATTGATCTTTTTAACAAGTCCTGGCTTTATAGCATTCAGCAACCTGTCATGAAAAAGGCAGAATGTCAAGTGAGACATAAAGCAAGATGGATCACACAAATCACCTTTATCCGAGGCTACAACTAAACTGCTGAATAGGAAAAGCAGCGAATTTAAAGCATGTAGTAAATCTCAATAATCTATGAGTTTTCATGCAACCAAGTGAAGAGCTTTGCCAACACCAAGTTTGTCTGTGGCAGGTGAAGTTTTAGAATTTGGAAATGTTGGGAGAAAAGAACGGATGGAGGCTGGGAGGAGCTTCAGAGAAAAGGACAAAAATGTGAGCCGGATTGAGGCTGGGAGAGAAGTGTCTAGTTTTGAAGCCAGGTATTACTACACAGCAAGGCTCGTTCCCAATTCTCCTGGCTAAGGCAGGGGTCTCTCCAGGGATGCACTAAGTTCAGAGACCAACATCTATCTTTGCAAATGATTTGCCAAGACTAATTCTACTTCCAGACCCTCTTGCTCTTTGAGGAGAGTGGCTTGTTAAATGTGGTGAGCTTCACTTAAGAAAGGAAAGAATATGTTTAGCAGGAGGTTAACCAGTCATATCCTGAAGATTTTAAACAAGGCTGACCACAATTCCCTAGGTATAAAAGATATGTGAGCAAAACGTTTTTGGGGTAAAGGTTGAAATTATGTAAAAATGGTAATACAAGCAAAGGAATGCAAGAGAAACAACCATAACTGTTTGTCTTCAGGAAATGTCAGTTCAGAGTGAAAAGAAATAAGGAAGGCAACTTGTAAAACGAAAATAGGGTTGGCATCAGGGTGATGTGGTAGAATCGTAGCATTTGCCAACTAGGTTATTCATAAAGGAATTATTGAGGGTACAGGGCTGTCAAATGGAAGCATTTATTCTTATATTAGGGAATGAGAGGAGAGAAGATCAGGTAATTTATCTCAGGACACATGGCAAGAGAAACTTAGGCAGAGGTTTAGTATAATTCAGGGGTCAGCAAACTATGAGCCATGGACCAAATTTGGCCCAATGCCTGTTTCTGTAAACAAGTTTTACTGGAACACAGCCCTGTCCATTCATTTACATACTGTTTACTGCTGCTTTTGTGCTATGACAGCAGAGCTGAGTTACGTTACAACAGAGAACCTATAGCCCAAAAAGCAAACCATTTTTACTATTTGGCCCTTCACCAAAAAGTTTGCCAAACTCTGTTACCATTCATGCAATCTAAGGTTATAGTAAATTCTGAAGAACCTATGCTTGATAGATTTCTTCTAACCAGTAACAAAAGATTCTTTGAAATAGTTGAATAATTCGTCTTGAATTCAGCCTGTATTTTACTTTGACACCTCTGTGTATTGATATATTGAGAAATGTCACTACAATGGTTACAACAGACAGGATATTTCTGGTTTTGCACTAAGAACTGCCTGTGCTTGGTCACTTTCACTGCAATTCCAAATGCTGCCACCAGGAGGTAACACCCAGTGTAGACACAAAAAAAGTAGTGCCTTTTGGCCCATTGAGAGCCAAGATGGTGCTCCTTTCATGAATGTGCTGAATTTTAACCATGAATTTCTAATCTTCTTAAAAAGTGCTTTTTTTATAGCTTATTTTGGAATTATTCATTTTTCTAGTTAGAAAGCAACTTGTTCACTCTTCTCATTTTACAGTTTAGAAAACTGAAGCCTGACGATGATGATCTGATTAGTGGTACAGTCAGGCCCAGCTCCCAAGATCCCTGAATCAACACATTCTCTGGCAGGGTTAACATCCCATAGCACGTGATTCAAAATAAACAGATAGATACGATGTCTCCAAAGCAGATTTTAAATGTACAAAATTCTTAACATACATTACTTTTCTCATTAGTTCTTAACAGTGTCGTTTTAAATAGTATTTGTGCACAGTTGTTGAAAAAGGTCCTTGCGTGGATATGACTGCCGGTTAACCCAAGCTGGCCCCAGGCAGTCGGAGGCACCCCACCCTCTCCCCTGTCCTAGGAATGTACGTTCTGCCCACTATTCCCACAGTGGGAGCCACTGTCAAGCATTCAGCCTTGAGACAGTAGTGTCCTGTTGAGACCGTCTGGACTGAATATCTACTCAACCCAGTTAAAGCATCTGTACAAACTTTTAAGATTCTGGTAAGATTCTCCTCACCTTGCAGCCGCCCAAGACAAGCATCATATGTAAGTTCTCTTGCTTATTAACCCTGCCACCTACAAATCTGGAGCTATCTGCCTCTTTCTTCGGGCTCTCCTTGCCTTCCGTGTCTGGGGACCAGATTTGAATTTCATGCTGGGAAATCCTGAGGTTGCCAACCAACAGTGTTGACAATTCAAAAGGAACCAAAAGGATATCCAGTAAAACTTAAGTTTCACTGTCACCAGGATCCCACGGGGCCCTAGACTATTCCCTGAAGGTAACCTTAAAGACTTCCAAAGAAAATGTATAAAGATATTTGTAATTTTTAAAAAAAAGACAGGTGTAGCATATAACATGCACTGTCCTACATCGTATTTTTCCACTTAGCAATGCATAATGGAAATTAAATAATTTACACTGGAGAGCATGCCTTATCAATACGTGTGGACCTATGTCCTTCTTAATACCTGTGGACAAACTGATGAGGAGATGGGAGAGGGGAGTGACAGCATTGGCTCTGAAGTCCAACTGACTGAATCCAGAGTCCAGCTTGGTCACTCATCGGAGGAGTGACTTTGGGCAAGTCCATTAACACCAGTTTCCTCAACTGTCATAGAGAAACAATGGTAGCAATTGCATAGGTGTCAGTGAGGCTTACACGTGACAAAATATGTGAGACGCTAGCACAGAGCCCGGTGCATAATAAGTTCTCTATAAATGGTTCTCTACATCTGTGTATAAGTATTTATTTAAACTAATTCAATTCACAGCATTCTAGATCAACTACTTTCTCTAATACTTTTAGATTTTTCTAATGAAATAAAATACCATTATATCAGGTCCCTGAACTTTGTTTCTAATTATCCAAAGTAAAACAAAAATAACAAATACCCTACCAAAAAATTCATAAATTAAGAATCTTTTTTAAAAGAGGTACCCATTTTGTCTTCTATATCTAAGAATTGTATTATTTTTAGTAACAACGGATCCATCAACTCCTCTTTTATACATGTTTAGATTTTTAAACAGTTTTAAATGCTTCATTATATTCATCCTTTGTAGAATTATAATTATATGGCAGAAATCTTTCCTGTCACATGAAGTTGTAAAAAAAAAATTATAATGATAGACCTTAATTAAAAGAGCAACCAAAAAAATTTACTATGATGTCTATCCAAATGTTTAACAACAAATTAAAAGATAAAATGCCACAGTGCTCTTAAATATTTGGGATATTTTCAAGATCAAGGCAGCTGTATTTTTTCATGTAAACATTGCCCCGGTTCCGTACACAGTTTACAGTACACGACAATAAAAGATAACATTGAATTCACATTGTAGAAATGCCCACCACCTGCTTATCTTGTATTCTGCATTAAACTGAGAGCATTTTTTGTATATATTAGAATCAGATAAGAGGTTCAACAAAACAGCTATAAGCATGAGTCAAGGATATTTTATTCACTTGATATTTTATTAAAAACCACTGTAGCCCTCCTATTAAAATATAAATATTTTCAATAAATATTTATTGATGACATGCTTTAAAGTAATGGTGATGATATTAATATTTTATTACTTATGAACCTTCTGAAATGCATTGTTCCCCGCTCTCCTGTCCTGCAGAGACAGGTCATGTATTCACTCCACCATTTTTATAGAAGAAAAGCTTGAGCCCCAAACAGGTGTGAAGCCTTCCCCAGAGACATGCACAGCTAGTTGGCAGCCCAGTTTGGAAAGCCTACTGCAGCTTGGTGCTTTAGAAAGTCCAGCTTCAGTATGTAGCATCAAAGCACAAAACAATAACAACAACAAACGGCAGAAAACAAACAAAACCCAATAAAAAACTATCTAAATACAATGTGAGAATATTAACACTAGGTGGGAGTAAAAGGAAAACGGAAGCGGGTGTCTGCTGGGAAATGGTCACGTTTCATCTATGGATGACATACAACATCCTCAGGAGGAATTCCAGAGAAAAGGAGGCGGTCACTCACTTGTGGCAACTCCCCACTTAGCAGAACCCCACACCGGTTTCCCACCTGTGAGCCCCAAAACCTATAGCTAGAAGGAGAACAGTCTGCCCTCTCTGTCTGGTAACAGATTAAATTTGTACTCATCTAAAGACATTTCTGGGACATTGGCATAATTTTAGATAACAAAAAAACACTGGTGTCATTCCATGTCTCCTGCATAAATTTACCCACAAAATAAAGATAATTTAAAAACTGGAGATATGAGAGCTAATTAGGATGAACTAATATCCAGATATTTATTTATCCAGCAATTATTTATGCAATTATGCCGTGTGTTGCACACCGCTCTAGACCCAGGGAAGGCAGTAGTGGAGAAGACAAATGAAAGACCTGCCCTTTAGAACTTATCTCCTTAGAACAAATGAGTATGTGGGGCAGTGGGAGGAACAGAAAATAAACAAGTAAATAAATGAGAGGAAAATTTCAGATTGCATAAGCACTGGGAAGACAAGCACCGTAACCCCTGCGGGTGGTACTTGAATCAGGTGATCAGAAGGCTGCTCTGGGGAGGTAACATTTGGGGAAGAAATGGGAAGATACAAAAGTATTAGCCAAAGAGAGACCGGAGACAAGAGTTCCAGGCAGAATGAACAGTAAGTAGAAAGGCCTGGAGACAGGAGTGGGCTTAGTATATTCCAGGGCCAATGTGGCCAAGCAGAGTGAGTGGAAGGAGGAAACACATGACATGACAGCCAAGGTGTACACAACATCCAGGCTCAGATAAGGTGTCTAGATTTTTTTCTAAGTACGATGTACTTAGAAGTACATCAGATTTTTAAGATGAAGACTGAAATGATCTGATTTATACTTTTAAAACAGCATCATAGGCAAGTAGTATTAAAACAAATTTATAACTATATATAGAAAATTGGTGTTTATTAAAAAATCACGGGTATCAGATAGATGAATAAAACATCATAAATAACTTATAACGCTCAGCAGTGTTATCATGAAGAGAGTGTAATGAATTTGGAGGAAGTTGTCTAGGTTTTAATGGGTAAAACACACATTAGCTATGAGCTACTGGGAGGTCACTTGATCAAAGTCTCAGTTTTCCCCTTAATAAAAATGGGGATTTGGGGGCTTCCCTGGTGGCGCAGTGGTTGAGAGTCTGCCTGCCGATGCAGGGGACACAGGTTCGTGCCCCAGTCCGGGAAGATCCCACATGCCGTGGAGCGGCTGGGCCCGTGAGCCATGGCCTCTGAGCCTGCGCGTCCGGAGCCTGTGCTCTGCAACGGGAGAGGCCACAGCAGTGAGAGGCCCGCGTACCGGAAAAAAAAAAAAAAAAAAGGGGGGGATTTTGAAAACCTAACCTTCCATCCAGAACTGTGGTGAGGAGCCAGCGGGACAATGTGTGCTGCTAGCATTTGGTAAATGGAAACTTGCATATTCACACTCATTTGGTATACTGAGCATGTCCCTTTTTGTTAAGTAAGTGCATTTTAGTTTCAACTTTTCCATCAGTCAGCTGCCAAAGACTAAAATAAGTTTCACTTATTTTCTGGCCACCTTTGGATAAAAAACCTCACATAAATGAATCAAGTCAACAGATGTGTATAGCTTGCTATATATATATATGGTAAGAAATGACTAAAAACAGGAAGAAAAGTTTTAATCTTGGATAATCCTCAATTACAAAAAGTTAATGACACTGAAGCTAAGCAAAAATGCATGTTTCTGATATGACAGAAATGAAATCGCGTCTACTAAACACATATTCCAAATCTAAAACACACTGTGACCTATTTCAAGTAAGGCTGTCCACATGTTCCTTTATGTACTCAACAAATATTTATTGGGCGTGCATGATGCCCTGGCCCAGAGCTGGGCACAGGGGACACAAAGGAGGACAGGGCAGACCCCAGGTCTATCCCTCATGGGGCGTGCTCACTAAGAGATTTAAAACCTACAGGAAGACCCAAACTGGGCACATGTGTAGTTCATTGTCATGCTACCTAATGCATGGCCATCTTGAGTTTTTGAGAAGGTGAATTAAAGACATACTCTGCACACATTCTGTGGAATCCAACTCTTAAAAGATTAAAGATTAGATTCCTTAAAGAAACAATTGTTGAGACATCCAGGAATGAGGTTGATGTTCTGATTCAACCACAGGCTGTATTTTGTAATTCTTTTTAACACTTAATATCCAGCTTATGGTAGCCTCTCAATGATTGTTTAATGGTTATGAAATACAAACTGAAGAAATCTGTGTCTATCTGCAATTTTAAAAAACCCCTCAAATCCCTACTGTGGGACAGAGAGGTTCTGTTTCATACCGACTCTTCCAACAGCTGATATAATAGCTCTTCTAGGGGCACAATACTGTGAATACTGCTACAGAAGATACAAGACCATCCAAATGTTAGGAAATATACCAATGGGCAGCTTATTTTTTTACTGGACTGTAATGAACATTAAAGGTAAAAATTTTAAAGGGTTGCAAAATCCAGCTTACTCTATACATCATTCAATTCAGAAATTCAAGTCTAATAATTATCCTAGAGTTTGGGGGAGAGCAGAGACACCATCTAGACCTTGAACCCAGGGTTGGGAAGTTCATGCTTAATCTCATGGGAAATCACTTTATTCTTTGCAACAAGAGATTACATCATCATCTCATTTAGCTTGGTTTGCACAGCTGCAATAGGCAACTATGATCACAAAATTACCTACTTTGTGTCCCTTTTAATTTGGCTCAAGAGTGTTTTCCTATGCAGTTTCCTTGATCACTTTCTGGTTTGACTATGTACCCTGGACAAAGGTGTGCGCACTTTCATTTAACCTAACACGGCAACTGTTTTTGAACCTAAGCATGAGATCAATTTAACCTTGACTATAAACCTGTTACAGATGTCATTTTTAGAGATTTCTTTTTAGAGTTGCCTTGGCAAAGGCAGGCAAGTTAAAAAACCTTTTCTGAGGTCAAGAAAAAATTGACTGAAACGTGGGGGAAAGTGAAACTTGAACCAAAGGGGAGTTTCATTTGAACAAAATAGTGATGGAATGCAAATTGCCGTCATTAATATCTACCAAATGTTTGTGGGGTGCTATGCCTTGTCTAGACTGTGTGAAGTATAGGTCTATTTAAGCCACTTGCCTTCAACATGCCTAAAGAGATCATAAGGACTTTAGAAGGTCTTTGTAGACTTGAAATTCCAAGAAATTGGGCCTAACTGTGAATTCTAGGGCTCAACAGTGCTGTTACTATCCTAAGACACCTCCCAAGGCAGCAGCTGCTCCCCAAACTCATCTCCTTTCTCCCCTAGACACACAGCTAGGCTACATCTCTCAGCCTCTTTTGAAGTTTTCTGTAGTAATATAACAGTTCTGACCAATGGAGAGTGGGCAGAGTAACATATGTCATACCTACGCCTGTCCCTAAAACCTCTCCCAAGCAATTCTCCATTCCCTCCCTTGCTTCCCCCCATTCACTAGTTAGATGTCAGCACCAGGGAAGACTTTAGAAATCACATGTTGAGGATGGAGTCTCTGTTAGCTGGGGTCCCTGAACAACAACCGGGAGCAGAGTCATCGCCACCCTTTCCTGCTGCCAAAACTGAGCTACACGAGAGTGAGAAGTACGTTTTCGTTGCATTAAACCACTGAGAGTTAGGAGTTTATTAGTTACAGCAGCCAGCATTACCTTAACTATTAAAGCTCTCCAGGAGGTCTTTTCTCAATAAAAAGGGGCCTTACTTTGCCAAACTGTACCCAGGAAAATCCTGTCCTAAAACGCAAAATTAAACACCTGGGCACATCCTTTCCCCTGGGTCTTGTTGGGAGGCAGCAGGACGCAGAAGAGTTCAAATTTGGGCCATTGTAAGCAAATGGACCCATTTTTATTTTCCTACATTTGCTAGGGGTAAAAAGTCTTCTTGCCTATCACTTCTGCTCTTAATACTAAAACAAACAAACCAACCCAAAAAGCAAACAAAAAAAGCCAACAGTGATGAAATAATCTACAAACATAAAAGGGAAACTCCAGCAATTATCTGAATATCTTGGAGTCCTTTTGATTCATTTCCAATGTCTCTCACAGTCTCACCTTTGCATACCATCCTTGCTGTCTAGAAATTACAGAATTTTTGGATTAGAAAAGGCCTAAAAATCAGTTAAAAATCTAGGAAAGGAAACTGTCACCAGGCACATATCTGAGATCAGAGATCCTAAGTGGTAGAGTTAGGGTTACAAACTCAGGTTCCTACACCGAGAAGAGTGCTTTACTTCTTGCATTTCAATAACTAGTCTCCAGCCACCAGTCTCTGCCATCTTAATCAATCTGCCCAATGCACCCCAAACCGACCCCATCTAAACCCTGGCTTTGGCCATGTTGCTTCCTTCCTCCAATGACTCCCAGGCTCCTGAGTGCCCACAGGATGCCCTCCAAATGCCTTCACCTGGTAATCAAGCCCCTTCATGCCCAAGCTGCCTTTCCCACCGTGCCTCCCACGCAAGGTCCTCCCCGCTTTTATAAGCTATAAGTTTAAGATGGCACATGTGATCGATGAACCGTGAAGGCTGGCACTACGTGAAGAGACTTTAGCGTAACCAAATAAAATGGAGCCTGAAGTTACACCAACACAGGCAATGATACGTGTAATCATCATTGTGCTATGTAGTAATTATGTATAAATGATTGTAACTGGTATTTCTTTTGCACAGCTAAAACCTGGTACTGCTGGGTTTACTGTCAGGAGGGTGGGAGAACACTTGGAATGCGAAATTGCTGGGATGCAGCTCGGAAAGGAAGCCAGTTCCTCGCTCTCCATACTTTTTCAGCAAGAAGTGCTCAGAACCAAGAGTTCCAGGATTGAGACCCATAAAATTCCAACAGAAATAGGAACCTCCAGAGACAGAAAGACCTGAGGTGCAAATCCCAGCTCGGCAACTCACTAGGCAAGTTATTTAAGTATTCAACATTGAGACTCAGTTTCCTCCTCTGAAAAATGGGCACAATAATACCTCTTGGTCATGGCATGAGAGTGTGAAATAATGCGTATCATACATTTGGCACAGGCCTGGTGTACAGTGCGCACTTCATAAATGGAAGTTATTAACATCTCTTCCCTGCCGCCCTGCCATCCCCTTCCCCGGGCTGCCAAGCAGGTTTGGACCCCAGCCCTGCCCACAAGTGGAAATCTGCTGTGTTAACTATTGGCTCACTTCTGCTCCCAAGCATCCTGTCTGTGGCTAAAGCGAGGTTGGGAGTTGGGAGAGACGGAAGCACAGACGTGAGGGAATGAGATAATGTCAGTCCTTTCGGAGGGCAGGCTTGCAAGGGCACGGTCGCTAACACTGGGGATGGGGAGGAAGGAAGGGAGGAAGCAGCAAAGCAAAGGCGGTAAGCAGTCCAAGGACAATCTCGGCGGCACCACAGCCGTGTCCGCAGCTGCCTCTGGCCCTGCTTCACTGCCAAAGCCTAGCTATCCTTTAATTCCTGCCAAGGCTCCTGTCCCCCCATCTCACTTGCTGTCCTGAGGGTGATGGGGAAAAGGCAAGTACTGAAGAGGCCCTTTGCTATCCTGGAAAGGGGAGGTCAGCTCCTAACGTGGCTAGTTATCATTCTGAATCAATTTCCTATTCATTCCACATGTTGTTATCAAACACCCCACACCAGGTGCCAAGCTAAGCCCAAACCCCACCAGGAAACTGGGTTCTACATGGGCCCGACACTAACACAGACGTGATATGGGTTACATAAGACGTTCCCCCCATAGAACACTAGTCTATGGGGAGATAGTTTCCAAGTTCTAAATGAGTGGCTTGGAAAAGAACTTTGGAAACATAGAATGTACATAGTAGGATGGTAAATTAAGGATAGACGTAGCAAGACAAGTGTAGGAAGCGTTTCTGCTTCTCCTCGGGAAGCATGACATTTTTTTCAAATATTCGTGTTTGGTGCACAGCAGAAAGTAATCAAAAGTCTCCACTGCCAACAGATGTCATTTCCTAAAAAACAACCTAATCTCATTGAATCTCCTCTGAATAGAGACCATGCTGGCTGTCTACTGCCCACTGGATGCTGTTTAAACTCCTTAACATGCTATTCCAGGTCTTGTGCAAATGGACCTGATACCTACCTTTCCTCTCTGGCCTGCCCCATTTCATCCTAGGCTCTGGCCACAGTTCCTTCCGTGAACATGCAAAACTCCCTCACATTGCTGAGCACTTCCACAAGCTTGCTGCTCCCTCTGTCTGACTTGCCTTTCCCACAGGCCTCCCCTCTTTCTTTTTCCCCTTAATATGAAGAGGGAAGTCTATTTCTGCATGGTTAACTTTAGAAAGGAATCATTTATAAACTGGGTCCTTGGTGGGCTATCTAAGAAAAGGTCCTCTCCTGTGGGTAACCGAAGGGAAACATTTAGAATGGCATGCTTGAGGCAAGAATTTTGCACACTTCACTGTGGGAGGCCAGCGTACCCAACCTGATAGCCCAGTAGAGACCATCAAAAAATGGATTATTAAGGAAATACAATTAGGGAGCTACTAAATCCTCTCAAATACAAGCAAAGCCTAATCCAGCAGGTAAGCCCACAGGCATCCAGTGGGATAGGCCGGTTTCTCCTCTGCCACACAAGCAGCCCATATTTAAACCTGTTGTTATATATATATATTTTAAGTCAATTGATCATTCCAATAAATGTGTAATAAATTTGTTCAGGAGGAAAGAGATTAAGCCTGTGATTTCCATGAGCAGAAGTTTAATATTTATCAAGGCACAGATTGATAGGGTGAAGGAAATCACATTTTGAGGGAAGTGGTTCCTGAATGATAAATATGCTAAAATAAGTTTCAAACACAGTGTTGGAAGCATGAAATCAAAACATACTTGCCATATACATTAAGAGAAAAGAAGTTGCAACAAGGATTATATACTTTTAAATGAAAAAAATATTTGCAAAGGTAGATGAGCTTCAGAACGTTTCAGATGCACACAAAAGCCCCCCCTCCCACAAGTAGATTCTTGTAATTGATGCTAGTGCACAGTTTGAATGGGAACAGTTGAATCCCCCCCTACACACTGTGCTGAGTCCCTCTTTTAAATAGAAACTGAGGGATGTTTATTTGGTGAGTATTCAAAGAAAAAAATAAAAAGGCAATACTGGAAGTCCATTTTGCTCATCATGAATCCTACAAATTCTCCTTCCATATCCTTCATCCGTTTTCATCTTTCCTAACAGAAGACTGTCAGGGATACTCAGTTCTTGCCTAAGGCCCTACCTAAGCCATGCCAATCTTCAAACAAAAAGCAGCTTTTCACTGGAGATCTTTACTAAAAGAGTGGGTTGAAATGTCCTTACTTGAACCTAAAAGCTTAATGAGTCTTGGTGCCAAAGAGCTGGGGACAGGCCAAGTCAGTGAGGCTAGTTGTGATTTGGCAGAAAGACAAGGGAGAACCCTACATAGGAGGCCTATCAAATTCTTAACCAGTCCACTAAGGCCAAAATCAGTAAGGGCAAAAGGACCCAAGTTTGCTGAGATTTAAGTGAGCATCTGGGTTAGAGAAAGAGCTCTAGATGAAGAGCTGGAAGACACTGTGCTCTACAACCTGGGGTCTCCATCTCATCATCAACAAGGGAGTGGTGGGACCATCTGATCCAGGTTGTTCACCTACTGCAGTTACAGAGAGGATAAAATAAGGGAAGGGTTTGTGAATACTGAACAAGGTAATGGTGACTGGAAGACACCAGTCTGGAATCGCCAACCACTGGGGTGACCATGCACACACACACACCCCCCGACGTGCATGTGCGTACATACATACATACATCCGTACCTACGTACATACAGTTAGCTGAGGACTGTCCCAGGTTTCGTTTGTTGTTCCAGCATCTCAGCTGATTAACACCTTCTTTCACTCTCAAAAGCGTTTTGTTTGATATATGGTCACTTCACTATTAAGCCATTGGGTCTAACTAATCTCATCTCCTTATCAATAGTTGAGGAAAATACTCCATGTATAGTTTATATTAGATAAGGTCTCTAACAATAGCCTATTGAAATGATGCAAAAGCATGAGCCAGAGCTCAGACCATCAAGTCAAATCATGATCAGTTGATTGGCAGTTCCCAGAGATGGCTATTAACTGACAAAAGTCTTCAGTGCCTCCCTCTACCAGTGAGACAGGACTTTTTGGAGCTGACCTCTGCCAGGGCCATGCAATACAAGTGACCTCCAGCTCCTTAGAAGTCTTCTTAGCTTCCTTGGTTTCCATGACACCACGCTCCCTGGGTTTTCTCTCGTCTCTCTGATAGCCTCTCTGTGAGCTTCTCTTTCTCTCATCTCTGACCAGGGAGAAGAATTCCTCAAACTGGAACCTTGCTCTGCTGCTCTTTCTTGATGTGATCTTTCCCTTAGAGAGACTGTCATATATCACAGCTTAACCCTGATGTCCACCCATGGCTGGCAAGTCCAATTCAAATAAGTTAAATCCATCATCTCACCCCTAAGTTCTGCCTTTGTCCCCAGTAGCCTACAGGACTCTCTGCCTGAGTGGACTGTCTGTACCCTAAACTCAGTCTGCCCAAACTGAAATCATGACCTCTCCCACCAAATAAAGGACCCCTTCCAACTTGCAGCAAGGGCCCACCCTGCTTGTCATTAACAACTGAAACGCTGAAGTGATATTTTAGTCTTTTCTTTCATTCATCTATCCCTATACCCTACCAAGTCCTGTTGATCTCTTTTAAATTCCTCTTGTTTTCATTGCTCTGGAGATCACACCCAAAACTCCTTTTGTGGTTTCAAGGCCCTGTGCAATCTTTTTTTTTTTTTTTGCAGTATGCGGGCCTCTCACTGTTGTGGCCTCTCCCATTGCGGAGCACAGGCCCCGGACGCACAGGCTCAGTGGCCATGGCTCACGGGCCCAGCCGCTCCGCGGCATGTGGGATCTTCCCGGACCGGGGCACGAACCCGTGTCCCCTGCATCGGCAGGCGGACTCTCAACCACTGCGCCACCAGGGAAGCCCGCCCTGTGCAATCTTGATCCTGCCTACTTCTCTTCTTCATCCATCCTCAACTCATATCATTGTCCTCCCTGTTTTCTACAGTTTCACCAAGTAAGTCTTCTTGCAACTCCTCTAGTACGTGGAGCTTCTATCTTAAGAATCTCAAACATGTTTTTCTCTCAGCTAGAACATGTTTCCTCCCTCCTTTCACCTCTCTTCCCTCTTTCTGGGCCAATTTCTGCTCTTCATTCAGGTCTCTACCTACATGTCACTTCCTCAAGGAACTCTGAGGTTAACTTACCACATGGGGTCAGGATTTAAATTCCAGATCTGATCAGGATGCCCCAGTTACACGATGTTATGGCATAGTTTACTAGTGTCTATAGTAACTTGCCACACCTGTAAGCAGGTTCTTAAAAAGGTTAATTGGATGAAAAAAGAGACACCTCCTGCCCCGACCCCCTGCCAGGCAGATCTCCCCTATGTTTGCCAAACACATCATCCTCATTCCTGTCCCCAAACCTTTCCCCCACTCTTGTTCCTGTGTAGTCTGCCCTCTCTTTCCCTCAGCCTTTTCTCACCTTAAGTAAAGATGTAACATCTCTCCAATAACTGTCTCCCAAACTACAACAATCTCCCCTTGTTTAACTTCCATTAAATTTGGGGATTAAATCTTAGTCACTTTTGCATTTACTCATACACTGGTTTACACACTAACCACTGCTTTGTGTGTGCGTCAATGCCCAAGCCCATTATAAAACTCTTGAAGATCAAGGATCAAGCCTTACACTCCCTTTTTATGCCCCTCGGTGCCTAGTGTGGGGCTGTGCAGAGCAGAGTCAGTATCCAGTAAGTCCTCCGTGTGACAAAATGTCTCCACGGGAAGCTACGCCATCAGCTCCCAA
The DNA here is from genome assembly GCF_937001465.1 of Orcinus orca. NCBI lineage: Eukaryota > Metazoa > Chordata > Mammalia > Artiodactyla > Delphinidae > Orcinus > Orcinus orca. The sequence continues at coordinate 89,144,063 of NC_064562.1, forward strand.
CCTGTCCTAGAAGATGAGTGCGTATCCATGGCACACCACATCTTATGTTGAAATCAGGACAAGAATCTAAGACAAGCCCTCCTTCTTAGAATAAGCAGCTCATTCATCGGCAATGATACAGACAAGTATTTGCCAACAGGTTTCTTATCTTCCAAAAATTATTTCAGCAACATAAGAACTGAGACAAAAATCCACTGAGACATTCTTTATTGGTCACTTATTGGCAGACCAACATACTCGGACTTTGCATTCCATCAAAACGTGTCTGCAGGACAAACCCCAGAAGTTCACTTCTATGACTCCTAAGAAGATAGAGCTATCATGGAGAATCTTATAGGTAAAGAAAGCAGAAACTTCCATCTGTTGAACTCCCAGTCTTCAGGGATGGGCCCATTCTTTATGTAAAATTGTGTGTGTGTGTGTGTGTGTGTGTGTGTGTGTGTCTGTGTCTGTGTCTGTGTCTGTGTCTGTGTGTCTGTGTCTGTGTGTGTCTGTGTGTGTGTGAAGGAGAGGGAGGGGTAGAGTGTGGAGGGAAGGAGAGAAGAGGAGAAGGGAGAGAAACAGGATAATACTGATGATGACAGCAAAAAAATTGGGAGAAAGTTAATGATCTAATGAGGATTAAATTGCCTAGGTAGAACTCTTACTACTGGACTCAATTTATCCAACAGCTGTTTGTAACAGATGTATTGTGTGCCAGACCAGTGTCCAAGGGGGGAAATCCGAAGATAAATAGAAGAGGTCTTCAGGAAGCTTTCAATCTGGTACAGGAAGGAGACGTGGGATAAAGAGGTCGAGCGCTGTGACAACAGCTAGTGCGGAGGCTGTACAGGTACTTAGACGCCAGGGAGGAACCCACTAACTCTGCCCAGAGTGTTCTGGAACAACTTCCCAGAGAAAGAAACCACAACATACTGGAGGAAGCAGGAGGAAATGACGTCACCACAGAGGTCCAGGCCACTGTTTTCAAAACAATCGCTCTCAGCCTTGAGCTCTGACAGCCAAAGTTCATTATTCACAGATGATCAAGTTTGTAAGGGACCCAAATGTTCTTGCCCAGTTTTTGATCACAGGCTAGGCAAAAGGAGCTAGGAAGTAAGCCTCCAGTTGGTTCATCCTGTGGCTTGCTGGCAGCCCAGTGAGAGAGCTGATGGGTGCACAGTGACACAGAGTTGCACTGACTGTGTCATATTTATAATTGACTTTAGGCCTATCTCCAACAATAATAATGAAAATGGCGAGCGATCCGGGATGCCAGCCCAGCGCCAGACACCGCTGAGCGGTTCACATATTCTCTCACTGGAATCTCTCAAGTATCTTATGAGGTATGAATTTTCCCCATTTCATGGACAAAAGGAGAAAAGCTAACATTTAAGTGCCTGCTATGTTACAAGCACTAAAGAGTTTATACACATTATCAATTCATTTACTCCTCTGAACAGCCCCATGAATTAGGTATACTTATATCTGGTTTTATAGATGAGGAAACTGGGGTTCAGGGAGGTGAGGTAACTTGCCTAAGGACACACAGGAGGCAAATCTAGGATCTGGACTGGCCACTAGGTTGAAGCATATGAAATCACATTATCTGACTGGTTTTGTTCTACTAATACAACAATTGCATTGGATTCAACCTAGGAGTTCCCAAATCCATTCACTTTCCACTATGCTCTCCATAAACAGATTTGAACTGGCTTTTGTTAAATATATATTCTTGGATAGTAACCAAAAAGAATGAAAAGGGTGAGGCAAGGATGTGAAACCAAACCACAGAGAACAAAGGAGAGCGTATACACTGCAACTAGATGCAATTATTATTATTATCATTTTACTGTACTAACTGTATCTCTTTCTGTCTATGCCTCTTTTGTCCTGAAGCATTTGCGTATAGTTGTAGGGTATATGGAGTATCATTACATTATTCTTGTCACTTCTCCGTAAGTTTAAAATTTTTCAAACTAAAAAGTTGGCGGGGTGGGGTGGACTTGTAAAGAGACTCATGAGAAAACCTTTCTTGAAAAGGTATTTGATTTCCCCAAATAGCGCTTTGCACTGCCTGAACTACTTAACTTTATGAGGGTAAGCAATTCACATCCAAAATTAAGTCCATAGTCCTCATGGGCTGGCAAATTCTTTCTGTAAAGGACCAACAGGTAGTAAACATTTTTAGGCTCTGTGAGCCCCATACAAACTCTTGCTTTGTGTCGATTTGTTTTGTTTTTTTGTTTACAACTCTTTTAGAATGTAAAAACCGTTCTTAGCAAGAAGGAAGGCCTGCACAAAAACAGGACATGGGCCAGAATTTGCCAACTCCTGATACAGATGGAATTCCATAGCGTTCTATCTATATAATAAAGTCTTAGGAAAACAAGTCAGAAACTTTCCTTTCTGGAATATTTCACAACAGTCTCTCTGATCTGGGTTCAGGGAACTAGACAACAGTCATTACTGGCTCCATACTGGGAGTGGCTTCCTTAGGGAATAGTCTTTGCAGCCTTTCTTTTAAATTCTTAAGTCCCCAAGTACACAATGCGGTATTCATTTAACATTTCTAAAAGCATGACACTTGTCACACATTTGCAGCTTTGTCAAACTTTGACCCTAGGCCATTTAGTTAATGCTCAGCGGAGAGCTCACATCGTTTGAGCATTTAACCTCCAAACTCCAACTACACACACTTGGCAAAAACAACAGAGGAAAAGAGAGACAGAGCAAAAATACATCTACTATAATTCTATCTGGCACAGGCACTCTATTTTATTCTTGCCATTAGTTATACATTTATGCATAAGTATTACTGTTTTCGGGGGTACATGTGCGAGGGCAAGTGTACTGCATTTCACAGGCGAAGTAAAAGAGCTCCCAGGGCGATTCTGAGGCTACTCAATTTCCATCTTATGTGCTGCCTGGAGGTGCCAGTCTTTTCTCTCTCCTATCTCTGTAGTCTTTAGTACAGGTCGACCAACCTCATTTGTCGCCATCAAGTTTGGACAGGTCTTACCTAAGGATACTGAAACCCCTACACTGTCCGCCGACCATAGCCTCCTACCCCCTCAGCTCTCTCACGCCCTCCCTCTCACTGGACTTGCCTTCTTGTCTTAAGAGGGTCCTCCAGACCCTTGATGCTTATATTTTTCCAAGACCACCAACCCCACACAGTCCTCCTTCTTCCTCTGTCCAGCTGAGACGCCGTGGTTACCCTCTGTACTACATTTCTCCCCAAACTCCAGGTTTTCCGGCACCAACTCCATCCCACCGCCACCACCCAACCTCTTGCTTTTCTCTCCCATTAAAATCCCAACTCTGGACACAGGACAATGATTAAGAGCAAAAGCAAAGGAATCAGACTTCTGAATTTAAATCTTTCTCATCTGGTACAACCTTAGCCTAGTTATTTAATCTCTGTACCTCAGTTACTTGCTCTGAAAAATGGGTATCATAATAGTCCTTGTAGGCCACAGGTAAGTTTAGAATCGGGCTGGCAAGAGGAAAACCAGACCCCAGGCCCAGAATATGCCCTTCTGTTTGAGAAGAACTGTGAGGTTTTTTTCAGACTCATAAACAACCACGATATTTTTTTTAACATCTTTATTGGGGTATAATTGCTTTACAGTGGTGTGTTAGTTTCTGCTTTATAACAAAGTGAATCAGCTATACGTATATCCCCATATCTCCTCCCTCTTGCATCTCCCTCCCACCCTCCCTATCCCATCCCTCTAGGTGGTCACAAAGCACCGAGCTGATCTCCCTGTGTTATGCGGCTGCTTCCCACTAGCTATCTATTTTACGTTTGGTAGTATATATAAGTCCATGCCACTCTCTCACTTTGTCCCAGCTTACTTCCCCCCCCCCCCTCCGTGTTCTCAAGGACATTGTGTCCTTGAGAACATTGTGTCCCCTGGTTCTTTACGAACCAGGACATTTTCAGTGAACAAACAGCGTGGTGTTTCTCCACGATGGCAACCAACATTTAGAGCCAATCCAACTCAGAAGAGGTGAACTGCCAGTTTTCAAAATTTGAAAATATAGAGAGTTCTTATGTTTTCAAGTATTGCTACATGGGTGGTGGTTGAGAGTTAGAACTTCTCAATCACCAGCATCCACAAAACTCTCTCTGGTTCTACAGCGTGGCACAGCCTTAGGTATTCTCATCTACTCTCCAAAGAGAACCCTCACTTTCCTGAGACTCTCCAAACTGGGTTTCCTGCCTTTCAGGCCCTACCGTCAGCCCACCCCATGCCTGGAACAGTGCAAGTCCCCCTCCTTGTCAGGTTAGTCTCTGGATACGAGTCCTGGCAAAACACACTTGCTAATCTCAGTCTGCAGCAGCCCAATACGCTCCGGTTCAGATCACACTTAGCCACGCCCCCATCCCTGACAAAAAGGAGAGGGAGATCTTCTCCTTCCACTGTCCCGACCTTCAGCGCATTCAGCTCCTGAGTCTTACTTCTGTCTCTCATTGTGCTGTGGGCCCTGCACTTAGAACTCTGTCTGCATCTTGCTGGTCTGGCTGCTGTCCCAGCCTTCTCTCCAAGGCTCGGCTGGGACTCATGCTGCTGGCTTGCAGGACACCAATGCGGTTCATTCCACCTTCACAAACTCTGCACCAGGACTGCCAGATGGAGTCCCACGGGGAAGCCAGGACTTGACCCTGGTCCTCAGACTCCTTCAAATACGCCAGGGGGTCTAATTCTCTGTGGTTAGAGGAGTTAAACAATAACTCACTTGTCCTGGGTTTTATCCTACCTACCCAGACAGTAACATTTGTCCACATCCTCTGTGTTGGCCATTTCCCTCAGCTCACCCGCAGGCTGTCAGCAGTCAAAACCCTTTATTTATTTAAAGAGGCTCCTGGTTATAATCTGTGCCTCCATGCTGTCTAACCATACTATTTCCTAACCATGGCCTGGACCTAAACCCCACCTCTCCACCTCTCAACAACCCAAACATTCATTAATGTGTTTGTAAAAGGCCAACAGTTCGTGCCACTCCACACGAGAGACTCCATCCTCCAACTCAGCATCAACTGGGTAAGAAACAAAGTCCATGTGGGCAGATGTCTCTGGATCCAAAGCCTTGTCTTCAGACAAGCCTACCTAATCCAAAGGGAGTCAAGCGATATTATTCTATAACAGATTTACTCATATGATGGAGAGGTGGACGCCTATAAGAATCTTTGGAGCTAATGTTAGGAAAACAAAAGTTGGTACCAAAGACCCACTTCAACAGACTTAAGAGAGCATGATGCACATGAATTACATCAGATTCTGGCTCATCTGTTAACATCAGGAGAGGGCTAAGCCCAGAATCATTGGAGGAGCAGATGCTAGAACACAAGAGAAGTATTTAGAGCCTGTCTGAGTTTGTCTCCGTGAGATGCTAAACTAATTATGGTTTACCTAAGAGATGAGCTCTGATTTAGATTTAATAAAGGGAGAAGAGGTGGTGAGGAAAGTAAAGTATGAGAAGAGGGGAGAGACTCCACAGGAAAGAAGGTATGGAAACAGAAATCAGGGGGTGTACAGGCTTCCCTGGTGGCACAGTGGTTAAGAATCCACCTGCCAATGCAGGGGGATCTTCTGGGAAGATCCCACATGCCGCAAAGCAACTAAGCCTGTGCGCCACAACTACTGAGCCTGCTCTCTAGAACCTGTGAGCCACGACTACTGAGCCCACGTACCGCAACTACTGAAGCCCGCGCACCTAGAGCCTGTGCTCCGCAACAAGAGAAGCCACCGCAACGAGAAACCCGTGCACCACAACGAAGAGTAGCCTCCGCTCGCTGCAACTAGAGAAAGCCCGCGTGCAGCAACGAAGACCTAACGCAGCCAAAAATAAATAAATTTATTTAAAAAAACAAAAGGAAGAAATCAGGGGACGTAAATTTCTCTTTGAAGAAAGAAAGGCAGTGGAGAGCAGAAAAAATAAACACTGACATGAACTATGTTGAAAATTGCTGCATAATAATCAACATTTGTACAGCAAATGTAATTTTTTAAAGCACCTTATCCACATTATCCTCTTGAAATTCACGAAAAACTTATGAAATAGGCAGGAGTTGTAAACTTTTTACTACCCCTTTAAAGAGAAACAAATGAGACTCAAGGAGGTTATATGATTTAAGGGGTGAAGAAAGGATTTGAGTCTCTATAGCTCAGGCTCCAAAACCCCTGCTCTTTCAACTACTTCGGTGGATCTCAAACAATATTCTGCAAGTCCCAAGATAAGAGTGCATTCTATGTGATTCCATTCACATGAAGTTCAGGATAAGGCAAAATAGATGCTATGGTGATAGAAATCAGAACAGTGCTTTTCTATAGGTGGTTGACATTGACTGGGAAGGGACATGAGAGAGCTTTGTGCTCTATATTTTGCTCAGGGTGTAGGTTACATGAATGTACACAGTTTACAAAATCCACTGGGTTGTATATCTAGGAGCTGTGCATTTCATGCATGTACATTTCAACTCAATAAAACAAAAATCAGTTATCCAAATGACAGAACCTATCAAATGAATTCAAAATACAAAATCTTGATTTGAAGTTTATGTCCATCGCTCTATAAGTATTAAGGCTCTAGCTTATTTTGTGTCTGGAAGCACTTCACAGAAAGCTCTTGAATCCATCATCACAGGAGCACTCTATGACAAAGCCCAGGTTCAAAACACAAAAATTGAACACTGCAGTTATTTTGTCAACAGCACAAATTAAATATATTCAAAATACCTCAGGGAAGTAGGCCTAGTGAGGAAGATTGCCTGGCATGTTTCAAGATGTTGTCAGTAAATAGAAAGCCCTGCTTTTACTTGGCACAAGCTGTTTTTGTTTGGAGGGAATAAGGGGAGAAAAGCTGCTTTTTTTTTACCACAACTTGGTCCACAACCTTCCAATTACTTGGGCCTGAATTCCTACATTGTAAAAGTTGGCTGGAACTGAGTAGCAGCTACCAGATATTCCTTCTTTAACTAATTTGAAATTGCCAAGGTCCCCACCACTCCCTACTGCCCCAAGGCTACTTATCTTTACTGCCTAACCCACCTAAGTGATTTGTTTTTGAATTTCAGATTCAAACTGTGAATAAATTCAAAACAAACACTATAAGTTTTTCAGACAAACTGAATAGCATTAATGATTTTTCTTGAATAAAACCAACTGAATATAGGCTATACTTACTCGCAGAGAAGGATTCCATTTTCTAACCCTGTCCGAAAATCTTTATCACCAAAACTTCTGCCAGTTACTTGCTGGAAAAGAAAAAAAGAAAAACAGAGCATAAATTTTTCTTTTTTAATCAGGAAGCTCAGTGATTTTTTTCCAAGATATTTCAAGAGACTTGAAATAACTGGTGGCACTCCAAGAATGGGAAAAATCTGTTAGGTCTGAATTTCCTTTCCATGTGTAGCTTTGCTTAGATCAGCTAATCTTAAATTTAGACCATTTCTTTGAAGTTTTTTTTCCTATCCAATACCTTAAAAAATATCTGTTCTTCCTGATAAGGATATTACTTTTGGGGTTTGGCCATGATAAGTCAAGGCCACAGCCTCTTTCATCCTGAGGGTCCAACCCACACTTTCAAAAAAGCCTGCAGAAAGCACCACCTAAGGGTAAAGTATCTATTTGTTAAAACATTAAGGGGGCAGAGGAGAGGAGGACACAGACCCCCTGACCTTGAGAGACTAACATCAAGACTGGATGGAGAAAAGCCAATATCCATACTAACATGGTGTGAAAAAGGAAAATAAAAGCTGGCAAAGAATGAACTGTGCTGTGTCTGATAAAAACACAGTACTGATGGCCTTTCTTGATGCCTCTGGCTCTCAGCAGCCCTTTGGTCTGGGCACCAGGGCATTCATTTTTTCCTTCAGTAAATATTTATTGAGCATCTACAATATGCCAGGTAAATATGCATGCTATAAATCCTAAAGCAACCTCTAAAATAGCAAAATTTTTAAATATAGCTAATAAGCCAAGAAAGGAGATTAAATGGAATTATAAAAAAGATACTCTAACCATAAAAAAGAAAAAAGTAAAAGGGAATACAGAATAGATGGAATAAACAGAAAGCAAATAGCAATATTATAGACTTAAACCTAACCATGTCCATCAGAGCATTAAACAAAAATGGTGTAAACATCTCCAATTAAACTAAAGAGATCATCAGATTGGATTAAAAAAGCAAGACCCAACTATGTGATGCCTACAAGCAATGCACTTTAAATACAAAGATACGAATAGGCAAAAATAGAATAGAATAAGATATACCGTGCTAACACTAATCAAAAGAAAGCTAAAGTGGTTGTATTAACTTCTACAATAAAGAATAATACCAGGGACAGAGAAAGTCATCTTAAAACAAAGGGTTTAGGTCATCGGGAAAATAATTCTAACACTTTTACACCTAATTTGTTTTTTTAAAAAAAGCTTCAAGATACATAAGCCAAATCAGATAGATCTGCAAGAAGAAATAGACAAATTCACAACTAGAGTCAGAGATTTAATATCTCTCTTTGATAACTGATAGAATAAGCAGATAGAAAATCAATAAGGATAAAGAAGGCTTGAATAACACTATCAACCAAATTGACTTAATTGACATTTCTAGAATATTCCACCCTACAACCACAGAATGAACATAATTCTTAAGTTCACAATGAACATTTATTGAAATAGACCAGTTTCTGGGTCAGAAAACTAGTCCCCAAAAGCTTAAAAGAATTTAGTACATAAAAAGAAAGTTATCTAACCACAATGGAATTAAATTAGAGATTAACAACAGAAATGTCTGAAAAAAATCCCTAACCCCAAGTAATACAATTCTAAACAACCCATTGATCAAAGAAGAAATCAAAAGAAATTAGAATGTATTTCGTAGAGAAAGAATATGGCAATATAAAAATGTATGGAAAGATGCTAAAACAGTATATGGGGGAAATATATGGCACAAAACACCTATATATCAGAAAAAAGATCTCATATCAATGATTTCTGCTCCCACCTTAAGAACATTAAGCCCAAATTAATCAGAAAAAAGGAGAATTTATAGGAGTTGAAATCAATCAAGTAGAAAACCAAAGACTGACAGAGAAAAAAAATCAACAAAATCAAAAGCTATTTAGGACCAGAAACTGCTGCAGTTCTCAGCCATGGTTAATAGTTGTTGTCAAGAGGATCCCAGGGCTCCTTGCTGGAGGGATGAGGAGCTGATGGGGACCCGGGGAGGGTTTCTTGGAGTCTCTGTGGAGCCCCTGGGACAGATCTCATAGTGAAGGCTGTAGAATCTTCCTTCCAGCCCCAGAAGCTCTGCTTGAGTCCACAGGCGCCCACCTGACCTCTGGTTCCTGGGAAGAGTGGAGTTGTCAGCAAGAGACCCCGGACGCTGAGGCCCAGGGGGAAGATGCCAGCCAACTGGAATGCTCCTGGCTCTGACTACAGGGGGATGTGAAAACTCCTGTAAGCCGTGTGCCTGACAGGGTCTTGGTGCTCCAGCCTGGTGTCAGGCCTGAGCCTGTGAGATGAGAGAGCTGAGTTCAGGACATTGCACCACCAGAGACCTCATGGTCCCAAGTAATATCAATCAGTGAGAGCTCTCCCAGAAATCTCCATCTCAATGCTAAGACCCAGCTCCACCCAACAGCCAGGAAGCTCCAGTGCTGAACACCCTATGCCAAAAAACTAGCAAGAACACAACCCTATCCATTAGCAGAGAGGCTGCCTAAAATCATACTAAGTTCACAGACACCCCCGAACACACCACTAGACACACCCCACCTACCAGAACACAGGCACCAGTCCCCTCTACCAGGAAGCCCTCACAAGCCACTGAACTAACCTCACCCACTGGGGGTAGACATCAAAAACAATGGGAACCACAAACCTGCAGCCTGCAAAAAAGGAGACGTCAAACACCGTAAGTTAAACAAAATGAGAAGACAGAGAAATGCAGCAGATGAAGGAGCAAGGTAAAAACCCACCAGACCAAACAAATGAAAAGGAAATACTCAGTCTACATGAAAAAGAATTCAGAGTAATTATATAAATACGATCCAAGTCTTGGAAATAGAATGGAGAAAATACAAGAAATGTTTAACAAGGACCTAGAAGAACTAAACAGCAAATAAACAATGATGAACAACACAATAAATGAAATTTAAAATTCTGTAGAAGGAATCAATAGCAGAATAACTGAGGCAGAAGAATGGATAAGTGACCTGGAAGATAAAATAGTGGAAATAACTACTGCAGAGGAGAATAAAGAAAAAAGAATGAAAAGAGTTGAGGACAGTCTCAGAGAACTCTGGGACAACATTAAATGCACCAACATTCGAATTATAGGGGTCCCAGAAGAAGAAGAGAAAAAGAAAGGGTCTGAGAAAATATTTGAAGATATTATAGTTGAAAACTTCCCTAACATGGGAAAGGAAATAGTCAATCAAGTCCAGGAAGCACAGAGTCCCATACAGGATAAATCCAAGGACAAACATGCCAAGACACATATTAATCAAACTATCAAAAATTAAATACAAAGAAAAAACATTAAAAGCAGCAAGGGAAAAGCAACAAATAACATATAAGGGAATCCCCATAAGGTTAACAGCTGATCTTTCAGCAGAAACTCTGCAAACCAGAAGGGAGTGTCAGGACATATTTAAAGTGACAAAAGGGAAAAACCTACAACCAAGACTACTCTACCCAGCAAGTATCTCATTCAGATTCAACAGAGAAATTAAAACCTTTACAGACAAGCAAAAGCTAAGAGAATTCAGCACCACCAAACCAGCTTTACAACAAATGCTAAAGGAACTTCTCTAGGCAGGAAACACAAGAGAAGGAAAAGACCTACAATAACAAACCCAAAACAATTAAGAAAATGGTAATAGGAACATACATATCCATAACTACCTTAAATGTAAATGGATTAAATGCTCCAATCAAAAGACACAGACCGGCTGAATGGATACAAAAACAAGACCCATATATATGCTATCTACAAGAGACCCACTTAAGACCTAGGGACACATACAGACTGAAAGTGAGGGGATGGAAAAAGAGAATCCATGCAAATGGAAATCAAAAGAAAGCTGGAGTAGCAATTCTCATATCAGATAAAATAGACTTTAAAATAAAGAATGTTACAAGAGACAAAGAAGGACACTACATAATGATCAAGGGATCAAACCAAGAAGAAGATATAGCAATTGTGAATATTTATGCACCCAAAAGAGGAGCACCTCAACACATAAGGCAAATGCTAACAGCCATAAAAGGGGAAATCAACAGTAACACAGTCATAGTAGGGGACTTTAACACCCCACTTTCACCAATGGACATATCATCCAAAATGGAAATAAATAAGGAAACATAAGCTTTAAATGACACATTAGACAGGATGGACTTAATTGATATTTATAGGACATTCCATCCAAAAACAACAGAATACACTTTCTTCTGAAGTGCTCATGGACCATTCTCCAGGATAGATCGTATCTCGGGTCACAAATCAAGCCTTGGTAAATTTAAGAAAATTGAAATCTTATCAAGTATCTTTTCCTACCACAACGCTATGAGACTAAATCTCAATTACAGGAAAAAAATACTGTATAAAATACAAACACATGGAGGCTAAACAATACGTTACTGAATAACTGAGAGATCACTGAAGAAACAAAGAGGAAATAAAAAAATACCTAGAGACAAATGACAATGAAAACACGATGACCCAAAACCTATGGGATGCAGCAAAAGCAGTTCTAAAAGGGAAGTTTACAGCAATACAATCCTACCTCAAGAAACAAGAAAAATCTAGGGCTTCCCTGGTGGCGCAGTGGTTGAGAGTCCGCCTTCCGATGCAGGGGATGCGGGTTCATGCCCCGGTCCGGGAAGATCCCGCACGCCGCGGAGCGGCTAGGCCCGTGAGCCATGGCCGCTGAGCCTGTGCGTCAGGAGCCTGTGCTCCGCAATGGGAGAGGCCACAACAGTGAGAGGCCCGCGTACCGCAAAAAAAAAAAAGAAACAAGAAAAATCTCAAATAAACAACCGAAACATACACTTAAAGCAATTAGAGAAAGAAGAACAAAAGAACCCAAAAGTAGCAGAAGGAAAGAAATCATAAAGATCAGATCAGAAATAAATGAAAAATAAATGAAGGAAACAATAGCAAAGATCAAGAAAACTAAAAGCTGGTTCTTTGAGAAGATAAACAATATTGATAAACCATTAGCGAGACTCCTCAAGAAAAAGAGGGAGAAGACACAAATCAACAGAATTAGAAATGAAAAAGAAGTAAAAACTGACAGTGAATAAATACAAAGGATCATGAGAGATTACTATGAGCAACCATATGCCAATAAAATGGACAACCTGGAAGAAATGGACAAATTCTTAGAAAAGTACAACCTTCCAAGACAGAACCATGAAGAAATAGAAAATATAAGCAGACCAATCACAAGCACTGAAATTGAAACTGTGATTAAAAATCTTCCAACAAACAAAAGCCCAGGAGTAGATGGCTTCACAGGTGAATTCTATCAAATATGTAGAGAAGAGCTAACGCCAACCTTCTCAAACTCTTCCAAAGTATAGCAGAGGGAGGAACACTCCTAAACTCATTCTATGAGGCCACCATATACCAAAAGCAGACAAAGATGTCACCAAAAAAGAAAACTACAGGCCAATATCATTGATGAACAGAGATGCAAAAATCCTCAACAAAATACTAGCAAACAGGGCTTCTCTGGTGGCGCAGTGGTTGAAAATCTGCCTGCCAATGCAGGGGACACGGGTTCGAGTCCTGGTCTGGAAAGATCCCATATGCCATGGAGCAACTAGGTCCGTGAGCCACAACTACTGAGTCTGCATGTCTGGAGCTTGTGCTCCACAACAAGAGAGGCTGCAACAGTGAGAGGCCCGCGAACCGCGATGAAGAGTGGCCCCCGATCGCCGCAACTAGAGAAATCCCTCGCACAGAAACGAAGACCCAACACAGCCAAAAATAAATATACAAATAAATAAATAAATAAAATACTAGCAAACAGAATCCAACAGCACATGAAAAGGATCATACACCATGATCAACTGGGGTTTATCCAGGCATGCAAGGATTCTTCAATATATGCAAATCAATCAATGTGATAAGCCATATTAACAAATTGAAGGAGAAAAACCATATGATCATCTCAATAGATGCAGAAAAAGCTTTTGACAAAATTCAACACCCATTTATGATAAAAACCCTCCAGAAAGTAGGCATAGAAGGAACTTACCTCAACATAATAAAGGCCATATATGACAAACCCACAGCCAACATCATTCTCAGTGGTGAAAAACTGAAACTATTTCCACTAAGATCAGGAACAAGACAAGGTTGTCCACTGTCACCGCTATTTTTCAACATAGTTTTGGAAGTTTTAGCCACAGCAATCAGAGAAGAAAAAAAAAATAAAAGGAATACAAACTGGGAAAGAAGAAGTAAAACTGTCACTGTTTGCAGATGACATGATACTATACATAGAGAATCCTAAAGATGCTACCAGAAAACTACTAGAGCTAATCAATGAATTTGGTAAAGTAGCAGGATACAAAATTAATGCACAGAAATCTCTTACATTCCTATACACTAACGATAAAAAATCTGAAAGAGAAATTAAGGAAACACTCCCATTTACCACTGCAACAAAAAGAGTAAAATACCTAGGAATAAGCCTACCTAAGGAGACAAAAGACCTGTATGCAGAAAACTATAAGACACTGATGAAATAGAAATTAAAGATGATACAAACAGATGGAGAGGTATACCATGTTCTTGGATTGGAAGAATCAACATTGTGAAAATAACTATACTACCCAAAGCAATCTACAGATTCAATGTAATCCCTATCAAACTACCAGTGGCATTTTTCATAGAACTAGAACAAAAAATTTCACAATTTGTATGGAAACACAAAAGACCCCAAATAGCCAAAGCAATGTTGAGAAAGAAAAACGGAGCTGGAGGAATCAGGCTCCCTGACTTCAGACTATACTACAAAGCTACAGTAATCAAGACAGTATGGTAGTGGCACAAAAACAGAAATATAGATCAATGGAACAGGATAGAAAGCCCAGAGATAACCCATGCACATATGGTCACCTTATCTTTCATAAAGGAGGCAGTAATATACACTGGAGAAAAGACAGTCTCTTCAATAAGTGGTGCTGGGAAAACTGGACAGCTACATGTGAAAGTATAAAATTAGAACACTTCCTAACACCATACACAAAAATAAACTCCAAATGGATAAAAGACCTAAATGTAAGGCCAGACACTATAAAACTCTTGGAGGAAAAGATAGGCAGAACACTCTATGACATAAATCACAGCAAGATCCTTTTTGACCAACCTCCTAGAGAAGTGGAAATAAAAACAAAAATTAACAAATGGGACATAATGAAACTTCAAAGCTTTTGCACAGCAAAGGAAAACATAAACAAGATGAAAAGACAACCCTCAGAAAGGAGAAAATATTTGCAAACAAAGCAATTGACAAAGGATTAATCTCCAAGATATATAAGCAGCTCATGCAGCTCAATATCACAAAAACAAACAACCCAATCCAAAAATGGGCAGGAGATCTAAACAGACATTTCTCCAGAGAAGATACACAGATTGCTGGCAAATACATGAAAGGATGCTCAACATCACTAATCAGTAGGGAAATGCAAATCAAAAGTACAATGAGGTATCACCTCACACCAGTCAGAATGGCCATCATCAAAATATCTACCAACAATAAATGTTGGAGAGGGTGTGGAGAAAAGGGAACCCTCTTGCACTGTTGGTGGGAATGTGAATTGGTACAGCCACTATGGAGAACAGTATGGAGGTTCCTTAAAAAACTAGAAATAGAAATACCATATGACCCAGCAATCCCACTACTGAGCATATTCCCTGAGAAAACCATAATTCAAAAACGTCATGTACCACAATGTTCACTGCAGCACTATTTACAATAGCCAGGACATGGAAGCAACCTAAGTGTCAATCTACTGATAAACGGATAAAGAAGATGTGGCACATATATACATGGTATATCACTCAGCCATAAAAAGAAGCGAAATTGAGTTATTTGTAGTGAGGTGGATGGACCTAGAGTCTGTCAGACAGAGTGAAGTAAGTCAGAAAGAGAAAGACAAATACCATATGCTAACATGTATATATGGATCTAAAAAAAAAATTGTTCTGAAGAACCTAGGGGCAGGACAGGAATAAAGATGCAGATGTAGAGAATGGACTTGAGGACACGGGGAGGGAGATGGGTAAACTAAGACAAAATGAGAGAGTAGCATTGACATATATACACTACCAAATGTAAAATAGATAGCTAGTGGGAAGCAGCCACATAGCACAGGGAGATCAGCTCGGTGCTTTGTGACCACCTAGAGGGGTGGGATAGGGAGGGTGGGAGGGAGACACAAGAGGGAGGGGATATGGGGATATATATATATACATATAGCTGTTTCACTTTGTTATACAGCAGAAAGTAATACAACATTGTAAAGCATTTATACTCTAATAACGATGTTAAAAAACTCTTTATTTGAGATCAACAAAATTGATAAACCTTTAGCTAATAAATTTGATAACCTTTGGTTTTTAGCCAAAAAAGAAAGACACAAATTACCAATACAAGGAATGACATGCTATCATTACAGATTCTACATACATTAAAAGGATAACAAAGAAATATAAATAAATCTGTGACAATAAGTTCACCAACTTAGATGAATTGAATAAAATTTTTGACACAAGCGTCCATAGTTCACTCAACAAAGAAATAGATAACCTTCCCAAAAGAAAACGCCAGGCCCAGAAGGCTTACCTGGTGAATTACAGCAAATATTTAAGAAAGAAGTAATGCAAATCTACACAAACTCTTCCAGACAGTTGAAGAGAAAAGAATACTTCCCAGTTCATTTTATTAGGGCAGCATTACCGTGATTCTAAAATGAAAGACATTATAAAACAGATAACACACATATACACACAGACACAGACATACACACAGGGGAAATATGTCAACACCATGGTGGGAATCAGATGTGATCTTTACTTTCTTCTTTTAAAGTTTCCCTCTTTTCCTAAAACTTTCTCCAGTTAATACATATTACTTTAACCATCAGAAAAACCAAACAAGGTTTTTCATTTTTCTTTTTTTTTTTTTAAGAGCAGCCCAAGGAAACTAAGCAGTCCCAACTCTTCCTTGTAAATCAGAGTTCAAGTTCTATTATAAGACATCCTCATTACCACTCCCACTAGAAAGGCAATCCACAAGCCAATACAATATACCACCTCCAAAAAATTCCTTTGTTAATATCCTCTCATTCTTACCTGAGGAAAGGTGAGAAAATAGATAAAACGTAGTTCCTTACAGTTTGCAAATATCTAGCTTTTTCCGCAAAATAAAATATTGAGAAAGGAATTAAAGAAAGTCTTCATAAAGCTAAAGTTTTCACCACAGACTTAGAACAGCATAGCATTTTCTTTCATGAATTTATCAGTCCTGATTTATATTCTCAAAACGTTACTAATATTCTCTATAAAACTAACCTCCATTCAGTGAGAAGTGATTAGAAAGCTTTTAAAACATTTTTTTCAGGTCTTTACATTTTTGTTAAAAGTATTATATTCTAGTGCAGATGGTGCTAACATTGAGAACCCAAGCTCGTTTAGCTACATTTATTACAGAATTTCTGGCTAAGTTAAGCCAGGCCCCTCTCCATTTACTGGGCGAAGATGATAAGCAGGGCTGAGATAGAAACACAAATGAGACATGGCCACTGCATGCAGAAAACTCACAGATGGGAGGAAAGCAGATATCTAAGCTCCTACCATAAATAGAAGGTAACAGAACTATTAAGATTATAAGATAATATTGGTGGCCCATGAACCACCTAAAATTCCCATGTACTATTTAAAATTATCTTGCATGTGATGCATGGCCACTAAAAAATTTCAAGTAGATTCGATTTAATAGTCCAAAGTCAGCCTGCTAATCAAGATGTAGTCTGATTAAATTCAGTTTCCTAGACTCCTAATTGTGGAGGTGGGAGCAGGCACCATGCATTTGGAGGAGGGTGCTCATTTCCACCTTTGTTCCTCCTCATCTGCCTCCTTCCCCGCTCTTCTGTGTCCATCAGGTCCCAGCATAGCTTTCACACGGCTCTCCACTGATCCAAATGCCATCTGTTGTTCCAAGCCCAGGTTACTTAGTGTAGAGGCACCTGGCCCTTTGTTAGGAGGGTCAACAGCTGAATAGACTCCAGAAATTCGACAAGGACTGAGCCACTGAACAGTCTGGTCCTTAGACCAGCACCAGCAGCAGCCGCAGCAGCATCTTCACCTGGAATTAACGTTAGATATACAGACTCAGTCCTCCCACCTTCTCCAAGATCTGCTTAATCAGAACAAGCATTTAAAAAAAGCCCATGTGATTCATATGCAAAGTAAATTTTACAAAGCCCTGACCTCGCATACTAAACTAAGCCAGCAGTTCAGTCTCAGAAAGGTTGGACCCTCCGTTAGAATCAGGAATTTGGATGACTTGTCTCAATGACCCCTCTTAGCAACATCTTTATGATGTATTTACAGTGTCACACGTTGTATAGTTTAACTATAAAGATTCGTAACAGCATAAGCCATTACTATAAAGACAAAAAAAACCCAGCGGCCAAGAATTAACCGCCATTACCAACAGACCATGAGCAGGGGAAATGAAAAGTGACTGCCAAGCTCTTCACTAACCTTCCCACCTGGGCCCCAACTGATGGAGGACTCTCAGTAACCTTCCAGACAAGGCACTGACCAAGCCATCAGCTCGTGATCACTCTCCAAGGACACAGAATAGGATGGAAAGATTAATAGAGCCTTAAAGAGGATCTGTGATGGAGATCTGGGATGTGGGGTGGGTGGGGAGAGAGCCCAGGTTCAGAAGCATTCAGGGGCTAACAGGGGAAGAGCAGCATGAAGTGTCAAGAGCGCTTTATCACTCCCCCAAATCCTGCTCTGCATACCTTGCTGGTCCTCACCCATCCGACCAGCTAGTCCTAGCAACTCTACCCTTGCAGTTGTTCAGCTTAGTTAGACTTGACCCCACTCTTTCATACCCAGTCACATCCACCAACAAATCCTGTTGATTCGCCCTTCAGAATTTAGCCAGAATCCAACCACTTCTCGTGGCCTCCACTCTACCACCTTCCTCCGAGCCATCATCATCTTACACCTTAGATAGGAGTCTCCTAACTGGCTCACTGCTTCCACCCTTGCCTCCTTCCATCTATTCTCAACCCAGCAGCCAGGGTAATCCTGTCAAGTACTCCACTCAAACCCACCCCAATACTCCCCCATCTCACTCACAGTAAAAGCCAAAGTTTTTACAGTTCTCTGAAGGTATTCAACATAAAAACAAACAAGGAAAAAAAACCCTACGAGGGGAGTATGGACAAAACTATTGGGCACCACCATGATTTTAAGGGTAGACATAACGAACTTGCATACATCTCCCCCATTCACGGTGATCCTCAGAAGTACTTATGGTGGCAATTATGTCACCGACTATGCCCTATACGCCTTTCAGAAGAGTCCAATGTCAGAGTTTTTTTCCTACTTTATGGTTTAGGATTAATTCACTTTCATTACTAACCAAAATATTTATTGGCAGAACATACTGTGTAAGATTAAAATAGTCTATAAATAGGTAATTTACCAAAACCTCGATGGTTTTAAAGGAAAAGCTTCCTTCTACCTTAGCAATCAAACCAAAAGCAGAAGCAAGAGGACATCATGATGTGTCATCACACTATTTTATGCAAGTAATTACTGAGTAATAAGCTCATCTGGACTCGATTTCCTTCCCATAGAACTAAAAGGTAATTATGTCTCTGAGTTTGTCCATGTCAATGGCACTGCTCTAGAACACTCAGATAACTGAAATATGGAGAACTTTTTAAAAAAACAGTCTAATAAAGAAAACCACACAATTTTATGGTAACGTTTTTACAATGTGTTTATAATGTAACACACTGACACTGTATGTCTTAATGCCTCATTTTGTTAATTACTTTATTACCATCGTTACTAAGTAGGTGCCATGAACAAAGACTGCCAAGAATCAGTCTTTCAGCCTGATCATTACCATTTATACAAATTGCATTTCAGAAATATTTTCATTTATCTTCAGTTGTTTCTTGAAAACAATCTGGTGGACAAACTACAGTCTACTAATAAACTGCAGGTCCAAAGGGATTTTAAATAAATGTTGGAGGAACTTCCCTGGTGGTCCAGTGGGTAGGACTCTGTGCTCCCAATAGAGGGGTCCTGGGTTCAATCCCTGGTTAGGAGATTAGATCACACATGCAGGCCGCAACTAGGAAGTCTGCATGCCACAACGAAAGATCCCACATGCCACAACGAAGATCCTGCATGCCACAACTAAGACCCGGCACAGCCAAAATAAATAAATAAATAAGTAAAATTTTTTTAAGTTATAATTTTAAAAAATAAAAAAATAAATGTTGGAAATCCTATTATAATGATCTTAAGAAGCAATTCTATTGGCTAGCAAAATAATGGTCCCTGCATTCAAGAAATAGAAAAAATACAAAATTTACTATATTTTGACTTAAACTTTGAAAGACATGGACATTTTCCCTAAATTGTTGTACAAAAACAGGTACACTTTTCAGAAGGTTTGATTTCCTCCTACCAACAGTCAATGAAAATCACACCTCTTTAATTCACCAGAGAAAATTATTTGTAGTTCATTATGCTCACTTCTCTTCTGATAATATTTGACTTATTTAACAGAAAGAGTATTTCTTTTTAAATCTAAATTGTAAAATAAAGCAGAAGAGAATTGCTCTTATTTTTCACATTTATTGACAAATAAATCCACTGCTATTGCTGTCTCCTTAATAGGGCTGCTAGAAAAATCAAATCAAAATTCTGTGGAGAAGAACACAGCAAGGAGGCAGCTGTCTGCAAGCTAGGAAGGGTGCTCTCACTAGAGACCAATCAGCTAGCATCTTCATCTTGGACTTCCCAGCATTCAAAACTTCCCAACTGGCCCAGAAAGCTGTGTTCTCGGTTTTCTGCCAGCTCATTAGCCACAGGATCCAATCCATTGGCAGCACAGGCTGTTACAACGCCAACCTGGGTCCAGAGATGGGCTTTGGACTGTGCAGGCAT
Source organism: Orcinus orca (assembly GCF_937001465.1). NCBI lineage: Eukaryota > Metazoa > Chordata > Mammalia > Artiodactyla > Delphinidae > Orcinus > Orcinus orca. The sequence continues at coordinate 89,164,280 of NC_064562.1, forward strand.
AAAGGATAATAGTTTAAAAAAACAAATACACCAGAGGGCAGACAGCAGAAGCAAGAAGAACTACAATCCTGCAGCCTGTGAAACAAAAACCACATTCACAGAAAGACAGACAAGATGAAAAGGTAGAGGGCTAGGTACCAGATGAAGGAACAAGATAAAACCCCAGTAAAACAACTAAATGAAGTGGAGATAGGCAACCTTCAGAAAAAGAATTCAGAATAATGATAGTGAAGATGATCCAGGACCTCGGAAAAAGAATGGAGGCAAAGATGGAGAAGATGCAAGAAATGTTTAACAAAGACCTAGAAGAATTAAAGAACAAACAAACAGAGATGAACAATACACTAACTAAAATGAAAACTATACTAGAAGGAATCAATAGCAGAATAACTGAGGCAGAAGAAGGGATAAGTGACCCGGAAGACAGAATGGTGGAATTCACTGCTGCGGAACAGAATAAAAAAAAAAGAATGAAAAGAAATGAAGACAGCCTAAGAGACCTCTGGGACAACATTAAACGCAACAACATTCGCATTACAGGTGTCCCAGAAGGAGAAGAGAGAGAGAAAGGACCCAAGAAAATCTTTGAAGAGATTACAGTCGAAAACTTCCCTAACATGGGAAAGGAAATAGCCACCCAAGTCCAGGAAGCACAGCGAGTCCCATACAGGATACACCCAAGGAGAAACACGCCGAGACACATAGTAATCAAACTGGCAAAAATTAAAGACAAAGAAAAATTATTGAAAGCAGCAAGGGGAAAATGACAAATAACATACAAGGGAACTCCCATAAAGTTAACAGCTGATTTCTCAGCAGAAACTCTACAAGCCAGAAGGGAGTGGCATGATATACTTAAAGTGATGAAAGGGAAGAACCTAGAGCCAAGATTACTCTACCCAGCAAGGATCTCATTCAGATTCAATGGAGAAATCAAAAGCTTTACAGACAAGCAAAAGCTAAGAGAATTCAGCACCACCAAACCAGCTCTACAACAAATGCTAAAGGAACTTCTCTAAGTGGGAAACACAAGAGAAGAAAAGGACCTACAAAAACAAACCCAAAACAATTAAGAAAATGGTAATAGGAACATACATATCAATAATTATCTTAAACGTGAATGGATTAAATGCTCCAACCAAAACACACAGGCTTGCTGAATGGATACAGAAACAAGACCCATATATATGCTGTCTACAAGAGACCCACTTCAGACCTAGGGACACATACAGACTGAAAGTGAGAGGATGGAAAAAGATATTCCATGCAAATGGAAATCAAAAGAAAGCTGGAGTAGCAATACTCCTATCAGATAAAATAGACTTTAAAATAAAGAATGTTACAAGAGGCAAGGAAGGACACTACATCATGATCAAGGGATCAATCCAAGAAGAAGATATAACAATTGTAAATATATATGCACCCAACATAGGAGCACCTCAATACATAAGGCAACTGCTAACAGCTATAAAAGAGGAAATCGACACTAACACAATAATAGTGGGGGACTTCAACACCTCACTTACACCAATGGACAGATCAGCCAAAGTGAAAATAAATAAGGAAACAGAAGCTTTAAATGACACAATAGACCAGATAGATTTAATTGATATTTATAGGAAATTCCATCCAGAAACAGCAGATTACACTTTCTTCTCAAGTGCACATGGAACATTCTCCAGGATAGATCACATCTTGGGTCACAAATAAAGCCACAGTAAATTTAAGAAAATTGAAATCATATCAAGCATCTTTTCTGACCACAATGCTATGAAATTAGAGATGAATTACAGGGGAAAAAAACGTAAAAACCACAAACACATGGAGGCTAAACAATACATTACTAAATAACCAAGCGATCACTGAAGAAATCTAAGAGGAAATCAAAAAATACCTAGAGACAAATGACAATGAAAACACGACGATCCAAAACCTATGGGATGCAGCAAAAGCAGTTCTAAGAGGGAAGTTAATAGCTATACAAGCCTACCTCAAGAAACAAGAAAAATCTCAAATAAACAATCTAACCTTACACCTAAAGGAACTAGAGAAAGAAGAACAAACAAAACCCAAAGTTAGCAGAAGGAAAGAAATCATGAAGATCAGAGGAGAAATAAACGAAAGAGAAACAAAGATAACAATAGCAAAGATCAATAAAACTAAAAGCTGGTTCTTTGAGAAGATAAGCGAAGTTGATAAACCATTAGCCAGACTCATCAAGAAAAAGAGGGAGAGGACTCAAATCAATAAAATTAGAAATGAAAAAGGAGAAGTTACAACAGACACTGCAGAAATACAAAGCATCCTAAGAGACTACTACAAGCAACTCTATGCCAATAAGATGGACAACCTGGGAGAAATGGACAAATCCTTAGAAAGGTATAACCTTCCAAGACTGAACATGGAAGAAATAGAAAATATGAACAGACCAATCACAAGTAATGAAATTGGAACTGGGATTAAAAATCTTCCAACAAACAAAAGTCCAGGACCAGATGGCTTCACAGGTGAATTCTATCAAACACTTAGAGAAGAGCTAACACCCATCTTTCTCAAACTCTTCCAAAAAATTGCGGAGGAAAGAACACTCCCAAACTCATTCTGTGAGGCCACCATCACCCTGATACCAAAACCAGACAAAGATATTACAAAAAAAGAAAATTACAGACCAATATCACTGACGAATGTAGATGCAAAAATCCTCATCAAAATACTAGCAAACAGAATCCAATACATTAAAAGGATCATACACCATGATCAAGTGGGATTTATCCCAGGGATGCAAGGATTCTTTAACATATGTAAATTAATCAATGTGATAAACCATATTAACAAACTGAAGAATAAAAACCATATGATCATGTCAATAAATGCAGAAAAAGCTTTTGACAAAATTCAACACCCATTTATGATAAAAACTCTCCAGAAAGTGGGCATAGAGGGAACCTACTCAACATAATAAAGGTCATATACGACAAACCCAAGGCAAACATCATTATCAATGGTGAAAAACTGAAAGTGTTTCCTCTAAGATCAGCAACAGGACAAGAATGTCCACTCTCACCACTATTATTCAACAGTTTTTGAAGTCCTAGCCATGGCAGTCAGAGAAGAAAAAGAAATAAAAGGAATCCAAATTGGAAAAGAAGAAGTAAAACTGTCACTGTTTGCAGATGACATGATACTATACATAGAGAATCCTAAAGATGCCACCAGAAAACTACTAGAGCTAATCAATGAATTTGGTAAAGTAGCAGGATACAAAATTAATGCACAGAAATCTCTTACATTCCTATACACTAATGATGAAAAATCTGAAAGAGAAATTAAGGAAACACTCCCATTTACCACTGAAACAAAAAGAATAAAATACCTAGGAATAAACCTACCTAGGGAGACAAAAGACCTGTATGCAGAAAACTATAAGACACTGATGAAAGAAATTAAAGATGATACCAACAGATGGAGAGATATACAATGCTCTTGGATTGGAAGAATCAATGTTGTGAAAATGACTATACTACCCAAAGCAATCTACAGATTCAATGCAATCCCTATCAAACTATCAATGACATTTTTTACAGAACTGGAACAAAAATCTTAAAATTTGTATGGAGACGCAAAAGACCCCGAATAGCCAAAGCAGTCTTGAGGAAAAAAAACAGAGCTGGAGGAATCAGACTCCCTGACTTCAGACTATACTACAAAGCTACAGTAATCAAGACAATATGGTACTGGCACAAAACCAGAAACATAGATCAATGGAACAAGATAGAAAGCCCAGAGATAAACCCATGCACCTATGGTCAACTAATCTATGACAAAGGCTGCCAGGATATACAATGGAGAAAAGACAGTCTCTTCAGTAAGTGGTGCTGGGAAAACTGGACAGATACATGTAAAAGAATGAAATTAGAACACTCCCTAACACCATACACAAAAATAAACTCAAAATGGATTAGAGACCTAAATGTAAGACCGGACACTATAAAACTCTTAGAGGAAAACATAAGAAGAACACACTTTGACATAAATCACAGCAAGGTCTTTTTTGATCCACCTCCTAGAGAAATGGAAATAAAAAGAAAAATAAACAAATGGGACCTAATGAAACTTCAAAGCTTTTGCACAGCAATGGAAACCATAAACAAGATGAAAAGACAACCCTCAGAATGGGAGAAAATATTTGCAAACAAATCAATGGACAAAGGATTAATCTCCAAAATATATAAATAGCTCATGCAGCTCAATATTAAAAAAACAAACAACCCAATCCAAAAATGGGCAGAAGACCTAAATAGACATTTCTCCAAAGAAGACATACAGATGGCCAAGAAGCACATGAAAAGGTGTTCAACATCACTAATTATTAGAGAAATGCAAATCAAAACTACAATGAGGTATCACCTCACACCAGTTAGAATGGGCATCATCAGAAAATCTGCAAACAACAAATGCTGGAGAGGGTGTGGAGAAAAGGGAACCCTCTTGCACTGTTGGTTGAATGTAAGTTGATACAGCCACTATGGAGATCAGTATGGAGGTTCTTTTAAAAACTAAAAACAGAATTACCTTATGATCCGGCAATCCCACTACTGGGCATATACCCAGAGAAAACCATAATTCAAAAAGACACATGCATGTCAATGTTCATTGCAGCACTATTTACAATAGCCAGGTCATGGAAGCAACCTAAATGCCCATCGACAGACAAATGGATAAAGAAGATGTGGTACATATATAGAATGGAATATTACTCAGCCATAAAAAGGAACGAAACTGGGTCATTTGTTGAGACGTGAATGGATCTAGAGACTGTCATACAGAGTGAAGTAAGTCAGAAAGAGAAAAACAAATATCGTATATTAACGCATATATGTGGAACCTAGAAAATGGTACAGATGAACCGGTTTGCAGGGCAGAAATTGAGACACAGATGTAGAGAACAAACGTACGCGCACCAAGGGGGGAAAGCAGTGGCGGGGGTGGGGGGGTGTTGGGTGGGTGGTGTGATGAATTGGGCTATTGGGATTGACATGTATACACTGATGTGTATAAAGTTAATGACTAATAAGGACCTGCTGTATAAAAAAATAAATTAAATTAAATTTAAAAAAATTCTATGGAAACCCTTTGCAAACCATCTCAAGTCATACTCATCTAAGTCAGAATTAGCAATCAACCAATAATCATCTACCAAATACCTACTTCTGTCCAGGCAGTATAAGAGGTGTGAGTGAGATCAAAATAACAAGATCTGGACCCTACTCAGTAAGAACCCACGAGCCAGAGGGAAACATAAAACATTACAAAACAGTAGTTGGTGTTGGAAGAGAATTATGGGCAAGAGCACAGAGCAAGCAATCAACACAAACTGCACAACTAAAGAGATAGCTGAATAGTGCACATTCATAGAGCAATTTCCTTATGCTTTCTCTGTTCTAAATGTTTGCCACATTTGAATTTATTTAATCCTCATAACAGCCCCATGCGGTGGGTCTGATTATTATTATTTCCATTTTAAAGTCAAAGAAACCTAGACGCAGAGAGGTTAAGTCCTTGCTCAAGGACACAAAACTAGTAAATAGCGGAGCCAAGATTTAACCTCAGGTAGTAAGACTGCAGAGTTCACATTCCTACAGACACATGATTCTGTGCAGCATCTGAGCAAAGAAATGAACTCTCTCTGCCTGAGATAGTCAAGGAAAGCCTTTGAGGGGCTGACATTTGAGTTGGTCCTGAAGGAAAAGAAAGGATTCCTCAAAGGAAGGAGATGAAGTAGTGCAACCCAGGCAAACACAAAGACATAGACAAAGGTTTATTTGAGCAAAGAGGAAAAGTCCTAAGGGTGAGAACAGGGAGAGGCAGATGGGGAGGGGAGAGTGGTAGGAGAGAAGGTACCACCGTAGGCATAGCCCACATGATAAAGGACCTGTATGTCAGAACTATGGGTTGTACTTGAACCTGAAACAACAGAGATATCCCAGAAGACGGGGCAAGGGAAAGGTTCTTTGGCAATCGTTCTCCCCATTTCCCACTAATTCCCCATTTCTAAAGAGATAGTCCAAGCATGACTTCCTGTGGACTCTGCCACCAACATTTTATAGCCAATGACCTTGCTTTTGGAATCACAGTGAGATCAAGACCATCTGGCCAGACCTTCCTTTGGAACCACTGCCCCTAGCCCCACCCACATCCCTTTATAGGCCATATCTACACATATCTTTTCATCTTTTCCTGTCAGCTCTAAAGAAAGAAATGCACTTTCTCTTTCCTCTGTCAAAGCTCGGAATCCCATCCCTTCCCATCCCCAGGTACTACCTTTATCTCAACTTTACCCCTAGGTCCATAGCATCCTTCATCTCTCTGCTGATAGCATAATGATTTCCCTCCTTTCCTAAAAACCCTAATTCATTGAATCCAGCTCCTTCAACCACAATCCTGTTCTTCTCCTTCCTTTCACAGTCCAATCCCCATATACGAGTATCGGGTACCCATTACTCTTATCATCATAGCTCAGCCACCTGTCCTCTTTTAATTCGCTGAAAATTCTTAAAGGGTTAAAAGTTGAGACCTGCAAATTCGACTCTGAGCCCCACCAGCACAAGCTAAATCATAAGCAGATTAATGAACTTCTACCATCCTTCAGCTTCCCTACTGACAAAGTGATAAACTGTACCTACTCTAAATGCATCAATAGTAAATGAATTGCATAAGAGTAAATTAATTAGTGTATGTCAAACCCTTCCCATAGTGCCTAATCCATAGTAAGAGCTCAATAAACTTCATTGTCAATATTGGCAACAATATTAGAATTGCCATAGATCTCATTCTTAATTTCTCTCTTTCCAATACTCTTTGCAGATCTTTCCTCCCTGATCTTAAATGATGCCATGCTTTACTGATTCTCCTCTTAAATTCTAATTTTGCCATACTCTCTGAACCAACAGACATCGTCTCATCTAATCTGAATCAAGGTCTCAGCAGCGTGATAGTCGACCACTCCTTCCTTTTTAGATCGCTTGCGCCTCCTAGGCCTCCCCACTACCAGACACTCCTGATTTTCCTTCTACCTCATTCAGTAAATACTCCTTTCTCTGTTGCCTTAGGTAATTCTACCTCATTCATTTCCTAGGTATAAAACATGGTTCTTTTTCTCCTTTCTTCACTTTTCCTTTGTTCTCTGTATAGCCACACACTCCTGTTCCCTGGGTAGTTCCAGGTCCTTAAGTACCTCACACTGATAACTCATTTAGCTTTATGAGTTTAAACATCTTGCCTTTAAACATCTTGCATAGGATAACTCACACATTTTTATATGTGGCATTGACCCTTCTCCCCTGAAGTCCGGAATCAAATATCCAATTTCTTACTCAACATCTCGACTTGGGTACCTAATAAATATTTCTCACTTAACAAGATCAAAACAAAATTTGTGACGTCTGCCCTCCGATCCAACCTGTTCCACCTCTGGTTTCCTCCATATCAATGAATGGCACCGCCATCTCCCATCACCAAGAACATACAGACACATTCAAACCATCAAAAAGAGCAATGTTCCTCTCTCCAAAGTACTTTAGATCTGTCCTTTACCCTCTGTCTCTACACTACACACTAGTCCAAGCCTCCATCGCCTCTCAGCAAAAAAACTACACCAGCCACCTTCGTGGTCACCCTGCTTCCTCTCTGGCCCTCTACAAGCATCTCCCACACAGGACCCAGACATCTTTTTATAGATCAATCCCATGTCCCTTCTCACTACACCAGAATAAGTCCAAGTTTTATACACAACCTCTTCATTTTACAGATGAGAAAAAATAATGTCCTGCGAATTAAGTGACTTGATCAAGGTCATAAGCTAGCTATCAGCAAGGATGAGACCAGAACCAGACCTCCCTTCACCCAGGCCAGGGCTTCATTGCCCCACCCACTGCCCTCTGAAGGCACATATTCTAATGACAATTACGTTAATACACTCTCTTTAATAACAATAGCTCCTTACCTCTATTCAGTTTGGGTTGGCAAAGAAACAGCACAGAAGTCCAGGCCTGAGGTTATTTAATCAACATTATCAGACCATGATCCTCTCCAGCACTAGCTCTGAGTGTTTAATGTTCAGGATAATAAAATGCAATCTGCAGAATCCATTTATATTTTCATCATGTCATCAGAAACCCAGAAGGCGCTGTTTATAGCCACAGATTGACAGACTCTGCTAAAAAAAATCTAATTAAGAATACAAGAAATGCTCCAAAGCATGCTGGGAGCATGAAATCCTCTGATCTAGCCATTGTGTGCTCTAGACACAGGAAATGGGTCAGTCCAGGAACATGTGAGTGGGTTTAGCAGTAAGTGTGTTTGCACAATTAGGCTGTTCTTACCTTCTAAAGAGACAGAACAGACACTGCAGAGAAAGACAAACAGCTCATGAGCTTTAACCCAACATAAAGTATTAGCAATTGATTTGAGAGCAAAGAAAAAGAATGAGTCCTGAAAGAAAATGGGCTAGTAAACTGCTTCTGGGCTGTGTGTGCTGTCTCTACTACAAGAAGCAGAGCTAGGCTTCCGCCACAGTGTGATTTTTACCTGGGTATCATGTTGCTCCTCAAATAAATACTTCAATTCACGGCTACATTTGACAAATCAGTGTATGGACCTGTCATCTAGTCCTCAGCACAGGGATATATAAAACCTCTGAATTAGGCAAATCGGGGTCCAAATTTCAGGTGTGACACTTCGGAGCTACATGACACTGGACAACTGGCTTCGTTTCTCTGAGCCTGCTCCATCATCTTTAAAAGACAGTTGTAGGAACCTGTTTTACAAGGTTGTTAGAGGTTGGAAATCATGAGTAGAAACCATCTAATAGGACACGTACTACTGATTGGAAGCGCTATTACTTTCTTTCCTCGAGCTTCATATCTAAGGAGAAGAAAAAAATCCATGCTGGAGTGCCTGGATCAGGCGGCTGCAATTTCTGTTCAGAAATACCGCTCAAGAGAAAGTGAGTATGGCTGAGGCAGATCTGCTGCTTCCCAGATGGCTCTGGGCTTGTGAGTGCTGGGTACAAAATCACACGACGTGACAGGCTCCTATACACATGGTCCGGATTTAGTGAGGCCATGAGGAGACAATTGGGCAGATCCAGAAACATGACACAGTTTATAAGAAAATTGACCTTCAAAAAGCCAATGTCGTGAAGAAAAGGGGAGGGTTGTTACCTTAAATAAGAGACTTAAAGGGACATGACAACCAATTCATTGCATGCATCTTAGTGAAATACTAGTTTAAAAGCAGATTTACAGGTGATATTTGGGGCACGATTGAGGAAATCTGAACATATACTGGTCATTTGATAATATCAGGGCATTAGTTCACTTTATTAAGAGTGACAGTGGCACGGTGGTTATGTACAAGAATGTCCTCATAGCTTGGTATTTAGAGGGAAAGTATTTAGAGGGAAAGGGGTCTGATGTCTGTAATTTATTTTGAAGGGGTTTAAAAGATATTAGGAGTATGTGTGCATGTGTTTGTGTTAGAAGTAAATACAGAAAATGTTAACACTTATTGACACTAGGTGGTGGGTATATGGCCTCTTTGAACCAACCTACCTTCCTTCCTGCCTCTCTCTCTGTCTCTCTCTGTCTCTCTGTCTCTGTCTCTGTCTCTCTCTCTCTCTCATGTTTCAAAATATTCATAATAAAATGTTGTCTGAAGCTACAGCTGAAAGTCATTCAGCAGTCCAGGGAAAGAAGTCAAGTCAAAAACCTGTCTGGTGCCACCTCATTTGTTACTAGGAGTGCTTTTTCATATTTGTTTTCAATGGTTCACTATCAGTCATTTCGTTTATATTCAACCCACTCTCTCTTCTGCTCACTACACAGAAATGGTTCTTGCCAGTCATCAAATCAACATGACGTTAGTACTGAGGATGGGAAGGAAAGAGGGGTCAAGCCCTTTGGCTTCCTGATTTGGGGCAAAGAATGGGAACTAGAGGCTCTGCCAAGTACACACAGTCCTGTGACAGTTGTAGAACTGTCTGAAGGACTGATCAATTTCACCATTTGATATTCTAATAACCTAATAATTTTTAGCTAACAATCCAAAGTAACCACAAAACTGTTGTGTTTCACCAGTACTTGCTATTTTAAAACACATCAAAGTCAAGTTAGAAAACTACTAGAATTCACCCAAACAAGTTATTAGATTACCAAAGGAAAAAACATGGTGAAATGATCATTATACAGACAGGATGATCATTTTTAAACAGCCTGTCCTTTTAAAAGTCGTAGGTATGACTTGGGCAACACAACTAGGAAGAAAAGCCGGGAAGTGATCAACATAAAATGAGACAGTGACTTTTAGAAGGAGGGAAGGAATTAGCAATGGGAGGGAGCCCAGGACGGGCTTCCAGGGTGATAAAATTCTACTTCTTGATTTGAATCTACTTCTTGAGACAGTGATTCCAAGACTGTCCACCTTAAATAATTAACTAAGCTGTGAATTTATGTGGTTTTCTGTAATTGTGTTATACTTTACAATTAAAAAGATTTTAAAGGGAGGACTGGAGAAATAGAGGTTGACTTCCATAGTGGTTTAACCTCTTTTTTTTTTTTTTCTTTTGATAGTAACAAAAGCCATTTTCCATTTGGTTTAACTCAGAAAAGTCTTTGTAGTGAGAAAATACTACTTGTAAAAGGTTTTTCAGTCAAATGTAATAGAAATACACCTCCAACTAATAATATTCCTCAGGTCTATTAAAATGGTGGCTGGCAATATGGAAAAACAGTATGGAGGTTCCTTAAAAAAAACTAAAAATAGAGTTACCATATGATCCAGCAATCCTACTCCTGGGCATTTATCCAGAAAAGACAAAAACTCTAACTTGAAAAGATACATCATGCACCCCCATGTTCACAGAAGCACTATTTACAGTAGCCAAGACATGGAAGCAACCCAAGTGTCCATCAACAGATGAATAGATAAAGAAGATGTGATACACACACACACACACACACACACACACACACACACAATGGAATATCAGCCATAAAAAGAATGAAATATTGCCATTTGTGGCAACATGGATAGACCTAGAGATTATCATACTGAGTGAAGTAAGCAAGATAGACAAAGACAAATATTATATGATAACATTTATATGTGGAAGCTAAAAAATAATACAAATGGACTTATTTAAAAAACAGAAACAGACTCACAGACATAGAAAACAAACTTATGTTTACCAAAGGGGAAAGGTGGGGGAGGAATAAATTAGGAGTATGGGATAACAGATACACACCACTATATATAAAATAGATAAACAACAAGGATTTACTGAATAGCACAGGGAACTATATTCAACATCTTGTAATAACCTATAATGGAAAAGAGTCAGAAAAAAAAATATATATATGTAAAACTGAATCACTTTGCTGTACACCGGAAACTAACACAGTATTGCAAATCAACTATACTTCAATTTTAAAAATGGTGACTGGGATACACACATGCTTACTGCATGACATATATATATATTTTTTTAATTTATTTTAATTAATTAATTTATTTTTGGTTGCATTGGGTCTTCGTTGTATGCGGGCTTCTCTAGTTGTGGGGAGCAGGGGTTATGCTTCGTTGCAGTGCGTGGGCTTCTCATTGCGGTGGCTTTTCTTGTTGCGGAGCACAGGCTCTAGGTGCGTGGGCTTCAGTAGTTGTGGCACCCAGGCTCAGTAGTTGCAGCTTGTGGGCTCTAGAGCACAGGCCCAGTAGTTGTGGTGCACGGGCTTGCTGTTCCGCAGCATGTGGGATCTTCCCGGACCAGGGCTCGAACCTGTGTCCTCTGCACTGGCAGGCAGATTCTTAACCACTGCGCCACCAGGGAAGCCCTGCATAATATATATATATATATATTTTTTTAACATCTTTATTGGAGTATAATTGTTTTACAATGGTGTGTTAGTTTCTGCTTTATAACAAAGTGAATCAGCTATACATATACATATATCCCCATTCTCTTCCCTCTTGTGTCTCCCTCCCTCCCACCCTCCCTATCCCATTCTTCTAGGCATAATATATTTCAAAACAAACATTTGAGTATCAAAGGAGCCAATGTACTGCTAGGCTTTGGAAAATAAAGGACACATCATCTTCTGAGATTTTACCATTTGAATGGCTCTAGACAGACACTTGGGGTCAGGAATGGCCACAGTGCCCCTTCCCCCCATCTTCTATCAATGGTTTGAATCACATGGTTATCTAAAGACACCTAGTCAGGATTGGTAGGAAGCTGAAAGTCCAGACAACTGGGTTCAAGCCACAGTTCTCTAATAACCAAGGGTTTCCAGCAAATCACTCCACTCCTCTAAGATAACTTTGCACAAATCTACAGATTCTCTGAACCCTGTTCCACCCTAGGCTCTCACCTTCAAGTTTTGATGATAATAGTAACAGCGTCTTTTATGGAAACTTAATTGACTCACTTACTCTTCAGTTCCCTGGAGCAGTTGTCAGAGCTACCGCAGCTGGTTGCACAGGTTGTGCCCTCAACAGTGGTGCCCAGCTGAGGAGACAAGTTGGGGCTAAAAGCCAGCCTGAGCTCTCTTTGTCAAACTACACAAATTCTTCTGGCAAAAGAGTCCTGTTTTCCTAATTCACACAAAGCCACTGTCTGTACTCAAGCCCAAAGAGTCTACCCTACGATGTCTTTTTGAGTTTATACGAAGGTGCTCAATGGGCTCTCAGGGGCCCTGATAGAAGTGTGCTTATTATCTCTGTTTTCCAGATGAAGAAACGAAAGTATAGACCATGAAGTAATTGGTCCAATTTCACACAGTAAGTGGCAGAGCCAGGACTCTAAGCTGGGCAGTCTGGTTCCCGACCCACATTCCCAACCAGAAGGCTATGCTGCCCAAATACGCCTGTGTCAGTTGAGTTGTAAATAAAGATCTGACTTCCCACTGCCTTATGCAATCTTCTCTCTTCAATGTGCCTCTTCCTCAAGACGTGGAAAAAGAATGTAAGCCCCCAAATCCAGAGAAAGGTCAAAATGTCTGCCCATATACTGTCAATTCACTCAACACTGTGGAGGTGAAATCATAACAATCTCTGTGATGTCACTGGATTTTAGCCTCTGTATTTAAAAAATCATTACACATATCCAAAGAATACAACTTGAAAGAATCTTATACACAACTTGATCCCCTATGGAATGAAAAATAAATATCCACTAATGGGGACTGAAGGGGACTAGAAGGAAAGAAGACAAGATGCCTCATTTGAGACCATTAGGCATTTCAGAACAAAATATTTCCCTACTTATCTCCCTCTGGTTCTTTAGACTCACAAATAATGTATGATGGCAGGAAATCTGTTCTCTTGGCTGTTCTGTGATGAAGACAGCAGGTGGTAATCCCAGCCCCCTAAAGTGCTGTTCATAACTGGGCCTCACTGACACCGCAATGTGGCGGCTGCCCCCACTCAGGAAGCAGCGCCATCTTGGTTTCTACTGGAGTGAACATTACTCAGACGCTGTGTTTATTTCTCCTGACACAATGTTTCCTCCATAAACATGGTCCACATCAATAAGGAAGGAGTCCTGTTTTCAGAGTGCTACAAAAAACCATAAGGAAAGAGTGTAATGCTGTACTACCAGAGGTAAATTAAAGAAAAGACAAGAAGGCTATTTGTTATAAACCTAGTAGGTGAGATCCATGTTAATCAAAAACAAAACAAAACCAACAACAGGACCTTCTGCCCACACATCATCTTGAAAAACCTCATTAACAAAAAGTCTAGAGAGAGGAAGAAGGAAAAAGGGTATAAAAAGTTAACTGTGTTATTGTTAGAATACGAGATATGTTCTAACAGGTCCTTGGTTTTTTATATATATATATATATTTTTTTTTTTTAAACATTTATTTATTTATTTGGCTGCATCGGGTCTTAGTTGCGATACACAGGATCTTCGTTGCAGCGTGCGTGTCTTTAGTTGCAGCATGCGAACTCTTAGTTGCGGCATGTGGGTCTTTAGTTGCAGCATGAGAACTCTTAGTTGCAGCATGTGGGATCTAGTTCCCCGACCAGAGATTGAACCCAGGTCCCCTGCATTGGGAGTGTGGAGTCTTAGCCACTGGACCACATGGGAAGTCTCTCCTTGGTTATATTTTTAAAACTCCTTATAATCAAGTCACCCTGAGAGATGGCCTAGAACCAATGGTATACTGCTAAATGCTTAACAATGGGTTCTCATGAGGTGGGGAGGGGAGAAGACCCCTGATGTGTAGCATTTGCCAATCTCCATGGCGTAAATATTCCCACTGTGGTTGATTTCAAGCTCAGCCCGATATCACTGAACACACAATGAGGAGGAAATGCACACCAGCTTCTCTCTTGAGCCATGTGAGCCGGCTCCAAAATACTACTGAAAGCTCGCAATCTCTATTACATATATATTATGAGGCTAACAGTTACCTTAAATGTGGTGTTTTAAATGTATTACAATATCCATGACATTGGAGAATTATCAAAAAATAATTGAAAACAAACCATATAACCATATGAATGTTTCTAAACTTGCATACACTCTTGTTCATAAACAATCAACATCTTATATAGAAAGATGTAACTACTATGATAATATAAACCTGTTGTTCTTTCAGAGAGCTGTTTCTGATTCCCGGCTATAGGTAGACGATCGGAATGCAACAGCAAAAGGTCTCCACTAAATTCCTGAAAATTGGAGCAGTAACAATAATCCAATGAATAGGCCTTTCCCAAGCATATAAAATCAAATATAAAAAGCTTACTTTTGTCCTAAATATTTCCTAGCTGTGGAGTATACTCAGGTTCTTGAAAGCTTGTATACTCTCTAGTCCTGAATTTGCAAATACATTTCCTTCCCCCCTTATAGGACAGCCAACAATTATAGCAAAGCTAATAACTGTCCCCAATCCATTCCAGTGTACCGTGATATAATTTTTAATAAGTGTGTGGGCAATTAACTAGATTGTAACGATCTTTTAGAGAACAAAGGGAAAAATACAGCCCACTTCCAACATAAGGGCACAAACTATCCAAACGGGAGTTTTGACTACAGTGCCCGGAAGGTAATAAGTAGAACGACTAAAGCAGAACAGTTGCCACTTTGCTGCTGATTGACACAGAGAGCTGTTGTGTGTAAAAGGAAGAAATGGAGGACTGATGCTGTTGGCAATAATCAACAGCTCTGTTCTTTCTTTTTTTAATTGCTAGAACACCTGCTGCCTAAGTCTCTTCAGCCTCATCCATTATGCAGCATGTTGATGGTGACGGGACCGGGACACGCCAAGCACACAATGACCGACCTGAGAAAGACAAAGGGACAGACCCAACACTCAAAGGACAGGCATTGATAGCCCACACGCTTCCTCTTCCCACTCTCAGTATTTAAAAAGACAATCCACTTACACCAAAATTTACTGAGTTGTCATTTTATGGCATTGGGAGGAGTTAAAATATAAAGACAGTACTTGTTTTCCACAACATGCGTTTAGGGAGATTAAATTATTATTTCGTGGGGATTGGCTTTCACATTTATTCTTTGGCCTACCTAAGAGAGGAAACACTTAACAGAAGCATTTCCCAAAGTATGTCCCACTGAATTCTAGTTCCACAGGATGTTGAGATGTGATGTGGAAAAAAGGCTCCACAGTCAAGTACATTTGGGGAATGCTAAGTTGTTGGGTTTTTTTTTACAACTCTGAGCTTCTCAGAGCCAATAATATGCTAATGTACACTGAGATCCTCCAGTGGGAGATAAAACAGTGTTTCCTAATTTGTTGTACCAAGACCCCTTTTCAAGAAAAGTCTCTGGAGCTTCCCTGGTGGCGCAGTGGTTGAGAGTCCGCCTGCTGATGCAGGGGACACGGGTTCGCACCCCGGTCCGGGAAGATCCCACATGCTGCGGAGCGGCTGGGCCTGTGAGCCATGGCCGCTGAGCCTGCGCGTCCGGAGCCTGTGCGAAACTGACTTTCCAGCGAACTGGTAACTCATAGCCTAGGGGGACCATACAGACCCTCACACAAGTTGTCTGTTCTTTACGGTATTGGACTCCTTGGTACTTCAGAAAATTTGAATAAGCTACCAAAATTTAAAAGCAGAAGAGCTAATATTTAAGCAATGACAACAACAAAGGTTTTTTTTTTTTATTGCTTCTCTTGAAAAGAAAAGAGGGGACTAAGGGGGCACTCCTTGTCCACAGAGTTGCCTTTCTGTGAAGAATATTTTAAACCATAAAGTAATTTTTAAAAAGAAACTACATAATGTACCCAGTTTATAGTGAAGTTAAGGAAAGAAAAGTTACACGTACACTGTATATAGGTGTTCAGAGAAGTGAAACAAAGGCAAGTGAGAATGGGGTATTAAAGAGGGAAGTCTTCCCCAAGAGGTGGGGATGAGCTTAGACAGGTAGGAAGAAAGGAGGGATATATGCAGAGCTAAAGGGAACGCCAAGGACAAAAGCACACGGCTGGAATCAGTAAGTCATAAAAACAGATCACAGAGTACTTCAAAATATAGATACAAAACACACGTTTGATTTAAATTTGTAATTTAATTGAGGAACACAGTGGTCAAGAATTTTAACAATTAAATAGCTCTGAACCACAGATAGGGTCAAATCAAGCCATTTGGCCATTAAATCCAATCTCTAAGAGGATAAACACTAGATGTTTCTTAGTTATATGACTAAGTAATTTCCAAAACAATTCCCATGAAATGGCAGGTGCAAAAGCAATTACGTCAAATTCCTTGCCTGTTCCACAGAACTGGGATAGCAGGGCCTCCGAGAACCAGGGAACCAGCTCGAAAATAATTCTGGCGCCTCAGAGATCCTATTACTAAGAAGCAGAAATAGATTTTCAAGTGCTCACTTTGAAATATTGAGCATGGTTCCACCCAGATCTTTCCACCATCCTAGAACACTTATTAAAAACCAGTTCAAAGTGAGTCATCATCTAAAATAAAGCTTCACCTTGCCTGAAGTCATGATGCATAGTGGTTTAACCTCACCACAGTGTGATTAACACAATCTAAAAAACAAACAAAAATAATACAAAAATATTTTCTTATTAAGAAGTTAGATCTAACGTGATGGGAGCTCAAAATGCGTTTCTTAATTTGAGTTAAGGTCTAACTGTTGCTGTTTTACAATGTCTGTTATTTTTTACATCATGACTCTTCCAAGATTTCTACTAACAACTCAAAACCCTAACCCCCAGACTTGACTAGTCTTCAGTCTTTATTTTCAAAACAATGTCTTGTTTTGGAAAGACTACCAACCACAGACACAAAAAAAGGTCACCCTCCAAAATCTTGGGAGCTACCAGAATCTTCCCTAATCTTGGCACCTTTTTTTCTACCTCTAAGCAAAGAACTGCGTCTCTTTCTTTCTGAGCAAGTCCTTCCGCCCAGGCCCTTGTTCCTGCTCCCTCCCCTCTGATCTCCTCTCCTGTCTCTTCTTTGTACCCCTCACCAAGCTAAAGGGTCCTCAGCAAACCTCTTTGCGTGTGGCAGTCTTGATTCAAATATTTTTAAGTGTTTCCTACTGCCTCAAGCTCAAGCAGTAGCTTGAATCAGCTACGTGAATCTACTCCTATGAGAATTCACCAGACACATCCATGTCTCTTTGCATTTGCTCATGCCATTACCATATCCGGAATGCCTTTGCTCGTTATTTATATCTAATCCCATGTTCAAATCTCAAGACACAAATACTCTAAGCTTTCCCTAAAGCACCCATTAACTCCTATATCCCTGTGTAAACCAAATTTGTCTCCAACTCCCACAGCACTTACTGTCCTTTATACATGAAATAAGACGGGATTTATAATCAGAAAATCTGGCCTTAAAATCGCACCTCCACCACTAACTAGCTATGTGATGTGGGGTGGATACATCTGCACTGTAGCTCTTTCCTTGCCTATAAAATAGGTAAAGGATAGCACTTACAGGTAAGGATTAAATGAGACTATGTATATGAGAGCACGTGAAAGCTGTTAATGAAAAAATGTAACTTTCGAAATGTAATTTACCTTAAAGTCTCATTAATATTTGTATGTTTTGTCCCTGTGTCCCTGAGTAGATTCATTCATTGAATAGTTATTTACAGAGCACATCTTATGTGCCTGACATTGTTCTAGACACTGGGGATGTGGTCCCTGAATTCATGTCATTGTTTAGTAGACAGACGATAAACAATATAACATGTAATACAATAGCAGGTAATAGTAAGAGCTATGAAGAAAAATAGAGCAAAATAAGGGGATAAAAAGTGGCAAAAAATGGGTTGCTACTTGAGATATTTTAAAGCAAAAAGGCTTCTCTGAGAAAATGACACATAATCAGAGACTTGAAAGAAGGAGGTAATGAGCAGTGTTCATTTCTGTGGGAAAAGCATCCCAGGCAGAGACATGCAAGTTCAGGGCCCACAGGTGGGTGTGAGCGTGTACTGTCTGGTAAAGAAAAAGGCAAGTATGGCTGGAATAGAGGCAATAAGGGTGGCAGAGCAACAAGATGAGGACAGAGAGGGAGCTAAAAGCCTTATAGGCAACGATAAGGACCTTGGAACTTGTTCTCAGTGCTGTTCAAAGCACTCACTGAAAAGAGAGCTCTGATCAGGGAAGTGTTGTGATTTAATTAACATTAAAAAAATTTACACTGGCCACTGTATGGAGAATTGACATGGGGGGAGCAAGTGGGCAAGACTAGAGACAGGAAAACCATTGAGGACACAACTACGTAGATTGGGAGAGAAAGGTGGTAACTTGGACTAGGGTAGTAGCTGAGGGAATGAGAAGTGGTCGGATCTCCAGTTTATTTTGAAGGTAGAAGCTAAAAGATTTGCTGATGGACTGACCAAATGTGAGATATTAGCAAAGGAGAAGACTTGAGAATCTCTGTACCTTTTGACCTTGAACGACAGTATGCTATTAAGATACGGAAGACTTGAAGAGGAACAGCTTTGGAAAGAAAACTCAAGAGCTGTATGTTGTTCCCATTAAGGTTGAGATGACTGTGTGATATCCAAGTGAGAAACAGATATACTAGCACTCAAAGGAAAGGACAGAGCTAGTGCTATATATCTGGACGTGGATCATGAAATAAAGTCACCCCTGGAGTGTGCAAGAGGTCCAGGGACTGAAGCCAGGGGTCACTCAGCAATTACACATCGGGAAAAAGAGGACAGTCCAGGGGTTCCCTGGTGGCGCAGTGGTTGAGAGTCTGCCTGCCGATGCAGGGGACACGGGTTCGTGCCCCAGTCCGGGAGGATCCCACATGCCACGGAGCGGCTGGGCCCGTGAGCCATGGCCGCTGAGCCTGCGCGTCCGGAGCCTGTGCTCCGCAACGGGAGAGGCCACGACAGTGAGAGGCCCGCGTACCCAAAAAAAAAGAAAAAAAAAAGAGGACAGTCCAACATAGGAGAACAAGAAGGAATTGGCTAATGAGTTAGGAGGACAATTACAAGACGAGGATGTCCTGGCAGCCAAGGGAGAAACAATGTTTAAAGAAGAAAGGAGAGGATAATGGTTCAACGATGCTGAAAGGTTGTATAAGATGAGAACTGGAGATTGTCTGTCGAACTTGGGCAGTGAAGAACACAGGTCACCTTGACCTGAGTAATTTCTATAGGATGGTGAGGATGCGAGGACAATGGAGTAAGAAGGAAAGCGTAGTCAATTCTGAACGAGTAGATATGGAGAAGCAGGCAAAGATGGAGGTGTAGTTTAGGAAGGGTGCATGCTAAAGGAATGATGCCGTAGAAAAAGAGAAGGCAATGATACAGGAAAGAGAAGGATGACAATTGAGGGAGCAAAGAGTAAATCTTTGAATAGGTGACGGGATGTTGATCACAAGGCCAAGGTCTGGCCTTAGATGTGCAGAGAGAGAGCATTCATTGTAAGGGAAGGAAGGCAGAGTAAATGGGTACAGATGCAGTGATAAGTCTGATGGTGAACAGATTAGAAGTTCTCACGAGATTGCTTTTAGGAGCCATTAGTTTAGAGTGAGAAAAGGAGAATGGTGTTAGAAGTTTAGGAAAGAAAAATGTGAAGAGTGGGGTTAGCAAACCGATATACGGGTAGTGAATAAGTGTGGGCTGCCATCTGATGGTCCCTTTCTCTGCCTCGTCCTTCAAGAACCTCTACGGCTTTGCAGTTATTATCCACAAGGCATGTGCTTAACAGATGAGCCTGATTTCTTTGAGAAACAGAAGATTTTTGCAAACCAGCAATGATATCCTGAAAAAGGACGTTAAAACTAAAAGGAAAGTTTTTCTGGAATATGTGTCACCAGCCATGCCTTGGACATTATGAAAAATGCCTAGGACTACACACATGGCCTAAAGCCATGTTCAGTCACCTTCATCTCTCATTTTGACAAGTACGCAGGAGTCATTGATGAGTGGGTCATTCCAGAGAAACAACACTTCAGAGACTTGGGAAATCTAGTACTGAAAGAGGAGGCAGAAAATAAAATACATCAGTATGGTATGATTTTTGAGTTTCCACCACACTTGTATATTCTGAAGTAATATAAGGGATCCTATTTCCCCCAAAGAAGGAGCAAGATAAACAGAGAGAGAAGTGTCAGTCACTCAAACGTGGTTGCTTCATTTCAATCGTGTGTTGGTGGCTGGGGGGAGTGGAGGTTAAAAGCATCAATGTCCAACTACTAAGAGGTACAGCTCACTGACTTTCTAAGAGACACTGTGGTCTTCAGCCTCAATGGATTCATAGGATGACCCTGTGGCATCATTATAAATATCATGGTGCCCATTTGACTATATTTAAGAGAAGCCGCGATAACAAATCCTCCACTGAGTCTTTTGGGAAGAAGGGTTTGAAAATCGCTAATATAAACACCTTGCCTGGGTTTCCTAGGGTCATGTGTCAGCTTTGCAGCTTCTTAAAAATAAGAGTTCTTCACAAATGAGTTTCATGCACAATCCCAACAGACGAAAGCACAGAGTTAGAAATATGAGCTGCTACCTGCAAGCTACGCTGGACACATAACAGACAGTAAGAGTGTATACAAGTAAACAAGACTCGAAAAGGTAGCTGGAGTATCATCACCAACTTTGGTCTTATCTGAATGAGAGAAAAACAGATACCTGGTAATGCAGGGCGACAAGCCTTACTCTTGAAAGTAATTTATAATTTCTTAGATTTTAGAATGATACTATAATGTATATACTGTCTATTATGTAACACCTCCAAGAGGTCTAGGGAAGTACTCTTTGATCAAATACTAAATTTTTGTGGTGAAATATTTGAATGGTCACATTAAGGGGAACAAATAAAAATAATAAATAGCCTGAAGTCATTTAAGATCAAGTCAAAGTTTTGTTACTCAATGAATTACAAAAGGAAAGAAGGGAGAGAGGGAGGGAGGGAGGGAGGGAGGAAGGGACGAAGGAAGAAAGGAAGGAAGGAAGGAAGGAAGGGAGGGAAAAAGGGAGGGAGGAGGGAAGGGAGGGAGGGAGGGAGGGAGGAAGGAAGGCATGAAGGAAGGAACGAAGGAAATTTTTAAAAATAAATTTTTAAAAATCTAAAGTGAAAAAGAAAACCTCCACTTCTCAAACTTTTTGGGGTTTTGTAATCGTGCCCAAATGATTGCGGACCTATAAAAATACAAGGAAATATGCAAGCTTTGGCCTATAAGTTTGCTATATTAGACTACCAGGCTCCCAAAGAGCTGTCACTGTTACCACTTGAAAAGAAGAATAGAAAAAATAGAGATAATAAAATATTAAAAATTACCAAGCAAGCACCACCTTTGCAGTATGGTTTGTGACGTATGAATGGTGCACAGCACGTGTCAATGCTTCTGACTGTTCTGTGATGTAGCTGCTAAATATTACTTGACCTCTGAGTTCAGGGCTACCTATAAGCATGAGGTTGATATTTTGTTTTCTGGTAGAGCTGCAAGATGTACAATGCTTATTTCTGACCACTGACTTTCCAAGAACATCATCTCCTACGTGTCAGTTTGGGATTCCTCTTAGGATCAGAAATATGAAGTTAAAAAGGAATTTAATAGACTTGAAGAGATACTTGTATATTCATGTTTATAGCAGCACTATTCACAATAGCCAAAAGATAGAAGCAATCCAAATGTCCATCAACAGATGAATAGATAAACAAAGCATGGTGTGTGTGTGTATTTTTAATATATATATATATATATATACACACTGGAATATTACTCAGCCTTAAAAAGAAAAGGAAGGAAATTGTGATACATACTACAACATGGAAGAACCTTGAACACATTATGCTAAATGAAATAACCCAGTCACAAAAGGACAAATATTGGATGATTCCATTAATATGAGGTACCTAGAGTAGGCAAGTTCATAGAGACAGACAGGAGAATGTTGGTTACCAGGGGATGGGGAAAAGGATAATAGGGAGTTATTGTTTAATGCGTACAGTCTTGCAAGATGAAAAGAGTTCTGGAGATGGCTGTGATGGTAACAATATGAATGCACTTAATGCCCCTGAACTGTACACTTAAAATGGTTAAGATGATAAATTTTGGTAAATTTTGTCTGATGTGTATTTTACAACAACTAATAATAATAATAAATAAAAGGAATTTAATAGTAAAAGAAGGCATACTCTGAAGAAATACACCGAACAACCTGAAAGATGACACAGGAACTGTACAAGGAGCAAAGAAAAGAGTCCAAAATTACAAGGAAAAGAGTATAGTGATGAACCAGAAAGCTATGTAGAAGAGTAAAGGAAAAGAAGACTGAACTGTTGGCCTCTGAATAAATCATCTCCTTGGAAATTTGCAGTGACCTTCGGTGTGCAGGTTGGTGGCTTTGAGATGATGTGCAGTGGGGGCTTCACCCTACTCATTCCATCTCTTAGCCACTGAACTGTTTCTAAGCCTCAATAATGATCATAAATTTGGGAGCCCAGTAAGCAGGGGTCATCAAGTAACCAAGGAAGAAGAAAGTAAATTTTTTAGGCTTTATGAGCCATACTGTCTCTGTCACAGCTCCTCAACTCTGCCTTTGTAGTATGAAAACTGCCATAGACAAACATAAATGAATGGATGCAGTTTTGTCCCAATAAAACTTTATTTATAAAACCAGGCAGTGGGCCATAATTTGCTGACCTCTGCTCCTTAAGGGGAAGAAGGCTTCAGATTTTCTAAGTGGATAAAAATTATTACTTGGGCTTCGGAAGGAGAATCTCAAATACAGAGAGGAGTAGGGTCACTATAAAACACTAGTTTTGGAGTTAAACACAAAAACTGTGGGGAAGAAAATAGAAAGAAGGAAAACATGCTGATCCAGATGGGAACATATAGATGGGAACAAAGCAACTTAAGAAGCGGGTTGTAATTTTGTGGCCTTCTTTAAAAGAAAGAGAGAACTATAGAGAAAAATGGATACAGCACTGGAAGAACAGGAATTATGGAACAGGCTGCAGAAGAGATAGTTGAAAGGCACGTCAGTAGGGTGATCATTCTAACTTAAGGCCTGGAGTCCAAAGGTTGAGGAAAGGCAAGCCTTTGAAAAGGATCATTTGGCCAAGGACATTCTGGACCTCGCTGGCATGCCAGCAGCAGGGACTTAGGAATCAAGGGCACCACTGGTTCAGAACCCCATGAGCTGATTTCTCAGATGGGAACAATGTGAGGGCAGGTGGGAACCACTCCCGAGAGACTGGCTCACAGATTGTAGAGTTCTGAAGAGGAAGCAACAAATGGCAGCACAGGGGTAAAAAAGCCTGGGGACTCTGCCGGGAATGAGAACAGAAATGAGCAGAAGACAGACTGTGAGAAATGCAATTTGCAGAATTCCCGTCTTTAAATTTAAAGTAGCCTTCTCAATTTAGTTCTGGGCTGCCAGGAGTATATTAGTCCAAAAGGAAGGTTTGATAGTTTGAGGTTTTGAACACACAGAATGTGCACTAAACAATAGATAGGGATCCTGGGAAACACAAAGAGATGACAACCTCTGTGATGGTGCAGTGATGTGATGTTGCAGTGATGAACTCCACCACTGCAAATTTCTAAGTTCTGCAAGTAGGTTGGGTATGCTTCTGGCCACAGTGATCCAGGAGTAGATCTACCCTGCAGAATATTCACCGATTCAACAAATGTTGGTGTGTATTACTGTGAGAAAGGCACTGTGCTAGATACAGGAAACAGAATGATGAGGTATGTAGAGGGGAGAAGATAGTCATTAAATTACACACATGCAAAATTACAACTGCTGTAAGTTCCAGAAAGGAGAGACATATGGTGCTAGGAGAGTTTAGGATGAGAACACTTGATCTGCTCAAGAAAATGGCTTCTGAGCTGAGAATTAGAAGCAGGTAAGGAAGGAAAGAGAGAGGGAAGAGGAAATGGAATGTGAACAGCCCAGTGGAAGGAGGGAACATGACACGTGTGAGGGATGGGAAGAAGGATGCGATAGTAAGGGGCTCAGAGAGCAAGGTGAGCAGAGCCCCACACCTGGCTAGAGATGTGGGTGGACAAGCATCAGTGCAAAGTCTTGCAGGGCAGACTGGATGTTCTGTATGCAGAACAACACTGGGATGCTTTCGTTATAGACCCCTAACTGGAAGCCATGCCGCGTTCCATCAATAATGGTAGATTTCTACCAATTTGAAAGGCCCAGGTCCTGGATTGTAGATATCTGTCACAGATTTACTGGCAAAGGTAAAACCATGAAGCCTCTCTCATTTTCTCCTGTTCTGTCTGAGCCTTAAAAACAAATAATATAGCCTCTGCTCTAGGCCATGGCTGATAACATAAATGGGAGTTTATCATAAAAAGAAAAAGTGTCCTTTAGGAAGTCAATTGTGTCTAGATCTTAAACAGTTGATACTTGGGTCGCCCTGTCCAAGCTCTTCAGGGGGCCTTTGGGGTTTTAGAAAAGAATTTCATAGTTAAAAAAAAATAACACATGAAGTTTACTCAAATGGTTCTCTATGTGTATAAGTCCCTTTGAGACCTTCCTGAGAGTAAATGATGATAGCAGCACAGAAGACAATATTTGAGTGATTTAATATTTTGTTGAATATTCAGGTGGTTCGAGATCCTGGATCCTCTCTAAGCAGCCTCATCCCAAGAACTGAGAGTTCTACTATGTTGGTGCTCAAAAGTGCTCTGGCCTTTCACATAGTATAAACTACGCATGAGAGATCAACGTGTGCTGTTAAACCTATATTGACGGACTTCATATGAAGATGGAATTCCAATATAAACTCTGAAAAAGTAAAAGGTTTATTTTAAATTTCCAGGCAATTACAAGAGAGGCAAAATGTTGCTTTTTCCAGCTGTATTAGTTTTGGGGGGAAAAAAAAAAACCAAACAGACTTTTCCTCTTTTATGTTTCATATGCAAGCCACAAGCCAGCAAACACTGGTATTTACTCCAACGTTAATAAAAGTAAATGACTTTGTGGTTTGGGGTCACTGGTATAAAACTTGTGCTCCTTTTAGTTTATGTTATGAACAAAAGTTCAAAATTTCAAGATGCATCCAGCACTAACTGATGACTTACTTATGCTTTTCTACAGTGATTCAAAGGCACTTTTTCGGTTTATGTTTGAATTACTTCTGCTTTTCTATGCCAAATGCTCTGTGATTCCTGTGGGATGCTTCTTCCCTCTTCTTCTATCTTTTTTTACCTTTATGATGTTAGAACTTTTTTTTTCTGCTGGAGCCATCTCCTCGATTATAATCTACTCAAGGAAGAAGTCAAACCCATGAGGAGTTACGTTACCAATGAAACTCTCATCTCAAACTGTAAGTTACCAATAAAGATTTTTTTCCAGAGAAATGGAATCTAATCAATCCTTTTTGCAGTTGCCTTTTTATTTCCTAAAGGATACTAGTCAACTGGGGCCAGTACAAACAACTTGAAAAGAACACTCCAGGACCTGATATGCAGATGCCAAACATACTGCCTCCCTCCCAAATCCATCAAGTCCACACACCAGATGTGGGGACTGCATACACCCAAAGTTCAGCATGCTTTCAAGTCAGTCTTTCCATCAGCTCAAGCTGACAGTTTCCTTTATAATTATTCATCACATGAAGAGAACTGTGCAGACCTGAAGCAGCAGCTCCCTTGGCAATGCTGGCCGAAATGCTAAAGAGATTGGTCTTCTGCCTGCTGTCCAAAAACATGCTACTGATTTAGACAGTCCGGCAGAACAATCAACCATGGTTTCAGCCCCGATGAAGGGCCATGGGCTGCACACATTCATTTCGTTAGGATCGCACTTAGGTCTGAGGACTTCTTTATGTTGTTTTTTTTTTTTTTTTTTTTTTCTTTGCGGTATGCGGGCCTCTCACTGCTGTGGCCTCTCCCGTTGCGGAGCACAGGCTCCGGACGCGCAGGCTCAGCGGCCATGGTTCATGGGCCCAGCTGCTCAGCGGCATGTGGGATCTTCCCGGACCGGGGCACGAACCCGTGTCCCCTGCACTGGCAGGCGGACTCTCAACCACTGCGCCACCAGGGAAGCCCTTCTTTATGTTTTTAAGCTAAGGTAATCACTTCCATGCAAAGCAAAGGGACAGCATGTGAGGGGGAAAATGCCACCTGGGCTAATGTTTTGCTGATGGCTTTCATAATTTTTTAAGTCCTCAAAAAAAAATATTCCAGATTATGTTGAGGGCCTCCCAGCCCTTAAGGAACTGCCAAGCTTTTCAGAACCTAACAGAAGTCAGACACCAGCCCTAAAAGCAACTCCGGTAATGTCTGCCTCCCCTTTCTGCTAGTTTTGTGCTAAGTTTGTCATAGACATCCTAGGGGAATAAATCAATAAGCTAAGACTATATTCTCTTGCTCATGTGATTAGGTATGAATACAATGAAGTGGGACCACAGACCCTCAGATTCTCAAAAACCATCTGTAATTTTCTTTTATGCTTTTTACCTTTTTCCTTTTTTTAAGCCAAAGACAGTGAAAATTGTGCAAATCACAACAGAACTATGCATCAAATGAGGTGAAATCTCTTTGGTCATTTCAAGCAGTCAAAGAAATAAGTCCAAACAAACTGCATCTAGCACTGCTAGGCCCTGAGCGAGAGAAACCCAGCCAAGAACATGGATTCTGAAGCCAGACTGCCAGGGGCTGAAACCCTGTTCCTCCACTTCCCACCCATGGGCAATTACACTGAAACACTTTCTGCCTCAGTTTCCTCATTTGTAAGTTAAAGATAACAACACTGCCCAATTCATAATGCTTTAGTGAAAAGTCAATGAATTCGTAAGTGCTTAGGAAGTCCTAGTGTTTAGAAGAGGACCTGGCAGACAGTAACCACCACATAAATGTGCATCATAACTATTTCCACAAAATGATAAACAAACCGGATTATTGCATCTTGATCATTAAACAAATGGAAAGAAATGAGGCACAAGAGAGCCATTCAGAAATGATTTGTTTGTTTGGAAGAAAAACAAAACAAAACCCAGCAATTTCCCAACGGCCAGTGGGCAGCGCCTGCCACATCCAGGTCCGCGGGGAGCTCAGAAGATCAGGAAGTTCATCTGGGCAGGCATTTCCTCACCACCCTGCAAGTCACTTTGGTGTAAACATCAACCACACAAACTGAAATAAAAGGCTTAACTACAAAAGGAAAAGCCCGAAGGACACAACTTCTCAGCCCCTCATAACAGCACGCAAGTGAACCAAGAGAGGGCTGACGGGCAGAGGAACTTGTGACCAAAGCAGGTCACTCTTTCCAAAGACTGCCTTGAGCTGGAGTGGAGTGTATGGTGGGCGGTGCTCTGACAAAGCGGGGGCTCCCGGGGCGTGGAAGCTGCAGCCGCTCAGAGAGGAACACAGAGCTTGCTGGCAACAGCTCACGCTTCACCATAAATCTGAAGTGATAACCTTCTCATGTGCTGAATGCCATGATCGAGTCACCCTAAGTCCGCCCTATAGATTGAAATATTTAACTTTACTAAATATTAGCTCAAAGGTATGGGTAGGAAAATTATTCACAGAATTTTAGGGCTGGTTAGTTCTGCAAACTCCTCCAGGAACAAAAACCTGCCTCTTTGGCTTTCTTCGTGCCTTAACGTGGGTCAAGAACCTGCCCCTGTCTCTGTCCTACCTCCCTCTCGGAAGCCTTTGTGGCCAAGACCCAGGTTTGTGACAATCCTCCCCCAGGACCAGAATCACCTTTGCTCTCTCAGTTCTGCTGTCTCAGCCCACCCTCCATTTCCTCTGTCTTCCAAACACCAAATCTCTCAGACCCTCTAGGGGTGGACGCATCACCAACATTTTAAACAAGACCCATCCCACCCCCAGCCCAAGGAGACTCTTACTCTAGTTTAGACAGTGCATTCCTTGAAGTGGCAGAGCTGTAACTCTGATTCGCTATGCCCAGTGCGTATCACAGTGCTGGTCACACAGTAAATGCTCAAAAATATTTATTTAGTGAACGAATCCACAGTAATTTCAACTTCAGAAAGGACGTAAGTCTTTAAATCTCTTTTTTTGCAAATGAGAGCCTTCTCCATTCCATGTCTGCCTCACCTCAAACCTCATCTGCGCCCCACCCTGTGCAGCATCTCCTGACAGATGTTGAACTCAGAATGTTTCCTAACGGCAGCACCTGCTTCCTTGCTATCCATTTACCCTTGACACTACCTCACACCTACTGGATCAACTTTTCATTTCCATCAAGATCTCCAATCGCCCTATTCTACTATCCCATTGCTTCTGTTTTGGCTTCGATGACCTTTCTTTGCAGCTAGGCTGCATGACTGACAATTTTAGATGGAATCACCGTCTCCTGATTTGCCGAGGCTTGGACCACATGGTCTACTCTGTACCCTTAAACAAATTCACAAATTCTTAGTGGGTGGCTCTCTTCCCCAAAGTTCAACTATCACTTGTATGAGAACAACTTTTACATTTATATTCTCAGCCCAATCTCTAACCAGACCCAAATATGATGGCCAAGATACCTTCACACATATAGCTTGCTAGATCCTCAAACCTACCATGGTCCAAAACAAGCTTAGTATCTCCCCTCCCAGAGAAGATTCTTCTCGCAGTTTCCCTATCACTACCAAAACTACTACAAGTGCATTTGCCACAAAGACAAACTTCAGTACCTGTCTTCTCTTTATTCCCACCGTCATGCCCCCAGCATTCCATAATTTTATAAGGTCTGTTCATTTTACCCCTTCACTGCCTCTCAAATCTGAATTTACCTTTCTATTTGCACTTCCTTAATACACCTTCATGACAGCACATAGACCAGCACTGTCCAACAGAACGTTCTGCAATAATGGAGATGTTCTATATTTGCATTGTCCAATATGGTAGCCACCAGCCGCATGTGACTGTTGAGCACTTGAAATGCAGCTAGTGCACCTAAGAAACTGAATTTTAAATTTCATTTAATTTAAATCGCCACATGAGATTAGTGGCTACCATACTGGACAGCATAGATATAGCCAATTATAATTCCATCTGTGCCAGTCATTTGTTTGCTCTCAGATCCATTCCCTACTGCCCAAACCCCCTCTCTGCTTTATATTACAGGGGACTTCTAATTCCCTGCCTCAGTTGACAACTGGCTTCCAGGTAAGTTGTCAGTGAGAAGCTTTGGTGAGGACTAGGGCAGGAGGAATAGAAAGGTCAGAGAGCTTCTCCCCCCCTAGCTTTGCCTCAGGTGGCATCTCCAGCAGTAGTTACCTCTCCTCCACAGCTCCAGCTCTCATGCGTCAGCCCCTCCCTCCACATTGCCAGCACTCATTGGCAGCCTTCACCACAGTTCTAGTTCCCACTGAGCAGCCTCAGTGTCTGGGCTCAGGTAACACTATCTTCTCCATGTGTCCCTTCAGCCCTAGGAATAGTAGCAGCCATTCTGCCATTCCTAATCTCTGATTGGTTCACTGTCCCGTTGGGTTTCTTAGCCCTTAATCCATCCATGTAACCAACTCCCTCTATTAATTTCCCTCTGTTAAAACACGCAATATGGTTTTTGTTTTCCTTACTGAAGACTGATACTCCATCTTAACTGGAGTTTCCTCTTTAACTTTAATTCATCCTAATAATTGCTACCATGAAACCAGCCATAATCGTCATCTTCTCCACCAAAATAGTAAATGATATAAAAGTACATCAGAAATCATCACTTATCTGGTGCGTGCATGTCAAGCATTACGTTGGGAGTTTTACATATCATAGCCCATTTTTCCTTATAAAACCCTAAGAGGTCAGTATTTTTATCCCCATTTTTATAACTGAGTCTAATGAGGCTTAGAACAGGTTAAATAGCAACTGAGTGATTCAGCATGTCTCAAGAGTTCATGTCAGGTCATGCAAATTCCTTCCTCTCTAGTATACTATTCAGACACTGTCAATTACTCCTCATTGCCTCAGGAAAAAGTTCAGCTTCCTCAGCCTGCCCTTCAAAAGAGATTCTCAGCATTCCAGCTTTAATCACCTTACCAGTCACAGTCCTACTCTCTCCTTATTCATATCCAGATTGACTCTATGCTGTTTTCCCTAGATGTGTGATTAGTGTTTTCCCACCCCTGTTTTATCCCTCAGGTACCTCTCAAGACCTATTCAAAATTCGATTTAATTTCAGCATAATAAATATTTATTAATTGCCTACTGTTTCCAAAGCACAGTCATCTCGCTTTTCTCTGAAGTTTCCCATTTCATAAGTTCTCATTCATTTATCTATTGTTTGGCTTATATTCTAGTTGTGTTCTAGTTTTAATACCTTTATAAAAGTGTAAAGTATTGGGGGATAAGTCATGGTGTTTTAAAGATTTTTTAAAATCTCCCATCAGCATCTAAGAGTGACTTTTACAAACCACTTTTAGATGATCTGCAGACATTTGTTGAACTCATTTACACAACTCTTCACAGATGCAGCATCATGTGATTTCTCAGAAGAAATGGAAGTCAAAGGCGTAGGCTTTGCCCAAATTTTTTACCTTCACCATGTTAGGGACATGGATTCTAGAGTCAAACTGCCTATGCTTTAACTCAGCTCCAGCACTTAACACCTGTATAATTTGGGATGAGTTAAGTATAACTGCCAGGGCTACTGTTTTCTCACCTATAAAATGAAAATAATAAAACTACTTGCCTCATAGTACTATTGGAAGGATTAGATGAGCTATTTATATCAAGTGCTTACAACAATGCCTGGAATATACTAAGTGCTCAATAAATGTTAGTTCTTATTAATATGACATCACCTCCCAAACCAGCGGCATGACGGACCTGGTTAAAGTGCACATAATTTCCCTAAGTCATGGAGTATACATCTCAGACCCATAATCTCCCTCTAGGTCTTATTCTGGCCTCCAGAAAACAAGTAGTCTATACCTGTAAAACAAAGTGATCAAATTCATTATAAGCAGAATAATGTCAATAAGACTGTGAAAGCAAGATAAAATTAATTGACCATTGAGAAGTTAAAATATTTCAGAAAATTTATCTAAATTGAGAGTTGTGTGTCCAGTAAACCCACTATATTTGTTACATCATGCCTACTGCAGAGAAAACACAGACGTTTTCCCTGTATCTAACCAATATATGAACTCTGGACTGTTAGGTTTGCTGTGCCCAGTTTCCAAGTGGTCCTTTCCCTCTGTGTGCTCTAGCTCTGATGGTCTTAGCATCAATGACAGAGTACCGGTTGGCCTCTCCTTCTTACATAGTAACACAATATTGTTCTTGTCCTTGAAACCCAGCCCCTGTATTTTGAGGAAGCCCAGGCCACATGGAAAGGCCACATGTAGATACTATGGTGACAGTCCTAGCCAAGGTCTCAGCTGACCTCCAGC
The DNA here is from genome assembly GCF_937001465.1 of Orcinus orca. NCBI lineage: Eukaryota > Metazoa > Chordata > Mammalia > Artiodactyla > Delphinidae > Orcinus > Orcinus orca. The sequence continues at coordinate 89,196,118 of NC_064562.1, forward strand.
ATCAACTAGGAGACATGTGATCAAGCAAGCTGCAGATGATTCCAGGCCCCAGCCTTTGAGCTGACCTAGCTGATGTTGAATGGAACAGAGACAAGCTATCCCTGCAGAGCTCTGACCAAATTGCAGGTTTGTGAGTGAAATAAAGTCTTTCATTGTTTTCAGCCACTAAGTTTTTTTGTGTAATTTGTGAAACAGGAACTAGTAACTAGAGCAGACAGTATGTCATGGAGCAAAAGCTATCTGATAAAGACAGTATCTTCTACCTGCTTCTACCCTAGTGCATCTTCCTCAAAACTGCAACATTGGTCAAAGAGGGTGGTCCAGGGCACACAGTATTGTTTTAAACCTAGATTTGATCATTTTTTTATTTGTTTAATTAGTTGCTTAAGACAAGGTACATTACTTACTGCACCAGAGGAATTTGTGGTTGCTCTTTTGGACAAGAAAACATCACCCCTCTCCCCAGAAATCAAATAAATATAATAAGAGAAATAAGAAAATGCATCAGAGTAATACAGGTTTCTGAAATCTCCAAGAACAGAGAATCCAGCTGGATCGTTCATTTTCTCTGTTAATAAGATGATATGGTGTGAACCCTAAAACAAATATTAATAATAAACTGTGTGAGAAATATTAAAGATAGCCATGTTTCCAAATAACAGCCGATAAAGCTATGCTGCTGTTGAGTCCTACGTTTTATAAGCTCTGATAGACCAAATATTCTTATTAACAAAATCATTATTGTAATAAAAGATATTGGTCTAGCTGTTCCACCGATATTATAAGAACCCAGACCCACGCAGGCAAAAAAAAAAAAAAAAAAAAAAGAGGCAGATGTCTCAGATCCGGGAACTGAATAAAATCAGAAATAAAGTTATGTTAAAATACAAACTTACTAACTGGATAAGTAATTATATTATATTCGTAGGTCTAAACGAACAAGGAATTTCTAAGTCTTTAGGGTCAGATCAGAAACTATTACCATCGGGTATCTTGTCTGAAACCAAAGAGTCCGTGCTTAGGAACAGGTTAATGTAGCCAAAATGAGTAACAAAACTCTTGACATTACAGAGTAACCACAGCAGTTAACAATATAGAACTTAAATAATTCACCAAACTCAGAGCATTAAAATTATCTGGGCACTGAGTCGAAGCAACCAAATGCAGAGGTCCTCATCAGCACGTCTGCAGGATGGCTGTTTGTTTGTTTGCTGTAAATCATTTGGGGCAGTGAAAGAAATAAACCTAAAAGAAGACTAAGTAGATGATGTCAAACAACTCCTGGAAATAGCTGCAAGTTGCAGCCACATTCTTAGAAGCTGATTTAAAGTAATAACTAAAGATCACGTACGGCTGACCTTGCACAAAGCAGTGTCCTCCCCAAACGCCCAGGCTCAGCTGTAAGGACCAATGCAAGCCGCGGCTCTCTTCAAACCACACAATGCAGCCCCGTCCTCCCCGCGCGACCCCCCCACCGCCCCCCCACAAGGACTGCTTCCAACCTCATCACTCCGGGCTCACCCTCTCCTTTTAGGGTCAAAGGGAACACACCCAGATGCGGTCAACCAGAATTTGCTCACAATATTGCTTGATACATTAAATAACAAGTCATCCTTTTATCTAAAGCCATATGTTTAAACACTATAATTGATAGCTGCCTCCCCTTTCTTCATCTTTCAGAAGAGTCAGCTATTGCTTGCCTTCTAATCTGGGAAAACCATAGTCTAGAAAAGAAACTACACATAACTATGTACAACAGTCAAGCCCCCAGAGAAATACAGTACATTTTATATCTGTATCTATAGTACTCATGTCAATAACCCCAAACTAACCAGTTAAAGGAACACGTGTGCATTAAATTTGACTACACGTGAACTCATGCACACGTGTACACGTTCATGCACGTGCACACACACAGCTGTAAAACCCTCAGAAATACATTTTCTGTGCTATCAAAGCATGTGATGTAGAATCAGAGAAGGTCAGGACTTCGATCTCGCATTTTCTCACCACTGAGCATGGAATTGCCCTTAAGGCACACCTACCATGTGTGAAAATAGCCTAATAATCAGATCAGATTCACAAGTGCTCCCTAGAAAACAGCCTGCTGTGAATGTTGACGTGCCTTGCATAGCTTATGCCTCGGCTTTATCTTTTAGAAACAGCTGTAAGATGTGCACTGCCACTAGACACACCACCTAGCGTCGCACTCAGAAGGCTGTTCAAATGCTACAGATTTCTCCGGAGCCTCCTGGGCAAGCACACCAGGAGGGGTGTGGCATCCTTGGCACAGGGTGAACAGCTGGCCGCACCTACTCCCAGATACGCAGCCATTTCGCTTCCAGAGGTGTATTCTCTCTCTCTCGATCATCCACCCATTTGAAAAAGCTCCGTTTTTATTCACGTTCATTTAGCTAACATCTACATTTTTTTAAGAATGCCACTGGAAGTCTTTAAACTTCTCTACCAACTGATGAGATAGAAATTAAATTTTAGTTGAATTTAATAAAGGGTGATCAAAGAGAATCACTCGGCTGCTAAGTTTACTCACTCCCTTATTTTACCAAGCAGATGCTGTGCAGCCCTTGAAGGGGTTTACATCGTAGTGGTGGATAAAAACATTAAGCATGCATGGAATTGCACATAGTGGTCAGGCCATGAAGGGGTCATGAAGGCAGTTATGGAAAAGGATAATGGGGCAGGGGGTGATTTACATGAGTTGGGAGGACAGGATTGGATAGGCCTCTCCTGGTATTTAAACTTAGTTCTGAAGGATCAGAAGTTGACCAGGTTAAGCGTGTCAAAGCGGGTGGGGCAGGAGAAAAGGGTGGAAGAAGAAAAGTGAAAACAGGAAGAATGTTCCTTCCAAAAACAGTACGAGTGGAGGTGCTCAGGCAGGAAGTTAATTCTAAGAATCAAGCTATATATAACAAATAAATCTGTTATATACATGAAAGAGTATTAAAATTGTTAATATAGAAAGAGGTAATAGAAACGATAAGACAAATACCCCAAAAGAGAAAAGAACAAAGGACATGCACAGAAATCTTACAAAAGGAAAAAAATATATATATATCAATACATATATATGCTAATATTCATTAGATGCCCAACTTAACTAATGTTCAAAGTAAATTAAAGCCAAGAGATACCATTTTCTCTCTGTCCTACTAACAAAGAGACTGGTAATCTCAGCACTGGGGCAGGTGTGGGGTAAAAAGTCCTCTTGTTTCTGGAGTCTTTCTAGAACACCATCTGGCCACCGATCAACAGCCTACAATAAGTGCATATCTTTCGTCGGCAACCCCAAACTGAATACAATGAAGTAGGAAGGGTGTGAATGATTTCTCAGAACATACCAGGCACTGAAGTATATACACTAATATTTACCAAGCACCTAAAACGTACAAGGCACAGGTACCGTAGGTGCTGCAAAGATGAGTAAGGTCTTCTCTATCCTGAAGAGCTAGTTTATCTACTGGGGGCAACAGGAAAGTACACATTTAGGTATAAGACGGGTCAGACAACAGTAAGCATGAAAGAGATGCAAATAAAATGCTCCAGGCTCATCCCCAAAGAAGGAAGAAACATCTGATTTTGAGGGCTCAGGGAAGCTATGGCATCTGAAATTGGCCTTGTAGTACAGTAGAGGGATGAAGGAGTTGGATTTAGGTAACTCCTGGGGGTGGAAGGGTGAAGCAACAGGCACTGTCCCTGCCTCTTAGAGTCTACAGTTTGGCAAGGACATTAAACAAGTGTGATGAGAAGACAAAAGTTCAGGGAGCTATGAGAATATCATAAAGGCAAGCAACAAAAAAGACAATGAACTCCAGTGTTAGTGAAAATATATGTAACTGAAACTCAAATTCAGTACTGATGGGAGAGTAAGTTGGCATAATCAGTTTGAGAAGCAACTAACTGATCAAAATATAGAAAGGCCGAAGAAAACACAGCTCACATGACTCAACGATTACAAATATACTTAGAGAAACTCGTACAAGGACATGTGCAAAACTGTTCCATCCATCAAGGTTTGCTACAGTGAAAAACTGACAAGCCCTAAGTGTCTATTAACAGATGACATGAATAAGTAATGTTTTTTTCATATAATAAAACTCAGTAGCAAAAATTATGAATTAGAATTACACGAATAAATCTCAAAGGCAAAGAAAATTAGTTACAGAATGATACAGTGTGTTACTATTTCTATAAAGTTCAAAAACACACAAAACAATATTATACATAGTTTATGGATACACATATACAGTAAAAATATATGTGTGTTGGGCTTCCCTGGTGGCGCAGTGGTTGAGAGTCCGCCTGCCGATGCAGGGGATGCGGGTTTGTGTCCCAGTCCGGGAGGATCCCATGTGCCGCAGAGCGGCTGGGCCCGTGAGCCATGGCCGCTGAGCCTACGCATCCGGAGCCTGTGCTCCGCAACGGGAGAGGCCACAACGGTGAGAGGCCCGCGTACCGCCAAAAAAAATAAAATAAAATAATATATATATATATATATATAAAAGTGTGCATGGGAATGATAAAAACCCCAGAATCAGGCTAGTGGTTGCTTCTAAATATGCAAAGAGAGTGGAACTGGGGAGAGGTATAGAATGGGCTTCAAATATATATTATACATACTCCCTTCCCTGGATAGACTGGAAGCTTTTGAAGCCAGGACAACACACATTATCTCTTAAGTCCTCAGCATCTACACTATGCCCCACAAGTTATCTGTCCTCCAAAGTCTGTTGAATGAGTCAACATTTTATATGAGCGTTACTCGGATGCTTGCTGCCATGGTTTTGCTTGGGCACATCACTCCTCTCTACTGTATTTTCTAGCTGTGCAACAGATGTAAATGTTTGCATACTTCCCAGGGAATCTAAATGATTGGAAAACCCAGTAATAAGCTGAGACGACGGCAGCCTTTAGAAAGGCAGTGTCAATAAGAAAGAGCTACTGAAGTAGGAGATGGCCAAAGACGAAATGGGATTCCCCAAAAAGAGTGACTTTCCAGACCCTGAAGGTATTTATAGTGGAGTGAGAAATCTACTTGGTGCAAAAGTTATGAAAGGGATGCAGGAACCACATGACCTCAAAGACTTTAGGATTCTTGCTTCAATGACCACCAAAAAGAAGGGACCTCAAATTGCTAGTCATGTCACTAGAAGCCATCTGTATGTTCCCCTTCATTGCCTGCACAAGATTCTGTGTTTTCCCACGCACGATCTTCTGGACATCTCCATCCATACTAATGGTAGGAATTAAAGCAGTCCCTGAGAGCTGTTTGTAGGTCAACCATTGTTAGGAGGAGTAAAGAATTTTTGCCTTCACAATGGCCCAAAGGGAGCTATCATGTGTTAAGTCCGAACTTTTGAAGATACTACCCTACTTCAGATTTACAGCCAATTCATCCTCCAAGACATATTTTCAAATTGAGAATGCATAGCAAGCTGATGACCACCTCACACAGAGGGACTTGTAAGTCTGTCTAGCAACAGCGAAATGCTCTAGAGGCCATAGGCAGGGGAAATAGCCTAGGTTATCTGCAGAAGAAATCCATACACCAAACAGTTACAGTAAAGGTTCTGAAAGGAAACAAGGCAAAGCCTTCACATGAGGACTGGGAACAGTGAAAGCCTTGAGCCCCGCTGTTTGATAACTTTATGCAAATTAGCCTTCACAACTAGGAAATAACTTCAAAAAGGAGCTAAGAAGTAGCAAAAAGGAGCTAAGAAGTACCAGGTTGCCATGGTAGCAAAAGCACGCTTTGCCTTTTTGCAGTTCTTTCCGTACTGGAGGGATGGGGGTTCTGTAGACTGGAGCTTGAGCCTATAGGAAGAGCCTGGCAGGGGCTGGGTTGTCTGATGGTGAAAAGAAAATAGTTCGCCCAGAAAGCCTGTCCTAGGGCTTATGAGGAAGCAGCGTGGCAAGTGAAGACTCCCTTGAGAAACACGCCCTAAGCTGGCAGAGGCTCCCAAAAGTACGAGGATGGGGTGGGTGGAGCGTAGCTAAAGAGATGAATATTTGTGCAGCATAAAAAGAAGAAAGAAAAGAAAACGGTGCAATAACGGAATGTGCAGTGCTACCCAAAAGGTAAAAGTTTAAACTGAACACTGTAATAAGGTGGCAAATAGCAAGGCAACTCTTTGAAACCAGGAACTGCAGGTCTGTGAAATGCAAAGGTTTCTCATGCGCTCAAAACTTAAAATATTTCTGCTTTCAGCTACAGGATTTGAGATGAAATATGAAATGCTGCGTGTTGACACAACAGGCCAATCCTCAAATATTCCTGAACCAGCACACGACTGGGAAGGGGAGGACCTAGGAGGAGTAAAAACTCCCAGGAGTTGGAAATGGAAGAGGGTATATAGCAGGAGGTGGGCTCTGAGTTTTCTTTTGACCATGAAAATAAATGTTTTAAAAACACTTTTTGAGGGTATTTCTTTTTTTCCATGCAATGTCTGTATTTCTGAAGACTAACATGAGAAGGAAAGGGAGACCCTAGTGGTAATGAGTTTATTTTATGCGAAGTCTCTCCTCATAACCATATTTCAGCTCCTATGCTTATTCTGTGATAAGCTATACACACGAAGTAAATTATCCAGCTTAAAACTCAGTCTGTTCTGATAAAGGACAATTTTAGACTAATTCAAATATGTAAGTACCCCTAGATTATACAGCAACACTTCCTACAACTTTTACATTGCAAAATTAAATTTTCTCCCTTACTATTTTACTCCCTCCAGCAAATCTGCTCCACAGACATTTATGGAGTGCCAACAACCTGCCAGGTACCCCACTCCATTCTCATACCTACCTAATTTTCCTAACACAGGTTCACTCAATATTCCTATTCTGATGTTACTTTCCAAACACTGTAATTTTCTAAATGCCCCAATCCAATAAATCTATAAAATTCAATTGATAAAATAGGTTAAATAGGTCTTCAATAAAGAGAAATATATCCTGTTCCTGAGTAGGAAAAGTCAATATTATATGTATATTTACCTCCCTAAATAAAATTTAAATTCAATTTTGTATCAATCAAGGTATGACTTGAATTGTGTTCCCCTCTCTCTGGTTCAAATGTTTTAGTCCTAACCCCTAGAACCTCAGAATGCGACCTTGTTTGGAAATTCAGGTCATTACAGATGTGATTAGTTAAGCTGAGGTCATACTAGAGTAGGGTAGACCCCGAATCCAATTTGACTGGTGTCCCTATCAAAGGGGAAGTTTGGGACACAGGCACATATATTGGAGAATGCCATGAAGACAGCCAAGGAGAGAGGCTCAGAACAGACCTTTCCCTGGAAGCCCTCAAAAGGAACCAACCAGGCCAACACCCTGATGTTGGACTTCTTGCCTCCAGAGCTGTGGACAATAATTTCTGTTGTTTAAGCTACCCAGTTGGTGGCACTTTGTTACAGAAGCCTTAGCAAACTGACATAAGCAACATCCCCATAAACAAGCTTTAATGCTTGGAATCACTTCAATCTGATATTCAAGTCACCACACAATCTGATCGCAATGTATTTTTCTGGATATTTTTTTAAGTATGACAAAAAATGGCGTGGACATTCTAGGAATGTATCCTACGAACACAAGTGGAAATGTGCAGAGATTCATGTACAAGGGAAAATATTCTTCACAACATTGTTTCTAATAGTTAAAAAAAAAAAAGAAAGTAAGCAATCTACAAGTTTAACCCCTGTCATCTAGCATGGGATACTGACAAATAAATTTATTGTTATAATAAATAGGTATGGACTGTTAAGAGAAGGGAAGGGTAGGAACACAGAACTGTGCTCAGGAGATTAAAGAAGACTAGCAGAGGAGGTATACCTGGGCTTGTTCTCTAGGAATTAGAAAGAGTCTCTAGGAATTAGAAGGACAAAGATTGAGACAGCGTTCCAGGCCCAGGGAAGAGCTAAGATACAGTGTTCGCATGGTGGGGGAAAAAAACTCGGCATCTGGGCTTCCCTGGTGGCGCAGTGGTTGAGAGTCCGCCTGCCGATGCAGGGGACACGGGTTCGTGCCCCGGTCCGGGAAGATCCCACATGCCGCAGAGCAGCTGGGCCCGTGAGCCATGGCCACTGAGCCTGCGCGTCTGGAGCCTGTGCTCCACAACGGGAGAGGCCACAACAGGGAGAGGCCCACGTACCGCAAAAAGAAAAAAAAAAAAAAACTCGGCATCTAAGAAAACTACCTGGAGTTTGTGAGAAGGGGACTGGAAGCTGCTGGAGGGCAGAAAGAGAAACTAAGAGGGGCTGGGCTCTAACCCAAGTGGGCTGAACCAAGGGCATCAAAATAGTGTAGGGCACACGGAGAGGTGTGGGGGACAAATACCAGCTTTCCTACTTCATCAGTGTATGTGTGATAATATAATACTATATTAATAGCACGACATATATAGTTTATAAATGTATTTCTGTATAATAAATTGTGTCAGCCTGGATGTGGAAGTTCATCTCTTTCCTCAAGGCTTCTGTTGAGTCAGTACCATCAACCCAAGAGAAGGAGGATTGGGGGACCATGATGGCTAAAGGGTACGGGGCTCCCTTTTGAGATGATGGATGAAAATGTTCAAAAATTGATTGTGGTGATGCGTGTACAACTCTGTGAATATACTAAAAACACGATTTGCATACTTTAAGTGGGTGAATTGTATGGTACGGTATATGAACTATTTCTCCAAAAAGTTGTCAAAAAAACTACAAAGATAAAAGACCTAAAGAATTGTGCTTCCTTATACATTACAAACATTGTATCTACTATAGTTCCTGGGTCAGTGCAGGCCAAGGGGAAGGCAGGAAACAGCCAGGAGCATTCTGATGAATGAAAGCATTTCTTCATCAGACAAGTGCTGGCAGCTGAACCTGCAGGTATGCTGTAGCTTCTGAATAAGGGACTGAAATGCTGTGGTTGTCTGCAAGCCCTATGAGTCAGACAGGGCCCTAGCCTGAACCAGTCAGCCTCACCCCTCCAATCTGTGGTGGGATTTTCTGGTCTAGCCAAGCCTAAAGCAGCCTCCAAAGCTGAGGCTCTAGAATACAGGAAAAATAATGTTTTAACTCATTGACCATGTACACCTGTGTGGACACACACGCAGAGCACGGATACAAAGTTTGCAAAACAGTACTGACCTTTTACTAGAATCAATGGACTGTGATATTTTCTATTCCATTTCATCTTTTAAGATGCTAGTCACAACCCACTAGCTTGATTTTATTATCCTCAAAAGGGTCACAACCAACAGTTTAGGAATCACTGCTCTGTGGGTAAGAGGTGAGACAAACGGGCATTTGTCTCAATATGCTTTTCTCCACTGATCCACATTCCTCGGATCTAGAATTAATCCACTGGACAAGAATTTTCCTTCAGTTTAATAAAAGATGTAGTGATTGACATATGTTCCATATTATAAAAAACAGATTTTTAAGAGCAGATGTGCAAATCGCAACTCCATTACTTTCTTAAAAAAGAACATTTGGTTTTCCTTGAAGATTCCATGAATCATAGTCCTGTAGTTTGGATTGACATCACTGCAGTAATAATAAAAACAGCATTTTGCTGCCTAACAATCATATTACTTATTTCCAGACGTAGACGCGAATGGTGATCCTGTTAAGCAAAAATCAGTATTTAGCCCAACTTACCCAAAGGCCCTGTAGCCTTCTCACACGACACTTGCTCCTCTTGTAATTAAATGAATTAATTTAACCTTCAGATTTGTCTCTGATGCTTCCATTACACTGATCTACTTCAGAAACACACGCACACACACACATCATTCTTCCTTTTCCTCTCACAGTAATTCAATTTCTGAAACCACTTTCCATTTTAAAGAAACTTTGAAAGATCAAGAAAAACATGTGGGATTTTATCACTTATCTTTTGATAAAGCATTACCACTTAGATTTATATACAGGCGTTTACTAGTTAAATCATAAACGCATGGTTTATTCCTTTAAATTCCAGCTCATGGCCTTAGGGCTCACGTTGTCTTCCACCACTTACTCAGCACATCTCTCCATTTGTTCACCATTCCAGAAAGGTTAGAGGATGTGTGGCACATTAACTCATTAGCTGGTATGAAAATAAAGCAATGAGCATTCAAAACGCACTGTATTCCAGCTATTTCCGTGCTGTGCTCTGAATACTGACTTCTAAAAGTTATGGTTCCACCATGTGTATCTGTGAATCTCTTAGGATAATCTTCCCTTCCCGATTGATTAGGGATCTAGTTCTTCATCTAGTTTAACATACACTTGTACGAGGCATTCACAGACTCAGAGGTTTCAAAAGTGCAACAGGAATAGGAACGCTAGTTTAAATCCTCCGGACCTTGCTACACACCCCGATGTCACGCTGCCCCAATCTTACAGGTCCCATCTGTTATGACGGCCAGAATGGAGACCTTTCCCCTACTCCGCTGCAGCTGAACCTGGAGTTTAGAATTGTGCCCCTCACCTTCAGCTTGGAAATGGACTGGCAGCAACCCTCAAACCCTTTGACAAGAAAGACCTCTTTTAGAACAATCACTCGATGTACTGAGGCTTCGAACCATAATCTTTTAGGGAAACTTCATTATACCATATTTGAACTCTTAATTCCTTCCACAATGGCAGTTCTCTAGGAATGCATTCATAGTGGGAAATAAACCCCACTCTAAGATGATATATATTTATCTTAGCCACAAAGAACCAAAGTCCTCCAAAGATTGCATTTGTTTTATCAAACCATTCTGGGAAATTGCCCTGGAAGAGAAAGGTACTGCCAAGACCAACAGATAATAAAGCAAGATATCAAGGTCAGTAGCTACCCCGTCTCCAGAATGGACAGAAACTCAGGTCATCATGCAAAATTAATTTCCATTTTTAGGCTATAGATTCCATTTGAAAAGTATGGTGGAAAGATACAGGTCAGTGGACAGACAGATAAGGAAAACTTCACATATTTTTATGCTTTCCTTGATTACCTATTGGAGGAACTAATTGTAACAATCTACTTTTACTATTTTTCTTAAAAATACTAAGAGTCCTTCAACTGCAATATTTATTGCCAAAAAATTTAAGGACAAAAATTCCACAGGTGTCTCTGATCCTTTCCACTTTATGGTTACTTTACAGGGGCTCTCCTTTCAGAGGACTGCTGTCATTTTCCACCTAAACTAGTGCTGGGGAACACAGGACGCGATGAGTCCACCTTTCACGGGCAATCAATGAACTGATCATCAATCAGAGGGTTGAGATCCTAAGATGCTTCCTACAAGTTAATAAAGAATGGAAAAACAGTGAAGATTCTCTGAATCTGTACCTACAAAAACACATATTGGTTATTGAGTAAGACCATCTAGCCAGTAGAAGTTGGCAACATCACCAATAAATCACCCAGCACTTTGACCTCAGTCTAACGGTCTGGTCATCACAACAGAGACTGTGGATGGGCAGATTTAGGCAAAATATAGTCCACAAGATTTCTTTTATGAGTATTATATCCATAACCACCAGGGAAAGGAAGATTATCCTGAGAGACACTCAAATCCCCAGTGTTGAGCAAGACTGAAAATCCCATTGCTCTGAGGGTCAGCCCAGGGGGCACTGAGGTTTCTAGGGATGCCCCTCCTTAGGGCAGATGGGACCTCATGTTGTTGTACTTGGCAAGGGTGTGTGGTTGTGTCAGCTCCTCTGTTCCCAGGGTTATGTGGGGAGGGAAGCGCTGCTGTGATATTTTGACTGCCTGAGGAGAGGTAGAGTTTGCCAGGCAAAGAAGCCATTGTGTTGGGCAATGAAGAGTCACCACGAGCACAAGTTAAGAACTGGCCCGATATCCACCAAATAGTTTTAGGACCTATTTAGTGACTTGACCGGTGACTTACGCTGAAGGTCAAGCTCATGTATTGGCATGGATTTTCCTCCAAATTCTGTAATTGTATATCATCCTTCTCACTTCTCAAAGGAACTACAAAAATAAACTAATGCTACGCCCTGAATAACAGAGAGAAAAAATTTACATATGGCATTGAAAAGTCACCAAGTGGCTGTGTAGGAGTATCAAAAATAGAATGTTGGACAAAGAAAACCTGCCAGATCTTAAACTCAAACCAAATGAGTGTCTAAGTTTTGGGAACTATTCAGACTCATGCAAACTGGAAGAGCTCTTCTGTCTCTAAGTCATCTCCTGCATGCACTTTGGCTCCCTTCAGTCCCATTGACAATAGCTATCCAGACAGAGACATCCGCATTGTCTCTGATTAGTTTTCTCTGAAAGATGCAGCCTTTTCTATCAATCGCAGTTTTCATTAGGTCGAGGTCAACTTGCATTTCCTTGAGTCAGTGAGTTTTATGTGGGCACACTCTTCAAAACAAAGCAAGCAACATAGAAGGAAGTTGCTGAGTTGCTTATATTAATAGCTCTCAACCCTTGAGGCCAAGGGTTGAGGCAAATCTCCTCACATCCTTTTCATGCTGGAATTAGAGACACAGCAGCACCTGCTCTGTGAGTCTCTCTCAGCCAAGCTGCTCCCTTGGTTAAATGAGAACATTCCATTTTATCTGGCAGGAGAGCTTTCCTTCAACAGGTGTATTTCTGATGTTTTCAGAAAAGAGTTTATCCATGGCTTACAAATACCGTATATTAAAAGAACTTCATTTCTCCTAGGAACTGGTGCTTTTGAATCACATGTGAGGGTTTGAAAAATACAGCTGCCCGGGCTTCCTGAAATCTGGAAAGCTTTACAACATGAAAGAATGTTTTCATTGGATAATAATCCATTTGCAATAAGAGCAAGGTCCATATTACTATTAAATGTGTTTATCCACTGATTCATCTGAATTCTCCTTGATTTGCTTTAAATACTATCATCAAATGTTGTTACCTAATTCAACATAGATTCAGGAAAGCAATCTGGAGTCTCACAGGTGGTCTGAACTCACTACATTGTTCACATTTGCTGCACTGCCAGGGCAGAAAGAAAAAGACATCCAATATAATTTTTTCTCTCTTTACATTGGAGCACAAGACACGAAGCTTTTATGCAGGAACTCATTCCCCAAAGGTGAGACTGTGTCTTGCTAGCTTATGTTTCCATTTAAACAAATCTCTAACTAAGCACACATGAAAACCGATATGACCCTTCCTTTGATAAAAATCTAGCGTCAAACATTGACACGCAAAATTAAGTCACCTCCTGGGTTGCTGAACAGTTACACAAAAAGAATCACCAAACACAACACATTCATATTTTTCCCTTCCATTTACTTAGCAATTCCTTTCCTCAAATTAAAAACCGTAGTTTTCCAGCAATTATTGTTTATCCTGGTTAAACTACTGATGTCTAATAATAATGTAATTACATGTGATGAAAACGGAGTGAGGCAGGAAAGGAGACATGTGCCGCTAATATGATTAAAACTCAACCCATTATTATTTCCATATTGCATCACTATAACATGAGTGCTTTTGGGAGAAGCTGTATTTGGACTTCTGAGCGTTAGAAAGTTTCTTCCTGTATCAAGACGATCAACGAAATGAACACAGAAAGTCTGTTTGGAAAATACAGGTGATTTCAACCCATAGTGGAGATCCACACTAGTGAAGATCTCAACTATCACCGAAATCAGTTATCCTGATTTCACTCATTTGCTTCACAAATATATACTGAGAGCCATCTGTGCCAGGGAACATGCTAAACATGTGTACAACAGTGAGTCTATTTTAGACACAACTCTAAATGGCCAAACTCGTATCTTTTGTAAAATACTTTTTTGGTGGTCTGTTCTGGCCCATCTGTCCTCTTTTATGTTAAAATTAATGTCTAAGAGAAGGAATCACAACCCTTGTTTCCCGTACCATCTCCAAGTTCCCACTAACCCAAGAGTTTAGGGACAGAGAGACAAAGAAGCAAAACTATTCCTGATTCTAATTACTCTCTATTTCCTTAGCAGAGGTCCCACTCCCAAAAGTGTAAAATGAATATATTTTTAGCTTATACTGTTATTAGTTTCTACAAGCAAATGAGTTTATGTTAGCAAAGTAGACATTTAATATTAATTTTTTTTATAAAAGGTCTTTCATTCTGTAGGAAGTCGAAGTAAAACCCAAGGAAAAGAAAAATAGAGATTATTATATACCACTTAGCGACCTAAGCTCCTAAATGAAATAGCACTATTCAGAAATCAGAACTCTTCACCACTGAGAAATGCATTTCTTAAGTATCTGTGAAAGATTCTGTTTCGAATTTGTTTTCCAAATCCCATGCATATTTTAGACAGTGGGGGTGGGGAGGAAGAAAAATTCCAAATATTTAATACAAATTCCACTCCCACCTTCATTTTCCCTCATATTAAGACTAAGGCACAATGATGCCTTTACCAGAGAGAAAAAAAAAAATCACAGCTTTGAGAGACAGCACACCCTGAGTACTGAAGTCTTTCTCTTTAGAAACTCAAAAACAGAGCCAGAGAGAATCGAGCAGAGGAATCTACAACAAATACCAGTATTTTTTAATATATTCATTAGATCTTTACTTAAGATATTACTAATAGATTTTATTTGTAAAGAAGTTATTTCATTTTCCATTAAAACTGAACTAAATTTCATTTCTACTGATTTCTATAATAATTCAGACATGCATTTTCATATTCTCTCCAAGTAATTTTAATGCAAGAGATCAGCTGAATCAAGAATCCCCAGCAATCCACGTCATCCTTGACTTTCCAAGGCAAAGAAGAGGTAGAAAGAAGGACTGATGTCATTACCACCTATACATGCAGCACCAAGTGAAAGAGACCTCCCAACCATGAGACAGGAGTGAAATCTAACATGAAGGGAAAGAATCTGTGAACAATGAGACTCAAAGACTTAAGACCAAACTTCTTATTCTGCCACTTCATATTGAGTCACTGTAAAGGCTTTTGAGAGTGTCACAAATTTTTTTTATACTTGGTCACCATAGAATTAGGTCTGCTCATATTACCAAAAACAGACAATGGTATTTTTTTCTTCATTTTGTAGACTCTAAAATTCTAGATGATTGTTTATGCCGTTTTGGGCCAATGAATCCAAATGGTACCATATTGCACCATTTAACCAGTACTGGCTCACATAACAAATTATTCTGCTAAGTACAGGCAGGTTTTTTTGTTTTGTTTTGTTTTTTGTTTTTTTGTGGTACGCGGGCCTCTCACTGTTGTGGCCTCTCCTGTTGCGGAGCACAGGCTCCGGACGCGCAGGCTCAGCAGCCATGGCTCACGGGCCCAGCCGCTCCGCGGCATGTAGGATCTTCCCGGACTGGGGCACGAACCCGTGTCCCCTGCATCAGCAGGCGGACTCTCAACCACTGCGCCACCAGGGAAGCCCAAGTACAGGCAGTTTTCACACTCCTGTCTGACAGGCTTTATTCTTAAGGAAAGTGTTAAAGTCAAAAAATATTTCAGCAAGACATGATTTTTTTCCACAGAAACATTGTTCTAATTAGATGCTAGTTTCCTGATTAATATCCTTAAAAAATAAAATTACTACAAATACCGTGTTTAATCACATATAAAGGATACAATTAAGCATTAAACATTTTCTTGAAATTGTTACTTACAGAGGACCAACTAATAACAAAATCAATACTAAAGTTTATTTAATGATAAGTATCTTCTTCTTACTTCTTCCCCTCCTCTAGCAGCAGTAAACTACAACGTATAGAAACACTACCTTAATCACGAAACATCTACCAAGGTGCAAGTGTACAGGAGATGCTCAATACATGACTTGAACGAACTGCCAAGTGATTAATAAGGACTTTGGGAGAAACTACTACAATGATAAGTGTTTTGTTGCCCTCCCCTTTTTGAATCTCCCTGCCCCTCTCCCCCACATATACATTTTGTTGTAGGTGTTCAAAATCTCTTGGTGTTTCTCCTGCAGAGGAGGTTGCAATGTGTGCCCATCTGACTTGACAGCAATAACCTGGGTAGACTGGATGAGAGCACGACCTGCTGGAATTGAGGATTGTCCTGGAGAGAGTAAGGAAAGCCACACCATCTGCTAGCTGAAGGGTCCACCTTCCATGTATTCACCTTTACTCCCAGGGTTTCCTCTTTAGTCAGGCTCTGGCTTTCCCCGGACATACAGTGCCCTCAGCCTCACACCAAAGTAGCACTACTCAAAGTGCCACCTGTGAGTTCATCCTTACAGGTCCATGACATCACCATGGACTTGAGGATGAGCGTTGGAAACTTGCACAGCAATTGGCATTGCCACCCCATCCAAGCATGTGATCAGACGACTCGTCTTACTGAGCACGATGTCAGTTGGTTTAGGTGTTGGCCAAGTGGCTGGGTGAGTTGCATGTGATACAAGTTGTGTACTAATCACAACATAATACAGTGTGTACAGTATTACAATGGATTGGAAGTGTTAAAAAACAAAAAAATCCAAAACAGTCCTTCACCAGTGAAGTTTGAGAAGCGATAAAGAGCACAGGCACTGGCGTCAAACAGACCCAGGAATGAGTCCCCCTGCTCTACCACTTGGTCACGTGACCGGAGCAAGTTACTTAACCTCTCTGAACCTCCGTCCTCTTATCTGAGCAGATCAGGATACAGGAAGCGGTGTCTCCGTTAAATGAGCCACTTCCTCCCTGTGTCGTGTAACGGGCTACAATTTCAATATGTGTTCAATACAAGGGTCAATCACACACTGCATATGCTTCGGATGTGGTTTGTTCCACAGCTGTGTGAACAAACTGATAGCTGTTTTGGGCAACAGCTCGCCTGCAATAATATAGTCAGTCTCCTAGCATCTTCTCATACCCCGCATGGAAAATATTTTGGCAATAAATTCTGTGCATAATGGGCTGCACAGGACTAGATCCTGTGGTCACTAGATCCTGTGGTTTGGACTGAACCACATGTGACAATTCACTTTGGGCCATTGTGAAAGCAAAACTTTCTCAACTCCATCCAACAACAGCTGAAGACCTAAAAACAGCTTTCCAGATGCCTTTGATGACTTAAAGTCATAAACATGGAAAAAGATGTCTGGGAGAACAAGAGGAAAAAATTTATGTGGAAAATAGAGGGAAATACACAGGAACCTTCTAACCAGCATACATCAGGCCATTCTGGCCACTCTGTAAATGAAAAACAAAAACAAAGCCCCTTTCTCATTATTGCAAAGCCCATCTGCAACACCCCGAGCACAATATCTGGAAAGATAGCAAATAAATGCTCCCTTTTGATCCGTCTATGCCATTTTTGCCTGTAAAGTCGTGCTTTAATGCTTCCTTCCTTTATGTAAGTTAATTACATTACAGAGTTTCCTTTCTATTAGCTATAAATGCCATCTGGGTGGAAACCTAACAACACATCAGTGACACTACTCACAGTGGTTCCGAAGCTTTTCACCCTCAGTCTGTAGGACAATCAGCAATAGTCTTCAAGAGGCTCCAAACAGGAGAGCTCCATAACGCCAGGGCTGCTTTATAACATCAGTCGTCCAGCTCCTTACACACTTCTGGCTCCTATTACACTAGTTGAGTGAGAGGTCACTTGGGTCACGTGGGACCTTACAAGGTTTCTGGGGAGAATAATAGTTTTTCTGTATCCCTTCCTTACGAAAGACAAGTGATCAGCACAACTGTCTAGACATTCAAAGATATTTTTCATGGACACAAACTAGTTTTTCTGTGTGCGTTTCTTTTGTTTTGTTTTAAGTGAAAAACGGATTTACTTTTATTCTAAAGCATGCACCCAGCTACAGTAGCCCTTCTGGAAATCCTTCTTGAGAAGATTTTTGTGTCAGGCTCACGGTTAGAAATAACAAAATGCGTAACGAAAGGGATCCGAGCTCCCTGACAGTATTTGACACGTCACCTAGGGGACTCTGGAGATGGATTTCATTTTTAAAGAATTCACCTTTCAGTTGGAGGTATAGAAGACCAGCTAGAAACCATGTCTTTTTACCCTAATTTTCCACTTTATAACGCATCTCCTTAGTGGACTTCTTTCTACCAGTGCCACACTTCCAATATAGACCTGCACGCTCACCAAATCTATGTTTCCCGTCCTCTGCAAACAAAGCACTGGAAAACATATTGAAGTTCCTTGGGTGTGACCAAAGAGTATGCACAGAAATTTAGAAAGGTCTGAATTCCACCTCCAGTTCTGACAGCATCTCTCACACAGATCGTTCTGGCACCATTATTTTAATTACTTTACATGATGCCTCTATAATCCTGATGCTAAAATGGAAAAGCTGTTTTGCTGGAACTTGTGCTGCAAATAGCACAATGACAATGTTAGGAAAAATCTCTCAAGGTATTAACTGGCTCACAAAGATTATTCTTAACACAAGCTGTCCCCAACATATGGATATTATTTCTGAGTGACCCAGATTGGTGAGCAGGTCCAATGAAGCCTGCGATCCCAATCTTCCAGTGGGGACAACAGCCCACCTTTCCTAGGTCAGAACAGCTCAAGGAGAAGTGACCTGGAGGAGTGCCCACTCACGGTCCAGTGGTACCACAACGATGGGCAAGTGCAAAGAATGAAGGAGGCTGGTGTCCAGAAATCTCGTAGGACATGAGGAAACACGAGGCTCAAACTACCCCCACCAACATCACCTACAACGATGGAATGAGGATTACCGTCATCCTAATTTGGAAATCGGAAGGGTTTTTTTTAATTAGAAAAACAGACTTTTTTGTGGTTCTATGGCTTTTGCCATCAAAAGAAATTAGAACAAATGAACTTTGTCAAAAACCGTAAATGAACTTACGACTGACTACACCATTCAAAGTAGAGTAAATATGGTATACTGGTTATTTCGTAAGGAGTCAAAATCTTCCAAAGTAAGGATGAGTGGATCATTTAGTCATGTACCGGCAATTGTTTTCATATTACTTCTAGCAGTAAATTGTTACAATTTTCTACTTTGATACATCTTGGTACAAGACCATGCTCCTGCATGATGTTCCCAGGGAGCTTCTCTGTGGTTCCGAAAGAACCGAGCTCTAAACGTGGTTTAATCGTTAACCATTCAATCTGGACAGAGCTACTGGACTTCACTCCCTACCCTTCAAAGTTCTTACTTATCAAATAGACAGAAATAATATCTTACCCGGAGAATGAATATGGAAAAAAATAAAGCTAATTCTAGCTCTGTTCTACACCCAGATGAACAATGAAATTGTAGCTTCAATGTTTCCAAGTGACTTGTACTTTTCTACTGCTGCTGCAACAAATTACCACATTACTTTTAGTGGATTGAAACAACACAAATTTATCCTCTTACAGTTCTGGAGGTCAGAAGTCTCACATTAAGGTCTTGGCAAGGCTGCTTTTTTTTCACAGCTTCACAGGAGCTTTCCTTGCATTTCCCAGCTTCTAGAGGCTACCTGCATTCCTTAGCTCATGGCCCTTTCCTCCATCTTAAAAGTACATCACTCCAACATCTGATTCTGTCGCCCTGTCTCACTCTTACAAAGAACCTTCTGATTACATTGGATGTACTCGGATAAGCTAGGATAACTTTTCCATCACAAGATCCATAACTTAATCACACCTACAGGGCATCCCTGGTGGTGCAGTGGTTGAGAGTCCGCCTGCCGATGCAGGGGACACGGGTTCGTGCCCCGGTCCGGGAGGAACCTACATGCCGCGGAGCGGCTGGGCCCGTGAGCCATGGCCGCTGAGCCTGCGCGTCCAGAGCCTGTGCTCCGCAACGGGAGAGGCCACAACAGTGAGAGGCCCGCGTACCGCAAAAAAAAAAAAAAAAAAAAATCACACTTACAAAGTTTCTTTTGCCATGTAAGATAACATATTCAGAGGTTCTGAGGATTAGGACATGAACATATTTGGTGGCCATTATTCAGACTACCAGAAGGAGGGAGACCTAACTGCAGACAAATCTGGCAAATATGTAGTCCAATGAAATAAACGGTTCCATTAAGTTCAGTCTTCTTAGGCATCGTGATCAGTTGCTCAGATTTCTTGCTCTCCTCCTGGAGAGAGGGGGTTCTATCTCCACTATTACAGTGACATGAGATATGGGGAACACAAATCAGATGGTGTCCTCTTAATCCTGGGTACCCTCTGCTGCAAAGTGACCAGTCTGGGCTGCTGCCTGGCCTGGGGACCACAGAAGTGAGATTGGCTAGATCTCTCACCCCTGATATCCCATGGGCACCTGCTATTGACATCCACAGCTGGTGGTCAGGGCCTTGGGTACCACCAGCCAGTCTCCAGTGGTGCTGGAGCCAGCTCTGAGCCTCAGGCTCTACCCAGTTCCTGCCCTAAGTCCACTACCTTTTTTTTTTTTTAACATCTTTACTGGAGTATAATTGCTTTACAATGTTGTGTTAGTTTCTGCTGTATAACAAAGTAAATTAGCTATACGTATGCATATATCCGCATATCCCCTCCCTCTTGCCTCCCTCCCTCCCACCCTCCCTATCCCACCCCTCTAAGTGGTCACACAGCACCGAGCTGATCTCCCTGTGCTATGGGGCTGCTCCCCACTAGCTATCTATTTCACATTTGGTAGTGTATATATGTCCATGCCACTCTCTCACTTCGTCCCAGCTTACCCTTCCCCCTCCCCATGTCCTCAAGTCCATTCTCTACATCTGCGTCTTTATTCCTGTCCTGCCCCTAGGTTCATTAGAACCATTTTTTTTTTTTTTTAGATTCCATATATATGTGTTAGCATACGGTATTTGTTTTTCTCTTTCTGACTTACTTCACTCTGTATGACAGACTCTAGGTCCATCCACCTCACTACAAATAACACAATTTCGTTTCTTTTTATGGCTGAGTAATATTCCATTGTATATATGGGCCACATCTTCTTTATCTATTCATCTGTCGATGGACACTTAGGTTGCTTCCATGTCCTAAGCCCACTGTCTTTTTTTTTTTTTTTTTTTTGCGGTACGCAGGCCTCTCACTGTTGTGGCCTCTCCCGTTGTGGAGCACAGGCTCCGGACGTGCAGGCTCAGCGGCCATGGCTCACAGGCCCAGCCGCTCCGCAGCATGTGGGATCTTCCCGGACCGGGGCACGGACCCGTGTCCCCTGCATCGGCAGGCAGACTCTCAACCACTGCGCCGCCAGGGAAGCCCAAGCCCACTGTCTTTTAACACAGCTACTTTCTGAGTCCTCTCTTGGAGAAATTAAGAACTTTTGATGTCACCACACAGGAGCTGAGAGAGGACTGTGAGTGCAGCTGAGACCTCCTTTCACCTGACCTCACCACTGTGCCCTCTTATGCTGCTGTTCACCCCTTCCAGGTTGGCATGAGGATACTTCACGTACCTCCACTCAGAATCCTGAGTAGGAAAGTGGGACAAAACTTGCCTCTGCCTTTGGCACTTCCATCAGCGAAGACAAGGCCCTCTGCCCTCAGTACCCCCTCTACCTATCTAGTTTGGGCCATCAATCCCTTCCATACACCTCTCCCTCCATCAAGAGGTGGGATCTAGTCCCCTCCGCTTGTACCTGGACTGACTCTAACTTCCTTTGACCAATAGGATATGGTGAAAGTAATGTTCTGGAATTAGCCTTAAGAGGACTGGCAGCTTCTGCTTTCTGTCGCTTGGAAGGCAGCTACCTGAGGAAATACAACTGTCCGGAGATCTCCATGTTATGAGAAGCACTGAGGTACAAGACACGGCAGAAAAGACTTCTCGGACCTTTCAGCCCAGACTCTCAACACCAGCTGAAAACAATGACCTGCCAACACCACTTGGAACAGCACTGCCCAGCCGAGCTAGTCAACTCAGAAAATCTTGAGAAATAATAAACTGCTGTTATTTTAAGCCAGTAAGTTTGGATGGTTTCTTATGCAGTTAATATGTAACTAAAACAGTCAGAAAAATAGAAAAATAAGATATAAATATATTAAAGGGTTTCCTAAAATGTAATCAGAGTGACACCGTAGTAAAGACACATACAAAGTGACAAAAATGTGGGAAGCAGCCATTTCAACAGAATGCCCACTCGTTTGGAAGAGTTTTGTTGTGCTTTATTTTTCTAACTAAATGCACTCACACATTTAATTCATCTGTAGCCAAAGAACCACTTACACTACTTTTTTCCTTCCCCAATTAGCATGCAGGGATTTCCATCCTGATTAAGAGAATGTGATATGCAAAGTCAGTGGACCACTGTCTTGCATAACAAACCAAAATCTTTTGACATCAGTGAGAAAATTCCTCAAGAATGCAGAGGACATAATGCCAATTGTTAAGTGTGAAATTCCAGGGTATTAACCCTTTGAGAGATGCTGTCATGTTCACTCTTATTTGAGGCTGATCAAAAGGACCATGAAACTAGATCGGAAAATTATGCACCAGCCTCCATTGCCTACTTCAAAAAAAAATTATAAGAGAAACTTGATCCTTTTAAGAGCTCCCAAGCGTCCTTCGTTTTAGCAACCAGGTTTTAAGTCATGAGAGATCACTATCATTTAAGAATGGTGTCCAGCCAAGAAAGCCTCTTAATTCAGAGTAAAAGTCCCAATCAATAGACATCACCTAGGCCTGAACATTTACTTTAGGAAATGTTTTTAAATGGAAAACTGACCACAAAGCCATGTCCAAATTATATTATTAAAAACAAGGACATAGAGCCCCTGGATTCACTTACTAGGCCAATTGGTTTAGAAAGTTGTCAGGGGTGAGGGAAATGAGGGAGTCATTTAGACAGGAGGGTACAGGCTGTTTGCTTTCTCTAGTTTCTCTCTGTACCTTTCTTCTTCTCATTCCTAACCCTTCCATTATGGATGCAGACCAGGGGCCCCGCGTACACAAAATCTGAAGTTACAAATGGAGCGTCACACCAAGGACAGGATTCCAGGTCTCAAAACTCCCTCTCAGGCATCAAGAGAAGCACCACACGTATTTTAAAGTCACCCAGACAAGCAAGTTTAGATTGTACAGAAAGGCCACAATTCACCCTGTTATTTTTAGTTGCCATGATTTATCTACTCAAGCAGTGTTCACACAGCATTAATCCGCCAGGAACACAACCTCCTTATTTTGAACTCAAACTTGTCTGCACAATAGAGCTCAGAGGGGACAAACAAGCTATTCTGAAATCAAGGGGTCTGGATTCAAATTCCAGGAACAGCACTTGTTAGCATTTACTAAGTATGTTGCCCAGGGCAAATTATTTAACATCCTAGACTGACTTTCTTCATCTATAGCTACGTTACAGCGTTGAGGGAACATTAACTACGATTTTAGGTGAGAAAAGAAAACTTTAATTACTAGCTGGGCACAGATTCAATTAGTGTTAGTTATGATCAATAAAAGTATTGCAGTTTTTGTTTTCCTTACCTATATATAGTATTGGCACCCAGCCCCTCAGCCCTTAATCATTGCTCACTACAGTAATCACTCAAAACTCAAAAGAGCATCAGATAAGATTTATAGGTTAAGAAAGGCAGTTAGAGGGACTCAGTGTATATGGAATCTAACAAGATGATGAGTGAGGAGAAACGTGAACAGAGGAGAAAGCAGACATACGTTATAATTAAATAAGAGCTTAGTTAAGTCAGCTGTGACTGTGACCCCAAGAGAATTCCAAGTCTTTTTTTTTTTGGCAAGTTAATGGAAATCCAATTCAGCCAAATGCCTTTTACCGCCTTGATTTACTCCCATGAGATAAAATCCGATGAAATCCTTTGAAAACCAGTAAGCACTGTGCCAACAGGGAATATTTATTGGGTGCTTATTACATTGCTGGCATTTTATGTACACCATATACTGAACTCTCACAACAACCCTCTGAAACAGTTTTTATGTTCCTCATTTTATAGCAAAGGAAACTGAGCCTTGAAGAGATTAAGCAACTTGCCCAAGGTTGTCCAGGTAGCAAGAGGCCGGCCAAGATTTCCACTTGCGTCCACAGAACCCAAGCGTCTGTTCTTTCTACCGAGGAGGAGGAGGTGGTATGTCTCAAAGATTTGAGCCCTACTCTGAATGTTGCAGAGATGCACAGGAAATGGATTACACAATCATTTTTCATTTCATGTCTAGACTCTAGGAAACAACCCATAACCAGCAAGGAAGCAGACAAGAAGCATGGGGCTGTGAACCAGCACTGAAAATTGCTCTGAGGAGGATGGAGAAATAACAATCTGGACATTCAGTTGCAGTTTAGAAGGTCAGCAGCAACTGCAGACAGACGTCTGATATTTTAAATGGCAAATTTGCTTGTATATTGTGCAGAATCACTACGCTTTCAGTTATGAAGCCATAATGCTGGTTTATTTCCAATCTCAGCGCTGAAGGACACATAGGAAAAAAATAGAAAACCAACTGGCTTTCAATGGAATTTTGTCTGAGTTTTTAGCCAGCATGTAATAAAGAAGTTATCCTCCTTAGGCACATTCAATTTTTAGACTGCTAACGCATGGCAAAAACACAGGAACTGTGTGTTTCATAACGATTCAAAGGACAACCTAAAAATTATGTGAAATTAAGTAAACCCAATTTTTCTTAGCCAGATTTAAGTTCTGAAGATTATTTCATAGCTATTTGTGGCTTATGAAAAACAATCATAAAAACTGGAGAAATAGGATGATAAAGGAAACATTCCCGGTCTCTTTTAACACAGAGATGGTTTTTAAACCAACTCTGCTTCATCATTATATTTTTGAAATTCCTATATGAAACTGTTTCCCCAAAATTTAATTTCTCTAAGACTAGCACGCACACTGTTCATTTTTGTGTCCACAGCACCCATTATGGTATCTGGCTTATGTAAAGTCTGTGGTAGGCATTTAGTGCTGTTTACCAAGTATTTCTGATTCTCCTCCCTCTAAGAACATGAGAAGATTATGCTTTTCTGCCCACCTGAAGCTAGGCATGGCCATCTGACTTGCCTTTCATTTACTGGCCAATAAAATGTGAGTGGAAATAATATTACCTCCAGGCCAAATCGCACGCATGATTCACCATGTTTCCTTCCCTTCACCAAGGTAACTGGCAGCATTCCAGGTGGGGAAGACTCCATCTGCCTACATGCCACCAGCAGCGAGCCCTCCATTGACAGGTAACATAAACAATGATGAAAACTCTGTTGTTTTAAGCAGCCGAGATCTGAGTGTCATTTGTTACTACAGCATCATCTAGCACAACCTGACTGATAAAAACATATTCCGAATGAAACTTCAGGGAAGAAAAATCAAGAACGGGAAACCTGAAGACTAGAGGTGGAATGGCCATTCCCACTGAACTCATCGTCCTTTTTCCATAATTCTTTCACATCCGGGAACACTGCGCTAACTGCAGCCTGATACAAACATTAATACAACCAAGAGGAATATATGTTCAAATCATGCTGCCAAAGGCCACTATGGTCGGCGTCACCTCTCGAAGATACTAAAATCGGTAGAGAAGAGTGCGTATCTTAAGCCAGAATAACAGGTTTGTTCCTCAGAAATGAGTACCCTTCACTCAGTGGGTAAACACAGTAAATTTATAATCAAATAACCGAGGGTCAAAGCACCAGAAGCAAACAAAAACAAACAAACAAACAACAAATGCTGCTTTGTAAAACAGGAATATTTACAGAGCCCAAGGGGAAAAAAGGAGAACAATAAAGCACCTCCCCACCAAAAAAAAAAAAAAACATACACATAAGAAAATGGCGTGCAGATGGACTGTAATATCAAAAATGTGCTGTCAAGTCAGGCAGAAAGAATTCAGCACAGCCACTTAAGCATGTTCCCTGTGCTGGAACTCATCTGGAGTACTGGCACCTGAGCTCTATGCTGCTGCTAACGTCTTAAGCTCACCACCTTCTTCCTTCCCAAGGAGAGAGATTTCAAACAACAAGGCCCTTTCATGTGCAACTTAGAAAGGGGAAAGGTCAAAAAATAAGAAATGGAACCAAATGCCTGAGAGGCAAAGAGGAAAATACACGCAAGAAACCCATGAAAGCCTTAAGGCAGCAGCGAGCCGCTATCTTCATGAAGCAATTCAAACCCATGCCTCTCAGACTCAGCCTTGCCTCCAGTGAAGCTCTTTTCTCATTCACACTCAGGAAATGATACCAGGTGTGAACACTATCATCTTTCCTTAATCCTAACTGAAACCACAGTCCAGCTTCTGCTCCTAGCACGTCCCTAAAAATGGAGGTGAGGTTCATAGATTTCTGGAGTTGGAACAAACCTAGAAGAATGTGTAGCCAGCTGAATTTGTCACCTGTGTGGAGCTTAAGTGACTTGCTTAAGGTCGCACATCTGAATAGTTAGAAGCAACTTAAGATCTCCAAAGAGTCTCCTTACTGTCTACCCTTTGATCCTCACCTACTCGCTTTCTCTGCCACTTTTATCCCCGCTGATTATCTCTTCTCATTTGAAATCAACCTCCTCCCTTGGAGTTCTTGACACTAATCTCTCCTGGCATTTTCCCACCTCTAGTTCTTTTTAATTTATTTCACCAACACTTATACAGCAGTTATTAAGCGTCAGGCTTTGTTCTAAGTACCTTAGAAATATTAAGTTCTTTAATCACTGTAACATGGGGCAAGTACTATTATTATCCCTGTTATACAGATTAGACCCAGAGAGGTTAAGTGACTTGCCCAAGGTTCACTGCTAGAAAGAGACAGAGCCAGGATTCAAAACCAAGTAGACTGGGACTTCCCTGGCCGTCCAGTGGTTAAGACTCCGTGTTTCTACTGCAGGGGGCACAGGTTCTATCCCTGGTCAGGGAACTAAGATCCCACATGCCGGGCACAATGTGGCAAAAAAAAAAACCAAGTAGACTGGCCTCAGAGTTATGTTCTTTACTACTACCCCATGCTGCTCTCTCCATTGTTGTGTCCCCTTGTCTCCCAAAGATTAGAAAGTCAATACTCCCCCTGCCCCATCAAGAAGTCACCTCTGAGAATCTCAATTCCAGAGCAATCTAGCCATTGAGTTGTTAAGACCACCCAAGGAAAACTACTTATTATTCCCCAGAACACATTTTGGAGAAATTTCTTTTCTAATTGCTGAACACGTGGAGAGGGAAAAAACAGTAAGCTACTTTTTTTTTTTCCAAATGGACTAACCATTTGGTGTGTAAACAAGGTGAGGAAACAGCATGAAGCCCCAAGGACTAGACAAGGTGGTATGAGTTAAAGATAAAGCAAAAAAAAAAAAAAAAAAAAAGATAAAGCAAACCTGCACTGAATGCATCAGGAATGATTGACTGAAACTGAACTGGGGAACTCATTTGTTTATAGTCTAAAGAAGGAAGGAGTCCTGTTTTGGTAAGATAACCCTAAGTCTGGCTTCTGTTTTATTTTTGTTATGTATTTTTGTAACTTGGGGGCGGCGGGTGGGTGGGGGGGAGGTTTGTATGAGCAGGAGTGCAAAGGTCTTCTGGCAAAAACTCTTTTGTTAAAATCCAGAAAAACAAACAACTAACATTGATGTTTTGGAACAGCCCACAGGCTGCCCTGCTTTCAAACATTTTACCTTCCACTTATTTAAGGAAATGAACACACAAAGGCTTCCAGAATTGTATCTGACCCTGTGGAGGTCACTGCACCAGACCCACTGATTTCTGGCATAAGACATGCAGAGGGCTGGAGGATAGGAGGGAGGAAATGGCCATGCAGACTGATAAATACAAAACTGCCCACTCTCTTGACCCTCAGGCAGAAGGAAAACGAAATCCATCATTTGGGAGCTGGCAAAGGAAGCTTTACTTTGAGGAAAAAGTTCACATGGTACTTAAAACACACATTACATGGCCTTCCCTTGAGTCGGCAGAAATGAATAGTGCATACAGGAAGACTCAGACAGCTCACGGGAGAAAGAGGAAAGGGGTACAGGAGAAGCAATGGAAATTCTCCAAACATTCATATTATCTCAAAGCATCCGTTTCAAAACCTCTCTCTCTCCAAACCATCCAAGAAATGCTCAGATGTAAAATAACTTAGGTCTGGCCACTCTCTCTGATCATCAGGAGGTACCAATGACCATTCGTTCACTGACTCCCCGATGTGAACTGGTCGCCACATCTTCATCGGCGGGGTGTTTCGCAGAAAACATCGAGCAGGTGCGCTTTTATGTACCAAGAGTATAAATGAATGCATTTTTTACCTACTATCTTACCTGTACTGATTATTTTAGATGAAAGGGAAGCCAACAACAATTGCTCAATAACTGAAATGTAAATGTGAGAGCTGAGATCTTCCCTAATTTCAACAAGGCTGAACAAATCAACAAAGACCTGCACTCAGGAAAGGGGTGGCTGTTTTTAACAGCTCTTAGTCTAAAGGGGACGGTCCCTGCTAGGAAATGACACTTCTGTGTGGAACCAACTGCAGTACACATTAGACTCTTTACAGCCAGAGAACAACCCTCTCCAAACCTCTCCTCAAATGTGAAAGGCAGTAATATGTAGAGAATCTTCAAAAGACTGAGTCACCTGAATTACTCTAAGCATATATTTCTAAAGTAAAATTGCCAGGATATGGTTATGATTCATAAATTTCACTGAAGTCTCCTAGGAAACATCTATACAGAATAAATCTTTCAGCATTATAAAGAAGAATGTAGAAAAACCCTTCTTATATACATACCGTGAAAAAAACTAAGACTCACCTGGAATTTTATAGGAATCTTTTCACTCTTTCAGATTTCATAGTTAGCCTCAATTTCAGATCAAAACTCTTCACATGCATATAAATGTTTCCAAAAACAGCAGCACTTCAGACATCCAGCTCTCAACTGTCCAGAAACCCCAGTTCACTGAAACAGCCCTGAAACTAGACATTTAAGTGTCTGCATACATGAGCAGAATCCCAGAAAAGCCTCTGACGTGAAGAGTGAGCCTCTGACGTGAAGAGTGAGTAAGAGGCAGTATGCTTGTTAGGTAACTGTTTTTAGAGATGGCAAGTGATTGTCCAAGCCAGTGCCCACAGACACCCAGTCTAAAGGGATAAAGAACTAAGAGTCAGGGACTTCCCTGGTGGCACAGTGGATAAGACTCCACGCTCCCAGGGCAGGGGGCCTGGGTTCGATCCCTGGTCAGGGATCTAGATCCCACATGCATGCTACAACTAAGAGTTCACGTGCCACAACCAGGGAGACCACAAGCCACAACTAAGGAGCCTGCCTGCTGCAACTAAGACCCGGTGCAACCAAATAAATAAATAAATGTTTAAAAAAAAGAACTAAGAGTCAATATAATTGGTATAAAAGCACCAGGTAGCAGAGACAGCAGGTAACAGAAATAGAGATGGGGTGGTAGAAAAGAGATCCCGAGAGTACTGAAAAGTGAGGGTGGAAACTGTGCTGATGGGAAGAGAAATAGGGCAACAACTGATGAAGCTGGAACCATTCATGGCATCCCAACCCTTTACAGACATGAAGCCATTAGAAGGCATTATCTCTCTGTATTAAAGCAAGTAAATTACTCTTTACAGTCTGTTTCATGTTCAAAATAATTTTAAATGTTCAGAAGAAAAACAAATATGCTCTTCTCAGTTTAAGAATCTATTGTACCAGGCCAAACCCAGGTTGTTAAAAGGAGTGAACAAAGTCATCATATTCTTCAAGCAGGGACCAGGAGAGGGACTAAGAAACTTGGTGGTCAAGAGGAATATTTATATAATTGAGAAACAGAGCTAATCAGATCCAACACAAACACCCAGAGGGAAGAGCAAAGACGAAATTTCCTCTGATTTTCTCTTTGACTGTGGAGCATAAAAGAAATACAGATTTCCTGCAGGAAACAGAAGACGAATGATACTGATGGCCACTCTGTCTGACCCAGAGGAATACAATTTTTTAAAGGCGGACTGGACAACATCTAGCAGCAGCATAAGCAAAAGTAGTTGCAAAGAACTGCTATGGTCCACAATTCCAAAATTCCAAAAGCTCTGAAAACCAAAAATATATAAGTTTGGTAAAAACTCAATTAGTGATAAAACGTGATGTGAATTTACCTGAAGTTATGTATTAACTTTATCCAATGTGAACATTCATATAATATTATATGAATACAGGGTGCTGCTACTGGAGATGTTATATAATATGTGTTATATGCACTATATTAACTCCTTAAAATCTGAAAAATTCTGAAATATGAATGTATTTGGCCCCAAGAATTTCAGATACGTGTCTGTGGATCTGTACACGGCAAGATTACTTTAGGCTGCCAACAAGAATTTATGAAACAGTTTTTAATTTTTACCTAGATTCTTTCATTCAACCAACATTTTTAAAGCATTCACTATGTGCCTGAAACTGGGCTAGGTATTGTTGTATTTATTTCCAAAAGGCCTCAATTCTATGTTCGCCTTGTATGTAAAACAAGATCAGGAATAAGAATCACTATAGCTACAGAAATTATTAACAGAGTTCCATGTTCATAGGAAGGAGGAAGGAAGGAAGGAAGGGAGGAAGGGAGGGAGGGAGGAGGAAGGAAGGGAGGAGGGAGGAAGGAAGGGAGGGAGGAAGAAAGAAGGGAGGAAGGAAGGGAGGGATGGAGGGAGGAAGGAAGGAAGGGAGGGAGGGAGGGAGGGAGGGAGGAAGGAAGGGAGGGAGGAAGGAAGGGAGGAGGGAAGGGAGGGAGGAAGGAAGGAAGGAAGGGAGGAAGGGAGGGAGGAGGGAAGGGAGGGAGGAGAGAGAGGAAGGAACCCTGTCATATGCATAGGGCTGGGTGTGAGTAGAAAAAAAATTCAAGGAAGATGTGTTAGTTGATCGTATTGAGGGAGGG
Organism: Orcinus orca; assembly: GCF_937001465.1. Lineage (NCBI taxonomy): Eukaryota > Metazoa > Chordata > Mammalia > Artiodactyla > Delphinidae > Orcinus > Orcinus orca. Next base: position 89,226,840 of record NC_064562.1, read on the forward strand.
AGGGAGGGAGGGAAAGAGAGAAAGAACAGCACTATTGGCAGAATCTGACCTAATTATTCTGAGGCTCAGAACATCACTTGCAGGGAAGGAGTCATCCACAGACTGGTCCTGCCAACTGGAAATACCACTGTGATCCTTCAGTTCTTCCCCAACCACCTCCACCTTCTCTCCGCCACATGCCTCCTTTCCCCTAAGCTCCACGCCTTCACTTCAGCTTAAAACTTAACTTCTCAATTCTCAGCTTTCAACTAAGACTTCTCCCAGCTTGGGATGATCACAGCAGAGACCAGTATATATTAAAATGTATCTGTTTATAAGACTTATACACAGGGCTTCCCTGTGTATGGCGCAGTGGTTGAGAGTCCACCTGCCGATGCGGGGGACACGGGTTCGTGCCCCAGTTCGGAAGATCCCACATGCCGCGGAGCAGCTGGGCCCGTGAGCCATGGCCGCTGAGCCTGAGCGTCCGGAGCCTGTGCTCCGCAACGGGAGAGGCCACAACAGTGAGAGGCCCGCGTACCGCAAAAAAAGACTTATACACACATGCACGCACACACACACACACACACACAGAGGCTGTAAGCTTTGAGAAGGTAGGAACTTTGGACCTATTTGTCTAACATAGTGTCTGGTACATAGTGGCACCTTTAAAAAATGTTGGTTGACTATATGTCCATCAACAGATGAATGGATAAAGAAGATGTAGTACAGATACATAATGCAATACTTACTACTCAGCCTTAAAAAAGAATGAAATAATTTGCAGCAACACGGACAGACCTAGAGATCATCATACTAAGTGAAGTAAGTCAGACAGAGAAACAAATATCATATGATATCAGTTATACGTGAGTTCTAAAAAATGATACAAATGAACTTACTGACAAAACAGAAATAGACTCACAGACCTAGAAAACAAACTTACGGCTACCAAAGGGGAAAGTGGGGGGGAGGGATAAATTGGGAATTTTTGATTAACAGATACACAGTACCATATATAAAGTAGATAAACAACAAGGACCTATGGTATAGCACAGAGAACTATATTCAATATCTTGTAAGAACCTATAATGGAAAAGAATCTGAAAAAGAATAGATATGGATATAGATGTATAACTGAATCACTTTGCTGTATACCTGAAACACCGTAAATTAACTATACTTCAATTTTAAAAAAAAATTTTAAATTAAAATGTTGGTTGAATGAATAAAAGAACTTAAGTAAAAGTGAGATAGTGTCCCAGTAAACTTGATTACTCATTGCTTAACGAAATACTGTTTTTATTTTATACTTAATTCAACAACTGTGTCCAAAAAAATATCCTGAGTCCTGGTTCAAAGATTCTTATTGACTGTTTAAAGTAACCTTACCATAAACAGGTCCACACAGGGCCTTATTTGAAAGCCTTGGGGCCAGATACCTTTTCTATTTCAGAATTTTCCAGATATTAAAAAGTTAACACAGTACATATACCCTACATTACACAAGTGAATATGCTGGCCTGCTCTCAACAGTCTGCAATTCTGGTGGCTGATATCAGAAAAAGGGGGATGCCTGGAGAGGCAGTGCTAGACTCACCGTCTCCGCCAAAGCAGAAATCAAATGGAGTGCTGGAAGCTGATACTGAAAGCATAGTCCATGAACAAACACTAAACCAATAACGTTGACAGTGCCAAAAATAAAACTGATGATAACCGGCATTTCCTGAGCATATTCTGTGTGCCAGGCCTTGCGGTCAGAGCTTTATGTGCTCCGAATCATTGAATGCTCATACGATTCCATATATAGATACTAGTCTTACTCCCATTTTACAGATCAGGAAACTGAGGTCCAGAAAGGTGAAATAATGTGTGTACGCTTACTCAGCTAAGACACAGTGGACCCAGAGCATGATATTCATTAAAAGCTAATGGAATTAATGAATTTCCTATTCACTCATTCATACAGCATAGGCTAATCAGAAAAAGTAAGTGCAGTGGGAAGAATAGGAACTTCTGCAGTCCGTGACATGCCATGACGTGAATATGTGGCCATGAGGACAGGACTTGAACTCTATGACTCACCCCCTCCCCAGCATAAAGAGAGTGGCTGCCACTTACTGACTGACGGCAGCACTTCACATGACTTTTTTTTTACATTCACTGTATACTTATACGCCAGGCGCTATATATGTTCTATTTAATTCTCAGAAAAATCCAGTAATATAGACACTGTTATGAACCATTTTTTTTTTTTTTTTTTTTTTGCGGTACGCGGGCCTCTCACTGCCGCGGCCTCTCCCGCCGCGGAGCACAGGCTCCGGACGCGCAGGCCCAGCGGCCACGGCCCACGGGCCCAGCTACTCCGCGTCACGCGGGATCCTCCCGGACCGGGGCACGAACCGGTGTCCCCTGCATGTGCAGGCGGACTCTCAACCACTGCGCCACCAGGGAAGCCTGAACCTTATTTTTGACATGAGGAAACTGAAGCTTAGAGAGACTGGGTACTTGTTGGCTTTCCTTTCCCTTTCCCAGCTAAGGCTTCAGTCTAAACGAGAAAGAATAATGTGCATGTTTCTTTTCCTGGATGCAAGAGTTCTCTTCCCAAGTAGAACAGGTATCTGGAAGGGTCTTTTTAATTTAGATGTTTGTGTAACATTTTCCTGGCTTGTATCCTTCATGATGATGTCAGCCTTGAAACAGAAACTTATTCTCATCTAAAACCAAGTTAAAATCATCTCCCGATGCTTAAATTTCCTGAACACGATCATGCGTTCACATACTTGATGTTTGCAAAAATTACTGCCTCAGACTCAATTTAAAATATAAGCGAAATAAGTTGTGAAAGTTAACAACCAGTGTAACAGCTACAATTGGAAATCCTAGATTCAGTCAGCTGTAAAACAAACGTCTGACTTTTATATGTCTGATATAAAAGTTTTAGAAGAAAGTACAAGTGTCACATTCCAAGACATTTGTTACATCCACAGTGTCCTGCCTCAGGTGAATGAAGTGATCGCTTTCAGTCCTGAATGGCTGATGAAAATCGGTGGTTTTGTAGAGGTTTTGCTGAAGCAGGGACGTGCCTGAGCTTACTATTCCAGTCTATAACTCCAAGCAGACACCGCCTATCTCCATGTGTGTCCATGGTGTGCCTAGAGCAGATCAGGAAATCACAACAAGCTGGTCTGGGGGCACCCTAGGGACATCCCCCGCTTGGCTAACTCTACATCCTCTCTCCTTCAGGAAATTCTCTAGAAGCCCCCAACTTACCCATTCCTCCGCCTCTGCCAGCAGACCACCACCGTAATTTCTCACATCTCCTCCCACCTCCACTCCCAAATCAATACCCAAGTGCTCTCCTCAGAGCTCTGTGGGATTTTTTTTCTTACCCCAAGACAACAGACTTGTACTTAATACAAAGCATTTTTCAACTCATTCGCAAAATTCATTTTAACAGCCTCTTGATCGTGTTGGTGTGCGTCCCACCCAAAACCCTCTCCCAGGCCGCATGAAAGTCACGTTTCCATTTGTGGATGGCTGTAGTCAAAGCCAAAAGGCTTTCCCTTAAGCAATTACCCTTGGAAAGAAAAGTAATGACTTCAAGCCAGTTCATAAATTTGCCGAGTCTACTTCTTCATATCACACAGAGGGTTTCTGACGATGTTTATCACACACCCCATGAATGCTAGCCTTCAGAGCAGTCTCCTAGGAGGGCATTCACTTCCTGCATTGAGGCAGACATGGGTGACAGAGAATGCCATTTGAACTTTTCCATCAATCTGCTGGGACAACATGGGAAAAATCACAATCTTGCCACACCTTTGGCTTTTTAACTCCAAATTGGTGATTCATCTACCATTTTCTTGTTTTATTTTATTTATTTATTTTTTTTTGCGGTACGCGGGCCTCTCACTGCTGTGGCCTCTCCTGTTGCGGAGCACAGGCTCTGGACGCGCAGGCTCAGCGGCCATGGCTCACGGGCCCAGCCGCTCTGCGGCATGTGGGATCCTCCCGGACCGGGGCACGAACCCGTGTCCCCTGCATCGGCAGGCGGACCCTCAACCTCTGCGCCACCAGGGAAGCCCCCTTGTTTTAATTTTGAAGCCACTTTCTGTTTCTGAAAAAACTATCGAGTGATTTCCTCCATTTTTTTCAAGAAAAGTGTCCTCAGATTTTTTGTTTTTAAAAATTAATATTAAAACAACGTAATGCTGACTGTTCAGGCAATGTCCAAGGAGAAATTCAAGTATATTTGCGAATGACAGCATCAGGAAAAGTCTATAACCTCCTTTGAAAAGGGAAAATGCTCATGTGATGTACACATTTCTAGTTCATTTTTTTAACTGTATTCTTTTATAGTTTTGTCTCAAGGGAGAGTTTGACTGTAATATTGGAAATATCATTTTCAGTGTTATGCTTTTCACCCTCATTATGAAATTAGGAGGCAGATACGAAAAGACCAGTGGCATACTAAAAAAAAATCAACAAAGTAACATCAGGAATCATTTCAAAATAACCACTATGAACCTCAGTTTCCCAATATGTAAATCAGAGTTAACAGCACAACTACTAATGTGCTATTTTATTACAATAACCTTAAATATCCTAATATGCTACTTTCTGAGTTTATGTTTTAAAATCATAACCAATAACAGTTCAGCACGAGAAAAAGTAGAAAGATTACTAGACTTAGAATCAAGAGATTCACGTTGGGTTCCAGGCCTGCAAATGTGCTTACTCAAGCCAGCAATGTGATGTCTGGATCTCCATCTCCCCCCACATAAAGTCTTGGTTCAGGCCCAGGCACTACTCAAAGGGGCTTATAGATATTAACTGTATCCTCACATCACTCCTCAGAGATGTGTACTATGAGCCTCACTTTACAATGAGGAACCAAGTCACAGAGTAGTTAAAGAAGTCAACCAACATCTCACAGCTAATCATCGAACCTGGCTTCAACCCCAGGAAGTCCAGAATCACAGCATCAATAGCCTTTACTGATGCTCTGCCACGCTACCGGGGAAACCATCCCTGGACTGACCCTAAGAACCACCAGGGTCATTGTTGTAAGGCCCAACGATCCAGGTCAAGGTGTGAACATGAATACTATACAAATAGAAGCATTAGTTATTCTTGTATTACTTCAGTAAACCTGGAGTGCAGCTTGTGACATAAACTCTACAACAGTTACGTCTCGTAAGAATAAATTCAGATTGGCCCACGTACAGTAAAATGTGCTTTCTACAGCATTCTTGCTGAGCAATCTCTGTCATCTAGCACTTGGCACACACAAGGTAACACCTGCCGTCAAATCTCCCCAAGCCAAAGCCATGTCTTCCACGCTCTGCGCCGCAGACCTTGGGAATTTCAGTGGAGGACCTGCCAAGAGTTGAGCAGAGCCCATCTCAGGAGCCTCCTGAGGCGGGCGTGTGGACCCTGCCTTCAAGGTTTCCTCAGGGAGGAGGAATCAAGTTAAGTAAAACGAAGGTTGTGGCCCCTATGGTGAAGTCCTATGCCCAACTCACTATCAAATAACTAAGTTGTAGCCAACTCTTGAAATAAAGTTGGCAAATAATGGAAGGAAATCGACTCCTCCAGTGATCTCAAGAAGCCAGCCTGGATTCCGGCATCATCCTTTTCAGTCCTACTCTGTAAATCTGAAGCACGGCTCCAGCAGACCTTTTATTCTGGCCTCGACTGCCAACAGATTTTTATATAGATGACATGGTGATTCATTCAACTGACAGACATGCAAAACTGTGGTACAGGGGGAGATTTTTTTGAAGCCCTACTATTAGTATAATTTAAGGTTTTTATGCCCCACAGCACTATGCTGGGCATTCTTGCAAGTTACTTCAGTTAATCCCAACCAACTTAACAGATAAGTATCATCCTGTCCCATCTGCCACCATTTACACCAGGGAAAAATGAAGTTCCCAGGTCTAGCCAACAGTCCCCCCCCCATAACTTCTCATCATTCAGGTCTCAACTGAAAGGTCAGCTCCACAGAGAAGCACTCCCAGAGCACCCATTCGAAAGCAACATTTCCCCTTCCACTTCTCAGCCCCCTCTTCATCCCATGATCTTGTTTAGTTTCATTTACAGTGCTTAATACTATCTGAAATTCTTATTTATTTATTGTCTGTCCCCAGTAGAATGTCAGTTTCTGAGAGCAAGTGAACTTGTTTGTCTGGTTCAGAGCTCCATTGCCAATAATAAAGTGTGGTATATTTCCAACGCCAATAACAATGCCTGTCAAAGAATAGGCACCTGGGCCTCCCTGGTGGCGCAGTGGTTGAGAGTCCGCTTGCTGATGCGGGGGACGCGGGTTCGTGCCCCGGCCCAGGAAGATCCCACATGCCACGGAGCGGCTGGGCCCGTGAGCCATGGCCACTGAGCCTGCGCGTCCATAGCCTGTGCTCCGCAACGGAAGAGGCCACAACGGTGAGAGGCCCGCGTACCGCAAAAAAAAAAAAAGAATAGGCACCTAAGTACGAGAGGAAGGAAGGGAGGGAGGAAGGAAGGAAGGAAGGAGGGGGGGGAGAGGCGGAGGGAGGAAAGGAAGGAGGGAAGGAAGGAGGGAGGGAGGGAGGGAGGGAGGAAGGAAGGGGGGAGGGAGGAAGGAAGGGGGGAGGGAGGGAGGAAGCCTCGGGGAGGGAGGAAGGGAGGGAGGGAGGAAGGGAGGGAGGGAGGAAGGGAGGGAGGGAGGAAGGAAGGGGGAAGGAAGAGAGGGAGGGAGGGAGGAAGGAGGGAGGGAGGAAGGAGGGAGGAAGGAAATACCTCCATAAGTTTTAAAGGGAGAAAGGCTTATTTTAGACATTAGAGAGAAAGAACTTTGTGGCTTAGAAATGATGTCAAATTCTGAGATGCACTACTAAAGGAAGTTGTGAAGTAACTGGAGATTCAGAGGTGAATTAAGCACTGTCTTTCTGAAAAAAAATGTTAGTGCAATCTTTTGAGAAATGTCAGTGACTTTAAATTCCAGGGCCATTCGACCTTTCAGACACCTTCATCTTCTCACTGCTGACATTCAAAACCTCTGAAGAAGATACATGTGTGTTCTCTGGTTGATTACTCTTCATTATTGTCCCTTCCCCAACACACACACACACACACACACACATGCCCTGTCAGCCCCCTAAAAGCTGAGTTAACGCGGTTTCACGGTCACAAGCAGCATTCTAAAATTGGAATCTGGCTGCACGACCACACACACTAGCCCTGGAACTCAGCAAACATCTGGACCAGTGAGTGTGAGAAAGTTCTGTGGTAACAAAAGTCTCTGAGGCAACAGTGAGAGTTGGAATCCCACAGGCAACAAGGGGCAGGTGCCTACGAGGCTTGCCAACCAGGTGACAGGGCTGCAGACTCCCTGCCCCAGTGTGGCTCTGGGAAGCCGGGCGACTTCACTGGCACATACACACTTGGCGATGGACTCCTCAAGCAACCCTGCACAGTTTCATAGTCTACACCAGCACGGGGGCGACCAGAGGATTCCTACGCCAGCTGCTCAAATAGCGGCTCACCCAGGTTGAGGAACTCCTCATACCTGGGTGAATGGAAAAGGCCGATTTAATTAACTTTTACAACTTCCCTGTAATCTAGCATAGAGTCGTTGGCTATATTAAATTTTTGAAAGTTAGAGACTTTGCTCCCTAATGGAAAAGAAGCATTTGCCGGCTAGAAGGTTGTATTCTTTTTCACAGTCACTGAGGTTTCATACTATATTATTTATTAGCTAAAGCTTCACTCACCCTCACAAATATGGCAAATGAGAATCAAATGCAAGTGCATTGCTGAGATCCAGGAGATGAAGAAAATGGTGGGCAGGAAGGAAGAAATCTGGGGTATCTTTTGTTTTGAATAAGAAAACAAAAGTTTCTTTCATTGAAAACTATCCTTTACTGCTTTATTTTATTGACTATAAAATAATACTTGCTCACTTAAAAAAAAAATACAAATGGAAAAGTACGCTACAGAGAGCAAAAGCTTCCCCATAAATTCAGTCCCCAGAGACAACCACTGTTAATTTTTAGTGGATGATCTATCGGGGTGTTTCTTCTCTGCTTAATAAATATATATAACACTCTGCATACTGCTCTCTGACCTGCTTTTCATCCATGTCCAAAATGTTCTGTACCTCTTTCTACGCTAGTCAATGTAACTCTACCTCCTCTGTAAATTGAGGATAACGGCATCCAGATTTGATAGGGACGTTGTAAGGATTAAAAGAGATATTTGTTAAATGCTTAGACTAGGACCTGGTACATGACAAAAATGCCAATAAGTATTATTACCAGCTGCCCAGTATTAAATGTTATAACAGCGTTAGTTATTTAGCAAATGCCCTAGTGATAAAAGTTTATACTTCTCACTATTATAAACTACCACAATAAAGATTATAGCTTAGGTTTCAATATTATGACTTTTTTATTTTCTTCTACTGCCCAACATTTTCCAACATACGTAAACTATTCACATTCGTTCATCTGAGCTCACATCAATGATCTGTAGGAGACAAATCAGGTGTGACGCTCATTTGAGAGACAAGGAAATTGTGGATTTAAAAAAGTGAGTCAGTGGCTCAAGACCACCCAGCAAGGAAGCCTGAAGTCATGCCTTGATTCTTGCCATGTAATCATTCGACATGTGTTTACTAAGTCGGTATTCGGCGCCAGGCTCTCTTCTGGGCACTGGGAACATAAAAATACATAAAACACCCTCAAAGAACTCAGAGTCTCATGGGTAGGCAACTACTATTTTTTTAAATAACCATATGGTATTCCAAGCATAAGAGTGGCATGTACACAAATAGCAATACCAGACGTAGACAAAGAAAGCAATGACTAACTAGAGCCATAGAAGTAGCAAAAGAGCTGGTGATAATTCCAAAATCTGTCCTCCAAAACTGAAGACAGATGCATGGGCAAGGGTGGTTTCAGACTTCTGACTTCCAGTCCTGGTCTTTTTCTACTGCAACATGCTATTTCATACACTCAAAGCATTTAGATCATTTATGCCAGCAAAAAAAAAATCATATGCACATTACTGCCACCAAAGTTCTCGTCAAGGGGGGGGAAGGGGACAAGAGAGGGGATGGAAAGCTTAAATAATTAATTGGATGTTTAAAAAAAATCATTATCGGGCTTCCCTGGTGGCGCAATGGTTAAGAATCCGCCTGCCAGTGCAGGAGACACGGGTTCGAGCCCTGGTCCGGGAAGATCCCACATGCCGCGGAGCAACTAAGCCTGTGAGCCACAACTACAGAGCCTGTGCCCTAGAGCCTTTGAGCCACAGCTACTGAAGCCCGGGCGCCTAGAGCCCGTGCTCCACAACAAGAGAAGCCACCGCAATGAGAAGCCCATGCACAGCAATGAAGACCCAACGCAGCCAAAAATAGATAAATTTATTTTTTAAAAAAATCATTATCACGTCACCTCCCAATAACAAACCGTGAAGACATACTACTGGCATCTCTGCGTTGCTTTAAAGGGCACTAAGACAAAAATAAATATGTCCTACAACATCAGTAACAACAACAGGCATGAATCCCTCTCCATTTTGAGGAAGGTACTATAAATTCAAGATGCTAAGAGTGGTAACTTTATTACTTATTTCTTCATTATTATTAACTGAAGCTAGCCTTTCTTGAGCACTCACAATATGCTAGGCTAAAGCCTTTATATTCATCATCTCATTCATCACAACATCTCTATGAAACAGGTATTACCCTATCCCCATTGTATACATGGGGGAAATGAGGTTGAGAGAGATTAAACAACTAGTAAGTGGCAGGACCAAGATTCAAACTCAGATTTGATTTCAAATCCCATGCTCCTAATCATTCTATTATGCTTGCTTTCCATTCTATCAATAACACTTGCTTTTTTGAATATTTTGAGTATAATATGTGCACAACACTCTTTAAAAGCGTTGAATGATTTTATTTTTTAGATATTAAGAGCCACCTGTGAGATTTACGTTGTTTTAAAGAACAAATTTAGGAAACTTTATCATCATGGCTGGCTGACATCTGAATTTGAAACTGGCCCCTTTTACTGCATTTCATTCTCCGGAAATTAGACAATCAGGACCCACATCAAACAAAGGCTTCCGTGATGATTAGTTGACACAGCAACATAATGCACAATTTTACATCAGGTTCCAGGTCCAACATAATTTATGTTCATAACAAAAATGGCAGTCACCCAGTATCTGTCATACGGAATTATGGGCTTGGCTGTGGCCAAGTCAAAGCACATTAGCCTAGTGTGTCTAAACATCTGACTCTAATCACTACAGTGAGGATCAAATCAGGCATTTGAGGCTTATAACTGTATTTCACTGAGTGTGGGAAGTTGAGAGGAAAATAGTTTTCAGGGAGGGGATGTTGGGGTGATTTTTTTTTTAATTTTAAATCATCAACGGTCAGTAGGATGTGAGTTGTCTCTTCCGCCCCATCTACTTTCCTCACGGTAAGAATTCAGCTATGTTCAATGTTGTCCGGCCAAGAAGATCGGGCAGAAGACAGAGGAGAAGATTCTGTGGGGGTCTTATCGTCAGCCATCATCTTACCCATTGTTCTGTATCATCCACACACACCCTCTTCCTGCCTCCCTGATCCCGTTAATATGAATAACAGAGCATCATTTAGATTTTTATCCACTCCCAGATATTTGGGGGAATGAGGTATAATAAATCTGTAATCTAATCCTTCCTCCTATAAATATAAAGAACTAAAGTTTAAACTAAATATATTTATCATCCTCTAATGATATTTCCCATTCTACCAGGAAGTATGGAGGCATGACTCCACCACCCCTTACTCTCAAGGTCTGCATCGAAATCCTGCACCAGCTACCCCGGTCTATTAATCCTCCGTCATCCATCTCCTCCCTGACGACTTCCTTTTTATAAACCACAGCAACCTCTGCTAGTCTTTTTTTTTTTTTTTTAACACATTTATCCTCCTCCTCCTTGAGGTCAGCTTTCAATTAACCACTCCACAACAAAAATCACAACCATGCTAAATAAATATTCGTAGCCACAGGATAAATGGGGTGCGATGTTAGTGTCTCATCATTTCTCCTGGTGTTTATGTTAACATCTTTGCTATTTTCTTAAAAGTTAAATCATAGAGGGCATCCTCCCGGCCCCGCAAAGTTTCAAACCATTTAGCCAGATAATAACCTCCAGGAAGATCCCTTAAACATACAAAAGCTCTGCTTTTTTCTTTTTTACTTATTAAGTCTACATGCTGCATATATAAAATGGTTCTTGATGATGTTTTATAAGAGAAAGAAGACTCAGCAGAAAACAATGTCATAAGGAAAAACTTAAGACAACTTATAGATCAGTATATAAAGAAAGAAGAAGGGAATTAATCAAGTACAATTTATCAAGTACATTTATCAAGTACTAGATGCTGTTATATACATGATTTCAGTTAATCTCAGAGGTGGTAGGTAAGCTCACCCCCCCAACACCTTGCAGGCTAGGTATGGGGCTCTCCAAACTTGAAGCTCCAGCCAGGTCCAGTAACTTACTCAGGTTACAAAGCTGGTAAGCCCGGAGTTGTACTAAACCTCTTTTTAAAATCCAGAGTCAACTATACCATACTGGCCCCCAAGATGAACACCTTCTCTTTCCATTATTTTTGTCTTGACGTAGTGGATCCTTCTCACCATCTGTTTGGTCAGAAGGCAAAGGTCAAGTGTACCTGAAGCCAGAATGATATGTGTTTCAGTCCTGGCTCTGTCCTTACTCCTCTAGCCTCTTGGTCAACCCGTTTAACCTTCTAAGGCTCATTCCTCCTCTCTAAAGCACGATTCCAATATGTGACAGTATGAGAATATAATGCAAAAAAACTTTTCCCTTTCCAATGCATCTGTCTTTCTCATATACATGCATACATATATAAACTGACCCAATTACCACATTCTTTTTTTAATACTGCCCTAAATATTAATATTTTAGAGTTTCCCATTTTACCTCTAGTTCCCACTATGACTATAAAACATCAGGTCACTTAGTATCCTTAAGTAACCTCTATAGATACTGGGACCCCCTAAAAGTCTTCAAATATGAAAAATGAAGGAAAAATAGGAGCAGCTATCAAATACCTTCAGTACGTAATTATATTTCATTTACTAATTATCTTCTAACTTTCAACTGGACCCTTTCTTAGACACAATTAAAAATATTTGGTGGCATGAGGCATGAGAAAACGAAGCTGCATATAAATTCTTCAATTTGTACCTAATAAATCGCTGCTCAACTGTACCAACTCCAATGCATGACTGTGAGGATGAGAGCTGTGGATTGCAGCCTCCAGGAAGAAAACATTTTTTTTAAGAACTTAATTTAAATGAGACATAGTGGGACATAGCTAATAGCCTCTGCTATTGGAGTTGTTGTTTTTTTTAACTTCTTTATTGGAGTATAATTGCTTTACAATGCTGTGTTAGTTTCTGCTGTATAACACAGTGAATCAGCTATACATATACATATATCCCCATATCCCCTCCCTCTTGCGTCTCCCTCCCACCCTCCTTATCCCACCCCTCTAGGTGGTCACAAAGCACTGAGCTGATCTCCCTGTGCCATGCAGCTACTTCCCACTAGCTATCTATTTTACATTTGGTAGTGTATATATGTCAATGCTACTCTCTCACTTCGTCCCAGCTTACCCTTCCCCCTCCCCATGTCCTCAAGTTCATTCTTGACATCTGTGTCTTTATTCCTGTCCTGCCCCTAGGTTCATCAGAACCATTTTTTTTTAGATTCCATATATATGTGTTAGCATACGGTATTTGTTTTTCTCTTTCTGACTTACTTCACTCTGTATGACAGACTCTAGGTCCACCCACCTCACTACAAATAACTCAGTTTTGTTCCTTTTTATGGCTGAGTAATATTCCACTGTATATATGTGCCACATCTTCTTTATCCATTCATCTGTCGATGGACACTTAGACTGCTTCCATGTCCTGGCTATCGTAAATAGAGCTGCAATGAACATTGTGGTACATGACTCTTCTTGAATTATGGTTTTCTCAGGGTATATGCCCAGTAGTGGGATTGCTGGGTCACATGGTAGTTCTATTTTTAGTTTTTTAAGGAACCTCCATACTGTTCTCCATAGTGGCTGTATCAATTTACATTCCCACCAACAGTGCAAGAGGGTATGGATTTTGTTTTTATGATGATGTTTTTATGTTTTATGATTATGTCATTTAGTTTAAAAAAAATGCACATTCTCTGCAATCTTTTTTTTGTTTATTTTTGTTGTGTTTTAGTTTGCTTTTTTTCTCTGCAGTTGATTTTAAACAGGCATTTTTGACCTGTGTCAGCACTATCCTTTCTTTCTGTAGGAGCTGAGTGCATTGGCAAGTGATGGACTGAAGAAGAGGGTGGTGAAAGCGTCAACCAGGCAATGAATCGCATCAGGGCCAAACCAGAGAGAGAGGAAAACATGAGGTCTGAAGATCTCTTAAACCTTCCGGGAAACTCACTGCGAAAATGTAAAACAGCAACACAGTAATTTTGGGCTGAGAAGTTTTGATGACAACTTTGGCCATGATGAGTTAAAATGCCATGCGAGCAAAGGAATGGGTTATATATATAAAGGATTGTGTGCAAATTCTTATTCCTCTATTATTCCAACTATAAAATTGAGTAATTTAAGAAAATGGGCTCTGGAGCCAGTCTACCTGGGTTGAAATCTCAGCCTGAGTATGTTCTAAATACATTTATAAGTTCAGGCCAATCGACCCTTGTGTACTTGCATAACATTCTCTATATCAGAGGAGTGTTCTAAGGATTAAGTGAATGAATATGTGTAAAGTATATAGAAGACTGCCTGGTACAGGGAAGGCTACATGCTAATGTTGTATTACCACTTCATATCATCATCGTTATCATTATTATGTAATGTAAAATCTTTCCTAAGTTCACAGAATTTTAACTGACACCAGAGTTTAAAACACACGCACACACACACGTTTCCTCAATGAATATCCAACTTGAGAGAGAAAGATGAGAAACAGACACATCAGATTGGCTATTTGCACATGTAGCTATGAACTGAAATAGTCAATAGAAGCTGAACACTGCAGAGAATAACGTCATTTCTAACCCTAGGATGGCACAGAGTAAAGAGAAAAGGATTCCCAGGTTCCTGGCTGTGTGGCTATGATAAGTCATTAACTTTGAGGAACGGTTTCCTTTCTCATCTATAAAAAAATACCTACTGTTTATTCTACCTGGAACATTCCCTCCATTTTCTCACACCCAACCTTCTTTCACCAGATCTTATAGATCTTATTTTAAATCTTGCAGCCTCTGGCCCTCTCTGACCCCTAAGGTTAACTAGGTCTCCATGCTGTACAGTCCCATGGCATTTCTCTACTATGTCCCAAGTGCCTAGATCTGTACCTGGCACCGAGTTGACTCTCAATAAATATTGGGTGGATGGATGGATGGATGGATAAAAGGATGAGATACCTTTCTTCCCTCTTAAGACCAAGTGAGACATCTAGGTAAAAATGCACACCATTAAAATGCTTTACAGGGCTTCCCTGGTGGCGCAGTGGTTGAGAGTCTGCCTGCCAATGCAGGGGACACGGGTTCGTGCCCCGGTCCGGGAAGATCCCACATGCCGCAGAGCAGCTGGGCCCGTGAGCCATGGCCGCTGAGCCTGCGCGTCTGGAGCCTGTGCTCCGCAACGGGAGAGGCCACAACAGTGAGAGACCTGCGTACCGCAAAAAAAAAAAAAAGTGCTTTACAAATGTAGGCTATTACGCAGGGTTGAGTTTGAGAAGACTGAGAGTCTTAAATGGAGCCTAACAGAAAGGAAAAAAAAACCCTGATGATGGTGAAGAGTTTCTTGGGCTGTACAGACATCTACAAAGACAATGGGCAAGACTGCAGAATGGAGTTAGTTTGCCTGACCCTGGGACCAGGAAAGTGAGATGGAAAGACAAGGTGGTACCACTGACCCAAGGAGACAAGCTCTGTGGTACAGGGAAGTCAACTAGAACAAAAAGTCAAGCAGGCATCGTACATCCTCCATGGGAGTCTAGAGATCACACCTAAGGTGACTGTGAACTTGGGAGAGGAAAAATTCCATCTTTATTTCTGAAATTTAATATTTACCATTTCCTTTACAAACCACAGCAGTAGCAGAATCTGTGACCAAAGGAAATCAGGGATTTTTGATTTTTGGTCACATTATAACTGAAGAGATCAAAAACATCTTTAACTATCATCAATATTTTAAAATTAAGGTACTTCTTAGAGCCACCACTGAATCTTGTCATTTAGTTTAAAAAAAACATATATTACTATATCATAAATTTAATATTTTCACAATTTATTCCAACATAACTGGCTTCCTTTGTACCATGTACCTATCTTATCTGATACACTTAAGACATTATTCTGAGAGAGGATCCACAGGCTTCACCAGACAATCAAGGGGCCCAGAGCACAAAAATAGGTTAAAAGCCCTTGGCTATAAGAAGGGTCCTATATAACACAGAGAAACCAACAGCGCTTTTTTAAAAATGCTTGTGATCCAACAAAAAGATGATAGTAATTCTCTTGAGTTTTGCATTAAGTATGGAAAAAATCAAAAGAACTGCTCACTAATCCAGGGATGAGCTGACTAACACCAAATCAGGCTAATGAACCAATTATGTAGCAGAAACAGAAGCACATAACTTAACCCCCAAATGTCTGGGGCCCAAATACTTCTCACTGAATCTCAAGAATGAGGGAGGGAGCTGCTGGCCATGATTGACAACATGGGGGAGGAGTGCTGTTTGTCAGGGAAAACAAGGAGTTCTATTTTTCATCACATTTTATTTAAGGGCACCCAAGCAGAGCCATCGTAACCAGGTTGAGACGTAATGTTTTGAGAGCGGATTCTTCAGGGGAAGGCAAAGAAGGACCACTGATAAAAGCAACTGTAATGGGAACAGGAAGAAATCTTTCCTTCCTGCAGCACCAGTAGCACAGGCCCTAGTGGAAGAGTAGAAGTGAACTGAGATGAGTGTACATTTTAACTGAACCAGAAGAAGCTGCCGTGAAAATGTGAAGACTGAGTTAATCAAGACAGGAGAGCAGAATCAAATATTGTGTAAGATGCAATCTACAGGCCCGAGGAATGCTAAGCACAGCCTCCCGGGAAAGTATAAGGTACGAACTGGGCCTTGAATCACCACCTCCCTTGTTTATGGAAGGCAAGACAGTCAAAATGCATCCGTCCTCTGAGGCTACACGGCTAAAATCAGCTCTGACTTTTTTTCCTGCGCTTTCATTCAGAATCTGATGGATTTTTTTCCGGTTTACATAAAAGGATTTTGGTAGCATAAGCTATAAAGCCCTTCTATGACTCCATTTTTAGGAATTCCTAATGCAATACTTTCTTAGCTATTCTAAAGCAGATTAGAGAGACACCTTTAAGATTTTTTTCTCTTTCATTTTTAAAGAATTTAAATCAAAATGATTTAAGGAATCATTAAAGCCTTGAGGAAAGGCTTTAATTAAAAGGACCAGAATTTCCAGTTAAGAAATAAGTAAGTCCTGGGGATGTAATGCACAGCATAAGGAATACAGTCACTAATATTGTAATAACTTTGTATGGTGACACATGGTAACTAGACTTGGTAGTAATCATTTCAAATGTATAAAAAATATCTAATCACTTGCTGTACACCTGAAGCTAACATAATGTTGTAAGTCAACTATACTTCAAATTTTTTTTAACATTTATTTATTTTTAATTTATTTGGCTGCACCGGGTCTTAGTTGCGGCATGCAAGATCTTCGTTGCAGCATGCAGGATCTTTTAGTTGCGGCATGCGGGCTCTTAGTTGCGGCATGTGGGATCTAGTTCCCT
Source organism: Orcinus orca (assembly GCF_937001465.1). Lineage (NCBI taxonomy): Eukaryota > Metazoa > Chordata > Mammalia > Artiodactyla > Delphinidae > Orcinus > Orcinus orca. The sequence continues at coordinate 89,243,725 of NC_064562.1, forward strand.
GACCAGGGGTCAAACCCCTGCATTGGGAGCACAGAGTCTTAGCCACTGGAACACCAGGGAAGTCCCTAGTCAACTATACCTCAATATTTTAAAAAGAAAAAAAGAAAGGTAAGTAAAATCCAGGATAAAGCCTTGTTGAATTTCAGGATAAACAATTGCACACAAACTTGATAATGTTCAGAATAGTAAAAGAACACTACCAGAAAAGAGCGAATAAAGTTGGCTATTACTCAGCTCAATCAACTTGTAACAAGAAAACTAATTTAGCACTGGCCCTTTTGCTTGGAATGAGTAAACAGGGCAACTTGCACTCTGTTTCAAATTACAATGCAGCTGTAAAATTTGGCAACATTACTGGAGTAAAAGAGCCAAAAATGGACTTCTAAAGAATTAACACAATGTTACTGTATGTGACATCATGTATAGGAACCCCCCATAAGTTAATTTCAACACAATTTCTGAATAAAGACTGGACCAGTTTACAGCTATCAAATCGTTACCCTTCCTCATTTAGGTACAAATGACAGCTTTTTAGTTATATCAAGGATACCTAAATTTAAAAAAAATCAAATCAGTTAATATTTACCCACCACCAAGCTATTACTGGTGGTCACTGGATACATTTTTTGACTTACCTAAATGGTGTACTGTTCAAGTTTAAAATGTTGTAATGGAATAGTCCACTAGTTGGATTAACCCCCCTGATGCTCTAGGCCCAGAGGAGCCTCAAGGAATGTTGTTTGCTGAACATTTCCTAATGAACTCACTCAAAACTCAAGCCACTGACTTCAAGTGCTCATGGGTAATAATGAGTCACATGTTATTGCTTACAAACAATGTTTTTTTAGATTTGTCATGAAAAATAAGCCAAGCCCTGGCATCACTATAGGAATAAGCAGTCATATCATAGAATCTCAAGGCAAGTTTCCAAGCTTAGGTAATAAAAAAAAGTCCCCAAAAGGAACCAAGCACACTCTCCCACAATGACCTATACAACCCATGCACTGACCAGGTCAGAGCTAGTAAATGTCACAAAATACTTTTAATCAGGATACAGATGCCAACAAATTATTTGGGGTCATTGGTTCCTGCAGCAAAAGTGAAAAGCCTTAATTCCAAGACTGAATTGCTGATCATCCCTGGAATTTATCAGAAACATCGGAACCAATTTAAGTGCTAGAAGATTCCACAGCAATCACTGTTGGGGTCAATAATTGTTCCATCTTGGAAGCTTACCCTCAGTATAGTCCGAATGAACTCTCAAAAGTTCAAACCCTCACAGATGTTTTAAAAAGGCCTGAACCACCTTCTTAGAGCCACCACTGAATCTTGTCATTTAGTTTAAAAAAAACATATATTACTATATCATAAATTTAATATTTTCACAATTTATTCCAACATAACTGTTGCAGGTGAAAGCAGCACCTGTTGATTCGACCACTATTTTTGATTCCATAAAATCACACAAGAAACAACCCTACTTAGTTTTTATTTCTCATCCATTCTCTACTTTCGCTCAGGGAAAACAGACACTATGCACTTGGAAAACCCAACTATCTTAACATGAGAATGTGCATATTCTGAGTGCCAGCAGGGAAGTACTGGCTGTGAGAATTTGGATGAGTTCTTGACTATTCTGAGTCTCAGTTTCCTCATCTATGAAATGGGATAGTAATAGGTGTTGTGCAGCTTGTTGCAAGCGCAAAAACACGCACAGTTGTCGTGTTATACTCGCAGTAAATCAGAGAAATCCAACTACACAGATTCCACACAGGGAGTTCTCATGAGGGTATCTTAGGATGAGCCTTATACTGCACTGAATAGGATGCTGGCATTAAAGGGTATCCCCTTTTCACAAAATTGACCCCTCAATGCAAATCAGCTATTAATTCATTCAACAAATATGTACCGATCATTCTTCCAGGCCCTGGGATACAGCAGTGAAGGAAAGCAGCGAAATCCCTGGAGTTAACATTCTAAAGCTCAACTGAGAAAGAGTTAAGGACATTAAGGTGTTTTTAAGGATAATTTTCATACATACATTTTCACCTTATTTACTGACTTTAAGTTTAATCTCTGTGCAAGATGAGACTTGAAAGTGAATTTAAAATATCATAGATGCTTGAGGACATCATAGATGCTTAATAAATATTACTCAAAGTAATTATTTTTATATGCTGTCACTATGGAAATAAAGAGGCACTTGATCAAGGCCAATACATTAAATACTGAGACAAGTGCCCTTCATTTCTATGATGCTTTACAGTTTACTGTTTTCATATATATATTCTCTCATTTGCATGTTCCAGCAATCTGCGGAGATACATAATGTTTCTATTTTATTGTTGAAGAAATAAGGGGCCAAGTGACTTATGTAGCAACATAGCTAGTAAATACTAAAAATTTAACCCCTAAAATTGCTCTATTTTTGAAAAGGGGTCAGGGGTAGGAGAAACGGCAACTTTGACTCAAATGAAAGTAACTCAGTGACTATCTGTGGTCTTTTCACTGCAGAGACTAACCAACACTGATGTGCATGGGAGGAACTCAAAAGACAGGTCTTGTGGCTGTAAGCATCTAGAGTATGGTTCACCTTAGACCACGGGGGTCCACAGCCTAGCTCCACTACTCACTAGCTGTACTATGGGTGTGATATGTTACTGGCCAATGCCTGAGCTTCCTCATCTGAAAAACAAGAAAACTAAGACCAACTTAATGTGTTGCTGTCAGGATTAAATGAGTTACTATGAATACTTGGAACAGACTGAGAACACTGCCTCGTACCAAGCAGCACTCGATAAATCATAACATGAAATTTATACACACATACATGCACATACATACACGCAAGTTGTTAGCCACCTTCACAGATATTATTAATCCTCAGAATAACACTGAGCAAAACATAACATTATCCCAACTATTAAACTTGTACCAAAGGCTCAAAGCCATATTGTGGCCAGCTCAAGGTCACAGCCAATATGTGATAGAGCCTGGACAAGAGCCCAACTCTTACTCCAAATCCTACCCTTTCCACAAGTATTTCTGTGTTCCGAAGAACATTTCACAGACTGACAGCTTTAAGAAAATCAGATATTCTTCTTTCTGTGCTGCAGCCAGCCATCTTTGTTCAACCCTTCTCTGACCTCGGCAGCCCAGAGAGCCTTTAATTTTCCTTGGCTCCTTTAAGCCCTCACGCCACTGTCCACTTGCCTCTCGTTCAATTCACTGCCTTGTATTAACACACCTGCCAGGTACTCATTCCTCACCCCTTCAACCTGATATTTTGAGCACCAGTTATGGGTGAGGCACTGAGCAAGGTGAGGTCTGAAATAAGGCGAGGCCAATAACTGTATATATAAATAGTTCCTGGGTATTTTGCTTCCAGGAACTCTTTCTAATGACACGCACAAAACTAAGCCCAGCAGGGCTTCCCTGGTGGCACAGTGGTTAAGAAGAATCAGCCTGCCAATGCAAGGGACACAGGATTGAGCCCGGGACGGGGAAGATCCCACATGCCGCGGAGCAGCTAAGCCCATGCGCCACAACTACTGAGCCTGAGCTCTAGAGCCCGCGAGCCACAACAACTGAGGCCTGCGCACCTAGAGCCCGTGCTCCACAACAAGAGAAGCCATGACAATGAGAAGCCTGTGCATTGCATTGAAGAGTAGCCCCCGCTCGCGGCAACTAGAGAAAGCCCACGCACAGCAACGAAGACCCAACACAGCCAAAAAATAAATAAATATAATTAATTAATTAATTAAAAAAAAAAACTAAGCCCAGCAATGTGAACTTAGTAGATCTGTTGAGCAACAAACTGAAATATCCAGAGCACTTCTAGCCTGGACTTTCAATCGAGAGAAACTGGAGGTAGAGCGCTATTGGCGAACAGCTTCAAATACTCAGATATTCGAGTCTAGACTTGGTATGTTTGGTTTTGTCTGGTTTTTCTTGTTTATTTGTTTGCTTGTTTTTCTTACTCCAGCACTGTACCCAAAAGGTACAGGTAGGCCAAATGACAGCACTGACACCGCTCACCAATGGACACTGACCGCTACCTCTGGGACCCCATTCACGGAGGATGAAGATGACGGGAAGCAACCAGCGTGGAGTCTGGACTCACAGAGGAATTTCTTTTACCTGAAGCCCAAGAAGCAACACGAGGATCAACGCAAACTCTCTTACTAGAAAACTGGAGAAATCCATTGTCATAAAAGCAAGGATGGGCTCCACTGAAGCAGCCAAAAGCCATGAGGCACATTGACTTGAAGTGATACGTGAGACCTTTAGAAAACCTTAGAACACCCAGCAATGATAGTCACATATGTCTGAAAGTGTAGAGATCACACACACCCATGTTCTCAAACTGCCAAGAATGCCTGTGACAATTGTGCACAATTGTCACCAACTCTTTTTTTTTTTTTTTTTTTTGCGATACACGGGCCTCTCACTGTTGTGGCCTCTCCCGTTGCGGAGCACAGGCTCCGGACGCGCAGGCTCAGCGGCCATGGCTCATGGGCCCAGCCGCTCCGCGGCATGTGGGATCTTCCCGGACCAGGGCACAAACCCGTGTCCCCTGCATCGGCAGGCGGACTCTCAACCACTGCGCCACCAGGGAAGCCCTGTCACCAACTCTTCATCATATTTCCTGAAGCATGGTAACTCTGGGAGAATCCTTTCATTGAAACTTAAAATTATATCCTTGTTGGGATCTTTTATAATGAATATATATTCTGCCTCAGTTCACTTGAATAAAAATTATTACCATACACACCAGAGGAATATATGATCATCCAGTATTTTGTTGCAATATTTTTTTAATTTAATGACAAAAACCTTGTTTGTGTCTTTAGACACTGTAATCCATTGTTGGACGCTTTTAGGGCAAGTCTTCAGAAAATCCTAGTCATAAAACAAAATCCTGACATTTCAATATTCTTTTCTCAATAGAGTATCCAAACCCTTGGCTTCCATAGTAAAAAGGAAATCAAGTAACAATGGCTATCGTCCCAAGTAACCTTCTCCTTGTGCACATATGCTGAGCCTTCCCATTCACAGTGAAACATCCCCCTGCGCTTCAGCCTTTCAAGCACAGAGGAGTAAAAGTCAAGCTTCTGATGACATCATACAGCTGTTCTAAATAATTTACTGAATAAAAATGAAAGCAATCAACTAAAAGAGCTACCATAAAACACACCCAAATTCTGAAAGTAGACTTTTCATAACTATAAATCAGGCAATATTCTTTGCCCAGGGTCAGAACAGGCCTATAAAGTACCTTTAAAATGTCAGTTAATTATGTTTCTTCAAGGCAGAAACACTGGATCTGGTCCCAGAAGAATTTACTTCAACCACCCTCCTGAAACAAAGGTACTGAAGTTACAAAGAGAGTACAAGTGATTTATTTTTATTTATTTATTTATTTATTTATTTATTTATTTTTGGCTGTGTTGGGTCTTCGTTGCTGCGCGTGGGCTTTCTCTAGTTGCAGCGAGTGGGAGCTACTCTTCACTGCGGTGCGCAGGCTTCTCATTGCAGTGGCTTCTCTTGTTACAGAGCATAGGCTCTAGGTGTGCGGGCTCAGTAGTCGTGGCTCGCGGGCTTAGTTGCTCCGTGGCATGTGGGATCTTCCCGGATCAGTGATCAAACCCGTCTCCCCTGCATTGGCAGGCAGATTCTTAACCACTGCGCCACCAGGGAAGTCCCTGTACAAGTGATTGATGGAGGCTTCATTACGTCAGAAAGCTCACTTTGTTTTTTCAATTTCAGGAACATTAATTGTATAAAGGCAAAGTGAAACAAACTGTTCCCTTTGAAACACATCAAGACAATATAAACAGGCTAGAACATTCCATATAGAGAACCTTCAGTGCGGTCTCTCTTGTCCCATATCCCCTCAGACTTAGTTTTGCGACTGCCTTCTGTATTAAATAATTATGGTTCTGTTCTTAGCACTGCATGACTTCAAAAGTTCAACCACTATATACGAGGAAAGTCAAATCCGTTTAACAAGCTTTTATTGAACAGCTGTTATGTACAAGGTATTGTGTGAGGCTTGAGGGATGGTAGGCTACAAAGATAAGTAAGATACTCCCTGTGCTCACCAGTTCTGAGGAAGACAAAATTAGAGAATGACATTGCAAGTCAGGCCTGTGCAATGGAAATGTAAAAGACAAAGCAAAGATGAACCAAGGGTACAGTGATTACTGAAAAAAAATGTTCAGTTGTACTCAAAGACCACACTATGTTTCCTTGTCTAAATGAGATCCCTTGCCTGGAATAATTTTACTCATTACTCAGAGGTTTTTTGAGTCACCTGAATGACATGTAATAGTCATTTGGCTCTTCAAATAAAACTGCAAGGGAAAAATTATCCCAATGTATTACAGATGAAATTTTAAAATATTAAATAAAATTTTAATAAACTAAGATAGGCTTTTTAACTGAAACTGCTTTATAGAAATATTGAGAAAAATACAGCAAATACACTATGCTTACTCCCTGGTTATCAAATATTTAGTAAGAACACATCTGGGTAGTCTGGTAAAGAAAATAGGTCAGATTCGTATCCCAAAGGAAGTTAAAAATAATAGATTCAAAATAAACACACATACAAAAGACTGACAAAGCAATAAAAATGTGTCAAAAAAAACACACCAAAGGTTATACAAGTAAAATAAAAATCAAGACAGTAAATAAATCAAGGCTTACATTACGTACTTGATATATGACAGTTCAATGAATATTTATTGAAGGGATGAAGGAACAAAGGAATGAAGAAAAGAATGAACAGAAAAACATGCCCTAGGATCACTTATTTGGCCAGTGCTTCCATATGCAATGCAATATTGGTTTATTGAATTCTGTTCATAGATTTTTTAATATTTATTTTATTTTATTTATTTTATTTTTGGCTGTGTTGGGTCTTTGCTGCTGCGCGCGGGTTTTTCTCTAGTTGTGGAGAGCGGGAGCTACTCTTGTTGCGGCGCGTGGGCTTCTTTTTGCGGTGCTTGGGCTTCTCATTGTGGGGGCTTCCCATTGTGGTGGCTTCTCCTGTTGCGGAGCACAGGCTCTAGGCACCTGGGCTTCAGTAGTTGTGGCACGCGGGCTCAGTAGTTGTGGCTCGTGGGCTCTAGAATGCAGGCTCAGTAGCTGTGGCACACGGGCTTAGTTGTTCCGCGGCACGTGGGATCTTCCCGGACCACGGCCCGAACCCGTGTCCCCTGCATTGGCAGGCAGATTCTTAGCCACTGAGCCACCAGGGAAGCCCTGTTCATAGATTTTTTTAAAAAAGAAGACACTCTCAGAGCGGCAGCAACAGACTCAAGTAGTTGGCACTGCACCCACCTTAACCTTTATTGATAGTACTCTTTCTCAAGGAAAGGCATGGAATAGTACTAGCTGTCATTGGTTTCTGGCTTTCCTGTTCAGACACAAGATTAGATGGCTCTTATCTGCCCCCTCTACAGTCAGGCATCCTGTAGGACTTGCTCTGGCCAGTGAATCACTTCCCAGAAAAAAGTGACTTTCCCCTCCCATTGTAAGGGTGACTGTTGTAATTGAAAGCATGCAGGAAGCCTCTGTCAGTCTGGGTACCAGACCTTATTGGACACTTATTGGACACATTCATAGCATGAATGAAAAAAAAAACTTCCATTGTGCCAACCTCTGAGATCTTGAGTTGTTTGTAACTGAAGCATAATCTAGCCACCCTGGCTCAGGTACGCAGTATTAAGCATAAAAAAACCATTCCCATTTCCCCTGTATCTACCCCATATCAAACATTCCTCAGGTGCACCAACACATTACATCTCAAATATCTGAAATCAATTTGTTTTTATAATATTCTTTTAAAGCAAAGTATTTTGGCAGAAAAAGAAAGAGAAGGGAAAGAGGGAGGAAAGAAGGGAGGAAGGGAGGGAAGAAAGGGAAGGAAATAATGTCTCCACCATTTCATCTTTTCATCCAACAGAATCCATCTCAATTCCAACATTTCTACTCAGCACTTGACAAGGGCATGGAATTAATGAGATTAACGAAGTCTGCCATGGGAATTCAACATACAGGTAGGTCAACTGAAATATTTTGAGTTGAAAAATATACAGGATCAATGCAGGAGCTAGGTGGGAATTATAGGGTTACTAGTGGAGAAGAACAAAACACAAGAACTCTGGTAGGTCCCTTAAAATAGAAAGAGCAACATAGCTCCTTACAGTTTAAATTTCATGTTATAAATCAAGTAAGAAATTCCATCTCCCACCCTCACCCCAGGAGAAAATTTAGTAATAAAATGTCTAATAGACAACTGGGACATGTTTACAACATTCGGTCTCCATTCCTAGATTTGATTCACTAGGCTTATTAATTTTTCGGACTTGGAAAATATTTAAGCCATGATAACTATATAAAATGGTCAACATGAAATATTTCATCCTCATCGAATTCCTACTCATTTCATCTTCAGCATTTGGATAGGTCTTTCTTTAATAATACAAGAAAAGTGGGCTCAGAGAACACTTGAACATATTTAGCTTTGAAATTTCTGTTGCAAATTTCCAAGGGCTAAGTTTAATTTTTGGCTAATTTCTCACATTCTCACTAAAATATGTCCTAGAATTAACATTCTAGGATCAATTTTTACATACCTTGATTTGTTTTATATTGATATCTATTTTAAGATCTATCTAGAAAACACCAAGTAATGTTTAAACTATATTCTAGAGCCCTTGGCACTATAGCATAATAATAAGTTTAATTACTGTTGACATTCTACACTGCCTAAATAAACTGCATTAGAGCTTTATTCTTCCAATTCTACGTGTAATGAGGCGGTATAGATGGACAATTTTCCTGTTTCAATTCTGTATTCAGTATGAATTGCAAAGTACATGTAATTCTTCAAGCACTACTCACGACAGGGTCCAGTTCTCAATAGATATCGTCCCTGGCATTAATAATGAACAACAAGCTGGGGAAAAAATTCACAGGATAGAATATGCATTTTATCCTTTTTGCCAACTTGAAATACAAGGGTGGAAATTCTTCCAAGGTATCACATGACCAGTTAAGAACTTTAAGACACTCTCCCTGGACTTCAGCTTTCTCTCCTATGAACTGACCTCTAAAGGCCATTTAAACTGTAAAATGCTATGCTTCTATTGCTACTGCTTTTTTTGAAAAAAATACAAAGTGATTTCAGTTGTATATTTTATTTCCTCAAGTATTCAAATGCAGTCTAGGGTAGCCATTAGGGGCACGGCCTTTGTCTTAATCTTGGTTTTATTATCAGTTGAGGCTTTAGGAAAGTTAATCTCTCTAAGCTTCAATTCTCTCCTCAAAAAGAAAATGGAAATGAAAATCGTACCCACCTCTTATGAGAGTTAAGAGTAAAATTAGTTGAATTACATACAAAAAGTCTTACTTCCCACCAGTATGAGTACATATATTATAAGCACTTATAAACCATTAGCCAATGTTCTTATTATAATTACCTCTTCTCTTGAAAAGTACGTCTAGAACCTGCCATAACTGACCAGCTACATGCAAGATCTTGTAATAGGGAATTTTACTTCTCTCAACCAAGAACTGCCCTCATTTATTTTAACTGAATGCAACCTCAACTTCCTCCATTGCCTCACTTTCCAGCCTCCGTCAGGCAAATATATGTTATTTCTTTTCCTTCTAAGTTCCTCCCTCTCCCCCCACCTTCTTCATCCTTTATATTTTTACAGGATTTTTTTTCTCTTATTTGTCCCACTGAGCAGTCTTAATATAAGAAACAAGCAAATAAATAAAGAAGTCTGTATTGTGTGAAACAGCAGTTTTTCAGACTAAACAATGAGACAAAGTACTGAGGCTGATTTGTACTAAGCCTCGCATGAAAATCAACCTCCTTACGTTATAATAACACCTCCTGTTTCTGCTTTCCCCTTTAAGCAGGCAAGAGGACAAAGGCAAATTTTAATTTATCTCTACAAAGCTTAAATCACACAGTGGCACAGCAATGGGCACCCTGTAAATGGTAGTTAGCTGAAATCTTTTCATAGAATCCTCCTTTTATATTTCTAAACACCATAACACAAGGATTTCCAGATTTTGCCAAAATAAAAAGAGAACTCTCTTCCTGACAGACATTTGGGTTGTATTCAGGGTGAAGGAGGCAAGAGAGATGAGTATGTTTAAGTCTTTGTCAGTATCCTGCAGCGATGCGATGCTTAGGATGGGGGCACGCACTTCACACTTTTTTGCCCGCCTTTCCCTACAAGATTTTGAAAGAGAACACTGTCCTTTGGCATCGATTATCAGAGGCCTGTCAGGTAGCTCACTGCAGGCTCAACAATGAGAGAAATATGCACAGAGCTGCCTTGGGCAGAACCTCTGAACTGCTCAGATTTCAGTTCAGATGGAGAAAAGACACTCACTGTTAGCATTTTCCCAGGGTCCTGGCCAGACTTTTCATTTTCCCTGCTCACTCCCCATTGAGAAGCAAGGTTCCACTGCAAACTTTTATATAACTACTAAGAGAGAGATGTGAGTTAGGACAAAACACCAAAAATATTTCTTCAAATAAAGCAGTAACGTTCCTAATTCATTAAACTCAGTCAGATGATGGAAAAGTACAGAAAGTGATGAGACTTCAGTTATGGCCACCTTGAAACCCTTGTATTTCGGTGCCACGATTTGCTAGTATCACCTGTGATTACGAATAAATCAAGTAAATGAATGGAATAAAGGGATAACCAAAGTTCTTGGACAATATTGTTTAAGTTCTTAAAGTATCTGGGTGTACATGCAAGAGCAGTCTCCAAAGACTCTGGCATGCGGGCATAGGTTTGTATCTTTTTTTTTTTTAACATCTTTATTGCAGTATAATTGCTTTACAATGCTGTGTTAGTTTCTGCTTTATAACAAAGTGAATCAGCTATCCATATACATATATCCCCATATCTCCTCCCTCTTGTGTCTCCCTCCCACCCTCCCTATCCCACCCCTCTAGGTGGTCACAAAGCACTGAGCTGATCTCCCTGTGCTATGGGGCTGCTTCCCACTAACTATCTATTTTATATTTGGTAGTATATATAAGTCCGTGCCACTCTCTCACTTCATCCCAGCTTACCCTTCCCCCTCCCCATGTCCTCAAGTCCATTCTCTATGTCTGTGTTTTTATTCCTGCCCTGCCCCTAGGTTCTTCAGAACCATTTTTTCTTTTAGATTCCATATATAATGTGCTAGCATATGGTATTTGTTTTTCTCTTTCTGACTTACTTCACTCTGTATGACAGACTCTAGGTCCATCCACCTCACTACAAATAACTCAATTTCGTTTCTTTTTATGGCTGAGTAATATTCCATTGTATATATGTGCCACATCTTCTTTATCCATTCATCTGTCAGTAGACACTTAGGTTGCTTCCATGTCCTGGCTATTGTAAATAGAGCTGCAATGAACATTGTGGTACATGACTCTTTTTGAATTATGGCTTTCTCAGGGTATATGCCCAGTAGTGGGATTGCTGGGTCGTATGGTAGTTCTATTTTAAGTTTTTTAAGGAACCTCCATACTGTTCTCCATAGTGGCTGTATCAATTTACATTCCCACCAACAGTGCAAGAGGGTTCCCTTTTCTCCACACCCCCTCCAGCATTTAACGTTTGTAGGTGTTTTGATGATGGCCATTCTGACTGTTGTGAGGGGATACCTCATTGTAGTTTTGATTTGCATTTCTCTAATGATTAGTGATGTTGAGCATCCTTTCATGTGTTTGTTGGCAATCTGTATGTCTTCTTTGGAGAAATGTCTATTTAGGTCTTCTGCCCATTTTTGGATTGGGTTGTTTGTGTTTTTGATATTGAGCTGCTTGTAAATTTTGGAGATTATTCCTTTGTCAGTATAGGTTTGTATCTTAAAATTACCTTTTCTTTTCTACTATTGTCAGTTCAGATGCTGCTAACTTAAAAAGCAGGGTATGATCATTAGAATAAATTAATATTGTCTAAAGGGTCCTCCCAGCTCTTTAAACACACAAAATTATCACAGTCCTTTCATGTATGCAAAACTGCAGATATAATACAAGGAAATTTAATGTAACCACATTTCTATTTTAATGTTCTAAATCATTTCAGTAACTTGGGAGTCCATTAGGCTAAATATTACTGGAAAACACTAAGTGTACATCCATATAATGTATTCTGAGAAGGGCTGTAGGAAGGGAATTAACAAATCTCTACTGGTTAGGATACTTCCAGCTGTAAATGAAACAAACAAATAAACAAACTTGCCTCAAATAATAAGGATATTATATTATCTCATCCAGCTCTGGAGGTGAGCTCCAGAGCTGGATGACTCCACAGCTCAGCAAGTACTGACTTCATTCTCAGGCTGGTAGCAAGATGGCTGCAGTGGTTCCAGGCATCACCTATAGACACAGCAAGAGCAGAGGAAGAAAGGCAACCTTCTCTTCCCGTCCTTAGAAGTCAGGAAACCCTTCATAGATGGTCCCCCCAACTTTGGCCATGACTGAGTCACCGGCCCATTCCGTGTCCAATTTCTGGCAAAGAGCCATGAAAGCCACAGCTAGCTCACTAGAAGGGGCTGGACATGGGGAGTCAACCACAGTGACCATGGTGGGTGGCCTGGATGACAGGGCACAATAACCATTATATCAAAAACATACTGTCTTCCCAGAGCTTACTTTCTAAAAATACCCTGATACTGGTGAACAACAAAGCCAGGCGCACAACCAAAGACCACACGATGCAATCACGAAACAGTATATCAAACAGTATATCAACCTTCTATTCCTAGAGAGGGTTAAGTACATTTTGTTGGACTGGGAAGGGCTCCGAGCTCAGAAAATTTAAATAGGTCAGTAGCAAGCGTTGCTTTCCCCGGCAAATGACACATAAAGAAAAGTGTTTAAACAGACACCTAGATTTCAATTGTTTGCATTTAACACATTGTTCTTTGGTTTTTTCTGTTTTCTAAAAAAGAAAGCAACGGGGGCTAGTACAGGAAGAAGATGAAAGAGACTGAGCGGAAGAAGAGCTAAATCACCTTAGGATACAACTCACACAGGAGAAAATCTAAACTCTTTCCTTTGGCCTGTGAGATGCTACAGATCTGGTCCCATGACCTCTCTGACGGAATCTCCTATTACTGTCCCCTTCTCTCCCTCCACTCCGCCACTTCCTTCTTGTTCCCATTGCCAGAAGAGCTCTTTTCCCAGGTGTTCCTACGGCCTCCTCCCTCGTGCCTTTCAGGTCTCTGCTCAGATGTCATCTTCTCAGTGAGACCACCTCTGACCACCTTAAATACACAGCATATTCTCCCGCTGAATATTTCCTATTATTACCCTGCTTTATTTTTCCCCATAGCACCTGTCACTACCCGATATATATATTTACCTTTTTTTTTGTCTTTACTCTCTAGAATACGTTTCCTGAAGGCAGGGATCCCCAGGAGTTAGAAAAGTTTCTGACACATAATAGGTGCTCAAGAAAACATTTGCTGAATGTATGAATGGGGATAAGATGAAAGCATAATAGGAAAGCACTACACTTAATACTTTTATAAAAGTATAAATTGAGACCTAGTCACCAAGAAGTATTTTCATAGAGGAGTATAGTTTTCTTTCTTTCTTGAACACAAAAATAAAAATAATTATGTCACCACTGAGTATATTCACTTCTATTTATCCAGCTGATAAAGAAAATCCATTTTAAAAGTATAAAATACTAAAAAAAAATGTATAAGATAGTATATCAAATTATTCTTTTCCGAAGTAAGCTTCCAGGAGTCAAAACAAATTATTTTTCTAAAATTAACATCTGATGCCTAACAATCATACAACATAGACAAATGTTTTCTCTTCCCTCTCCCCATTTTTTTTTATGGGAAACTAGTTTAATGGCAAAGGTCCTAGAACTGTAAAGAATACATTCCTGATACTCCCTGTCTTATGCTGCCAGCATCAAAAACTATCTTTAAATGCATTTGTAATTTAGTTTCTCAGACATCCAGCAGTATGTCTTGTCCTTTCGTCCAAAGGAGGAAGGGATGCTGTTAACTTAGATTTAATGACTGTACAGATTTTCAAGAGAACACATGCTAGGTCCTTAGTTTCTGATCAGACCTGGATCTAGGCAGTGCCTTGCCCTGAGCAATGCCACAACGCGCTGCCAGGTCTCCAAGCACACAGATTCCTGCAGCCACAAAAGATGCTCTCTGAATTGTCTGCATTGCCCTAAATACTTCCCAATTACAGAACCAAGGAGAAAGCTATTTAGGTGCTCTGCGACACATGTGATTTCCAGGGAACATGAAGGTGACTCACAATATAGAATCTTGAATTAAAGGTCACAGAGGCCCCTACGGTCCCAGATCCAGAAGAGCAGTAATTTCCTTGGCATTTTCACTTCCACTCCCATCCACTACCAATCTCAGGAAATCCAAAGGTTTTAAATACCAAGACCAAGCCGCCCAGCTTTCCCAGCTTGCAGAGAAGTATGATAGAGATTTTCAGATTAGGTTTAGTACACAATAGGTCTTTATTCTGTACCTCCTATATGAAATTTAAGAATTTAACAGGTTCTGAGCAAATGAATATTTCATTCTTGTTCCATAGTATAATAAAAAAAGTCCTTTTCATTGGGAGGGCTTAAACGTAACCCAAGAATCCAACTTCTGATTCTATCAGTCGGCCACAACCAGGGTCCTATTGAAAGCGTTCATTCCTTAATGCATTCAACAATCCTCTCCTGGCAGTGCTGATGGGGTTCAATCACAAACTGCTGATAATACCTAAGACAGAACCAATTCTGGCACGGCACACTTCGGAAATGGAGGGAACATTCTTTATGTAGTTACTTTAAAACTACATGAATTAAGTTTACATAGACAAAGAATTCAGTCCCCAAAGCAAGAATAAAAAGCTGCCCTTAGATATAAAGTTTCTACTTAAGCCCATATATTTCAGACCCGGGGAAATTTTATGTGATTCCAAAACCGTTGTTATTTTTCCTAATGACACAGTAAAAATAGTTGCTGAGATAATTCAATTGAAAGGGTTCCATTTTAAACATCTCCTAAAAATGAAAAAGCCTGAGCCAGATGATAAAAATACATTTTGAATAAAAGAAAAGTTTATTTCTTTTTGTACAAGCATCTTCAGGTCTTTCCAATTTTAGTTTATATTCATACCTACAAGTCTAGACGACTAAGACAGGGGTCCATTTTTATAGGTTGAAGGGGTCAAGATAAAAGTGGTTTTCCTTTTGTTACATAGTTTTAAAGTTCCAAATGAAACTATGGTGCTTTATTCCACAGGAGACTATTTCTTCTATATCCAGCAGAGTTGTCAGGCATTCAGCCTCCCTCATAGGACTATCTAGCTACATATGAGTGAGTAACTAGAACACACTTGTGTGTAACCGGCCCAGTCCTTCTCACTGGGTATGTTTAGAGAGGCTGTCTTTTAGGACCCTATAATAAAGGAATCCTTTATCAAAGTACATGTCAAAACCAGTTGCAACAACCCCGCATACTCTACTAATGTACACTTTATTGCCGTGAGAGTGACATTCACAGAGATCACAGCAGAATCATCCTAATTTACTACCCGCAGCAGCTGCCACATTCTCGTCCTCCACCAAAGGGAATAAATACAGAGCACTCTCCCCCTGCCAGTTCTCTCACAAGCCAGTAGGAGAGTGGGCTAAAGGAGGAAAGCCAGAGAAGACTGGCAGCCGTCAAAGAAAGAGTCATCCTCTTCCGGCAACACTCGATGTCTCGATCATGAATGTACTGTGCAGTCCCATCCAACTTGCCTTGGATAAATTCAATATAAACCATATGTGCTTGACCAAAAATAAAAGGGAGAAAAATAACATTTTGAAGAGCATGGACATTTTACTGGAGAAGCATAGGACACTGGATAAGATGGGAGAAGACTGCCCCTTCAATCAGGCTGAGTTCCTATAGGCTGCTTATAGTATAAGTATCCCAAGTTGAGTGCAATTCCAGGAGTTAAAGATACATATTTTTCCTAGAACGTGACCCCAAATGAAAGCTAGCTACCCTGAGGCTCAAACAAGCAAACAGCATCCCATGCTGTTTTTCAAACATACCAACAAGCATGTGATATCTCAGGACCCTTGCACATGCTATTTCCACTGTCTGGGAGGCTTTCCCCCCAAAATATCTATATGGTCCACATGGCTCATTCCCTCACTTTCTTCATATATTTACATTAAAGTCATCTTCTCACTGAGGTCTTCTTTGATCCTTCAATCTAAACATTTATCCACCCTCCAACACATTATTTCTTTTTTCTCTGCTTTACTTTCCCCAATATCACTTAACACTATTTAACGTACTATACATTTTGTATTATTTGTTATCTCCTCCTACTAGAATGTAAGCTCCATCAGGGCAGAGATTTTTTTTACTGTTTTGTTCACTGCTGTGTCTCCAGTACCAGAAAAACCCATGTTAAATATTTATTGATAAAATAGTAATCTGCTCTAATACTGGAAGAAAAACAGACATGCTAATCTTTCAAGGTAGCACATGGTTCTCATTCACAACATGGGACATTCTCAAGAGAATTTAAGAAGTACTTTTTTAAAAAGAACATTATTTTTTTTTAACATCTTTATTGGAGTATAACTGCTTTACAATGGTGTGTTAGTTTCTGCTTTCTAACAAAGTGAATCAACTATACATATACATATATCCCCATATCTCCTCCCTCTTGCGTCTCCCTCCCTCCCACCCTCCCTATCCGACCCCTCTAGGTGGTCACAAAGCACGGAGCTGATCTCCCTGTGTTATGCGGCTGCTTCTCACTAGCTTTCGGTTTTACATTTGGTAGTGTATATATGTCCACGCCACTCTCTCACTTTATCCCCCCCAAAACAATAAAAAAGAACATTAAAAAAGTAACTTTAGATTTAAGAAGAGTTGCAAAGAGAGTTCCCATGTGCCCTTCACACAGCTTCCCCTAATGCAAGCATCTTACCTAACCACGTTTTCAAACACAATACTGTTAACTAAACTGCAGAGTTTGCTCAGATCTCTCCAGTTTTTCCACTAATGTCGTTATTGTGTTTCATCATCATGATCCCTTAGTCTCCTCCAACCAGTGACAGATCCTTCATCTTCCCTTGATTTTCATGATCCTGACACTTTTGAAAAGTACTTGGTCAGATATTTTGTAGAATGCCCCTCAGTCTGGGTTTGTCTGATGCTTTCCTATGACTCATCTGGGGTATGGATTGTGGAGAAGAATAACACAGGGATGAAGCACCCTTCTCACTGCATCATATCCGGAGACATATAAGGTTTATTATCATTGTTTTCATTATTATTATTGACATTAACCTTGAATATTTGGTAAACGTGGTGCTGCCAGTTTCCTCCACTGTAAAGCTACTGTTTTTCCCTTTCCATACCCTATTTGTTAGACGTGAGTCACTATGTCAGCCCACACTCAGGGGTACTTTTAACCACACATGATGTGTGCTTTGTGTGCGGACCTTAGAACATAACGCCTGCAGAAACACACCTCTACGTGCACTCAGGCACCACGAGAAGATGAAGTGTATAAAATGTAGATGGCCTGACAAAAATGGGATCGATACTCAGCCACGTAAGAGGATTATTTCTGTGGACCCAATCAACATAGACCCCTTCTTTTTTTGACAGAGTATGACCACACAAATGGAAAAAGTAGAGCATGGAAGGATTAAAATACTATCCCAATATGACAGGATAAAACAACAAATGAGTTGAATCCAAGAATAATCCTCCCTGCTATATCCTTGGCAATGATCCAGACAATTTCTACATCGTTGCAACTGGGTAACACCCTTTGTTTTATTAACCGTGTTTCATCAATAGCATTTATTTAACAGTACTGTAGAGAGAAAACAAAATGTGTGGCCAAGACTATTAATTTCCCCAAATTCTTCCCATATAACAGAACCCTCAATTTGTAGCTTAGGCACATGGTCAGAATAAAGACCATATCCAAGCCACCCTGGGAGCTAGGTGTGGCCATTGGATTAAAGTCCAGACATTAACATGTAAGCAGAAGTTCTAAACTCAGCCCATAAGGCTAACCACAGCACCTCACAAGCTTAGAGTCTACTGAGAAGGAGGGGAGCCCACACTTACAGGTAATATTTACCCGAATTTTCAAATTAAAAAAACAAGGTTCAGAGATGTTAAGTCACCTGCTGAATTCCTAACTAGTCAAATGGAGAAGCCAAAAGTGAAGGCAAGTCTGGTGGAAATTTCATGGCTGCCCAATAAATCACAGGATACAAAGTTAGATTTGAATTTCAGGCAAAGGGACCTAAAGATACTAAAAATGTTGTTCTTTATTCAAAACTCAAATCTAACTGGCCACCTTGTATTTTTTGCTTGCTGTATCTGGCAATCCTAGTCAGACCCCAAAGCCTAGATACCTTGATAACATCTGATAATCGATGGCATGGCAACATCACACACCATGATGTGGCAGACCCTCCTACACGGCATTCCCTCTGCAGCTATTTGATGACCTGAGTTGAACTAAGCAGGACATGTATGCAGAGACAAGGAACAAGCAACAACTAGTCAACAGAATGAAGAAAACTGTATTCCTCAGAAATCCAGGGAGGCAGAGAGGCTGCCCAGGCTGAGGACCCTCCCCTTTCTGAGAAAAGCAGGTGGAGCAGAATACACCCAAGCTTTGGAAAGTAGTAAAGGGAGAAGAATACGGCAGGAAGTTGGCAGAAGGGTCACAGAAAGAGGGCACCCAGGATTTAAGGAAAAGAGGCATGTTGTTTGCTCCGCGGCTAATGCTTCTTTTCATCTTTGCAGTAAAAACAAAAACAAAAAAACATGGTGCTGATGCTTCTGTGGTGTCAATTCCCTATGGTGAATGCAAAGAAGCACCAAGTCTAGCTTTAAGTACAAGAAGAAAGGCTTCAAGGCAAACCATGGCGAGCTGGGGGAGGGGGGATTTGACACCTATTTAACATAGACGGGAAGGGAAGGTGAAACCAGCACCTATTGACCATGCACATCTTTGTATTTTTCACTGATAGAACAGTTCAGGATCTAAAGCCACAGAGCAGCGGTTTCCAACCCAGCTGGCCATGACAACCACTTAGGAAGGTCATTAAAAGCAGGTACTCCAAGGCTGTGGGCAGGCCCAGGACTCTTTTTTTTTTTTTTTTTTTAATTTTTACTTTATTTAGGACTCTTTTTTTTTTTTTTTTGAGTATAATTGCTTTACAATGTTGTGTTAGTTTTTGCTGTACAATGAAGTGAATCAGCTATATGTATACCTATATCCCCTCCTTCTTGGACCTCCCTCCCACCACCACCCCCCATCCCACCCACCTAGGTTGTCACAGAGCACCAAGCAGGTTCCTGTGCTTTATACCATGTTCCCGCTAGCTATCTATTTTACACATGGTAGTGTATATATGTCAATCCTAATCTCCCAATTCGTCCCTATACACTAACAATGAAAAATCAGAAAGAGAAATTAAGGAAACAATCCCATTTACCATCATAACAAAAAGAATAAAATACCTAGGAATAAACCTACCTAAGGAGGCAAAAGACCTGTACTCAGAAAACTATAAAACACTGATGAGAGAAATCAAAGATGACCTAAACAGATGAAGAAATACACCATGTTCTTGGATTGGAAGAATCAATATTGTGAAAATGACTACACTACCCAAGGCAATCTACAGATTCAATGCAATCCCTATCAAATTACCAATGGCATTCTTCACAGAATTAGAAAAAAAAATTTCACAATTTGTATGGAAACACAAAAGACCTCAAATAGCCAAAGCGATCTTGAGAAAGAAAAACGGAGCTGGAGGAATCAGGCTCCCCAACTTCAAACTATACTGCAAAGCTACAGTCATCAAGACAGTATGGTACTGGCACAAAAACAGAAATATAGATCAATGGTACAGGATAGAAAGCCCAGAGATAAACCCATTTTTAATTTATTTAATTTATGACAAAGGAGGCAAGAACATACAATGGAGAAAAGACAGCCTCTTCAATAAGTGGTGCTGGGAAAACTGGACAGCTACATGTAAAAGAATGAAATTAGAACACTACCGAACACCATACACAAAAATAACTCAAGATGGATTAAAGATGTAAATGTAAGACCAGACACTACAAAACTCTTAGAGGAAAACACAGGAAAAACCCTCTGACATAAACCACAGTGAGATCTTTTGGACCCACCTCCTAGAGCAATGAAAATAAAAACAAAAATAAACAAATGGGACCTAATTAAGCTTAAAAGCTTTTGCACAGATAAGGAAACCATAAACAAGATGAAAAGACAACTGTCAGAATGGGAGAAAATATTTGCAAATGAAGCCACGGACAAAGGATTAATCTCTAAAATATAGAAACAGCTCATGGAGTATCGCTGATTAACAATGTTGTGTTAGTTTCAGGTGTACAGCAAAGTGATTCAGTTATACATATACATATATCTATTCTTTTTCAAATTATTTTCCCATTTGGGTTTTTACACAATATTGAGCAGAGTTCCCTATGCTATACAGTAGGTCCTTGTTGGTTATCTATTTTAAATATAGCAGGGTGTATGTGTCAATCTCAAACTCTTAGTCTGTCTCCCCCGCCCCCCGGTAACCATAAGCTTATTTTCTAAGTCTTGAGTCTGTTTCTGTTTTGTAAATAATTTCATTTGTATCATTTTTTTAGATTTCCCATATAAGCAATATCATATGATATTTGTCTTTCTCTGACTTACTTCACTTAGTATGATAATCAAGGACTCTTTTTTTAATTTCCCAAATGATTCTGATGAGCAGACAGGTTGGGAAATTCTGCTGCAGATGTCATATTAGTTTCCTTTTTCAAATTTTGACAATCAAGTACTGAGCATTGAGGGTTTTTTGTTTTAAATAGCTTTATGGATAATGATTTACACACTATAAAATTCACCCACCTAAGTACCCAATTCAATAATTTTTAGTAAATTTATAGAGTTGTGCAGCCATCACTACAAACCAGTTTTAGAACATTTCCATCACCTCATAAAGCCTCCACATGCCTACTTGCAGTTCGTGCCCACACTCACCTCCAGCCCCAAACAACCACCAATCTGATTTCTGTCTCTATAGATCTGCCTTTTCTAGATATTTCATATAAACTGAATAATACAATGCATAGTCTTTGGCATCTGGTTTCTTTCACTTAGCATAATGCTCTTGAGGTTCACCCATGGTGTAGGATATAGCAGTAATTGATTCCTTTGTACTTCTAAGTAGCATAGTATTCCATTGTATGGACAGACCACCTTTTGTTTATCCATTCTCCTGTTCATAGACACCTGGGCTGTTTCCACTTATTGGCTATTACGAATAATGCTGCTATGAACCTTCATGCACAAGTTTTTGTAAATATATGTTTTCAATTCTCTTATAGAGCTTCCTAGGAGTAGAATTGCTGGGTCTATAGTAAGTTAAGTTTTTAAGAAACTGAATATCAAGTTTTAGCTGGTGAAAATTGTGAAACAGTTGCCACATGTAGATTTCTAAGGTAATTAGCAATGTTCCTTTGCTCATCACTCGGGTCCTCACTGAACACTGCTATACCTCCTGCACAAAACCGATACGGATTTTTCATCAAATGAAATGCCTTCATCAAGAAATGGTCCCCACTGTGGCACATATGCAGAGGGCAACTGCTTCTTTGGCTGTTAAAATAAACAATTTTTTAAGTTGAAGGAGCTTCATTGTTATGCACAGCTGGCAAGTGGCCAGTCCTCGTTATTTAACAATAGGTTTACAAAAACTGTAAAACCTTACATGTTGATTAGAGTAATAATTAAATACTTTTTAATTAATCTGTCTTTTTAAATAAGTTGCTCAATGATTTCGTAGATGTATAGTCATTGTAAAGGAAATGTGTTTACAATATATTTTAAAATAGAAATCGTATGATCCCCTTTTAAATAAAAATGTTTATGTACCTAGAAAATGCTCACATAAGTAGATTCCATACGAAATGACTTATGAACATTTTTCTTTGTACTTACTTATATTTTCTGATTTTCTGTATTTCCATATCTTTGTAATAAAACAAATGAAAGAAAGTTTTGCTTAATTTTTTAAAACATACAACATGCATGAGTATTTACTGAATTATTACCATGGATAACAATTTATGTCTCAGAAGTAAAACTCTTTTATTCTTTTTGCACTTTCTGGTAGCCAATTCTTCATCACTCTTCAGAGTGAGAAAAGGAGAACCCAGATAATCAAAAAGTCTCCTTTGGACCAAAAGCTGCAGTGTCCACCATAGCACACAGATATAATGGCTCCTTTAGCTAAAAAAATTAAGTATACAATTTATTTTCCTGCAGTGCACACCAGAAAACTCACCCCTGAGTTTGGTGCACATCAGAAACCCCACCCTTGAAGTGATCTAATGGTTATCCAGTTTGTCCTTTTGATACACCTTTGCTAAACAGCCACACTGTTCCTAAATGCTTGAGACCAGAATATTTTGTCAATTGTCTCCCAGTATTCCACATGATGCCACATGACTGAAAGCTGGGTTTCAATATCTCCCCTCCCCATTTATATTTATCCCATTTAACTCATCAAAAGTAATTGCTAAAGAACAACAACAAAAAGTAGCTGGTCATGTTGTAAACATATCCAATTCAGAAAAAGACACAGCCAAAAGAGCATTGCTCATAGATTCTTGAATAATCAGAACTTATAACTGGTGCTTTCTATGTTTCAGAAATTTCTTCTAATGCCTTTTATATATTAACTCATTTATTCTTCAGAACAGCCCTATGAGATAGATAGGTGCTATTATCATAACCATTTCATAGATAAGGAAACGGAAGTTTGGAGAGATTAAGCAACCTTCCTAAGCTCTCCCAGCTACTAATGCTGTGGCTGCAATTCCAACTGGTCAGTCAGGCTCTCTGCCTGAGTGCTTCATCCCTCCCCTACTGAATACGTGTACTGGTGTCCCTGTAAGCCTGATGGTGCTTCTCCAAGAGGAGTCACAGAAGTCCTACTGTAGCAGCCTTCTGGAGGTCAGACACTGAGTTCTAGATGACCAATTTGGTGCTACAACTGGATGTCCTGTTGACTTGCCTACAGTCCCTCCACAAAAATGGTGCTGAACTTGATTCCACTTTTTAGTTCTTATTGATCAGTGCAGCAATTCATTGACTATGTAGTATATCTTTTTTGATATTTATCTCCCCCTTCTCAAAATTGTTCTAATCAAGTCACTCTAGTAACACTATTCCAGTGGTCAAGAGGATGTCTAATGGAATCTCAAGGGCCTTCCCCCTCCAACTCCCATCGCTCTCTGTTCCTCCTTGGCCCTGATACTTACAGGTGTCTCCAAAAAGGTTGCACTACAAAGAAAATCTCATCAGGCTATTTGCTGGACCTTTTTGTAGCCCTTCTTCATGAGAAAAGGGAAATGAGATCATAAATAACACTGACCCACACAGGGCACCAAATCCATTCTCTTTTGAGCTCACTTCCTGGATAGCTAGCTACACAATCTGCATTGCTCTTTTATACCTCATTATCTAGTTTTAGAATTTTCCTTTCAGAAAAACAAATAAGAGCATTCTACCAAGTTTCCATGGTGATTTTTTTGCTTTCCTCTCTAGAACATTGTTTATAGGCAGAATAAAATGTGTTACAGCACTCTGACAAATTTGAACACCCACAGGATATGCTTGGGAGTCATCATCTGCAAAATTACATTTTTTTAACTTGTTGCAACATCTAGGGAACCCATGACAATGATTTCTCCATCACTCAAAATATCAGAAAAAAAAAATCTGAATTATCAATTTAATCCAAATAAGGTGCTCAGATAACAAATATTCTCACTCTAAAGTGCCTTTACATAAGAGGGGGCTTACTTATTTGCATAAATTTCCTAGCAAAGAAGTCTGTGCTGAAACAGTAGAATAGAACAGATGTCCAATCCATATATGTAGATAAGAATACTTCACTTGCCTACTTATCACTCACAGATGAAGGAAGTGCATCTATTAAGGAAACAGAGCTTGCCCAAGTGGAGCAGAGCCAGATCACAATTATCCATTGGTCCAGAGTACAACTGAATTTTCCCAATTTCAAAGAACAGAGAAGTTAATACACTGAAAAATCAAATTTTCAATTTGAAACTACCATAAAAGAAGTAGTCCTACCTGCTCATCCAAAGAGGATTGTTCGCCACTGCCATCAACTTTAGTTCACCCATACCCAGAAATATACCTTTTCATTCCTTTTGTCTTAAATTCCTAGATTTCTTATTCTTTTTTATGTAAGTTCTGTTACATTCCCAAGCTTATAAAATTAAGGGAAAACCTTAGCTTTGGTTATCTGCAACTTATCCCTAGATTGGATTTTGAAAACAATGTCCTACTCATAGAATAATCAGAAAAAAAGAACATCATATTCACCATGTCCAAAATCCCACCTAGTATCTTCTCCCTTGTACACCTAAAACACAAAAACAAACTCTGGCTGTTCTTCCTGCTTTGCTGCAAATCTCAACAAATGCCATTACTACAGGCCTAATCAGTCAGGTTCAAAATTTTGCATCACCTTAGCCCCTTCCTTCACCATTACCCATTCTTTCACCTATTTAAAATTTGAGTGCAGAGGATTCCATGATAACCAAGAAAGCAGAGCCTAATGTGAATGCCCTTTCACTGTTCACACTTTCTCATCTCCTACTCACTGCTCACCCCACTACAGTCTGGTTTCTACCCCACCACTCCACTGAACCGGCTCCAGCTAAGATTGCCAACAGCCTTCAGTAGCCAAAGCCAGCAGTCATTTTTCAGTTCATTGTCTGCCTTCTTGGCAGCATTTGACAATTAATTTGACAACTGTGTTCACCCCTTCCTTCTTAAAAACTTATCTTCCAGGGCTTCCCTGGTGGCGCAGTGGTTGAGAGGCTGCCTGCCGATGCAGGGGACACGGGTTCGTACCCCGGTCCGGGAGGATCCCACATGCCGCGGAGCGTCTGGGCCCGTGAGCCATGGCCACTGAGCCTGCGCGTCCGGAGCCTGTGCTCCGCAACGGGAGAGGCCACAGCAGTGAGAGGCCCGCGTACCACAAAAAAAAAAAAGAAAAAATTATCTTCCATTAGCTTCCAAGACTCCTCTCTCTTAGTTGTCCACCAACTAAGTTGTCTTCCCTATCTTAGTTTTTCAGTAAGTTCTTCTTCTACTCATCTCTTAAAAGTTGTAGTTCTTCCCAGTTCCCTTTTTCCTTCTCACACACTCCCTGGTCAATTTCACCCACTGTCATAGGCTCCAGTGATGGAGATCATCACACAGTAATGATCTACAGTTCTTTTATCTCCAGGCTAGTGATTTCTCCTGAACTCCACACTCTTATAACCAATTATCTAGTGGACAATCCTACATGGAGGTTCCACTGAGCATCTCAAACTCAACTAAAACTCTAAGTCTTATCTTTGTGAAACCTGTTCCTCTGACATTTCCTAAATCAGTGAAGCATATTACCTACCTCTCCATGATCATGTCAGAGACCTGGGAGTCTTCCTTGAACCATACTCCTCCAACCCCCTACAAGCAATCAATCTTAAGTTCTATTGATTTTAACTCCTAAATATCTCTTACTCTATAGACGTTTTCTCCAAGCCCACTCAAACCATTATCACCCACGTAGATTACTTGATGCCTCCCTGGTGTCCCTGACGCAATCTTGCCCTTCCCTCCAGTCCTTCCTCTCCACTGTAGGCCTACAGTTCTCAAGCCTGGCCAGACACCAGCACTACCCATGGAGCTTTAAATATATACACATACACATACAAGCCACATACTCTGGTCATGATGATTCAGTAGGTTTGAAGTGAGACTCAGGTACCTGTATTATTAAAAGCTCCATTAGGTGGTTCTGATGTGCCGCCAGGATTAAAAATCAATCAGTGTTAAAAAAAAAAAAAAATCAATCAGTGTGATTTTCCCCAGCACAGCTCTGATCGTAATTTACAAGGCCCTTCATAATCAAGCTTTTCTGAGTTTTCTTCTGTCTCTCAAATGTGCTGTTTCCTCTCAATCCAGACCATAAAACCCACAATTTCCTGGCTTTCACTCCTCATTACCAAATCCTACCTTTGCTTTCTTTCCTCCAAGAGGCCTTCATTAGCACCGTCTGTTCCACATTAAGGCTTCCCACCCCGCCCCGTTCCATGCCCTCTCTTACTCCCCTCATCATAGCATGTACCGTGATTGCCTGTTTATCTGTGTGTTGCTCCACTAGACAGACCGTACACTCCAGGAACGCATACACCTCCCCAGTTCACAGCTGTCTCCAAAGCACCTACACCACCAAGCCAAACACAGAGTAGGTGCTT
Organism: Orcinus orca; assembly: GCF_937001465.1. Lineage (NCBI taxonomy): Eukaryota > Metazoa > Chordata > Mammalia > Artiodactyla > Delphinidae > Orcinus > Orcinus orca. Next base: position 89,270,161 of record NC_064562.1, read on the forward strand.
AATAAGGGAATTAGCAGTTGATAATATTCAAGAGACAGACTTACAACTGATTTGTTAGAAGATGGAAAATTCAGTGCTAAAAAGGTTCACACAGTCTTATGGAGGGGAAAAGACAGTGGTAAGAGCTGTAAGGGTGCTACCTTCACGAGACACGGAAGATGTCACCAAAAAGAGTTTCTTGAGTGTTGAGCTGACTTCTGAAGATTAATTAGATCCAGGGTCCCCAACCCCAGCCCCCCAGACCGGTACCGGCCTGCGGCCTGTTAGGAACCAGGCCGCACAGCAGGAGGTGAGCAGCGAGTGAGCAAAGCTGCATCAGCCACTCCCCACCGCTCGCATCACCGCCTGAACCATCCCCCACGCCCCCACCCTCCACCGCCCTGTCCGTGGAAAAACTGTCTTCCATGAAACCGGTCCCTGGTACCAAAAAGGTTGAGGACCGCTGGAGTAGAGGATGCCCAGAGGAAAGGAGATATTTCACACTGAGGAAACCAAATGCGCAAAGGCAGAAATGTAGAGATTCCCAAACTGTATCGATTTTACACCCAAATGTCTCTGGCAACCATCCTCTCCTTTTCAAACCTACGATTATTCCCTAATTCAGGTCTTCTGCACCAATCACTTGAACTACAGCAAAACCTTCCCTCCCGCCTCCAATTCCCCCTCCCTATTGCTGCCTAAAGTACAGACTGATTATACTGTTCTCTCGGCTATAAATAAATGGTAAATACACACATAAAACTTCTGACAGTTCTCCCTTGCCCATGAATAATCATGTTCACAATTCATACCAAGACACCTAAAGTCTCCACGGATACAGCCCCTAACTTAGCTTTTCAGCCTTGTCTGTACCTCATACTAACCCCATTCTACCTACAAACCCATTCTTCACGCTTGCACCACGCTGGATTACTTGCTATTGTCCAGTTCAACCTCCCATTTTCACGTTTCCACTCATTGTATTAGCTACCTAGTCCACAATCATGCTACATAACAAACAGCCACAAACTTCAACAGCAAACAGCAACAAGCATTTATTGCTCATGCATCTGGGGTCAGCATCTAGGTAGTTCTGCTGATCTTGGATGGACCACCTCGTAAGTCTAGGGCAGTGGTTCTCAATCGGGGCATTTTTCTCTTTGGCGTGTCTGGAGATTTTTGGCTTGTCACAACTGGAGGGAATTGGGTGCTACTGGAATCTAGTGGGTAGAGGCCCAGGAAGATGCTAAACACCCTAAAATGGACATCCCCAAAGCAAAGAATTACCCAGCTCCAAAGGTCAACAGTGCCTCTGTTGAGGAACCCTGATATAGGTGTTGGCTGGCTGGCCGTGTCTAGGACCACTCTGTCCGTGGTCTCTCATCCTCCTGAAGGCTATCTTGGGCATCACGTCATAGCGATGGCAGAGGAGCAAGAACAAGCAGAGTTACTCGAGGCATTTTACAGCCTAAGCTCGGAACTGGCACATCATTACTTCTGCCACATTCTATTTGCCAAAGCAAGTCAAAAGGCCTTCCCTGATCCACGGGGTATGGAAACAGACTCCACCTTTTTGGTAAGAAGGACTGCATTCACCTGAAAGGGTGCGTACTGGACAGCATGGAGAATGGATGCAACCAACCAGACGGACTCTCTTCCCTCTACAGGGGGAACATGAATTTGGAATTATAAAACTGTTCTTTTCTCTCTGCTCCCTCTTGTTCACATTTCTCTTTGGGTATGTATTATATTTTGTGTGACCTACGCTCAGGGCAGCCACTGTGCACTGAACCGGCTACCTGCGACTGGCGCCGCTGCAACTGGGTTATTCTGACTGGTTGCTGCTGTGCTGTTTTAATAATAGTTCTTAAACTTTTCTTCCCTTTGCTTCCTCTTATTTGTATGCCTGCTTATCTCCTGCACTGAGATGAAGAGTCACTCATTTGAAGCAAGAATCTCTGTCTTATTCTTCCCTGGGCATTCAGTGCCTGGCAGTACCTGGCACGTTGTAGGTGTTCAGGAATGTTTTATTTAATAAATGAATGTATTTGCACAAAGGACAGTAACTACCATATGAGCTTACACTCTGGGATGTCTGTGATTCGATGCAGAAAATAGGAAGATTCTCCTAAAAGAAACTGTTGTCAAATGTGCTCAGGTATCTGGAATTTCATATTCCTCTTTAGAATCCACCATGAAAAACTGATATCTTATTCCATTATATGAACGAGGAATGATGTTATTGGCAGAAACTGTAACTATATTCCCTGGATGCACATCCCTTCACACACCCCCCCCCACATAAATAATCATTAAAATATGTTTTAAATCTTACAACTTACTCGCGCTTGTTTTGTCATCTGCTGGGTTCTCCACCCTGGCTGCACGTTGGAATCACTCGGGGGAAACTTTTATGCAATAACAGTGCCCAGGCCCTGATCCAGATCATTTTAAATCAAAAACTCCCAAGTGATTCTAATGTGCAGCCAGAGCTGAGAACTGCTGAGCTCAAGCTCTCCACTAACAGGGAGGCAGTAATTATTTTAAAAAATAAAATTTGAGAAAACCCCAAATCTCTGTAACATTTTGCTGGAACAAAAAGCTTCAGAATCAAGCAAAATTTTGAGCAACATGGGTTTAGGTATAAATGGTCCATATGACCAGTGATCATCTGTATCAGGTGAGATTCTGGGCTCAGAGGCTATTTTATTCCTGTATTATTTGTTGCTGTTATTGTTTACACTTTTACAGTTTAAAAGACTAGATCCATGTTGGAAAATATATCTAGGAGAACATCTTAAACTCACCGTTTATCCAAATAGACTAGATTAGGACAAATGATTGTATGTCAGAATATCTACTACTGAATCCCTATATATAGAGCATGACACATGATCAATTACAGTTAAAAGGACGTGTTGATTCTGTAGCCACTTATGGTGGTTTAAAATTCTTTGATGCTCCTCCCTTCAAAAAGTGGGACTGACATATACACACCACTATATATGAAATAGGTAACTAGTAAGAACCTGCTGTATAGCACAGGGAACTCTACTCAATACTCTGTAATGGCCTATATGGGAAAAGAATCTTTAAAACGTGGATATAAGTATATGTATAACTGATTCACTTTGTTGTACACCTGAAACTAACACAACATTGTAAACCAACTGTACTCCGATAAAAAAATTTTTTTTGAAAAGTGAAATGTAATTCTCCTCCTCTTGAGTGTGGGTTATACTTAGTGACTCATTCTTAAGGAATACAATGTGGCAGACATGGAAGCCTGTGAAGTCTGTGGCCAGGTCATAATAGGATCGTGGCATCCTCCTTACTCTCTTGAATCACTCACTCAGGAAGTGAGCCGTCCTAAGGACGCACAAGCAGTCCTACAGAGAGGCCTACACAGCAAGGAACTAAGACCTCCTGCCAACAGCCGGCAAAGACCTGAAGCTCCTGCTCACATGAGTGGGCCGTCTTCGAAGAGGATCTTCTAGCTCCAGTCAAGCCTTCAGATGACTGCAGCCCAAGCCAACATTTTGTTTGCAGCCTCAAAAAAGACCCTGAGACAGAACAACCCATCTAATCTTCCTAAATTTCTGACGCACAGAAACTGAGAAATGATAAATATTCGTTGATTTAAGCTGCTACGTTTGCGATTAATTTGCTATACAGCAATAGATAATTAAGGCACCATCACAAAACTTTTAACAGTTTTCTTGACAAGTATCTAGAAGTGTCCTTTCTCCTATTTACATCTCCTCTAAATTCCCTTCCTGTATGTCCCAGGAACCTTTTCTTATTCATCATACCTTCTCACTGTTATACAATCAATGTCTCCTCTCCTCCTCTCTCAAAGCCATCTAATATGTTCAAATCTTCTTCAAATACAGAATCTTCAAATACAGAACAAAACAAATCCTACTGAAACCTTATGTTCCTCTCTCCCTGCTATTTACAGCTGTCTCCTTTCGTTGCTGTCAAGCACCACGAAATAGTAATCTACACTCTCTCTCCCAGCTTTTACACCTCCCACCAAGCCTTAAATCACTGCAATCACTCAAAGCAATTCACACTGTCCTCTTTCAGCCAAAGGACCCTGCTTCTTAAACATTCTTGCATGTCTCATAGGCTCCTCCAATAACACATTCAAACCTGAACTCATCCTCTTTCTCCTCACATCACTCCTCTTCCTATGCTCCCTATCTCAGGAAATCAAACCACCCAGTTGATCAAGACATAAATTTGGGGGTCACTCTCAATTTCTCTGTTTCTCTCACCTCCCCCATCCATTCAGTCACTAAATCTCATCAATGTTATATCCTTAATGTCTCTCACATTCATTCCCACTTTGCTGCCATCATCACCTCTGGCTTCCCTGCTTCCGTACTGACCACCATAATCATTCTCTTCCTTGCCACCAAGGTCATCTTCCCAAAACATAATATAATTATGTCCCTTCCTTACTTTTGGTTATTCCTCATTGCTTAAAGATAAAATTTAAACTCCATTTAAAAATACTAGTAGCTGGGACTTCCCTGGTGGCGCAGTGGTTAAGAACCTGCCTTCCAATGCAGGGGACGGGGGTTCAATCCCTGGTCAGGGAACTAGATCCCACATGCATGCCACAACTAAGGAGCCCATGAGCCACAACCGAGAAGCCCGCGAGCTGCAACTAAGGAGCCCACCGGCCGAAACTAAAGAGGCTGCCTGCAGCAACTCAGACCTGGTGCAACGAAAATAAATAGAATAAATTTTTTAAAAATATAAAAATACTAATAGCTGTCAACACCTATTAAGCACTTGATATATGTCAAGTACTTTTATAGGGGCCTTCTGTGTGTTAACTTTTTGAGCCTAACAGTTCATGAGGTAGACACTGAGAATACTCTTACCATTTTACAGATGATGAACTAAGGCACAGAGATGCTAAGTAAGTTCCCCACAGTCACAGAGCTAGTAAATGGAAGGGTGAAGTTTTGAACTCAGGCTGTCTGATTCCAGAGCCCAGCCCTTTTAGTTCCAACACCAAACCCTAAGGCACGGTGCATGATCTCATGATCTAGAAGGCCCTTCTCCAACACTTGCTCTCATCTCTCCTCACCCTTACCTTCCCCATCCAACTGACAACACTTGCTCATTTATCAAGACTCAACCCAATGCCCATCTATCTCCTCAAAGATACTGATCCCTACCCAGGGAGAAATGTTCTCTTCTCCCTTTGTGGCTACGAGGAACCACAAACACTTTGTGATAGACTGGAGTATTGTTTGAAGAATATTCACTCCCCTCCCCTCCTACTGTGAGCAAAATGTCTTTCCCTGTCTCAATGACTTGGCCACATCACTTACTTTGGCAGTGGAATGTGAGTAGATGTGACGCAAGTGGAGAATTTAAGTCCATTGCATGATTTGGCTGGGCTCTGGTGCACCTGTCATTCATTTGCCATGAAGACATCTCCCAGGTAGCCTCTGGTCCAAGGAGAACGAACACACATGAAGCAGATCTGAACCCCACAGTCTTGACCCAAGCGCAGTCAACCCAGAGCTTGAAGCAGAACTGCTCCAGCAGACCATTGGAACCGTGAGCTAAAAAAGATTGCTATCTGCCACTGTGAGTTTTGGTGGGTGGTGTGTCACGCTGCACTGCTGTACCAAGAGTTGATTAATATACACCTTAATTTCATGTGTTTTTTACACATCTTGAGAATAGTTATAACAACATTAAGAGCTCTTAATAGATTTTTTAACATAAAACTCACTCTTTTAGATGTATAATTCAGAATATTTCAGTATTTCCACTAAGTACTATAAATAAATGGGCAAACATCACTACTATCTAATTCTAGAATATTTCTATCACCGCCAAAAGATATCCATAGGCATTATTAGCCTCTTAGTAGATTTCAAAATAATGAGTAACTTAATAAATGATATGTAAGAAAATCCCTAGAACTCTTATTCCAAACTAGCATTAATGATATAAACATTGCATTAAAAAGATGTGTCTCCAAAAGGGTATTTTGAGATCTTTTTAAATTTTATTTTAAAAATAATTTATACTCACATTCTCCATATATCTCCATATATTTTAAATAGCAATATTTAATATTCTTTTATATTGCTATTGCAAGGCAAAGTCCATTTGGGGATTTAATTTTCAATCTACAGATCACAGAGAGATGCTTACACTGAAAGACACAAAGCATTCAGGAGGAAAAAAATCGTCACATGCTTCAAAGCTATCAGTAACTGAGGAAACCGTGACACAGAATTTGCTTTTGCACTTTAACAAAACATATTGGTCAAATGCCAAAAATAAAAATCTCGAAATTTCCACTAATAAGGACCAGAGCTTCAAAAATTAGCAAATCCGCACTTTAAAACAGAAATTTCAAAATCCAGAAAATGACAGGATTGAAAAACTATTCTCATTAGATAATTGACACCATACTTAAACACTGTTACTCTTTCTTTTTATAACAAAGAAAACTATTTTTAAAAAAACCCTATAATGACAAGCTCATTTCACTCTATTATCAAAGAGAGAGAGGTCTTATTTCAGAGAGTAATTCCATTAAAGAGATGCCTTCGGAAAAAAAGTTTTATTACAGACTTGAATGTTGAATACAGGGATAAATAAGAAACTCATAGGCAAAATATTCTAAACTCAAAAAACATATTTTCTACATATAGAAAAAAGCACCTTAGACTGTGTTTTGCTGTGCTATATGAAATTATTTTACCATTTAAGAAACCTACTGTCCCTGTAACCACTACTATCCCTTAAAAAAAAAAGTGAAAATCTGACCAAGGACTAGCAAAGCTACCAGTGAGCTTTCAAGTACCCTGACGCCGCCTAAACTGTCCAACCGGTTTTTATTTTTACCCTCCTCTTTCCCATACAGGCTCTGCATAGGATCCAGCTGCGCTGTGCCAATCTGGGTCACTCAGCCAGAGGATCAGTGGGTGACAGCCGCCGAACCCACTTTTAGAAGGCCCACATGCCTGGGGAGCGCACAGGCACAGGGCCGAGCATTCTCCAGCAAACAGCAACTGTGTGGTTTTGCTATTTCTAGGCTTCAGCCTCCACAAAACACATCCTCACCTGAGGAATATGAAATTTAATGGAGAAAACAAATAAGATTCTGGTATTGGATACTTTCATTTCTAACATTTTTTAAAAGCTGCTCTTTTATATAATTCAGTAAAAAGGTCAATATATATTGAGAAAAAAGGAGAATTGAAGTACCCAGTTTGGACCTTTTTATGTTATTTTTTTCAGTTTTATTGAAATATAATTGACAAATAAAATTATAAGATATTTAAAATGTATGTTGTGATGATTTGATACAGATATGTATATATATTGTGAAAGGATTCCTCCCACCTAGTTAGTTAACACATTCTGTTACCTCACATATTTATTTATATATTTGTTTATATATACATATATGTGTATATATATACACACATATATATGGGTTTGTTGTGTTTTTTTTGGTGAGAACATTACGTTCTACTCTCTTAGCAAATTTCAATTACACAGTATTATCAACTACAGTCACCACGTTATACATTAGATCTTCAGACTGTATTCATCTTATGCCTGAAAGTTTGTACCCTTTTGCTAACCTCTTCCTATTTCCCCCACCCTCACCTCCTGGCAACCACTTTTCTACTCTGTTTCCACAAGTTCAACTTTTTTAATAAAGATTCCACATATAAGTGAGATCACACAATATTTGTCTTTCTCTGTCTGACTTATTTCACTTAGCATAATGCCTTCAAGATCCATTCATGTTGCCACAAATGGTGAGATCTCCTTTTTTATGGCTAAGTAGTATTCAACTCTGCGTGTGTGTGTGTGTGTGTGTGTGTGTGTGTGTATGACGTCTTCTTTATCCATTCATCTGTTGATAGACACTTATGTTGTTTCCATATCTTGGCTATTGTAAATAATGCTGTGATGAACACACAGATACATATATCTTTTTGAATTAGTGTTTTTGTTCTCTTTGGAAAAATACTCAGAAGTGGAATTGCTGAATCATATGGTAGTTCTATTTTTAATTTTTTGAGGAACCACCATACTGTTTTCCATAGTTGCTGCACCAATTTACATGCTCACCCACAGTGCATAAGGGTTCCCTCTTCTACACGTCCTCACCAACACTTGTTATTTATTGTCTTTTTGAGGATAGCCATTCTAACAAGCGTGAGGTGATATCTCATTGTGGTTTTGATTTGCATTTCCCTGATGATTAGTGATGTTGAGCACCTTTTCATGTACTTGTTGGCCACCTGTATGTCCTCTTTGGAAAAAAGTCTATTCAGTTCCTCTGCCTATTTTTTAATCAGATTGTTTGTAGTTTTGCTATTAAGTTGGGTGAGTTATATTAGTTTTTAATCAACACTTCAAAATCAATCTGATTCAATCAATCACACTTTTACACCTGGTAGAACTACTTAAGTGCTGGGTTGGGCACCTGACATACAGTGATATCTCTAAAACTGACCCTTTTCTAATCTTCTAAAAATAGGAATGAAACAATCTATTAATGCCTTTTTAAACCAATCTTAGATTATAATCCCAAACTCACCTCCTAGAAATAGCCATTGTTCTGTTTTTTAACTATGTCCTTATTTTTCTCTATAGTCTTGCCACCCACGTATGCATTCCTATATATTATCGCATTTTAATTAAAATACTGGTAATGTTTATTGGTAATCTCATCATCATCTACTTCCCCTAGGTTTTCCTTTAGGGAATTCACCACTTCACTGTTGGGTAGCAGCCAGTGGTAGGGATGGACCAGGGTGGACCCCGACTGACTTCAGCTAACCAACTGATCCACTCCCCTGGTGATCATGAAAGAGGGCTGTGTCTCCTTTCTGTGGCCAGAGGGTGTAAAGAGAATATGAGGACTGGAATTGCTCTTGTCCCGCCAAGTCCTCAAATGGAAAAGCCTGGACTTTCTGGAATGGTGTAGGGCAGGCATGGATACATTACATAAAGCCAGAGCATAAAGCCATGCAATGTACAGCACAGCTGAAAGGCTGAAAGAATCCTTGTCCTTACTGATACCATTGAGTCAGCCTCATCTGAAGTAGGAATCTACCTCCAGACTGTCAATAGGCCAATACACCATCTTTTTTCTAAAGCCACTTTAGGTTGGATTTCTGTCTGTTGCAACCATCAGAATACTAACTAAAACACACAAAAGAATGTTTGAATGAAAAAAATTACTAAACACACCCAAATAAAAGCCAAATGAATAAGAAAAAACATTTTTAACACATTATACAATTCACAACTCTTGATGCAAGTTAAAAGTCAGTGGTTTATTATGTCAGAGCAACCCCAGGGTCCATCAGGCCACTTGGGAACCAAGACCATGACATATGCATTAGAATGTAGGGTTAGAGAGATGCCTAGGGTCTCATCTGGATAAAATCACTCTCTTTTCCAGGTAGCAGCACTGTCAAGCAGTGTATTGGGTAAAGAGATTCATTTGGGGAGTTTCTTTAAAAATACTGAAAACATTTCTAAAGCCAACACGGGCCTCCAGCATCCTGGGGCATCATCCCCATCTCCACCCCACCCCACCTCTTCACTACTGCCCCCCCCCCATCACCAACATCCTTCAAGGTTGCCCTTGGTGATGAGCCTGTATCACATCCCACAGCATGGTGGTTACTAGCAGAGGTAAAGCAGCCAGACCGCCTGGGTTTGAAGATCAGCTCCACCACCTAATGACTGTGTGACCTTCGACTATTTACTTATTTCTCTGTAAAATGGGAGTAATAAGAGTTTGCACCTAGCTCACACGATGGTTGAGAAGTTAAATGCTTAGAATAGGGCCATAGGCGAGACACCCTCATAAATTATTATTATTTTTTAATTTATTTATTTAATTTATTTATTTTTGGCTGCGTTGGGTCTTCGTTGCTGCACACGGGCTTTCTCTAGTTGCGGCGAGCTGGGGCTACTCTTCATTGCTGTGCGCAGGCTTCTCATTGCGGTGGCTTCTCTTGTTGCAGAGCATGGGCTCTAGGTGCGTGGGCTTCAGCAGTTGCAGTGTGTGGGCTCAGTAACTGTGGCACCTGGGCCCTAGAACGCAGGCTCAGCAGTTGTGGCGCACGGGCTGAGTTGCTCCGCGGCATGTGGGATCTTCCCGGACCGGGGCTCAAACCCGTGTCCCCTGCATTGGCAGGCGGATTCTTAACCACTGCGCCACCACGGAAGTCTCAAGCCCTCATAAATTATTATCATGAACCATGATAATTTGAAGAAGTGTGGAGAAAATCTGGTCCCTGTCGTCCAAGAGAGAGCCAGTCATGGCCCCAGGCTAGGGCCAGGCAGCCCTGAGGACTCCCACCTCTTGCACCAGGCTGAGCAGCCCTCCCTCCACCCCGCCTTCCAGCTTCATCCCGCACCTCCCTCGCCCTGACTTCCAACACACCCACCTCACTGGGCTCCTCCAACGCTTTCTTTGGAGTCTTCACACACCCCTCAGCCTCCACCTGGAACACAATTTCTTGCTCTCTTTTGTCTGGCCAGTCCCTGCTCATCCTTTGGGTCTCAGCTTAGACAGTACTTCCTCAGAGAGGCTGCCTGAGGCCCCACAGACCAAATGAGGCCCAACCCTCTCCATGTCCACACAACCGGCTCTTCCCTTTCTGAATGTGCATCACACACACACAGAATTCTGTGTTCAGGGTCTGTCTCTCCTGGAAGAGTGTAACTTCACAAGGGCAGGGACCACGTTTGTCTCATCTACTCCTGAGTTCTTAGGATATGCTCAATAAATACATAATGAATGAACGAGTAATGTCCCAAGCTGAGACAAGTTGCCAATATGTATAGACTGGCTCAGGAAGGCCACACGAGTCACAGCCTAGAAGCCAACAACCCTCCGGACAAACCACCTACACTTACCCTCAAGTCTCAGTTTCCTCATTTCCAACTCGCCTCATTTCCAAGAGCTTCTCACCCACAACAAATAATTCTCATAGGTTCCCTTGGGGAGAAGGACACTGCTCTAAGTACCACCAAGGCATAAAATCTCAAAGAAAAATGCCTCAGGAAAAAAAATGCACTATTCCACCACCTCTCCAAAATCAGTAGGAGCTTCTCTGAGGAATGTTGTCCAAGGTCATCTGACAGTAGATAGGAAATATGAAGTTCCTAAAAATGTTTCCTTAGGACCCAAGATCCTCAATTCCAGCATCAGGAATCTTCCAGCGGTTGTTTTATGCATCTGTGTGTGTGTGAGCCTGTGAGTGAGAGTCAGTAAGTCTGCACAAGACATTAAGATCCAAGTATTTCTACTATAAAACAACAACGCACATTCCTTAAAATGAATCAATAATGTCCCAAAGTAAGACAACCAACCAAAAATCTCATATTTTGCAAAATCAAACACTAAAATATAACAGGGCTTATGGAAAATTCAGAGTTGGGGCAGAAGGTTCAAATCCCATTCAACCTTGTAACCAGAACACTAACAAAAACAATAAGAAACTGAGAATTACTAGCACAAATAAAAAGATGCTTTCTATTTCCTATTATAGAATAAATGTGGGAATTTTACCAAAAAGGTGGGGCGGGGCAAGGGTGCAGTATGGAAAGCATGTGAGGAAAGACTGAAGCTCCTGCATTACGGAGATAAGATAAAACACACAAATAGCTGGGAAAATCAGACTTTTTAATCAGTGCAAAGCCAGATGGAGCCCAGAGCGAGAACAAGGTGCCATCGCCTCCCCTGTTCACTTCCACTAGCCTCCTTTGCTTTCAGTTACTGCTAACTGGTGATGCAAAATACTAAGGTGCTAAGAAAAATCCCATACAAACCACCGCAACTTGCATCTTAAAAGCATCACACCCTATTTCTCAATTGCATATGAGATAATTCACACTACGGAAACAAAAATTATAGCAGAGCCAATTGCATTTGCTCAGAACACCAGGGGTCCATGCCGGGTAAGGGGTCGGAGAGTGGAGCTGCGACCAGGAGGTACCAGATGTGTGAGCCAAGAGAAGCACCATTGCGAGGGGCATCATTTAAGGGCCCTGGAGCCACATCGGATCAGAGTCCTGACCAACTTGCCTGCCAGTCTTAACATGACTAAAACTTACTGGAACAGGCACAGTAAAGACCCTTGAACTGGTTCGGTGGGCAACAGATATGTGTTACACAAGGACTGAATAGGATGACAAATGTAGAGCAGCCAGCCGGAACACACACTAACTACACATGCTTTTCTTCCTCCTGTTAATAATAATTTCTGTTCCAGGACTACTTGAACACAGATGGGGAGCCAGGTCTCAACCAGAGGGAAAGAGATTGGTGAACAGAAAGGAAGTAAAAATAGTTCCACCCATCGGCTATGGTTTATTCTGCTCCTGGAATGGTTTTTCATCATAGTTGTAACCATTCGCCTGCCAAAATTTATCTTTTTAAAAGCAAGGAAAGGGCTCCAGTTCCACAGAATGTGCTCAGGAATCACAGAGATGGAACTGTTTCCTAGCAACTAACAGTACCATGCACACAGAAGATGCCCACTAAACAGCTGCTAAGGGAAAGAGGAAGCCAGAGGGAGGGCAGGTCACCTGCTTGCTTAGATGGTTGGGATCATGATCCTTTTAGAAGTTTTGCTTTTCCTTCTAGAGCATAGCAGTCACCAGCCCAAGCTCAAGCTCTGGAACAAAACTGCCTGGATTCAAACCCCAGCTCTGCCACTTATTAACTATGTGACTTCAGGCAAATCAATGAACACTTCTGTACTCCAGTTTTCCCGTCATGTATTGATAAAATGGGCATAAAATGGTGCTTACCTGAGAAGCACCTTATCTGCTGGGCACAGTGCTAGGTTATTACATTACATTACATTACATTATATAGTAACTCAAGCACCGAGACTAGCAATGCCACATGATAAGTGCTCTAGAAGAGTGTTAACTATTATTATTTTTATTTGTCACTGAACTAGCTACCTTATCACCACATTATCACATTCCGTCAATTCTTGCAACACGATGAATCAGGCCTCCACGTGTCACCCACCCCTCCTATTTATGACATCTTGCAAGGTTCCTGAGGAAACAGGCGGCAACCACGTCTGTCGGTTGATAACAACATTCAGCTCCACAAGCTCCTTTTTTAATTTTCTGTAGGAAAGGCAGAGAGGATGCCATTTCTCAGTGTTTCCACTGGGTCATGACAATGAACGGTCATAGCCATAGTCACTTATTAATACCAGCTGCTGGTCATTAGTTTTTACGGGGTATTGTCCTTTTAAAAATACCTATCTAATGAGAACTCATACAGATGACCACTCCAGTAAAATTCCTCCGTGCTTTTTCTTGAGCTAGATCCTACAACAGGGGTGAGAGAGGAGCCTGACTGAGAAAGAGGGGGTGAGAGTCCCGAGGAGCCTGACTGATTGGTTGAGGTAGGGAGAGAAAGAGGGGGTGAGAGTCCCGGGGCAGAATGCTGGGGAGAATGTTTATTTAAAGAAAGGTGATGTCTGCTCTCCAGCCCTGCAGACAGAAATGCCAAGTGCAGCGAGCCCTGTACCAGTCCAACCTGAGGGGAAGGGTGGCCTCCTAAATAATTCCTTCAACTGATATCACCTACCTAAGAGCCAAGAGCGGAATCACTTTCCAAGCGTCCAATCACTGACTGTCTCCAGGCAACTATCGGGTAAACTGCTTTTTTTAATCAGTCTTTAAAAAAAAAAAAAAATGTGCTTCCTGTCAGGGCAGCAACAGAGTCTATTTTCTCTGCCACGGCAGAGTCCAAGTGCCAATCAGACAATCATAGCTGGGCACAAGCTCACTGGGAAATCTCTCGGGCAGCGGGGAATATGGCTGTGAGGCCCTAATGGGGAGCAAAGTGAATAAATTTAAGAGGAGTGAGACGATCGCTAAGAACCCAGACCTTGGCCACAAGAGCTGTGGGGTTTATCAAAGTAGGTAGACCCCAAGCAACCATATATTCATTACAATGAAATATGACAATTTTCTAATAGAGGTGAATTCTAAATGTCCGGTGTGCACAGAAAAGGATTAGTGGGCTTAAAGGAATCAGCGAGTCTGCCTCAGAGGCAGTCATAGTTAAGCCCTGTCTGGAAGGATCTGTCCCTGGAGAAGTGGAGAAGGGGCACTCCAGGGTGCCCCTACCTCAACCACCATTCTCCCCTTTCTCCTGAGGAACAGAACCCAGATTATTACGTGGAAACATTACACCCTCCCCTGCAATCAGGAGCGGCTATGTTACTGAAATTCTGGGCAATAAAATGGAACCAGAAGTGTCAGGAAGACTTTTCTAAAAGACATCTTATAAGGAAAAGATGCACTCTTCATTTTCCCTTCCTCCCTCTTGCTTCCTGGAAAGGTGACGTGATGGTGAATCTCTAGCAGCCATGTTGGACCACGAGGAAGGGGATCTAGTGGTAAAAGACACCTAAGTCACAGAGTTTACAATTTCTGGGGCTCCCAGATGACACGTGACTTTATTAGTTTATAAAGCACCTTCTTTCAGAGGAATTTGGGAGACAAGTTCCCAAATCAAAGGACATCTGTGGGTCACGACCCGAAGTCTCACACAAAATTGCTCTGCTTACTCACTGAAAAGTAGGCAGGTTTCTTGCAGCCCCTTCTCACTTCAGAGTGGAATGCAGCGTCTACAGCCCCTATTCTGTGTTAAGAATTTTAATCCCAGAGTCCAAGCTTAAATGTAAATCCCGAAGTCCTCTCTGCCATTTCTCCTAGAAGAGGGTCTCTTGATTTATTGTGCCTTGGTCCTAAGTGGGATGTAGACCGTCATGGCAAACCCCACTCTAAGTGGCCGGCAAGAATAGTTGAGAATTTCTGACTCAGCTCCCTTCTCCGCCCCCTCCCTTACATACACACCTTCAGCACACCTGGAAAACTATAAGAGCATAAAAGCATGTGTTGTGTACACATAAGCTCTGATCTCAATAAATTAGCGTCAGTCTAATTCCCTTGCTCAGCACCCTTCACTGGTCTCCGCTTAAATATTACTTTCACTATGAGTCCTTGTCTGCCTAAAGTTCTTTTCTCTTAAGTCCCCCATTCTTTGTTGTCATAGCAATTATCCCAATTCGTTATCATGAATTTATTGTTTAAGCTCTACCTCACACACACCACAACTACACTGTGCATCTCCTGTGAGCAGGATTATGTTTATTTTGTTCGCCACCTGACCTTGGTTCTCAGCACTATGCCTGGTATATGGTTGGAGCTTAGTTAACACTTTTCAGGAAATGAATATTAAAATTTGTTTAAAACACTTTCACACATTAATGCTTATTTTCACCATTAATGCTTACTTTTAGTGTTTACACTGAAGTGAACTTATAAGTGAGTGACAGCCAAACATCCCAAATAATTATTTTCGTATCTTAAACCATTTGACTGAGCCTATCCTAGCCTTCATTCAGTTTCCCATTAGAATAAAATAATTGTTTGAATATCATTTTTTAAAATATTTCTTAGGAGAGGAAAAGAGAGCCGTCTACTCCACAATAAATAACTTCAATTCCTCACTTAGTGTCCCACTTGGTAAAAAATAAGGCTGAGGACTTTTTTATAACAGTACTGGGATGTAAAAATTTTAAAAAGCCCTTCTGCCCTTGACCTTTATAAAAAACAAAAACAAGTGTAAGTCTGTTCTTACATGGTCCCCTAATGGGCTATTTAGGAATAGAAGGGTGGGGCACATCCCTAACTTCTAAGGTTGACCAGGAGGCCGAGCTCCCTCCTACAATGGCTGTAACTGTCACAGTCAGAATGCAGAGCCGTGGAAACATGGAGCTTTCTCAGCCTAACCAATATTTTATCCTTAAGGTCCCAGCATAAATAAAAGGATACAGTTTTGCTGATAGTATAAGTTTAGTGAGGAAAGGTGGCAGCCAAGATATTCCTTAGGTGCATGTTTTATGACTACGTCACCTTGTTTTTTTCCCCTTATGCCAAAGTTAATTCCCTGAGATTCGATGGCCACCCCATCAGGGTTAGCTACATGAGGACATCTCTTTGGGATTATTGTTTTCAACACTGCAAATATGGAATTTTACCACAGCAGAGCTGAACTCCATGACATCATTCTTCTTTGCAAAGAGAGATATAACATCTCCCCATGTCCAGGCAGAAGTCTTTCCAATATTCCATCATTCTTTTTATAAGGACTATTTTTTTCCAAGGACTTTTTTTTTTTCCTGTATCTTCTAGTAACCCTCTAATTTAGGCTCTTTTTATATTTCTCAATCACTTCAAAATAAATTTCTGTTATCCTTTCCTTTCCTCACTTGACTGCACTGAAGTCCTCCTTTTTCCCACTCTACCCTCCCACCACACACACAAAAAGATCCTATCCGATACCTTTCCTTTGCTTCAAAAGTACACACACACACATCCTTGGGAACAAATGAGGGGAAATATTATACAATTGTATTGCACAGTTTTCTAAATCACAGAAGAGTGAACTGGGCTTCAAAAAACTTAAAAACTCTAGCTCCAATGAAAGTAGTTTAGTCAAAAATCCACTAATGTTAAAAAAAAAGTTTCACTATCGCTATTAAAGTAGAAAAAAAAAAATCAACCAGTGTTAAGCGATTCAGTCCTTAACCGTGAAAATAAAGGCCGAAATGACTAGGGTTAGGCTGGAATGTAGGTGACAGGGATGCTGACTACAGCCAAGATTCCCAGAAGTCACAGAGCTACTTTGTTTAGACCCTTCAGTTCTTCAGGATGGGACCGGGATACCTGCAGGAGAGGCCGCCAATCTCCTCTCTTGGAAGGACCTGCCTCTCGGCCGAACTCAACAACAAAACTGTTCCCAGGTGAGCTCCTGTCCAAACAGGAGAACTCTCAGGTAAGAGAGAAGGAGCTGTGGCAAAGGCCTCAGACAGATGTGCCGACAGCACTTAAACGCATCAGCATGGGGAAGAGACAGCCCTTTGCACCCCTAGCCTTTTGTGTTTTGGAGCACAAGACAGATCACACAGGTAGTAGGTCTTTACTCAAACTCTCTGGGGAAGGTAAAGTATGGAACTTTACCTGAACTACTCAACTTCTCCAACAGAAAATGCTAAAGCACACATGGACTATTATGCATTTATGCATCCCCATATGGAACAGCCATTGGAAGTAAAACTGTAACAAGAGAGCCGCAGTCCCTAATATCACAAACATAAAATATTCTAGAATATCTGTCCTCTTAAGTAATCGTATGTTAAGGAATCAGCAAGCTTTTTAAAAATTTTTTAAACTACTTACTTATTGGCCATTTGCCCTAAAAAAACTTCAGTGGAGTGCCTGGGAGCTGTAACAACAGGAGACAGAAACCGGAAGCTAGCAACTCTGAACTACAGACAATGCCATTGCCCAGTTCCGCCTTAGCAAAGTGAGGTGTGAAGGCAGCCAGCAAAGGCGCAGAGCCTGAGGGCCTTGGGAGCACCACCTACCTGGTGTCCCGCCCCTCCCCCACCCGATGTAAGGTCTGTCCCAGTGAGGACAGCCCCTCAGTCCTGGCAGCAGAAAGGTACAAACTGTGAAGAAAAACAAACTAGGGAGCCATAGCTTCTGAAATCCACATCATGACTCAGAAAAAAGGCAGGGGTGGGGAGAACCTCTGCACAGTCAGAGGGACAGAAAGCTCAGTCCTTACAGAAATTTTCACACATGGTCCTAAATGTAGGAAGCACTATAAGGGATATGATCCTGCAATCCCACTCCTGGATATATATCTGGAGAAAAACATAATTCGAAAAGACACATGCACGCCAATGTTCGTAGCAGCACTATTTACAATAGCCAAGACGTGGAAGCAAACTAAACATCCATTGACAGATGAATGGATAAAGAAGATGTGGTGCATATATACAATGGAATATTACTCAGCCATTAAAAAAGAAGGAAATAATGCCATTTGCAGTAACATGGATGGACCTAGAGATTATATACTAAGTGAAGTAAGTCAGAAAAAGACAAATATCATATGATATGGCTTATATGTGGAATCTAATAAAAGGATACAAATGAGCTTATTTACAAAACAGAAATAGACTCACAGACAGAAAACAAACTTATGGTTACCAAAAGGGAGGGGGGGGGGAAGAGGGATAAATTAGGAGTTTGGGATGAAAATGTACACACTACTATGTTTAAAATAGATAACCAACAAGGACCTACTGTATAGCACAGGGAACTATACTCAATATCTTGTAAAAACCTATAATGGAAGAGGATGTAAAAATATATATATATATATATATATATGTTTTTATATATATGTATAACTGAATCACTTTACTGTACACCTGAAACAAATACAACATTGTAAATCAACTATATTTCAAAAAAATAATAATTAAAAAAAAAAGATAACAAGGGCTTCCAAGTTAGACAGCCTGGGTTTCGAATCCTGACTCTAACCAGTACTTCCTGACTAGGTGACCCTGAGCAAGTGTCCTAATTCCTGGAAGCCACAATGTCTTCAGCTGTAAATTTTGGATATCTGGGTACATATATTTGTAGAAGTTAAGAAAGGATGCTTTCGATTAAAGTCCTAGTTTTGCCACTTACTTGTGACTTTGGGGAAGATATTTTCTCACCTGTAAATGGGGACAATAACAGTACTTACTTCTAAGGGATTAATGAGTTTTTCACCCTGTGCCTGACACATAGTAAGTACTCAATAAATATCAGCTATTATCACCATGAGTCCTGGTTCCATCACCATCCTTATCATTATCATGTTACCCCTAGCTATGACACTTTTAAGTTTCAGGATAGTCCTAAGCAGAAAGAGAAGTTTCCAGGCCAATTGCCAGGAGCTGCCTGGTCCCACCTAGCACCAACTTCCACTCACAGAATCACCGGCCAGATGTTCACATCATGGCTCCATTGTCATCCATCAATAGAGAGCCGGGGACCCAGAGATCCAGTTGCTGGGGAACACACACCCCACTCTACCGCCCTCTTGGTGGCCAGAGCTCAGTCTGCTCATTTGGAGCTTGCCTGATGCAAACTTGGTTTCCAGGGAGATGCTGGGACCAGAAGAGCCAGCCCCACCTCCCACTCCACTTCCCCTTTCCCCAAATCTGTGGGACCTCACTGTTCTCCTACCACGTGACAGCATTGTGTCATAGCAGCCCTTGTATACAAACAAGCCAGACTATTTAAATGTCACTGTGAGAATGATGCTGCCTGCTCTCATTTCCATATCTATTCAGACCACCACTCCTTTCTGGAGCTAGCCAGAAAAGTTTTTCTTCCTCTTCCCTAGCTCTCCATGCAGAGTAGAGAACCATATGCAAAGTTAAATCTTTGTTGTAGTAAAATGATGTAAGAGTCATCAAGTCCTGACAGAGAAGGAGAATTAGAATGACTATATAACTCATGGCATATGTTCATTCATCATTACATCGCAAATGTCGTATGTTCCTGGCCACCAAAAGCTACATTCTCTCAAAGGCTACAGATAAATTCTCCCAACTGCCAAACAATACAACAGCTTTCAGTCTTGGAGAGCTAAGGTACCCTCGGTGCTTTTAATCTTCAAAAGCAGGTCCCAGTTGAATAAGAAAACAATTCTATGTGAGCGGGGAGTGGGGGAGATGACCCAAAATGATGAACTGATCCCTCCCAGTACTAGTTCCCACTCATGTGAAATACGGATTAGGTCACAAATGAGATTATATGCAGCACCAAGCCCCACAGGCATGCTATGATTAAAGTTAAAGGAGTCCAGAAACGTCTCAAGTTGAGAAGTAAGGCTGAGTTGGGTTGAAATTTCCAACCCCTCCCTAAAGGCCTGGCAACTCGCTCCAAATCACAACTGAAACTGAGTTGAAGCAACATCTGTTTCTCCAGAAAGTGTTTGGCATTGCAGAGGAGAACTACAGATTAGAACAGATAAACACTCTTGTGGGTGGAGAAGCAAAGGGGATGGGGGAGACCAAGAAAATTAGAATCATCTACCTGCTAACATAGTCTTGTAACTCAATAACTACCATCACAGGGGGGCGGGGGGGGGGAGGGAAAGATGAAAAAGAAGAGAGGAAGGAGGAAGGAAAATAAATGGGGGACTTCTTCTTCTTCTACAGAGAGTTGACACAACGTCAATGAACAAAACACTGCTACACTGGAGTTGAATATTCAGACAACCACCATTTGTTTAACGATTTAATGTTGGATTGTGTGGAAGAAGAGAGGAATTGAGCATTCTGCTTGGAGTTTGGTTAACAAAGACCATGCGTTAAACTTAAATTGTCAACACGGTACTGAGGAATAATTTTCTAAACCTTATTGGACCATCAGGATCATCTTATCAGTTGGTAGTACTGGTTTTCCTCTGATGCCTAAATCTCTTTTAACTCAAGTCAGAATAACACACAACACCTACTTAACTTCTAGTCCAGGTATCTGGAGCTAATAAGGTAAGACAATAGAATTAGGTCAGGAGACAACTGAATTATATTTTTTACACTAAAAAACTCAGGGTTCTGAAGATTTTCTTCCAAAATCAGCTGCAGTTGTTATTAACAACAATAGAAACAACAACAATAATAGCAATAACAGTATTAATAAAGATAGCAGTGGTAATAGTAGCAGTAGTATAGTAGTAATGGTAGTAGTGATATTAATAGCAGTAGTAATATAATGGCAATAATAATAACGATCACTACTTAAGCGGCACTTCCTAAATGCTGCGTACTATTCTAAGCATCTTAAATGTATTAACTTATTTCATTCTCACAGCACCCCTTGGAGGTAGGTAAGCTACTATTAGTACCCCTGTTTTACAGATGCTTTGAACAATATCTCTTTGTTATTTTTGTTGTTGTTAACGACTAGCGCTAGCTTTCAAAGAAACTATTTAGAACCAAAAGGAGAGGAAACACAGCCTGTCCAATGTCACACAGCTAGAAGGCAATACACCTGGGATTCCAACCCAGGCTGCCCAGCCCCAAAGCCTGACCTCTAACCGCTGTGCTGCACTCACTGCCCCTCTGCTTTGGAAGGCCTTCTAGAAAAGGAATGTGGAAGGAAATTAGGCCCCTGCCTGCTGGTAGCCAGAGTTAATACGTGAAGTTTGCGTTTCCTTCAGGAGTCTCCCCAAAGCCACATTAAGACACGTAGCCTGCTCCGACGGCTATAAAAAGTCGCTGGAAGTGTTATGGAACTGTTCCCACCTGGCCTGTGACCTCCGTCAGGGCTTTCACCTTTGCCAGCCAAGGCAGAAGCTGGGGGTGGGGTGAGATGGGGGCATGGTTCCCAGGCCACCGTTTCCTGCCCAGTAACACAGCCCTCAAACAGCCAAGACTGCAGGCTGAGAGAAATTCCTCACTAACAAGTTATCTCCTGGAGCTTGTTCCCTGAGCCTTTATTAAGAATGAACAGTTTTCTCACCAATCCATGACTCAACGAAGACCAGGGACTGAAGAGGAGAGAAAAACTGCAAAGTTTGTTTATTAACCTGCTGCACCCAAGGGAACATTTTTCTGAAAGGGTGAAATTCCTGACTACTCAAAAGAAAAAGGAAGAAAAAAAAAAAGGCTGTGGGAAATTTAATCACCAACTGAACAAAAGTGAAAAACAAAGCCCTACCAATGAGGATGTTGCCGAAGACAACGGGGCCCCTAAAGGAGATGCAATTGTCTCGAGATAACAGTCCCCCTGGGAACTCGGCTCACACTAAGTACTACATTATTGCTATATTAGCCGAGGAATCTTTGTTCACTGGGCAACTGCGCGCAGAACCATCTGTTACTGCTCCTGGGTTCCCCCGGTTTGCAGACGCGGCATTTACATTTCAAGAGGAATCTCCGGGAAGGAAGAGGGAAGGTCTCTATCTCTCCCCGGAGCAAACACCTTTTTATACAGCCTGGGAGGGGAAGCTCTCCTTTCCATGAAACCCAACTCCGCGATTGAAAGGAGATAGGCCGCTTCAATAATGCACACGCACAGCGCCACGACTGCTTCGTCCTAAAGCCACGCACTGCCCGTTCCGGCTTTCACATTCTCGAATTGGTAGATCTGGTAAAGCACCCAGAACAATGCCCAACTGTCTATAGGGCCCAATGGGGCTCTGCTTTCTTAAGGAAGCCCTCCTTGTTTTTAAACCTGTGGAACCAGGACAAAAGCTGATATTCTGCACTGCATAATATTTAGCTTGAAATATACCATCACTTAAAAACAGACTGTGACCTGGGCTGAAGAAGATGTTTTAGATCGTAATCTAAGTGGGGGCTAGAGTACTATATACCTAGGTGAAAATTCATGGAGGTGTGCACTTGAGATGTGTGCACTTTCCTATGTGCAAATGATCCCATAATACATTTTTTTAAGTATAGTATGTATGCCCGTGTTACTCACAATTAAGGAAATGGGGACTACACCGCTTGCCTTCAAGAACCGTGGAGTGCTCTGCTCTTACACCCTCCCCTCATCACCATCCACATCCAAAATCTCTCCTGAGAATTTTAAAGTTCAAGAACATGAAAAACACAGCTCTCCAACTCTCAACCAAGCCAGTGACTACAAATGTTTCCTGTATGTCCTGTGAGCCCAAGTATGCAGCACAGAGAAAGCACCTGTCACAGCCCAAGCCGTGCCAGCCACATCTCACAAATAAAAAGCCAAGGTCTTTTTCTCATCTGCTCATTAGCCATCAAATTATGAGAGACACGACTGGGGCTTTTAGCAATAGAGCCTCGAGTTTATTCTTCTGTTTCTTTAACCCTATTTTTAAATAGATCTTTCTAAACTTTGCCTGACACTCTTGCTTGTATGAAGCAGGTTAACCCTGTAAGGTGCAGGCCTGTGGCTGGAGCACTAGAGCAGCATTAAGTGAGGGTGGTTTCTCCAGGCATGTCAGCAGATTTAAATCTGTACCATCGTAGCTCTGTTACCCCAGCAGCAACAAGGGTGTCACTAAGTGACAGTCTGAGTACTAAGAGGCTTCACCATTGCTGGATCATGACTTAGCGGTACATTTCTTCCTTTGAACTACCAGGGAGGGAGAGCTGCCTGTCCCTGAGGAAAAGAGGGTCAAATTCGCCTTCTACTAAGCCTCAAGAAAGGCCGCCAGCCGCAAAACAGAGGCTCACTGCACGGATCATAATGGGTCACCTTTCCCCGCTCGCACCCTCCTAGCGTCCTGACCCCCGCAGACACTTCATTTCGGGAGCGCAGGGCCACCAAGCTGCATCTACAGATAAACATCGAGAATCAGGATCGCCCAGCGAGCGCTTCCTGGACTGAGTCGAGAGCTCCAGTGATTTCCCTGGCCTGCCACCGAGTCATTTAAGAAGTGAAATATGCCAACGGGGCCGGGTACCCAGCACCTGGGAGCCCGTCCCACCGCCTCTGCGATGGAGTGGGAGCTGCCAATGGCTGGGCAACGTCTCTGCGGATGGCGCATTCTCAGGTGGGTCTTGCAGGCTCCCCGGCCCTCTGCGCTGTGCCAGCCTCACACCTGACCCGGTGCCAGGAATACAGCCAGAGGCTCCGGTGGGTATGCGCTTCCGTGGAGACACGCACAACTCCGCCCGGGAAGGGCGGGGAGGGGGAGCCAACGGCTGGAGGTAGGACTGGGGACAGGACCCCCGACATGCTGCGTCGGCAAGGACTCCAGGGGCTCGCGCATAACGAGGCTTTGCGGCGCTTCTGCTCGCACTGCGCTTCCTTTGGCAGCGCCTGGAAGCGGCAGGAGCTGAGATTTGCGCGGCTGACGGACAGGAAGGATGGAGGCTCAGGGGACCGCTTCCTGCCCCCCACACGCACAGCTAGACCGCAGTGTCCCCCCTTCGCGCCCACCCTCACCCGAGACGCCAGTGCCAAAGCGTCAGGGGGTCGCAGCTCGCTCGAGGCCCTGACGGGTGCCCCGGAGCAGCTGGCAAAAGAAAGTGGGGGGAGGCGAGGCTGGACCTGTCGTCAGTGTGTGTGCGGGTCGGTGGCTCCGGGCTGCCCCTGCAAAGCCCCCCCGCCAGCCGCGGGCACCTACCTCGATCCACTTCTGCGCCTCGGAGAACGCGGGCTCGGGGGGCGGCTCAGGCTGCAGGGGCTGAAGAGCTTCCAGACCGAGAGCGGCACAAGCCATTTGCGAAGCCCCGCGTCTACTCAAGCGCTGGGCCGCCGGGATGAGGACGGCCGCCGCCGCCGCCGCCGCCGCCGCAGGAGCGCGCTCCCCGCCCCTTCCCGCCCGCCCGCCCGCTCTCCTCCCCTGCCCGCCCCTCCCCCGCGCGGCGCAGGTCCCGGAGGAGAGCCGCGCTGCAGCCGAGGACGCCGCCGCAGCTGTTCCCAGCGCCGCCCGGCTCGGCCGCGCCGTGAGTCCCCGCGGGAGCGAGCGCGGAGGCGCCAGGAGCTCCCTCCCTCCCCACCTCCTCTGCCCGCTCCACCCACCCCCTCCGGGGCGGGGGTGTCAGCCACCAACTAAAAATAACCGAGAGTGAGCACTGGGTATCTCCCTCCCTGCCCACGACGCGACTGGGAGAGGGACTCGGGCAGCCGCCCCGCACGTCCCCGCGCCGCGCCGGCTGCGGAGGGGCAAGCGGGTCGGGCCGCACGTGGGAGACGCGCGGCGAGCCGGGCGCACGCGTCCCGGGGGAGCCCGCGCTGCCGCAGCCTAGCAGTGGCCGCCCGCATCTGCTGTCCCCCACTCACGGCCGCAGAAGTGGGGGGCAAGAGGCGCAGCCCTCTGACCCGATGCCAGGGATGTTCAGTCACCTGATCTTTTTGTAAGGAAAAAAAAAAAAAAGATAAACGACCCTTATAAACTTTTTTCTCTGCGGGCAAGCTACCTATGTCCCAGTGTGTTGATTTAACTCATCTTTATTGTGCACCTACTATGCGCTGGGACACAGAGATGAAAAAAGGGAAGGGAAGGGGAGGGAAGAACTGGAAGATCCAGCCCTCAAAATAATTACATTCTAGAGGGAATGGGGTAAAACAAAAGAAGATAATGGTGGAGAGTGATATATGCTAAGAAGATACGAGAGAAAAGATCGGCTATGACCTGGGAAGAGAGTATTGGCTAACTTCGGATTGCCTCTCCACCTTCACCTGGGAGGCTGGCCTGTGAGTCCAGTTTCTGGTGATGGGAGGGAGGCAGGAGGTCATTAGGATGGAGGAGAGGGAAGTGGGGGTATTTTTGCTGCCTCTTCTGCAAAAGGCTGGGGGATTGGCGGCACCACTCCGCCAAGGCTGCCACTCTGTCTGGGGCCTCTCCTTGGGTTCTCTGAAGGTTCCCGGTCTCCTCTTGTGCCACCCCACTTCCCCAGGCCCAGTGGGTGTAAAGCCTTCCCCATCCTATTCTGGTTTCTGGCCTGCCCACTCCCTGCTAATGGTCTCTTAATAAACTCTTCTCAGCCACCTTTATGTGAGCACGCCTGCTGTTTTGCCTGAGAGCCCAAATGATGATCAAGGAAGGTTTTCCTGACAAGATGATGTGATGAGGTGACATGAATGAGGAAGATGTTAATCATGCAAAAATCTGGAGAAACATTTCTAGATGGGTGCAAAGGCCTCGAGGTAGAAGCCTTTGGTAGGGTTCATGGAACCCACAGAAAGCCAGCGTTACTGGAGTGTGGTGAGCAAAGAATCAGATGGGAATGATAGCATGGGAGAGACAGGCGAGATGGGGGGTGCCAGACCACAGTGGGCAGGGCAAGAAGTCCATGGGTGCCTCAGCAGCAAAGTCTCTTTCCTGTTCAGAGTCCAAGTTTAGCCTTTGTCTAATTCTGCTGCTATAATGGGAGAATGGAACAAAAAGCAGGCCTGAAATTCCACTATTACTGGCTTTGGAGTCAGACAGGCTTTAGTTTATTTACTTTTAAAACACTTACATGGCACTTGAATTGTGCCAGGCACTGTTTTAAGTGCATTACAAATAATTGACTAACTCATTCCCTATTTCAACCCTGTAAGGTACACTATTACCATGCCTGTGAGAAAACCAGGGGACTGAGAGGGGTGTCACACAGCTGGTGAGCAGTGAAACCCTGATTCAAGCCCAGACAGCCTGGCGCCAGATCTGCTCTTAACCGCACACCAAGCTGTCTTACTAGTCCCAGTCCTGACTCTGCCACTTACAGTATGTGCCTCAGTTTCCTCATCTCAAATGAGGTTGAAATGGCAACATTTCAGCAAATCACTGTGAGGAACAAACAGGATCTCTGAATGTGAAAGGACCAAAACTGGGCCTGGCATTTAATTACTGCTCAGTACAAGCCAGCTGAGCTTCCCTTCCGTCCTGCCTTCCAGAAAGGACGAGAGGGAGAAGTTATAAAGAAGAGTGAAGAAGGCAAGCAGAGGAAAAGGGTTCGTAAAGTATAGTCAGAAGATGACCTTGTCTCCATGAAGAAACATGGTAAAGTAAAATAATTCACAAAATGATGCAGCACACGGACACGAGATGCCACTTTGGGCCGATTTCACTGCATGCAGTGACTAGGAGTAGGGGAAGCCTGCTGACCCAAATGACATATCTGCATCCATTTGAAAACGAGTATAAAAGTTAAATCCACCATATGTCTGAAGTATCTGCTATCAAAATTGGCATTCGTACTAAAGCATATTTTTTTCTTTCAGTACTTTTTCAGTGTTTTTTTTTTTTTTTTTTTTGCGGTACGTGGGCCTCTCACTGTTGGTGGCCTCTCCCTTTGCGGAGCACAGGCTCCGGACGCGCAGGCTCAGCGGCCATGGCTCACAGGCCCAACTGCTCCGTGGCATGTGGGATCCTCCCAGACTGGGGCACGAACCCGTGTCCCCTGCATCGGCAGGCGGACTATCAACCACTGCGCCACCAGGGAAGCCCCTTTTTAAGTGTTTTAAGGTTTACAATCACAAGGTGACATCTGCTTTGCCTGAACTCTGCTACCAATAACAAATTCACATGTTACCGAAGACCTAAAGACTTAAATCCATAATAGCGTTCAAACCTAGCGTCATTATCAATAATATTTACAAATCATTGTTAAGCACCTACTGTGTGTAAGAGATTGTACTAGCATCAGAAGAATCCACAAAGGGACACACAGAATTTTCATTTCCGTATAGTCTAGTTTTCATCTATAAAAGTAATGCCTGTTGGAAAAAATCTGAAAAATATAATGAAGAAAACTAATCCGGAAGAAACCCTACAAGTTCAGAGATCATCATCACTATTTGGGAGGTGTGAAACAACATTTTGATTAGGAAAAAAAGTATAAGACAATATATGGTAAATGCCAAATGAGGGATATAATGTATTCAAAGAGCATGGATTTTTTGGTAACAGACTTCTTAAGATATCATTCACATACCATACAATCCACCCGCTTAGACTGTATAGTTCAGTGTTTTTTAGTTTATTCAGAGTTGTGCAACCATCACCACATTAATTTTGGAACATTTAATCCCTCCAAAAAGGAAACCTCATACCCTGTAGCTGTTATCCCCCTAACCTCGCATGCCCCCAAGCCCTGGCAACCACTCATCTACTTTCTGTCTCTATAAATTTAAGTATTCTGGACATTTCATATAAATGAGATCATACAAGGTGTGGTCCTTTGTGTGTGGCTTCTCTCACTTGGCAGAATGTTTTCAAGGTTCATCCATGCTGCAGCATGTATCAGTACTTCGTTCCTTTTTATGGACAAATAACGTGCCACTGTATGGCTATACCATATTTTGTATATCATTCATCAGTTGATAGGGCCTTGGGTTGTTTCCACTTTTTGGTTATTATGAATAATGCTTCTCGAAACGTTCATGTACAAGTTTCTGTGTGGCCATATGTTTTGGTTTCTCTTGGGCATATGCCAAGAAGTAGAATTGCTGGGTTATTTGATAACTCTATGTTTAAATTTTTTGATAAACTACCAACCATTTTCCAAAGTACTGATAGCTACACCATCTTACATTCCTACCAGCAATGTAAAGGGTTTCCAATTTCTCCACCTCCTTGCTAACACTTGTCACTTTCCAACTTTTTGATTACAGATGTCCTAGAGGGTGTGAAGTGGTATCTCCTTGTGGTTTTAATTTGCATTTCTCTGATGACTAATGATGTTAAGCATCTCTTCGTGTACATAATAGCCATTTGGACGTCTTCTTGGGAGAAATGTCTATTCAGATTTTTGTCCATTTTTAAATTGTCGTTTCTCTTTTTACTATTGAGTTATGAATTCTTTATATATTCTAGGTAGGAGTCACTTATCAGATATATGATTTGCAAATATTTTCTCCATTCTGTGGGTTAACGTTTCACTTTCTTGAACCTGTCCTTTGAAACACAGAAGTTTTTAATTTTGACAAAGTCTAATCAATCTGTTTTTTTCTTTTGTTGTTTGTGCTTTTAGTGTCATATCTAAGGAGGCGTTGCCTAATCCAAGGTCGTGAAGATTTATGCCTGTGTTTTCTTCTAAGTTTTATAGTTGTCATTCTTACATTTAGATACTTAATCCGTATTTAGTTATTTTTGTAAAAGCATGGGTTTTGAGGTCAAACTTAGTGTGACAGTCTGGGTCTTTGAGAAACAGACACCAAGATGGAATTAAAGGTGCAAGGATTTTATTAGGGAAATGACCGTGAGAGAAAATGCTGGGAAAGCAATCAGAGCACAATGCAAGTCTGACCTGAGTGAAGAGAGGAAAAGGAAGATCAGGTAGAAACCTTGTTGTAGGCTGCCTTTCAGTCCAAGGAAGGTTCAGCGAGGCCATCAGAAGGTCCGTGAACCAAAGTCAGCTACCAGAAGAGTCCTGGGTCTCCTAGAAACAAGCCTGCCTTAGTATTCCTGCTGTATCCCTGCCGTATTTAGTAACTGGCTGGGGGCAGCCCAGTGGGAAATGCTGTTCAGTGCAAACATGGCAATGGATTTCAGAGCACAACTGCTGTGGCCCTTGGTCAGTTCAGCTCCCTGAAGGGCGCATTTCATAGATGCCACATGTTACATAAGTGAAAATGTTATTTAACCTCTCTGAGTCTCCGTTTTCTTGATTAAGCACCTGTTTCCTTGCCTGGGACTTAGAAATCAGGGGGTAATAATAGTTTTGATGATATTATTTATATTTAAATATATATCTATTAATATATAAAATGCAATAAATCAATTGGACAAAGACTAAATTTCATTGTGTGTAATACTTTGAAGAATTATGGTTGGTGGTAAATAAATGTACTAAACTTCTCATCTTCCAAGATCTGACATAAATGTCACCTTTTTGATGACTTCGCTAGCAACCATGTCAAAACTAGTCATCTCTTCTTCTGTGTTCCCATAAAGTAGTGATTCTCAACATAACAAAGTAGGTATGAGAATCTTTAGGAAGGGTTTTGAAAAATAGTCCAATTCATCATTGTTTGATTTTAAAGCCATTTAAAAATAACGTGAATAACAATTTTAATTTCCCAGACTATGACAGACTAACTTTCCTGTTATAAAACTCATATAAATGCCACACAAAATATTTTTTTTTAATTTTTTACATGAATAGCCAAACTCAAAAGAAATTCCCAGGAAGGCAAAATGGAGAAGAAACATAAAACTAGAGCAGTGAGCTTATGAACTGACCCTCAACTGCCCTGTAGAGAGACCTAGTGAACAGTGGCCGCTAGACTCAGAAACATAGGGCTAGGGTTTTAGTCCTAGAAGTCGAGGCCCTGGGCCTGTGCCACGTGAAGAAATGAAACTGAGCAGCAACACACACACACAAACACATACGTATGTGCAATACCCTCACAGAGAAAAAATAGACCAGAAAATATTCCACTACCACCACCACCACAGAAAGAGACAATAAGGAAGCTTCTTTTTCTTGACCTCATCTCTGGTTGGGAGGTGGGTGAACCTCCCCTGAGAATATGTGAACAAAGGCCTAATCCACTTTATGGACAACTTACACAAGATCTGTGGCCTCCCAAACTTAGAAATTAACTTAGAATTTGGTCTAGAACCTCTTAGGTACCTAGAAGAAGCAAATGTAAAATCCCTTTTGAAGACATGCCCTCCATCCAAGCCTCACAGGACCCTCCCCGCAGACAAACTGCTGAAAATAAGCTTACAATCCAAAAGTACAAAACGCATGCAAAAACCATGCAACCTAAACAAAATTCAAGAGACACAACAAAGAACTAATTAGACTCCCCAGAACAACTAGAAAGGTGTAGTCATAAATGTAAAACTCAAAGGATGTGTTACACTACAGGTTAGACACAGTGAAAAGAGAATTTGTGAACTAGAAGATGGACCTTTGGAAATTATATGGAATGAAGCCTAGGAAAATAGGAAAAAAATGTTTAAAAGGGGTTAAGAGAATATGAATATTCTATAAAACAGTTCCTAGGAATTATAGAAGGACAGAATGGAGAAAATGAGGAGAGGCAATATTTCAAAAGATAATGGCTAGAATCTCCTAGAATTAATGAAGTACGTGAACAATTAGATTCAAAAAGCATAATGAGTCCAGGATAAAGTATTATATTTATTATAAAAAGACATTATTTAATGATGATGGAAAACACTGAGATAGCAGCTTCTTTATATCTCTACAGCTCTACACATATAATACTGTCCTATGGTTAGATGTATAGTAGGAATCAGTTCTTTTCTTTGAGACTGGCACTGTCATGGCTTAGTACCAAGTGAGTGCTGAATGTATGAATGAATGATGATGGATAAATGTAATCTAGGACAAATAGTTTAAACCAATATGTCGTGAAGGTGAAATACACTTCTAACATGTTCTTTTTAAATTTTTCAATTGCATTTGTTTCACAAAATTTTAAGGAGATTTCATAAGAGAAATGCAAGTAAAAATTATACTGAACTAGCATTTCTGAACTATTGATTTTCTGGGTACTGAGTAACTCTCTAAAAT
Source organism: Orcinus orca (assembly GCF_937001465.1). Lineage (NCBI taxonomy): Eukaryota > Metazoa > Chordata > Mammalia > Artiodactyla > Delphinidae > Orcinus > Orcinus orca. Next base: position 89,301,033 of record NC_064562.1, read on the forward strand.
CTGAAGAGTCAGATCATTCTTCTAAATGTCTAAAACTTTTCATTTCTTTCAAAGTTTCCTCCCTTCCATTTTCTTTCTCTAGGACTTCTGTTTGTTGGAGATGTTCCTCTTGGTGATCCTCTACGTCTCATCTTTTCTCTCATATTTTCCATCTCATTGTTTTTATGCTTGATGTTCTGAGTGACTTCTTTTTTCTGGTTTTCCCATTGAATTTTTAATTTTAGTAACTATAATTTTATCACTAAGAGTTTGCTTGTGTCAAGTGTTGCTTTCTCTTAGCAAAATATTCTTGTTTTGTGGATATATTAACATCTTAAACATGAATATATTAGAAATTAAAATTTTCTTCTGGGGTGATGAAAATGTTTTGCATCTTCATGGGTGGTTATACAGTTATATAACCAGAAGTCAATGAGCTATACATTATGATTTGTGCATTTTACTCTCTGTAAATTTTGCCTTAAAAATGACTTTGCTGTTACTGGAGGAATGAGAACAAAAGTAAATCTGGGTTCTACTGGGCCTGAGGCTTTTACAAATTACAAATATGAAATTAGGTTTGAAAGTAAATATTTCTTTAGAATGAAAAAAGAAATAAAACAAAACACAAATTTTAAGAAGCTTTCAAATACCACAACCATTACAGAATCCAGAAAAATAATAAAATTATTTTTGTTAATTGCCTGCCATATCTCTATAATGTTTTTTTGGGGGGAGGGTGCATCCTCTTTGATTACCTCTTCATATTACATTTTGTATAATCATTTTTCTATACAGAGAAGAGACAGAGAGAATATTCAGTCTTGTCTTTATCATGGTAAATTGACATTTGGTATTTTTGTTTTTTCACTGACATTTTCTTTTATTAGACTTAATATACTCATGAAAAAAATTTAAAACCACAATATACATTACAGTACAGAAAGGAAAAAGTAATGGATTAATATTTTTAGTAACATTACTATATTCTTTAACATGTGGAAAAAACACATGAAACATTGCTTCCAATAAGTAAACTCTGCAAAGTTGAGAGATTGATTTGCACTAAGAATATTAGCATTGAAGTAGTTCAAGTTGTTTCTTCAGTTTTACAATCACTGGACTATCTGTCACTGCTTATTCAGAAGTTACATGCAGGGTATGTATTACCACAGAGGTTAAAAACACATCTGTGTTTGAAGCAAACTGAAATTATTCTGAACCATTATGATGAACCTACTCTCAAAAAGACATGTGTGGCTGCATCAATGTGTGTCTTGAGGTTAACTGTATAACTGGGAGTTTATCAAACATAACTCCCATGTGGAATATAATGCTCATTAAAGGATGAGTAATTAAAAATGGACTAATTTAAACTTTACACAACCATTGTGTTATAAAATCTCAATAGTAAAGGTAGCCATTGCTTTGAACTTAGACCAACAGAAGACTTTGTGAGAGAGGATTTTTTTTATCACTAACAATGTTAAGTTACTGGAACATGGCAATATTAAAATCTGGATTTTTGTTGATGGTTCAGAAAGCCTCTTGCAACTGTACAGTTCAATGTTGAAACATGATATAAATTTTTAAGATTGTTACCAAATCTAGGAAAACTTCTATCAAGTTTTTTTATATGAGTTATAAGATTCCAGGCCTTTCAAGTTTCCTGTAATTCTCAGTTACTGTAATAGTGACCCATCTTAAATGCTCTTCCAATCAACAGTTCTCATTAACCATTTTGCTATTAACGTCCCTGTGGTAGTTATGTATTGAGTTTTATGTTTCCTTTGCCATCAGTATTTCGTGTTAATTCAGCCGGAAATTTAATCATAGGAATTCTGATAAATTCTGTATGACACAATTTTTGTTAAAAATGTACAGTGTGTTTATAATTATATACACTGCATTAGCAAGACTATTTCTGATTGGCTAGAACTTCCAATTTGACTAGAATTCATTGAGAACCAAATCCTCCATCTTTGGTTTTACAAGTCTGATGATGGAAAGAATTTTCCACAGACTAGCTCCTCGCTCCACTTCCATCTTGTTTCTCCGCCACACCCACATCCCAGGGTGCCAGGTACCACAGGACATGGTCATCCCTCCATCCCGTCTCTGACCCAGCACCTTTGTGTCATGGTGCTGAGTGAATGCGCATAGTGGGCAGTAGGAATATTACTACAACTTGTTCCTATGCCAGAACTACTGCCAGCCACACAAATATATCCCACTAAATCCATACTTAATGTATCCCCAACTCAACTGCTCCTTACCCAGACCCCCCAAAATACCTGCAGTCATTTCCTCACCACCCAACAGGAGGGGAATCGGATAGAGGGGAAGTCTGCGTGGAAAGGGACAGCAGTCTTAACCACTGCAGTTAAAATCTCTTTTACAAATGTTACAAAAATTTTACAAAAATATATGGCCATGTGAACATTCTGAAGGCTCACCCCAGGGTCTTGGAAAAGGCCAAAGTGAGGGAGGGGACACGAAGCTTAAACTTCCTTAACTTCCCTGTTAATCCACCTCTGGATGTGAGACAGACACAAGCGAGATGAACTCTCTTCAATCATTAATTCCAAAATGCATAGTGCTCTCCAGAGTCGCTTATTCCTCACATGTTAATTGAGTGTCTGGAAGTTCAGGCAAAATATATATTAATGATATCTTTTACTCCTAGAAGAAAACTACATTGACAGAAAAAAATCACATTTCTTTGAATGTCTGTTCTCTACAGGAAATGAAGATTGAAACAATGATTTCTGCTTGTCATTGTCTCACTTAGTAAAGAATATAGTTTTTGTGCTGGAGACCGCTAAAGCTTATTCATGATTTTCAGGTTTCAGCAATTAGATACTTGCACTGTCTTTCTCGTATCTGATACTTACAGATACTTTAACATATTTAAGCATGTACCTGAGTATCGTATCATTTATTTTCCTGTTATTAACTAAAGTTAAAGCACTTTAGGAGAGACTACTAAACATCTCTGTGGAAAATGGTAGAATAGTACAGTCCTTTCTAAAACTATCCTGATGGGGAGCCTGTTTCCTATTCAGTTCAAATGCCAGGCAGTATGGCTGCTTCCTCTGTTCCTATGGAAACCTCAGCCTTGCTGAAGTTCAAGTTAATTTCTTACCGCCATCTGCCTGTTGAGCTACAGGGCTTTCTTTAGCTAATATCGTGCAGAGGCCTGTTAGGAGAATGAAGTTTACTTAGGAACTCCCTGGGCTGTCCCAACAGGAGGTCAAGATTGAAAACAGATCCAGCTGAACCTCAGTGCAGAATTAGCTGAAGGATGAAAGGAGTTAAAATATACTGTGTGAGGTTTTTAAAAAAATGAACCCATATTTAATACCAATTGACTAGATGGGATATTAAAAAGAGTTCACACTACACTACATTGGACAAAGTTTGTGTAATGTTTTATCATCCCTTTAAACTCTAAAATTGCCACATTTCTATGTGCTTCTTGAAAATGTTAATGATATCTCAAATCAAAGGTCACAAGCTGGTGACCTGTGAATCAGCTCTGGCCTGCAGACACGGTTTTTGGCACACACAGTGTTTTAAAACAATGCTTGAACTAGTGGCCAACTTCCAGAAATTAGAAAACTTCATGAGAGAAAGAAAAAAGCCCTCTGGATTTCCAACTTCTCTCTAAAAAACAACTTGGGGGCTCCCCTGGTGGCGCAGTGGTTGAGAGTCCGCCTGCCGATGCAGGGGACACGGGTTCATGCCCCGGTCTGGGAGGATCCCCCATGCCGCGGAGTGGCTAGGCCCGTGAGCCATGGCCGCTGAGCCTGCGTGTCCGGAGCCTGTGCTCCCCAAGGGAGAGGCCACAACAGTGAGAGGCTCGCATACCGCAAAAAAAAAAAAAAAAAAAAAAAAAAAAACCAACTTGGAAGATGTGGCCAGCTCCACATTCGTCATTGTTGAAGCCAGAGCTCAGGAGCGGCTGCCCCTGGGAGAGTTGCGGGTCTCCCATTTGTCACAGTCCCTGGCACTCCTTACCCTTTCACACTGGCCCGCTTCTTTCATTAGTAGTAGCTGCCCAGCCTCTACGACACTTGCATTCACAATTCCTGCCTTAGATTCATGTAGTGCTCACTTCCTAAAGACTAATACATAAACTCAAAAACCCAAGCACGCACTAGCTCACAGAATACAGTATTTTTAACCAGCCTAACACACAGGGTAGCAAATAATCAATCCTTTTCACTAATCGATCAGTGATATTAATCCCTTTTGTTTGCTTCTCTAGCGTGAATTCTCTAGCATAAATTACTTGATTTAAATAATTTGCAATGCTGCCCATCAAGTATCAGCAAAGAAGAAGACGGTAAGCATATCAGCCACTCTGTTCTCTACCTATGAATGGTTATTAGTAATAATCATCTGTATTTGTTGTTTGCTTACGAAGTGGCATCACTGTGCTTTATAGCAATACCATATCAAATCACTGTAACCCTCTTCGTTTTACAGATGAGAGAACTGAGGTGTAGGAGGATCAGTAACTTGCTAGTAGATAACAAATTCCAGCTTCACTCAATTCTTTCTGATTCTAGAGCCTGCCCGTAAACCACTACAACTTGTTTATCCTCATTTTAGGTAAAATGTTTTCACCAAGAGTTTAAACTATTTCTGTATTTCTAAATCTGCTTTAGAATATGTTCAGAATGACAAAAAAGTCTGTGACACAGTCCTTTCCTTCAAGGAATATAGAATTTCAGTGAGAAGAATCATTGTTTTAGCAGATTTTATTACCTACACTGCCCACAAACAAATAAATATGCAATGACATGTTATCTTAGAGGGAAATAGAAGAATCTATGCTAATGCATAGAATTGAAGCATGGGTTAACCAGAAGAAAAAGTATGCACAAAGACATTTGGAAGTACAAGACAGTATGGTGCTTGGGGAAAGTAGTTGATGTGAGCAAAGAACAAGAAGAGGCATTTCACAAAAGGACAAGTACAATTGGCCAATAACATGGTGGAATAATACTCTGAAATATCAGCAGATGTTTTTAAACTGGTTTTTACTTTCTCCCTTTGCCCTTCCTTCCCTGCATCTCTACAGCTTGGTGTTTTACACCAATGGCCTCAAGGAAATGGTGGTATGACGAGACAGGTGGAGCCTCTGACAGCCTCACGATCCTTCTCACGTGCCAGCCTGTCACAGGGCAGCACAACGATGCCTGTGCCCCAAAGGGGGCCTCAGAAATGGTGAAGTGGGCTGTCAGAACTGAAAGCTCCTCCTGGAAAGGAATAAGGGACATCTTGACATGTTTTTGTCCCTAATCCCACAGGGACCGATGATCAAAGACCAAGTGAATAGATGGCCATCTCATTCCAATACATACTAGAGTGGGAAAGTAGCATCACCAGTCAGTTGGATTCCCCCCAAAACGCACGCCAGGACTCATACCCAATGCCTCACACTTAGTCCCCTGGAATTTGGCTGTGATCCCAGGGGAAAGTGTGTGGGACTGAGATTAAGTTCCCATCTCCCCAGTGGAATGAGGACCCAAAGACTGAGAAAATAGACTGAATACAGAAAAATAAACAGTGCCTTTTGCACACCTGAGCTGAGGACCAAGTGTCATAGCATCTTTTAGGAATCACTAATAATTGCGGAAATACAGATTATAATAAGATTCCATTTGTTTTGCCTAACAGATCGACAAACACTAAATAGGTTGATAATTACGTTTGTGAGATTGCAGGGAGACAGGCAGTCACAAATACTGTTGGTGGAAGAGTAAACCAATATAAATACTCTTGAGGGCATCGTAGCACCATGTATACATTCTAAGGAAATCGCTGGACGTGCGCTCAATATATAAAGAACATTCAGTGTAGTGTTACTTGCAATAGTGAATAATTACAGTGACATACCCAACGGAAGTGGGGTTTATTAAGTAAATTATAATAAATTATTAAAATGGGACAGCACATAGCCATTAAAATAATTGAGGTAGCTCTCTGCTTACTAACATCCAATGCTTGTAATATATAGTTAAAGTGGAGAAAAGCAAGTGTCCAAATGGTGTGTATATTATGATCAAATTCTTTTAACTACTTATCCTTGCAGAAAAAAATCGGTGAGGATATGCACCAATGTATTAACAGTGATAGTCTTTGACTGACATGATGATGAATCATTTAAACTTTGTTTCCATTGGACTTCTCTGTATCTTCTAATTGTTATCAATGGATATGAATTACTTGTGTTACTATTTTCTTAACGCTATTTTAAAAAAGAAAGTAGTTGAGGAAGGCTAAAACCTACGATGACCATGGATGAATGATAAGGGTGGGAAATGCAGAAGTGCTCAGGGATCAGATCAAGAGCCCAAGGCATTTTTTTTTCAACATCCCAGTAAACAATGTAACTGTAAAAATCACTGAGCCATTTCTCTCAGCAGGCACCGAGAGACCTTGCGAATTAATACTAGAGCCAATATCTTAACATTTTTATTCTCATGTAAATGGTTAAATACAGATCATTTATTTTCCCTTGCCTACATTACCAAGGCAACAAAATAGAGTCTTTAAGGTGATAATTATCTGCTCTCCATCCGATATACCACAATTATTATTTATACTGCTGGTTCTCCTACTTTTATTCAGAGCCAGCCCAATAGGACTCCCAACAACAGGTAGTGATTTTTCAAGGAGAACTTGCTCCCTTCCTGGTACTACCCTCCCTGGAAAGGAGGCTCTTGATACCTCCTCCAGGAGATTCTAATATCTCTCCCCCAGATACCCGGTCTGATCTATACTGTTCAGTTGTAACAAATCACACAGTACCTTGTCACATCCTTTTTCCTGGTGTAACATTTGCATTGGTTTCCTAGGGCTGCTGAAGCAAATTACCACAAATGTGGGATCTTAAAACAACAGAAATTTATTATTTCACAATTCTGGAAGTCAGAACGTCCAAAATCAAGGTGTCAGGAGGGCCACTCTCTCTCTGATGTTCTAGGGGAGAACCCTTCCTTGCCTCTTCCTTTTAAGGGGTTCCTGGCATTCCTTGGCTGGTGGCAGCATAACTCCAGTCTCTGCCTCCATCTTCACATGCCCTTCTTCTCTCTCTCTCTCTCTCTCTCTCTCTCTCTCTCAGACCCACCCTGAATCCAGCATGCTCTCACCAAGACTTAATTGCATCTGCAAAGAACCTATTTCCAGATAAGGTCACATCCACAGGTACCGGGGGGTAGGATTTGGACATATCTTTTGGGGGGACACAATTCAACCCACTACAATGTTACACCTATATATGATTTTCTTTTTAGATAAGGAGCTAACTATAATTACAGCTAAAATTTATTGAGAATTTATTCAGGCATTGTGTTAAGCATTTTATGAGCATTATCTCAGTTAAGGTTACAAAATCTTTCCCCCACCCCACCCTCTGCCTCCCATCCGATACTCAAAGATCCAGTTTCCATTACTTTGCCTTCTGGTAAGGAGAGTAGCATTTCAAAATTCCTGCCAGGGAGTAAAGCTACAGCTTTCGCAAGGGAGGAAGAATTGCTGCCCCTGGACAATCACTAGTATGACCTGTTTGGCCACTTTTTTTTTTTTTTTTTACATCTTTATTGGAGTATAATTACTTTACAATGGTGTGTTAGTTTCTGCTTTATGACAAAGTGAAGCAGCTATACATATACATATATCCCCATATCTATTCCGTCTTGCCTCCCACCCTCCCTATCCCACCGTTCTAGGTGGTCACAAAGCACCGAGCTGATCTCCCTGTGCTATGCCGCTGCTTCCCACTAGCTATTTTACATTTGGTAGTGTATATGTGTCCATGCCACTCTCACTTTGTCCCAGCTTACCCTTCCCCCTCCCTGTGTCCTCAACTCCATTCTCTACGTCTGCGTCTTTATTCCTGTCCCGCCCCAGGTTCTTCAGAACCATTTTTTTTTTTAGATTCCATATATATGTGTTAGCATACAGTATTTGTTTTTCTCTTTCTGACTTACTTCACTCTGTATGGCAGACTCTAGGTCCATCCACCTCACTACAAATAACTCAATTTCGTTTCTTTTTATGGCTGAGTAATATTCCATTGTATGCCACATCTTCTTTATCCGTTCATCTGTCGATGGACACTTAGGTTGCTTCCATGTCCTGGCTATTGTAAATAGAGCTACAGTGAACATTGTGATACATGACTCTTTTTGAATTATGGTTTTCTCAGGGTATATGCCCAGTAGTGGGATTGCTGGGTCATATGGTAGTTCTATTTTAAGTCTTTTAAGGAACCTCCATACTGTTCTCCATAGTGGCTGTAACAATTTACATTCCCACCAACAGCACAAGAGGGTTCCCTTTTCTCCACACCCTCTCCAGCATTTAATGTTTGTATTTTTGATGATGGCCACTCTGACCTGTGTGAGGTGATACCTCACTGTAGTTTTTTTTGTTTGTTTGTTTGTTTGTTTGTGGTACACGGAGCTCTCACTGTTGTGGCCTCTCCCGTTGCGGAGCACAGGCTCAGCGGCCATGGCCCACGGGCCCAGTCACTCCGCAGCATGTGGGATCTTCCCGGACTGGGGCACGAATGCTTGTCCCCTGCATGGCAGGCGGACTCTCAACCACTGCGCCACCAGGGAAGCCCCTCACTGTAGTTTTCATTTGCACTTCTCTAATGATTAGTGATATCGAGCAGTCTTTCATGTGTTTGTTGGCAATCTGTATATCTTCTTCGGAGAAATGTCTATTTAGGTCTTCTGCCCAGTTTTGGATTGGGTTGTTTGTATTTTTGTTATTGAGCTGCATGAGCTGCTTATAAATTTTTGAGATTAATTCTTTGTCAGTTGCTTCATTTGCAAATATTTTCTCCCATTCTGAGGGTTGTCTTTTCATCTTGTTTATGGTTTCCTTTGCTGTGCAAAAGCTTTGAAGTTTCATTAGGTCCCATTTGTTTATTTTTGTTTTTACTTCCATTCTCTAGGAGGTGGGTCAAAAAGGATCTTGCTGTGATTTATGTCATAGAGTGTTCTGCCTATGTTTTCCTCTAAGAGCTTTATAGTGTCTGACCTTACATTTAGGTCTTTAATCCATTTGAGTTTATTTTTGTGTATGGTGTTAGGGAGCATTCTAATTTCATTCTTTTACATGTAGCTGTCCAGTTTTCCCAGCACCATTTATTGAAGGGGCTGTATTTTCTCCATTGTGTACTCTTGCCTCCTTTATCAAAGATAAGGGGACCATTTGTGCGTGGGTTTATCTCTGGGCTTTCTATCCTGTTCCATTGATCTATATTTCTGTTTTTGTGCCAGTACCATACTGTCTTGATTACTGTAGCTTTTTAGTATAGTCTGAAGTCTGGTAGCCTGATTCCTCCAGCTCTGTTTTTCTTTCTCAAGATTGCTTTGGCTATTCGTGGTCTTTTGTGTTTCCATACAAATTGTGAAATTTTTTGTTCTAGTTCTGTGAAAAATGCCAGTGGTAGTTTGATAGGGATTTCATTGAATCTGTAGATTGCTTTGGGTAGTATAGTCATTTTCACAATGTTGATTCTTCCAATCCAAGAACATGATATATCTCTCAATCTGTTTGTAACATCTTTAATTTCTTTCATCAGTGTCTTATAGTTTTCTGCATACAGGTCTTTTGTCTCCTTAGGTAGGTTTATTCCTAGGTGTTTTATTCTTTTAGTTGCAGTGGTAAATGGGAGTGTTTTCTTAATTTCTCTTTCAGATTTTTCATCATTAGTGTATAGGAATGCAAGAGATTTCTGTGCATTAATTTTGCATCCTGCTACTTTACCAGATTCATTGATTAACTCTAGTAGTTTTCTGGTAGCATCTTTAGGATTCTCTATGTATAGTATCATGTCATCTGCAAACACTAATAGATATACTTCTTCTTTTCAGATTTGGATTCCTTTTATTTCTTTTTCTTCTCTGATTGCCATGGCTAGGACTTCCAAAACTATGTTGAATAATAGTGGTGAGAGTGGACATTCTTGTCCTGTTGCTGATCTTAGAGGAAACACTTTCAGTTTTTCACCATTGAGAAAGATGTTGAGAATGAGTTTGGGAGTGTTCTTCTCTCCGCTATATTTTGGAAGAGTTTGAGAAGGATAGATGTTCACTCTTCTCTCAATGTGTGATAGAATTCGCCCATGAAGCCATCTGGTCCTGGGCTTTTGCTTGTTGGAAGATTTTTAATCACAGTCTCAATTTCAGTGTTTGTGATTGGTCTGTTTATATCTTCTATTTCTTCCTGGTTCAGTCTTGGAAGGTTATGCTTTTCTAAGAATTTGTCCATTTCTTCCAGGTTGTCCATTTTATTGGCATATAGTGGCTTGTAGTAATCTCTCGTGATCCTTTGTATTTCTGCAGTGTCAGTTGTTACTTCTCATATTTCATTTCTAATTCTATTGATTTGAGTCTTCTCCCTTTTTTTTCTTGATGAGTCTGGCTAATGGTTTATCAGTTTTGTTTATCTTCTCAAATAACCAGCTTTTAGTTTTACTGATCTTTGCTGCTGTTTCCTTCATTTCTTTCTGATCTGATCTTTATGATTTCTTTCCTTCTGCTAACTTGGGGTTTTTTTGTTCTTCTTTCTCTAATTGCTTTAGGTGTAAGGTTAGGTTGTTTATTTCAGATGTTTCTTGTTTCTTGAGGTAGGACTGTATTGCCATAAACTTCCCTCTTAGAACTGCTATTGCTGCATCCCATAGGTTTGGGTCATTGTGTTTTCATTGTCATTTGTTTCAAGGTATATTTTGATTTCCTCTTTGATTTCTTCAGCGATCACTTGGTTATTAAGTAGTGTATTGTTTAGCCTCCACGTATTTGTATTTTTTACAGATTTTTTCCTGTAATTGATATCTAGTCTCATAGCATAGTCTCATAGTCTCATAGTAAAGATACTTTATACGATTTCAATTTTCTTAAATTTACCAAGGCTTGATTTGTGACCCAAGATACGATCTATCCTGGAGAATGTTCCATGAACACTTGAGAAGAAATTGTATTCTGTTGTTTTTGGATGGAATGTCCTATAAATATTAATTAAGTCCATCCTGTTTAATGTATCATTTAAAGCTTGTGTTTCCTTATTTATTTTCATTTTGGATGATCTGTCCATTGGTGAAAGTGGGGTGTTAAAGTCCCCTACTATGATTGTGTTACTGTCGATTTCCCCTTTTATGGCTGTTAGCACTTGCCTTATGTATTGAGGTGCTCCTATGTTGGGTGCATAAATATTTACAAGTGTTATATCTTCTTCTTGGATTGATCCCTTGATCATTATGTAGTGTCCTTCTTTGTCTCTTGTAATAGTCTTTATTTTAAAGTCTATTTTGTCTGATATGAGAATTGCTACTCCAACTTTCTTTTGATTTCCATTTGCATGGAATATCTTTTTCCATCCCCTCACTTTCAGTCTGTATGTGTCCCTAGGTCTGAAGTGGATCTCTTGTAGACTGCATATATATGGGTCTTGTTTCTTATCCATTCAGCCAGTCTATGTCTTTTTGTTGGAGCACTTAGTCCATTTACATTTAAGGTAATTATCGATATGTATGTTCCTATTACCATTTTCTTAATTGTTTTGGGTTTGTTATTGTAGGTCTTTTCCTTCTCTTGTGTTTCCTGCCTAGAGAAGTTCCCTTAGCATTTGTTGTAAAGCTGGTTTGGTGGTGCTGAATTCTCTTAGCTTTTGCTTGTCTGTAAAGGTTTTAATTTCTCCGTCGAATCTGAATGAGATCCTTGCTGGGTAGAGTAATCTTGGTTGTTGAAACAAACAAACAATTTTGGTTGTTGATGAAATCTCCCTTTCATCACTTTAAATATGTCCTGCCACTCCCTCTGGCTTGCAAAGTTTCTGCTGAAAGATCAGCTGTTAACCTTATGGGGATTCCCTTGTATGTTATTTGTTGTTTTTCCTCTTGCTGCTTTTAATATTTTTCTTTGTATTTAATTTTTGATAGTTTGATTAGTATGTGTCTTGGAGTGTTTCTCCTTGGATTTATGCTGTATGGGACTCTCTGTGCTTCCTGGACTTGACTATTTCCTTTCCCATATTAGGGAAGTGTTCAACTATAATCTCTTCAAATATTTTCTCAGTCCCTTTCTTTTCCTCTTCCTCTTCTGGGACCCCTATAATTCGAATGTTGCTGCGTTTAATGTTGTCCCAGAGGTCTCTAAGACTGTCCTCAATTCTTTTCATTCTTTTTTCTTTATTTTGCTCTGCAGTTGTCATTTCCACTATTTTAACTTCCAGATCACTTATCCATTCTTCTGCCTCAGTTATTCTGCTATTGATTCCTTCTAGAGAATTTTTAATTTCATCTATTGTGTTGTTCATCATTGTTTGTTTGCTCTTCAGTTCTTCTAGGTCCTTGTTAAATGTTTCTTGTATTTTCTCCATTCTATTTCCAAGATTTTGGATCATCTTTACTATCATTACTCTGAATTCTTTTTCACATAGACGGCCTATTTCCTCTTCATTTGTTTGGTCTGGTGGGTTTTTACCTTACTCCTTCATCTTCTGTGTATTTCTGTGTCTTCTCATTTTGCTTAACTTACTGTGTTTGGGGTCTCCTTTCGAAGGCTGCAGATTCGTAGTTCCCGTTGTTTTGGTGTCTGCCCCCAGTGGCTAAGGTTGATTCAGTGGGGTGTGTAGGCTTCCTGGTGAGGGGACGAGTGCCTGTCTTCTGGTGGATGAGGCTGGATCTTGTCTTTCTGGTGGGCAGGACCACAACCGGTGGTGTTTTTTAGGGTGTCTGTGACCTTATTATGATTTTAGGCAGCCTCTCTGCTAATGGGTGGGGGTGTGTTCCTGTCTTGCTAGTTGTTTGGCATAGGGTGTCTAGCACTGTAGCTTGCTGGTCATTGAGTGGATCTGTGTCTTAGCATTGAGATGGAGATCTCTGGGAGAGTTTTCGCTGGTAGGTATTACGTGGAGCTGGGAGGTCTCTGGAGGACCAGTGTCCTGAACTTGGCTCTCCCACCTCAGAGGCACAGGCCTGACACACAGCTGGAGCAGCAAGACCCTGTCAACCACATAGCTTCAGTGTCCTTTTCATTCCCCCTCCTTTCCTGGTCACTTTTTGAAGCTGTACATCTAGACTTACACGTGGTTGTAATGCCAATGTGATCTGCAAAACAATATCTGATGCAAAACAGGCTCTTTTTAAGGAATATAGTCTCTATCTACTTCTCAATTTATATCAAATGCCTGTGTCAAGCTATAACATCATAATGCACACTGGGTTTTTTCCCAAAATTTTGTCTTGAAAATTTTCAAACATACAACAGAATTGAAAGAATTTCACAGTTAACGCCCATACACTCTCTACCTAAATGCTACATTAATGTTTTACTATTCTTGCTTTGTTCTGTAATTAGGCACCCACCTGTCCTATCTATCCATGAATCCATCTTATTTTTTCTCCCCAATACTTCAACATGCACATCATTGAACCAGACCAGAACATAGGCTCTTCAATGGCAGGCAAATCCCTAAAGAGAAGAAAGAGGGAAGAGTTTAGCTGACCATACCCAGTTTCTTCTTTCACACTACCAGTTAAACCAGGCACCCCTCTTGCCATGGGGTAAGAAGTGGCAAGAGAGGCCAAGTGTGACAGTAGGGATCTCTCTCCACAAGGTAACAGGAGGAGTGGGAAATATATTCCCTTACAAACAGTACACTGAGTGATTTAGTGGACGAGCATCTTCAGTAGCATCCAAATAATAAACATAACAGTTTCCTGGCATTCCTAACACTCCTACCTAACAGCAATTTAGACTTCAGTAACTCTAGTGTCTTCCATTTTTCACAATTCTCCTGTAACTATATCCATCTCTGTTTCTCTTCCCTTTTATTTACCTGTTGCTCTCATCCTCTCACACTCCAAAAGCTCATTCTCCATGCAAAGAGGAATATGGTGGCCCATTGTGATGGACTTACATCCCAAAAGTTCCCTGCTCTGAGAGGAAAAAGAATTATTTATTTCCAACTCCAATTTCAAGGAAGGACTAAAATTGGTCCAGATTGGATCACATGTCTATTTTGGACAAAGCACTGGGGCCAAGAGGTCATGTGTCAACTCCTGTGTTCAAAGGGATAAAGTCTACTATAGAAAGAAGTTAGGGATGCTGGGCCTCACTAGAAACACAAAGGAATTCCAACGTTCTAACTCATTTATTTTACCTCAATGCCCACTCCACCCATAAATTTTATTATAAGTTGAAACTCCTGTTGATGTTATAGTGAGAAAATCTCTTTAGCAAACATATTTTATATTGTAACATTGGGGGGAGCAGTGATTTTTTTCTTTTTTTAAGGATCTGTTTCAATTGAGTGATTAGTGAAAGATTAACATGCTTTCTTATCAAAGAATATTAATAGTTTTTACTTAGATTGATCTTGAAATTTTTTGTTCTTGAAATTGTTGAGTCAAATAGAAGCTTTAAGGATGAATTCAAACGTCTAAGGAACTTGGTATGAAGGGGAGAATAAACTGTTTAACCTCTGTTTAACCTTCTCTAGAATGTTTATTTAAACGTTCTGCCAATGTTGATATGATTCACCCAGGAATGTAACCCAGGTTATGTACAGTTAGATATAATTTATTTACAAATCTGCAGAACTTTGGTTATGTCTATAACAAACTTTAAGAAAATAAACTGAATGTGCAAGTGCTTTAATCAAACAGCGTCCACAAATATAAAAGAACAAAATTGAGACAATTCCAACCCTTAACAACAACGTTGTTTTTCCAGCTCAAAGATTAGACCAGTAGCCAAATGAAGAGATATTAGAACAAATAAAACAAGTCCAGCGTCTCATATCAAAATCTCGCCCTTCTCCAACTTTAATATCAATAATCAATCCATTCTATCAAAATCAACCCAACCAAAAACCCATTTGCTTTTGCAAAAGCTACAATCTTCTCTTATGACCGTGTTAGCAGAACTAAAATTCTGGGACTCCTTATCTTTCCCAGCACATGGGTTTTAAAATCTCAAATACCCTCATTTTTTCAAAGTACAAGGGCTCAATCCTACGAGGAATTGGAACTTGGGTTAAAATGTACTTTAAAACGCAACCAAAGAAAGAGACGAACTATCAAATGGCTCCCCTGTAAGACAGCTTCAGATATTCAGTTTAGAGTTATTTCAGAGATGCTGAGTAAATTCTGACTTGATTCTAAACCAAATGCCCTTGGGGGTCTCCAGCTGCCAGAGTCTTCCATAATGTTGTGATTAGACCCTCTCTTGGACCCTCCCCATGCATGCTCTGTTCCTGCTTTGCAGACAGCCTATCTGCCAGGGGACATTCTGCCTATCCGTCCAAAAGGCCTGGGTAGGGTTTCGCCACAACCGAGTTAGCCTGCTTCTATGGATCCTTTGGAAGAGAAGATAGATGAATTGGATAGTTGAAACATAACAGGAAAGTGGTTCCTCCAGGTTCCTGCACCAGGAAATAGCTCCTAGTGCCAAGACTCTTAACTCCAATGCCAAGACCACAATAATATGGAGGTTGACATTCTGTGTTCAGTTCCACTGCTACTAAAGGAATAATGCTTTGCAAAAAGCCATGATGTCTACAGTGCATCCTGTTCAGCATAGGGCCTTGAGCAAACACAGAAACATGTGCCCCTGCTTCTATCGTATGGTGGACGAAAATACCAGTCATAATTCTCTTCCCCTTCTCATTTTTTTTCTTTTTGCGGTACGCGGGCCTCTCACTGTTGTGGCCTCTCCCGTTGCAGAGCACAGGCTCGGGACGCTCAGGCTCAGTGGCCATGGCTCACGGGCCCAGCCGCTCCGCGGCATGTGGGATCTTCCCGGACCGGGGCACGAACCCGTGTCCCCTGCATCGGCAGGCGGACTCTCAACCACTGCGCCACCAGGGAAGCCCCTCCCCTTCTCATCTTAACAATCAATCCTTTTCTTAAAAAATGGAAAATTAAAAGGAAGACATTAGAACGTTGGAATGACTGAGCCAGACCAGAGGGCAATCCCATTCAGCCCAATATTTTGTTTTTAAGAGTGGAGACTCATGACTGTTTCAAGGAATAGTGTTGCTGCCCTTCATGATCTAAGCCCAAAAGGTATTGCTAGGTCCCAAATATCTCTAATTGTCCTTAATTATAGCCTACAAGTCCTCATAAACCTAACTCAGTCATATAACACTTCCACCTTTGACCCAGCCAAATTACCTTGGGGCACACATAGAGTCATCACTCAGCATTCAAGGAGTTAACTCCTGAAGTTCCTGCTTCTCTCACTTCCTCCTCTTCAATTCTCCTTGAACATCCTTCAACACATTTTTTTTTTTTTTTTGGCTTAGCCTTTCCAGTTTAATGGACTGATGATTGCCTCTTATGGATTCTAACCTACGGTTCTAGTTCTTACTTTGTAAACACCTATGTCCTTATGACTGTTGTTTGTCACAAACGTGCTATTGGGAGCCACATTACCTATTTACATCACCATGTCACCCAGGCAAGTCACACTGAGTACGGCCTAACCTTCCAGACATACTCTTTTATGGGTAATGCATTCCCCAAGTTAACTGCCCCTCCCCTTTATATTGTAACACATTTCCTTATTCACAACAAACCACTTGGTTCAAACATCTAAGCCCATAGTTTCCAAAATGCATATTAGAATCCAGTGGGGCGTTTTAAAGACCTACCTATGCCTGTATCTCACCCCCAGGGTCTGACTTAATAAATATAGGTTGCAACAGGGATTCTTCAAAGGCTGCAAAGTTGAGAATTCTTAGACTTGGAGCATACATTTCAGTTCAAGGCAACTTAGCCCTCTCCACATCTGTCTTTACTGACTGAAAAGTTTAAATCTTTTTAGTATGACTTCTTACAGAATTCTTCTAACCTCTTGATTATTTTAACTGCTGCTCTCAACTCAGTAAAGTTTGTAATGTTAATTTGGACAGGTGAAAAGAATAATTGATACCACCTGCAGACCACAGCAGCTAGAAGTCAAGCGGATGGAAACAATCATATTGTAAGCTTCTCAAAGGAAGGGATACGCCTTACCCTTCTTTGTATTTCCACAGCATCCACCATGGTACTTGGATCAAAGTAGGTGTCTAATACATATTTAGGAGGGAAAGTAGGATAACCTGTATATAGGATCTGCTTCCAATTTTTTAAATATCTGTAATATATATGATGTTCGTGTAGCTGGAAAATACATCATTTGGTGGGGAACAA
Organism: Orcinus orca; assembly: GCF_937001465.1. Lineage (NCBI taxonomy): Eukaryota > Metazoa > Chordata > Mammalia > Artiodactyla > Delphinidae > Orcinus > Orcinus orca. The sequence goes on from NC_064562.1 coordinate 89,318,239, forward strand.
CCAGTATGTTTTCAATTGGCTCACTTTTTTTTTTTAGCAGCTTTATTGGGATATAAATCACATACCATACAATCCACACTTTTAAAGTGTACAATTCAATGACTTTTAGTATATTCAGAGGGTTGTGTAACCAACACCATAATCAATTCTAGAACATTCATCACCTTAAAAGGAAACCCCAGACCCATTAGCAGCCACTCCTCATTCCTCCCCAGTCCCTTTCCCCTCAGACCTAGGCAACCACTGATATACCTTATGTCTATAGATTTGCCTGTTCTGGACATTCATGTAAATGGAATCAGACAATACCTGGTCTTATGTGTCAAGCGTTTTTCACTTTGTATGTTTCCAAGATTCATTCATGTTGTAGCAGGTACCAGCACACCATTCATCTTTATTTATTTATTTATTTATTTTGCAATACGCGGGCCTCTCACTGTTGTGGCCTCTCCTGTTGCGGAGCACAGGCTCCGGACGCGCAGGCTTAGCGGCCATGGCTCACGGGCCCATCTGCTCCGCGGCATGTGGGATCTTCCCGGACCGGGGCACGAGCCCGTGTCCCCTGCATCGGCAGGCGGACTCTCGACCACTGCGCCACCAGGGAAGCCCTGAACATCTGTTTTTATATGGACCTATATTTTTATTTCTCTTGGGTGTACACACAGGAGAATTGCTGAGTCACATGGTAACGCTATGTTTAACCTTTTGAGAAACTGCCAAATGGTTTTCTACATCGGCTGCACCATTTCACACGGCCACCATCTCCCCTTCCCTCCGCCTTCCCTCCATTCAAGCAGCTAGGCCTTTCTCTTCCCATCGCTTCAGGGGCAGGATGTGACTGACTGAAAGAAAAACCAAAGGAGTGTTCCTGACTTTCATTTCCAAAAGTATACACCTTTAGGGGACCAGTAAAGACTGGCAAAACAGACAAAAAGAAGACAGTTGCTGGGAGTTAATGGGTCCCGGAAGGGGGCTGTTGGATGGGCAGTGTGATATCCTTAGTAAGAAGACCCCTTAAAAGCTCAGGGAGGAAACTGCTACCTGAGGAATCTAGGCCCCTGGGTCTTCAGAGAGCCTAGCAGATGTTTCCTCACCCAGTATGGCAAGAAAAGCAGATAGTTTAGCTGCACTCAAAGTTGAGACAGTAGAGCCAGGTTGCAGGAATAAAGAACAGCTCACTGTCAACATAGAGATGAGGGACCCGGAGCCTGCTCCCAACCCCCTGGAACTACATACACCTCCTGGAATTTAGGTTTAAACTCAGGGGGAAGAAGTGATGAGAGAACCCCAAACTGAGCAAGATTCATTTTCTACCAGCGTAGCAAAATACAAGTTCAAAATTAAATTCAATTGTGTTTGGGTAAAGTGAAAAAGTTGTATTTTTGAGTTATGCACTGAGAGGAGTACCCACCACATAAGATTGGAAGAAAGAGTAAAGAAGTCAATGTCCCAGACCTACTAGAGCATGGACTTGAGGAAATGGGGAGGGGGAAGGGTAAGCTAGGACAAAGTGAGAGAGAGGCATGGACATATATACACTACCAAATGTAAGGTAGATAGCTAGTGGGAAGCAGCCGCAGAGCACAGGGAGATCAGCTGGGTGCTCTGTGACCACCTAGAGTGGTGGGATAGGGAGGTGGGAGGGAGATGCAAGAGGGAAGAGATATGGGAACATATGTATATGTATAACTGATTCACTTTGTTATACAGCAGAAACTAACACACCATTGTAAAGCAATTATACGCCAATAAAGATGTTAAAGAAAAAAGTCAATGTCCAATAAATATATGAAAAAACAACTCACCACTGACAATACCATGTGCAGCAAGGATGTGGAACAAAAGGAATTCTTCTGAACTGCTGGCAGTGATCAATTGGAGCTACAACTTTGGAGAGCAACTCAGCAGGACTTAAATTGAACAGCTGCAGGCTGTGTAACCCAGCAACTCCTTTCCTCCGTCTGTAAGGTAGAGATCTCTTGCACAGGTGTGCCAAGAGAGATGCAAAAAAAAAGAAAAGCTCACCATAACATTGTTTGTAATGGCAAAACAAAAATTTACAGACAAGCTAAAAGTCCATCAGTAGGGGACTAGATGAATAAATTGTGCCATGTGCATTCAAAGGAATACTATACAGCCCTTTTCCCCAAAATGTGATTCCTCACCAGCCTCATTCACTCCACCTGAGAATTCCAGACCTACCCAAACAGAATCTGTATTTTAACAAGCTCCCCTGGTGATTCTTATGCCTATAAAAGTTTGAGAAGTGCGGTTCAAGGCAGTTAAATGAATGAACTAGGGCTGCTTGTGTCAACCTGGATAACTCTTAAAAACATAATATTCAGAGAAAAAAATATACAAGTCGCCAAAAGTTAGTATAGTATGATGCCATTTAAATAAAATTTGAAAACATGAGCAAATTTTTATGAGTATATTCACATGTAGTTGACATTAGGACATACAGAAAATTTTATAAACACCAAATCCTGGGGCTTCCCTGGTGGCGCAGTGGTTGAGAGTCCGCCTGCCGATGCAGGGGACGCGGGTTCGTGCCCCGGTCTGGGAAGATCCCACATGCCGCGGAGCGCCTGGGCCCGTGAGCCATGGCCGCTGAGCCTGCGCGTCTGGAGCCTGTGCTCTGCAATGGGAGAGGCCCGCGTACGGCAAAAAAAGAAAAAAAAAACCCCACCAAATCCTGGATACTAGTTACCTCTGGAGGGAAAGGGAGAGGATCAGAAAGCTACAGAGGAGGAGGCTTCAACTGCAATTACAATGATGACTTGTTCTAAAGCTACATGGTGAGTACACTTGGGTTTCTTTCATATGTTTTTACAGGCCCAGAATTTTCATTTGAACAAGGAGCTTTTCAAAAACAGTATTTAAATCTGGGTGGATAATTTTAATTTTTTTCTGGATATGTTTAATATTTTCCAAATATTTACAATGACCATATATTGCTTATATAGTCAAAAAGTCTATATTAAGAGTAATATTGAATTCTTTGTTTTTGATGAACAAGGCATCTTTTTACTTAAAACACCAAACTAATTGCGGTCTTATTGCTTTCTAGCCACTCACTCCAATCTCCCACATCACGCCTTACTTTAGCACACAGATTGGGGCTCAGGAGTCGCTGGTGCCCGAAGATGTACCCAGGGTGGTGGCTGGCACAGAGGGATGGGAGATGATTCTGAATTGGAGCTCTGGTGGTGGTTCTGCCTTTGTCACCTGAAGCAGTGTGGTATCTGGAAAAACATGTCATTTCTCGGAGCCTCTCTTTTCTTTAAAATGGGGATAATAACTCATGCCTGGTTTATCTCGCAAAAGAGAGAAGGAACATGAAAATAGTTTTGAACTTTACCATGCTTTGGGAAAGTCAAGTTCTTCCTCAACTGCTCAGCTGCTTGTATTAGTTACCAATCCTGGGCTGCCTAGAGATTACTGTAGCAATTCCATCCAAGAGGGTTTCTAACCTTCGTTCCATGTCTGGTTGGTGGGGTAGTCTATGGGGTTGCTCCCCAACTTTTCCTGGTTTCTCCCTTTTCTGGGCACATGGTAGGATTGCACTTTCCCATCTTCTTGAAATCAGATATGGCCATGTGAGTTGGTGTCTCCAGTGAATTTTGAGCATTAAGTGATGTGTGTCCCTTCCAAGAAGAAACTTGAAGAGTGGTTTGGGGGGTCACCACCTCACTTTCCAACTGCAGGGTGATGTGGAAACACATGTGGTGATGCAGCCTCAGAACTCCTGTGTCTCTGAGTGACTGAGGTAAGCAGATATATACATACCTACAGTGGAGAGTAGCATGGATGAAAAATAAACTTGTTATAGTTAGGACGTGAGATTTGGAGACTATTTATAACCACAGCAAAACTAAGTTTAGCCTGATAGATGCAGCTGGCTAAAATTAGTGTAGTATGTGTATTAAAGAAAAGGATGGGTGACAACAACACGTCTTCATCAGAAATAAAAGTAACAGGGGTATAAGAGGATGTGGATTCATGATTCCCCTTCAGTTACTCCCTCCATGACTCAGCAGAGGCTTATACTTTCTCCTTTAAGACCAGAAGGACAGCAATTTCCAGGCTCTTGTTGACCCTTGCAAAGAAGTACTCCCATCTCTTTCAGAGAGGGTTTTACACCCAATAATAAATGGCCAGGTCAAGGATTGGCATGATAGCTATTAAAGCTGTTTGCCCAATATTTCTTGTTCTCCTCCTTTCCAGGAATATGGTAAGATTGTACCACCTATTTCTCTTGGGATTGGGTGGGGTCATGTAATTAGTTTGGGGCTATGAGTTATAATCAATTAATTGTCAGTGCAAAACCCTCCAGTTTTTCCCTCTGGTCTGATGACCCACAGTGTTAGAGATGATGGCTGCTCCATGAGCAGGAGAGCAGGAGTTGCTAGATATGAAGAGCCAATCCCTCCTGCCCAATCCGAAATGGACATGTAATCTTACATGAAAAATTGTTTTAAGCCACTGAGATTGTGGCTTGTTTGTTACAGCAGCATAACCTAGCTTTTCCTGACTGATAGAGAGAGAAATCCTGAAATAAAGTTACTGCTTCCTTTGAAATGATCACAACCACCACAAGCCTCAAGTGAAGTTATGCATTCCTCTCCATAATCTGGCTAACTGAGCAAAAACAAGATAAAATAGAAACAAAACAAAAAGAACACTGAGTCCTCAGAGGCTTTATTAATGGAGCTAAAATCCTCTGGGGAGGCACTTACATGTTCCTCCAGTAAGCGTTAAGTCTGGTTCTCAGGTACCGTCTCATCTGTGGCTTGATCACAGGAGCATCTCTGAAGCTGGGAACACAGAGTTCCAGAAAGGATGTTGTTTTTCCTCCTGCTTCCAGTTCCAAGGTTGAGTTCCCAGAGGTGAGTTAACAAGTGAATTTTTCTTATTCTTTATTATTATTGAGGTATAATTGACATATAATGTATTAGTTCCAGGTGCACAACATAATGATTTGATATATGTATATATTGTGAAATGGTCACCACAAGTTCACTTAACATCTGTCACCATACTTAGTTACGAATTTGTGTGTATGATGAGAACTTTTAAGACTTACTCTCTTAGCGACTTGTAAATATGCAATGCAGTATTTTTAACTATAGTCACCATGTTGTACATTACACCCCCATGACTTATTTATTTCGTAACTAGCAGTTTGTACCTTTTGACCACCTTCACCCATTTTGCCCACACCTCTACCCCTGACTCTGGCAACCACCAATCTGCTCTCTGTAAGCTGGGTTTTTTATTTTTGTTTTGTTTTGTTTCTTTAGATTCCACATATAAGTGAGACCATACAGTGTTTGTCTTTGTCTATCTGACTATTTAACTTAGCATAATGCCCTCAAGGCCCATCCATGTTGGAATTCCCTTTTTATGGCTGAGTAATATTCCATTGCATACATGTACCATATCTTCTTTATCCATTCATCTGTTGATGGAAACTTAGATTGTGTACATGTCTTGGCTATTGTAAATAATCCTTCAGTGAACATGGGGGTGTATATATCTTTTTGAGTTAGTGTTTTTGCTTTCTTAAGGTAAATACCTAGAAGTGGAATTTTTGGATCATACAGTAGTTCTATTTTTAATTTTTTGAGGAACCTCCATACTGCTTTCCATGGTGGCTACACCAATTTACATTCCCACCAACAGTGCACAGGGTTCCCTTTTTTCCACATCCTTGTCAACAAGTGAATATTCAAGGTCTGTTAGTGTTCATGAGCTTTTCTAATCGTTTTCACAGTGTTTACCACTTACGCAGTATTCCATATGTGTGTGTTTTCTTTTAAATGTTTGTTCTTCTGAGAAATAAAAAGAAAAAAGCTGCCTTATGCAGTCAGGTGATCTCTAGCCGGTGATCAACTGTTATAACTTTGACCTTGGAATCCCCACAGAGGTTTTTTTCAGTTGTCTTGTGCAATGTACTTTATTTCAGGTGCTTGGAAGAATACCTGAAGAATTACTCATCAACTGAGGTTCTCATCTCCGTATGAAGCATTTTTACCTCAGCCTTTATTTGGTTTTGTTTCTGAGACAACATCTCTGAAATTCTCAATTCATTGCCAAGCACACTTAAACTTTACTTATTCAATGGACTGATCCCTGAATTTTTAGAAACATTTATTTATATGTGTTTTCATCTGATTAAGGAGAAGTTGAGAAGATAAAGAATGTAATTGCCAAAGAATATCCATCTATAGCAGGAGAAATGTTCTGCAGTGATGTTCAGATGTTGACACAAGTGGTGGAGGAAACTGTTTACAGATTCTTTGAAACTTAATTGAATAGCTGCTTTGAGAGAAAAGAGAGGCACCTTCAGATGAGGCTGTTATGGGCATACTCAGTTGTCAGAAGAAGCTAGGCTACTGCAAACTAATTGAAATCTGGGATGCAAGTAGATTCAGGGTTCTTTCTTCTGCCTTCCCTCCTTCCTTCAGCCGGGTTACTCCACTCAACCTCCTGGTCTCCAGCTAAATATTTCTCCCTCAGCAAACCATCCCTGACACCCTAATAGGTCGGGCCCTTCATACACTCTCTTATAGAACTCCATATATTTCCATTCTAGCTCATGATGATCACTAAAGAAGCATTTCTATAATTGTTCGTTGTCCCCTCCAATAAATCATAAGCTCTGTGACAGCAGTGGTCACACTTGTATTGTTTGCCACTATTCCAGTACCGCCTTACCAATTCGACAAATATTTATCAAGTGTCTTTTAAGTGCCAGGTCACTGTACTAGTTCCTTGGGATGCTTGGTGAACAAAACAAAGTTTCCTGACCTGATGAAACTTACATGCAAGAGCAAGAACTCAAACAATAAATGATCGACATAAAGTACATGGTATGTTAAAAGATGAAAAGCACCATCAAAAAAGGAAAAGGTAGAGCAAGGTCAAGAAGGGAAGCTGCTTGCAGTGTTAAACAAAGTGGTCAGCTTAAGCATCACTGAGAAGGTGGGATTTGAGCAAGACTTGGAGAAGGGAAGGAAGTTAGCCAAGCAGATAGCTGGTTAATAGTGTTCTCGGCCCAGGATCAGGTAAAGCACATTCTTTAAGGCGGGGGGGGGGGGGGGCGGGGGGTGCCTGCTTTGTTCTACTAACAGCAACGGGGCCAGTGTGGGTGGAATGGAGAAAGCAAGAGACCAGAAGGGAAGGTCAGAGATGCTCAGTAAATGTTTGCCAAGGGAATGAATGAAAAAACAAACACTTGTGTTTAAAATGTGCTTTGCAGGATTTTCACATGCTTTGTGTATTTTCCCATAGGTGAGAAAAGTCTCTAGATTCATCCAGTCCACAAACTGTAATCTCATGTATATTAAGTGGCAACTCTAGAAGGCACTGTGTCCTTCTACTGCCAAAGAGGAAACATCTGGCTGTGTCCAGGGATGGCCATGCTCTCAACCCTAAGTCTCCGGGCCCTCCTAGACTGGATTCACACAGCAGAGTCTGAAGCTGAGGAGGATAAAGTTGATTCTGTGGCTCCACTCAGAAGCCCACGGTGCTGACAGTCCACTCCACCTTCAAGGCTGACGTGATGGGAACCAAACTGAGACCACAAAGCGTTCAAAGAGGCCAAAAAGCATTATCTCACTCAGTACGTTGAGCAGATGGAGGTAGAAAGGAAAATGGGCTCTTTGTGAACAAATGGCTTCCCCTCACTGAAACTCACTCTCTGGAAAGGTTCTGAAATCCCATACATTAATGGTATATATCAGTGGTTTCCAAGCGCCACTGCCGGATTTGTTGTGATATGCTTGGCTAACTCAGAATCTCCTAAGAAGTTTTCTCAAAATATGGATCCTGGGTGCTCACCTTTGGAAGATCTGAATCAGTGGGTCTAGGTGGGCTCAGGAATTCGTACTTTTAATCTCTTCCCAAGGGATTATCATGGGCAGCCAAGACTGAGAAACACTGTTGTAATGTTCTGATCATGTACCTGCATTTGGCCAGAAAACAACATCTCTTGCTAATGGTGTAGGTTTCTACTGGTAGAATCTCAGCCATTGGTGATCAAAAGAAGTTATGTTGAGGTAATAGGGACAAGGAGGCCTGCTGGAACTTCTGTAATCACAGGGCTGAAAGGCCATCTTCACAGTGTAAATGTCCCATGGGACAGCAATGGGAGAATTTGTCCCCTTCCCAGGTTTCTCTGAGCCTCTACCAGCAAGTTCTTCCAATGAGGTCACCAGTTTGAAAGCAGCTGGAGAAGTTTATGCATATTGAAGAAATTGTAACAGGAGAAATAGGAAGTTTGGGAATCTCAGAATTTCTACAAATAATCTAGTAAGAGGGGGTGAGGAAAATGGGCAAGGGCACCAGTCCCCAAGATGGCCCCCAAGGATCCCTACCTCCTGGCAGTCATGCCCTTGGGTAGTCTCCTTTCACCGTACTAGGGTTGATCTATGTAGCCAACAGCATACAGCAGCAGTGATGGGATGTCACTTCTACAATTAGGCTATAAAAAAACAAAACACTGTGGCTTTCATCTTGGACTCTCTTTCTCCCTCACCTCTCTCACTCTGGAGGAAGCTAGCTGCCATGATGTTAGCACACTCAGGCAACCTATGGAAAGGGCCACATTATGAGGAACTGAGAATGCAGCCAATAGCTGACAAGGAACTGGGGCCTGCCAAAGAGGTGAATGAGGGGAGAAGTGGATCCCCCAGACCCAGTCGAGCTTTCAGACGACTAAAGCCCCAGCCAACAGTTTGAGTGCAACCTCATGAGAGACTCTGAGCCAGAACTACCCTGCTAACCCACCCCCAGACTCTTGACCCTCAGAAACCATGTGAGAGAACGTTTGTTGTTTTAGGCTACTAAGTTTTGGAATAATTGTTATATAGCAGTACATAATACAATAGTGAGTTCAACAGTTCACCAGAAAATTATTCATGTAATTCCAACTTAGACTTTTCTTTCCAGTTAAGTCATATAGCATTTCAATAAACTTTTATTGAAGTATAACATATATGTTAATGTATACAAATCCTGGGGCTTCCCTGGTGGCACAGTGGTTAAGAATCTGCCTGCTAATGCAGGAGACACGGGTTCGATCCCTGATCTGGGAAGATCCCACATGCCACGGAGCAACTAAGCCCGTGCGCCACAACTACTGAGCCTGTACTCTAGAGCCTGCGAGCCACAACTACTGAAGCCCGTGAGTCTGGAGCCCGGGCTCCACAACAAGGGAAGCCGTGCAACAAAGAGTAACCCCCGCTCGCCGCAACTAGAGAAAGCCCACATGCAGCAATGAAGACCCAACACAGCCAAAAATTTAAAAAAAAAATTTTTTTTTAAGTATACAAATCCTAAAAGAATACATCCCTTTATACAGCACTCATATCAGAAAATAAAATATTACCAAGATCCCAGAAGTCTCTTCCCGTTACATAGCCACCTTAAAGGTAACCAGCATGGCACACAGAATACTTTTGCCTGCTTTTGAACTTTAAAAATTAATTCATACAATATATACATTTTTTTGGTCTATCTTCTTGAACTCATTATGTTAGTGATATTCATCCATGTTACTCTGTGAATTGAAAGTATCTGTTGAATTATATTGATTTGTAAGAGTTAGTTATATATTCTGGATACCAATCCTTTGTCAGTTATATAAAATACAAGATGTCTTCTCTCATGTTATGGTTTTTTAATTCTCTTAATGGGATATTCTAATGAAGGAAGTTCTTATTTACGTAATCCAATTTATCACATAATTTGTGGTTTGTGCTTTTTGTGCCTTTTTTGAGAAACACTTGCCTACACCAAGGTCATGAAATATTTTGTTTTCTCTTAGAAGCTTTCTTTTGTTTTCCTACAATTCATATAGCACTGATTGTTGCATATCATGTAGGAAAGAGATCATAATTCATTTTCTTCTCTGTGGATATCCAATTTGATTCAGCACAATTTACTGAAGACCATTATTTTCCTTGTACTTTATTGTCCCTTTGGCATAAATCTAGTGACTTTATATGGTCTGTTTCTGAACTGTCTATTCTGTTCCAGTCTCTGTCTACCCTTGTATCATCACTGTCTTAGTAATGGTAAGTCTTGATATCTAGTATATTCTCCTTAAAGATTGCCTTGGCTATCTTGGTCTTTTGCACTTCCATATAAATTAGAATCATCAATTTCCCATACACAAAATCTGCAGTGATTTGGGGGGATTACATCAAATCTATAGATCATTTTGGGGAAAACTGGTGTTTTTAAAATTTGAAGTCCATTGATTCATGAATATTGTATATTTCTCCATTTATTTCAGCCTCATTTATTTTATTTCAGTAATATTATATAGTTTCCAATGTACAGCGTCTAGCATTTTTTTGTTTTTCTTACTTTTTATTTTGAAATAGTTTTAGACTTATGAAAGAGTTACAAAGATAGTACAGAGCTCCCACATACCCATCACTCAACTTTGCCTAATGTTAACATCACTGTACATTGATCAAAACTAAGAAAATTGGGCTTCCCTGGTGGCGCAGTGGTTGAGAGTCTGCCTGCCGATACAGGGGACACGGGTTCGCGCCCCAGTCCGGGAAGATCCCACATGCCGCGGAGCGGCTGGGCCCGTGAGCCATGGCCGCTGAGCCTGCGCGTCTGGAGCCTGTGCTCCGCAACGGGAGAGGCCGCAACGGGAGAGGCCACAACGGTGAGAGGCCACAACAGTGAGAGGCCCGCGTACCGAAAAAAAAAAAAAAAAAAACCTAAGAAAATTAGCATTGGTAAATATTATTAACTTAAACTGCAGACTTTATTCAGGTTCCCACCAATTATCCCACTGTCCTTTCTCTATTCCAGGATCCACTTCAGGTTACTACATAGCATTTAGGTGGCCAGCATGTTTAGAGAGCATATTCCTGTCTGTGGTCAGCATCTGCTTATCTCCCTTCATTCCCAGGCACTCCCATCACCACTGGAGCTTCTGCTCTTCTTCTGCAGGGCTTCCCCACATCCCATCTAGCAGAAGGATGGTGAGCCAGATAAAAGTTACAGCTGATGATACTCCACAGTAGTGGAAAAGTTGCTGCACAGAACACTTCTCTTCCAGAAAACTGCATACCTCACTCTGTCGCTCCATTTGGGTCTCTGTTCAAATGTCCTTCCTCAAAGATGTCGTCCTTGAACATTCCATCTAAAATAGCACTCTATCACTCTCTAACACCCTTACCCTGCTTCGTTTTTAATCCATAGCACTTATTACCACCTGACATGACATTACACATGTTGGCATGTTTACTGTCTGTCCTCCCCAATGAGATGTAAGCTCTCTGAGGACTAGGAAAGTTTTCTCTCTTGTCTCTTTTGTATTCTCAGCATTTAAAACTATTCTTGGCACCTGGTAGGCACTCATTACTTTTTTCTTAAGTTACTGAATGAATGAATGTGCAGCTTTATTCCCACGGAGAACCTTCAAAGAGGTTTCAGGGTTGGGGAAAGTGTGTGCAAAAGTACCTGTTGTAGAAAGCCTTGTATTCTCCTGGAAGGGAATAGAAAGAACAGAGTATATGGAGTCAGAACTCACTTTGAATCCTCTCACGTACCAGCTTTTAGCTTTTCTTTCTGGGCAAGTTACTCTGAACTTAAATATTCTCATCTGTAAGATGGATCCAGGAATACCTACCCTGCAAGGTTGCTCTAAGAATTGAAGGCATTGATATATGTGAATTGATGGTCACTTGTGCAAGCATTCATAAATTACTGGTGAAACAGTCTGTGTGCGTGGCTGTACCGTGGTAAGGTTTGGGGCACACTTGGAGGTTAAATATGTGAAACGAGGCCAGAGACATGAAAACCGGGGTCTCATATTTGCAAAGGGCTTTGTCTCAAATCTTAGCTCCATCACTTGATTAGAGATTAAAAAGAAATGAGGGGGAAAAATATCCAAAGACTCAATAGAAACAAGGGAGCAAGTAGAGCAGCAGCATAGAAGTGCTTGAGAATAGAGTGGCCACGTGACAAGCTGGATGCTGGACCGGCCGTCTCAGGGTGATTCTGTGGCAAGATCAGGATAAGAATCCACGTGTTTTCCTCCCCTACCGGCCAGTCTTCCTTCATTTCAGCCAACACTGTCTGCTCTTTATTTATAGTCTAGTTAAGAAGCTGCAGCCCTGCTTAAATGTCCATACAAACTCTTCATATCCACAGCACATGTTAGACAAACAGGAAGTAGATGTCTGAGTATTAATAAACCAAGTAGTTCATTCAGAAAAAAAATCCCATGTGTTTTAGTTGGAGCTTAAGTCTCTTCTGGTAGAAAGTGGCAGGACTGAACTCAAACCAGCTTTAAAAAAAAAAAAAAATTAGTGGTTCATGTAGCCGTAGAGTCCAGGGGCGGCTAGGAGCTCATGTGATTCAATCAGGACCAGTTTGTCTGTTTCTTAGCTCTGTTTCCTCTGTGTTGACTCCCTTCAGCTTTGAGTTTCCCCTCACCAACAAACAATGGCTGCCAGTAGCTCCTGCAGTTACATACTTCCTGATTCACAACCACAGGAAAAAAGCAGGGAGCTCCTTCTCTGAGAACTCAAGGAAAAGCCATGAATCGAGTCTGATTGTCTCTGATTGGCCTGACTTGAGCTCCTTATCTGTGAGCCAGTCATTGACTCCAGGTTCTGACTAGTTCATATCTAGGCTACATGCTCTCCTCTGAATCAGAAATGCAACCCCACCTGAAGACCAGGGAATAAGGAGGGGGGTGGTCCCTGGGGGGAGGAACCAGGCTATTTGCCAGAGGGTGGATGGATGCTGAAGGACAAAAACAACGGATGTCTACTGGGCCATGTCTTCAAATTCATAGTCTGCATTCTTTGTCCACAGAACAACCATTACTTTATAAGACTGAGGTCATTTTTTTTAGGTTAAGCCTCCCTTGTTGGCTTTACTTCTGTAAAGGCCGTATCTTTTGCAGATCTATTCAGGCTCACAGAAAGAATCATTTAAGCATTCTTAAATAAATCTGTCCAGCTATGCCAAAAAAAAAAAAAAAATCTAAGAAGAAGGGAAACTAATTTATACGGGAAGCATATACTGAAATGCTTGAGAAGCATACACTGAAATGCTTGAGAAGCATAAACTGAAAATAGACAGAGAAAAATGCCATAACTAAGAAAGCATAGAGGAGCAAAGCCCATCAGAAATTCCAGTGTCTATCTGAATATTTTCTCCTTGCTTCTTACGCTGGGTTTCCTAAAAGCAGGTCCAGGGAATGCTCTCAGGAGAAGGGGAGCGAGGGAAGTAACATAGGGCAGGGGGGCAGCTAAGCAAACGTGCCATCTCACTTGAGACGAGCTTGAGTCTGATCCCACAGGAAAGCTCTGGTACACAAACTGTACCATTGTAACACCCAGAGGCAAGGGGTGGCCTTTTGCACCTTGTGCCATTCAATCGCGGGGTGGAGTAGAAGACAGCTCCTGTTCAGCCAGGAGCAACTTTCCAGAGACAGGGCCAGCTGTGAGTTGCTATCAGCCAACACAGCAGCGAGGGGATGGGAGATTAGCAGATGAATAGGATGGGGGAGGGAGTACCGACAGCAACCACTACACCTGTGACCTGTTTTTCACTACACTTTGCCTGTAACTCTCATCTGAGCTTTAATACAATGTCGCACGATATGACTAATTCTTATGTTTTCTAAATATCTGCTCCTCTCCACTCACACAACTGCTAATTTACTTCAGCCCCTCACTGTCTATTCCCTATTCTCTAAAAATAACCTAGTTGTGTGGCCCCCAATAAACCATGCTTCCCTGTAGTCACATCTTTGTGCTGTCTCCTCCCACATGGCTTTGACCAGTCAACTGCAGTAGAAATGACATCGTGCAACCTTTGAGGTAGGCCTTGAGGAGATCTGAAGCTTCAGCTTCTGCCTTCTTGGAATGCTCTCACCACTATGTACGAAAACATGGCCTAGACGCTAAATGATGACCAAGCACTCAGGATGAGAGAGAAAGACCTTGAGACCATGTGGATAACGAGGCCTGTCCAGCCCTCTGCTGACCTATCAGCTAATGCCGCCATGTGAGTGAGCCCAGGTGAGACTAGAAGAGCCACCCAACTGACTCACAAGATTATGAGAAATAGATCATCATTGTTCTAATTCACTAAGTTTGGGGTCATTTGTTATAGTGATAATTAAAATGCTTCTTGCTTTTATCCCCTCAAATCCTTTCTCCACACTGCTTCCCGGTTCTTTCCAAGCCTGTATCTGAACATATCTCTTCCCTGCTTAAGAAAACCCTGATGAACCTATCTTTACAGAATCAGGTCTCAGCTCCTTATCGTGGCATATGGCATATGCCACAACTTAGTCCTCACTTACTGTTCCATCCTAGCCTTCAATCATGAAGCCTGCGCTCTAGGCACCATGAGCTTCTCCCCTTACTCTGGTCCCACCATGTTGTCACATGCCATCCCTATCCAACCCCCCTCACCCCCCAACGCGGTTCCAAGGATAAATTCTCCTTCCAGCCCTCCTCCGCTCCTTCAGATAGAGTCCACCACTCTTTGTCTCTTTGAACCTTCTTACCTTCACTGCAGTTCTTATCACATTTCACGTGTGCCCATCTCCTCCTACTGACAAACGCCTTCATTGCAGGGGCCATGCTGTATTCATTTGTGAACCCCCAGAACCTAGTTCAAATGCCTGCCATGTAGTTCAGCCATCAGTGGCGACTGACTGATTGTGAAGTATTCCTGACTACGTGCTTCTTGCGAGCAGGTGTTACCGAAACAGGTTCGTTTTGACCGCTGCCCAACAAGCCAAAACGCTGAGAGGAGGGGTTTGCAGCAACGAGCCGGTTTGGTTACAAGGCAGCCAAGTGAGAAGCAGAAAGAACAAGTCTCAGATCTGCCTCCCTGACGGCAAGGGACTTGGGGTATTTACGGCACAAAGAATAAAGAAACAGGGTGGGGCTTCCCTGGTGGCGCAGTGGTTGAGAGTCTGCCTGCCGATGCAGGGGACACAGGTTCGTGCCCGGATCCGGGAAGATCCCACATGCCGCGGAGCGGCTGCGCCCGTCAACCATGGCCGCTGAGCCTGCGCGTCCGGAGCCTGTGCGTCCGGAGCCTGTGCTCCATAACGGGAGAGGCCACAGCAGTGAGAGGCCCGCGTACCGCAAAAAAAAAAAAAAAAAAAAAAAAAAAAACAGGGTGGTCTGACGTGTGGGGAGCGTGGGGAAAGGTGATTGGAAGAAAGTGTAGTAAATAGTCTTTCTGCGCAGGTGTAACTAAGCTACAAACAGCTGCCCATGAAAAAATGGAGGCACTTAGCAAGACCTGAGGGTGGAGTTTCCAGCCCTCTGACACCAAAAGGTCACTGAGCAGACACTCACACATGCCTAGTTGGAGGGCCAGTGGTCCTACCCAGTCTTAACCAGGTCAGCTTGAACTAGACACAGCTGACTCCAAGTTCCGGGAAAACAACTTGGGCAAACTTATTGTTTAGTCTACGTGCTGCTTGGAGGACGTGCAAGTCTTTTATAGCAACAATTAAAATGACCCTGCTCAGTGAAGGTAGGTGAAATGGATTTGACTAATGATTATTCACGGTTTTACAGGCACTAAATCTCATTCATCTCATGGTGCTTGATTCAGAGCCTGGAACGTGATAGGTATTCACGGAGGATTTAGTTGAATTGAGCGATGGGAAATAGAAAAGTTAAGAAGCAAGAAAGCAAAAGGATAGAAAACAACAAATTAGAAGGCAAGGAGGAGACAGAGTCTTAAGAAAGACAAAGTCAAGTAGAAGCTCTCGGGAAGGAAGAATCGTAACATTCTCTAAACACTGATTTTAGTTGGTTCTCAATTTATCCCTCTATTTCTTTTTTCTTTTTTCAACATCTTTATTGGAGTATGATTGCTTTACAATGGTGCATTAGCTTCTGCTGTATAACAAAGTGAATCAGCTATACGTATACACATATCCCCATATCTCCTCCCTCTTGTGTCTCCCTCCCACCCTCCCTATCCCACCCCTCTAGGTGGTCACAAAGCACTGAGCTGTCTCCCTGTGCTATGCGGCTGCTTCCCACTAGCTATCTATTTTACATTTGGTAGTGTATATATGTCCATGCCACTCCCTCACTTCGTCCCAGCTTACCCTTCCCCCTCCCCATGTTCTCAGGTCCACTCTCCACGAACGTCTGCATCTTTATTCCTGTCCGGCCCCTAAGTTCTTCAGAACCTTTTTTTTTTTTAAGAGTCCATATATAATGTGTTAGCATACGATATTTGTTTTTCTCTTTCTGACTTACTTCACTCTGTATGACAGACTCTAGGTCCATCCAATTCACTACAAATAACTCAATTTTGTTTCTTTTTATGGCTGAGCAATATTCCATTGTATATATGTGCCACATCTTCTTTATCCATTCATCTATTGATGGACACTTAGGTTGCTTCCATGTCCTGGCTATTGTAAACAGAGCTGCAATTAACATTGTGGGACATGACTCTTTTAGAATTCTGGTTTTCCCAGGGGGAAAAAAAAAACAACAACTAAAAATAGAACTATCCCTCTATTTCTTTTTGAACCGAGTGGTAAGTTTGAATAGAGGATGAAGAGCCCTGCGATGGGGTTTGAGGGCCGATATCACTGACTTCTCTCAGACACCTCCCCTCAGAGGCTCTGGCACAGACCCTGCTCATAGGCTGGGTTTTAGTGAGGTGGCGTCAAGATGGAGTCCAGGACGGCACGAACAACCATTCCCACTTATTTCCATATGTTGTCTGCTCTGCCACGATAAACTGGCGCCACTTCAGACAGGCCTAGAGCACACACCTTCCCTTCTTGCTGGCCCTGGGGCAAGGAGAAGAGAGATTTTCCCAGGGTTTCTACACTTGGCTTTATTGTTCAGAGAGCTCAGAGTGATTTCCATGTTCAATCATTTAAATCAGGGGTGAGGCACAGGTTTGCATTAACTGTAGTTCAGGAGAGTCACAAAGGGTGCCTTTAGTGAGAAAGAAGATGGGACACTCAGGTATATATAAACAAATCCTTGGACCAGTTGTTCTCAAACGTTAGCTACATCAGAATCATCGGGAGGGCTTGTTAAAACAGACTGCTGGGCTCACCTCCAGAGTCTGATCATTTGCCTTTCTAACAAGTTCCCAGGTGATGCTGAGTCTGCCAGCTCAAAGACCGCACTTTGAGCATCACTGCCCTAGACCATGAACTTCTTGTACAGAAGGAACTGGCCTTTTATCTCTGTATGTGCAATGCCTAGCACATAGGAGGTGTTCTTGTATGCTTTTTTTATTTGAATTTCATGAAAGATAATTACAATTGTTAGAAAAGTTATTCAAAAAGTCATTCTAGGGCTTCCCTGGTGGCACAGTGGTTAAGAACCCGCCTGCCAATGCAGGGGACACAGGTTCGAGCCCTGGTCTGGGAGGATCCCACATGTCGTGGAGCAGCTAGGCCCGTGAGCCACAACTACTGAGCCTGTGCTCTAGAGCCCGTGAGCCACCACTGCTGAGCCCACATGCCACAACTACTGAAGCCTGCGCTCCTAGAGCCTGTGCTCCACAACAAGAGAAGCCACCACAATGAGAAGCCCACGCACCACAACGAAGAGTAGCCCCTGCTCGCCGCAACTAGAGAAAGCCCAGGTGCAGCAACGAGGACCCAACACAGCCAAAGATAAATAAATAAAATAAATAAATTTTTTAAAAAAAGAATGAAGGCTTAAACACATGTAAGTGTACTTACAAATACTTAAAAAAAAAAAAGTCATTCTAGGGACTTCCCTGGTGGTCCAGTGGTTAAGATGCTGCGCTCCCAATGCAGGGGGCCCGGGTTCGATCCCTGGTCAGGGAACTAGATTCCTCATGCCGCAACTAAAAGAGCCCACATGCCGCAGCAAAGATCCCATGTGCCGCAACTAAGACCTGGCTCAGCCAAATAAATATTGTTTTAAAAGCCATTCTATCATGTGTCTGTAATGCCATCTTTTGGTATCTCTTGGCTCAAGGAAAATACACATCTTCATAGAGCTTAGTTCTCCCCTTTTATCTCCACCAGCAGTTTCTACTGAAGATTATCAACTCAGATAACACTGTTTCCAGCAGTCAAATAGAGTCTAGAGATACAGATCATTCAAGTAAGTGCCGGAAAAAGAACTTTGCCTGGTGGTGACCATAAACTGTTCTTGATGTTGTATTGGGTTGGCCAAAAATTTCATTTTTTTTCTTCCGTAAGATGGCTCCAATAGCGCTTAGTTGTCTTTAACTTCATTCAAAACAATTTTCTTAGATTGTCTTGTGTCAGCTGTCATATCAGTGTGCATTTTAAAATATAACATATCAAAATTGGTGAATTTTTGTGCAGCCATTTTAATATTGAAGATGGAAGGAAAAAAGCAACATTTTCGGCATATTATGCTTTATTATTTCAAGAAAGGTAAAAACGCAACTGAAACGCACAAAAAGATTTGTGCAGTGTATGGAGAAGGTGCTGTGACTGAGTGAACGTGTCAAAAGTGGTTTGTGAAGTTCTGTGCTGGAGATTTCTCACTGGACGTTGCCCCACGGTCGGGTAGACCAGTTGAAGTTGATAGCGATCAAATCAAGATGTTAATTGAGAACAATCAACGTTATACCACGCGGGAGATAGCTGACATACTGAAAATATCCAAATCAAGATTTGAAAATCATTTGCACCAGCTTGGTTATGTTCATCACTTTGGTGTTTGGGTTCCACATAAGTTAAGTGAAAAAAACCTTCTTGACCATATTTCCACATGCAATTCTCTACTTAAATGTAATGAAAACATTCCGTTTTTAAAACAAATTGTGATGGGCGATGAAAAGTGGATACTGTACCACAATGTGGAACAGAAGAGATCGCGGGGCAAGTGAAATGAACCACCACCAACCACACCAAAGGCCTGTCTTCATCCAAAGAAGGCGATGTTGTGTATATGGTGGGATTGGAAGGGAGTCCTCTATCATGAGCTCCTTCTGGAAAACCAAACGATTCATTCCAACAGGTACTGCTCCCAATTAGTCCAACTTGAAAGCAGCACTCGACGAAAAGCGTCCGGAATTAGTCAACAGAAAATGCATAATCTTCCATCAGGATAATGCAAGACTGCATGTTTCTTTGATGACCAGGCAAAAACTGTTACAGCTTGGCTGGGAGGTTCTGATTCATCTGCTGTATTCACCAGATATTGCACCTTTGGATTTCTATTTATTTCGGTCTTTACAAAATTCTCTTAATGAAAAAAATTTCAATTCCCTGGAAGACTGCAAAGGCACCTGGAACAGTTCTTTGCTCAAAAAGATAAAAAGTTTGGGGAAGATGGAATTATGAAGCTGCCTAAAACATGGCAGAAGGTAGTGGAAGAAAAGGGTGAATACGTTGTTCAATAAACTTCTTGGTAAAAATGAAAAATGTGTCTTTCATTTTTACTTTAAAAACCGAAGGAACCTTTTGGTCAACCCAATATTTGCTTGGTTTCAAGTGATAGAAACACTTCTCTAAGCAAAAGAGAGAGAAAGCAGAACTTACTGGTTTGCAGAACTCAAGAAGAGTTAGACCAAACCCAGCAGGGATGTGGCTGAGCCCAGTACTAGAACCAGGGTCCTAAAACCAGCCAGTGCTCCTTCCTCTCTTGGTCATTCTTCTTAGACTCTCTATTTTGGCTCTGTTGGCTATCACTGTAGACTGGCTTTCTCCATATTACAATAAATTCAAGGAAGAGACCCAGCTCATCTTAGATTAAGGGCTGGGGTCACAGAAGAAAATGCATCTCCCACAGTGGCCATGTGGGTGAGGAAGGGCACAGGTCTCACAGGCGTAGATATTAGAGATGTCAGTCACTGATGCTTTTGGACAATGAAAACCTATATAAGAGTTGATAAGTTGGGCTTCCCTGGTGGCACAGTGGTTAAGAATCCGCCTGCCAATGCAGGGGACACAGGTTCGAGCCCTGGTCCGGGAAGATCCCACATACCGCAGAGTAACTAAGCCCGTGCGCCACAACTACTGAGCCTGCATTCTAGAGCCCACGAGCCACAACTACTGAGCCCACGTGCCACAACTACTGAAGCCCATGCGCCTAGAGCCCGTGCTCCGCAACAAGAGAAGCCACCGCAATGAGGAGCCTGTGCACTGCAACAAAGAGTAGCCCCCGCTCATCGCAACTAGAGAAAGCCTGCGCGCAGCAACAAAAGACCCAACTAAGCCTAAATAAATAAATAAATAGATAAATAAATTAAATTTTTAAAAAAAGAGTTGATAAGTCTTTTCGTAAACATTCTTCTAAATCTTCAGTACCAACCAGATGTAATAACAGTCAGACACAAATACCATCAGATCACTAGAGAGCAGCTGAAGCCTGCAACCAAGAGGGAAGACCAGCCTGGAATTGAGATGTACTTGAGAAATATTCCAAACTACCAATGGGGTATTACATCTTGGTGCTTCTTTAAATCTTACCCTCAAATGAGGGGGTTATGAAACGTAAGGTAGCAGTTCTCTAATATAGACCAGACTCACTAGCAAACCATGTTTTAAAGGATATCAGCATGGCTTTCCTAGATCTTTGCAAGAGAAGATTTTTCTCTTCCATCTCCACATGGACCCAAAAACAGGACAAAATAGTTCCTCTGCCTTTGGCTAACCCAAACCTGAATTTTTCATATTGAAAACTCCTAGCATGTGAGGAGATTCCCAAATAAAATCGCAGTCAATATGATCCATTGTCTTTTAGACATACATGAAAATCAGCCCGTTCTTTCTACTCTGTTCGTTCTGAATGTTTTATGTTTTAAGTACTATAATGTCAGTTTTAGTTTAAATGAATGCCCAGGGACAGAGATTCTTTAGGAAAAAATTAAACTGTAGCAAACACTATGATGCTGCTATTATAAAAGCTCATAAAACACAAGGTCAAGCTTACTTTGAAAATGAGTGTTTGTTTTTTTTTTTTCCAAAACGCTGACTCAAGTTCTATGTTGGGAGGAGGCAGCAACACAATGCTTTGTCTCTGCTAAAATAGGTCACCAGTGCTGATTCCAGTGGACACTAACATTTCAGCTGGTGATTGCTGGGTGGTTTTCCTTTGTATGTGGCAATCATTCCGGCGAAAACTTCTGAGGTTTCCCACTGTGTTTTTAGGCTGAGATTTAATGTTTACTTTTCTGTGTGCTCCACCTTCATGCTCTATTATTGTTGAAGGTGGAAATTCCACAGGTAGATGAGTTCAGAACGTGTTGCTCTGGTGAGAAAGCAAACTATGAATAAATATACTTTGACAAATGAAAAATGTGGGGGGGAAATTGACAAACTAAAGTACATTATGAAAGCGTGAATATTTTCTTCTAATCGCACAATGGAGAGTGGAACAAAAAAAAGTAAAAGCTTAATTAAGCCATCTGAAGCAGATCTTAATACCTAACAACAGGAGTAGAAGTAGAAAGTGTTTATTTGGCGACGGCGAGGCCACTGGAACATAATTTGCATGGTGCAGGTACGTACACATCAAAGTGCATGGGTTATTATCTGTGCAACCGTTTATATTTCTCTTATAAATTTAGACTTACCATCATTTTGTTATTTCCAAAGAGACAGAGTCTATCCCGATCATTAATTTTATCAACAATTACAACTCTCCATTCTGGGCCAAACCCTTGAGGTAATTGCTGGAGATATCACAATAAATAAAGCTCCTGTCTCCAGAAGTTCGCCATCCAGCCAGGAGACAGACATGGACATAAGTAATCTGAAGGAAGATTACTAATCCTTACAATATAATTGTCTCCTTATAGTTCAGCACATTCAATAAGCACTGAACTGTTGAACCCTATCTGACCATGGCCGCCAAGATTCTAGGGACCAGAACAGGAAAAGCTAGATAAGCAGCACTGTTATGGGTTACTGCTTTGGCTGGAATTCTGTCTGTCTGGATCTGGAATGCATTTGATCTGAGGACCATTCAAGGCGCTATGGGACAACAGGCCATGCCTGTGTCTATTTTCCCCTACACTTTCGACATAAGAAAAGAATATTTGGGGAATTCCCTGGCAGTCCAGTGGTTAGCTGCTTTCACTGCCATGACTGGGTTCAATCCCTTGTCGGGGAACTAAGATCCTGCAAGACAGAGAGAATAAGCTCATATGACTGTGGAAGACTATTTAAAACTCCTAACTTGGACAGGCAGAGTAATAGAGGACTGCCTTGTATAGATATAAAGATTACTAAAATAAATGAATTTTGATTCACTCTATTTTACTATCAGACTCTTGCATTATTCCTGTCAGCCCCAGGTAGAACTATATCCTGGTCAGAATCAATTGTTGAGCTTCCTGGCTGGGAGGACGGTAGAAGATACCTAACTTCCTAATTAGGGTGGGACCAGGCCGTAGGATGGACACAGCCCACCAGAACTGTCCCCCAAGACTGAGCCTTGGTCACTCTGCCAACTATGCCCTTTGGAGATGTCCAAACTTACCAGGGGACTCTACTTCCCACCACATGACACCAAGTCGTCACTGGGGATCCTATTTCTTTAGTTTGGATACATCTTAATCCCTTTCTTCCTTCCTTTGTGACTGTTTCTTAGTCCTTTGAGCAGGCAGGTCCAGACCCCTTACCTTTTCAATTTTCAGCTTCTAGATATGGTGCCAGGTATAACTGTACATGCCTGATGAGTCAATATGTAACCATGAAACATGAGGGCAATTCGTTTTCCAAAAGAATGGATACAGTATCTAATAAGGGATTAATATCGAAAATATTCAAGGAAATCATACAACTCAATAGCAATAAAACAACCCAATTTAAAAATGGTCAGGGACTTCCCTGGTGGCACAGTGGTTGGGAGTCCACCTGCCAGTGCAGGGGACACGGGTTCGAGCCCTGGTCTGGGAGGATCCCACATGTAGCAGAGTTGCTAGGCCTGTGAGCCACAACTACTGAGCCTGTGCTCTAGAGCCTGCGAGCCACAACTGCTGAGCCCACATGCCACACTACTGAAGCCCGCGCACCTATAGCCTGTGCTCCACAACAAGAGAAGCCACTGCAACAAGAAGCCCGTGCACCACACAACGAAGAGTAGCCCCAGCTCACCGTAACTAGAGAACGCCCGCAGGCAGCAGTGAAGACCCAAGGCAAAAAATAAATTAAAAAGAAATAAAAATATTAAACATAAAAATGGTCAAAGAACATTTTTCCAAAGACAACACACAAATGGCTAACAGGTAGATGAAAAGATGCTCAACATCGCTAACCATCAGGGAAATGCAAATCAAAACCACAATGAGATATCACCTCACACCTGTTAGGATGTTATTATCAAAAAGATAAGAGATAACAAATGCTGGAGTAGATGTGGAGAGAAACACTTGTGCACTGATTGTGGGAATGTAAACTGGTGCAGCCACTATGGACAACAGTATAGAGGTTCCTCAAGAACAGAATTACCATATGATCCAGCAATCTCACTCCTGGATATATCTCCAAAGGAAATGAAATAATTATCTCAAAGAGTTATCTGTACTCCCATGTTCATAGCAGGATTATTCACAATAGCCAAGGTATGAAAACAAGTGTCCACTGACAGAAGAATCGATAAAGAAGATGTGGTATACATAAATATACAATAGAATATACAGTTGTAAATATACAATAAGGCTTTTTTTCAGCCTTAAAAAAGAAGGAAATCCTCTCATTTGTGATAACATGGCTAAATCTGGAGGACATTATGCCACGTGAAGTAAGCCAGACAAAGAAATACTGCATGATATCACTTATACGAGGGGAAAAAAAAGTCGAACTTGTAGAAACAGAGACTAGAAAAGTGGTTATCAGGGGCTCTGAGGTGGGGAAAATAGGGGAAGATTGGTAAAAAGGGTACAAGTTTTTTGTTATAACATAAACAAGGCCTGAGGATCTAATGTATAAGATAGGAACTATATTTGATAACACTATGCATATTTGAAATTTGCTAAGAGAGTAAAACTTAAGTGTTCTCTCAAAAAAAAAAAAATAAGTAAATACGTGAGGTAATGGATATGTTAATTCACTCGAGGGGAGGGGTCCTTTCACAGCGTATACACATACCAAATCACCACACTGTGCACTCTGAATATCTTATAATTTTGTCAATTATGCCTCAGTAAAACTACGAGAAGGGAGAAAATAGGGAAGTAGAAAGACAAAAAATGGCTACAATTATAATTCACCCTAGTTATTCCTCAAACTCCGAGGTGGTACCTTAAAAAAGAGCTATAGATGTTTAGACATTGCCCCAGAATCAGCACCTCTAGGAGAAGAGAACTTGACACTTTTTCAAGCCCTCAGAAGTTTTTGTGGGAGAGTCAACCAATATCAAGGACTGAACTAAATGGTGCTTCTTAAATTTGCCTGGTCCAAAGAATCAGCTGGGTAGCTTGTTAAACCTTCGGAGTCCCATCTTTCTTCTGTAGACCCTTATTTAATAGGTCTGCGGTGGTAGCCCCAGAATCTGAAAGCTTAAGAGAGCCCCCCAAGTGTTTTTTAGATTGAGCAAGTTTGGGAAGCACTAAACTAGGCTGGATTTCCCAAACTTCTCTTGTGATAAGAAGCACCTGGGGCTCTAGCGGGAAAGAAAATTTCTTTGCCCCCAACCAGACCAACAGAATCAAAATTTCAGGCTCAGAGGTCTGGCAGCCTATTTATTTAATAAAGATCTCCACTTGATTCTTATTATCTGAGAAATGGTAATACAGGCTCATTGAGTCCCAGCTTTGGCTTGTCATCAATATTACCTGGGAACTCTCTGCGTGTGTGTGTGTGTGTGTGTGTGTGCGCGCGCGTGCGCGTGTATGTGTGTGTGTGTCTGTCTGTCTGCACACGTTTGGAGATGAGCACGTGCATGAGTGCACATGTATGTATTAAAATACACAAACATGAAATGTATACATGTGTCACATTCGTGACATTTAATACATTCACAATGTTGTGCAATCATCACTACTATCTAGCTCCAGAACATTTCCATCACTCATCTAGGGATTTTTAAAACATCCAGATGCCTAGGCTGTACCCAAATCAAATAAATGAGAATCCCCAGGGTGGGACCCAGGCATCAGTTCTCTTTAAAACATTCCAGCTGATTACAATGTGCAGTCAACTTTGGAACCACTCAGGATTCCTATGCTCTGAAAGCATTTGTTAATTTGTCCCACCAGGGTCTCTCTTCCTGGTCCTCTGCATTCCAAGTACATCCTTACTTTGCTTTATTCATTCTCTTTTTTATTAATTTGATTAATTTGATTCTCATACCCCATTAAGACCCTTAAATTCTTATGTCCTTCTCAGAAATGGTGACAAAATTTCCTAAGGCTTTGGTACCCCTCCTGGGGGCCTAGTCATGGGCCTGATCCCAAAGGTTCCCATTCAGTTGAATGAGTTTATTTAGAGTAACCTTACAAGGATATTTTTAGGAAGCAATTGTTTAACTCATTTGGTAAACATAGATGGAGCACCAATTACATGCCAGGCATTATGCTAGCCCAGGCCCTACTCTCATGATGGGAATCGAGGGAAAAAGTAGATATAGGACAAGATGGCCTATACTGTGACATTCCATCACAGCAAGATGAAAATGGGAATCCACAAAGAGAGGTATCTAAACCAGGATCCAAAGACTTTTCCTGTAAAGAGCCAAGAATAGGTTTCTTTGCCTTTTGGAGCCATCTACAGCTGTCACACCTAATTAATTCTGCAATTGCCGTTTTGTACAAGAGCAGCCATAGGAAATAATACATCTGTGACTGGGCATGGCAATGCTACAAATCAAGGGGTGGGCTGGATTTGATCTGAGGGCTGACATTCTCCATCTCCTGATCTAATACACACTGGAAAGGGAAGAGGGTGTTTCAGAAACATGGAACTGTTAAAAAATAAACTGAGACATGTTAAAAATTTTAATTATTTATTTGAGCAAAAATCTATTTGAATTGGTCAGCATCAAACCCCAAGTGGTTAGGAGTGCTCTACTCACAGGAGTTAGGGGCAAGAGAAGAGGCAGAAGAGAAGCAAGGAAATCATTTGATTGCTATAGCTTAAGCAGTTGCCTTATTTAAGGGAAAGCCTCACTGCCTGTTTGTGATTGTCCTTAGATGTTGTCTGAGGCTTTTACAGACATAGGTTTGGGTTTGCTTTTGTCACCTGCTAAGGCATTAGAACACTTCGTCTAATGACCTCCTTCTTTAATTAATTTAAAAATACCAGGACACCGCAGTGCACGAAGTAGAGTTCCCTGTGCTATACAGTATGTTCCCATCAGTTGTCTATGTTATACATAGTATCAATAATGTATATGTGTCAATCCCAATCTCCCAATTCCTCCCACCCCACCCCTTTCCCCCTTGATATCCACACATTTGTTCTCTACCTCTGTGTCTCTGTTTCTGCAAGGGAGGGAATATATGTATATGTATGGCTGATTCGTTTTGCTGTGCCGTAGAAGCTAACACAACATTGTAAAGCAACTATACTCCGATAAATTTTTTTTTTTAGGGCTTCCCTGGTGGCGCAGTGGTTGAGAGTCCGCCTGCTGATGCAGGGGACATGGGTTCGTGCCCCGGTCCGGGAAGATCCCACATGCTGCGGAGCGGCTGGGCCCGTGAGCCATGGCCGCTAAGCCTGCACGTCCAGAGCCTATGCTCCACAACTGGAGAGGCCACAACAGTGAGAGGCCCGCGTACCGCAAAAAAAAAAAAAAAAAAAAAAAATTTTTTTTTTTAATTTAACAATATTGGAAGAGTTGAAGCGCTATTTGAAGCTTACTAGCAAAGATGGGGGGAGAAAGATTCCAGGCAGAGAGAAACTGTACTGCCAAATTTTCGGTTCAGTGTAGCTAACCCTGGGAAGTGGGGACGGCTGAGACTGGAGAAGGCAGGCGCCAGATTATTAGGGCTATGTGTAGATTGTATGCGGAAGCAATAAACAGGGTTTTAAACATTTGTGAATGGTCACCCTGACCAGGGGACGAGGATGGTTTAGGTGGGTCAAGGTAAGGCAAGCCTATTAGTTAAAAGGTTGCTGTGTTGTTGGGAAAATTGGATGTCCACACAGAGAAGAATACCGTTGGACCCTGACCTAAAACCATGTATAAAAATTAAGTCAAAGTCGATCAAAAACCTAAAAGTAAGAGGTAAAGCTATATAACTCTTAAGAGAAAACAGGAAAAGCTTCATGGCATTGGATTTGGCGATGATTCCTCGTATGTGACACTAAAAGCACAGACAACAAAAGAAAAAATAGATAATTGGGTGACATCAACATTTTTAAATTCTGGGACTTCCCTGGTGGTCCAGTGGTTGGGACCCCACGCTTCCACTGCAGCGGGCACGGGTTCAATCCCCAGTCGGGCAACTAAGATTTTTTTTTATTCTATATATAAAGGACACAATCAAAAAAAAAAAAAGGACACAATCAACAGAGTAAAAAGGCAACCTACACAAGCCTCAAGGAGCTTTCAACTGGGGAAAATAGGTAACGTCCCAGATAAAAGCAGAGAGTGAGAGTGGTACGGGAGAAATGAAAGAGGACGATGTGGTGGTGATGGTGATACAGGTTGTCGTGGTGATGGTGATACAGGTTGTCAAGGTGATAATTGAGTTATGTCTTAAATGATGAGATAGAGTCTGTTTTTCAAAGATATGGAGGAAGAGTATATCAGATGGAAGAAACGTCACGCACAAAGAAGCCAAGGCAGGGATGATCTCAGTTGGTTTTAGGAACAGGAAGAACAAAAACAAGAAAAAAGGCGAATGGGGCTGCAATCTTTTGGACTTGCTATGTTTGAAGATTTTGATTAGCCATCTCTATTAGAATTCATTCTCAAACTATGTCAGGGAGGCAGGTGGAGACACTGTATTAAAAAATGCATCATGGGGGCAGAGGGATTCATAGGTGGAGCACAGAGAATTTTTAGGGCAGAGAAACTACTCTGTATGATACTATAATGGTAGATACATGTCATTATGTTTGTCCAAATTCATAGAATGTACAACACTGAGTGAACTCTAATGTAAACTGTGGATTTTAGGTGATTATGATGTGTCATTGTAGGACCCTCAGCTGTAACGAACGCACCACCCTGGTGGAGGATGTTGATGATGGGGAAGGCTGTGCATGGGGTGGGGGGCAGGAGAGATGTGGGCATCTCTGTATTTCCTCTCAGTTTTGCTGTGAACCTAAAACTGCTCTAAAATACAATCTTTTTAAAAGCAGATTGGAAAAAAAAAAAACCCCTGTAGGTAAAAAGGGACTTAAGAGACAGAATTTTTTTAAGACAAAATTATAGCATCTAGGGATGTACACTTCAGTGACAACAAGCAAGAAAGTGATTATCTTTAAAGTCAGGATAATGGTTCCTTTGTTGGGGGCAGCAGGGGGTTGTGACTGAGATGGGGCACACAGAGGACTCCTGGGTGGCTGGCAAAGTTCTATTTCTTCACCTGGGTGGTGATTCCAAGTGTGCTTGCCTTATAATAATTCAACAGTAATCACCCAAGGAGCAATCCTATCTTTAGGGGTTTAGGACGATTGGGACAATAAAAGATCCTGTTTTTTGACAGAGAGCTGAAAGCTGTGCAGGCAAGGTGTGGGGACCACTTGGCATTGCATTTAACAGAAAATCAAGGACTCTGATACTTGGTATCCAAAATATCTATTTCAAGGCAAAGAAGAAGACTAAAAAATATAGTCTGGTCAAGAGAGAAAAAGCAATCCCAGCTTCAGCAGCTAGACAGCTGGCCTTAGGAAGAAGCATGTAAGATGTTCACATGTAAGATGTTCTAAGGACGCCTGAACTGCCTGCCCAACCCTGATGCCTGGAGAGTTACGGAACTTGATCACAGACCATCTCACGTGCGGGTAACAATAAGGGAAGGACCACAGAAAGGGAAGTGAAAGCCATCCAAAATACTTGTTACATTTCAACTTTACCTTGAACCAGTGCTGAGCCAGGTAAATAACATGTTAGAAGGGCAGATTTGCTGTGGGAAATAAAAGATTAGGAAACCACTCCTTATTTAAAAATTTTTGTCATCAAGTTGGACCATTATTTTATAGGTCTTTCTGTGTTATATAATTTGAAAGGTTTAAACAATAAAATATATTCATTCTAATTTTTTAAGCGCATTAAAAGCATTCTCTCCTTTAATCCTCGTGACAGCCCTCCTAGGTAGGTATTTTCCTGTTTAGATAATGATCCTGAGACATTAAGCTGCTTGACCACAGAAATGTGTATATTTAGTGACAGAACCAAGATTCAAGTCCAAGTCTTCTGACTCTGAAATTCTTACTGACTTGCACTGCCTCTCGCTGTAAATTCACAAGAGTAACAGAGAACATTTAAAAAGGAGGTCTTGAAGTGTGCTCCTTGAGAACTCCCAGGGACCATCAGTGGATTCTACTTTAGGGATTCTCATGCCTGAGGAGACCACTGCCACATATGGCGGCTCATCCAATATCCGGTGATAAGACCCTGACCTGTCCCTTCCACTCCCCTCCTTCTCTGCAGACACTTCACAAGGCAGTGGTTCCTGGATGGACACCACCAGACCAGCACCAGACTTCTCAAAGTCCTTCGATGAAGAGTCAGGACGAACCTCGGAATGCCGGGAAAGTGTGATAGGAAACACGTTGGAATTCCAACTTGGTCTTTTCCTCTACTGCCTCTTCCCCAGGAGAGGGTCTCCCAGGAATACCTTCTCCTTTCCCAAACCTGCTTTACACTCTCTGAGCCCCATATCAAATTCCTCAGCCCAGTGGCCCCAGTCAGAAAACTTGGTCCCTCCCCTCAAGGAAAGGAGTTTCAGGCCCTGGGTCTCTCTGCATTTTGCAAACACGAGCAATGGTTTGGATTCGACCAGATGTTCATTCAGGCTCTCCTCTGCTCAGTCAGTGAATACATCTATTGAGTACCTACTGTAGATTCAAGGCTGCTGAGGGTCTTAGTGTCAGCACCGAGCTGAGATTAGGGCTTGGGGCGGGGGGATGAGGGTGGGATCTCCCAGTGCCATGAACACGGGCAGCTGTAAGTGCCGTATTCAGTCTTCCCACCAGAGGGAGTTATAGATGACCCCTCCCAGGCACCCAAGGGGACCAAGCACACCTCACCATGACACAGTCAGCCTGCTATCCGTGCCTCGTGCAGCGGCAAGGATGATTCTCCTATTAACATGGCTTTGGCCTTTCCACCCCTTTTAAAAGAAATTTGTTTTTAAGTCTTGAATGTCTGTCTACTGAGCTCCAGACATAATCCTTGGTGTTGGGAGTACAGTATAAATATAAGACACTACTCCCTGCTCTTTCGCAGGGAGTTTAGTGAACAGAAGGCAAAAACTGTTGGCTTTGCCCTTTTGGAGCAACATAGACTCTGCTGTTATTGAATGAAGGAGATTTACCTCTTTCCTGCCCTGCCGAGCCTGGCTTGCATTAGTGGAGAAACCACCCAGCTGTAAACGCTCACAGTAAAGGGCAATGGCGCCAGCGCCCATTAAATGAATTTGATTCCAAGTCGCCCCTGATGGAAAAGGGGCGGGGGCTGCCACCTCTGTGAGGATCACAGAGGTTACATGGAAAACCATTTGGACTGCTTAAAACTGATAACTCCTCTCTGCACAGAGACAGAAGCCAAAGTCCGGAGCACAGGCTCCCAAACCCTCGTATTCCCACTGCCGTCCTACTCCCCTCACCCAGCCCTCAACTGTCAGCAGTTTCTGAATCAGAAAAGCACACTTTCTCTCTCCCCTGTGCCTGGGACTTCACTCTGCCCGGCCCACAACACACTTTCCCCACTAACCAGGTTTTCCTGACATTCTGCTTCTCCTCAAGGCTTACCTCAACCCCAGCCACCTGTGAGGCTCCACTGCCCCCTTAGCTCCCCCCCCCACCCCCCGCCACAGAGTTAGAGACCTCACTCTCCCCGCACAAAGCACCCAGTCTGTGCCAGAGACCTATGAGCAGTTGGGTCATGTCATCACCGTGCTCTTACTTGCCTCTCTTTCCTTCCCTCTGTCTCTGTCTCTCTCTGGGACTGTGTGCTGCTATTTCTGTGCCTCCAGAACCAGCACCATGTCCATGCATGATTTTACTGGAGGTAAGAAAATCAGAACCGGGTGGTGGGCTTCCTATCACAATCCCAACTACACTACCACTCCTATCTGATGGGGTGTGTATATTGAGGTGTGTTTGTGTTTTCTAAAAAGGGAAAGGAAAAGAGGCAGATGTGAGAGGGAAGGTGGGCAAGGACAGTACTGTAAACTCTTCATTCCCCTATCATTCAAACCTGGACAGTATTCACTTTGTACCTCTATTCTGTTTCTCTCTCATTTCCCTATAGTCCATTTTCCACCCAGCAGCCAGGGGGATTGTTTTAAAACAAAAATCATATCATGTCACCCCTTTGCTTAAAATCCTGGAATGGCTTCCCATCAATCGTCTCACACAGAATAAAGACAAAGTCCTTACAGCAGCCCGCGAGGTCTCCTATGACCTGCCCCCGCCCATGAACTCTCTGCTCTCAGCTCTTACTCTTCTCCCCTTTCATTCACTCCAACCCCACTGGCCTCTCAGCACCAGCTCTTCCCTCTGTGGGGAATCCTCTTCCCCAGATGCATCAGTTTTGCTCAGAGTCATTTCCTCAATGAGATTGACCTTGAATGCCTCATTCAACACATTCAAGATTGACCTTGACATTTCCATTCAACCACTTGCCTCTCCCCCACCTCCTTATCTTGCTCTGCTGTTTTATTTTTTCTTTTTTCCATAGCTTTCATCACCTCCTACCATACCAGATACTTTGCTTATATGTTTATTGTTTACCCAGAGATTTTTGTCTATTTTGTGGTTATATAGATGTCTTTCCCCTAGTCAGTTATATTGTTTCCTTTTTCACTACTATATTGTTAAGAACAACATCTTACTACATAAATCTTCACATAGACCTTTGATTATTTCTAAGAATTCGAGTCACTTGATCAGATGCTACATACTTACAAGACTTTTGATACCGATTACAAAGTTGATTTCCTATCATACTTTTTGAGTAGTATGTACTTGTTGAGAAGGAACGTTACCCTGTGTTGGGGTCAGTCTATAAACTTGATTATGTGCCCCAGCAATTCCACTGTAGGAGTCTACCCGCAAGAAATGAAAACACATCCACACAAACACATGTATTTGACTGTTCAGAGCAGCATTGTTCATCATAGCCCCAAACTGGGAATGACACAGATGTCTATCAGCTGATGAATGGATAAGAAAGACGAGGTATTTTCATACCATGGAATACTACTCAGCAATAAAAAGGACAGAACAATTGGTACATGCTACAATATGAATGAGCTTGTGCTAAGCATACATTTGTATGCTTCTATTTATATGAAATGTCCAGAAAAAGCACATTGGTAGAGACAAAAAGCAGATCAGTCATTACCTGGGGCTGGGGTAGGAGCAGGGATTAACCGTAAACAGAAACTTTTGGGGATGATGGAAATGTTCTAAAACTGGATTTGTGGGGATGATTTTACAACTCTATTTACTAAAATAATAGAATACTTACAATGGGTGGATTTTATGGTACGTAAAACTACACCTTAATAAAGTCATTAAGGGAATTGGGAATAAATGTAATCGGAAAGATTAGGAAGAAAATTCATATACAATGCATGCTGTGATTTTAAAAGGAATAAAAGTATAGCATAAGGCAGAAAGAAAGGAAGGGGGACAGGGAGGAAAGAAAGAAAGAAGGAAGGAAAAGGGAGAGAGAAATGTCATATATATATTTGAAGGCCCCTTTTGTGATGGCTCAAGACCATCAGAAGAGACCCCCACGGAAAATCCATGAAGTGAGTCGACTTGGCACAAATAATAATGAACTTATGGCCTCTATACTGTCAGCACGTGTCTTTGAAGAAGGGACATGGGCCCATAGCATCCCACAGAAGCAAATAAAGGCACGGAGATAAAAAAAAAAAAAAAAAAACTAGGCCTGGTCTCTGAGCCAACTGTTATTCTTCATTTATTTCAAAGAAGATTTTATGGGTCTTAAATGTTTAAATAATTATTATAAAGCTCTCAAATGTAGCGTCATGTTTTCAAAAAGAATAAAAAAGGGAGCCTTCCAGAGTGATGTGGCTCTGTTGGTGGCCTTTCTGAGCAGTACTGGGGTGGGGAGGGGACTACAGGAGGAGCTATAGAAAAAATAGTCCCAGAGAGAAGCAGGCAGCAGCTCATACCTGAAGGCCTGGAATTCTTCACTACACACAAAATATGACTTTTCAGTACCATGCCTTTTTTTTTGGCCACGAGGCACGGCTTGCAGAATTTCAGTTCCCCAACAAGGGACTGAACCCGGGCCACGGCAGTGAAAGTACCAAATTCTAACCAGTAGACCACCAGGGAACTCCCAAGTACCATGCATCTTAAGGCCATTCTTGTTTTAATTATATTCATACAGTTTGGATTTATGTGACCTTCTGTAGCAATGAGTCAAATGTGCAGGCCAGATTTCAGTAAGTGATTAAGGTTACGCATTACCTTACCTGTTTACGCGTCACCCAACTGGTGCCTGCTAAGGACAGGCACTGGCAGGGCTGGGAGGGTGCTCGTGAGGCAAACTCGGGCCGCGGGTTGGACCGAGCGGCCTGACACACCCCAGCGGGAGACGCAGAATATAAGGGAGGGCTGTCGTCTCCCGGAATGTCAGCAGATTCTTCACGCCCTCACGCTCCGAGACGTGGGGAGGGCAAAGGGACTGAGAAGAACCAATGGGACTTATTCCCGGGGCAGCCACGGGGGTCAGTGGTGGGGACCACGTAGGGGTGGTTTAGAGAGGACAGTCAGGGCAGTCCAGTGACTCTTGAACATGTTGCATCGGCTTATTATGTCCAAGTTTCCTTTTGCTGCATAACAAATTACCACAAACTTAGAGGCTTGAATCAATACCCGTTTCTTAGCGCACGATGCTGTAGGCCAGAAGTCCAGCTTGGCCTGGCTGGGTTGTCTTAACAAGGCTGAAATTAAGGCGTCGGCTGTGTTTCTTTCTGGAGGCTCTGGGGAAGAATCTGCTTCTGGTTGGTGGCCAGATTCAGTTCCTTCAGGCTCTGGAACTGAGACCTTCATTTCCCTGCTGTCAGCTGGGGGCCACCCTCACCTCCTAGAGGCTGCCCACATTCCTTTGCCAAGAAAGGCCTAGTCCTTTCTGAGGACTAGGTCAGGCCAGCTGAGGATAATCTATCTTAATGCCAATTTATTGGGGACCTTAATTAGATCTGCAAACTCCCTTTAGTGTTTGATTGAGTGCCCAGGAGAAGGACCTGGGAGGCTTGGGGGCCACTCTGGAATTCTACCTGCGACAAGTTACTTAGGAAAGCTTCTCCAATGCAGCTAAGTGATCCTCAGGGCGGGTGGTACAAAGCCCTAATGGATGTTTTGGAAATTCATGGGCAAATATTTTGTTGTGGTAACGGGGATATGTTCCACCGGCATTTCGTATTCGGGGCCAGGTCGTAAAAAGACAGCCTCACACAGTGAGGAATTGTGCTGTATGTTACACAGCTTTCAAAGGTCCCTCGAGGCATTCGTGTCCATGAAAAATCTGTGTATAATTGTCTGAAACTCTATTTTGTTTGCATGCTGTTTGCACTGAAGTTTACATAAATACAATAGTGAATAAGTCAGGGGAAGAATGTAATTACTTTGTTTGGGACTTTACCAAGATTTTCACCATTTGGGGAAAATTGCATGACCGGTAACAAGGCTGCTCGTGGAATCTGAACTGGCAGCGCACCACCCCCTGCTCCATCTGCAGCTGTCCCTGTCTTCGTGATTCTAAGTGCAAGCCTCACCTCACTTTATGTCTTCTGATATGACGATACCTGAGCACTTACCCATTGAAACATATTTTCTTTAAACTGATTTCTTAAGATTATGTATATAGGTAGGTTATATTAGCTATGAACTCTTTCAGGATTGTAAAGGGGGCATTTCAACATAGTGCTTATAATGAGGGGCCATGGATCTGAAGAGCTGAGAGCCAAAGGTCTGCTGCATACACCTCCTGAAGCTGGGATTGGCCAAGAGCGAGAATGGTGGAGCTTGTGGTACATAAACTCGTGGAGCTGAGGCACTTCAATAAGCTTTGAGTCGATTTAATTATTTTATTTAAAAGAGGGGAAACTCAGGCCAGAAAAGGAATTGGTTAATGTCACCCAACTACTTATATGTTAAGACTGGACCAGACCCAGTTTTCTTAATGGTAAAGGTCAAATCCATCCATATGAAACTACTTGAAAGGGAATTCCCTGGTGGTCCAGTGGTTAGGACTCAGCGCTTTTACTGTGGTGACCCAGGTTCAATCCCTGGTTGGGGAACTAAGATGTCATAAGAGGCCTGGTGCAGTCTTAAAAAAAAAGGGGGAAAGAAACTACTTGAAAATAAAATTCACATTGTGTAACTGAAGTGTTGAGAAAAATATTATCCTAAAGATCTGTCATAACAATTTAATATTATACAATTAAGTCTACTATTTTCTAATGTTAAGATGTTGAAAGCCAGATTCCACTAATGTAGAGTTGATTATAGAACTGATTATATCAAATCAATTGTATTTGGGATAATAGCTAACTCAACATCAGCAGAGGAAGCATTTATTTAATGAACTTGTGATTTGAAATTATTCCTGCTCATTTCTATTTATTTTTCTGATAAAATAAATAGAACCTGGGCAAAATTTTGAATAGCCCAACATGCAATTCACAAGGCTGATTTTAGCCAATCTACACTAGGACTGGTTAGTCCAGTCCAAAACAGTGGGCCAAAATGAAGGCCCGAGCACTATCATACTTCTCCATCTTGCCCAGATGGGCCAGTCACCAAAAGCTACTGGTTTTTCCTTCCTGGCTCAACTTTGTTCAAACCTACTTAGCTTTGAAGTTGCCATAAGCTTTCCTTTGCTGCCACCTACTGGATGTAGTGAGTATAGTTAAATAAAGCTTTTGTCGTCCTTCGTATTGTATTTTAATGTGAAATAGGGAATTCAGGTATTGGCCACTCAATTTGGACTCAAACGTCCAAACGCTGGACATTTAAAGTTGTTTCCTCTAATGACTAGAGCAACTTTAATGTCAAGCAAAGCAAATAAACCTATGAATCTCCGTTTTCAAAGCCCCTCTTCTGTCCTTATAAAGTTATACTTTAAAGTTCAATCATATGATTCCCTTCTTAAAAATCAGTGGCCTACAAGAGGGTAAATACATTTGTATTACTCATGTCTTGATGTGAAACAGAATGTACCCCACTCACTGCAAAGAATGAGGCACTGACGGACTGGGAGCCATGAATTAGGATAATAACTTTTAGGAAAAGTTGCTTTGGAAATGGGCCCTTATCCCAGGAAATAGGGGACACTTGGTAGCTTGGAATTTCAGTTGGATAAAAAGGAGAGATGGGGCTTCCCTGGTGGCGCAGTGGTTGAGAGTCCGCCTGCCGATGCAGGGGACACTGGTTCGTGCCCAGTCCGGGAAGATGCCGCGGAGCGGCTGGGCGCGCGAGTCATGGCCGCTGAGCCTGCGCGTCCAGGAGCTTGTGCTCCGCAATGGGAGAGGCCACAACAGTGAGAGGCCCGCGTACCACAAAAAAAAAAAAAAAAGGAGAGATGGATGCAAAGAGATAGGTGGTGATGAAAATTAAAACCATAGCACTTGCTCTTCTAGCACACCCCAAAGCACTTCACGAGTATTCTCATGTGCTTTCACAACAACCCTACAAGGCAGATACTGAACCACTTTACAGATGAGGAAATCGAGGCTTAGCAGGGGTTAAGTTGGCCAAGGCACCCATCTGGTAAGAGGCAGAGATGATGGCACAACCCTCAGGTCTCAACCACAAGCTGTGCTGCCTGCACTGGCCCCAGGAGACCACAAACAGTGGAATTGTCAAGAGCCAGAGCCAAAGCAGCACCTTGGATCAACGTAATTGGTTTTAGTTCAATAAATCACAGCCAAGAGGAACCTAGGGAGACAGGACGACGACGTATCATGCGGTATCCTAGATGGGATTCCGAAACAGGAAAAGGACATTAGGTGAAAACTAAAGAAATAAAGTCTGGACTTAAGTTAATAATAACGTATCATTGTTAGTTCATTCATTGTGACAAATGTACTATCATACTAAGGTAAGATTAAAAAAATAAAAAAGCCTGTTTTTTAGAGAACGATGAACACTGTGGAAAGCATCTGATTCCTAGGAGTGAAGAGATGCATTACTATAAAGTTTGATTTTGAATCAGGTTAAGGATATTAACATGACCAGGGAAAGGAAACCATCAGGTGACTTAAATTGTCCAAATCCAGGTATTTTGTACTAGAAGGGAACATTATCCTACTATTTCATCTGCTGAGACTTCTCTACTTCTCTTTCTCTTTTGTTCATAAATATTCACACACACACACACCACTCCTATAACAGTTTATGTTACATTAATAAAAATGCTCAAGGCATGGTCACGATGTGCTGAGCTCTACGTGCCTTATCTTAGCTCCAACCTCCTAATCCTGGGAGAGGTCCTGTAATGCCCATTCTACAGGATTATACCAGACACCCCAACCACACAGGCAATCCACAGCACCCCACTCCTCGCCGCTACACCAAGCCAGGTCAAGAATGAAAAGGATGAACAACTTAACACTATAATACAAATGAATTAATAAGATCACATCATTCAAGGGACACAGAAAGTAACTCCCAAATGTCAAGTCATTATTGAACATGTCAGGATGTGCAGGAAACTGAACAGGTTCCAAGTAACTTGGGGTTTAGGAGAACATAAAGATGATCATTCAAAGTTCTAAAGTAGCCTTGTAATGAAGCCCATTTCATCTTAGAAGACTCAGTTGCACGGACTTCAGTTATAAACGGAAGAAACTTGGGAGGTAAGCTAAACTAACCAGCAGCAGCTCAGACAGAGTTCATTCCGTAATTCATTCATTACAGTCCTAGAGAAAAACTTAAGCTTTTTTACTATAAAAGTAATATAGCAATTTTAGAAAGCTTGGAAAATGAGGATATAAAGTTAAAATCACTCATAATCTCAACATCCAGAGGCAGGAGCAGACCCACGTTTTTTAAGGATCTGTAAATTTCACAAGGACACAAAAGCCAGGATGCTGGAAGGAGCCATTAAAGTGTGAGGCCCTAAAGCTTAAACTTCATTCACCTTAAGGTAGGTCCACCTCTGCCCAGCAATGATCATTAATATCGTGGGCTCCTAGAGCCAGTCTGCTTGGGTTTGAATGTCAGCAACATTCCTCACTAGCTGAGTAAGACTGGGCAAGTTGCTTAAGTGTCGCTGTGACTAAGTTTAATTTAGAATATAGTAAACATCTAGCTATTATGGTCCTGTCTTTTCTAAACACATATGCATACACATTTTACAAAACTATCTCACTAGTTTCATGCATAAACATTTTTTCATGATCATGGGTCTTTAAGACAGACCATATTATACTGAATAGATGTGTAACCTAAATATTCCTCAATTGGACATTCTGGGTATTAGTTAAAAAGGGGGGAAACCTAGCATCAGGTGGCTTTATCTATTGAAAGCACAACAAGTCACCTTCATTACATTCTCTAACACCATAAACAAAAATAAACTCAAAATGGATTAAAGACCTCAATGCAAGACTGGATACTATAAAACTCCTGGAGGAAAACATAGGCAGAACACTCTTCAACATAAATCGCAGCACTTTTTTAAATCTGTCTCCTAAAGCAAAGGAAATAAAAGCAAAAATAAACAAATGGAACCTAATTAAACTTAAAAGCTTTAGCACAGCAAAGAAAAACATCCACAAAACCAAAAGACAACCTACTGAATGGGAGAAAACATTTGCAAACGATATGACCAATAAGGGATTAATATCCAACATACATAAACAGCTCATATAAGTCGACATCAAAAAACAAAAACCCGATCAGGAAGCAGGCAGAAGGGGACTTCCCCTGTGGCGCAGTGGTTGAGAGTCCGCCTGCCGATGCAGGGGACACGGGTTCGTGCCCCGGTCCGGGAAGATCCCACATGCCACGGAGCGGCTGGGCCCGTGAGCCATGGCCGCTGAGCCTGCGCATCTGGAGCCTGTGCTCCGCAACGGGAGAGGCCACAACAGTGAGAGGCCCGCATACAGCAACAAAAAGAACACAAATAACAAATGTTGGCAAGGATGTGGAGAAAAGGGAACCTTCGTACACCGCTGGTGAGAACGTAAATTGGTGTAGCCACTATGGAAAACAACATGGAGGTTTCTCAAAAAACTAAAATTAGAACTATCATATGACCCAACAATTCCACTCCTGGGTATATATACAGGGAAAAAACAACAACAACAACAACACTAACTCAAAAAGATATATGCACCCCAATGTTCATAGCAGCATTATTTACAATTGCCTAAGTATGGAAGCAACCTAGGTGTCCAGCAGATGAATGGATAAAGAAGATGTGGTACATATATATATTTATACAATGGAATATTACTCAGCCATTAAAAAAATGAAATTCTGCCATGTGCAACAACATGGATGAACCTAGAGTGTATTATGCTGAGTAAAATAAGTCAGACAGAGAAAGACAAATACTGTGTGATCTCACTTATATGCGGAATCTAAAAAATATAACAAACTAGTGACTGTAACAAAAAAGCAGCAGACTCACAGATATAAACACACTAGTGGTTACCACTGGGGAGAGGGAAGCGGGGGACAATATAGGGGTAGGGGCTTAAGTGGTACAAACTATTAGGTATAAAATAAGCTAAAAGGCTATGTTGTAGGCACTTCCCTGGTGGCACAGTGGTTAAGAATCCGCCTGCCAATGCAGGGGACATGGGTTCGAGCCCTGGTCCGGGAAGATCCCACATGCCGTGGAGCAACTAAGCCCATGTGCCACAACTACTGAGCCTGTGCTCTAAAGCCTGTGAGCCACAACTAGTGAGCCCACGTGCCACAACTACTGAAGCCCATGCACCTAGAGCCAATGCTCTGCAACGAGAAGCCACTGCAGTGAGAAGCCCACGCACTGCAACGAAGAGTAGCCCCCGCTCGCCACAGCTAGAGAAAGCGCACACACAGCAATGAAGACCCAACACAGCCAAAAATAAATAAAGGATATGTTGTACAACAAGGGGAATGTAGGCAATATTTTATAATAACTATAAATGGAATATAACCTTTAAAAATTATGAATCACTATATTGTACACCTGTACTTACATAATATTGTACAGCAAACTATACTTCAATTAAAAAAACCAAAATTACTTTCATTGCCAAAGATTACTAACATTCTAAAGAATAAGCCAACTGGACATGATCTTTGATAAATCCAAGATGTCAGTTAATAGGGTTTATTGGAGAAACAAGAACCTCTTGAGTTGCACAACTCCACGGGGTGCTGCCCTCACATAGAATACAAAGTTGATGTTACCCCATGGGGTTACACATGGCTGAGGTCTCAGGGAGAGCAGTAGGGAAGATGCTGGTACTAGAGGGAAACTTCTAGAAGCCAGGCCCTTCCCAGACATCTTCACTCTGTGTTGTCCTTTTTTTTTTTTTGCGGTACTCGGGCCTCTCACTGTTGTGGCCTCTCCCGTTGCAGAGCACAGGCTCCAGACGCACAGGCTCAGCGGCCATGGCTCACGGGCCCAGCCACTCCGCGGCATGTGGGATCTTCCTGGACCGGGGCACGAACCCGTGTCCCCTGCATTGGCAGGGGGACTCTCAACTACTGCCACCACCAGGGAAGCCCTGTGTTGTCCATTTTAACGTGAAACAATGAAGACGTGGGAGAGGGCAATTTCTTTGCCCAAAGTTACTGAGAGGCAGAGTGGAGGTCAAAGACATTTGATAAGCCCTGAAGTCTATGATATTGACTCCTAACCGAAGACAGCTACCTCTATTTCCCTAGTAATTAGCAGTGAGAATTTGGGCATGTAAACTAACTTGTGTTTCCTCAGTAAAACAAATTTCTCTGCACCTCCAGGGTTGCAATCACCCACATACAACAGCCATTACATGACCCTCCATGGTGTGACACGTTAAGGTGTGTTTGTGAGCATTTTAATGCTTCTCATGCATAAAGTCTTACAGCTACATTTAGTGGTATAATTGTACTCCTGAGACCAAAAGCAGTATTTCCACCAGCTCTTATTAGCAGGAAGGAGGCTCGTTCTGTTTCTTTTCCCCTAAGTCAATCTCCAAGGTGACTGCATGAAAGTCACACACCAAATTAGAACTGAAAATGCATCCCTCTGGCTTCAACTCCAAGCAATTAGAATCACCTGAGTCACCGTGTATTTAATTTTCTACATTAGAAGGAATAGTAGTGATCACTTTCCCCCTAGGAACCAAAATATCCTTCACTTCAAAGTTGGAATCAGAAGTATTAGCACCATAGAATAATCAAGAGTTGAAAACTTTAAGGCAGCTGAAACCCAAGCTACCTGGGCTCCTGGCAACAGACAGGATAAAGCTCTTCTGTGAGGATCACACTAAGAGCAGGAGGTCTGGGGGTTTCTTCCCCACAGGGCTTAATCCCTGTAACTAGAGAGTAACTGTTATATTCAAGTATCAATCGTTGAGAACAAATGTCATTTAACATTTAATGCAAGCCTGTAAGTTACATATTAGTGTATCCTAATCTATAAAATAGTTAAGGTTTAACAAATGGCAAAGACATTTTTTTTTGAGGTTGATCAGAACTTTTATTTGGTCCTTATCATTTATTAAGCAACCTACAAAATCATTTTCTCTATCTCTACCGCAAGCAGCAGCAGCTGCATCCAGGCCAGAAATGGAAGACACAAGTAGTGGAAGACCTTACAGAGAAAAGCTAACAGGTGAGACCTCTGCTTATCCAGGCTCAGGTGAAGGCAGAACAGGAAAAGTGTGTAAGTTCAGTATTCCAAAGACTCTTCTTCAAAGGCCTGCAGAGGGCCTAGCTGAAGGATGCAGGTACAGGCTCACAAAACTGCCCAGCTCAGCAATCAAAGTACCTTCCAGAAAAGCAAATTCATCCACAGCTTCTATTGCATTACCCAAATCTCTCCTCTGAAGGGTTTTCCTCTTCCCTTGTTGAGCACAACAGCAGGCATCTTTTGCTATGGTTTCCACAGTTCCACGGCTCGTGCCAAAATGAAGCTGGCTTCCTGTCCCGCGAGCATCACGGTGGGGTCCGCCTTCACCAAGGCCTTCACCAAGGCCCTCACTTGCTCCAGAGGCAGCCTTGAGAGATGAGCCCCAGGCGCCCTCGTCAGGGATTGGGGCTGTGGAGCTGCTGCATCCCCACCGTTGCCCTCCTCCTCCCAGGAAAGCCCCGTTTCCAGCCACCATCCAGGCCCCCACTGACACTGATTTTTAAAAAACTAATTTCTGGAAAGTAAACTATCGCTTAAAAAAAAAAAATGCAAAACCCACATTGATTGGAGTACGTCAAAGGGACACAGGA
Source organism: Orcinus orca (assembly GCF_937001465.1). Lineage (NCBI taxonomy): Eukaryota > Metazoa > Chordata > Mammalia > Artiodactyla > Delphinidae > Orcinus > Orcinus orca. Next base: position 89,360,783 of record NC_064562.1, read on the forward strand.
GCCAACTGAAATAGCTCTCAATGGCCAAAGCTAGAACAATTTGAACAAAATGTAGTACTAGATTATAACCCAGAGTATAAAATAGCCATGAGTTCATACTGATATAAATGAATAGGGGATAAGAGACATATATCCCTTGCAAAAGATTTCCAAATAATTTATATACTCTACCTTCAAGAAGGTAGAGCTTAATTCAACCTACTCCTATAGGGTCAGCTGTGCATAGACTTCTTTCCAGTCTATAATAGAGGACTGTAGGGTGGGGAAAGTAGCTTTACTCGGAGAAACCTGACAAACGCCATCCAGCCAGGTGATCAAGGTTAACATTAACCGTAAGGAATGTTGACGCTATGTACCCTGACATGACGTGACGAGACCAGCACTTTACCTGTGGTTCTCCTCCCCCAAAACTCGTAACACTTGTCTAATGAGAAAACATTAGGCAAATTCCAAGAGAGGGGCATCCTACAAAATACTTGATCAGTACTCCTTGAAACTGTCAAAATCATCAAAAGAAAAGCCTGAGAAACTGTCACAGCCAAGAAGAGCCAATTAATGGTTCATCAATTGTTACAAATGTATCATACTAATGTAAGATGTAATGGGGGAAACGAATGAAAGGTATATGGGAACTCTAATATCTTCTCAATTTTTCTGTAAAACTAAAATCATTCTTAGAGCATAAGGAATATAGTCACTAATACTGCGATAACTTTGTAAGGGGACAGATGGTTACTAGCCTTATCGTGGTGATCATTTCATGATGTACTTAAATGTCGAATCACTATGTTGTACATCTGAAATTAATATTATCAACTATATTTCAATAAAAATAATTATTCCAAAATATATTTAATTTTTTTAAAAGTCTACAGGTACACACAGTAACATAAATGTATAGAAAAAAGTGTAGAAAACACACTAAACCGATAATATTTTTATGGTAATTTTCTTACCTGTACTGTATAAGTTCTTAGATGGAAGATATATATGTAATTACTATGATAATTTGGGATATATTGGGGGGACGGAAAAATGAAAACCAGTTTAGGCTCATCTCTTATCAGCAGAAAAATTTTATTCCTTTTAAGGACAAACCACATCCAAGGCCTTAGCTAACAGACACAAACCAAAGTAGCCATTAAAGCATTAGATATTGAGGTATGAGACATACAATGAGGGGAATGCTTTGCCATCAGAGGGCGACACCAAACTTGCTCGATGGAGCTCTGCTAGTGCGTGGGCGAAGTTGAGGGTAAGTGCGTATCTGTGGAACCGAAGGAGAACAGCTGTGCTCTACAAGTACTGAAGCATTTAGACCACATAGGTAGGGATATACTTTCACGACGAAGGGAAGCGGGGAGAAAGCGAAATGCCCCCCCACGAGGCATTAGGCTGCCTTGCAGAGGGCCACGGCGGAGAAGCGGACCTCCCCTTGCTCACGCTCAGTGAATTCTCTGCAGACCTTGGCGGCGTCCTGAGGAGGAGGAATGTCATGAATTAAGGTCTAAACAGCAACAGCTCAAAATGAAAGCTTCAAGGGGAAAGAATTAGTAAGGTCTATTAATGCCCAAAGTTCACCCTGACCCACTTTAAACCTCCCAATAAACTTGAAAGCCAGGGCTTAAGGCAAGAGGAAAAAAATCAGGTGATGAGGGCTTTCCCTGGTGGCGCAGTGGTTGAGAGTCCGCCTGCCGATGCAGGGGACACGGGTTCGTGCCCCGGTCCGGGAAGATCCCACATGCCGCCTGCGCGTCCGGAGCCTGTGCTCCGCAACGGGAGAGGCCACAACAGTGAGAGGCCCGCGTACCGCAAAAAAAAAAAAAAAACAGGTGATAGGAAAGACAAGGACCCACGTCACAAATCCAGCTCCAGAAGCTTTGATTCCTTTATTCTTTCTACCAAATGCTCTGTGCTTCTGCCACCTTGTGCCTGGTTTTGACAAGAAAACTATACTCTTGGTGCTCTTTCCCTCAAATCCAAAGACAGAAAATTGATTTCTCTTCCATAAGGAAAAAGTTCTAACTCAGAAATTCCCAGAGTAAAGACAGATTTATTTCACAAAACAGGCTTAAAGTTCAAATACCTGGTATTCCAAGTACAGATAAGTGATGGATTCCTACATATTTAGGGAATGACATGTGTTACTAATTCTGAGACCTAGATTACAAAGATTGGGAATAGAAAACTGACCCCAATGTTACTTGAGAAATTCTGGGGTTTAAATGCCTTGGGATCAGAATATCAATCACTGTTCAATTTGTAAAAAGTCCAGTGCAAAGAAAGCCCCACTAACAATGTTAAATACGAGACCTTCAAGAGGACAGTGGATATGCTATGACAGAGAACAGTCACAGAACATCAGCTCCCAAGGCCTAAAAATCACCAACCTGATAATGAGTTGTGGTCCTGAAAAAGCATCAACCCCACCCCGGTTTTGTTTCTGCTTTGGAACCACTTAGAAAAACTGAAAAGGATCTAGAGTAACATCTACATTTGATTCTATCAGAATTTTTAATATATTGATATCCCAGACCTGTCTTCCCCAAAGCCACTTTCCTTTAGGACCCATGCTGTTGATTAATGTTAAGGGTGTGCCTGTAAAGACAACAGCCATCTCCTACACAGACAATAAGCAGTGACCTAATTCACTCATGTTTAGGATACTTGGGTTAAGTTTATGGACTTTCTCACCAATTTAACAAGTTAATTCGGGGTATAGTTTAGACAACCTAAAACATCTCTAACCATATAGAACCAGCCTTACTTAGGATAAGAATTTCCACTAATTAAGATGCTATTTTCCACAGGGAGATCAGCTCGGTGCTTTGTGACTGCCTGGAGGGGTGGGATAAGGAGGGTGGGAGGGAGGGAGACGCAAGAGGGAAGAGACATGGGAACATATGTATAACTGATTCACTCTGTTATAAAGCAGAAACTAACACACCATTGTAAAGCAATTATACTCCAATAAAGATGTAAAAAAAAAAAGATGCTATTTTCTAGTCAATTAATTTAAAATGTGATTCTGGTGTTTTTTTTAAAAACAAAAAAAGTTTTACCTTCCCCACACCTCATAAATTCTACTCACATAACAGTTTTAAGTATCCTATGCAGAGCACATTTTATGGTACAGGCATACCTCATTTTATTTCACTTCACTTTATTGTGCTTTGCAGATACTGCATTTTTTTTTTTTGGCAAATTGAAGGTTTGTGGCAATCCTGCATGGAGCAAGTCTATCAGCATCACTTTTCCAGCAGCATTGGCTCACTTCATGTCTGTGTCACATTTTGGTAATTCTCATAATATTCCAAACTTTTCATTATATTTGTTATGGTGATCTGTGATCAGTGATCTTTGATGTTACTATTGCAAAAAGACTGACTCACTGAACACTCAGATGATGGTTAGCATTGTTTTAACAATATTTTAAATTAAGATATGTACATTGGTTTTTTATACATAATGCTATTGCACACTTAACAGACTACAGTATAGTGTAAACATAACTTTTATATGCAGTAGGAAGCAAAAAACTCAAAACTTCTCTTTATTGTGATATCTGCTTTACTGCAGTGGTCTGGAACTGAGCCCACAATGTGAGGGTGCCTGTATTAGGACAGTGTTCGATAGGAGTTGGTATGTACCTAGGAAGCTTTATTAGATGGACCAGAATCTTTCCTCCAAATAGGTCATACCCAGAAATTCTGCCCCTGTTGTTATTCTCTCCCATAAGTGAATCCTGACTCTCATGCAAATCCCCATTCTGTTTCTCTAGGTCTAGTTCTCATTCCATATCACTATTCTCATTTACCCCTGGTATATCCAAGAATTAGCTCTGACTGATCTCAGGTGTATGTGACAGAAAGCTAGAGAAAGTGACCGTCCCTCCTAGGACTGCATAATTTGGTCCACTAGTACCTTGAGGTCATCAGGTCTACGATGTTCCAAAGACAGGTCTACTATAAAGGTAGTATTGTACAATGGCTAAGAGCACAGACTCTAGAGACAGACTGTCTAGATTTGAACCATGATTCTGTAGTTTGCCATTGACCTTGGGCATCACTTACCTCTGCACCTCCGTTTCCTCATCTGTAAAATGTAATACTAACTACCTCAGAGCATCATTAAGGAGTCCATAAAAGAGGTAACTAACTTAGAACAGCATCTAGCATGGAGTCAGCAAACTGCAGCCTGTGGGCCAAATCCAACCTGCTGCCTGTTTTTGTTAATAAAGTTTTAATGGAACACAGCCATACACATTCATTTAGACACTGCCTATGGGGCTGCTTTGGAGCTGTCACAGCAGAAATGAATACCTGCAACAGAGCCCATATGCTATACAAAGCCTAAAATATTTCCTGGCTCTTCACAGAAAAAGTTTGCCACCCCCCGTCTACACACAAGAAGCATGCAAAAAAGTTTAGCTGTTATTACAGCAAATGAAGTAATTATACCTTAACATCATTTTAAATTTTATCACAATTAAGCCATTTTCCTTTCTAACAGCAAATTGACTAAACTCTAGAGATTCCTTTTTTAGAGGGCAGAGGACTAGTCTACCAACTCGTGTTCAGAATTAAGAGATTTCTGCCGTCACTTTTACCAGGACGGTTACACAGTGACCCTGGATCTTAAAGTTCTGGTCAGGCATGGTTTGAATTTGCTTCCTTTGACCTGTTAACAGTGGACCGACCGAGTGGGAAGAAAACAATCACAGAGGTAACTGCCTAACCAGAATCCATAGTATGCTACCTACAAGACTGACCCAAATCCAGCCGTCAGAGAGGGATTAGGAAAGGCTTGGGTTGCTGTTCCATGAGTCTGAGTCATTGGCTATGATGTAATCTGACCAGAGGACAACAGTCACCTTAACCTCACAAGGAAATAAACAATGGCTTTCAGGCTAAATCTAACTGTGGGCTAAAGACAGCACGCAATACAGATCAGGCAGGGCTGCTCTAAAGGATGCCGTTTAAGACTATTTGCTATAAAATAAAGCAAACAGAATGACTGAGATGATCTTTAAGCCCTAAAGACTGCTCTCATCCCAGATGACTGACGCTGCCTGTACCGAAAACGGTTTGCACTTTAGAATAGACAAACTGGCTAAAGAAATATGGGCCCTAGCGGAAATGGATTCCAAAGACTACCTGCAGCAGTGAGCCCTCTGAACTGGCGCCATGGTTCACCGGAAAAGGCATCCGTCCATCTGTAACGAAAAAGCCAGGCATGTCAATTTTCTCTGCACGTTTTCTGTCTACTGTGCTTGTCCAGCTTAAAGGCAAGTTTTAGATTCTTCCAAATACCACTGCCACTCCCACAAAGGTTAGGCTGGTTATGAAGCAACAGGCTGGAAATGAGGTTCAAGTGTTCCTAGATATCCACCCCAGGCAATTCTAGTCTAAAGCACCAAGACCACAAGACCACACCAGGCCAGACTAGCTACCCTACTAGGAGGGCTTGTGCCCATCTCTTGGGAAGGACCACAAAGCAAGTCAGCGGTCTATGAGGTACACGGAAGGTGGAGGGAAGAAAAAGGATCCTTGAGATTTCATTTGCCCCTCAATGACTGCTGAGCGGCCCCAAGTTTTCTTTGCCCTTGCTTGCCATAGGTAGTATCTTGGCTTGAGATGACACAGCTGCAAGTCTTCCTCCATTAAAAGGAGATAACTCTTCTTAGTACAGAGATGGACATGTCTGAATTCTTTTTACACAAACCAGGTTGTGTTTAGGCATTTACCTCCTTCCAAAAGTATTCCTTGCCTGGAAAGATGGCAGTGGAGACCTTATACTGGTGATGCTATTATAGTGGAAGGTGGAAGGAGAAAATCTGAACGTGTATACTTTGAACTGGCTGATCAGTTCTCTTTACTGGTTTGTGACTAAAGCCATTCATCCCGCAGGCCAGGTTCCTGAGGGAGGTGCTCTGGGTATGATAAAGGGTTAAGTGCCCCCTTGAGAATACCTCGGTGTTCTGGCTTCATAAACGGATATACTAAGTGCCGCCATAAAGTCACACACCAGTCCTGTGAGAGGAATTATGTCTGAGAGAATGCATGCATCTATATTAGATTCCAAAACTGGAGTGAGACGTACCAAGTTCATAGAGGTGGCCATCCACGTTGTTAAACAGAATAAAATGAAAGTTCACTTTGTCATCTACCTGCAGAGAGTCAAGATATTTTTTCGAAAATGAGTTTTTATTGTATTATAAACTGCGTTTAAAAATAAAGCTGGAAGAAAAGATATAAATGACATAACATTGTGTAAGTTTAAGGTCTACAACCTGTTGATTTGATACACATATTTTGCAATATGATTATTTTATAAGAACTTAATTTGTTAAAAATAAATTCTCTAAGTAAATATGCTTGAACCAACCTGCCTACATATTAAATGATTATAGCGAATATTTATTTCTTATATACTAGGTACTGTTCTAAGACCATTAAAGTAGATATACTGTAACTCTCAGAACTCTAACACTTGCTTTTTACTGAGGAGGAAATTAAGGCTTAGGGAGGATAAGTACTTCACCCAAGGTCAAGACTAGAATGTAACAGTCAACTGCAGTTATACAGACACTATCACTGACTTTAATCTAATCAACAGTTGACTTGAAGGCTGTGTTCAGATTAATGGTACATTTAAGTCATCTAGAAACTTTTAGTCCTTGTTGGTCCAGCTTGCTCTCCAATAGACTGTGAGAAGAGTATGTGAAATGTTCAGTTATTAAGATGGGTGCTACTCAATTAGACCCATTTGGATCTATATAAAACACTACCAGCCTGAATTTACTCAAGACTGTGTCAACTGCCAATCAGATATTTTGAAGAGCCGTTTCTATGAACAGGTCTGGTCAAGGCATTATTCTGGTAGAATTTTCTGGCATTCATCAGCCTTGGGTGGAAACATGTGCTGTGTTCCAGTAAGAGGTTCTTGCACATATTTCTGGGGAAACATGGGTGACACCTGGACAGCCTGGCTCTAACTTGTATTTACCCGACACTGGCCTTCCTGTGCCACGGCATCATGGGCTGCCTGGATGGCCTGCAGAAAACAGAGAATAGTTAGCACGAAAACCTCCAGAGTTATTGAAAATCGATGCTCTAGAAGTTCTCTTCCTACCTCATTCTTTTCAAAGCATTTTGCTCTGTCTTCAGGGGACAGCTTCTCTGTTTCAGAAAGAAACTGTTTCAGAACTGACCCATCCTCTAAAAAAAAAAAAAGAAAAAAAAAAGCATATGTTAGTACCGGTCTAATGCAAATAGTTGCAATTTATTGCTGACTTAAGCCACTGCAATAGCCTGTCATGTTTGGAAACCTGACTTTTTACCATGGCCTCTGAGGATGTGGATGAGCGAGGTGCCTCTTCCCCAGCCTCTTTTTCCAACCACTCCCCTCTCACTGCATTCAAGCCAGAGAACTCTCAGTTCCTCCAGCATGCCAAGCTCTTCCTCACATCCTCCCTGTCCCCTGACCCCTCCCCACCTTCCACCTCACCCTCACCTCTCAGATCTCCTACCACCTCTGTTACAGCACTGATCCACTGGTAACATGTATTTGTGAGACTTTCAGTGCCATAAAGGCAGGCACTGTCTTGTCTATTGCTCTTATCTACAGCACTTAGCAATGCACAATTAATGTTTATTGCATACATGATGTAACAATAACATTCTAATCTATCAATATCAACAGTTCTCAAACCAAGACTTTTATTTCAGGGTAGAAAATGCAATCTTAGTAATATGGTTATCCAGAAAGACTTCAACCTACAGATCTTAAATAGAAACACAAAGACCCTAACAGTCTGGCCTAGAGACAGCTAACTAGCTGATGGTTGGCATAAGCATTTTGTCATTGCTCAGTGTGGATGAGTCTAGGACGCAAGAGCAACTTGTATTTCAAAAGACCTCAATCTGAACTTTCAGCTCTCAACTTAAACAAATGTGTTAAATGGGGACCACTGAAAATCTGGAAATTGTAGGAATCCCCTCAACTTTATGAGGAGGGCTGTGACTCAGATTAAGCCGTGACCATGACCATGACCATGTTTATGGAAGAGTTACAGTATCTGTGACCTCAGGAACACAGTATTCTAAAAGAAATGACACACACTGCAGAAGAAATAAAAAGGATCAAACTACGACTTTTTAATGACTCACTCAAGTCAATATTTGAAAAAAGCAACTTCTAGAAGATCTGGACCTTTGTGGCCAGACGAGCCTTTTTTTTTTTTTTTTTTTAAATTTCAGAAGTATACCAGGAGTAGAATCTTGGCCACAATTCCCTTGTTTAAATTTAAAAAAAAAGTATTTGACCTGCTACAAGCAACAGCATGGACTGTTAGTTGAACTTATTCAATTCTCAGCCACCCCCATCCATTGTCTAAATCAGGAGTTGGCTGACTACTGCCACCTAATAAAGTTTTATTGGAACACAGCCACATCCACTGCTCTACATCTTGTCTATGGCTGCTCTTGCACTACAAGGGCAGAGATTATGTGGCCCTCAAAGCCTACAAGATTTACTCTCTGGCCTTTTAAGAAAGTTTGCTGACCCTTGGCCAAAATCATACACAATGCCGTGTATTTTAACATATTTCAATGCTGTTACTTGCACTTCTGACAACTTAAGGGCTGAGACTCATCTCTTCTCTATCCTCCATGGCATCCACTGGAGGCGAGCTAAAACTCCTGACCCAGCTTTGTTCACAGATGGATCTCTCAAGGTGCCAGCCTGCGGCAAGGCCTCCCTTCAGGACCTCGCGCTGTGTCCTGCTGCTTTAGGCTGTTTTGGTTCTCCTGTTGCTTATGAGAGACAGCACCATTAAAGAAAGGTCCTGAAGGTTGGCATTTTACGCCTTAACAGCATCTCTAATTCTTTAGAATTGTCAAGACCAGCAGGAGGATCTGCACATGAAGAGCCCAGGCGGAGAGGCAAGTACAAAACTGCACTGTCACCCGCCCCGCCTCTCCAGGCGGAGGAAACCACACTATACTTCTTGGATGCGCGTCCCTTCCTCAAAAGGGAGGAACGATGAGAATTCACCCACTGATTCTATCTGCATAAGTAGATTTTCAAAAAAATCTAAGGCAATGGCTTTGCCAAACAGAGGCTTGGGGGTGTTGGAAGGAAGCATTACAGTTAATTAAAGGTCAACCAGAGGATGACTGGCCTCAAAACCCACTCACCGAACTCCAGTTTGTCCTGATTATTGGCCACTGCATGAATGAGTCCGATGGTTCCACAGGAGTTGCCAATGGTCTGCTTCATGAAGTACACCTTAGGACTTACTTCTTGTCCCTTCAGCTCTTCAATCTGTTTTTTCCTGAAGTTCTCATGCTGTGAGTGCAAAAAAACACTTTTACATCTCAAAATGAAAATGCAAAGAACAGACAGCAGCACAGCGGGTTCTACCACCTAAATGGAAACAGAGTGGGAAATGTGACCAGGAGCCTTGGATCTAGGTGCTGGCTGGTGCCCAGAGAATGGCCCATCTGCCACCCACGCCCATGCCAGCCCGTGGGGTTCTGACACTCCACCCTGATGCTGCAGTGCAGTAGCGGCCTTGGACATTGCCCAAGACTTTGTCTAGACACCACTGCAACCTTTTAGCTTGAAATGGATGGTGTGCTGAAGTCAGAAAAACAGACAAGTTCGTTATTTTCTTCCTTTAACACTAACGACTTTCACACAGGCATTCCAAACAAGCGCTGGGCAGTTGAATGCCCAAGAACACCAGCTAGTTTATATCTCACTATTCTTTGAAGTTCTACTTCTGTTCTGCCCAAATACATGTCTCTTCAAAAACAAAACAATACAAAACTTAACTAAAGAAAGGAGCAATTTAAAGAAATTAACTATTCCCTCATCCTTTTTTAGGAAGGAAAGACAACTGGTCTGGGGTGTTGGACTGTGATTTCACAAAACTTTCTCATCCTACAAGAAGATGTAACTCTTGTTTGTCCTTGACAACTATACAATTTGAGGAGACTAGTTTCCTCAAAGCATTATCTCTTTGTACAGTAATATAGTGGGCTTGTCTGGCCCTTTCACTAACGAGTTCTAAAGACCTTAAAGGTATGACTGCTCAGTTAAAAGCAGGGTGCTGATGCTATAGAAACACTAATTTCTTGCTACTGGTATAAACCGTACGGAACCCGAGAAGTACATGTATTTCTAGTTCTAGCAGCCTTGCATTACTGTACACAGAACTGAAGTAAGCCTCGTCTGTGGTACCATCAGAGGAATAAGCTCTCTTGTCCCACAACATCAACTTAAACTCCAACTCGTAGGAAGTTCTAGCATCATGTATCTACCTACTGGATCCTTGAATTGAGCTACTCATTGACTGTTAAGGATTTTCACTTTTCTAAAAAGATTTAATTTTTTTGTAATGGGATAGCGTCATCCTTTAGGGTTGTCTGAGCTCTTGCATGCAGACATTTCTGTAAGTATTTCACGATCCCTTAAAATGTGTTAAAAGTATTCCATTTATTTCATAATATTCTTAGACAAAATTAGATGCTTTCTAAATTAACATTAGCTTGTTTGGAAGTCAACCTATAAACCTCGACTTTTCTTTGAATTTGCTTCAGTATTTAGCCCAATAGGTGTTTTGTGCCACATAACAGGCATTCAGTAAATCTGATAGACAGAACTGGAGCGAAAAGACATAGTATCGAGCTCTTTCAAACATAAAACATCCTACCCAGAATGTTCTACTAACCAAGATCTGCTTGATCCAGCAAAATGAGAGCAGTGGGCTTTTGCAAGACAAACGCGCTGCACCACTGCCTCCCCAAGGCCTTGCCTTTGAGCGCTGCTGCTCAAAAACCTCCGAGTCATCATGGTTCCTCTAATAAGAAACCTCTGGGAGAGGCTCAAATGAGAGAGAGAACATTGCACTTGATTTGATCAATAGGGAAGCTAATTTGACTTGCAATTATTTGGGAACTCCATTTTCACCTAAGTAAAGGCTTTGGCAATAACAAACGTGTCAGTGGGACTATCCTAATAGCTTTACTAAGTGTTTTTAACCCACAATACTTAGCCCATTTACTAGGAGGAACGCCTGGAACTTCCCATAGGGCTTAGTTTATGCTGAGGATGCTTCTAGAACCCCCGGCATTAGGATGGTGCTTCAGTTTAGCTCACTCTGTTTGAAACGATGCCGTATATACTAATGCCCCAAGTTTCACTAAAGCAAAATTCAACCACTCCTCCATCAGGGGTCGAGTGGCAGCAATAGGAGATAGACAAAACCATGCTAATTAGTGGGATTCCACACATCCAAGACAACAATTACCCCAGCTACCTTTTTATATCTGATGCTCAGCCTTTGAGGTACATATATACTTGCACAATTGCAGGCGGAAGACCATCTAAAGGGAAATGAAAAAGCATTCCCAAGACTGGTCTAATGCCCACCTATTCACTTAACTACAAGGTCAGACAGGAAAGAGGTTGAGAGGTAGAAGGAGGTTCTCACACAGGAACCACACACAAATGATTAAGCTTTAGAAAAACACATTGGAGAAACTAAAGACCAAGTGTGTACGTTGTAGGGAGTGGAGGGTTGGGAAGAAACCCCTGAACCCACTGAAGACCCAGGCAGCAGAGGTGGGAAATTAAAGAACCTATTGTTTTCTTGTGGTTTAGGCAAGTCCATCCCCCTCCATTTTACAGCAAGGTGGGAGTCTGAGAACCAAACAATAAAACGACACGTCACAGCCGTTAAAGGAGAACCACCAACCAGCCATTCCTTGGCTCAAACTGCCAAAAAGCCTAGGTTCAAACTGCACTCATGAGTAGGGTGAACTGTCTTCCTGGATAACTGGGATGATGGAACTGAGATACTGCTTGTCCTCCAAATTCAAGGCAATACTGATGGATGAACGACCAGGCAATAAACTCTGTTACAGCAGAAGCCCAGTGAGTAGGTACCATGGAAGTGCGAGTTCCTCCCTCCATCCGCCACAAGGAAGGGGCAGTGTGCTAGCTCTGGAAGCCCAGGCCAGGACGAGAGGAGAGCCTGCACCGTCCTCAACGCCTCACTCCGGTCTAGGGGCAGCGCGCGCAGCGCCTGCGCACCCCGGGCCCCACGCCCTACCTGGGCCGTGAGAGGAAAGAGCAGCAGCAGGGCGCAGGCAGGCGCCGGCACCGAGCCCAGAGACTCCTCTTCCAGTCCCAGCACGTCCTCGAAGCGCCACTGGCCCGCAACCCCCAGCCGGGCCAGCACCTGCGGGGAAAAAACATGGCGGCCAGGCGCGGAGACAGGCAAGTGGCGGGCACCTACCGGGAAGCGGGGGAGGCGGGGCGGGCTCTGCATCCTCGCACCTCTCCCCGGGCCTGGGAGGAGCCCGGCCCCGCCCCGCCCCCCACCCAGGCCGAGTGCAATGACACAGCACAAAGCGCAGCCCACACGTGGCTCCCGCGACGCCCGGGTCTAGCATCTGGGCGTAGCCTCCTCCATCCCACCTCTGACCGGTTTCACAGTCACCGCCGCCCCCGAGGCAGGGGCAGAGTGAGGGCACCCCGGCCGCGCCCCAACCCCGCCGCCTCCGGAGCGCGCAGGGCGCCGCTCGGTCCCTGAGAAACAGCCGGAGCCGGTGGGCGCCTCCGCCTCAGTGCTCCCGGGGGAGGGAGACAGAGGCAGCCCGAGACGTCACTCACTTTGTTCAGCATCTGGAAGGCAAATGCAAAGAAAAAAAAATGCAAAGATAAAAGCAGTCATTGATACCGCTAGCTGGTGAGGGCTGACCCTCGGCCCCGCGCTCCCCGAGTAAAAGTACACCTGATGCTCACCTCCGGGTTAATCTCCATCGGCTTCAGCTGCATCTTCGCGAACAACGGAAAGAAGCACAACCCAGAGAAGAGGAAAAACAGAGAGCGGAGACGCCCAGGCTGCAGCTATAAAGCACCGGCCTGACGCACTTTGGATGCCTGCGCAGGGGGAGCAGAGGCAAAACAAAGCGAAGAGAAACGGTCAGTCGCAGCCAAATGGGCACGAACCCCCCCCTTGCGCAGCGCGGAGTGGTACGGCCAAGCCCCCAAACCTTGCAGTCTCACTTGCTGGTGAGATAATCTGGTGGTTGTGGAGATGGGTTTTGTTGGTGGGTGTTCCTTGAGCGTGTGGAGCAGTCCTTTTGATGGAGTCTGATTTTTTGTGAAGTTTCTGGAAACCCACACTTAAGACCATCCCAGTTACCTGAAAGCTTAGAGTCTCTGAAGCACTGAGAAAAAGCCCAAATTCAACAGGTATATATTTAATATGAATATAAATCTAGCAGCAGTTTGCATTTGACCTTAGATAATTCATCCTCCATGTTAAAGCAAACCAGCACCGAGGTTCGTTTTTAATTGACTGCCTAGAATAAAACATAGTCTGTAATATAGCACATATTGCATTAGTGATGCTGATGTAATGTGACTCCCAGGGAAGAATTGGTTGGTCTTGGGGAAGCGGTAGAGACCTGGGGGATGTGGCTGTAATACGACACACAGAGAAGGCAGGCTGTCGGAGACTTTAGGAAACATATCCAGGGAAAAAGACAGGTATAATTTCAAGATGAGAGGCTGTAAAAGGAAACGCACTTTTTTCAAGGAATGGGAGGCTTTGAAAAATAAAACATTAAGTTCACAATAGAATACTCCCAGTGAAGAAGAAAGGTAATGGCAACTTTAAAAACCACTGTTCTCTAATGATCTCAGGTGGGGTTTGGGTTTTTTTCTACCAGCATATTCAAAAGATGGAGACAAATAGCATATGCCTAAGAATGAATAAAAAGTGGAACAAAATCTGTAAGAATAGTGCAGGAAAACAAAACCTCAGAATGAAGTGGGGCTTGCTGAATCCTAAGAAAAGAAGAAGGTTGGGTATTTTTTCACTTATGCTCAGAACAAGATAATGATGATGGTGAAAGAATAGACTTACTGTTTAGGGGATCCAAGGTTAAAAGATGGCATAGAGAAGGGAGGGGATCTGCTGTTTTTGAGTTATTACCTCTACTGTGGATCAGATCTTTTGCATGTCATCTCACAACCCTTAGAGAAGCCAATGAAGAAACTCTTCGTAGTGCAGTTTTACAGCTCAGAATCTGTGGCTTAGAGAGGTTAATTTGCTTTAAGATCACAACTGAAAAGTAAAACTGAGAAGCAAACCCTAGTAAATTGGGCTCAAGGAGCCCATTCTCTATCCAAAATTCCACTACATTCCTCTTCTATTTTCTTCCCATTTTTACCATCAGAAAAATGACCTTCACACAGAACATGAGAGAGGAAAAGACATTAGTAAGGAGAACTTAATGGATGAATTTTGTGGTATGTAAATTATGCCTCACTAAAGTTATTTCTTTAAAAATAGAAGACTTGGGCTTCCCTGGTGGCGCAGTGGTTGAGAATCTGCCTGCTAATGCAGGGGACACGGGTTCGAGCCCTGGTCTGGGAAGATCCCACATGCCGCGGAGCGGCTGGGCCCGTGAGCCATGGCCGCTGAGCCTGCGCGTCTGGAGCCTGTGCTCCGCAACGGGAGAGGCCACAACAGTGAGAGGGCTGCGTACCGCAAAAAAAAAACAAAAAACAAACAAACAAAAAATCCAAAGCATCGCTCTCTGGAAAAAAAAAATAGAAGACTTGAAAGTCTTGACAAGTGAATAGTAGTACAAGAATACCTGGCTATGTTGAATGAGTTCTTGCCTTTAAGACTGAGACAAATTACATCCTAATTTACTTCATTTTTTCAACAAGTACCGATTAAGCACCTACTGTGTAATGGGGATACAAAGGTGAACAAAGTAACTTCTGTCATTGAGCTCTTATCAGTAATAAGAGTGGTGTGAGAGGGAGTAGAGTTCGGGAACACTTAGCGCTTAGCGTAGGGAATCGGAAGGACTTCCTGAAGGAAGTGACATTTAATATAAGGCCTGATGGACCTGTAGCAGTTAGCAGTTTACAGTTATTGCCAAAATAAATAGTAAAAGAAATAATGATAACTAACATAACATTGTAGATCAACTACACTTCAATAAAATTTTTTAAAAAGAAGTAATGAGGGACTTCCCTGGTGGCACAGTGGTTAGGAATCCACCTGCCAATGTAGGGGACACAGGTTCCAGCCCTGGTCTGGGAAGATCCCACATGCCACGGAGCAACTAAGCCCATGCGCCACAACTACTGCGCCTGCACTCTAGAGCCCATGAGACACAACTACTGAGCCCACATGCCACAACTACTGAAGCCTGCATGCCTAGAGCCCATGCTCCGCAACAAGAGAAGCCACCACAATGAGAAGCCTGTGTACTGCAACGAAGAGTAGCCCCCGCTCGCCACAACTAGAGAAAGCCCGTGCATAGCCACAAAGACCCAACGTGGCCAAAGATTAATTAATTAAAAAAGAAGTAATGATAACACTTTCAGAAATCTTCGTTAAAGGTAGTCACTCATTCACTCAACTAATATATATATATTGAGGGCCTACTATGTGCCAGGAAGCATCAGAGCAATGAATAAAACAGCTCCCTGCTTACAAGAAGATACCAGAGACTAGACATGAACAAACTGTATCCTGATCATTTTTTTAAAAAGGAGGGGAGAGCCAGGGGAGAATGTATCGCTGAAACTGTAGACCAGGAGATTCGATATCAATCATTAGCCAAATTCTAGGACTCATAAGTAGTGAATTCTTTGAAAAAATAGAATGCTTGCATTTTGAAGACGTTATGTCTGCCAACACTTATCTCCTTTTCTTTTGGGCTTACTAGCTAGATGGACTGGTAGAACACTTCTCATTGTTTTCTTTCTTCATGCTGCCTGGGTTGACATCAATTGATATTAAAGTTGAGGTGGTTTTATAGCTTATTAAATTACTCTACCTTTAAAAAAGAAGTGCTGCTGAATGAAGTAATCTCAACCTGTAGCCACCCAACAATGGTTCTAATCCTGTCTTGTGCAGTTTTATTGGAGCAGAGAGAGAGAGGGAGAGAGCACATGCAAGCGAGAATAAGCAAACTAAATGGCAGAGTCATGAGATTCAGAAAAATGAGTTAAAAATTAAATGATGAAATTTAATAGAGATTTTGGTGATAGTTGTACACCCCTATGAATATACCAAAAAACTTTAAATGGGTGAATGTTATCTTAGCAAAGGTGTTAAAAATTCAGTAGGGATATGTATGAAGCTCTGCACATCAATTATCATAGTACAGTTGGTCTTTATAGTCACTTTTTTCTTGATTCTGTGGTTGTAAAGGTATGTAATAATGTGGAAAATATCAAGTGAAAAACAAGTCCACAACATTTTGTTTATAAACATTAACAGTGAATACACAAAGATCAGAAGGAAAACTATTTTTTAAAAAATCAAATACGCAGGGTAAATATGGAGTAGACCTGTTAGAGGCGGAAAAACAATCAATGAGTGGATAAGTTGTCCTTCGTAAATAAAGATGCCATTTCTGATTCACCAGGAATAGGATTTTTATCATAAGTGGTTTTTTTGTTTTGTTTTGTTTTTTAGCAATAAGATTTGGGATTGACCCTTTAGAAACCAACCTTTTTTAAATTCTGATAATTAATAAGACAGATATATTCAAACGTCCTTGGTAGAACAGTCCTACAGTATATGGGAGTCAATCCTGAAGGCTCAGCCCACAAAGTTTTTTCTCCAGCACTCCCAGTGGTTTTGTAAGCACCTAATTCCCTGTATTAAATTCCATTCTACTTAAAATGCCTAAAGTAGTTGTGGACTCCTGCATTGCTATACTGCAGGCATACCAGTAGAAGTACATGAGATGATTTTAGGTGAATCACAAACATGTAATAGTTATTTGTTTTAATGCACATCATAAAAGCTGTGTGTTCTTGTACGTGTGTATAATTAAAACAAGTTTGTGATTTCACAGCTGTTAAATCTTTGGGCAGGTCTAACATATACTAAGCAAATAGTATTATTGGTCTATAAGGATATTGCAAAAAAAATAGGAGTCATTCATAAATCTCAAAGATAGGAAACCTCTAATGACAAAAGACTGTTACTAGTTGAAGGGGTA
Source organism: Orcinus orca (assembly GCF_937001465.1). Classification (NCBI taxonomy): domain Eukaryota; kingdom Metazoa; phylum Chordata; class Mammalia; order Artiodactyla; family Delphinidae; genus Orcinus; species Orcinus orca. Next base: position 89,377,840 of record NC_064562.1, read on the forward strand.
GAGTATACAGTGTCTTTGTGAAGACAGGCGACTCAAGCACTGAAGCAGTGCTCCCCAAATATTTTGAGAAGTGGATGTTTCTGCCTGAAATCAGAAGTTACCCAAGGAGGGAGATGAGGACGGAAATAGCACTAGCCTTTTTTGTTATACAAAGGACATTGTATTTGTCATCCCCATTGAATCCTCAGACAAATCCTCTGATATTCATACTTCTACCTTGATTTTGCGGGTAAGTAAACTGAGGCCTCAGAGAGACTGTTTAAATTGCTAAAGTCACACAGCTACTAAGTGTCCGAGTCTGGGTTTCAACCCAAGTTTATTTGATTCAAAAACTTGTGCATGTTCAACTGTCCTGCCTACTTCCATCTAAGGGCCAGCCTTACCGCCTTAGTCATAGTAAGTCATAATAAGTATGAAGATCAACCTCTGAGAAAAAGGAACTTAAATGACTTCCCCAGTGTCCAGGGCCAGAGCAGTTCACCCAACTCTGATAAGCGTGGCTCACTTTGAGGTCTGAGAGTCTAGTTTGAATTTATAATTAGCACATAAATTATTGACAGAGTACTTCCTCAATATTTAAAAAAATTACTTGGCAATTCCCCTGTCAATGAAGTTTCCCCAGAAGCAAGGTTCTGACATCCAGATATTTTAAAGTTAAAAATAACACAATAAAAAATTACATATAATGCAGAGAAATTACCGCACTTAGTTCCCATGGTAAAGTCAATTTTCTTACTGTTTCCTAAAAGCGGTTCATTAACTGGGTATCTACAAATATGTCGGAAGGAAGAAAGATAAATGTGAGAGAGGAGAGTGCATGTCCTCATTGATTTATACCTTCATATAGTCATGTATTTATTCAACACATATTTTTGAGCACCTACTATGTGTCAGACACTATACTACGCTTACCTGGTTTGGGGATGAGGTTAGCAGATGACAGCTATAAGGCATAGACCATGTTTCCTGGGCTTTTAAATGTCGTCAATTTTAAGATAATGATCAATTTAAGAGCTTCTTTTGTGGGGAGAAGGGGGCAGATCCTGTGCATCAAATGTATTTATCAGTTGTAAGGCATCTCTCTTTTCAAAAATGTTTAAACGTGAAAAACAGGTACATCTTAGACACAAGGAAACACTGGTTCTGGTTTTTATCAAGTTCTTCACAATCAACTCGTGTTCAGGACAGCTAGCAGCATGTACTGTCCACAGTGAAAAATAAATGCCTTATGTTTCTAAGGTATAGAGAAAGGGCTTGAGGACATAGGAGAAATATGACACAGCTGGCAACTGGTAGCAGATAATGAGAGGTGTTCTCAGGACAGGTGAAATAGAGATCCTGCCCTACCGTCCCTCAGTTACTATTTCTTGTGGAGCTGTGAAGTTGGAAATCAGAGGGCTTTGGTGGACCCAGATCAGCCATCCAAAATGTGAACACAGGCAGTTTAGTTAACTTCTTTACATCCCAGTTTCCTCAACAGTGAAATGAGTGTTACAGGAACACTACAATTTCTCCCAATTCTAGCATCCCAAGGACCTTAAGCAGCAGAAAGTAAAAGATATATAGACCAAATCATATAAAAATTTGGGTTACGTCTACTTTCATCTCTAATTCCTTAATTTTAGCCATTAGCCCTATTTGATGTAACTAGGATATAATAAACAAGATTTATCAGTTAAAATTGGTTTCTGAAGTATGCTTCTGAGCTGTTTGTTACATATATCCTTTTACCAGGAGATTAGTATATGAGGAATATGATAAGTAGAAAAAATTTAAATCTATAAACATACCAGGAAATGTCTTCTTGAGAACACTGCTGAGTTCTAAGACCTAACCAAGGTTAGGTCTTAGAACTGGATTTTTCCAGAATCCTTTGAGTAAATAGATCAATTTATAGATGTCTAGTGTCTTGGTCTTACCTGGACATTTAACTTCAGTGGCCTAAGAACATGAAGCAATTAAAAAAATGAACTCAACCCATACATAAATTCACTACCCTAAGAAATTTACCTTTTCATTTCTCCGCATATTCCTTCTAGTACTTGGCCATCTGTATAGCAAACCCTGTTGCTATCGACATTTATTATCCTCTTCCTTCTAACTTGGCTGCCCACTGTTCCAGTCCCAACTCCATACTGCTTTCTTAGATCCCAGCTCAAGTCTATTTTCTTTTGGGGGATCGTTGAGGGCGAGGAGGAGGAAAGGAGGTTGTCACTGGAGAACTCCTTTGCTTCTTGTGAGACAGACAGCATTTCAAACAGTGTGTCCTATGCACTGTATTAGTAGACCTTCCATGGAAGAGCCCCTTAGAGCACTGGGTCAGCCATAATGCCAGAAGCAGATACCCTGGTTTTTTCTTTTTTCTTTTATATTGGAGTATAGTTGATATACAATGTTGTGTTAGTTTCCAGTATACAGCAAAGTGATTCAGTTATACATACACATATATCTATTCTTTTTCAGATTCTCTTCCCATTTAGGTTATTACAGAATATTGAGTAGAGTTCCCTGTGCTATAGAGTAGGTCCTTGTTGATTATCTATTTTATATATAGTAGTGTGTATACGTTAATACCAAACTCCTAATTTATACCTCCTCCAACCTTTCCCCTTTGGTAACCATAAGTTTGTTTTCTAAGTCTGTGAGTCTGTTTTTGTTTTGTAAATTAGTTCATTTGTATCATTTTTTTAGACTCCACGTATAAATGGTATCATATGATATTTGTCTTTCTCTATCTGACTTCACTTAGTATGATAATCTCTAGGTCCATCCATGTTGCTGCAAATGGCATTATTTCATTCTTTTTATGGCTGAGTAATATTCCATTGTATATATGTACCACATCTTCTTTATCCATTCATCTGTCAATGGATGTTTAGTTTGCTTCCACGTCTTAGCTATTGTAAATAGTGCTGCTACGAACATTGGGGTGTATGTATCTTTCCAAAGAATGGTTTTCTCCAGATGTATGCCCAGGAATGGGATTGCTAGATCATATGGTAGCTCTATTTATAAGTTTTTTAAAAATATTCTATTTATTTATTTATTTGGCTGTGTTGGGTCTTAGTTGCTGCACATGGGATCTTTCATTGCAGCTCACAGGCTCTTCCTTGCAGCATGCAGCCTTCTCTAGTTGCAGCGCGTGGGCTCTCCAGTTGTGGCACACGGGCTCCAGAGCACATGGGCTCAGTAGTTGTAGCGCACGGGCTCTCTAGTTGCAGCATGCACCAATTTACATTGGTGGCTGCACCAATTTACATTCCCACCAGCAGTGTAGGCTATTCTGACTGGTGTGAGGTGATACCTCATTGTAGCTTTGATTTGCATTTCTCTAATAATTTGTAATATTGAACAGCTCTTCATGTGCTTTTTGGCCATTTGTATGTCTTTTTTGGAGAAATGTCTGTTTAGATCTTCTGCCCATTATTTGATTGGGTTCTTTGTTTTCTGATATTGAGCTGTTTGTATATTTTGGAGATTAATCCCTTGTCAGTCAGATCATTAGCAAATATTTTCTCCCATTCTATGGGTAGTCTTTTCGTTTTGTGGATGGTTTCCTTTGCTGTGCAAAACCTTTTAAGTTTAATTAGGTCCCATTTGTTTGTTTTTGTTTTTATTTTCATTACTCTAGGAGGTGGGTCCAAAAAGATAATTGCTGCGATTTATGTCAAAAAGTGTTCTACCCGTGTTTTCCTCTAAGGGTTTTATAGTATCTGGTCTTACATTTAGGTCTTTAATCCATTTTGAGTTTATACCCTGTTTGTTTCTTTTTATCAGCTACCAAACTTTCACCAGCAGCCCACTACTCCTTAAAAACTGCCCTTGTGAAAACTGACCAGAACGGAGACTTATGCCTATCTCAGTAAGAGGACCTCAATCATTTAAGCAGAGTGGACAGTACATTGTATCTCAGAAAGGGCAAATTAAAGAAACACAATGTATCCCTAGAAGGAATACATGCTTAGATATAAGTAGTGAAACTGCAGAACACCAAGAACAAAGAAAGATTTTAGAATCAGCCACAGAGAAAGCATAAATGAAAATGACATCAGTCTCCTCAAAAGCAACCAAGGAAGCCAGGAGACAATGGAATAATATCTCCAATGTGTTGAGAGAAAATAACTGTCATCCTTGAATTTCGTATTCAGCAAAACTATCTTTCAAAAACAAAGGTGATAAAAATTTACATATAAACATAAGCTGAGTTTACTACTTAGAGAGTTGTACAAACAAGTAACTTCTAAAAGATGTAATTAAAGAAGAAAAAATGATCCAGTCGATGGTCTGAGAAAAGGGATTAAAATAATATTCAGTGGGGCTTCCCTGGTGGCGCAGTGGTTGAGAGTCCGCCTGCCGATGCAGGGGATACAGGTTCGTGCCCCGGTCCGGGAAGATCCCACATGCCGCAGAGCGGCTGGGCCTGTGAGCCATGGCCGCTGAGCCTGCGCATCCGGAGCCTGTGCTCAGCAACGGGAGAGGCCACAACAGTGAGAGGCCCGCGTACGCAAAAAAAAATAATAATAATAGTAATAATAATATTCAGTGGAAGCACATACGTAAATCCAAATGAATAGAATAATGCTAAAATACGATTTTGCCTAATAATATATATGATGTGAGGAAGTGCAAGGAGAGTGAATGTATTCACAGGTTCTTTATTGTTCTGGCAGAGGTTAAGGAATTATTTAACTTTAGGCTTTGTTAAGTTGTCTCAAGGGCAATTGATAAAGGAAAGGAAAAAACATATAAATCCAAACAATTAGAGCTAAATAGGAGAAGGGAAGAAACACAATCAACCCCCTCCCCCCACAAAAGGCAGGATAAGAGGGAAAAAAGCATAGAAAATCCAGGACAAATAGGAATAATAAGGTAAGAGAGAGAAAAGTAGAAAAAAGTCCAAATTTAAAAATCATATTAAATGTAAATGGACTAAACTTACATTTTATCAAATTAGATTCTTTAAATCTAGATACGTGCTATTTTTAAGAGACATGCCTACGGCATAAGGATATGGCAAGATCAAAAGTAAAAGGAAGGGGAAAAGTTTTCCAGCAAAATTATTAACCAAGGAAACCTGGTGTAACTATATTAATATCCACATAATGGATTGTTAAGCAAAAGCATGATTAGAGATAAGGGTATCATTATGATTACTTAATTCATCAGGAAGATACAACAATTCTAAAGTTGCATGCTCCTAATAAAGTAGCCTCAAATGTGTAAAACACATTGATAGGACTGCAGGGGAGAATGGATAAATCCACCATTACCATGTACCCACCTTTCTTAATTATTTATAAGTCAAACTGACAATATAGTGAAGAGTATGGTACCTGGTTAAAACCTATGTGTGGTGTTTTTCAGGTCTGATCACAGGCAGTTACAAAAGTTTTACCTGGCAGGCCTCTTGGGGAAGAGGCCTACATCAGATTTGGGGTACAGCCAATGCATTGCAGCCTCTGAGAGGACTTGCAGGCAAGGACTCAGGCCCCTCTGGCCAATCATGCTCTTTGGCATACTTGCATTCCTACTCCCAGAACCTTTATTTCTAAGCTTTTATCTAAGTCTTGGGCAGATCTCTTCTTCAGGTGCCTGGGCTGAGGCCTCCTTATGGGAAGCAGAGGGGAACCGTCAAAGGCACCTTTGCCCAGGCTTACTCAGTACTTTTCCACGCCTCATCCTTCCCCCCTGCCCTCAGCCCCGACCCCAGGGGCCATAAAACTATTGGTGTCTTTTGTTCCGGGGCTCCCTCAACAGTGAGATGATCCCCACATCACTGATCCAGCTGACCTGGACCAGCGTGTACTTCCCTGGGGGAAAGCGGAACAGAAGGAGTCTGCACTTTCTGCAGTTTAGCCACTTGCTTGTTCCAAAGCAGTAAGTGGTTAAGCCCTTTCATTTTTGGCTTGTTTTCATCAGCTACTCTGACACCTGGCAGCTCACTCCTCTCTCTCTCTCTCTCTCTCTCTCTCTCTCTCTCTCTCTCCCAGTTCAGCTGGCTGAGCTTCTGACATATAGAAGATTAAAAAACAAAACTGAATACCACAATAAAACAGTCTTAATCTAATGGTCGTATATAAAACTCTGTACCCAACAATTTTAAAATGTGCATTCTTCTCAAGCATTCATGGAGCATTTATAAACATTGATTAAGTGCCTAGTCATGAAGCATGACTCAACACATCTTATAGAATCAGTACTATGCAGATGACATTTTCTAATTGCAATGCAGTTAATTCAAATACCAATAATAAAATGACAAGTGAGACTTTGAAAATTAACTTTGGAAATTAAATGCATGCTCTTTAGTAAATCATGGGTCAAAGCCATAATTGAAAGTTGAAAATATTTAGAACTAAGCAATAATAAAAGTTTAAATATCAAAACGTATGAGATGCAATGAAAGTAATATTTGAGGGAAATTCGTCACATTAAGTGCTTCTTTTAGAAAAGAAGAAATGTGGAAAATTAGTGAGCTAAGCATCCAACCTAAAAGGTTAGCAAAAGAATAACAAAATAACCTCAAGGCAAGTAGAAGAAAGTAGATAATAAGGAGCAGAAATAGATGATGTAGTAAACTACAATAGAGATGACCAACAAACAAAAGTTTGAAAAGAAAAGATTAATAAAATAGACAATCATCTGGCAGGATTTATGGGGGGGCAAAGAGATAATGCACAAATAGATAATATTAAGGATGTAAAATGAGAATCACATATGCATTATAAATTTAAAAGACGGTAAGAGCATAATACTATGAATAATTTTATGCCAATGAATTTCAAAACTTAGAGAAAATTTTCAAATACCTAGAAAAAAAATAGAAAGCCTGTGTTGTGAAACCAAATAAAGCAGTAATTTTAAATCTTTCCATGAAGAAATATCCAGACTTAAATTCTTTCATGGTGAGTCTTACCAAATATTCAAGGAACAGATCGTAAACATTCTTACATAAACTACTCCTGAGAAGATAAAACCCGGAATGCTAACTGAGACATCAGGGAAAATGACAGTGCAAGAGTCTCTAAAAATTTACCCCTTTATAAAAGCAATGCTCCATATTCCACCAACACTTATTTTTCTTTTGATTGTAGCCATCCTTACGGATGTGAGGTGGTATCTCATTGTTATTTTGATATGTCTTTCCCTGAGAGCTACTAATGTTGAGCATCTTTTCATGTGCTTATTGGCCATTATCTTCCTTGGAGAAATTTCTATTTATGATAACCTTCTGAATCTATTCCAATAATAGTTTGGCTCACAGCACTCCACCAAAATTGCCCTTGATATAGCCACTCTTACTTAAATAACCAGCAGCATTCTCTCATATAAACATTGTGGACAGCCACCTCTTCTGGGATTTCCACCCTCCTGACACTCCTTTTCTGTCACCTTTGCTGATTCCTCTTCAGCTCCGGGATTGCTGACACTAGATGGCCCCCATGACTCAGCAGTTGAACCTCTTCTGTTTATTTATACTCACGCCCTTGAAAAACTCATCCAGCTCATGGTTTTAAATCCCATCTTAATATTGGAGACTCCCAAATTTTTATCTCCAGCCAGACCTCCTCTCTAATCTCAAGTCCAACTGCCTACTCCACATCTCCATGTTGATGTTTGATACCTAACTTGTCCAAACTAAATTCCTCATCCTCCCCTCTAATCTGCCCTTTTCACACTCTTCCTCATCTCAGAAACTATCCACTTTACTGAACTTCTAATTGCTCAGGCCAGAAACCTCAGCATCATCACTGAGTCCTCTTTCTCTCATGCCCCACATTCAATCTGTCAGCAAATCCTGGCAGCTCTATCTTTAAAATATATCCAGAATTCTTACCACTGAAAAAATTACAAGGCAGCCATTAAAAACAACATGCAAGACATTTTACTTAAAAACATGGAGTGGAAAGTGGCATTCAAGTCCTATGTGTAATGTGATTCCAACAATGAAAATATGCTTCTAATGAAGATTTGAAAGAAAGCCTCCAAATTATATCCTTAAAAAGCCACAGAGATATTTTCATATTGTCCCATATTTTTCTTTGAAAATATTTATCAAGCTATAAAACTTCTGGGAAGATTTCAGTGTTTATAGTACTGATGGATGTTTATGGAGCACAGTACTATTTTAAATAGCCCTTTGACATCAGTGGGGAAAGGAGCCCATATTTCTGGAGACTTTAACTTGTACCACATGCTGTGCTAATTGTTTTGCACATACTATCTCATTTAATTCTCTCACCCTTTTAAAAAAACAGCTTTATTGAGGCATAATTGACAAACAATAAATGTTTACAATGTTTAATGTATAATTTGATGTTTTGGCATACATATACACCCGTGAAACAAGCACCAAATCAAGATGGGGGCAGATCCACCACCTGAGAAGTCTCTTTGTTCCCCACCCCTCCCTGCTTCCCAGCTCCCCAACCAACCATTGATCTACTCTCTGTCACTGTAGATTGGTTGGCATTTTCCACAGCTTTATATAAATAGAATCATACATTATGTCCTTTTTTTTTTTTTTAGTCAGGCTACTTCTGAATGATCTTTTTATGTCTTATTCACATCTTATAGCTGAAGAAAGAAATTCATAGGAGTTATATAACTTTCCTAAAATCATACAGTAATAAGAGATGAACCTGGAATTTCACTCCATGTCTGCTTGTCACCTCTACATGTTAAAAGTGAAACTCCAAATGGTTAAAGGAATTGCCAAAAGTTATACTACCAGTGACTGGCCAGAGTAAGACAGAAACCCGCTGTGCCACATGCCTCTTGCTTATTTTTGTGGCTGTTGGAAAGAGCATTAGGACTCCTTCTAGATTTCACTAAGACCACATTTTTCAGAAGCCCAGCCATTAACCTGACCTTGATGATGGCCTCGGACAGAAGATCCAATGTGGTGTGCTTGGCAGAAGCTTCCTTCAACACAGTGTCTTTCAATTTGTCAGAACAAAGAAATCTATTTCTCTAGAAACTGCCTTTGATTTCCCTTGAATTGCTGTCCTCTTCAGAAGATACCTGAACTGAGAGTAAAGGGAACCGCTTGTAGTTTGGGTCCCTCCCCGTCCCTCCCTCCCCTCCCTCCCTTCTCTGCTCCTTATTCCTCCCTCCCTCTCCTCCTTCCTTTCCTTTTTTTTCCCCTCCATTTCTATTTTCATAGTATTCATTTGCAGTGAATCTTCATCATTACTTTTGTTACCACTGCTTTATACTCTAGGTGGCCTAGACTGCCAGAGTAATGCATGGGATTGGAGTCAAAATGCTCGGTTTGTGATTCTCTAAAACTGCCACATTGTTACAGCCTGATTTCCAATTAATATATTTATATTTATTATTATTTACGTATATTTATTAGGCTTATATGATGTCTTTGTATCTACAAGATCACATAAGTTTTAGTATCTGCGAAGTTTAATTAGTGGGTTAAGAGTTGTTTACATATCAAAAAACAAGTTTAAAAAGGTGGAAAACAGTTTATATAATAAGCAGTAAGATGATACCCTGAAAAAGATATTAAAATTATTGAATGCTTGTCAGAAAGACCTTCATAGAGTTTCTTTTAAATTTTTTATTGAAGTATAATTGATTTACAATATCGTGTAAGTTTCAGGTGTATAGCACAGCAATTCAGTTATACGTGTATGTATATATGTATTTTTCAGATTCTTTTCCCTTATAGTTATTACATAATACTGAGTATAGTTCCCTGTGCTGTACAGTAGGTCCTTGTTGGTTATCTGTTTTATACATAGTAGTGTGTATATGTTAATCCCAGCCTCCCAGTTTATCCCTACCCCTACCCCCTTTCCCCTTTGGTAACCATAAGTTTGTTTTCTGTGTCTGTGAGTATCTTTCTGTTTTGGAAATAAGTTCATTTGTGTCTTTTTTTTCTTTTAGATTCTACATATAAGCAATATCGTATGATATTTGTCTTTCTCTGTCTGACTTCACTTAGTATCATAATTTCTAGGTTAATCCATTTTGCTGCAAATGGCATTATTTCATTCTTTTTTATGGCTGAGTATATTCCATTGTGTGTGTGTGTATGTACACACACACACACATATCATTTTTTTGGCTGTGAGGGCATGTGGGGTCATAGTGTGGCACGTGGGATCTTAGTTCCCTGACCAGGGGTTGAACCGTGCCCTCTGCGTTGGAAGATTGGAGTCTTAACCACTGGACTGCCAGGGAATTCCCTACCACATCTTCTTTATACATTCATCTGTCGATGGACATTTAGGTTGTTTCCATGTCTTGGCTATTGTAAATAGTGCTGCAATGAATATGGGGGTGCGTGTATCTTTTCGAATTACAGTTTTCTCTGGATGTTTACCCAGGAGTGGGATTGCAGGATCATATGGTAGCTCTATTTTTAGTTCTTTAAGGAAGCCTCCATACTGTTCTGCATAGTGGCTACACCAATTTACATTCCTACCAACAGTGTAGGAGGGTTCCCTTTCCTCCACACCCTCTCCAGCATTTATTGTTGTAGACTTTTTGATGATGGCCATTCTGACTGGTGTGAGGTGATACCTGGTTGTAGTTTTGATTTGCATTTCTTTAATAATTAGCGGTGTTGAGCATCTTTTCTTGTGCCTTTTGGCCATCTGTACTTCACAGTGTTTTAAATCATCTGTTTAAAATTGATATTAAGGACTTCCCTGGTGGTGCAGTGGATAAAAATCTGCCTGCCAATGCAGGGGACATGGGTTCGATCCCTGGTCCAGGAAGATCCCACATGCCACAGAGCAACTAAGCCCGTGTGCCACAACTACTGAGCCCGCGTGCCACAACTACTGAAGCCCTCATGCCTAGACCCCATGCTCTGCAACAAGAGAAGCCACCACAATGAGAAGCCCGCACACTGTAACGAAGAGTAGCCCCCATTCGCCACAACTAGAGAAAAGCCCATGAGCAGCAATGAAGACCCAATGCAGCCAAGAATAAATAAAATAAAACTGATTTTAATTGTGTGTAACTATTGTACTCTGTGCATGTAAACTTAAATGTTAGAAACCATGTGTTTTGACAAAATTTCTGAAGCTCTTGGCTAACTTACCTATGAAAAATAATGTTTTATATCCACCAGGGCAAAGTTTTTAAGGAGATACAACAAACTGTGACAGCAGCTCCCATATCACAAATGCAAGCTAGAATACTCTGGGGAAATATATCAATATGAATGTTAATTGATACATGAGACTGACTTATAAAACTGCAAGCCGGAAAGGGATAGAAATCATCTTTAGAGTCTGGCTATATATGCCTCATATTCCTGTATTTATGCCCAGCAACTCAGCAGAGTAGGAAGAAAGTACTAAAGCATTTTTTAATTGATGATATTGATGAGTGAGGGATAAGTCAACTTCCATCCTTTCTCATGAAAAATTCGAGGCTATAGGTTTGAGGTTGTATTTATGAGACCCTGAAACAGCATTTAAATCTTTTTTTTTACAGGCAGATGAACAGTATACATCGAACCTGGCAAATTTTTAATAAAGAAATAAAATGTCACCTTTACAAAGAGATTCTTTATAACTTCTAGACTTGTAAAACCTGCTTGTTCTTATCTCTAATATTTTCATACTTATCTGTTATTTGTTTTCATGAAGCATACCAGGCCTAGGAGGATATATCCAGGGCAAAATTTATGTAAGTGATAAGAGAGAACTAAATACAGCATGGTAAAAGAGAGAAGTCAAAGTTTTTAATTTAAAATATCCAGCTGAAAAATATGAAATCAAGGGAACAAAAGTATCAAGTGAACATTAGGGTAAAAGGTGGGAAATGAAATGTTCTAATTCAGGAAGGATTTCAGCTCTTTTTGACTTCAGTGACATTTAATTCTGGAGATGGCAAGTTCCTGTGTCTCTCTATTTTTATATGTCCCACATTATCTGAGCACAAAGAGTAGAGAAGACACAGAGTGTGGAGGTAGGTGTGGATACCCACATATTTTCCGTTCCTTTGGTGGTTATTTCACCTGCCTGAACTTCGCATTTCCCACATGTTAAGATGAGGCTTCTCACAGTACACACCTCACAGAGTGTTGCTGGGATTAAGCTAGTTCATGCATGTAAAGTGCTTAGCAAATAAGCCCTCAAATATGTCAGACATTACAAAGGGAAGGTATAGAAACGTATTATGAATTGCTCTGGTGGAACTCCAGTTTCTTTCCTTTTCTTGCCTTGGTCCGATGGTTGAAGGCTGTTTCCTTGTCTTGTTCAAAGCAACCATCACCAGCTCTGCTCATCAAACTCTCCGACGCACATCAAACTTTCCCACCTCAGCACCTCTTACAGAGAAGGAACTTGAACTCTGGGGACCCTCAGTTGCCTGCCTCAGGAGAGACATGCCTTTTGAGATCGTGTATTTCGTCTAAAATTTTTGCCCATCTTGTACCCTACTTCATAATACATGTGCATAATGTAACATATTTACCGCAAATTTTCTGACACATTTGTCACTCCAGGAGGATGTGGGTTTATCCTATGATTTCCAATAACTCCTAGAATGTGGTTCCATGTTCCAAGAGTATAAAAACCCAGAGACCGACTCCCAGCCCTCAGGATCTGTTTAGTTAGGAAGAACTAATGAAGGCAGATCCTTTGTCCAAAGCAGGAATTTGGCCGCTCTGGGGACCTGAGCAAGCATGGTTTCACGTTTCCTGATGCTGCCTCTCTCAGGGGCATTTTGCAGGGGGAGGCGGTTGTCTTAGGTTGGGTTCTAAACAAGCAGAGCCAGAAGAGGAATTCAGTGCACGATGATTTGTTGATGGAAAAGCATTTCTCCGGGAAAAGCCTTTAAAGGAGGGAAGGAAGCAAAATAAAGGGAAAGAGCCAGGCGGGGATGTGGTCTCAGGTAAAGTCTGACTTGGCCTGATCCACAGGGGAACGCTGCGGAGCATGAACCACCCTGCAGAACCGTTCTTCCTCTGGGACAAGGCAGCGGCCTTTGTGCCTCTCAGTTGTTGGCTGTGCTGTCTTGCTGGGCTGTGTGAATGCTCCATCACGCCGGCAACATCCAGCTTGTATGGTTGGGGACACAATCAGTGGATGCCTCCGTCTTGACCTCACTCCCACATTTTCTTTGCTATAAAGTGGGTCTTGGCCTGCTGTGTTCCCACGCCAGGAGGAATCAGACAATCCATAAGTCCTCAGATAGCGGTGTGGGATGAAGCCTTGCCGGCAGGAAAGGCAAAGCCATACCAACAATACATGCCTGTTTCTATGAGAATGAACTGCTGGCACTCTCACGATGGAAGGAGGTCAATGTAGTCAACATGCTGCCACCACATGACTGGTTGGTCTCCCTGGGGAATGGCACCATGACAAGGGCTCACCAAAGCATTCAGTGTGCCAGCACCTCGTGGTCATCTGGCCTTATCAACATAATATTGTCACTGTAATGGGTCAGCATGACGTCCTGTGGGATGTCCAGAAAGTCTAGACCTCTTCACACTGTGTTATGATAGAAGATGAGAAAAGAAGCATAGCCCTGGGGCTAAACCATAAGTGTATATTGTTGCCAATTCTATGTGAATGCAAACTGTTTCTGCCCTTCTTTTTGGACTGGAATAGAAAAATACACATTTGTTAAATCAATGACTACACACCATGTAACTGGGGCCATAGTAATGTGTTCCAGCAGAGATACCACATCTGACAGGCAGTTACGGTAAAGCTACTACTTGTGGTCTACAGTCATCTTCCAGGATCCATTTGGTTTTTGCAGGGGGTGGACCGCTGAATTGGAGACATTATGGGGACCACCACTTCTGCATTCTTTGGATCCTGAAGGGTGGTGCTAATCTCCACCATCACCCACTCTCAGACTATGATATTGTTTTTGATTTACTATCTTAGCCAAGGAATTATGGTTTCAGAGCTCTTAGCCCACAGGCCAAAGACCCAATGAGGGGATTGCATCAGCAGCCAGATATGTAAATTCCTATTTTACGTTTGAGAATCAGAGAAATGATCACTGGGTGAGTTTGCAAACCTAGTGGACCCACTGTAAGCCAGGCCTTGGTCAGATCTCCTTTTATTACTCTAACAGGGGCTGTGATAAGGTAGCAATTCAATTCAGAGCCTGTGTCCAATAGTCCTTGAAAGGTCTGGGTATTACCTTTTCCCCAGTGTACATTTATGTAAGTAAATATCCATGGGTCCCTTTTAAGAGGGACCCAGGTTATCATTACCATGCATACTCACCATGGTGCTGCAGGATTCTTATTCCTGTGGACTCAGTCAATGAGTCTAGGTCTGAAAACAATCTGACCCTGAAACCAGGCAAGGAATTGTAACTTCTTATTGGGGTGCCCTCTCTTAGGCTTGTGGTCTCCTATACTTGATTTCTTCTACTAAAAAGTGCTACTTCCCTGCTTGCCCAGAGGTCCAATCCATGTGAAATCATATTCATACTCCCACTGCAGATTGGTAGAATCCAAACTTCCTTTACTTTCTGCACCTCCCACCAAACCCTAAGTTCCAGGAACACTGAACTTTTAGCATTCTCAAAATAGGCGATGCCCTTGCAGGTTTCCAGATACCAATTATACTCTCAATATTGGTTGTATCCTCCTAGTAAATTTCTACTCTTCCTTCAAGACAAAGACAAAATGTCTCTTCTGTGAAGCCCATCCCTCACTCCCTTCCACTGTGCTCCTATAACCCTCTTTTATTCCTTGATTGTACATTTATCACACTGTATGAGAATTATCTGCTTACATGTGAGGGCTTGATAGCAGAGTCTGCCTTAATTCTCTTCCTATTGTAATTGAGCAGGACCCTATAGGGCCTTCCCGGGACAGACCTCTACCCCATATCCTCTGCTTTAGCTCCTTTCTGAAGTACCTAGATAATAATATCTAATGCATATTTCCTGAGTTTTTCAGATGCTAAAACCACCACCAAATGGAAGAAATTAACTGCTTGATGATCTTGAGCTCGTAGCCCCCAGACCTTCTGGCACCTAAGGATTGATCACCATCAACCAATCAGAGAATTGTGCAGGAGGTGATCACCTACCCTGGGATGCCCCTCCCTCACCTTGCCTTTAAAAATGCTTTGCTGTAACCCTTCAGGGTGTCAGAGGTTTTGAACACCCGTCCTCCTTTCTCGTCCCTGTAATAATCCTTTGTCTGCTCCAAACTCCGTTTCAGTTTGTTTGGCCTCGCTGTGTGTGGGGCATACAAACTTGCGTTTGGTAACACTATCCCCTCATCTTGGCATGCTTCAGCACATGAGTTGGAGCTCAATAAATGTGTGCTGAATTAATTAAGCTTCCTTCTTAGCCAACAGTCTTCAAAGTGGCTGTGACTAGTACAGGGCAGTGTGAGTGGTCTTAATTAGCCCTATTTTGCAAAATTCATATGCTCAATTTTCTTCTTCTCATATGTTAATTTTATAATTGCACTTATTACATGTTTTATAGATGATATCTGGGAATGAGATCCCCATCATCTCTATTCCCAGAAAGATTTCAAAATAAAATTTTACCTGATATTTATTTATTTATTTATTTATTTATAATTTATTTATTATTTGGCTGTGTTGGGTCTTTGTTGCTGTGCACAGGCTTTCTCTAGTTGCAGCGAGTGGGGGCTACTCTTTTTTTTTTAATATATTGTTTTTTTAAATAAGTTTATTTATTTATTTATGGCTGTGTTGGGTCTTCATTTCTGTGCGAGAGCTTTCTCTAGTTGCGGCGAGCGGGGGCCACTCTTCATCACGGTGCGTGGGCCTCTCACTGTTGCAGCCTCTCTTGTTGCAGAGTACAGGCTCCAGATGCGCAGGCTCAGTAGCTGTGGCTCTCGGACCCATTTTCTCCACGGCATGTGGAATCTTCCCAGACCAGGGCTTGAACCCATGTGCCCTGCGTTGGCAGGCAGATTCTCAACCACTGCGCCACCAGGGAAGCCCGGGGCTACTCTTCATTGCGGTGCATGGGCTTCTCATTGTGGTGGCTTCTTTTGTTGTGGAGCACAGGCTCTAGGTGCAGGTCTTCAGTAGTTGTGGCATGGGGGCTCAGTAGTTGTGGCTCATGGGCTCAGTAGTTGTGGCTTGCAGGCTCAGTAGTTGTGGCGCACGGGCTTGGTTGCTCCACGGCATGTGGGATCTTCCCGGACCAGGGCTTGAACCCGTGACCCCTGCATTGGCAGGCGGATTCCCAACCACTGCGCCACCAGGGAAGTCCTTACCTGATATTTAAACAAGAAAAAATCCACACATAATGGATATAATCCATTTTATGTTAGAAGGCAGCCAGATATTGTCTGTAAATGAGGAATGGATTTGCCAAGAAACTTCAGTTTAGGTGGTCAGCAGGTCAAATGCAGGAGGGAGGATTGGAATTTGATTATGATTAATATGTTCCTAGTATTCTAATAAAATCAGTCTGAAAAAGCATGGCCTAGCATAAACCAGGAAGCCCCAAAAGCCAGAAGGTGGCAGAATCCCTCCCAGCCCTGCCCATGCCTACAGCCTGACCCCTGAATTGGAGTCCTCCAGTGCCCGTGACAGGGGTCCACCTGCTGCCATCTGATACACCACTCTCATCCCTTCTTCTGATTCCACCAGACCTAGCAAATGACCTTCTGCTTGTATATAATTTGGTTTCTATCACATCGTACTGAGCGTGATAGTTGCAGTTCTTACTATAAATTAAGTAATCTGCCGGTGTGGTGAATATGAAGTATTAACTATAAAGTATTCTGACCAAACTAAGTCTCTGTGACTAAAAGCTGGAACTCTGATCCAGGTTTGGCAGCCAGCCTGCCTCTACCTGGGGGAACCTTACCTTCTCTCAAACCACTACATATATGATGGTTTCCTAAGCATATGTATCTTCTTCTACGTGGGGTCCCTTAGGACTCATATGTTTCCTTATTGTATTACTTTCTTTCTGAGTATACATCTTGTCTCTTCCTTTAGATCAGTGTTCTTCAAGTATTTTTGGCTAGCATGGACTACATTTATACACATTTATTACCTGTATAAACAATGTACCCCCCTCACACATTTTTTTTTTTTCGGTACGCAGGCCTCTCACTGTTGTGGCCTCTCCCTTTGTGGAGCAAAGGCTCCGAACGCGCAGGCCCATCGGCTATGGTTCACAGTCCCAGTCGCTCTGCGGCATGTGGGATCTTCCCGGACTGGGGCACGAACCCATGTCCCCTGCATCGGCAGGCGGACTCTCAACCACTGCGTCACCTGGGAAGCCCTCCCCTCACACATTTTTAAATTGACATCTAAAATTTTTTTTCTCAAGTTTAAAGCAATGCAAAGAATATAATTTCTGGTGCATTAGATATATTTATAAAGTATTATTCTTTTAAATGTATTCAAAAGAATTAAATATCACAGCAGTTTGATACTCACTATCATGTATTTTTAATATACTTAAGCCAGCTGTTCATTAATAGTTGGTAATCTTATATTGTCCCTTTTTGCTCTTTATTTCATATTTCCATTCCATTTCTCCCAGAAAATTTTATCCTAATGTAATGTATTTTTGTCCCTAACAGTATTTCATTTATCATTCTAGCATAATTCTCTGCAATACAGAAATTAAATTTTATTTTTATTTCCTGTGACCTAAGTCTGTAAATATTTTAAAGTATCTCCTAGTTTGAGTTACTATTACTACCAGCAGATTATTAATTAAAGTACCATACATATGTTACAAATTTTTTTTTTTTTTTTTTTTTTTTTTTTTTGCAGTATGCAGGCCTCTCACTGTTGTGGCCTCTCCCGTTGCGGAGCACAGGCTCTGGACACGTAGGCTCAGCGGCCATGGCTCACAGGCCCAGCCACTCGGCGTCATGTGGGATCTTCCCAGACCAGGGCATGAACCCATGTTCCCTGCATCGGCAGGCAGACTCTCAACCACTGCGCCACCAGGGAAGCCCGTATGTTACAAATTTTATGAATAATTATTAAACATAAAAAGTAAAAATGTTTTTGGAAGTGCATCTCAATGAGATGAATGAGGCTGCATTTAAAAAAATTAATTTATGTATTTTAGATGAATAAAGGTACTACTATTGCTAGAAGGTTTAATAGTAATGATAGTAAAACTTTTTCTTCTACTATTGAGACAGGGCTTGACATCAATTCCATTTGTTTTTCGGTGTTACAGATATAGCTTGGAGAAACCTTATTCACACGAAAAGAATAGATGGGAATGGAAGGAATTTTGTTGTACCAATGCCACTACAATTTTTGCACTTCATCTAAGTTATATGCCAAAATCATATAAAGATTATGTTCAGTCATCTATTAGCTGATGATTCATTCCTTCAATTTTAACTGCAAAGAATCAGAATCACAGGACTTGTACACCAACACAGCTTTTATAGTCTTTAACGACCTCAGCACTGCTGGCAGCATGTTGAACTGTACCTTTGCTTAGTTTTACACCTGAGGAAATACACCAGAGTTAGAATCAGGTTGGGACAGAGACGTGCCTTTCTTTTGTAAAGAAGATGAAGAGTGACCGTGAAAGGGAAGATGGGAAGGAGGACCAGCCTGACACAGATACCTTCCCAGGCTGACTTTTAGGAAGGATCTTTCTCTCATTGAAGCGGTTGTGAGGATTGGGGAATAGAAGCTACTGTGCTCATCACAGAGTTTTTTAGCTACTTTATGTACAGAATCTGGTTAAAAGAACTTACCCACTTTAATTTTTTTTCTTTTTTTTTACTTTTTGGGTTAATCTCTCCTAATTTCTATCTGTGTTTTCTCCAGTCTAAGAGAATTGGACATATCTGTGGATAATTATAACCAGCTAGGGAGACATATAGTAGCTTGAGGGTATAGAGGCTGTTTCTACATGTTTAACAAATGTAATTATCTGACATTATTTTTAGAGGACATTCAATTGGTTCATGTAGTGGACATGTGTTGTTTTTGCCTACTTAACATTCATTCCCCTTTTATTAACAGCACATCCTTTTTATGGGGAGGGGAAAGACATCCTCACTAGTTCCCAGCCGTTTGCTTTGGTGGGGCTGGACTCCCTCACTCCCTGACGTTTCTGGCTTCATGATGGGCAGGAGCCTTAAGCCAGGCTCTCAATTCCAAGACTTTGGCCAGAGCTGCTGGGATTATTGGCCAGGAGAGTGCAGTCTGGAGCAGCTGGATGCCATAATGGGGAGAGGCTCTACCGGAGGGTGATTCAGCCCAGACAGAAGCAGGGAGGCAGGACATGGAGCTGGAGAAAGACCCAGTTCTGATGATATCCTGGGAATCCACTGGTCCCAGTCATCACCAGCCTACACCCAAACTCTCTAGTTATATGTGCCAATGCATTCTCTCTTTTGCCCTAGTCTGCTCTGGCCCTATAACTCAAAGTACCGTGACTAATGTGGTGGTGGTCCTCTTCAATAAAAGTCTTTCTACTCCGCAACACCAATGAAAAAGTGGGAATTATTTTGTAAATATAGATTATTGTATGAGGTATATATCTACACTCTTGAATACAGTGAAAAAGTATTATTTCTTTATTTTCAGTGTACTTACGTAAAATTTTTTTTTTAATTGTGGTACAATATGCATAACATGAAATTTTTCTTCTTAACCGTTTTTAAGTGTATAGTTCAGTGGCATTAAGTACGTTCACACTGTCGTGCACCCATCACCACTGTCCATCTCTAGAACTCTTTTCATCTTGCAAAAATGAAACTCTGAAAATATAACTCCTTATTTCCCCCTCCTCTAAACCCCTGGCAGCAGCTTTAATTATATTATACACATAGAAGACTGTGTGAGGCTAATACCTGAGGGAAATTGTACTCTAAAATGTGAGACATTTATTGTGCCTCTCTTGTTACTGCAAATGACATTTGGGGGATCCATTTATCAGATGTGCTGTTCGTTCTACATATTGTTGCAAAATCAATACTGAAATAAAATGGAGGTAAAATAACTCTGAACCTAGGGAGGTTTTTTTTTTAGTGTGTGTCATCTATGTGTCTCCTCAGAAAAAGACGATAATGTTTTGCAAGAATGTTTTAGACTTTATTTTGTCTTTGATACCTTCGACAATCTCTAAAGTTTAGAGACATTAGTTTATGTTAATAAAAGTTTTTCTGTATGCTGTTTATCTATTTTGAAAGGTCTTTATCTGGAGTGGATGGGTGTATTGGTTTCTTAGGGCTGCCATAATGAAATACCACAAACTGGATGGCTCAAAACAACAAATATTTATTCCTTCACAGTTCTGGAGGGTAGGTGTCAGCAGGGCTGGTTCGTTCTGAGGGCTCTGAGGGGGAATCTGTTCTACGCTCCTCTCTTGGTGTTCCTGGCTTGATGTCATCTCTCCAATCTCTGTCAGGTTTAGTTGTTTTCTATTTTTTTGTTGTTGATGTTTTCAGGCCACCTTGTTTTACTAGGGTTATAAATTAGTACAAAAATGGATACTTTCAGGTAACCAACTGTGTCATCCCAGGATTACATTACAACATGGATATAGAGTTGACAGGTCTTACCCAACTTTGACATTCTTGTACCCTGGGGGTGAGTGGGTGTTTAACAAAGTTTTTCTTTTTTTATTGAAATATAGTTGATTTACAGTGTAGTATTAGTTTCAAGTATATAGCAAAGTGATTCAGATCTATCTATCTATATATAGATATATCTATATCTATCTATCTATATATTCTTTTTTAGATTCTTTTCCATTACAGGTTATTACAAGATATTGAGTATAGTTCCCTGTGCTATACCGTTGTTTTTTAAATGATGAAAACAGGAGCCAGTGTGTTTGTTTTCTGATGACTATAATCCAACAGGAACTTTACCACTCTAACATATATAATGTTTAGTGTTGGCTTTCTTTACTGTAAGCTCTGCTGACTTTTGATGGTTTATGTTGCAGGACAACTGACCCAGTGCGGAAGAGCCTTAAAAGCTAAGGAGCTCTCTCCTTCAGGACCAAGGATGGCTTCAGTTCCAGGGATGCTACAGTTTATAAGCAGCTAAATACTAGCTGTAGGTACTTTTGGTACCTTATAAACTAGTAATAGAGTTCAACAAAATGTTTTCTGCACTAAAGTTTTGTAGATACTACAATTCTTACAAAGAAGGTTTTGAAACCGTGCATAATCATGGCAGAGTAGATGGGTTATCCTGGGGTAACAAACAACCCCTCAAATCCCAGTGGCTTAAAACAGCAGTGGTTTACCACCTGCTCACACTACATGTCCAAAGAAGGTCAGAGGGAGGCTCTGCTCACTATAGCCCCTCAAGGATCTGGGCTGAAGGAGGTATCACCTGGACATGAGCACAAGGCATATTAGTTCTTAAAGTTTCCGCTTGGCACTGACACACATCATTTCCACTCATGTTTCACTGGACAAAGCAAGTCATATGGCGATACTTGATTTAAAAGGAGGGTGGGAAATGTAGTTCCACCATATTCCCAGGAGGAGGACAACTGGAATATTTGTGGACAGGCCTAATGTCTACCACACCCTGAGTGGCAGATGGGTATTTAATGCAAAGCAATTCTGGTTATTGGAACCATTCCAACTTAGTAGCATAGAAAAGGGACCCCAATGTCAGTTGGTCAGACTTTGGAGATGGGTGGCAGGTTCTCAAATGTCTTTCCTCTGCTTCCTTATATTCTTGCCAGGTTATCTACTATCTGATATTCTATGTTCACTTTTCCTGTAAGAACTATACGGTGATTTGATGGTACTCTAAAATTTCTTCTATTTCAATATTCTTTTACAATAACTTCCGAACAATTACAGTTGCCAATGAGTTCTCTAATCTAGATTCTACCTGCACTTTTGATCTCTTTTCACCCACATCTGGGACTTCTTATTTATTTACTTTAAGTAACCTCTGGCCGGAGAATTGCATAGAACTCAGTTCTGCCACTCATTTGTGTACATTTAGGTAAGTTACTTAACCTACATCTGCAAGGCTCAACTGCCTTACCTATGAAGTCAAATAATAATTGTTCTTACCTCCTAGGGTATTTTGAGTATTAAATGAGGTGATATTTGTAAATACTACCTAATATGGATATTAGCTAAATCTGACAAAATGCCAGCACCTTAGTGACCCACTTAATTTTCATAACAACTCTATGAGGTAAATATTATTATTACCCTCATTTTATATATGAGGAAATTGAGGCACAGAAAGTTAAATAACTTGCCCAGAGACACATAACCAGTAAGTGGTGGATCAGAAAGGCAACACCAGACAGTCTGTGCCAAAGACCATCGTCTTAACCTCTGTGTTCAGTGGAGTGGGACATAGTAAATGCTCATTTTTATTTTATGAATATTATTATTATCGTTTGTCTAAAGTGAAGCCCTATAGTTTTCTCATGGAAAAAAGTTAAAACCTCTTCTTTCTTGAAAAATATGATATTTGATAAAAATGCATGAATTCTTCTAATATTATTTAATGAAAAATAAACCCTAAGAGACACAATGGCATCTGTCTTGGTCTCTCCTGGTCTGTCTTGGCCTCTCTCTCTCTCCCTCCTGCCCTTTCTCTTGGATCAGTTGCTCTAGGGGAATCCAGCAGCCATGTCCCATGTCATGAAGATACTCAGGCTGCTCACATGAGGAGGAACTGAAGTCTCTGGCCAACATCCAGGTAGACACTGAGGACTGCCAAAAATCATGTGAGCAAGTGTGGAAGCAGATTTTCCCCAGTCCAGCTTTCAGATGACTGCAGTCCCAGCTAACAGCTTGACTGCGATCTCATGAGAGAATCCAGCTAAGACGCACCCAGATGCTTTCCCCAAAGAAATGGTGAGACAATAAATGGTTGTGATTTTCAGCTGCAAGGGGTAATTTGTTACACGGCAATTCATAACTAAAACAGATATTGGTACCTGGAAATGGGGTGCTGCTATAATAAAAACTTAAAATGTGGTAGTGGCTTTTTAAAGAAATTGTTTTAAGTCCTTTACCTTTCTATATAAATTTCATATTTGCTTGTCAATTTCTTCTTCTTTTTTAAAAATTTATTTAGGCTGAACTGGGTCTTAGTTGTGGTATGTGGGATCTTTAGTTGCAGCATGCGAACTCTTAGTTGCGGCATGCATGAGGGATCTAGTTCCCCGACCAGGGATCAATCCTGGGCCCCCTGCGTTGGGAGTGCGAAGTCTTACCCACTAGACCACTAGGGAAGGCCCTTGTCAATTTCTTTATATAAGTATGCTAGGATTTTGGCTGGGATTGCATTGAATCTATAGAACAACATAGGGGTCGTTGCCACCTTACCAAATTGATTCCTCCATTCCACAAATATGGTATATCTCTTCATTTAATTATAAGGTTTTCTTTAACTTTTCTTTGCGATATTTTGTAGTTTTAGGTATATAGCTTTTACACATCTCTCATCATTTTTATTCCTGATATTTTTATGCTATTATAAATGTTTTTAAAACTTTCAATCATCACTGGTAAATAGAAATACAATTTTTCTTTTTTTTTTTTTTTGTGGTATGCGGGCCTCTCACTATTGTGGCCTCTCCCGTTGCGGAGCACAGGCTCCAGACGCGCAGGCTCAGCGGCCATGGCTCATGGGCCCAGCCGCTCCACGGCATGTGGGATCTTCCCAGACTGGGGCACGAACCCGTGTCCCCTGCATCGGCAGGCGGACTCTCAACCACTGCGCCACCAGGGAAGCTCAGAAATACAATTTTTTTGATGCTACCATAATTTTTTTTAAATTTCAGTTTTTCATTGCTTGTAAATAGAAATTCAGTTTTTGTGTGTGTGAGCATTGGCCTTGGATCCTGTGACCCTTTTACATTTCCTTTTTGGTTCTAGTAGCTTCATTATAGATTCGATTGGATTAGCTATATAAATCATCATGTCATTTGCAAATAAAGACAGTTTTACTTCTTTCTAATCTGAATTCCTTTAATATGTTTAACACATACAAACACACACACAGGTACAACAACATGTGTATGTGCAGCTGGAGGCAATTTGCTAAAATTTTGTTAAGAGATTTTATACCTATATTCTCTGTAGTTCTCTTTTCTTGTCTGTGTTTATCTGGTTTGGTATCAGAATGATTCTGGCTTCATAGAATGAGTTAGGAAGTTTTTCCTCCTTTTCTATTTTATGAAAAAGTTTATTTAGAAGTTTTACTATTTCTTCTTTTAAAGTTTCATAAAATTCACTAGTGGCTTGAAGTTTTCAATTTCTTTAATGTATATAGGGCTTTTCAAGTTTTCTTTTTCCTCTTTATTAGCATAAAGTTGTTAATATTCTTTTATTAACTTGATATTGGCAATTTATAAATTTTATTTTTCTTTGATCAGTCTAACTAGAGGCTTACCAATTTTATTGATTTATGTCAAGGAGCCAGCATTTATTTTCATTGATATTTTCTACTATTTTTTCAATTTCTATTTTATTAATATTGTTATTTCCTATCTCCTAGTTACCTTGGGCTTAATTTGTTGTTTTTTGTTATTGTCATTTGTTTTGTTTTGTTTTGTTTTTGCATGAAAGCTTAGATTATTGGTTTGAGTATTTTCCTTTTAAAAAAAGTATTTAATGCTATAAATATTCTTCTAAACACTTAGCTGCATCCCACAAATTTTGATATTTTGTATTTGCATTCAAACTATTTTCTAATTTTTCCTGTGGTTTCTCCTTTGACTAATGGATTACTTAAGAGTGCATTGTTTAATTTTCAAATATTTGGGGATTTTCCAGATAATCTGTTAGTGATTTCTAGTTTAATTCTGTTATGATCAGAGAAAAAGCTTAGGATGATTTCAGTTTTTCCTGTGTACTTGAAACATTTGTGTATCTTGCTGTTGTTAGCCAGATTATTCTATAAATTTCAGTTAAGCCAAGTTGGTGACTAGAGTATTCAAGTCTTTTTTTAAATAGAAGTATAGTTGATTTACAATGTTGTGTTAATTTCCAGATCTTTTATATCCTTTCTGATTTTTTGTCTACTTGTTTTACTCATTACTGAGAGAGGAGTGTTGAAGACTCCATGTATAATTGTACATTTGTCTCTTTCTCTTTTCACTTCTATCAGTTTTTGCTTTGTGTATTTTTGGCCTTGGATTTTTAGGTGCACACACATCAGGATTGTTGTGTTACTGACAAATGAATCCATATCTCATTTTATATTGTCTGTCTTTAACCCTGGTAATTTTTCTTGTTCCGAAGTTACTTGATTTTATATAAATGTAACTAGTCCTTCTTCTGATGTCATAGACTGAATTGTGCCCCTACTCCCCAAATTTATATATTGAAGCACTAACCCCCAAGTACCTCAAAATGTGACTATATTTTGGAGATAGGGTCTTTAAAGAGGTAATTAAAGTTAAATGGAGTCATATAGTTGGGCTCCAATCTAACATGACTGGTGTTCTTATAAGAAGAGGAAGAGACACTAAGCAGGTACTTGCACAGAGGAAAGGTCATGTGAGGACAAAAGAGAGAAGGAAGTGATCTGTAAGCCAAGGAGAGAGGCCTCAGGAGAAACCAACCCTGCTGGCAACTTGATCTTGAACTTCCAATCTTCAGAACTGTGAGGAAAATAAATTTCTGATGTTTAAGCCACCCAGTCTGTGGTATTTTGTTAAGGCAGCTTTAGAAAAATAATAACATTTGACTAGAGTTTTCATCATATATTTCCCCCAAGATTTTAATTTACCTATATAATTATATTTAAATTGGCTTTCTTGTAGATAGCATATAATTGGGTCATCTATTTCTATAGCCAATTTGAGAATCATTGTCTTTTAATTAGAGTGTTTAGAGCACTTACATTTAATATAATTATTAATATGGCTAGACAGGTCCACAATTTTATTATGTTTTTTGCTTGTTTCCTATGTTTTGTTCTCTCTTCTTCCTTTCCTATATTCTTTTGGATTATTTAAATACTTTCAGTATTCTCTCTTACTTTATGTATTGTACTTTTAGCCATGTCTCTTTTTCTTTTAGTGGTTACTCTAGGGACTATTAAATGTAAGCAGTGTAAAACACTGGTTAAAAGAAAGAAATCTGTTTATTTTTTCTTTGCGACTTCCCTTGCAAATCTTAGGAGATTAATATAAATGAGGCACTGTCATCTTAAACCTCAGTGGAATTGAGGTTAATAATCCTAACCACACTGGATTTATATAAACACAAGTCACGTTGACAAAGGCAATGTGCTTGACTGATTTTCTGCATCTCCCTGACTTTTTTCAAGATCAAATCCAGGAAAAATAAAGTGAGAACAATAGACTTCTGTGCAGGAGTTTTGTCTCAGCCAAAGTAGCATCAGATTTAAGACAATATAAAAAATCAAGTCATCTTACTAATATCATTCTCAAACTTGAAAAATTGCATGGGTTTTCCTGGGCTTAGAGTTTAGTAGATGTACAGACTGTTAAAATAAGGAAGTCTTAAATAAATGGAAAAATGTTATACATTTATGTATGAGATTATTCAATAGAGCAAAAATGTCAGTTCTCCTCAGATTAATCTATATGAAATGTAATACTAATCAAAATTCTAAACATATTTCATCAAAATGATACATTTACTATAAATTTTATAAGGAAGATATATTGTGAATGAAGGGTTATGGCAGATTTGATAAAGCAGAAGAAAGAAGAGAGGCTTACTCTAGCAGATATCAAGATATATAACAAAGGTACTTTTCTAATTTAGTTCTTTTCTTACAATAAATAACATGTACATGATGATATTGTCCCCATCTCCTCAAAACTATTATATGATTCAATAATACAAAATTTGGGGACTTCCCTGGTGGCACAGTGGTTGAGAATCCACCTGCCAATGCAGGGGGCACGGGTTCGAGCCCTGTTCCAGGAAGATCCCAAATGCCATGGAGCAACTAAGCCCGTGCGCCACAACTACTGAGCCTGCACTTTAAAGCCCACGAGCCACAACTACTGAGCCCATGCACCACAACTACTGAAGCCGCGCACCTAGAGCCCATGCTCTGCAACAAGAGAAGCCACCGCAATGAGAAGCCCGTGCACTGCAACGAAGAGTAGCCCCCACTCGCCGCTGCGCAGCAATGAAGACCCAATGCAGCCAAAAATAAATAAATAAAATAAATAAATAATAATACAAAATTTGATGTAATTTCAATGAAACTAAATGTTTTTCTCTCAGTGATAACCTTCTAGACAGGATATGAAGCTAGAACAAAAAAGTAAAAAATGGTAGAATATTTGCCTGCTCCACCTTTCCAGTTTTTGGACTCTATCCTATTCCTCCACTTCTTGGGAACTTTTTTTGTTGTTGTTGCACTATAGTTGATTTACAATGTTTCAGGTGTACAGCACAGTATATAGTAGTGTGTATCTGTTAACCCCAAATTTCTAATTTATCCGTCCCCCACATCTTGGGCATTTTATTTCAAGATTATTGCTAGTGCACAGTGGAAGAAAATATATTGTATTTTATCATGTTTACTAATGTTGTGACTGACTTTTTTTTCCTTTTTAATTGAAGTATAGCTGACATACAATATTATGTTAGTTTCAGGTGTCTGTAACTTTGATTTTTTTTTTTTTTTTTGCAGTACGCGGGCCTCTCACTATTGTGGCCTCTCCCGTAGCAGAGCACGGGCACCGGACGCGCAGGCTCAGCGGCCATGGCTCACGGGCCCAGCCACTCTGCGGCATGTGGGATCTTCCCGGACTGGGGCACGAACCCATGTCCCCTGCATCGGCAGGCGGACTCTCAACCACTGCGCCACCAGGGAAGCCCTGTAACTTCGATTTTTAACTTCTATAATCTAAATAACAATTATTACTTGCAAAGTCATTGTCTTGAAAACTATTTTCACGAGAAATCATAACTCATTTCATTAAAATAAAGACAGAAAATTCATCCTCAAAGAAAACTCATTTGTCTTCTAAGAACAGCATTTCAGAGATTCAAAGAAATTAGAAGTGGAAAAATCAATTAGAGATAATCTACCAGCTTGTCAGAAAGGATTGCTTTCTACAAAATATATTCTATTTCTTTGTCTAGGTTAATTTTTAAATGTCTCAAGGGATGGAGCACTTGTTATATCCCTCTGAAGTCTTTCCTTTTATATAACTGACCTTCCCAAGAATCTTGTTTTTTTTCTATTGTCTAAACTCCATGTTAGTTATTAATTCTGTGCTATTGCTTTTAATTATACTTTTTTCCTGTAGTAATTCCTCTTCTCCCAAATTCTGTTTTTATACTCTCAGATATTTGTAAGAAGCTAGGCTTCATTTAAATTAATTACATATGTTTACTTATAATAAAAAAATCTTTTACATCAAAGAGATCGTTA
This sequence comes from Orcinus orca, assembly GCF_937001465.1. Taxonomy (NCBI): domain Eukaryota; kingdom Metazoa; phylum Chordata; class Mammalia; order Artiodactyla; family Delphinidae; genus Orcinus; species Orcinus orca. Next base: position 89,406,147 of record NC_064562.1, read on the forward strand.
GGTCTTTTTCTCCATTTTCCCTTTTTGTCCTGTCTGTCTCTCTCTGACACTCTCCCCTCCTCCCTCCTTCCCTCCTTCCCTCCCTCCCTCCTTTCCTTCCTTTCTTCCTTCACTTGCATTCTTTTTGTAGACAAGGCAATGGGGTGCTTAAAAGTGGAAGGTACTGGCAGGAACATGTAGAGAAAGGAGAAGACAAATTTTTTGCTTGATCCAGAAGACTATCAATTCCTTTGCAAATTAGCAATATGGTTCTTGTCTATCTCTGCTACGACTGAAGCATTTTTCTCTTGTTAATGATTTCTGGTTCTTTTATAACCCCTTTTGTCTTTCAACTTTATTTCAGATTTCCCCCTTTCTATTTAATTATGCTTATATAAATTTAAAATTCAGTATTTTTCCAGATTGGATGGTCTTATTTGTTTTACCCTTTGAACATGAAGGTGATGGGTTTCCTCCATTTACAAGATTTAAATTCTAGCCTTTATCTGTGCAGATGATTAATAGTGAGATATCAGGTACATTGGTACTCTGGACTAAAATTTCTACTGTCTGAAGATAAGCAAAACAAGGATTTTAGAAGGGGTGAGAGAATATCATATGGCCAGTGATGGAGTTTGCCCTGAGCATAAGAACATAAATTCTCTGTAGCCAGGGTCAGTTCAATAAATGCCACAGTCTGCAGTAACAACTCTTGGTAACCTGGGGGAAAGGCAGACACAAAGAATGTGATGAATTTTATTGTGTGCTTATGTGCTAATAAATTGAGTTTCTATGAATTCCTGTATAAAGTCCATCCATTATCATTGTTCAAGAACCATGGAATAAGTGTTTATAAAATTTACTAAATATATTTTTAATAGTGAAAATTTACAGAGAAATTTAATTAGCTTTCTCCTCTTACCAGGAAGCTGTCAGGGCTTTAAAGCAAAAACAAAAACAAAATTTGTGGTGGAATTCCCTAGAAAAAGGACCATATACTACCTTTCACAGAGTCATAACATCTCATTAGGTAAGAGCCTAAGCTCTGGAACAAGACTGCCTTGCTCAAATTCTGCCTCTGTCTTTTAATAGCTGTGTGACCTTGGAAAAGTAACTTAACGCCTCTGTGTCTGTTTCCCCTTATAAAATGGTGATACAGCCTGAGGAAGAATTGAGTTATAAATTGAGAATGAACGGAGTTAAAATTGTAAAGTGCTTAGTACAGTACCTTAATAAAAGCTAATTTTCATTTTCTCTTTTCTTCATTCATTGAACAGATATTTATCAGGTGTCTTCTATGTGATAAGGCCAGAAATAGGAGTTCACAGTATAGCAACAAAGAATCATACAACATCTAACTGTATGTAGGGGGGCTCTGGAATGTCAGGATCTGGAATCAAGAAATGAGCAATTAACTGTTACTGAACCAAACTTGCGTCCACTTACCCACTGCACAGCAAAGCCAACTTACTGACACCAGGTTATGTTAAAGGAAAGCACACCATTTATTTGTAGGGTGCCCAGCAAGGAGTGTGAGTGGCTCATGCTCAAAGGCCCTGAAATCCCCAGTGGCTTTCAGTGAGGGGTTCTTAAAGGCAAGAACTGGTGTGAGGGCTGCAGGGTGTGTGTTTTTTTCTATCTGGTTGGTGAAATAACAGGGTGAAGTTTCGGGAATCTTAATCATCAATCTTCTGGGTTCCAACCAGTCTGGGGTCTACATGCTTATAGTCACCATCCTCCACCTGGGTGGGTCGGGGGCGGGGGGCCTTAGTTCCTGTAGAACAACTTAGAGAGTGTCAGAGTGTTATGTATATCCCTTAAGGAGGAAGTAGGACTCTGTTTTCTTGCTGAATTATTGTCATTATACTTCTTGTTTAACGACTTTTACTTTGTTTCTGCATTCTCTCAGTTCTCTAATTAGTAACTGCTTATGCCTATTCTTTGGAATTCAGGGAAGGCCTAGGAGACTAAAGCTTTTTCTATAAACAAGAAACAGGTGACTCAGAGGGGCTTTTGTACCTGGGAGGGCCCTGCAGTGTCCTGCTCAGTTTCATAACATGTGTAGTACATTCAAGGAGGAATCTTGGTCTTTAAAGAAGGAGTATGATTTTGAAAAGTGCAGAAGGTGAATGAATAAAGCAGGGAGTCTAAAGTTAATAGCATAAGCAAAGGCACAGAAGCATGGAAGTACATGATGTTTGCCAGTGAGTGAGCAAGCATGGGTAACACATCACGGGGTGGGAGAGGTGGGGAGGGGATAAGGCCCTCTTTCCATTTTTGGTGAATCCCTTATCGTATGAATTTGGGTTGTGGGAGGCCCTACCTCCCAATAGGGAATCTGAAGGGAGGCAAACGTTCCCTCTCTCTGCCTTCAGACTGCTGAGACATGGACGTGTGACCTTATCTATTTTCACCTGTGAATGTGAATAGGGAGACTGTGATGCTAAGTTGCCAATGTACAGGAATAGTGGCCACAGCAAGTGACCAGTGGAGTGGGGCAATTGGTGACACAGTATGCCATAGTCTGGTCTGTGTTTTGCTGCCAGCTTCCATAGATCCTGACCCTTTTCTGAACCAATTCTCCATCTATATGTTGATACAGTGGGCTACATGACAACCCTCCAGTAATTTTTTCTGGATACATTAACTACAGAGGGTTCCTTTTGTTTGCAACCAAGAAGTGTCTCAAACAATAGAGAATTTCATCTTTTTTGTTTGTTATCAGTGTTTCCAAAAGTTTGTTCAATGAATATCAATTACTTCTGTAATAAAACACTTTTAATTTAATGTAAAATCCAATATAAATGTAAAATATAAAAATCCTTGAAAGTAAAGAATTGAATTAAAATGTAAAAAGAGCCACCTAATGGCAAGAGGATAAAATAGATAAATATTGATCGTAATAGTAATAATTTTAAGGTAATATATATTGAATGCTTACCTCTGAGCCAGGTGCACTATTATGAGCTTTATGTGCAACATCTCAGTATATACTTTCAACAACACTGAGTTGTACATACTATGATTATCAACCTTTTCAGATGAGGAAACTGAGGTTGCAGAGGGTAAGTCACTTTTCCAGAACCACCAGTGGCATGGTGGTGTAGCTAGGATTTAAACCTGGGTAGCCCGAACACAGCGTCTGTCACGGATGAGCTGGTCATCACTTTTTCCTAGGAGAGTTGACTAAGATTCTGTACTAGAGATAATAAGAAAGAATAAGTAGGATTTTGCCAGGTACAGAATACATAAAATGGTCAGTTCAGCTTGAGAAGGGTGTGTGCAAGGGCAGAGACAAGAAAGGCCATTACCTATTCCAGGAATTTGTCAGTGCAGGGGGTGTACTGGGGGCGTGGAGGTGGGGAACAGGTGGTCGAAAGGGAAGCTGGTAGTAGAGGAGTCCGAATATAGGTTTGAAATGAAGTGGGGGTGGGGCGGTCATGTGAGTCCTTAGGTTTAGTAGTTTTTATCCTTAAGCAACTGGAAGTCATCAGTAGTCTTAAGGAAAGGGAGTGACATCCTCAGCAACGTTTTTTAGAAGGATCACTCTGGCAGCAGCACAGAGGAAGTGCTTGGACTGGGAGTGATGAGTGTCCCTAAGGTCAGTCAGCAGGATACTGAAACAGTGCATGAAAAGCCAGTGAGGACAGTGGAAGTGGGACAGAGAGGAAGGCCCAGATTTGAGAAACATCCCTGAGGTGGAAGCAACAGGGCTTGGTGACTAATTTGATGCAGGTGGTTAAGGAGGAAGGAAGAATTGAAGATGACTGAGATTTCTAGTTTGGAAGCCTGAGTAATTGGTGATATCATTAACTGAAATAGGAATGGAAGGAAGGAAATCTCTGTGAGGCCTACCAGAAGACTTATATGTGTTATTTCATTTAACCCTAAACAAACCGATGATGAAAAGATTAAGATGCCCATTTTGTAGATAAGAAAATCAAGGTCCAGTGAGGTTGAGTAACTTGCCAAGATCACACAGATGATAAATAAAAGAGCTGGGATGTGAAATAAAGTTTTACTCCAAAGCTGGTATCTTTCCATGATGGTATTCTATACTCTGACAACAATTTTAGTTTGGAAAAATAGGACTAAAGCTCAGAGGAAAGCTAGATAGAGCTAAAAACATGGTTCCTTTCAGAGGAGGAAATGATTAAGAATGAGGGGAGATTAAAGTCTTACACTATTGGGATAAAGGACTAGAGCAGCACTGTCCAATAAAATTTTCTGCAGTGATGGAAGTATTTTATACTTGCACTGTCCAATATTGTAGCCATTAGCCCACACGACTATTGAACACTTGAAATGGGGCTAATATGACTGAGGAACTGAAATTTTAATTCTAATTCTAATGAATATAAATTAAAAAACCATATGTGGCTAGTGACTATCACATTGGACAGTTTAGAACTAGAGAAACCAGCCAGACATGGAGACAGTCCATTAGAGGAGAGGCCTTGTTGGTAACCCCAAAAATCACTAGGTATTTGATCATCTGCCTTATATCTGTGGGTAAGATTGGTCCTAAGTTTGGGGACTATAATTCATTAATTAGGAAGAGGTTCTTTCCTACTGCAGACAACAAATTAATTTTACCAAGTCTTATTTTTGGAAGGAGAGTAAGTATAATACTCCACTCCTTTCTTTTCTTTTTCCTTCCCTTCCCTTCCCTTTCCTTCTTTTTGCTGCACCATGCAGCTTGTGGGATCTTAGTTCCCCAACCAGGGATTGAACCCACACTCTTGGCAGTTAAAGCGTGGAGTCCTAACCACTGGACTGTCAGGGAATTCCCCCCGCTACCCTTCTTATATGAGACAAAAATCACAGTCATTTTCTCAGTATTTACATTTTTCTGTATAGAGTGTTACTTAAGAGCTCAAGCTCCAGGCAAACACCTGGGTTCAAATCCAAGTTCTGCCACTGAACCGGTTTGTTGTGCCTTGAGTTAAATTACTTCACATTCTCAAACTTCACTTTTACTACCTGTAACATAGGGATAACAATAGTACTAACTCATAGGGTAATTGTGAAGATTAAGTTAAATAACCTATGTAAAATGCTTAGCCAGTATCTGGTACTGGCTTAGCACCCACTAAAGGCTGGCTATTCTGTAAATAGTCCCTTATTGTGATGTTTGCACTTTGCACCTCTGTGTTTTGACATTACTTGACTCTGTTTTTGCATAAGTGAAGGTATTCTCCCAGTTCTCTAAATGTCAGAACATTCCAGAAAAGAAATACACATTCATCAAGATAAAAAAGTGGGTAGGGTTCTGAAAATTCTTATTTGTAGTCATTTTTGTATTTCACTTTGATTTCTGTTTTGATAAAGTACTTTAAATCAGTACAGTGGAAAATCTTAACCCTGATATTTTGTTGTGATCATTAAAATTCCCTTGGTTTAACCTTAGTTCATACACCACATGATCAAGCAAAAATATTAAAAGCTCTAAATGTTGACTCAAAAGATTTCTCAATGTCTGGAAGTTCTGAAGAATGTCGTACTGCTGTAATTAAGATATTTAATGCCTAGTCTCTGATTATCCTAGAAGTAGTTGGATAGGTTGTATAGTGGTTGGATAAATCAAGTACTCTTTAAAGACTAATGACTTCAGAAATAGGAACAAGTAATAGGATCTCTTTTGTTGCCATCGATTTTGTACTTGGTAACCTTTGGACTGAAAGCATTGTGATGTAGTCTTGCACTTTGTATAGTGTTTATGCAAATAACAAATGTATTTTTTCATTAGATTGGGATGTCAAGAAATCTGTGTTCAAGTGCCACTTCTGCTGAGTTGTCTGTTTAGGAAAAGCCATCTTTGGGCCACAGGTCCTCTGCAGCATCTAAGAGTTGACCCAGACTTGATTCTAGAATGATCTCCTAAGTATCCTTCCAAATAAAATTCCTTGAATCTGCCTTTTCTTTCCCCCTTTGTCTCAAAGGACGTACACAGGTAGTTTTTACTTCCGTGCTTTTATAAACATGCTCTTGGAATATTTCATTTCCTTGGAAAACAATTCATGGGTGAGTCAGCATGACGGGGAAAAAAACACAATAGATATCAAAATTGCATGAGGTGGTGAAACGAAAAATGATTTTCTTTGTAAACCGAAATGAAGAGGTACAAAGAAACCAATGACTTATTTGTAAAATGCGTGGTGGAAGGCTCTAGGCAGCGAGCTAACGTGCCGTTACTTATGAAGCAACGCGGCGGGGGGGTGGCCAGGAGTCCTCTCCATACTGCCTGAAAACGGCTATGACTATAAACGTTCCTTTCCGTGAGGGAGAAAGAAAATGTGTGTCGGGAAGCGAAAGAAGGAAGGAAGCAAGCAAGCAAGGAAGGTTAAAAGCTCCCCCCAACACCATCCTCTCTGGAAATACATCATTAAGGGAATTTCCTCCTGCAGCCACGGAACGTTCTGTGGCCGTTTCCACGTCACTATTAGGGGCAGCCAGGGATTTTGCTTTTTCTGGCGGTGACTTCCCAACTCCTCCTGCGGGTCCCCTGTGGATCGCCGAATGTCACCCTCCGCCCGGGACGAAGTCAAGCGGTGAGGAGACTCGGTAGGCAGGCGAGTGGCGCAGCGGCCGGGAGAGGGCGCAGGAGCGTTTCCTGCGTGAGCGCGGCCGCGGGGCCCGTTTCCGGAAGGCTGATTGCATCAGGTGTGGAGCTCGGCGCCTCCTCTGCCCAACCTGGCGGCCACTGCGCCTGCGCGCGTCTCCCCGCCCCGCCCCGCCCCGCCCCGCCGCCAAGGACTCCACCGCGGGTTTTCCTCCCGGTCCCGAAGAGATCAAGCCTGCAGGGGCGGGCGCCGTTTACCGCCCCGGACCCCCGAGAGTGGGGATGGTAGGGCCGGACTCCTGGAGAGCTGTGGAGTCCGAGGGAATAGAGTACCTGAGGAAAGATGACCTGCCTGGAAGGCCGGTGGCGGGTCCCGTCTCTGCTGCTGACGGAAGGGGTGGTCTTGGGCTAATTTCCTCGCCTCTCTAGGCCTGAAGGACATAGGCTAGAACTAAAAGGCGTTAGAGTTAAGAGTCTGAATTTTCTCAAAGTAGGTTAAACTGCGGCCCCCAACTATCCTTGGTGCACGAACTCCATAGGCGTATCTTGGGGTGCAGAGACTCAGCCCCAAGGATGAGCACTTTCAAGGATTTATAGGGATTTCTCAGTGGCAATATTGTCTTTGCGTTGCGGAAGGAGTGATGTGATTGTTGGCCTCCAGATTGGTCTGAGGGAAATTGTTCGTGGCAGAGGTTTGGGGGTGCAAATGCCAGAAACCCCTCTTCCACAAGGCAGCTTCCCCCTACCACTCATTCCTTCCAACCCCACTTGAGTGTGCGTCAGGGTTCCATTATACACTCTTTTATACACACCTAGTAGATTTCCCTCCTAACACTCTTCATGTTTTTTTTTTTTTGCGGTACGCGGGCCTCTCACTGTCGCGGCCTCTCCCGCTGCGGAGCACAGGCTCCGGACGCGCAGGCTCAGCGGCCATGGCTCACGGGCCCAGCCGCTCCGCGGCATGTGGGATCTTCCCGGACCGGGGCACGAACCCGTGTCCCCTGCATCGGCAGGCGGACTCTCCACCACTGCGCCACCAGGGAAGCCCCACTCTTCATGTTTGAAATGACATTTTTGAGTGATTATTTAATGGATTTCTGACCACCTCGCTGGACTAAGCTCTATGAAAGCAGGGGTCTAGGTTCTTTTTTTATTCACTGCTATTCCCAGGCTAACCATAAGATCTTGTGGGTCCTCAATAAATTTATGACGTCGAAGGAAAAACGTAATGCCGGCCCCAACTGCATTGAGTCCTCTCATGAAGAATAAGGACCGGTGGGGTGTGAGTTTGCTGTTTGAGGAAGGAGTGCATTCTGGAGGTGTGAGGAAGAGGATGAGTGAGGAGGAGCCATCACTTTGTCGTTACTATTAAATTACTTTTAGCACAATCCTCCTGAAGGAGATAGTAGGTAAGGCTGTGTGTAGAGCAGTGGTTCTCAAAGTGCGGTCCTCAGACCAGCAGCGCCAGCATCACCCGGAAAGTTGTTAGATGTGCAGATGCTTGGGCTGCACCACAGACCTACACATTCAGAGACTCTGTCCAGCAATCAGTTTCCAAAAACCCTCCATGCGATTCTGACGCAGGCTCAACTTTGACCACCACATCGGTGAAGAGCAACCCCAATGATGCCTTGGGGACGTTATTCACAGTGTCTGGGGCAGAGCACTGATTACTACCTATTGAGTATCCATTCTTATCAGGATCTTGCTTGTCTGTTTAAATTGGTTAAAATTTAGTTAATATTCCTGGAGGTGAAAAGGAAATTATGTTTTTCCCCTCCTGCAGGTGTACTTCTTCCTTGAGGCGATCTTGCTGTGATTTTCATATCAAGAAATGGTGTGTGTGTGTGTGTGTGTGGCATATGCCTGGGGTTCTAGATAAGGAGACAGAAGGAAGGAGAAGATCTCACCTACAAGTTGCAGCTGGATGGGCCTGGGCAGCTCTCATCTGAGGACATTTTCCCATTATAAGGGAATGCAGACATGTGGGAGAAAAGACTAGCCAGGGATAAGGTTACCTTTTGGTGCAGACAGACGCCGAGCCTTATGGAGGGGTTATCATACCGGGATGCATCGCCTTGGGTCTCGACACTCTGGCCCGCATTCCTCCCTGCCATCTTCTCAGATGATAAGGGGAGCGCGAGTTCAAGAGGCCCCAAAGCCTCTGCCTGCAGGGGTCGCTCTAGGAGCGCGGCCCGCCCCCTCCTTCCAGGCCCCCGCCCCCGGCCCCGCCTTTCTCGGGATCCGCCCCCGCCCGGTTGGGCTCCTCCAACCTCTCCGCGCAGCCGCCGCCAAAGCCCGGAGAAGTGGAATCTCGCCGGCGCCGCTCTCTGAGCGGGACTCGTGGAGCGGCACTGGGCATGCTCAGTGGCCAAAGCCAGTCCTGGTCTCAAGTAGGAAGCTCGTGCGCTGTACCCGCAGCTGATCCTGGCGCTCCTGGCAGGGCGAGATTGGAGCAGAGCTGCCGGGAGCCGGAGCCGAGGCGAGCGCCGCGCGAACCGCCGGTGAGCCCCGCTTTCTTCCTTGCTTTTGCTCTCGACCCCGGGGCGGCCCGGGCGTACTGGTGAGAGACCCGGGCAGCGGCAGCAGCTTGCGGCGAGTGGCTGCGCGTAGCCGGGGCGGCTGCTCCTCTCCTCCCGGCCCCGAGGGCTGCGCGGCCACTGCCGCTCGCCCAGCCGCAGCCACAGCTGCAGCAGCTGCCACCGCATCTGCAGCGGGCGTCTGCTGCGGAGTCCCGTGCGCCCTGCGCCCGCGCCGCAGGGCTGGGTGGCACGGCGCCCGCGGGCTCACTCCTTGACTCCTTCCCTCTGGCTTCTCGGCGCCCTCTTTCCATCGGCAGCCGGGGCTTCGCAGGGCCTGGGGCGGGGGAGACAGGGTTGGAGGGGGTGCTGGGCGGGGGCTGCGGAGGGGAAAAGTGAGGGTGGGCGCCGGCGGGGAAGAGCGCACACCCCCTTGCCCTGGCACCGGCCTCCGCTGTGCGGCTGGGCTCTCCCCGTGCGGCAGCGCGCTCCTGCCGGGGAGTTGAAGACCGAGCTGGCTTATAGGGGATTCAAAGGGGGAAAAGTTCATTTCCCCCTCGGAGGCAGGGAGCGTTTTAACTAGAAAATGGCTGTGCGAAGGGGACCGAATCAGGGAAGCTGGTCCTGAAATCCCTTCTGCTGCCTGCCGGGCGGAATGGAGGGTTGAACGCTAGAAATGACATTTGTGCGATGAAAAAGATTGCTGGACGGAGGGAGGGGTGCGGAGTCCCATAGAAACAATGAAAGGTGATCTTGATGTCGGCGGTGAGGTCTAGAACTGAGGGGTCAGGGGCCAAGGGCCGAAGGAGCGTGGGACCTGGATTTAAAAAAATCATACATTGAAGAAATCAGATTTAGAGTTGTAGTCAAGTTCAGCGCTGTTTAGAGCCATGACTGTCCCAGACGGTTTTGGATGGATTGAGTGGTTGGGGAGGACCAACACTGAGAGGAGAATAAGGTCAGTGTCGGAAGCTCACACAAGATTGGGCGCAGGTTTTTTAGAAGTCCCTCAGTCACTGGCTTTACATTGCGCCTGATGACTTAGGTAAAATACTTAAAGGATTATCATAAAATGATGCCAGCAGTGCTGTTTGAATTCCAAGAAATGAAGAAACTTTGTGATGTTGGCACTGGTTTGTCATTTGTTTTAATATTTCACTGATTTAAAAAGCAGACAGTGGCATCCTGATCCGTTATTCTGGATTTGGTTCTCTTTAAGTCTTTGGTTTATTTTTCTTGTCATGGATTTATACTTCAGATCTTGTCTTTAAATGGCCATGATAATTAAGAATATCTGAATTCGGGTAGATGGCCTTTCAGGAAGGGGGATTTCTTTATGAAGCCGCTTTGTTGTGTTTTCAGTTTGTAGCTTGAAAGCAGTTATTTGTTCAACAGTTGTTCATCGTAACTTGCACAGTCCTAGAAAGGGCACTGTTTTGAAAGGATGACGTTTGTCAGGAGGATGAGGAACGTCCACGCTGGGGGAAATGCTGAGAGAACACAGGTGGCAGTAGAGTACAATGGTCCAGTAGTCAGAACACCTGGGGAAAACAGATGCAAGGTTTCTATAGCTGTCCTTTGGTCATCGGCTTACTATATGACCTCGAAAAATCACTCAGGGTCTTCCTAGGCTGGGCTTGGTCTAGATATTTGCTCAGGGCCTTTGAGAAAGAACTCTAAAGTTGAGATCCTTTTCCAGGGAAGGTGTTTACTTCTTTCATTCTCTCTTCAAAAGGATACTTTTGACTAAGTAATTCATCTGCAGGGAGCCAACAGGGTCCCCTTTTCTGAAACTTTTATAAAGTGGTAGTGGAAAAACTCGATGAGCTAAAGTGTGAAAGACTGGCTTTTTACAGTTAACTGGAGTAATAAGAATACTGACTACAGAATCACCTAGGAAAAGTCTACTGAATAGTGCAAGAATCCACGTGTACAGAGATAAAATATTTTAAAACTTAACTCTTTTTATGTCATGTTTCAACTTTTTGATGACTTTTTTTTTTTCTGCCACCAGAGAAACAAAAACAAACATCAAATTCTTTTTTTTTCCCTCTCTTTTCTGTTACAGCAGGAATTAATACTGAAAGGCTTGCCATTGTACTAGAACAGGGTTATGTTGATTACCCTCATTTCAGGATATCTAAATTTGTCTTTTAAGAGAAATGGAATGTTGTCTCCCTGTGCCTTCTTCAGTTACAGTTTTAAAATATTCAGTACCCTGATGATATAACCCCTGAACTTTTCCAGGGGCATAGGACAGACTTTTAGTAAAGTATTGTAAGAAGATATTACTACTTATGGGGGTGATGGTTATTTTCCTATCCCAAGTTAAGGAAAATAGCATTTGTTCATTATTTACTATGTGTCAAGTCTGATATTGAACTTCTTACATATCTTATGTGTCAGCATCTTTGACATAAATGTCAGTTTCCCAAGAAAGTCCCTCTGAGGAGGTGGACAGTCCTTTGCTTGTACAGCAATAGAACTTCAAAGTTTTATTTTATATGAGACTATCTTCAACTGTTTTCATTATTATTCAGTAAGCATTCTCTTGTATAACATATTTGTTATTTAGAATTAGACTTGATTGGAACAGCCTGTCTTCAAAATGATTTGAATGTTTTTAAGAAGCCTCCATCCAGGTTTAAAAACTGTTTTATGTTCATTTATTTTCAACAACGTTGTACTACCAACAAATAAGTGTAAGGAAGGTAAGCCCAGATTACCCATTTTAATTTTATGTGTTATTAGTGCATATTCTGCGTGTTGATATGTGTTGATGGCGTTTCTTTCGGTTGAAATAGTTTGTCAAAGGCAGAGTGACAGATTCTCCATAATAAAGAATCTGGTGGGATTTGACCCTGGGCCAGGGTCGTCCACTACTTAAATTTACTGTGTGACCTTGGGAAAGTCAGTTCACTTCTTTGGATCTCAGTTTTCCCATATGTAAAATGAGAGCGTAACAGTAGAAAGCACCCTCTGGGTGTCTGTTGGGCCTTCATGTCCCAGTCCAGGGGCCTGTGATGCATCCATTTGGAAAGGGGGACTATAGATAAAACCTTAGATGAAGCCGATTTTGTTTCACTAAGTCTGGCCTGTCCTGCTTTGTGGAATGCCCTTCCTTTTTTTTTGGCCAATTCCTACATCCGTTCTGGTTTTTATTTGTCAAAGGATGGTTGTCATAACATTAACTCTTTGTGGCGCTGCCAGGTTTAGGTAGGAGATAAGGTAATGATTAGATTTGGGTAGAGCACCGTAGTAGATATTTGAAACTGTTTTATGGCATCTTCTGAGGAGACACTCTGCTCTTGGGCATGCAGGTAATCCAATGAATAAGTCTCCTCTGGGGCTGTAGAGGAGGCCGCCCTGTACCTTGGCTGCTGGGGCCTACCCATGTGAAATCTGGACAAACTTTTCCCATGTCCCTGTCCTGTCGATTCAGCTGTTGATCAGAATTGCCGCCCTTGGTCTCTGGAATAAAATTATCATTATCAGTTCATGTTAGCACCATCGCTGTATTGAGCAGGTGCTGTATTGATCTGCTGCCGTAGTAGCAGGAGTGATGGCTGTCGGGATGCAGCTATGTGAAATTTTCTTTTGGCAAGCCATGATGATGGGGCAGAGAGCAAAGGAAACGTGGTGTTTGTAGTATACTTTGCTCTTAAGATGGTCACAAAACTCAGCCTCATTAACGTTTAAGTGAGGCAGGTGAAGAGAAGCCAGAGTTGTCAACGTTTAAATAAGTGATAATAAATAGTAAGTCTAGAGTTTCTGATCATAACTAGGCTCCAGTGTTGCTGGGCCTGTGGTAGGAGCGGGGCAGTAACTGCGAACACCAGGTGAGAGCTGGAAGAGAGGAAGGACATGGAGGCTAGAACGTCAAGTCATCACAACTTGGCAAGAAGTAAGAAGCCTTGATCGGTTTAAAGGTATCAGAGGCCATTGGGTGTAGAGTTACAGGAGACATTCCCTCTGTACATAACCTTATTTCCATAATATTTGGATCCTACCTAGTCTTCTAAGCATTGAACAAATGCTAGGGCAGGCATTACTTTTACAAGCAGGAAAAAAGTCACAATGTATCACTTATTGGTGTATAAAATGTGCAGATTCATATGGACAGCTATGGAAAGAGAACATGCGAAAAATAAATGGTATGGAATTATGGATTAAGGTTTTTCTTTATTGTTTGTGAATGATTTGGTCATTGTAAATAAAGCGAACCATTCTACCCTTTGCCTCTTGTGAAAATCTTGCAAAATTTTGTCTGCTAGGCGATAACTGAGGTTTTTGCAGTGTAACTCTCCTGGAAAGTATGCTTCAGGAATGCTTGGAATAGGAGGCAGAATGGTTTGTTTTGATTTTTACCTTTCAAGTTGACTAAAACGACTGCACTTTTGGAACTGAGCTAGGAAAAGTGTGTGCTTTGGAGGACAAGGTTGGGGAGAACTTGCAGAGCTCCAGAGAGTGAAGGGAACCTCTGTTGTTGAAGAAGGAAGACTTGGCATTACCGGTGGTATGGAATGCAGCGTTCCCCAAATCGCTCCCCTATGAATCAGAGCTTAGTTTCTACACAACATGAAAGTAACTGAGTGTCTACTATGTGCACGTCACAGTGCCAGGGCTGTTGTCTGTTGGTGAGGTTTCCACTCTCCTTACCCAAGTGATGATGATGGCAGCGTAGTGAATATTTCAGAAGTGTGTTCACATTAGATGTGTCCTTTTCTCTGAGATGATATCATTCGGATATGGGGTAAGATTTCTTGTACAAATTGATGGGAATATTTTTATTTGGCAGCTTAATGGTCCATGAAATTGATAAGTCTGGGAATCTGGGCCTGAGATGTAGAGAGCTCTGCCCTCAGGATCAAGTTGAATAGTGGAGGCCAAGCCAAACTGGAGCTTCTGGGTGGGCTGATGGCGCCTCCAGGCCTTCCAGGAATGTGGAGTCATTGGTACAGACCCAAGGTCCTAGGAGCTGAGAAGAAGCTAATTTTGAAAGTGCTCTGGGAACCAGCGAGTGTTTTTGAATTATAGCCCAAGACTGACAAGGAAAACGCCAAGATGAAAGATGAGGTTCTGAGAGAGCAGAAAGGACAAGGGACTGAAATGTGAACTTTAGCAGGCTGGGCTGCGAAATGACACATCTCGGTTTTTGTTTCTTTGCATACAGGTCTCTTTTTGCCCAAACAGCGTGCTTTAGCAATTCAGGATTGGTGATTCTAGGAAATGCTGATGGAGTTACAGCCATAGAACGGGGAGTTGTGTTATAGCCGGCTTGGTTTGGATCTCTGCAGTGCCATGCCCTCCAGGGTGAGCCTTGATAAGTCGCTAGAGGAAGTTTAAGAATAATTTGCTCATGGAATTGGTATTATTCACCTTTAGTTTGAGTTGCTCTTAGTGGGTGGGAGGAGAGGAAAAAAAAACCCCAAATTATTTTTGAGTTTTAAATAGTAGCTTAAGAAAATAGGTAATGTATTTTCAGATAATACTTAAAAAATCTGTGCTTCGTAATATCTGGATCTCACTGGTCGTAATAATAATATATTATTAATATTGTGGATCTCTTTGTGCAAAGAGCTTTACAGCTGTTACCCTATTTAATTCTTACAAAATACTGTAGTGCTATTCCTATTTTAGAGATAAGGAAACTGAGGTCCTTTTCACTAAAGGCTACACAGTGAACAGTGATGCTTGCCTTGGAACTGTAATCAACACAGGAGTCTATGGGTTGCTGAGGAACTGCCAGGGTGAAGAAATAACATTTATTAATTAAGGGCCACCTCTGCCTGGTGCTATACGGGAAACATTTCACTTTGTCTTTTGGGGTACCCTCTTCTTTTTTCTCTTTTTATAGGTGAGGAAACTCTGGTTCAGAAACATTAAAGGACTCACCCAGGCCCTAAACAAAGCCTGTATTATTATTTCCACCACAACATGAAACTTTCCTAGATTCAGCCTTGGGGAGAAGGTGAAAATTTCTCCTTTTGTCCATTTTCAAAATCCCATTAACCTAAATCTGCATATGCTTAGTGGTGGAGCTGTTGCCTCCAGATTATGGCCCCCATGTGCATTTCTTTCGTCTGAACACAAATTGAATAGTTGGAAAATCCAAATATAATTTCTAAATATGTCTGAAACTAAGGGTTGCTGTGTTGAATCTCTCGGGGCAGATTCTGGTCTAGGATATTTCTATTGTGAATACAATACACCAGAATCTGATTAGTTGTCACATGCCAATCATGAGGCAGTGTTGGGGTGACAGAGGCCTTTGATGACTTCAGAAAGTTGATGTGAGGATTTCAGGGCCTCTCCAGCAGCGCTGAGGCTCACTTGAGACTTCTGGCTGCTAGAGAGAGGATGGTGGGTACCCCTTCCTGGGAGCATCAAACTCCTGCTTGATGGCTTTGTTCTTACCTTCTGATCTTCATTTGGTTTCCCAAGTAGACCTTTGTCCTGGGCAGTAGAGTCAGCCAGCAGACCTGCCACATTGAGTGTCTTTGATTTGCTGGGCAGTACTCTGTATCAGTGGAAGTTATGAATAAATAGAATTTCCTTACGAGTTAGGTTTCTTGAGTTGATTCATTCTTGAGTGAACAAATACAGCTGAATTTTTGAGTAGAACTGAGGCATGGTCCGGACTCACAGTGATCTCAGAGGGGCATAGATACTTCGGGAAACACTGATTCAACGTTGCATTCTGAGCAGAGCCTCTTATCCTCCCCGATAACCAAGTTTTATTTTTTTATACCTTTTCCAGATCACCAGTGCAGACAGACATGCATTCATTTGGGTACACTCAGAAACTTCGGCTTCGTTTGTCCATGCCTTTGTTCAGCAAATGTTTGTTGAACACATACTTGGTGCCAGGTACAGTGGGAAGTTCAGGAAGACAGAAAGGAATGTACCAGAGTGTCAATATAAGGTGCTTCAGTAGAGGCATGTGTGTGAGGCTCTGAGGGAGGGGAGAGTAGGGAGGCCTTACAGGCCTTATAGGAGCCGTGGCAAAGGACTGTGGCGGAACCCGCTACAGAAAACCCTTCAGCTGTCTCCTTTTCCATTTTTCTTTGGCTTAGTGGAAGTGTTGCAGCCTGCTTCTTCTATCCAACACCTAGGATTTGCCTCTGCTTCTATAAAGGACCTAGAGATTTGGCCTTTCAAATCTCTGTAGCTGTGGTTCTCAGAGGGAGCAGTTTTGCTCTCTGGGGAACATTTGGCAGTACTCCCTGGAAACATTTTTGATTGTCATGATTATGGAAGAAGTACTGCTGGCATCAAGTGCGTGGAGGCCAAGGATGCTGCTAACTATCTTGCAGTGTGTGCACAGGACAGCCCTATGCGGAGGCAGGTGAAATTTGGTGGTTACCAGCCAGACTTTTAGGATTCCAGTACTGCTCTGCAATTTCATAGCCATGTGATCTCGGACACCACAGTTACACTTGGACAACAGAATTACACAGTGCCTCAGTTTCCTCATAGTGTGGTAGTTACGAGGATTTCGTGAGGTAAGGTGTGATAAGGGCTTACGGCAGTACTTGGGGGAGTTCCCTGGTGGCCTAGCGGTTAGGATTTCGGTGCTTTCACTGCTGTGGCCCGGATTCAATCCCTGGTCGGGGCAAGCCGTGCGCCGAGGCCAAAAAAAACAACAGAAAAACCCCAAACAAGCAAACAAACAAAGAAACAATACTTGGCATAAAGTAAGACCTTAACAGCTATTATTATTTTTAGTTTTAAGCAGCAACTTTAACTTTTGTCTCCGAAGAGCTTGAGTTTGGAGAATCCAGGACAGCTGAGCTTATGGTACCGCCTCTCAGTGTGCTTTGGGGTAAGAGCTGACCATTGTTTTTGTTTCTCTTGTTCCTTTTCGGCCATGGGTTTTATTTTCCACTGTTACCACCTCTTGATTCTAGGGCTTTCCTTTGCCTTTCATCCATTTTTTTTTTCCCCAGGGACCCAAATTTATGCCTTTAATGAACCTTCCCCCTAGAGGGCTGAGAAACATATTTATGATTTTCCTTAGCTCTGTCTATTTTGGGAATGGTGAGAAAACGGGAAGAAGGTCAAGGGAGACGTTGCATTACTTCCTGATTGTCACAGCTCCCTTCTTTATCAAATTCCATGCAGGACCGAGAGGCAGGTGGTACCGTCTGCTTAGTAACCCTTCCCTCTGCGCCCACCAGCTCCACCCCCAAGTTAGGTGCCTGCTGTTTCCAAAATATCCTGTAATTGGGTCACAGCATTATCTGCCTGCTGGAGATCATTTCTAAAAATCAAAGTAAAGACTCGGTCTGTCTCAGAGGGATTTGAAATGTCTCTGTCCTCTACCTCTGGGCTTTGCAGAGTTGTTCTGAAAACAAAAGAAAGCGGACTTGTTATCTCGATTAGGTGGCAGTCTCTCTGTGGCCTAGAGCTGTGTCATATTTTCACTTGCACATGCACTCAAACCATGGTCCTTTCTGACTTTCAGCTGGAAGGTGAGCTTGTGGACTCCACACAACAGATCAAATTTACTGTTGAATTTTTATCACGTGATTGACTTGTAAAGGTTTTCCTTCAGTGTCTTGAATGGTATCAACAGACTAGAGAAAACTTAAGTTCAGTTGATATAGGTTTCTAATTTCCTTCCCCATGACACTGTCCTCTCTCCCCTGAATGAGAGCAGTGGCCTCTCAGTGGCCTCTCGGCTTGTCCAGCTCCATTCAATCAGTTTGGCTTTCCAAGTGCTGGGCGCCGTTCCAAACGATGCACATGGAAACTGACTGGGACGGCCACTGCCTCTGACAGCTAAAGAACTAGTAAAATGCGATGTGTGCTTCCCAGATCAGCAGCTGCTCTGTTTGGGTGTGGGGTGTGTGTCAGGCAAGCTTCCCAGGAGAAGGGATGCTCCATCTATCCCACCGCACACCTGGCCCCTCCGTCTCTGCCGCTGTGTCAGGCGCCCCTGACTCCCAGCTCCGAAGCGTGCCTCCACTTCCTTCCCACCGCTCTTGCCTCTCACCTAGGAGTCTGCAGCTCCTCGTCCAGGGCCTCTCCTTGTTCTCGGCAGGGTCTCCGAGGTCATCTCTTGAGATCCGCAGGCCTGGGCACGCCCACCCCACCCGCAGGGGCTCCTCGCCGCGCTCAGGAGGAAGCCCAGCTCCTTGGCACCGCATGTGAGCCCCTCATGGCCTGCTTGCTCTGCATCTCGTGCTCTGAGCTCGGGCCTCACGGTATTTACAACACGACAGTTTTCTCTGGCCTTTTGTCCTATTCCCATCGCCTGCAACCATCCCTGCCGTCTGTGTGCTCTTTACCTGCTTGACTTTCGTTCCTCCTTTTGGGAAGTAGCTTAATCATCACCCACCTCAGTGTGCGGCAGGGTGACCTGAGGGCTCTTTAAAACACACACGGCCGGCCCCACCCCAGGGCTTCTGATCCCATAGGCCTGTGGTGTCTGTAGCCTGATGAAAGCTTGCAGTTTAATGATTTCCCAGGAGATGCTGATTCTGCTCATCTGGGGACTGCACTTGGAACATGGTCACCCAGGACAGGGTGACTGGTTCTTCTCGCTCCCATGGTGAGCTTCCTCACACCCACTTACATCCCACCTTTGTTAGCACGCAGAACTGTAACCGTTTACTTCCCTGGCTCCTTTTCCAGTCCGTAAGCCCTGGAGGGACAGCACTGTGGCTTCTTCATCTTTGTGTTCCCAGTGTTTTGGAAGTCCTGGGTGCTTGATTAACATTTGTCAAAGAATGAGTGTGTGAATGAACAAGAATGTTATCGTTGGAGGCTTTGATAAATATGCCCCAGGACATTTTCAGCAGCTAGTTTTCCTGAGAGTTTATCCCCAGATATGGTGGTATAGGCTTATAGTATGATGTTAATGGGGTCGGTATGAGTTAACATAAGAGCCGATTAACTTTGTGGTTTTTGTGTCCAGATTCTAGAGAAGTCTAGGGGAGGGGCTACCTTTAAACCCATTATTGTTTCTGGAATGAATCAAAAATACATCGTTTCCTTATAGTGGCTCAGGATGAAAATATGTGTTCACAGGAAATGCAGATGTCATTTAATTTAGCCACAGCATAAGCATGGCCCCTTTATTTGAAATAATAAATCATATTGAACTGAAATTAAGTATAACCAGATGTTTAATCATTTCTCCAAGCCAGAAGGAGGGATAGCCAGAATACTTCATTTCCTTATTCATTCTGCAAATGTTTATTAAGCACTTAGTATGTGCCAGTGGGTTTGAGGGGCATGGCGATGATTAAAACACTCTCTGCTGTCTCTGTGGGAGGGTCTGTGAAGAAATAGAGACGGGTGATGTGATGTAAAGTGCCTAGTGGGTTCCTTTAGATCAAGTGGTCCTAGTATGTGAGTATTAAGCTGTGTCCCTAGTGGCAGTAAGTGATGGCCATGTCAGGATCATGGAGAGGAGCAATTTTAGGCCAGGAGAATGGTACAGAGGGCCTCACTTTAAAGCATCTCTTGGTGGCAGGGAGGATAAGTTAGGAGTTTTGGATTAACAGATACACACTACTATATATAAAACAGATAGGGCTTCCCTGGTGGCGCAGTGGTTGAGAGTCCGCCTGCCGATGCAGGGGACATGGGTTCGTGCCCCGGTCCGGGAAGATCCCACGTGCCGCGGAGCGGCTAGGCCCGTGAGCCATGGCCACTGAGCCTGCGCGTCTGGAGCCTGTGCTCCGCAACGGGAGAGGCCACAGCAGTGAGAGGCCCACGTACCGCAAAAAAACCAAAAAACAAACAAACAAACAAAAAACAGATAAACAACAGGGACCTACTGTATAGCAGAGGGAACTATATTCAGTATCTTGTAATAACCTATAATGGAGAAGAATCTGAAAAAGAATACACACACACACACACACACACACACACACATACACATATAATTGAATCACTTTGCTGTATACCTGAAACTAGCACAGCATTGTGAATCAACTATACTTTAATTAAAAAAAAGATACTCAAGGAATACGCCCCCCCCCCCCAAACGAAAAAAGCTCCTTAAGGAGCCCTAATGATCCTGTAGTCCTGAAAACTGGATTGATATCTCTCATTATTATTGTGCCTGGTCATCGGTCATCCAGGCTTCGGCTCTAGGCTTGCTTCCAGGTACTCTAAAGCAGTGTTTCTCAAAGTGATTAGAAACCTGAGTGATTGGAAATATATTGTGAATAAAGGTTTCTGCCATTAAATTCAGAAAATTGTGTATACCTACTCTCCATCAGCATATTTAAGAAGTCCTGCTGAAAAGAAGTTTGTTAACTTCCTTTAACCCAGCATTTGCCTGTGGGTGCATCTTGCACAGTCTCTTCTGAACTGGTGTTTCTTGGCGCACACCTTGGACAGCCAGCTCTGGAAGTTCTGCTTTGCATGCCCCTGAACGAACATTTCACGTGAGGCAGACTTCTCTGCTCACCCTTCAGTGTTTTCTCATCTTTGTGGAGGACTGCAGGATCTTCAGTGGGGACAGCATTTCTTTTATTGGTTTTCCTTATGCCTGATCAGTGGATCGGTCCCACTGGCTTGGGTCCAAAGATAAATGGCATCTCGAGCCGGAGAGATCATTGCTCGCGTGGTGCATTTAGGGGAGGAGCTGGCTAATGGAGAGTGGTTTTTGACTTGAATTGTTCAAATTATGACTTCATTGCATCTTTCGGATATCTAGACATTGTCTTGGAGGCCAGCTGACTCTAAGTGGACAGAGGGAGAGAGGAGTGACCAGCTGGAGTTGCTAAGGCTGAGCATTAGGTATGAGAAAAATAAACTTGGGGTCAGACTTGGTTAAGCCTGTCCTGGGTTTTTGCTGACATTTTGGAATCTTCCCGACTTAAAAGAATATTGGCTTTTAGATTTTTTTCTGTTGAGGTGTGTTTAGTTTTGGTCCTACGTGAGGTCAGAGCTGACGGACTAGGTCTGTCTTTGTGAAGAATTTCATTCTCTGATCATCTTTATGGTTGTAGTTTGGCATGGAGGGCAGGAAATGGACTAGGTCGGGCGAGCTCACTGAAAATTTTCATTTGAGGGAGAGCCCTGGATGAGTCTTTTTGAAAGAATATTTGCATAGATAGAATAATTCAGAGTAAAAGAGTGTTGGTTCAGTTTTCAGGGATGGGAGGAGGCCCCTATCCTGTGCTGCTGATTTTTAATGCTTGGGGCAACTCCCAGAAAGATGCAGTAGGACTTAACTGAGAAGAGGGTTAAAAGAAGCTGCAGATATAGATGGAATAGCCCCCAAAACCCTCCACCCAGGGAAGGAGCCAGTGTGGAGCACAAGGAGAATTAGGGCTGGGGGTCCCTGGGGGTTCCTTCTAGTTCTGGGAATTTAGACTTTGAATTTGCAGTGATTGGTGCTTTTGGGTCCCCCTTGTCAGGGTACTCTTTTCTTGGCATTGGTGCTTTCCCTAAATGGGACAGTACATTTAGTGTGAACAGTAGATTTGTTGCATACCATTACTGTGGTCAGTATCTCCATGTCTTCAACCATCTATTATCCCGAATTTCAGGGGGAAAAAAAAGCCCGTGTTTGAATTAATCGTATTGCAATGATTTGAGCAGAAAATGTATGAGCAGTGGTGCAACAGAAGTAACACTCACCACTCTTATTCATGAGACTTAGCAATTGGGTCAGTGTCGTTTTCTAAAAATGTCTTTTTTTCCAGGACTTGAGGTTATTTGTACTAAAATAAATAGAGGAAGTCTTGCATTCCATCTACTTAACATATAATGGTCTCCCGATCAAAGCCATCTCCTGCTGACTTGAGTTTTATTTTAGCTTAAGTCATTTTCCTTTACTGGTACCAGATCGTGCTGTTATGTGTATATTTTACAAGCTGCAAGTAGAAATAAAAAGCAAAAATAAGATGTGGCATTGTATTGAATTTTGTCTTTTTCCCCCTTTTGTTCTGAGAACATGTGGCTTACAAGAAAAACCAATAAAGATAGACGACTGGGGAGAGTGTTGATTTGTGGCATTATTATCTTTATTTCTTGTAAAGAAAACAGGATTTTCATTAGATGCTATTGTGCTGTTTTCCATTGAGAGAGATAATAGTGGGATGGATGGCCCCATTCAGAGTCTATATACATTTTTGCTTAACATTTAAATGATTTTTGTATGAACATTTGTAAAGGTGTTTCTTTCTTTCTGCAGCACCAGCTATTAAACAGTGTGGTGCTATCTTGCCCAAAACAATTTCCTTCCATAGGAGAGCTCGGTGGATACACGTTTTTATGAAATCACATTTGCTTTTCCTTAGTGTTGACCTTGAAAGCTAACTTTTGAAATGCTTGCAGATATATCCTTTTGATAGATGGTTAGGTCAAAGGAGGATACCCAATGTGATGTGATTTTTTTTTTTAACATCTTTATTGGGGTATAGTTGCTTTACAATGGTGTGTTAGTTTCTGCTGTATAACAAAGTGAATCAGCTATACGTATAATACATCCCCATATCTCCTCCCTCTTGTGTCTCCCTCCCACACTCCCTATCCCACCCCTCTAGGTGGTCACAAAGCACCAAGCTGATCTCCCTGTGCTATGCGGCTGCTTCCCACTAGCTATCTATTTTACGTTTGGTAGTGTATATATGTCCATGCCACTCTCTCACTTCGTCCCAGCTTACCCTTCCCCCTCCCCATGTCCTCAAGTCCATTCTCTACATCTGCGTGTGATGTGATTTTAAACATTTCATTTGCATAAAGCAAAAGTTCGTGGGAGAATGAGTAGAAACAAGTAGAGATGTTGGGGATGACTCTGCTGGCTTTCCCTCTCTTCTTCCCCAGCCACCCTCAGTGTTTCTGTATCCTTTTAGCAATGAGTAAAAGGGAAAAACATAATTCTCATGTATTCATTCTTAATTCATCTAAAGGATGTGCATTTCAGGGGTGTTTCTTCAAGGAGACTAACTGGGAACGAAAGAGAACTGGTATCATGTTTAGTGAAATAAACCGGTCACGAAAGGAC
Organism: Orcinus orca; assembly: GCF_937001465.1. Classification (NCBI taxonomy): domain Eukaryota; kingdom Metazoa; phylum Chordata; class Mammalia; order Artiodactyla; family Delphinidae; genus Orcinus; species Orcinus orca. The sequence goes on from NC_064562.1 coordinate 89,429,185, forward strand.
CAATATCGTATGAATGTCCTTATATGTGGTGCCTGGAGAAGTCAGGTTTACAGAGACAAAGTGGAAGGTGGTCGCCAGGGCCTGGAAGGAAGAGGTCATAATGGGGAGTTATTGTTTAATGGGTTCAGAGTATCAGGTGGGGAAGATGAAAAAGTTCTGGAGATGGATGGTGGTGATGGTTGCACAGCACTGTGAATGTGCTTAATTCCACAGAACTGTACACCTAAAAATGGCTAAAATGATAAATTTGGTTATGTACACTTTACCACAATTAAAAAAAAGGTTTAACCCCTCCCCCCCCCAAAAAAAGAGAACTGGTCCTGTGTCCTCACCAGCAGAGGTACTGTGACCCAAGGACTTCTGACTTATTGTCAATGTGGAACCTGAAGGAGGAGTTAATTTGCACTGGACTGAAGCTGCTGGGGCAGCTGTTCTGATGTCTGTGCAATCTGCCCCCGGGGCTGAGGCTCTGAGATTGTGCGGGTTCCCAGGACCCCAGGAGCTGGGGAGGGTACAGGTGCCACTCAGCTGAACCTGATCCTCAACTCCTGTGTTTTCAAAAGCTTTCTTTAGTGTAGGACTAACACTGATCCAGACAAGTTTGAAATCGTGAAGTTTGAAATTGGGTATGCTCTATGTGGGTTTGAAGTTTGAAATTGGGTATGCTCTGTGTGGGTCATGTTTTTGGTCATGTATGTTACTGACTTCTGCTTTGAAGATGAAGCGATTTGGTAAAAATTAATCTTCATTGGGATGTCCTCAAAAACTGTGGCACCTTTCCCATGTATTCTGTTGAGTGTGCCTTCATAGCCAAGCGGCCAGCTGGCCTCACCCTTCTTTTGCCTTGTCCATTTGTGGTTCTAAAGAGAGCATGGACTTCAGATCTAGACAGAGCCGAGTTTCACTTTGGGCCCTGCCTTGGGATAGGTGGATATAGGTGGGTGCCCTGCCTGAGCCCCAGTTTCTCTCTATAAAATATCTAGAGCGATACCTACCTGGGTGGGAGGGTTTCCTGTGATAATGTGAAAATGTGTGCTATAAAGTGATCAAGATATTTACTGCCTTGATTTCCTGTTGTTGAAGTCGTTGGTAGGTGGACCAGGATTTTAGATTAACTCCACATCGGTTACTGTGCTGTGGAAGATGGTCCTTGATCAAAAACTTACATATGTTTAGTATTAAAATATTTAAACAGATAATTCTTTTAAAGAAGAATGATGGGGAGATATTTGTAATTGGTAGTAGGTTTTTTTTTTGTGTGTGGTACACGGGCCTCTCACTGCTGTGGCCTCTCCCGTTGCGGAGCACAGGCTCTGGACGCGCAGCCCCAGCGGCCACGGCCCACGGGCCCAGCCGCTCCGCGGCATGTGGGATCCTCCCGGACCGGGGCACGAACCCGCGTCCCCCGCATCGGCAGGCGGACCCTCAACCACTGCGCCACCAGGGAAGCCCGGTAGTAGGTTTTTTTTTTTTTTTTGCGGTACGCGGGCCTCTCACTGTTGTGGCCTCTCCCGTTGCGGAGCACAGGCTCCGGACGCGCAGGCCCAGCGGCCACGGCCACGGCCCACGGGCCCAGCCGCTCCGCGGCATGCGGGATCTTCCCGGACCGGGGCACGAACCCGTGTCCCCTGCATCGGCAGGCGGACTCTCAACCACTGCACCACCAGGGAAGCCCCCTGGTTTTTAATGCTTTATATTCAACTACATAGTCTTGGTGTTGACTGTTACCTCCCCCCTCCCCTTTAAGTATCTTCAGAGAATGTGGATGACAGTTCCTCAGTGTCTTTGATGCCTCATATTATAGTTTAACAGCTGTGGAAGACCTACGGGCTGGGATTTGATGCTGGATTGGTCTCTATCAGCAAAAGTTACCTACTTTTTCTCACCTGAAGAGGATCCTGTAGAGATTATAAGGGTTAATGTTTATTGGGCACCTCCTGTGAGACAGCAGCCACTGTCTGTGATGCATGTGTTAACCTGGAGATCATTTGGTCCCATGCGCCTGTGAAGTAGCTGCTGTAGTTATCTGCAGATACAGGTGGGGAAGCTGAGGCTCACCCAGTTTGTCCCAGGGCACACAGCTAGGGCAGGTGATAGGATTGGGCTGAGTGTAGATTATGAGGACAGAACTCGGCATGGGGAAGGCACTCGGTAAATGTGAATGCAGGTGCTTGAGTACACACACATACCCTTTAATTGATATTTCCCTGAGACACAAGAGCGTTGCAAAATCAGGAAATATCCTGGGAAAGTAGAGAGAGTCTGAGGACCAACCAGCATGAGAAAGCTCGTGTCAGAAACACAAACTGTGTTTGGTTGTAATTGTAGCTGCTTTGCATTTCTTTCTAATTGCTTTTAAACAAAGAAAATGTCTATACTCTCTGTAGGGTGATATATACTTTCAAAGGATTGTAACTGGGGTTGTGATGTTTTTCTTGAGGAAAAAAATCAGTTATTTCTTTAATCATTGAGCATTCTGTCCTGAGAATGCGCTCAGTATAATTAGAGAGGATAAGCTCCAGCCGCCAGGGGTGAGCAACTGGCGGTCTTGAAATGTTCTGTAAACGTATTAGTCTGAAAATTGCATTTTAATGCAGTGTACTAGCAAAACTGAATTTTACTTGCTAATTTATTCCATGTTAATAGTGACCTTTTTCTACAGGAAGCCTGTTACTTTATTAAAAAAAATATATAGGTCATTTGTTTCTTCCAAAATAATTGAACGATCTTTTGGAATAACCTATTAGTACTTCCACTTCTATTTGAGTCAGGATAGTGATGGAATACAAGAAAGCAGATAGAATTTCAGGTCAAGAATTTGATTTTAGGAAATATCATTTTCCCTATGATGTTTGCTTTGACTAGCTTTGGTGTACTGTGCATCCTGACTTAAATGCTATATTTTGATCTTTAAAATGAGTTAAGGCAACTTTGTGGTCCTTTTTGCCATCTGGGTGATGCTAGTATAATAAAATGTATTCATTGAATTAGTTATCAATAATGTCATCTAAGAAAACCATCTTAATAATTCCTGAGTAGTGAGTTGGTTAACAATTATTTATGCCAGAGAATTTCCCCAAGTCTGTTTTAATAAACAAATAAATAATTTATTTATTTGGCTGTGCTGGGTCTTAGTTGCGGCACACAGGATCTTTAGTTGCGGCATGCAGGATCTTTTTTTTTTTTTTTTTTTCATGCAGGATCTTTAATTGTGGCATGCGGGCTCTTTTAGTTGTGGCATGTAGGATCGAGTTCCCTGACCAGGGATCGAACCTGGGCCCCCTGCATTGGGAGCATGGAGTCTTAACCGCTGCACCACCAGGGAAGTCCCTAAAGGGCCAAATTCTGAATTAGCCTGTTTTGGAAATTTCTGGTTGTTTCCTTAGCATACAGAGAAAATCAGGCTTCCAGTGTGTGGTAAAGGTATTTCACATGATTAACAGATAAAGAAAGCACAGTTGATGTAGGGTGCATGTGCAAGTTTGACATTAGACTCTGGAGGTATAGGGAAGCTATCAATGGGAGAAATTTGAAACACACCTGTTTACCTGCATAGTTGTGTACTTCATTTACATGTTTCCTTGAGGGCTAATTTTTGTTAATAAAAATTTGAAGGCCGCATGTAATCTTTAACTGTTAGCTGTAGGCCCCAAAGAATCAAAAGAAATGGATACCTCTCTTAAGAGTTTTAAAAGAGAGTATCAAATGATTATAGGTCGCTATTATAGAATATTGTTTGATGATTGTTCATTGGTCAAAATTCAGAAGTATTGCCTTAATGGAAGAAATGGAGAGAGAAATGAAGAGAGTGGGAAGGTAAGCAGATTATAAGTATTTTACTTTGATTTTTTCTGGTATATTAACTGGTTTCCATTCTAGGGAAATACTTGCTTTTTTATGATAAAGTTTCTAATTTACTTAAAATATGTTTACATTTTGATTGTGTTCTGTTTACCTTGTATGTAAAGAAACGCTTGAATCTCAAACATTTAACCCTTGAATCTCAAACATTTAACCACTCCCCTCTGTATTCAAAAGAGTGATTTGAGAGCTAACAAATTTTGCACCGATCAAGAGAATTAACTGGCTAGAAAAATGGAGTCATTTCCCTGCATCTGTGGAGTCAGTTCTGTATAGGGTATTTGTTACCTTTAGAACTGTGTCTCTCCCCTTGTGCACCCCCCACCCCCAACAAATACCTTGAAGTCTTAACCTCTGGTACTTGTGAATGTGACCTTATTTACAAAATGGTCTTTGAAGATGTCAAGTTAAGATGAGGTGAAACTGGAGTAGGGTGGACGCTTAATCCATTGTAACTGGTGTCCTTATCAGAAGCAAAATTTGGGCATAGACACAGACTGGGAGAATGCCACGTGAAGACAGAGATACACAGACACAGAAGAAAGATGACTATGTGACGATGAAGGTTACGCCAGGGCTACCAGAAGCTGGAAGAGGCTAGGAAGGATCCTCTCCTAGATGCTTCGGAGCGTGCATGGCCCTGCCAACACCTTGATGTCAGAATTCCGCCTCTAGAACTCTTAAGAGAATACGTTTCTGTTGGTTAAGGCACACAGTTTGTGTTTGTTCCAGCAGGCCCAGGAAGCGACTATAGAGTCAGACTGCTTAAGTTTGAATCCTGGCTTCACATTCTAATGTTGTGATCTTGAACCTCAAGTTATAAGGCAAGCTATTTATTTATTTATTTATTTTTGCGGTACGCGGGCCTCTCACTGTTGTGGCCTCTCCCGTTGCGGAGCACAGGCTCCGGGCGCGCAGGCTCAGCGGCCATGGCTCATGGGCCCAGCCGCTCCGCGGCATGTGGGATCCTCCCAGACTGGGGCACTAACCCGTGTCGCCTGCATCGGCAGGTGGACTCTCAACCACTGTGCCACCAGGGAAGCCCATAAGGCAAGTTATTGAAACTCGTGGTGCCTCAGTTTCCTCATCTGTAAAGTAGGACTAAAAAGAATCCCTTCCTCATGAGGTCATTTTGAAGGTAAAGTAATCTATGTTTAATACCTTGGCAGTACCTGGTGCTATTACATGTGAAAAATTCAGTCGTTTAAAAACTATATAGAAATGATTTTTGATCCTTCAACAAATATCTGTTGAGCTTCTTTTTTAATGACAACCCTCATGCTAGACAGTGAGTGTTCAGGGTGAACCCTCATAGATCCTTTAGAAAGAAGATTCCACATGGCATCTTTATGGGCAAGAACTGGCTTTGACCATTCCTTGGACCTTGGGAAGTCCAGTACAGGACCTATGAACTGCGCAGTCAGTGAGCATGGAGCCAGACTGCCTGGGGTCAAATTCTGGTTCTTGCTAGCTTTGACCTTGGGCGATAACAGAATCGTTAACGTTCTCTGCCTCCACATCTGCAAAATGGTGACAATAATTGTACTTTTGTCAATAGGGTTATGGTAAGGATTAAGTGAATTAAAATACATGAAGTGCCTAGAATAGTAAGCACTTAATAAATGTTGTTGTTATATTATTAAATAAACCCAGAAAGCTTTCAAACTTGTAAATTAATTCATTTGTTTGAAATTTATTAAGTGTGGGGAATTCAGATATGAATCAGATACAGCTCCTTTTCACATAGAATGAATAGTTAAGTCAGGGAAGATTAATTCACTTACACTTTGATGAAATAGTATATGAACAAAGAAAATGGTGGTAGAAAGTAGAAAGAGCATGATTAATTCTCAGGGTTTCAGAGTATCAGGGAAGGTTTCCCACATATGGGTTTTGGAGGTTGAATAATTCTCAGGGTTTCAGAGTATCAGGGAAGGTTTCCCACATATGGGTGTTGGAGGTTGAATAGGAGTTTTCTAGGCAGCAAAGGAAACAAAGAACATTAGGGGAAATGGGAGTAGTATATCCAAAGGCATGGAGTATTACCACCATGGCATGCACAGGAGATACACCCAGTGGTTACTCATAGTGGTCCAAGAGTATAAGTCCTAGAGCCAGGATTCAAATTCTGCCACTTACTGCTGTGTCTCCTTAAGCTAATTTCTTGACCTCTCTGTGCCTCTGTATTTTCATCTTTTAAATAGGGATAACAGACTTTGGGAGGATTAAATGGGCATATTAATTTGAAGTGCTTAGATCAGTGCTTGTCCAAAGTAAGTGTTTTAAAAAAAGTATTGGCTCTAATTAATGTTATTACTCTTCAATTTGCTAAAAGAAGACAAGGGCTAAGAGGGTTCCCTTAAGATTCTTAATCGAGTTCAGCGATTCCTGTGGGCTTGGATAAATGCTGTACCCTTGGGTCTGTATACTCTCTTGAAACAGCTTTCACCATTTGAACATTTGGGTTAGGAGGTGAAAAAAATACATTCTTTAAGTAGAGGAAATAGTGATTAAAGTAGGCCAGACATTGGCACAAAACTTTGTGCAGATTGCTGATTAGGCAAAATTAAAAAAATAAACCAGCATGTTGAGCCAACATGGTTTTGTTTTTAGATCTGGTGAACCACCTGTATCTTTAAGTGATCAATTTAAAGATGGTTTGGTTTATTGTTAATTGTCTCCAAATTACCCGGTGACATCAGTCTGTGTTCTGAACCAGGGTAAGTTTAGAAAAACCATCACTGGAATGCAGCCCATTGGTGGTGCTGCTAAATTGGCAGGTGTTTAGAGGTGAAAGGAGGCGTGTGGCCTCGGGATTTCTTTGGCTACACTTCTCAGAGCTGTGATGACAAATGCATGAATGATTTCAGCTGTGGTCCAATCTACTTTTATTTTTAGTTTCTAAAGGGGGGTGTCATTTCCAGTTGTGGTTTTCTTTGATCATGAGAGTCAAATGTACTCATTATGACAAGACTTAGGCAGAAAGAAAATAAAAAGTAAACCATCACTAGAAATGTCAACATTTGGAGATAATAATTGTTAACACTTGGGGTAGAGCCTGCTAAGCCTCTTGGCACTTGCAAAAAAATTAGGCCTTTCTCGACTGCAGGGGCAGTAAGGCCAGCATTGGACACAGGGCAGGCTGGTGAGTGAGATTTTTGGGGAGATGTTTAATTAGAAAATTCAGGACAGGAACAACATAATGATGATCATGGAATTGTTTTACACTAAACTAGTTAAAAATGTTGGTGAAATAAGTGGCTAAAAAAAGGTTATATTTACTCACTAAGCATTTTTTAAAATAAATTTATTTAGTTTTATTTATTTTGGGCTGCATTGGGTCTTCATTGCTGCACATGGGCTTTTCTCTAGTTGCGGTGAGTGGGGGCTACTCTTCGTTGTGGTGCGCAGGCTTATTGCTGTGACTTCTCTTGTTGCAGGGCATGGGCTCTAGGCACATGAGCTTCAGTAGTTGTGGCTCGTGGGCTCAGTAGTTGTGGCGCACAGGCTTAGTTGCTCCGCGGCATGTGGGATCTCCCCAGACCAGGGCTCGAACCCATGTCTCCTGCATTGGCAGCGGATTCTTAACCACTGCGCCACCAGGGAAGCCCATCATTAAGCGTATTTATTGAGTGCCAGTGAGATGCTAGGGATACAGCAGTGAACACAGCACAGCAGATAAAAATCTGAGCCTTTGTGGAAGTTGCATCCATTGTCAGGATTATAGACAGTAACTAAATCAAATAAGTAATTGATATCATAAGGAGGAAGTACTGTGGAGAAAAATGAACCAGACCAGAGGGATGGGTGGTAAGGGGAGGGTGAGAAGGAGGGGATGTGATTTTATTTTATTTTATTTTTAAAATTGAAGTAGAGTTGATTTACAATGCTGTGCCAATTTCTGCTGTACAGCAAAGTGACTCAGTTATACACATATATGTATATATTTACACACATTCTTTTTTTATATTCTGTGTGATTTTAAATGGGGGGCAGTCAGGGAAGGCTTTACAGAGAAGGTATTTGAATCAACACTTGAAGGAGGTGAGGGAGGGTGGCCTGTGCTGTGCATACTTGGGGAACGAGTGTTCCAGGCAGTGGTGTTCGAGGAGCGGGAGGGTATCAGCATGGCTGCAATGAGGGGAGAAGGAGTGGATGGGATCAGAGAGATGAAAAGGTGGGGTGAAGGGCTGAAACATCCCTCTAGGGCTGGTTGGGCCATTGGAACAGCCTTGACTTTAATGCCAATTAAGATGTGAAGCCACTGGAGGGTTCCCAGCCAGGGGTAACTGTTACATTTCACAAGGGTCATCTGGTGGCTGTATGAGAATAGATTTTAGGAGTGCTGAGTGGACTCAGGGAAATCAGTCCAAAGATGGTTGTGGTAATCTGGTTTGAGAGATGATGGAGAGTTGGACAAGGCCAGTAGCGGTGGGAGTGACTGGATTCTTAGTATATTTTCAAATTGGAGCCAGTGGGATTTATTGATGGCTTGAATGTGGGGTGTGAGAGAAAGGGAGGAGTCAAGGATGATTCCACGGATTTTAGTCTGAGCAGCTGGAAGTATGAGGCTGCTCTGAACTGAGATGGAGAAGACTATGATTCAGTGGAGCAGGCTTTGGTGAGGGAGTGTCAAGGTCTGAATGTGTCCCCACACCAAATTCTTATGTTGGAAACCTTACCCACTAATGTGATGATACTAGGAGATGTGGCCTATAGATAAGGTCATGAGGATGTACCCCTCATGAATGGGATTAGTGCCTTTATAAGAGTTATGAGAGAGCTTGCTAACCCTCTGTGCTGTCTGCCACGTGAAGATATGAGAAGTTGGCAGTCTGTATCCTTCCTGGAAGAGGGTTTTCATTAGACACCGGATCTGCTGGTGCCTTGATCTTGGACATCCAGCCTCCAGAACTGTGAGAAATAAATTTCTGTTGTTTTAAAGCCATCACTCTATGGTATTTTGTTATAGCAGCCTGAATGGATAAAGACAAGGTGGATCAGGAGTTCAGCTTTGAAAATGGCAGTTTGAGGTGTTTAACAGACGTTGATTGGAGATGTGGACCCAGCAGTTGGATCTAGGAGTCTGGAGCTTAGGGGAGAGGTCTGAGCTGGAGTTACAGGTTTGGGAGTATAAAGATCATCCAGAGAGGGAGTGAAGTTAGAGAAGACTTGCACTGGCAAGTTAGGGTTGGGGAGATGAGAGGAAGAAGAAGCAAAGGAGACTGAGAGGGACTGGGCAGTGATGGAGGAGTGTGATGTCTTAGAAGCTAAGTGAAGATGTATTTCAAGGGAGATCAGCTGGGTCAAATCTAAAAGTAAATCACATCTCTGTGTAAAACTGTAGTAATTATTGAAAACTTATGTTTGTTCTTTAGGTTTTATCTTATTTACTTCTCAAGATATACAGAATGAAGTATAAATGCCCCATTCTTTCTTCCTGTTTCCTGTACGTAGCATAGTTAATAGTTAATAGTGTGGGTAACCTTCCAGATGTGTGTATTTATATATCATATTGATATTTGTGTATCTATATCTATTTGTAAACTTTTGTCTTAAGATATTTCAAATATACAAATATCCCAATAAGTAAAGACTAATGTATTAGATCCTGATGTGACCATATTAAAGAAATGTGATCACTTCTCTGGATGACTTAAAATTTATCTTTACTTCCTTATTATTAGAGTTCATATGCATACGTACACCTTCTTGCTTGTGTGCACACGTGTGTGTTCTCTCTCTCTCTCTCTCTCTCCCCCTCTCCCACCCCTCCTCAGGCTCTTCCAACCTGCCCAAGGCTGTGCTGTATTTTTCAGACAGCTGCAGTCACAGCAGAAGCGGTGGTCCTGCTCCCAGCTGGGTCTTGGGAGAGCTGCAGAATTAATGATGCAGAAAACAGCAGCCTCCACAAGGAACACGTGAAGCTTGCTGATGAAAGTAGCCTTGGGGAGCCCCAGGTTTCCATTTGGAGAGCTCAGGAATGCCAGTGGGAGAATCATCCTCTAGGAGAAAGTCTGAGGCTTTGGTGTTCTTCAGTCTTTACCTCAGATCCTAGCTCTGGCACGTAACTGTGATGATGGACCAGTCGCACCCCAGTGTTCTTCATCTATGGACGGGAGAGATCAATTCCCACCTTAAAAGGTTGTGAGGTTTGTAGGTGATAATGTGTGTAGGTAAAGTGCCTAAGAGAGGGCCTATCACATAGTAGGTTCCAATTACATTCATTCTTTCCCCCAGGTCTTTCTCATCTTTTTCCTATTTTACTGTTGAGGTAATCAGTGGATGAAATGTATATTATTTAAGTAAATATATTCTGGTTATCTAGAAAGGAATCTTGAGATTAAAGAATTTTAGTACATAAAGTAGTTGAGCTGAGACTAGAATTCTACCAGTTTTTTGTTTTTGTTTTTTAAATCCAATTTCTTAGCCAGTAAGCTTTTATTTTATTTATTTTTGGCTGTGTTGGGTCTTCGTTACTGTGTGCGGGCTTTCTCTAGTTGCGGCGAGCGGAGGCTACTATTCCTTGTGGTGCGCGGGCTTCTCATTGCGGTGGCTTCTCTTGTTGTGGAGCACGGGCTCTAGGCGCGCAGGCTTCAGTAGTTGTGGCATGCGGGCTCAGTATTTGTGGCTCGTGGGCTCTAGAGCACAGGCTCAGTAGTTGTGGTGCATGGGCTTAGTTGCTCCATGACATGTGGGATCTTCCTGGAGCAGGGCTCAAACCCATGTCCCCTGCATTGGCAGGCGGATTCTTAACTACTGCGCCACCAGGGAAGTCCCTAGCCATGAAGGTTTAAAAGAATTTTACTGAAGGTGTGTTGAATTGTTCAAAATCCAGACACCTTTATTGCACTGTGCTAGGGCAGTGTATAAGGTGCTTAGGGGACAAAAGTGAGTGCACTGACCCCAGCCTGTCTCCCTGGGGCTCACAGATAAACAGTGTTAGCGTGTGGAGACCTGTTCCTTTAACACAGAAGAAGGATCAATAAATTACATCTGGGGGGTTTTAGAGAAAGTAGGAGACAGGAGATGACATACTATGTCAGGGCCACAGTTCTACACCTGAAGAATCTGGAGCCAGATTCTTCACGTCCAGAACATTTAGGTAATGACTTCCTTGGGCAAGCTCAATGGTACATAAATTACATACAGATGTTCATAAATGTGCATTTACTTGTACTGAGGACTTCGGTCTGTTAAGATGCTTTTGTCGCTTGACTTTTTTTTTTTTTTTTTTTTTTTGTCGCTTGACTTTTGAAGTGGGCCTGTTTTGTTATCAGGTAGCTGTGGTGAGTGAGTTGTTTCGAGGAGGGGATTATCACTGTAAAGCTGCAGGGCTAGGAGAATTTAATTTACTCGTGAAATTTAAAAATTAAGGCATAGCTTCTATAGAGGAAGTACACAAATCTTAGGTGTACAGCTGGATGAGTTTTCCCATATATATGCACCTGTGTAGCCATTAGCCAGATTAAGATAGAGAACATTTCCATCCTTCCCGCAGCTTTCATCTTGTCCCCTTCCATAGGATATCCCTCCCATTACACCTCTGTCACTGTAGCTGAGTTTTCCCTGTTTTGAACTTCACGTATTTGGAGTCATACAGTATGTGCTCTTTCATGTTGGCACTCTAATGCTCAACCTCCCATGTTGTTGTGAGTTGCGGTAGTTCATTCTTTTCCGCTCTGTGTAGTCTTCCATTGTGTGAATATACTTCCACTTATTCACATTACTGTTGACAGATAGTTGGTTTCCCGATTTTTGGCTATTGAGAATAATGGTGCTATGAATATTCTTGTATATGCCTTTTGGTGGACACGTACCATGCATTTCTTCTAGGTGTATTCTTAGACATGGGATTGCTGGTCGTCCAGCCTTAATGGAGTCAAAGTGGTTGTTCAGGTTTACATCCCTGCCAGCTATGTGTGATGCCACCACCTTTTAACCCTTTTAGGACTTGCTGTGTTCCCCACCGTCGTTAACAGCACCACCGTCCCCACAGGCACCAAAGCTGGAAACCTTCCTGCCTGTTTAAGATCCTTTTCTTTTGCCTTGTCCAGGTAGGTCATCGACAGGAATGGCCAATCTTCTGAAATGTCCCAGGAATCTGTTTTCTCTTTTCAGTCCCCAAATGTCTTCCAAATGGAGTGGAGAGCTGAACTTCAGCAGTGATTATAATGAGGGTCTCATTAGGATTCATTTTTGCATGGTTCGATTGTTGGCATAGCGGCGGTAAGGGATGACACATTGTATTTTGGAACTTCCTGGATTCTCCTTAATGGCAACCAGGTAGCAGAGAACTGAAGCTCGCAGTTGCAAAGTGAGCATGCACAGGCACCCTGCAAAGTTAGCTGCATACCAGACAAATGAATAATAACATGCTAATTATTATCCTGCCTTGGAGAATGTCTGGTAGATTTATAGCTTCAGGCACTGTGTAAGACCTAGCTTTTTTTTTTTTTTTTTTAAGACCTAGCTTTTTAAGCTGGCAAAACATTGATTACTATTTTTAGTTCAATTTCTACCCTTAAAAAAAAAGGTCGCATACTCCTTGCTACTCCTGGATGGTTTTATGTATTTTAATTAATGTTATCTTATTGCCTTTGTGCTCCGAGGCTGCTTTGGTGAAAGATGTAATTTCAGAAGGCTGATGAAATTAGATGGGTCTCACTGGGAAGACTCTGTTATTCATATTTATGGTTATAAAATATTTCAGGTACATCTATGTATGACATTCCTGGGCTCTAGGAACACAGTGTTCTGAAACCATTTGTCTTAGAGTAGTTCAGACCAGTGGAACAGTAGTAACTCTAGTTTAGGGGTGATTTTGTTGGTTTTGGTGTTAAACATGTCTTTACATTTTCCCCTTAGAATCTCATCGTGCAATGATATGTAAAGAAGTGAAAGTAATTCTATAAACCAAGCACACACAACCCTCCCAGCTTTATTACTTTATAGTCAGACCTCACATATTCTTGACTGAATTGACATGAGATACGGAACCCGGTAGAAACCAGCTCTATTTGGGTCTGAATGAGTAGCCAGCTGTGGAGCATGGAAAATATATTTTAAATCATTTGCCAGAGCTGAAGGCAGTTAGTCTTGCAATAAAGTGAAAGGCAGTTCTCTGAGAAAGAAAAAAGAATGTCTTGAGTGAGGCTTGAAATAAGACGCAGTCAATAAAGAGAAAGGCTGTAATAAGCTATTTATTATGATCAAATGCTGAGCAGAGTTTCTCATTAGTGGGAGTTAAGAATTAACATATAAGATGTCACAAAGCTATCGAACAGTGATTGTACAGTATCTTTCCTAAAGGTTAGGGTCCTGAAAACCCTCTCGATGGTAGAACTTGAGGTTGCAAAATTTAAAATCCTAGGAGGAAGGGAAGAGTCAGGAGTCTCAAGATAATAAGCGAATCTCAGGAACTTTGTGCACAACTTTTTTCGAAGTTTCTCTGAAATCAAATAGCCATGTGTACTTTAGAAACCTCATGCCTAGTTTCATTGTGATAGTGTGTATTCCTTTTGCTTTGTGACTATATTAAGAAGCTTTTGTTTTATCCAGGGGCTAGTCTCCTATCCAAATGGTCAATGCCTTCCCTCCCCGCCCCGCCCCGCCCCTTTCCTTCCTTCCAGTATTCCCATTTAGTCATTTCCTGTTTTGTACCAGGTAGTATTTTAGGCTTTGGGGACACATTGAACCAAAGTCCCTTCCCTCAATAAGATTACGTTCAGGTTGTGGAAGGTAGACAAGTGTCTCAGGGTTGGGTTTTCCTGAAGCAGACGCTGAGGTGGAGTTGGGGGAACAAGATGTTTATTTGGGATCAACACGGTGAACAGAAGAGGGTGGAAGCAGCATTGGGCCGAGGAAGAAGTTGAACTGTGATGCAGATTTGACGTGACAGAGCCCCCACCAGCCTGTGGAGACCTCTGGAGTGACGTGGATTCCCTGGCAGAGGTTCCGACACTGAGCGATGACCTCACTCCTTTCAGGTGTGTTACCAGGTGCAGCTGCCCCAGGAGGGGTGTGGCCTCCGGCCGGAAGCTCTCTGCACTAAGGCTGACCAGCTGACCCCGAGGAGCTGGGCCCTGGAGCCTGTCTACCTGCAGCTGCTCTGCGGGTCTTAGCAGTGGATCTTCCAGTCTATCACAGTAAGTGTTTAAAGTATCTGGAGGTGACAGCACAGTGATGGAGAAAGATAAAGCTTGGGAGGGGAGTGGAGAGTGTTGGAGGGAGAAGGCCTTATGGAGGTATTTAAACAGAGACCTAAAGGAACTGAGGGCGCTGGGGCAGAGGAGGCTGGGCTATGGGAAGAGCTGGGCCCCGAGGAGGAGTGTGTCTGGCCTGTTGGGGGAACGTCAAGGGGCCCAGTGTGTGAGTCGGGGTACAGTCATGTGGGGCCTTCGGGCCGTGGCACGGAGTTCACCTTTTATTCTGTGTGAGGTGGTGTATTAATTTGCTAGGGCTGCTGTAATAGAGTACCACAGACTGCATGGCAAAACACCAGAAATGTATTGTTTCACAGTTCTGGACGTTCTGAGTCCACGATCAAGGTATTGTAGGGTTGGTTCCTTCTGATAGCTGTGAGAGAGTCTCTGTTCCATCTCTCTCCTAGCTTTTGATCATTTGCTGTCAGTAGTTGGTGTTCATTGGCTTGCAGGTCTCGGCCTTCATCTTCACATGGCGTTCTCCCTATGTGTGTGTCTTTGTGTCCAAATTTCCCCTTCTTATGAGGACACCAGTCATATTGGACTAGGGCCCACCCTAAGGACCTCGACTGATTAATCTGTGATGACCCTCTTTCCAAATAAGGTCACATTCCGAGGCGTTGGGGGTTAAGACTTCAACATATGAATTTGTGGGGGAAACACTTCAACCCACAACAGGTAGGAAGCCATTAGAGGGTTTTGAACAGGTTAATAATATAATAATCGGATTTATGTTTTTACAAAGGATCACTCTGCTTTGTGGAGATTAGAATGAAGGGAGGAAGCAGAGGCATTGCTATAACTGAGGCAGGAGATGGTGTTCGCTGTGCCAGGTGCTAGAGGTGGTAGTGAGTGGTCAGGTTCTCGATATAAGGTAGAGCTGTTATCCCGTTAGATTAGATTAGAAGTGGAGAGAAGAGGGGAGAGAAAGAGAGGAAACAAACGCAGAGGCAAGGATGGCTCCTGACAACTGGAAGAATGGAGTTGCCATGTACTGAGATGGGCAAGGTTTTGGGAGGAGCCAGTTAGGTGGTAATAGTAGGAATTTGATTTAGGACTTAAGTTTGTGATGCCTATTAGACACTCATGTAGAGAGGCTGAGCAGGCAATTGGATACATGAGAGATTCTGGAATCCAGAGTTCAAAGATAAGAAGGGACCAGCAAAGAAGACCCTAGAAAGAGGAGTCAGTGAGGTAGAAAGTGAACCCAAAGAAAGAGGGGGGCAGGGTTTCAGAAGGCATGTAATGAATATGTTTCGAGACAGAGTAATCATCCCTTAGAATAAGGATTCAGATTGACCACTGGCTTCAGCAACATGGAGGCCATTGGTGACTTTGACAAGAGCAGTTTTGATAGAACGACAGGGATGAAAGCCTGATTGGGGTGAACTCAACGGGAAGAGAGAAAGTAGAGGCTGTAAATATAGGCAGCTCTTACTTTTACGACTAGCTTGCCGAGGCTGGGGGCCCATGTTCACCCCAGAGGTACAGAGTAACTAGGATGCTAGAGAGGGGAAAACCTTTGGGAAACCTTTGTGTAACTGTGTTAGAATGGAGGTCAGGTACTTCTCAGGCTCCCTCCCCGTTTCTTTTACAGGGTTATTTAACCTTAACTCTGCTTGGTAATAACAACTTCATGCCGAAGTATGTTATGTTAGTCCCTCTCAGACAAGTTTTAGCTCCTTTCCTCCTAACAGGATAATATAGTAATCCTGAGTTCTTGAGGGGTGAGTAAGGTAGTCTTAGGGTTATATAGGATTAGTCATGAATTTATAAGGGAAGAAAAATTTGACCTGAAAGGAAATTTATCTGGGATTCACTTGCTTGAATAAGGAAAATGAAGAAATTGTACATAATTAGCCCTCAGGATAATTTACATTCAAAAACAATTTTAGTAGCTTCTCAATTTCATCCTTCGCATATGTTAAAATCAAGAATTATGAGTAAGGTGTAATTGACAGACTGGAATATCATCTCCTATCATCTTCCCAGTCCAACAAGGTAAGGAAGCAGAAGACCCCAAAGGGCAACTGCAGTAGTTAAACAGAAGGGCCTTGTGTTGTATCTGCACCTACTCAGTGACTCAGTGAAGCCATTAGGAAAAGCTCTGTGCACCTGCTGGGAACTGAATGTAGGTGAAGGTGTGAACTTAAACTTTCAGGGAGACCCGTACAATTTCAGAATCAAAGGAGATATTAAATGCTTTGTTTCTACAAGGCCATATTAGGTCTGAATCTTTTAAACATAAATGATAGAATTAAATTTGATCACTAATGTCCTCCCTTCTTTGAAGGGCACACCTATTCTGTTAACTCACAGAATTCGCAAATGTGATTATTTTGTGAGATGAAAGGGATTTTTTTCTTTCAGAGATTTATTCCCTTCTACTGAGTTCACAGACGAAAAAAAGGGGGGGGGGAGTGGAATTAAACTGCACAACGAGAAGAGCTTTAGATTTAATAAAAGGGAAGCTTTTCCTAGTGAGGCTCCTTGAGGCTGGTCATGGCTTCTCTGTGGGATGTATAAATCACTGCCTTGTAGATGGTCAAGGTGTGGAAAGGCAGAGTGATCGGGAGACTTATATGGGGGTGGGGAGGCCCCTTGGTCCATTGGAAGATATAAGAAAACACCTGGGCAAGTTTCACTCTACTTTTAAAGACCCTCAAGCAAGCAAACCAGCACGATCCCACCATTCTGCAGGTTTACTTAGGCTTGTTCGAGACCTGTGGGACCACGGTGTTTGAAAGCAGTTGTGTCCGTGTAGGAGATCGTGAGGTAGAGACAGACATACAGCTTTATACGGATTCACAGACCCAAGCCTTCGCCCTCGAGACAGATGATTTCTCAGGTTTTTGTCCATTCCTCTCGTTATTGTGTTCTTGAAACTTTCCTTTTTGTCTTATCTGAGATTGGCCTCTTAAATTCAGGAATGAAATTTAGGTGGGAAAGAAAGAGGAGGATTAAAATTAGTTGGGTAGTGTTTCTATTAAATCTTGTAATGAGTTAACATTATGGAATACTGTTTTGTCTTCTTTCCCCCCGAGGCTGTAAAATATTGTCATTTCCAAGATAAAGGAAGATTCCTAGGCTGCTGTCTTCCTTTCTTCTGAATTCATATATCATCTCGCATTATTAACCCTTTGCGGCTCTGTTTTATGCCAGTGTGTGTGTTATGGGAAATTTTAAATAAAGCCAGCTGTGTTAAATATTCATAGAATTGATTTTCACTTGTTTAAAGTCTTTGGTGACTTATCTTCAGGGAGTGTTAATACGGCAGTAATTCTGCATTACATTTCTTGCACCAACATTTAATTGATACTGTATTTCACGAGGATTATTGCAGGTTTATTGCTGTAGTATTTAGAGTTGTGGTTCTGTGCTAGTAATTCAGAGGAATCGGATTCCTTAATAGGTTGTTTCCGTTTTAATTGTGTGTGCTTTTGAGCTGACAAGTTTGAGAAGGGCCGATAACTGTTTAAAAGACCTGATGTACAAAAACCATTTTGGTGGAGTAGACCTGAAGATACTTGGCTTGTGGATGTCGTTGTGTGAGTCTTTTTTTTTTTTTAAATGATGGTACATAAATTTAATCTGTATTCCTTTTTAAAATGATATGAAAATTGATAAAATCTGTATTTTTTGGTGGATATTGGTGGCTGCTTTACTTCTTAATTAAGGTACCTGGGATGTCTCAGACTGTGAACAGCAGCAATTGTATTGCTTTTTAAAGCAGACTGATTTACATTGTTATTCTCTTCTAGAAACTGCAGTAGTTTTTCAAACCACTAGGACACCAGTATTCCAACTGTGCAGTTCTCATTGGAACCTCACGCAGTAGGACAGTTAGTAGGTGCTCACTATTCTATTGAAAGAACAAATAAATGTCTGTACAATGAAAGACATTTTGTTGAGTAAATACACAGATGTCCATGCACTAGAAATGGCACATATATGACACAGTAGTGGGCCCTGAAGGAAGGAGGAAGGTTTGCCCATCAATCACAGTCCTTAATAAATCCTGGCTGAATGAATGAAAAGCAGGAAAAGAGGTCAGAGGCAGTTCTAGGTGAGTAGAAGGAAAGAGTGAAAACCACAGAGGCTGGAAAGTGTGAGGCCAGGCCGAGGCTTTAGTATGTTTTATTGGATTTAACTCGGGCAGGAGAAGATTCTGGAAGGAACTCCAGACTAGGGGTTGGCACTTTGGTTCTTTGCTACTGAATGTGACCTTGGGTGGCTCTGAATTTGGGGCCTCTGCCTTCCCTAAAGGCTTACTGTGAGGCTCAGATGAGAAAATTTATATGAGTGTTTTGCAAGCCACGAAGGGTCATACCTACGAGGTGTTGCTGTGAGCCTTGATGAATGCTGAGGGTCATTCATTCATCCATCAAATACTTACCGCCACCTGCAGCAGGCCATGCCTTATGATAGACAGTGGTGGGTAAAATGCAGGCCATACTTCCTGGGTTTTCGTTCTAGTGGTGAGAAAGGTATTAACCAAACAATCAAGTATGTAATTACAAACTGTGGTAAATACTGTGAAGTACAGTGTGCTAGTGGCTCATTTAGTCTGGTTCTGGGGTCTGAGGGTTACCCTGTACTGTATGGAGTCGTTAAGGTTCTTGCAGGGAGTGACTTAAACCCAGCATTGCTTTGGGAAGTTTCCTCTAGTGGATAGGATGGATTGACGAAGGATTGGAGCCTGGGAAAACACTTAAATGAAGCTACTGTTATAGATATCATACATCTGTCATAGGACATATATGTGTCATATTTTGGAATTATTTTAATGTTTTAAATGTTTAGTGTTGATATTTTCATGTGCAGTTTTCTAGGGTCTTGATGTTGTTTGGTTTTCATTTGGTATATTAGGGAACATCTGTGTTTAGTTAAACATGAAGTTACCATAAAATATTAGTGAACACGTATAGGTTCTTGTGTGTGCCAGAGACACTGTCCTTAATGCTTTATATATATTGACTCGTATTAACTCTCAACAACCATGTGAGGTGCTGAGACCATGCTATCCTCATTTTGCAGATGAGGAAACTGAACCTTGCTCAGGGATATACAGCTGGTAAGTGGGACTTGGACCCAGGCCATCTAGTTCCGATTATACATTCTTAATTACTTCGTTATCACCTTTTCACTTAAAAAGAAAGAATTAATTTAACGTTCTGTAAGAGAAGATAAAGATGCCAGTAAAGCAATCTTTACATAAACACTGTGAATCCCTTGTCTCAATATATTTCCTTTGTGTTTTTTAAAAATAAATTTTTGCCAATTACAAAATAAGGAAGAAAACCTTTTTTTTTTTTTTTCCCCCGGTACACGGGCCTCTCACTGTTGTGGCCTCTCCCGTTGCGGAGCACAGGCTCTGGACGCGCAGGCTCAGCAGCCATGGCTCACAGGCCCAGCCGCTCCGTGGCATGTGGGATCTTTCCGGACCGGGGCACGAACCCGTGTCCCCTGCATCGGCAGGCGGACTCTCAACCACTGTGCCACCAGGGAAGCCCAGAAAACCTATTTTAATGCAAAAAAAAATTTTTAAGTTATATTGTGGTTTTATCATTTTGCCAGGAGGAATTATAAAAATTTGGTAGTCCTTGACATTGCTTTGTAGGCTGCATGTCTCCCCATTTTTTCCTTTGTTTCATAACCAGCATAACTATCAGCCAAGTGGGTGAGTGTCCAGATCTGTCACTGTAGTAGATTTTATGTTTGCTTCTTGCCTTCCATTGCCCATAAGAGCTTCAGTCCATTTCAGTTATATGTTTAGTTTCAGGGCAATAGAATCTTAGAGTGGGTAGCGCCTGTGGTGTGTGTACATCAGCTGACTCCCAGAGATCACAGATGGGGACCCGAGAATTAAAGCAAACACGGTCATGGTGCTAATTATCGGAAGAGCCACAGTTGGAGGGCAGGACCCGGGACATCGGCCCAGTGTCCCTCCAACAGCATGGTTTAGGCTTTGCACGTGGAGGGTAGCGGCATATGCCACCCCAAAAAATGACTGTAGGAGTTTAGGATGTGCCACCTCTGAATATGCCACTTTGATGTATTGATTATTCTGAACTGTGGGCGCTTGAAAAAAACAATAGATGAAAGGGAGAGGCTTTGACCCAACTCCCCTTATCTGCCTGAAAACAGATCCTCGAAAAGGAACTTAGTTGTCATAGATCCTCACTCCAGGAGCTTCATCAACCAGGGAGGACTGACTCTTATCGCAGGAGAGGAGCCTAGGTGTCGACACCACCCCCAGACAGACTTTGTCACAAACTATCATACGTCCTGCCTAATCTTCTAAGGGCCCGTTCATCTTTCCAGAAAATCATTTACTTTCCGCTAAGAGGCCAGCTTCCCCCTCCCCTTTCCCTACTAGGATGGTGTTTAAGTCTGAATTCTAAGGCACCTCCTTGAGTTATTCATTTTCCTCTGGGTATCTTCCATGTATACAAAGTATACATGTTAATAAGTTTCTGTTTGTTTTTCTCTTGTTAATCTGTCTTTTATTACAAGGGTTTCAGCTAAGAACTCAGGAGTGTGGAGGGAAAATTATTTTTCCTCCCCTACAGGGTTCTATGTCCCCCCCTTTTTTTTTTGCATATTGTTTCCGTTCTATTTCATATGCGTAGTATAATTGACAATGAAATTTTGTATTAATTCAGCCAAGTCCCAGTGCTTTGAAGTGGGGGTAGGACTATTAGCTCAAAATGAGTTTTTGTTCAAATCATTTCAATTTGAGTATTAATACAATCTTAAAATTTTTTCCCTATAATTTTAGTTTTTTCAACCCAATAATGCTAAATGAGACTTCCTATGTTAATTTCCCTCGTCACTATTGTACTTTTCATTTGTTTTGCTTGTTTTTCCTAAGGCTAAATTAAAACTTTAATCCTGAGCTGTGGGCCAACGTGGATAAGCTATAAAAAAGTCTGAGTTCAGAATTAAACTAAACCTATGGCATTGGTTTAGTTTGGTTTATGGTTCAAAACAGCTTTCTATATTGATAGTAAGAGAAAATGTTTTGCAGTATCTCATGAAGGACTTTTTATATATTACTTTTTGATTCTGCGCTAGTTTCTTGACCTTTGAAAGAAAGTCCCCTGAGGGCTCTGCGTTTATTTGGTTAATGCTGTTAACTGCTAAAAAGCATAGTCTCTGTAGGAATTGGGTGTGGGTATAATGTTACTAAAAAGAGACATATGCTGTGCAGTTTCACAAATTGTTACATTTTCTTCATGTGGTTACAACCTCTTTTTGGAGTCCTTATACTTTTTGTGATTGGTGTATCTTTCCTGTACATTGTATTTTGTCCCCGTTTTATCATCTGCCAGTTATGTCTCAGTAATAGAGCCAGGAGGCCAGAATCTCTTGAATATTCTGTGCAGAATTTTGTGTTTACAGGATAAGTTCTCTTATCTGGGATTATCATGACCAGCAGCTGCTCAGTTGAAGTGGAGAAGTGTAAAAAAAAAAAAAAAAAAGCTACATTTATATCTTAAGCATTTTATTTTAAATTCAAACATATAAATGTACATCTGTTTGCTGATTTCTGAGGTAGGACCTGGTAAGTGGTTTCCATGTTGTTTTTTGCACTTAAACCATAACCTGTGACGTCTGGTCCACCTGGTTTTCGGTTTGGCTTGCTTTAAAGTGTTATTGGAACTTCAGAATATTTGTGAACTACGAATGTAGAATCCTTCCAGATTTTTCTGATTTGCCTCCCCATCCTTTGCCACTTCTTCATGCCTAATATAACAGCAGTTATTTTAGTGTTACTCTTTTATTGTGTTATTCCACAGTATTCAGATGTTCAACTTCGTTTTCATAGAAACATTTTTTCTGAACTCATATTTTATGTATTTATATACAATTTATTATGTGTTTGGGTACAATTAAATTAAATTATAAGAACAACTGGCATAAATAGAAGTAAACACATCTGACCCTAGAGGAGGATACAGCTTTGCTGGTGGGAGCACATCACTGCTTCTTAACCTATATATGGTGAAGGTCTAGTCTTTTTATTTTCTATCTGTCATGGACCTATACTATTATTAACAAAAAAGGAAAGAAATAAAAAAGACATATGATATGCAAGCCTTAATTCTTTTTAACATTTTAGAAACAACAAATAAAATTACATCTCAGTAAGTACAAGCACAACAAATATTGTGGGAAAAAATTACAAAATCTGTACATGTTCTTCAGAAGCATGTGTGTAGGCAATTCACATAAAGAATCACTATTACTCTTGTTAATTTGTTAATCCAGTTATAACTAAACAAAATTTGTGAGTAAAATGATGATGCTCCACATTAAATACCCTATGTATACTTCTAACAAACTCTGTGTATATCAGTGCTTAAGATTTTTAGTGTCAGAAATGAACTTCTTTCTTGTTTATCTACTCTAGGCTGGGTTAGTGATAGTTTATCTTGGGGTTAATGAATAACGTATATCTAAATTGGTTGTGGGTTTGTTTTAATAACACCCATGGTAGCGGAACTGGCCTTGTAGAGGATGTTGATGAAGATGAAAAAAGGCAAAGCAGTTTCAGCAAGCTGAAGATCTTCATTTTTCACTTTTCTTCCAAATGAAGCAAGCAATGTTCTAGCGTCGAAATTCACCTTCAGTTCTTCCTCAGTAGCCAGTTCCAACTTGTCCTTTAAACTTATGGTCAAATTTAAATGATCTTTTGATGAAAAAAATGGATGTGGATTTTAATACATTTATATTAAAATGTATTAACAAAGTAACCTTAAACCGTTCCTCGTGGTCACATGGTTCTACAGCACTTGACTAGTAGGCAGCTGGTGCCTCATGCAGCTCACCTCACAAGGTCAGCACCGCCAGAACTGGTCACTGAGATGAGTTCACTATTCATGCACTTGGATGTGGCAACTGTGTGTAATGACTACCCACGTTTGTACATGCTCACTCTCCATTTCCTGGGCAGCTGGTGACAAATAGTTTGCAGACTGGCATCCATCTCTGGACCACACCTTGAGAAGCCCTGGGCTCAGGTAGCACCTCTTACTGGCTGTGAGCTGCTGGTGTGCTGAAACATCAGTTGTTATGCTCTACAGAGGCAGTGGGATGTGCTAATTAATCTGGCAAGTCGGTTAAAGGGGAGAACAGTTAAGAGAGCTGCTTTTGCTTTTGCATAAATGCCCCTGCCCCCCACCAAGGTTCTTAGCTTTCATGAGAGTCACAGTAGCAGATGTATGTGTGTGCATATTTGTACGTATTACGTGTCTGTTTATCCGATGGCTGTGAGGATAGGGATCATGCTGTCATCTGAAGGACTTCACGACATGCCTCCCAAAATGTGCCACTTTAGTATATTGATTGTTTTAAACTAAAGGCACTTGAAAAACAGCAAATGCAGTGCGCGGCTTTCTCTGAACTCCCCTTATCTACCTAAAGACAGACCCTCCAAAAGGAACTCAGTTGTCACAGATCCTCTCCCCAGGAGTTTCATCAACCGGGGAAGATTACCTCTTCACATACACCACACCCAGACAGACTTTATAACAAACTCTCATGTCTCCCATCTATTCTTCTAAGGGCCCATTCATCTTACCTAAAAATCATTTACTCTCCCCTGAGAGGCCAACAAACATCCCTCCCTTTCTTTCCCGTATCACGATGGTATATAAACTCTCAAATCTCACTGCTTTTTTTTGGGTACTCACTTTATTTTTCCTGTGATGTCCACATGTGTGTAATATTAAAAATGAATAAATTTGTAGACCTTTTCTCCTGTTAATCTGCCTGTTCTCAGTTTATTTTGTAGACATAGCTATCGAACCTAGGAGGGTAGAAGGAAAGTCTCCCCCCACCCCCATCTTTGTCCATCGTTGAATTACCCACTGGGCTTTGCATGCAGCTGCTAGATATTGCTGCATGTTTTATATATACATACATATATATATATCTGTATATATATATATATATACACACACACATATATATATATCTGGAAGTTCAGTGGAGACATTTTCTAGAGCCAAGTTCTTTAAAGTGTAGTTTTCTTCTAAGGAAACAGCACACTTGAATTCTCATTTCTCCTCTGGTTTCCTTTGCCTGAGTATATTGCCTGGGCCCAGGATAATTTAGCTGCTGTTACAGTGAAACATATCTTGAAAAAATGATCAGTTTGGGTGTTTCAATCCCCCACTTTTATCTTTTCACTAACTTAACAATTGTGAATTATTTTAAATCCTCCTATGAACAAGGACTGCTCAGGATAGCTGTGATTTATCCTACTTTCATGAGTTCATAGTTGAGGTAGGAGCAGGTTTTTCAAGCAAATGAAGTTTTGGCCATAGTTAAAACTCATTTTCATGAAAGTTATTAGAGGGGTCTTTGTTGTTTGATAAAGGAGCAAATGCCCTTATTGTAATAACCAGGTGTTTGAAAGAGAAGGCAACAATAAAGGCTACAGAGGGAAGTGAAAACATACTGATGATGAGTATAGATTTATCTCAGAGTAAAAAAAGTGTAGTGTGTTAATTTTAGAAGCATTTTCTTTCTTGATGTTATACCTTGCAGTTTGAAGTTTTTCAATATCCTAAAAATAAGCTGACGTGACAGTCAAAAAATATCATTGAAAAAATGACAACTTGGCATCTTTTACTAGGCTTTTTTCTCCTCCAGCAGGTGAAAGAAAAAGCAGTTGTAAATTTCAAGCATATTTAGAGCAAAGGCATCATGACGTAATTCTTTTTTTTTTTTTTTAATAAATTTATTTACTTATTTTTGGCTGTGCTGGGTCTTTGTTGCTGCACACGGGCTTTCTCTAGTTGCGGCGAGCGGGGGCTACTCTTCGTTGCGGTGCACGGGCTTCTCATTGCCATGGCTTCTCTTGTTGCCGAGTGTGGGCTCTAGGCACGTGGGCTTCAGTCGTTGCAGCACACGGGCTCAGTAGTTGTGGCTCATGGGCTCTAGAGCACAGGCTCAGTAGTTGTGGCTCACGGGCTTAGTTGCTCCGTGGCATGTGGGATCTTCCTGGACCAGGACTCGAACCCATGTCCCCTGCATTGGCAGGCGGATTCTTAACCACTGCACCACCAGGGAAGTCCCCGTAATTCTAATAGCTATCACATAGTGAGTGCTTACCGTATCCATGTGCTTGACATACTATGCTTCATTTAAACCTTGAAAGAAGCCGAGGACTTGGGCAGGATCATCCACCCCTGTGTCTGAAGTGCAAAATGCTGTGCTAGACATTGGGATGTGGTGGTTTGCAAATCAGACTTAGTCCCTGCCCTCTGGTTGCTCCTAATCTAATCGGGAGACCAAGAGCCTTTATGTAATTAGAAGTAGTGGTAGGTTCTATGAAGAGAAATTGTAGGGTGCTATGAGAACACCACCAAACAGAGGGCGCTCATTAATTCTCAAGGTTGGTCAGTGAAAGCTTTGCTGATTAAGTGATATTTAAGCTGAAACCTGAATGATATTGATGAGTGGAAGTTAGCTAGGCTAAAGTTGTGTGTGTGTGTGTGTGTGTGTGTGTGTGTGTGTATGTGTGTATGTCGGGGTAGAGAGGTGGGAAGACATTCTAGACAAAGAGCACAGTTTGCGCTGAGTCTTTGGAGTGAAGATCAAGGCTGACTCAGGGACTGGAGGGTGCAAGGGGGAGGGACCCTGATGAAGTGTGGGGTAGTGGGAAGGGCCCAGGACACCAGACTACTACCCAGATTTTGGTTTCTATTTCTAATGCAACGGAAAACTATCTAAGAGTTTTAGGTTGAGGAAGGACATGGATAGGATTACCTTTCATAAGGATCGTTCTAGGCCACTGTGGATATAGGTCCTAAGGGAGCCATATAAAAAGGTTATTCAGTTGAAACCAACAGGCTGCTAAACCTTTGCTGAGTTGTGTATGAGTTTGGCTCTTGGCCCTTGGCTATTTTGTCCTCCATAATCCTTTATTCAGCAAGATTCAAAGCTGGCTGCTGACATCTCCTGCTTTACAAGATGCCTGTACCTTGAGTACATTCTTTTTGTTGGGAGCTGCCTGTTAATCTTTGCAAGAAAGTGTGGACAGTAATGATCTTTGGGTGTTACAGGCTTGCAGAATGGTTGTTGAGCAGGGCCCACGGCAAGTAGCTCTTTATCGCCGTAGTTTGGGGTCTGGCTCTCAGCTTTAATAACCTGGAGAATCAGTTCTTTTCTCAGCACACCTGTAAGGTGATTGGACTCTGGGCACTGGGCTTTTGTTAACTCAAATCATAAGAGATTCATGTAAACTAAAATATCAGGTGGTTAATGTTACAGACTAGAGCCAGAAAGAGGTCTGGACATGAGTTCTGGAGGGAAACCTACCCGGGAAGCCAAATGAGAGTGACATCATGCATCGGTTAGATCTCGATAAGGGCCATCTCTGCAGAGGAGACGAGACCCCTTAGTCCATTGGACATTAATGGACATTGTACAGGTTTTTGCTGCTTTTGGTTTCTTTTTCGTTGGTTCATACACTTCCTTGTCTATTTAAAATTTTTTAGTGTTTTAAACTTTTTATTCTGAAATAATTTTAGGCTTTCCAAAAAATAGCAAAATACAAAGAATTCCTTTACATTCTTCATTAAGATTTTCTTAATGTAAGGGTCTTATATAATCACTGTACAGTGATCAAAAATCAGGGACTAAACATTGATTTAATATTATTATCCAGGGACCTTATATAAATTTTGCCAGTTAATGTCCCATTATTGTTCTTTTTGGTCTAGGATCCAATCCAGGATTCATGTTACATTCAGTTGTCATAGTGCCTTAGTCGTCTTAATATGGAGCAATGCCTCACCTTTCTTTGTCTTTCATAACCTTGACCCTCTGGAGAGTAGTGCCCAGTTATTTTGTAGAATGCCCCCCCTCATTTTGGGTTTGTTGGCTGTTTCTTCATGATTGAGTGAAGGTTATGCATTTTTGTAAGGAATATTGTGGAAGTGATCTTGTGTGCTTCTCAGGGCCTCATATCATTCCTCGGTTTTTAACTATAAAGTAATTTATTTGTTCTTCCTTCCAAATGGATATGATAGTATTAAGTAGGCTCAAGCTTCTCAAACTTCAGATAATGTGGACCTCTGAGACTATGTCTGGGGGCACGCATTGCGGCTTGACAAACACTAACAAGAGTTAAATGCTGTCATTTTGAGTGATCTTGGTACCAGCATGCTTATAAATGCAGTTGTAGGAATTGAGATTACTTGACTGTAAGAAGGTTGGCATGTGAATGGCCTAAAGTATGCTTATATTATTATGTATTAATTTTTAAAAACATCAAAAAAAAAAGAAAAAACAAATAGAAAGTTTCTAGATCTCAGACTCCTGGGGAAAATGTCCCTGGACCCCCCCGTGAGGGAAGCTTTGGAGGAGGCTATGACTCCTTGCTAACTGCCTCATTTACCAGATCTTGTTAAGGGTTTTAGGAGTTCCCTGGGCTTGAACTGATTATTCAGGGTGGGTACCTCCCCCCTCCCCCCATAACCTACTCACCTCACCTATTATACATGGGCTTCTAACTTAAGAGTAACCTCATTCTGTTTTAGGGTTGTTTTAGATTCATAAAAGAAATAAAACTAGTCAACATTTTTCTTAACAAAGTTCATTCTTTCCTAATTCCTTCCATTTCTAGTTTTATCTTGAAAACCTACAGTAATATTTTCTTTTCCTTTTTTTTCTCTATTCATTTTTGACTTTTCACCCTGGTAAAATACTATTAAAATAAATCAGCTACATTTTAGCATAAATATAGTGAAAGCCAGCAGTTGCAATGATTGCAGCTTGAAAAATGTTAGATGGAGACACTTTAGAAGAAAGATTTCACTGTATCACAGGCTGCTGCTTTGAAATAACTCATGTTTCTCTCCCACCTCTAAACTGTCATTTTTCCAATTCTCCTTTTTTGGAAGCTTCAGTATTCAAAGGTTTGACAACAATTTAGGAAAATGAAATCACTCCCCACTGTGTGTGACATTTGCTTGAAGATAATTCATTTGGCTCAAAATTGACAGTTGCTGAAATGAGTGAAACAATGAAATGTTTGCACGAGTTCATTTTTTAAAGGAAGGAAATCCATCAAGGTGGCCATTTAATTGCAGGGCTCTGAAAGCCTTTATCTGAATATATATCTTTGCTTGGATATTTTCTTCTTCAGTTTCATGTAGAGTTTTATGTAATGATTGGAATTCTTGGTACCTTTGCCTGTGCTGTATCTTACCTCCATCTTTGTCCATTCTTCCACCTTACTTTGGGTT
The DNA here is from genome assembly GCF_937001465.1 of Orcinus orca. Lineage (NCBI taxonomy): Eukaryota > Metazoa > Chordata > Mammalia > Artiodactyla > Delphinidae > Orcinus > Orcinus orca. The sequence goes on from NC_064562.1 coordinate 89,457,515, forward strand.
GGTAATCAGTTTCCAGTATCAGGTAGGATAGATGCTATTGTAAATGGCAGAAAATTCAACTCAAATAGGCTTAAGCAGTAGAGTATCTGTTGGCTCAGTGAACTAAACAGTAGAGATGACATATCGGGTTTACGTATGGTTTGAACAAGGCTGTGGCTTCATTGCTCAGATCTTTAGGCCAGTGCTTCTCAAGCTATCTGAGGAAAGGAATTTTTTTTTTTTTTGGAAAGGAATATTTTAAGAAAAAATTCTAAACCAGTGCAGGTCAGTACTTTTATAAAATACAATACAAACACATGTGAATTACTAGAAAAATGAAATTTAAAAAGACAAATATATCCCATATATATATATTTTTAATTAATTAATTAATTAATTAATTTATGTCTGTGTTGGCTCTTCGTTTCTGTGCGAGGCCTTTCTCTCGTTGCGGCAAGCGGGGGCCACTCTTCGTCGCGGTGCACCGGCCTCTCACTATCGCGGCCTCTCTTGTTGCGGAGCACAGGCTCCAGACGCGCAGGCTCAGTAGTTGTGCCTCACGGGGCTGGTTGCCCTGCAGCATCTGGGATCTTCCCAGACCAGGACTCGAACCTGTGTCCCCTGCATTGGCAGGCAGATTCTGAACCACTGCGCCACCAGGGAAGCCCTATCCCATATTTTTAAAGTTAAATTCAACAGATGTAAAACTTTTCTGCCAAGTTGCTGTAAATGTTTCTACACATGCTTATTTCTGTCCTGACCTTGTAATAGACTGTTACAGGCTATTAGAAGCCCTGCTTTGGGACTGGCCTTTCCTGCCAGCTTTTGCAGTGTGTTTTTTTCGGGGTGGTAAAATGGCTGCTAGTAGCTTCCAGAATGATGTGTATCCTTGTTCACATCTAGGGAAAGAGTTTTCCTAACTGTTGTTCAAAAGTGTTGAGGTTCATACCGATTATATCAATTCAGAGCCCTTCCCTGTGATCAGGGGAATGCCATTGGCTCCTTGTTCCTGTTATTTGTCCATTCTTGAACCACTGACTGTTAGAAGGAAGATAGGAGCATAGGGATGGGGGTGGGCAGTCTCACTTAAACCGTATGTTTGTCATTCAATGCTGGGGAGGCACCTGCAAGACTGACTACTATTTGGTATTAATAAAGACACCAATAGCCACCATTTGTATTTATGTTCAGCACGTGGTGTAACAAAAAGTTAATATTTCGTCTTTGTCCCAGGTTGCTGGCACAGAGCTCCTAGAACCGTTGGAATCCCTGAGTGGTCAGAATGTCTTTTGTATGCTAATGAGATGACTTCTGGCTAAGGGATGGAAGGACACTGCTAGGTAGCTTCAGGATGAGGGCTGGGCACCAGAAACACCAAGCCTCATTGATTAGATGGCTGAACTTCAGCCCCTCCCTGAACTCGGCGGGGGGGGGTTTGGGGGAGAAGAGAGGGACCAGAGATTAAGTTCAGTCACCAAGTGCCAGTGATTTAATCAGTCATGTTTAGGCAATGAAACCTACGTAAAACCCCCAGATGACTGGGTTGGTGAACACATTGTGGTGCCTGGAGGGTGGCGCACCCAGAGAGGGCATGGAAACTCTGTGTACCCCCTCCCCTGAGACCTTGCCCTGTGCGACTCTTCCATTTGGCTGTTCCTGAGTTGTGTCCTATGTGATAAACTACTGAATGTAAGTAAAGTGTTATCCTGAGTTCTGTGAGCTGTTCTCGTGAACCTGAGGGGGTAGGTGTTGTGGGCTAAGTCAGATAGAAATACAAGGGACCTGGGAACTGGGTGCTCGTCACTGGCATCTGAAATGAGGACAGGCTTGCAGGAGTGAGCCCTTAAACTTGGGGGTCTGATGCTCCCTCTGGGTAGTTGGTGTCGAAATTGAATTGTAGGATGCCCAGTTGGCATTGGAGGATCAGAGAATCAGAGATAGTTCTGCAGCATTCCCGAGAGACAGGTGCTAATGTGACCCGAGCGTACAGTGAGGAAATAGACAAGCGATTTACGAGTGATACACAGCTAAAACTCGCACACCTGAGGTTCTTTGGATTCCAAATCTCAAACTGCCTTCCTTTATGTGCATGTGTTGCAGACATCTCAAATGGTCAGTTGAAATACAAAATACTTGATTTTTTTTGTGGGGGAAGTATTCAAGATGTAATGGTTTAGGGAAGTGGTTTATTACTCCGATGGTGAAACTTTCTGAAAATGGGGCCGAAGGAAAAATATACCCACTTAAAATCCTTTGTAAAATAAAACTTAAAAAGAAAAATGAGAATCCAGAATTACGCCCAGAAGGTGGACATTATGTTAACCTTGATATATACTTAAACACCTGGATTTAATATAGTCCTCTAAAAAATAGGTATGCTTTAAGGGATCATTTAGGAACATTCCTAAGTGAAAGGAATCAACCTCAAAGTTATGACTTTCTGTTGGTTCTAAAAATATTTGGAGTTTACTCTTTGTGTTTACATTAAAGCTAGTGTGATACAGGATTTGAAATTCAGGGGATAAAATAGCTATTTTAGTTATTTAAAAGTTACCATGAGAAGTGATATTATTATTTCACTTTTTCAGGCAGTCTGTATAAAAAAAAAGGTTTTTTGGTTTGCTTTCTTTTTTTTTTTAACATCTTTATTGGAGTATAATTGCTTTACAATGGTGTGTTAGTTTCTGCTTTATAACCAAGTGAATCAGTTATACATATACATATGTTCCCATATCTCTTCCCTATTGCGTCTCGCTCCCTCCCACCCTCCCTTTCCCACCCCTCTAGGTGGTCACAAAGCACCGAGCTGATCTCCCTGTGCTATGCGGCTGCTTCCAACTGGGTATCTATTTTACATTTGGTATGTAAATGGTATGTCCATGCCATTCTCTCACTTTGTCACAGCTTACCCTTCCCCCTCCCCATATCCTCAAGTCCATTCTGTAGTAGGTCTGTGTCTTTTTCTTTTTTTTAAATAGTGTTTATTTATTTTTACTTGTTGACAGTTTGCTTTATTTATTTATTTATGGCTGTGTTGGGTCTTCGTTTCCATGCGAGGGCTTTCTCTAGTTGTGGCAAGGGGGGGCCACCCTTCATCGCGGTGAGCGGGCCTCTCACTATCGCGACCTCTCTTGTTGCGGAGCACAGGCTCCAGATGCGCAAGCTCAGTAATTGTGGCTCACGGGCCCAGTTGCTTCGTGGCATGTGGGATCCTCCTAGACCAGGGCTCGAACCCGTGTGCCATGCACTGGCAGGCAGATTCTCAACCACTGCGCCACCAGGGAAGCCCATAGGTCTGTGTCTTTATTCCCGTCTTACCCCTAGGTTCTTCATGACCTTTTTTTTTTTTTTTAGATTCCATATATATATGTTAGCATATGGTATTTGTTTTTCCCTTTCTGACTTACTTCACTCTGTATGAGAGACTCTAAGTCCATCCACCTCATTACAAATAACTTGATTTCATTTCCTTTTATGGCTGAGTAATATTCCATTGTATATATGTGCCACATCTTCTTTATCCATTCATCTGTCAGTAGACACTTAGGTTGCTTCCATGTCCTGGCTATTGTAAATAGAGCTGCAATGAACATTGTGGTACATGACTCTTCTTGAATTATGGTTTTCTCAGTGTATATGCCCAGTAGTGGGATTGTTGGGTCATATGGTAGTTCTATTTTTAGTTTTTTAAGGAACCTCCATACTGTTCTCCATAGTGGCTGTATCAATGTACATTCCCACCAACAATGCAAGAGTGTTCCCTTTTCTCCACACCCTCTCCAGCATTTATTGTTTCTAGATTTTTTGATGATGGCCATTCTGACCGGTGTGAGATGATATCTCATTGTAATTTTTTTTTTTTGTGGTACGCGGGCCTCTCACTGCCGTGTCCTCTCCTGTTGCGGAGCACAGGCTCCGGACGCGCAGGTTCAGCCGCCATGGCTCACGGGCCCAGCCGCTCCGCTGATGCAGGGGAACTCTCAACCACTGCACCACCAGGGAAGCCCTCATTGTAGTTTTGATTTGCATTTCTCTAATGATTAATGATGTTGAGCATTCTTTCATGTGTTTGTTGTCAATCTGTATATCTTCCTTGGAGAAATGTCTATTTAGGTCTTCTGCCCATTTTTGGATTGGGTTGTTTGTTTTTTTGTTATTGAGCTGCATGAGCTGCTTGTAAATTTTGGAGATTAATCCTTTGTCAGTTGCTTGATTTGCAAATATTTTCTCCCATTCTGAGGGTTGTCTTTTGGTCTTGTTTATGGTTTCCTTTGCTGTGCAAAAGCGTTTAAGTTTCATTAGGTCCCATTTGTTTATTTTTGTTTTTATTTCCATTTCTCTAGGAGGTGGGTCAAAAAGGATCTTGCTGTGATTTATGTCATAGAGTGTTCTGCCTATGTTTTCCCCTAAGAGATTGATAGTGTCTGGCGTTACATTTAGGTCTTTAATCCATTTTGAGTTTATTTTTGTGTATGGTGTTAGGGAGTGTTCTAATTTCATACTTTTACATGTACCTGTCCAGTTTTCCAAGCACCACTTATTGAAGACGCTTTTCTCCACTGTATATTCTTGCCTCCTTTATTAAAGATAAGGTGACCATATGTGCATGGGTTTATCTCTGGGCTTTCTATCCTGTTCCATTGGACTTTATTTCTGTTTTTGTGCCAGTACCATACTGTCTTGATTACTGTAGCTTTTTAGTATAGTCTGAAGTCAGGGAGCCTCATTTCTCTAGCTCCATTTTTCATTCTCAAGATTGCCTTGGCCATTCGGGGTCTTTTGTGTTTCCATACAAATTGTGAAATTTTTTGTTCTAGTTCTGTGAAAAATGCCAGTGGTAGTTTGATAGGGATTTCATTGAATCCGTAGATTGCTTTGGGTAGTATAGTCATTTTCACAATGTTGATTCTTCCAATCCAAGAACATGGTATATCTCTCCATCTATTTGTATCATCTTTAATTTCTTTCATCAGTGTCTTATAATTTTCTGCATACAGGTCTTTTGTCTCCTTAGGTAGGTTTATTCCTAGATATTTTATTCTTTTTGTTGCAGTGGTAAATGGGAGTGTTTTCTTAATTTCACTTTCAGATTTTTCATCATTAGTGTATAGGAATGGCAGAGACTTCTGTGCATTAATTTTGTATTCTGCTACTTTACCAAATTCATTGATTAACTCTAGTAGTTTTCTGGTAGCATCTTTAGGATTCTCTATGTATAGTATCATGTCATCTGCAAACAGTGACAGCTTTACTTCTTCTTTTCCAATTTGGATTCCTTTTATTTCTTTTTCTTCTCTGATTGCTGTGGCTAAAACTTCTGAAACTATGTTGAATAATAGTGGTGAGAGTGGGCAACCTTGTCTTGTTCCTGATCTTAGTGGAAATGGTTTCAGTTTTTCACCATTGAGGACAATGTTGGCTGTGGGTTTGTCATATATGGCCTTTATTATGTTGAGGAAAGTTCCCTCTGTGCCTACTTTCTGCAGGGTTTTTATCATAAATGGGTGTTGAATTTTGTCGAAAGCTTTCTCTGCATCTACTGAGATGATCATATGGTTTTTCTCCTTCAACTTGTTAATACGGTTTATCACATTGATAGATTTGCGTATATTGAAGAATCCTTGCATTCCTGGAATAAACCCTACTTGATCATGGTGTATGATCCTTTTAATGTGCTGTTGGATTCTGTTTGCTAGTATTTTGTTGAGGATTTTTGCATCTGTGTTCATCAGTGATATTGCCTGTAGTTTTCTTTCTTTCTGACAGCTTTGTCTGGTTTTGGTATCAGGGTGATGGTGGCCTTGTAGAATGAGTTTGGGAGTGTTCCTCCCTCTGCTATATTTTGGGAGAGTTTGAGAAGGATAGGTGTTAGCTCTTCTCTAAATGTTTGATAGAATTCTCCTGTGAAGCAGCAGGTCCTGGGCTTTTGTTTGTTGGAAGATTTTTAATCACAGTTTCAATTTCAGTGCTTGTGATTGGTCTGTTCATATTTTCTATTTCTTCCTGGTTCAGTCTCGGCAGGTTGTGCATTTCTAAGAATTTGTCCATTTCTTCCAGGTTTTCCATTTTATTGGCATAGAGTTGCTTGTAGTAATCTGTCATGATCCTTTGTATTTCTGCAGTGTCAGTTGTTACTTCTCCTTTTTCATTTCTAATTCTATTGATTTGAGTCTTCTCCCTTTTTTTCTTGATGAGTCTGGCTAATGGTTTATCAATTTTGTTTATCTTCTCAAAGTACCAGCTTTTAGTTTTCTTGATCTTAGTTATCGTTTCCTTCATTTCTTTTTCATTTATTTCTGATCTGATCTTTATGATTTCTTTCCTTCTGCTAACTTTGGGGTTTTTTTGTTCTTCTTTCTCTAATTGCTTTAGGTGCAAATTTAGGTTGTTTATTTGAGAAGTTTCCTGTTTTTTTTTTTTTTTTTAACATCTTTATTGGAGTATAATTGCTTTACAATGGTATGTTAGTTTCAGCTTCACAACAAAATGAATCAGTTATATATATACATATATTCCCATATCTCTTCCCGCTTGCGTCTCCCTCCCTCCCACCCTCCCTATCCCACCCCTCCAGGCGGTCACAAAGCACCGAGCTGATCTCCCTGTGCTATGCGGCTGCTTCCCACTAGCTAACTACCTTACTTTTGGTAGTGTATATATGTCCATGCCTCTTTATCGCTTTGTCACCGTTTACCCTTCCCCCTCCCCATAGCCTCAAGTCCATTCTCTAGTAAGTCTGTGTCTTTATTCCTGTTTCACCCCTAGGTTTTTCATGACATTTTTTTTTTAAAATTCCATATATATGTGTTAGCATACGGTATTTGTCTCTCTCTTTCTGACTTACTTCACTCTGTATGACAGACTCTAGGTCTATCCACCTCATTACAAATAGCTCAATTTCGTCTCTTTTTATGGCTGAGTAATATTCCATTGTATATATGTGCCACATCTTCTTTATCCATTCATCCGATGATGGACACTTAGGTTGTTTCCATCTCTGGGCTATTGTAAATAGAGCTGCAATGAACATTTTGGTACATGACTCTTTTTGAATTATGGTTTTCTCAGGGTATATGCCCAGTAGTGGGATTGCTGGGTCATATGGTAGTTCTATTTGTAGCTTTTTAAGGCTGTTCTCCACAGTGGCTGTATCAATTTACATTCCCACCAACAGTGTAAGAGGGTTCCCTTTTCTCCACACCCTCTCCAGCATTTATTGTTTCTAGATTTTTTGATGATGGCCATTCTGACTGGTGTGAGATGATATCTCATTGTAGTTTTGATTTGCATTTCTCTAATGATTAGTGATGTTGAGCATTCTTTCATGTGTTTGTTGGCACTCTGTATATCTTCTTTGGAGAAATGTCTATTTAGGTCTTCTGCCCATTTTTGGATTGGGTTGTTTGTTTTTTTGTTATTAAGCTGCATGAGCTGCTTATAAATTTTGGAGATTAATCCTTTGTCCGTTGCTTCATTTGCAAATATTTTCTCCCATTCTGAGGGTTGTCTTTTGGTCTTCTTTATGGTTTCCTTTGCTGCACAAAAGCTTTTAAGTTTCATTAGGTCCCATTTGTTTACTTTTGTTTTTATTTCCATTTCTCTAGGAGGTGGGTCAAAAAGGACCTTGCTGTGATTTATGTCATAGAGTGTTCTGCCTATGTTTTACTCTAAGAGTTTGATAGTTTCCGGCCTTACATTTAGGTCTTTAATCCATTTTGAGCTTATTTTTGTGTATGGTGTTAGGGAGTGATCTAATCTCATACTTTTACATGTACCTGTCCAGTTTTCCCAGCACCACTTATTGAAGAGGCTGTCCTTTCTCCACTGTACATTTCTGCCTCCTTTGTCAAAGATAAGGTGACCATATGTGCGTGGGTTTATCTCTGGGCTTTCTATCCTGTTCCATTGATCTATCTTTTTGTTTTTGTGCCAGTACCATACCGTCTTGATAACTGTAGCTTTGTAGTATAGTCTGAAGTCTGGGAGCCTGATTCCTCCAGTTCCTTCTTTCGTTCTCAAGATTGCTTTGGCTATTCGGGGTCTTTTGTGTTTCCATACAAATTGCAAAATTTTTTGTTCTAGTTCTGTGAAAAATGCCAGTGGTAGTTTGATAGGGATTGCATTGAATCTATAGATTGCTTTGGGTAGTAGAGTCGTTTTCACAATGTTGATTCTTCCAATCCAAGAACATGGTATATCTCTCCATCTATTTGTATCATCTTTAATTTCTTTCATCAGTGTCTTATAATTTTCTGCATACAGATCTTTTGTCTCCTTAGGTAGGTTTATTCCTAGATATTTTATTCTTTTTGTTGCAATGGTAAATGGGAGTGTTTTCTTGATTTCACTTTCAGATTTTTCATCATTAGTGTATAGGAATGCCAGAGATTTCTGTGCATTAATTTTGTATCCTGCCACTTTACCAAATTCATTGATTAGCTCTAGTAGTTTTCTGGTAGCATCTTTAGGGTTCTCTATTTATAGGATCATGTCATCTGCAAACAGTGACAGCTTTACTTCTTCTTTTCCGATTTGGATTCCTTTTATTTCCTTTTCTTCTCTGATTGCTGTGGCTAAAACTTCCAAAACTATGTTGAATAAGAGTGGTGAGAGTGGGCAACCTTGTCTTGTTCCTGATCTTAGTGGAAATGCTTTCAGTTTTTCACCATTGAGGATGATGTTTGCTGTGGGCTTGTCATATATGGCCTTTATTATGTTGAGGAAAGTTCCCTCTATGCCTACTTTCTGCAGGGTTTTTATCATAAATGGGTGTTGAATTTTGTCAAAAGCTTTCTCTGCATCTATTGAGATGATCATATGGTTTTTCTCCTTCAGTTTGTTAATATGGTTTATCACATTGATAGATTTGCGTATATTGAAGAATCCTTGCATTCCTGGAATAAACCCCACTTGATCATGGTGTATGATCCTTTTAATGTGCTGTTGGATTCTGTTTGCTAGTATTTTGTTGAGGATTTTTGCATCTGTGTTCATCAGTGATATTGCCTGTAGTTTTCTTTCTTTCTGACAGCTTTGTCTGGTTTTGGTATCAAGGTGATGGTGGCCTCGTAGAAGGAGTTTGGGAGTTTTCCTCCCTCTGCTATATTTTGGAAGAGTTTCAGAAGGATAGGTGTTAGCTCTTCTCTAAATGTTTGATAGAATTAGCCTGTGAAGCCATCTGGTCCTGGGCTTTTCTTTGTTGGAAGATTTTTAATCACAGTTTCAATTTCAGTGCTTGTGATTGGTCTGTTCATATTTTCTATTTCTTCCTGATTCAGTCTTGGCAGGTTGTGCATTTCTAAGAATTTGTCCATTTCTTCCAGATTGTCCATTTTATTGGCATAGAGTTGCTTGTAGTAATCTCTCATGATCTCTTTTATTTCTGCAGTGTCAGTTGTTACCTCTCCTTTTTCATTTCTAATTCTATTGATTTGAGTCTTCTCCCTTTTTTTCTTGATGAGTCTGGCTAGTGGTTTATCTATTTTGTTTATCTTCTCAAAGAACCAGCTTTTAGTTTTATTGATCTTTGCTATTGTTTCCTTCATTTCTTTTTCATTTATTTCTGATCTGATTTTTATGATTTCTTTCCTTCTGCTAGCTTTGGGGTTTTTTTGTTCTTCTTTCTCCAGTTGCTTGAGGTGCAAGGTTAGGTTGTTTATTCGAGATGTTTCCTGCTTCTTAAGGTGGGCTTGTATTGCTATAAACTTCCCCCTTAGAACTGCTTTTGCTGCATCCCACAGGTTTTGGGTCGTTGTGTCTCCATTGTCATTTGTTTCTAGGTATTTTTTGATTTCCTCTTTGATTTCTTCAGTTATCACTTCATTATTAAGTAGTGTATTGTTTAGCCTCCATGTGTTTGTATTTTTTACAGATCTTTTCCTGTAATTGATATCTAGTCTCATGGCATTGTGGTCAGAAAAGATACTTGATACAATTTCAATTTTCTGAAATTTACCAAGGCTTGATTTGTGGCCCAAGATATGATCTATCCTGGAGAATGTTCCATGAGCACTGGAGAAAAATGTGTATTCTGTTGTTTTTGGATGGAATGTCCTATAAATATCAATTAACTCCATCTCGTTTAATGAATCATTTAAAGCTTGTGTTTCCTTATTTATTTTCATTTTGGATGATCTGTCCATTGGTGAAAGTGGGGTGTTAAAGTCCCCTACTATGAATGTGTTACTGTCGATTTCCCCTTTTATGGTTATCAGTATTTGCCTTATGTATTGAGGTGCACCTATGTTGGGTGCATAAATATTTACAATTGTTATATCTTCCTCTTGGATCGATCCCTTGATCATTATGTAGTGTCCTTCTTTGTCTCTTCTAATAGTCTTTGTTTTGAAGTCTATTTTGTCTGATATGAGAATTGCTACTCCAGCTTTCTTTTGGTTTCCATTTGCATGAAATACCTTTTTCCATCCCCTTACTTTCAGTCTGTATGTGTCTCTAGGTCTGAAGTGGGTCTCTTGTAGACAGCAAATATATGGGTCTTGTTTTTTTATCCATTCAGCCAATCTGTGTCTTTTGGTGGGAGCATTTAGTCAATTTACATTTAAGGTAATTATCGATATGTGTGTTCCTATTCCCATTTTCTTAATTGTTTTGGGTTCGTTATTGTAGGTCCTTTCCTTCTTTTGTGTTTCTTGCCTAGAGAAGTTCCTTTAGCAGTTGTTGTAGAGCTGGTTTGGTGGTGCTGAACTCTCTCAGCTTTTGCTTGTCTGTAAAGGTTTTAATTTCTCCATCAAATCTGAATGAGATCCTTGCTGGGTAGAGTAATCTTGGTTGCAGGTTTTTCTCCTTCAACACTTTCAATATGTCCTGCCACTCCCTTCTGGCTTGCAGAGTTTCTGCTGAAAGATCAGCTGTTAACCTTATGGGGATTCCCTTGTGTGTTATTTGTTGTTTTTCCCTTGCTGCTTTTAATATGTTTTCTTTGTATTTAATTTTTGACAGTTTGATTATTATGTGTCTTGGCGTATTTCTCCTTGGATTTTTCCTGTATGGGACTCTCTGTGCTTCCTGGACTTGATTAACTATTTCCTTTCCCATATTAGGGAAGTTTTCAACTATAATCTCTTAAAATATTTTCTCAGTCCCTTTCTTTTTCTCTTCTTCTTCTGGAACCCCTATAATTCGAATGTTGGTGCGTTTAATGTTGTCCCAGAGGTCTCTGAGACTGTCCTCAGTTCTTTTCATTCTTTTTTCTTTATTCTGCTCTGCAGTAGTTATTTCCACTATTTTATCTTCCAGGTCACTTATCCGTTCTTCTGCCTCAGTTATTCTGCTATTGATCCCATCTAGAGTACTTTTAATTTCATTTATTGTGTTGTTCATCGTTGCTTGTTTCATCTTTAGTTCTTCTAGGTCCTTGTTAACTGATTCTTGCAATTTGTCCATTCTATTGTCCATTCTATCTCCAAGATTTCGGATCAACCTTACTATCATTATTCTGAATTCTTTTTCAGGTAGACTGCCTATTTCCTCTTCATTTGTTAGGTCTGGTGGGTTTTTATCTTGCTACTTCATCTGCTGTGTGTTTTTCTTTCTTTTCATTTTGCTTATCTTACTGTGTTTGGGGTCTCCTTTTTTGCAGGCTGAAGGTTCGTAGTTTCTGTTGTTTTTTGTGTCCCCAGTGGCTAAGGTTGGTTCAGTGGGTTGTGTAGGCTTCCTGGTGGAGGGTACTAGTGCCTGTGTTCTGGTGGATGAGGCTGGATCTTGTCTTTCTGGTGGGCAGGTCCACGTCTGGTGGTGTGTTTTGGGGTGTCTGTAGACTTATTATGATTTTGGGCAGCCTCTCTGCTAATGGGTGGGGTTGTGTTCCTGTCTTGCTAGTTGTTTGGCATAGGATGTCCAGCACTGTAGCTTGCTGGTCGTTGAGTGAAGCTGGGTGCTGGCGTTGAGATGGAGATCTCTCCGAGATTTTTGCTGTTTGATATTATGTGCAGCTGGGAGGCCTCTTGTGGACCAGTGTCCTGAAGTTGGCTCTCCCACCTCAGAGGCACAGCACTGACTCCTGGCTGCAGCACCAAGAGCCTTTCATCCACAGGGCTCCTTATTTTGGGATGATTCGTTGTCTATTCAAGTATTCCACAGATGCAGCGTATATCAAGTTGATTGTGGAGCTTTAATCCGCTGCTTCTGAGGCTGCTGGGAGAGATTTCCCTTTCTCTTCTTTGTTCTCACAGTTCCCAGGGGCTCAGCTTTGGATTTGGCCCCGCCTGTGCGTGTAGGTCGCCGGAGGGCATCTGTTCTTTGCTCAGACAGGACGGGGTTAAAGGAGCCGCTGATTCGGAGGCTCTGGCTCACCCAGGCCGGGTGGTAGGGAGGGTCACGGAGTGCGGCGTGATGCTGCAGCCTGAGGCGAGCCGAGCGCTCTCCCGGGGGAGCCGTCCCCGGATCCCGGGACCCTGGCAGTGGCGGGCTGCACAGGCTCCCCGGAAGGGCGTGTGGCTAGTGACCTGTGTTCGCACACAGGCCTCCTGGCTGCGGCAGCAGCGGCCTTAGCGTCCCATGTCCGTCTCTGGGCTCCGCACTCTTAGCCGCGGCTCGCGCCCGTCCCTGGAGCTCTCTCAAGCAGCGTTCTTAATCCCCTCTCCTCGTGCACCAGGAAACAAAGAGGGACGTAAAAGTCTCTTGCCTCTTCGGCAGGTCCAGACCCCTCCCCGGACTCTCTCCCGGCCGGCCGCGGCGCACCAACGCCCTGCAGGCTGTGTTCACACCGCCAACCTCAGTCCTGTCCCGGCGCTCCGACAAAAGCCGGAGCCTCAGCTCCCAGCCCCACCCGCCCCGGCGGGCGAGAAGACAAGCCTCTCGGCTGGTGAGTGCCGGTCGGCCCGATCTTCTGCGCTGGAATCTGTCCGCTTTGCCCTCCGCACTCCTGTTGCTGTGCTCTCCTCCGCGGCTCCCAAGCTCCCCCACTCCGCCTCCCGAAGTCTCCACCCGCGAAGGGGCTTCCCAGTGTGTGGACACTTTTCCTCCTTCACAGCTCTCTCCCGCTGGTGCAGGACCCGTCCCTATCCTTTTGTCTCTGTTTAGTTTTTCTTTTGCCCTAACCAGGTACGTGGGGGGTTCCTTGCCTTTTGGGAGGTCTGAGGTCTTCTGCCAGCGTTCAGTAGGTGCTCCGGAGGAGTTGTTCCACGCGTAGATGCATTTCTGGTGTATCTGTGGAGAGGAAGGTGATCTCCGCGTCTTACTCTTCCGCCATCTTCCCGGAAGTCCCTCCGAGAAGTTTCCTGTTTCTTAAGGTAGGATTGTATTGCTATAAACTTCCCTCTTAGAACTGCTTTTGCTGCATCCCATAAGTTTGGGGTTGTCGTGTTTTCATTGTAATTTGTTTCTAGGTATTTTTTGATTTCCTCTTTGATTTATTCAGTGATCTCTTGGTTAGTAAGTAGTGTATTGTTTAGCCTCCATGTGTTTGTGTTTTTTACAGATCTTTTCCTGTAATTGATATCTAGTCTCATAGCGTTGTGGTCAGAAAAGATACTTGATACAATTTCAATTTTCTGAAATTTACCAAGGCTTGATATGTGACCCAAGATATGATCTATCTGGGAGAATGTTCCATGAGCACTTGAGAAAAATGTGTATTCTGTGGTTTTTAGATGGAATGTCCTATAAATATCAATTAAGTCGATCTTGTTTAATGAATCATTTAAAGCTTGTGTTTCCTTATTTATTTTCATTTTGGATGATCTGTCCATTGGTGAAAGTGGGGTGTTGAAGTCCCCTACTATGATTGTATTGGTGTCAATTTCCCCTTTTATGGCTGTTAGTATTTGCCTTATGTATTGAGGTGCTCCTACGTTGGGTGCATAAATATTTACAATTGTTATATATTCTTCTTGGATTGATCCCTTGATCATTATGTAGTGTCCTTCTTTGTCTCTTGTAATAGTCTTTATTTTAAAGTCTATTTTGTCTGATATGAGAATTGCTAGTCCAGCTTTCTTTTGATTTCCATTTGCATGGAATATCTTTTTCCATCCCCTCACTTTCAGTCTGTATGTGTCCCTAGGTCTGAAGTGGGTCTCTTGTAGACAGCACATATATGGGTCTTGTTTTTGTATCCATTCAGCCAGTCTGTGTCTTTTGGTGGGAGTATTTAATCCATTTACATTTAAGGTAATTATCAGTATGTATATTCCTATTCCCATTTTCTCAATTGTTTTGTGTTTGTTATTGTAGGTCTTTTCCTTCTCTTGTGTTTCTTGCCTAGAGAAGTTCCTTTAGCATTTGTTGTAAAGCTGGTTTGGTGGTGCTGAACTCTCAGCTTTTGCTTGTCTGTAAAGATTTTAATTTCTCCATCAAATCCGAATGAGATCCTTGCTGGGTAGAGTAATCTTGGTTCTAGGTTTTTCTCCTTCATCATTTTAAATATGTCCTGCCACTCCCTTCTGGCTTGCAGAGTTTCTGCTGAAAGATCAGCTGTTAACCTTATGGGGATTCCCTTGTGTGTTATTTGTTGTTTTTCCCTTGCTGCTTTTAATATGTTTTCTTTGTATTTAATTTTTGATAGTTTGATTAATATGTGTCTTGGTGTGTTTCTCCTTGGATTTATCCTGTATGGGACTCTATGTGCTTCCTGGACTTGATTAACTATTTCCTTTCCCATATTAGGGAAGTTTTTCAACTATAATCTCTTCACATATTTTCTCAGTCCGTTTCTTTTTCTCTTGGGACCCCTATAATTTGAATGTTGTGCCAGAGGTCTCTGAGACTGTCCTCAGTTCTTTTCAATCTTTATTCTTCTCTGCAGTAGTTATTTCCACTATTTTATCTTCTAGGTCACTTATCCATTCTTCTGCCTCAGTTATTCTGCTATTGATCCCTTCTAGAGTATTTTTAATTTCATTTATTGTGTTGTTCATCATTGCTTGTTTCCTGTTTTGTTCTTCTAGGTCCTTGTTAAATGTTTCTTTTATTTTCTCTATTCTATTTCCAATATTTGCATGATCACCTTTACTATCATTATTCTGAATTCTTTTTCAGGTAGACTGCCTATTTCCTCTTCATTTGTTAGGTCTGGTGGGTTTTTACCTTGCTTCTTCATCTGCTGTGTGTTTTTCTGTCTTCTCATTTTGCTTATCTTAACTGTGTTTGGGATCTCCTTTTCGAAGGCTGCAGGTTTGTAGTTCCCATTGTTTTTGGTGTCTGTCCCCAGTGGCTAAGGTTGGTTCAGTGGGTTGTGTAGGCTTCCTGGTGGAGGGGACTAGCGCCTGTGTTCTGGTGGATGAGGCTGGATCTTGTCTTTCTGGTGGGCAGGTCCACATCTGGTGGTGTGTTTTGGGTGTCTGTGGTCTTATTATGATTTTAGGCAGCCTCTCTGCTAATGGATGAGGCTGTGTTTCTGTCTTGCTAGTTGTTTGGCATAGGGTGTCCAGCACTGTAGCTTGCTGGTTGTGGAGTGAGGCTGGGTCTTGGTGTTGAGATGGAGATCTTTGGGAGATTCTCGCCGTTTGATATTACATGGAGCTGGGAGGTCTCTTGTGGACCAGTGTCCTGAAGTGGTCTCTCCCACCTCAGAGGCACAGCCCTGATGCCTGGCTGGAGCACCAAGAGCCTTTCATCCACACGGCTCAGAATAAAAGGGAGAAAAAATAGAGAGAAAGAAAAAATAGAAAGAAAGAAAGAAAGAGGATAAAATAAAATAAAATAAAGTTATTAAAATAATTATGAAAAAAATTTTTTAAAGTTAAAAAAAAAAGAACTGACGGACAGAATCCTAGGACAAATGGTGAAAGCAAAGCTATACAGACAAAATCTCACACAGAAGCATACACATACACACTCACAACAAGAGGAAAAGGGGAAAAAATAATATATCTTGCTCCCAAAGTCCACCTTCTCAATTTGGGATGATTCGTTGTCTATTCATGTATTCCACAGATGCAGGGTACATCAAGTTGATTGTGGAGATTTAATCTGCTGCTCCTGAGGCTGCTGGGAGAGATTTCCCTTTCTCTTCTTTGTTCGCACAGCTCCCGGGGTTCAGCTTTGGATTTGGCCCCGCCTCTGCGTGTAGGTCGCCTGAGGGCGTCTGTTCTTTGCTCAGACAGGACGGGGTTAAAGAAGCAGCTGATTCAGGGCTCTGGCTCACTCAGGCCGGGGGGAGGGAGGGGTACGGATGCGGGGCGAGCCTGCGGCGGCAGAAGCCAACGTGAGGTTGCACCAGCCTGAGGCGCGCCGTGCGTTCTCCCTGGGAAGTTGTCCCTGGATTGCTGGATCCTGGCAGTGGCGGGCTGCACGGCTCTCCGGAAGGGGTGTGTGGATAGTAACCTGTGCTCGCACACAGGCTTCTTGGTGGTGGCAGCCGCAGCCTTAGCGTCTCATGCCCGTCTCTGGGGTCCGCGCTGATCGCCGTGGCTCGCGCCCGTCTCTGGAGTTCCTTTAAGCAGCACTCTCAATCCCCTCCCCTCGCGCACCAGGAAACAAAGAGGCAAGAAAAAGTCTCTTGCCTCTTCTGCAGCTCCATACTTTTTCCCGGACTCCTTCCCACCTAGCCGTGGTGCACTAACCCCCTTCAGGCTGTGTTCACGCCGCCAGTCCTCTACCTGCGATCCGACCGAAGCCCGAGCCTCAGCTCCCAGCCCCGCCAGCCCCGGCGGGTGAGCAGACAAGCCTCTCGGGCTGGTGAGTGCTGTTCGGCCCTGATCCTCTGTGCGGCAATCTCTCCGCTTTGCACTCCGCACCCCTGTTGCTGTGCTCTCCTCCGCAGCTCTGAAGCTTCCCCTCTCCGCTACCCACAGTCTCCGCCCACGAAGGGGCTTCCTAGTGTGTGGAAACCTTTCCTCCTTCACAGCTCCCTCACACTGGTGCAGGTCCCATCCCTATTCTTTTGTCTCTGTTTTTTCTTTTTTCTTTTGCCCTACCCAGGTACGTGGAGAGTTCCTTGCGTTTTGGGAGGTCTGAGGTCTTCTGCCAGCGTTCAGTAGGTGTTCTATAGGAGCAGTTCCATGTGTAGATGTATTTCTGATGTATCTGTGGGGAGGAAGGTGACCTCCGCGTCTTACTCTTCCGCCATCTTCTCCTGGTCGCCTGGTTTGCTTTTTAAAAGGGATTTATCATCACAGAAAGTATCTTTTAAGCACTTAATTGTGTTTGTGCTGTCTGGTACTAGGAGAATTTATTGTGTTCTCTAATTAGATAAAGGGAAATTATGTGTCTTGAGATCATCTCTAAATCAAAGGAGCCTTCTCCTGTGCCCTGTGTCAGTGTCTTGGAAATTTGTAGCCCTAAACTACTGATTGTAATTTGTGTGTACCTTCAAAATCAGTTGAGAATTCAGAGATTGAGGTTGTGATTTACTCTTGCTTACATTGTATTCCTAGATAAAATAAATATAGAGCCTATTAGGATTTATCTTTACAGTTAAGTTTCTTCCTTCTATGATCCCTGTCTTTGAAACGTTAGAGAATGTTTATATTGATGTGGGTTTTAATTGGAAGCTATAAAAGTGTGTTACTTGGGCTTCCCTGGTGGCGCAGTGGTTGAGAGTCCGCCTGCCGATGCAGGGGACACGGGTTCATGCCCCGGTCCGGGAGGATGCCGCAGAGTGGCTGGGCCCATGAGCCATGGCTGCTGAGCCTGCGCGTCCGGAGACTGTGCTCCGCAACGGGAGAGGCCACAACAGTGAGAGGCCCGCGTACCGCAAAAAAAAAAAAAAAAAAAGTGTGTTACTTGAAGTATTATGGAAATAATTTTTTTTTCCTTAGGAACATTGTTTCTGTTTTCTCACATCAGCTTTTCATTCTCTACTTTTCCTGCCTTCTGCTCCCACGTATTCAGGTGACAGATCATGTCACTTCCTTTTCTTTTTGGTCATTCCCAGTGGCCTCTTACAGAGCCCTGTTAACTGGATTCCTGGCCTCTAGGGCATTGTCAGTGCTGCTGCTAACTCTGTCTAATACAGATCTAGTGCTACTCCCCTCATCAAACATGCTCGATGGTTCTCAAATCCCCAGCAGAGATTCAGGAGCTTTCCTTACCAAACTCTTTTCCCATAAAATCTTTTATCCACTAGCACTGCTATCAGTTTAAAACATGCCAGAAACATTCCCACCTTACTAACATTGCCCAGTTTATCCTCTATGTTATATTGTCCTTTGCTCCAAATGGGCCCAAACCATGTTTTTTCAAAGTCTAGCTTAGGTCCCACCACATCCTTGAAGTTCTTCTAGAGCCTTCTCAGATAGTTCTCATCTGTCCCCTTTGAATTAACATTATGGCCTTTATCACCCTCATGAGATTGTGTCTTCTCAGAGATAATATCTTGTCTTATTCACCTTGGTATTCCATCAGCCTTGCCGTGTTGGCACTCAGTAGATAGTTGTTGAACTGAATCAACAGTTAGATGGAATTTACTCTTTTAAAACAGAGAGGAGAAGGGAAGAAGGGAGGGAGAGAGTGAAAATATGAAAATGAATGTGAATGCCTGTGGGTGAGCCCAGGCATACTTCCTTTGTATAAGGTACAGTGCAGAGCACCGAGAGAGATAAAAAGAAAGCTCAGCAAAATCCAGACTCTGGGAGACGCTACAGGACAATTGACCTGGTTTCCTCAATGCAGTGCTGTTTACAATAGCTAGGACATGGAAACAACCTAAATGTCCAACGATAGATGAATGGATAAAGAAGATGTGGTACATATATACAAAGGACTATTACTCAGCCATAAAAAGGAACAAAATGGTGTCATTTGCAGAGATGTGGATGGACCTAGAGTTTGTCATACAGAGTGAAGTCAGCCAGAAAGAGAAAAACAAATATCGTATATTAACATATATATGTGGAATCTAGGAAAATGGTACAGATGAACCTATTTGTAGGGCAGGAATAGAGACGGAGACGTAGAGAATGGACATGTGGACACAGGGGGAAGGGGAGGGTGGGACAAACTGGGAGATTAGGTTTGACATAAACACACTACCATGTGTAAAATAGGTAGCTAGTAGGAACCTGCTGTGTAGCACAGGGAGCTCAGCTCAGTGCTCTGTGACAACCTAGATGGGCGGGGGAAGGTGGGAGGGAGGTCCAAGAGGGAGGGGATATGTGTACACATATAGCTGACTCATTTCATTCTACAGCAGAAACTAACACAACATTGTAAAGCATTTTACTCCAATTAAAGAAAAAAAAAGAGAGACAGACAGAGATGAATAGGGGACCTAGAGGTTAAAAGAGACTTATGAAATATATCAACAAGTTGCAATGTATACACTGTTTGCATTCTGATTCAAACAAACTGTAAGAAAACATAAGACAATTGGGGAAATTTGAGCACTGATCAGATAACTGGTGTTAAGAAATTACGATTAATTTTCATAGGCACGATAATGTTAGTGTGTTTATGCTTTAGAGTATCCTTATATGTAGGAGATACACACTGAAATACTTGTAGACGAAAGGATGTGATGCCTCGGATTTACCTTCAGCCAGCCTGGAGTTGGTGGGGGTGGTGGAGGGGTAGGGAATATGCGGTTTTGGAGAGCAAACTAGATTGGGTGTGAGTTGATAATTGTTGAAGCTGGATCATGGGTGTTATGGGGATTCCTTCATTCTTTATACTTTTTTATGTGTGTGAAAGTTTCCATAATAAAAGGTATGAGATATAAAATAAGGGATAAGACATGAATCTTGTTTTTAAAGAATTGAAAGGACATGAAATGGGCATTTGGGCGGCTCAGGTTCTAGCCCTCGCTCACTCTCCAAGTACCTGTGTGACTTGGAGTCACCCATTCAACGCTTCTGGGCCTCACAGACTCTCCTGAGTAAATGAGCTCACTGGGTGGTCCTCATTGCCACCGGTTGATTGCAGTGCTGCTCTTCTGAGAGACTTTGGGCCTGCACTCCAGGAGAAAGAGTCTGGATTCAAGGAGCCGTGTCTGTGAAGGGCATGATTTTATTCAAGATGTGTATTTGCCAGATCCTGCTTCCAAACTCGTTGCCTCCTCTTCCCCAGGGAAACTGGCAGCATTCTGTAACACACGTTGTCAGTGAGTTTGAGTTGATAGAATTTCAGGCAAAGAGCAAAGCAGCATCCTGTCGTGAGCTGGGAAGTCTTATCCACAAAGTTGATGCTGTGTGTGTAGTGATTAAGAAGAGCTCAGGCTCTGGAGGCCAGGTTCCAGTCCCCGCTTAACTACAGGCTGTGTCCCCTCGGACAGGTGACTTAACATACCTTCCTTAGAGGGTTGTTGTGAGGATTAAATAAGCCAGTACATGCGGAGTGCTTTGAACGGTGCCTGGCACATAATAATGGCTCAATAAATGGCAGATATTCTCATTGGCTCCAGTAGTGCTGCTTGTATTTTGGATTTCTAATTCTTACAGGCTCGTTGAGGCTTAAGTACATTTGTTATCCTCAGTTGCTTCCTTCTCTCCTTCTCTCTCTCGGGGTTAGAAGCACGTTGGAGAGCTCACCGTAGTCTATGGGACATGAGAGCGAGAACAGGGTAACCTGGGAAGGGAGTTAGTGACCAGAATTGCCTCTTAGAGGTTATCCTGTCTGTGCTGCCTGTCACTTGTCTGTTGATGGGCTGAGTTGCTGAAGGATTTGGCTGAGGGCGTAGTTAGTGGAGCCACCTCTGGAATCCGGTCCCCTGGCTGCTGGTTATTTCTGTGGCTGTGTTCAGCTTCCTGAAGTCTCGTTTGGCATCCTCACTGATGACTAGGATGCAGTCTTTCTGATCTATCTAGTATTTAAAAAAAATCATCCCCTGTGTTGAGAAGGAAAGTCTGGAATACCCTAGCATTTGTAGGGCAGGGAGATGGGAGGAAGCGTGGTGTTCTTGGGCACTCTGATTAATCGCTTGAGCAGCAGGGATTCTGTCACTTCCTTTCTAAGGCCTCGTGATCTCAGACCCTTATCCTCCCCATCCAGGCCGGCAGCACCTGGGAGGCCCCTGCCCGTTCCTTATAGCCCGCTTGCTCCAGGCCCTGGATCCGTGCCTCACAGTTGTGTGAATTACTTCTCCATCCTTGTTTTCATCCTTTATGTTTCCCAATAAATAGCATTGTTTCTCTGGCACCCACAAAGTAGCATCCTGTGATTTTTTGGGGTTTTTTTTTTGCCCTTAAGCCTATTGCTTTCCTCCTTAATGTTATTTCTTCATTGCCTTCATTTTCTTTGGATGCGTCTATTTATTTTCTGTTCATTAAGCAGAAAATAAGCTTCTCTTATTTATTCCAGGGATGAGATTCCAGTTTATAGATTATCCACATCCCTTTGCTTTTTCTGCACCTTTGAGGCACTTTACAGCTCATGGAAATTTCCTAATAACAAGGAAAATAATATCTCTATAAGATTTGACAGATTACATAAAGATTTCATAGAGAAAATAACATACTAGACTTAAGAGTTGAGAAGGCTAATAAAAAGAAATGAAATTGAGTTATTTGTAGCAAGGGGGATGGACCTAGAGTCTGTCATACAGAGTGAAGTAAGTCAGAACGAGAAAAAGAAATACCATATGCTAACACATGTGTATGGAATCTAAAAAAAAAAAAAAAAAATGGTTCTGAAGAACCTAGGGCCAGGACAGGAATAAAGACGCAGATGTAGAGAATGGACTTGAGGACATGGGGAGGGGGAAGGGTAAGCTGGGACGAAGTGAGAGAGTGGCATGGACATATATACACGCCCAAATGTAAAATAGGTAACTAGTGGGAAGCAGCCGCATAGCACAGGGAGATCAGCTCGGTGCTCTGTGACCACCTAGAGGGGTGGGATAGGGAGGGTGGAAGGGAGACGCAAGAGGGAAGAGATATGGGAACATATGTATATGTATAACTGATTCACTTTGTTATAAAGCAGAAACTAACACACCATTGTAAAGCAATTATACCCCAATAAAGATGTTAAAAAAATAAAAAAAATTAAAAAAGAGTTGAGATGGCTAGATTTTAACCTGGTTTGAATTTCCATTGACAAACTGTCGGTCTTTGGACAAGTTATTTTTACCTTTTCCTACCTCAGTTTTCTCATCTGAAAAATGGAAGTCTCTAGGGGTTGGCGGGAGATGATGTGTTCTTGGTACTGATTAAATTTAATAAACATTAGCTAATATTACTGTGGATATTGTGATCTTATTGAGCTTCACAGTATAGTGGTTTGTTTGTTTTTTTGAGGTAGATCAGGTCATCTTCTCCATTTTTATCTATTTCCGTTAATTCATCTATTCCTTTCCTTTTGCTTAGGAAAAAGAGAGAGAAGGAGGGGAGAGATTTAAGGCTAATAAATTCTATTTATAGCTGTAGCATCAAGGCTTGGTGAGTTTGAGATTTGCCCTAAAATCCTCTCCTGGAGGAAGAGGCAAAGGGTGAGTGGAGGACTCCTTTCTGTATCTTTATACTCCAGCTTATTCTTGGTTCAGTACCACCGGAGAGGACCTGGGAGTGGGGTGGGGTGTGTGTCTGGAGCTTCTCCTTCAGTCCACTTTCATTGTCCTTGATTTATTTATTTATTTATTTATTTGCAGTACGCGGGCCTCTCACTGTTGCGACCTCTCCCGTTGCAGACCACAGGCTGTGGACGCGCAGGCTCAGCAGCCATGGCTCTCGGGCCCAGCCGCTCCGCAGCATGTGGGATCTTCCCGGACCAGGGCACGAACCCGTGTCCCCTGCATCAGCAGGCGGACTCTCAACCACTGCGCCACCAGGGAAGCCCCGTCCTTGATTTAGAACCATGTCCAGGGCTCCTGAGTGCAGGTGATAGGCCAGGAGGCAGTGTTGCGCAGTGGGCAGATATGCCCACTGTACTATAGAACCTTCTCGGCCCTGCTGCTGAACCTCTCTGCTCTTCGGTTTCCTCCTTTGTACAGGAGCTGTGCCATGGGATGACCTAGAGGAGCGGGACATAGGAATGAAGGGCATGACACCCAATGTTGGCTCCTTTTCGGGTTTAAAATGTGTTTCTGAGTCGTGCAGTGGAGGGCTCCTGCTAAAGGGATTTCGGGCCGCAGCACACAGGTTGCAGAGGCATTTGGTGGGCAGTGGTAGCTTCGAAACACTCCACGCTGCCAAGAAAGGCTGGTCTGGTAGAGTTGGGACTTGCTTTCAGCCAGTGTCCGACCTTCGGGTGGGCATGGGAATGACATTGCTTTGTCAAAATACACCTTCTGGGCTCTAAACCTGACCTACTGCCCAGACATGTACCTTTTGGAAAAGGTTCCTAGGTGCTCCTGATGCCGGCCTGGCTTAGAGCCACTGCTTTAGACAAATCAGAGTGACTGTTAATCCATTCGGTTCTCACACCAGCCCTACGAGTTCCGTGCTGTCATTATGCCCCTTCTGCATGACACGTCCGAGGTCACACAGCTAGGATGGGGTGGAGCCAGGTTTTGAGCCCCAGCGACCTGGCCTTGGAGTCCGTGCCCTCGTCCCTCGTGTTTTCCTCCTCTCTTATTCAGAGATAGAATTGCCTTGGAAATGGGCTTTGGAGAGTGTAGTTCTTACTTAAGGGCTGGGGGAAATTTGGTAAGAACCAGCAGCTTCTTTTTTTTACTGACCCTGCGTTATTTCTTGGAGTATCCTGGCCTGGTTCAGATTTCAGTAAGATTTGTACGTTGGAGCAGGTGTGTGTCCTGGCAGGTGGGGATGAACGCAGTAGAGCAAATTGACAAGCCCGCCTCGCATGTTTGCAACTTCCGCTCTCCTGCGTACTCTTCAGTAGGCGTTAGCTTGCTCCAGGGGTGAGAATTTGGGGGTCATTTCTTCGGCTTTTTTCACTATAGCCAAAATGCTAGACTGAACGCCCTTCAAGGGTGGCTGGTCCTTTGAGACAGCCTGAGGAGAGTGGCTTTCATTTCGTCTGTACTCGGAAGAGAGCGGAGCACAGTTCCCGAGGGCCTGCCGGCTCACGGCTTTAACAAGCCTGGCGTTAGACGGTCTTGGAGGACAGCTTTCACGCGGGAGCCGTTGCAGCCTGGGCCAGAGTGTTTGATAGTCTGGGGCATACGTGCTTTAGACCGACCTGCCCGAGAAAGTTGTGGAGCCCTCAGACAAATGCAGCAGGTGTGAAAGAACAATAAAAACAGCCACTTGCTGTGTGCCGGCCACAGTGCTAAGGTCCTTTAGGACACTAGCCCTCATCCTCATGCCATCTGGAAGGTAGATGTTATGGCCCCCTTTTTATAGAGGAGGAAATGGACTCAGCAAGTTAAATGATGAGCCAGTCTCAAGGTCACACAGATAATAAGTGATGCAATCAGGATTTGAACCCATTTCTCTCAAGACTCCAAAGCCTGTGAACTTTCCTAATACTTTCCTAAAACTGTGTCCTCAGCTTCACAGCAGACATTAGTTTGCAGATAAAAGTTTTCTCTTCTCTCTTCCTAATATAACATCAGGATTTACTTTTGGATAAAGCGAATAAAATAAGCACTGCTAAATGTTATCCTGAAATGAAAAAAGGAAAAAGGAATGAATGAGTGAATGAATGAATGAATGGATGGACGAATGAAGCTGGATTGGTGATGGATTTAGAGAGCACAGGGAGATGCAGTGTGCTCAGGGGCTCTGGTGATTTCCTTCAGAACAATGTCTTTTGGGGATTTCTAGCTCTGGTAATTTCCTTCAGAACAATGTCTTTTGGGGATTTCTATCCCTCTTTTGTTAAAATGATACAGGATCTGGACCATGAAGGAGCAGTTTGTATTTTTAGCTACATTTAATTCCTGAATTGTTTACTTTTGAATTTTCCCCCTCAATTAACTATATTCCTATTCCTCCCCTTTCCTTTTCTCCCACTTGTCCTTTCTAGTAGGTTTTGCTTGCCAGTATTACTTGGTTTCAGGTGGATAAAGTGTGTAATTTTAATAGTTGAGATTTCTTTGAAAAAGCCTGTGGAGGATTAATAAAGCCATATCTATCAATGTATGAGCTGTGAAAATATAGGATGAGCTTTCCAACAAATGTTATTATTATAATAATACTTATGGTTCCATTTCCACGTCAGCCATTACAGATGCCCTGAGGAAACAAACATGGGGAAAATTAGATGCGATCATATTAATTATGATTTCACTTCTGTGGTTAAATAGATTTCCAGCTAGAGCTGGAGTTACTTCTTAATTAAACAAATATTTCTTGAGGGCCTGAAATCTGCCGCACCGTGTACTAGTTTGTGATCTCACCTGTTCTTTGGGTAGCAGCACCATTTATGCTTTGAGTTGGTTTTTTAAATTCTTAGCAGCCGCTCTCAACATAATTTATTAGGCCAGCGTTTAGGAGTGCTGTTCCGTGAAAGCCCCTTTCCCACATGCTTGAAGGGTAATAGGAATTACGAATTTCAAATACGAATCCTGGACTTAGGGTTTAGAATTTAGAAACTTTCATTAGATTTTTTTTTTTTTTTTTTTTTTTTGCGGTACGCGGGCCTTTCACTGTTGTGGCCTCTCCCGTTGCGGAGCACAGGCTCCAGACGCGCAGGCTCAGCGGCCATGGCTCACGGGCCCAGCCGCTCGGCGGCATCTGGGATCTTCCCGGACCGGGGCACGAACCCGCGTCCCCTGCATCGGCAGGCGGACTCTCAACCACTGCGCCACCAGGGAAGCCCTTTCATTAGATTTTTATTGAACCATGAGCTGTTTCATACACTGTGGATATCCTTAAATTATTATTAGCAAAATATGAAATTACTTGACTTTAAAAAAAAATTTAATGATGACCAGAGGCATCAATTTGAAGTCCTGGTTCAAACTACTTATGATTTAAAATGAATCAGATGACTCACAGACTTGGATTGGGTGGCACAACTGGGTAGAGCCGGGTTCTGGTCTCTGCCCATCAGCTGTGTGACCCTGGGTAAGCCTTTCAACATTCTGGGCTCTGGTGTGCTCCTCTGTTGAGTAAGGGATTGGATGGATATGCTGTGACCTCCCTGCTGGTTCCTACTGGGTCAGACTCTGTGGGAAGAGAAATATAAGATGTTGACACACGGGCCAGTGTGTTGGAGAGAGAGTTTTTTTCTTGGTAAGGGGACTTTTTTTTTTAAATTATTATTTTTTTTAAAAAGTAAATTTATTTAATTATTGCTGCGCTGGGTCCTCGTTGCTGTGCGTGGGCTTTCTCTAGTTGCAGTGAGCGGGGGCTACTCCTTCGTTGTGGTGCGTGGGCTTCTCATTGCGGTGGCTTCTCTTGTTGTGGAGCACGGGCTCTAGGCACGCGGCCTTCAGTAGTTGTGGCATGTGGGCTCAGTATTTGTGGCTCATGGGCTCTAGAGTACAGCCTCAGTAGTTGTGGCGCACGGGCTTAGTTGCTCTGCGGCATGCAGGATCTTCCTGGACCAGGGTTTGAACTCATGTCCCCTGCACCGGCAGGTGGATTCTTAACCACTGTGCCACCAGGGAAGCCCTGTAGGGGAACGTTTAAAATAAACTATCTAGAGGTTGAAAGAACTACAGTCCATCAATCCATAAAGAATAAGAATACAGAAGTTAAAAAGAAATGATTGGGAGTTTCTTGTACTCATTCAGAACAACAATGCTGTACTCACCCCAATTCCCAGTTATTGAAACCCAACCAGGAAAGGGACTTCCTTAGGCAAGGACTAGCCTTTGTTTGACACATTGCATTTGCTCTACGGTTGCTAGGTAGGTTTGTGCCATTTTATACATTCTAGTAGGAATGGGT
The DNA here is from genome assembly GCF_937001465.1 of Orcinus orca. NCBI lineage: Eukaryota > Metazoa > Chordata > Mammalia > Artiodactyla > Delphinidae > Orcinus > Orcinus orca. The sequence continues at coordinate 89,484,130 of NC_064562.1, forward strand.
GGTGGTTGGAGCTGGGCTGAGCAGTGCATCTATATATTAGAAGCATATTTCTTATCTATTAGAAACTGCCACTGTTGGAGGAAAGAAAGTGTGCTGCCTTAAAAGATTCATCAGTATTGAGCTGATTCAAACAGTTGGAGACTTAGGGGAGAAATTGGAGCTTAGAAAATGATTTCTTGCTGGTGCTGTTGTATTCCATTTCTCTCTGTTCATTTATGGAGAGAATGATGAATGTATCAAAGGGGTGGCGAAGTATATAAAGACCAGTGTTCCTTAAATCTCAGTAATTTATGGACCTCTTTATTTAAAGGAAAAATTTCTCACAAATTCCCAGTACTAACATAAATATTTTTATTATGAAGTAGCTTAAATATGCCTGAACATAAAACTAGGTATAAACTCCTTATGCTTCCAGCTCTTATATAACTATAAAACAATGACAAATTTATAGAGTAAATTCAAGCAAAACCAATAACATTCAAATTAACATCAATTTATCACGACAGATAATCTTCTGGGCTAAAATTAGACCTCTCCTTGGAAATGTGATCGTGGTTCTGACAGCCAAAGTCCCAGTTCATTTCTCCTTCTATTTCCCTATATTCAAACCTTCCTTCATATAAAGCACCTTCCTTTGGCCAGAACGTATGATTTTGGTTTTAATTTAGCTTCATTTATTTTTCTTCCTTGTCCTTGATGATTAAATTCATACTACTAGGTGCCATGATGATTAGAAACAGAAAAGCAAACCCACTTTTGATCAAGCCAGAAGTTGGGACTTGGTGCCTCGTTGCATTGGGGTGGGTAGTGGAGGAAAGAGTAGGGTCATTGGTACTTGCTTTACTGGGTTTCAGATTTGGGTGAGAGTGAATGGTGTCATTCAGTAAAATGTGGAAACAAAGGAGAAAAAGTAGGTTTTGAGAGAAGATGATTAGTTTGAGATGCAGGTTTCTAGCAGTGTGGTGGACTGGATACTCAAACGCACTTCCTCACTAAAGCATTGTAATCTGGATAAAACATTTTTTTTTTTTTTTTTTGGATAAAACATTTTTTAATGCACTTTTGGGACCACAGGAACTAAGACATCTCCGAAGTGTCAACCATGAATTAGTAAGGTAAAACCCAAGCTGGGAGCTTTCTGTGTAAACAAACACAGAAGACGGGTTGCCTTCACCAGTGTGGTTGGAGACTAAGCCTTGGGTGAGTGGCAATGTTAGAAGAGCCTGCATTCCATTAGGACCTGTAAAAGAAGCTAAAGTAGCCCAGATAGCGCCCATTGGCTTTTGGCAGAAGCTAATGCAAATCCTTTCTGGAGGAAGGCATGCCTACTTTAGACCTTAGGAGTCTCCTGAGATCAACCAAATAAGAGTTGAGGATCAAAGATTTCTAACCCTACTAGAAAACGAGCCACCAGGAGTGAGGGTCATCAGAAACAAACAAAGAACAATGGGCTTAACCCTGAGGACTTTAGATATTAAAATTATCTGATACAGAATATAAAATAACCATTTTGAAATGCTTTAAGAAATAAAATATATAATCACACATAAGTGCAGAGAGCATGAGATAAAAATTGACCAGGCTTGGGGAAAGGTGGTGGGGGAAGGATAAATTGGGAGTATGGGATGCACATTACCATTTATAAAATGGATAAATGACAAGGATTTACTGGATAGCATAGGGAAATATATTCAGTGTCTCGTAGTAAACAATAATGGAAAAGAAGTGAAAAAAAGAATATAGATATATACATATATATGTATAACTGAATCACTTTGCTGTATACCTGGAATTAACACAACATTGTAAATCAACTATACTTCAATCAAAAAAAAAAAAAAAATGGAGACTTCCCTGGTGGTACAGTGGCTAAGACTCCGCATTCCCAATGCAGGGGGCCTAGGTTCCATCCCTGGTCAGGGAACTAGATCCCACATGCCGCAACTAAAGTTCCCGCATGCTGCAGTGAAGATCCTGTGTGCCGCAACTAAGACCCAGTGCAGCCAAATAAATAAATAAATATTTTTTAAAAAAATGACCAGGCATATTATTCAGCCATAAAAAAGAAGGAAATTCTGCCATTTGTGACAACATGGATGGACCTTGAAGGCATTGTGCTAAGTGAAGTAAGTCAAAGACAAACACTGTATGATCTCACTGATACGTGGAATCTACAAAAAATCCCAGACTCATAGAAACAGAGCAGATTAATTGTTGCCAGAGGTGGGGGATGGAGGAAATGGATGAAGGTAGTCAAGATACAAACTTCCAGTTACAAGAAAAATAAGTTCTGGGTAGATAATGTACAACATGGTGACTATAATTAATAAAACTGTATTGTATATTTGAAAGTTGCTAAGAGAGTAGATAGTCAAAGTTCTCATCATAAGGAAAGAACTGTAACTATGTGAGGTAATTGATGTTAATTAAACTTACTGTGGTAATCATTTTGCAATATATACATAGATCAAATTATGTTGTACACTTTAATACAATGTTGTATGTCAGTTATATCTCAATAAAGGGTGTGTGTGTACAAGGGCAACATAAATCTAGGTGTTTGGTTGTTACTGGAAAAAAATTAACCAGGCAGATTAGGGGAAAAAAGCAAGAACAAAACCTAAGGGAAAAAATTATAACTGTTGACATAAAAACTCAATAAATTAGATTGGCAACAGCTAAAGAAGCAATTCATGAACTAGGAAAAAAGATTTGAAGAAAATAACCAGAATGTAACATAGAAATAAAAAGAAAAACATGAAGGTGTGTTTGAAGACTATAAAGCCTATGATGAGATCTGTTTAGAGTCCCAGAAAGATGGTAGAGGAAATAGAGGGAAGTAATATTTGAGAATCTAGTGTACAAATAATTTCCAGAGAGAGTTCATAAAGAACATAAATGACCGGTGTTCCTTAAATCTTAGTAATTTATGGACAAGTTAAGGGGGGAAGCACAGCATATACCAATAGGATAAACAAAGAGAAATCCACATCTAGACATAGGAAAACTTAAATACACCAAAATAAGAAAGATGATTTTAAGCATACCCAGAAAAGAAAGATAGATTGTTAATCAAGGGAATAATAGACTGACAGCTGACTTCTCAGCAATAATGGAAGCTGGAAAAATATTTTCAAAATGCTAAAAGAAAATACTATTGGTTGTATATCAGCAAAAGTGTCATTCAAGAAAAAGGCAAAATATGCTTTCCAAAAAAATTAAACCTTACCACAGCCGACCTTTACTAAGAAACTTCGTAAAGGATGTGCTTCATGGAGAAGAAAGTGATTCCAGAAGGAAAGTCTGAAATGCGAAAAGGAATGATAAAGAAATTGGTAAACTTGTAGATAAACCTCATTAAAATTAAATTTAGTTCCTCAGTCATATTAGCCAAATTTCAAGGCACACGTGGATAGTGACTACTACATTGAACAACACAAATACGGCACATTGCCATCGTCGAAGAAAGTTCTGTTGGATAGCTCTGTTGTGGAATAATGGAAGGGAAATACACTAAGATAATCTCTGCGGTTCATTGATTTAAGTTGCCAGTGTTGATAAGAGCCACCATTATACTATGTGTGTAAGATTTTAAGAAAAACATTGCCAAAGATGTTTAAGATGCCGTTTTTGTAAGGCACATCTCCATATTACCTGTGTGAAAATGGAAGAAATGTGCCTCTTAGAATGGATGCAATATGGAGTTAGAGCATGAATGAACCAGGAATTGAGATCCAAGTAGGTTGGACATAGAATAGTCAAGAGAGAGAAAGCATGGTGTGTACTTGGCATAGAGCGTGTCTCAATAAATGTTTGATGAATGAATGGATGATGTATCGGATGGGCGTCTTCAGACTATCCTGGTAGCTGGACTTGGCATCGTGGTCGAAGTCACCCAGAAAGTTTGTATGAAGTGTGAGGAGAGTCAGGATGAAGCCTTGGTGAACACCATTGATATTCTAGTGGTCATATAGAAAGGAGCCTAAGAAGGAGCCCGGGAAAGAACTTTCAGAGAGGTGGGGCAGAACCAGAGAGAACTCAGGCCACCTGAGAACAAAGGGTAAGGAGGTGAGATGCTGCAAGGACTCTGTTAAGATAAGGCATATGTATTCCTGAATAAGCATCAGCCTGCCCTACGTGATAGGAGAAGCACTGAGAATCACAAAGGCATCAGTGATTATTTCTGCCAGAGCATCTGAGAAGGCTTCATGAAGGAGGTGATGTTTGGGCTGGGCCTCAAAGGACGAGTAATTGCCACATCAGAGTAGTAGGCTGAGACGGTCTAGGCAGGTGGAGTAATACTAACAACAGCGTGAAATTGTGAGGAGGTGTGAAGCCCTTGGCAGTAACTCCTGATGAGGCCGACTTCACTGTGTCCAGCTTTTTTCTAGGTAAAGGGCTAATGTTGGTGAAGGAGCATGTGTTCCCTAAGATCAGAAGCATACTTCTACTGATCTTAAGTTGGAAGGGAAGGCAGTTAAAATAACTGCATACCTGACCAGACACCTCCCTAATGCTCTGAGTAGACCACACTTTATCTATGATTTTTCCAACATTATCTCAGGTTATACAGTTTATTACTGAATTTTGGGATTTAAGTTCTGTATTAATGCCTATGGTATATTATTAAGATGATTAATCATATGCCATCCTTAGACTACAGAGTGGGAAACGGATTTAGCTTGCTACAGTTCACCAGGTCAGAGTGCTAAGAAAATATGCAGCAGATAAGACTTGGGCAAAAATCCCAGATTCTTGATTTAAAAGCTGTGTAACATCAGTCAAGTTATTTGACCGCTTCATGCTTCAAGTTTCCCCATTTAAAAATAGGCATAATAATAGTTCCTACTTCAGGATGGATGTGAAGAGTAATAGAAAGAACTTAGCAAAACAGTTATTCATTATGATAATAAAAACATTCCAGTACTTTCTTCAATAAGGAAATACACTGTATCAGTGGTTCCCAGCTGTGGGAATGATGTGCATCCGCATCATTTGGGGCCAGTTAGAAAAATAAAGATTCGTGAACACTACCCCAGACCTAGTACATCAGAGCACCTGGGCTCTGGACTTTGTATTTTTTGATAGGAACTCCACGTTTAGGAACCCTTGCTCTTGGGCTGAGTAGCATTTTGGTCATTTTTTTACCTGCGTATTTACATTCTTCTTTGCTCTACAGTATTTTGAACATTGGCTCTTGGTATGGGTTGAGTATGTGAGCTTTCAGGTGTTTAATCCAAGAGATCATTGTGTGACTCTTCACTCCTGTACCTTCCTTTCTCTTTCTCCTCCTTTCCTCATCTACCTCCCCATCATCCCATATTGAATTTTTAGACAGTTGGGTTGACTTATTTCCTGGACAGCCTAGTTCTCAGCACCTCCCCCACAATCTCTTTTAAATAGATTTTATTTTATTTTTTTTTGCGGTACACGGGCCTCTCACTGTTGTGGCCTCTCCCTCTGCGGAGCACAGGCTCCGGACGCGCAGGCTCAGCGGCCATGGCTCACAGGCCCAGCCGCTCCGCGGCATGTGGGATCTTCCCGGACCAGGGCACGAACCCGTGTCCCCTGCATTGGCAGGCGGACTCTCAACCACTGCGCCATCTATTTCTTTTAAAATAGATTTTTAAAAGAAACTTTGTGAAGGCAGACATTTGGCATGTTAAAATTGAACTTCAGGTTACACTAAATAATTCAACTTTTTTTATCCTTTGAAAAACATGACTACAGGAAATGCTTCTAAAATAACTTATATTCCCCCTGTTAAAACTGAGGTTGTGTTTGGATAGATTCCAGCATTTGTTCTTTTTCCTTGGGAGGGGGGCAAGATGTGGGAGTGTTCTCCATGCCAAAATATGCAAATTTAATCCCTCAGACCTAAGAGTGCCTTTCATATGATGGCAGTCATTTGGTATACTGTAAAATGTAACCTGGGAGATTTAAGAAATAAAGTGTTTACTGTATTTAGATCAATTAGAATATTCCTTTTAACTTTTGTGTGTGGATATTTTGGTGAAAAAAAAAAAAGCATTGTATTGCAGCAGAAGTAGCCTTGCTAGTTAACTGTTTAGTTCATGTATTTTGCATTTCATTTGGATGAGGAAATGTCAGCTTCATTAGGGCAGAAATTTTGTTCAGTGCTAAACCCCCAGCGCCTAGAATAGCGCTTGGCACATAGTGAGTGTTTAATAAAACTGTACGAAGCGAATGAGGTAATAATTAACCAACCCAAACTAAAAACCACATCTACCACTTCTCACCAAAAAATTTCCTCAAGGGCTTGTGAAGGTAACAATACCTGAAATTTGTCTGGTATTCGGATTAGAGGCTGCCTGCATGTTCCCATGGCCCCCTGTGCCTCTCGCAAATCACACTGGGTCCCTTCACTTAGGTCCTTGCAGGAAGGGACTGGGTCTCATGTTCATGGTTGTATCCACAGTGCTGTATCTGGCAGCTCTGTAGTTTCTTAAGTAAATATTTGTTGAATGAGTACATAAAGCTTAAAAAATTGCTGTAATGCCTTTATATTTGGTTTCATTGGTTGACAGTCCCATGAAGCTGGCTGTTTTACAAATGATGGAACTAAGGTTAAAGAGTGTAAATGAGTTATTCCAGAAAGCCTTGGGTCATAAGTAGCAGAGCTGGGACCACAACCTCTATGTCTGCTGATTTCTTTGTCCCTTGTTCTTTCCGGAACAGCCTTTAAAACATTAGAAAGCATAAATTCCTTCCCCACCTCCCCCAACTGTTGAAACCCCCTTTACTTGAGAGCATGACACGGGACATTACTAGGTGAAACCTTTTCCAGATTGTCGTCACGTCTCCACAAACTTTGTTGGGTGGCAGTTTTGCTTACTTATAATAGATTCTTTTCAGTTTCTGGTGATGGGTAATTTAAAACAAACCCAGCCCTGTCCCAAACATTTTAAGACGTGAAATTATCAGTACTTTCAATCTAAGATTTTAAAATCAAATTTCCAGCGCCATGAGAGGTTCCCTGACATCTTCTTGCCTGCTCATTTTGAGAGAGAAATTTCAGAAGTATTGAATTGGCTTGGCTGATATTTCTAGAATCAGGCTCAAGAAGGAGAAACTTTCCCTTTGACGTTAAAATAGCAAAAAAAAAAATGCTGGCCATCCGTTTAAGATTCTCCGATGGTGGCAGTGTCTGGGGGTATGTTTTGCCAAAGGCGTTCACTGAAGCTAAAGAACCAGACGACACACAGCTAAGGTTCCAAGTAAGAAAGGATTTCAAAATCAGTGCGTCCGATCGAATTCTAATTTGTTTAGTCTCTATTGAGAAAGATAATGTGTTGACTTCAGCAAGATTACGGCCAAATTGATTGGCAGGTCAGAGTTTATTCTACCAGACTGCTAAATTTAAACTTCCTGCCATTACCTTACAAATGACTTTAAAGAGTTCCTTGCACAATACTCACCACCAAGCTTTGATTTCACTGTGAAATAGCAACAAGAATCTGATTCCTTTTGCCATCTGTGGACATTAACCTTTAGCGTCCGATCTGAGGCACAGAAAAGAATGAATAAACTGTTGATATCGTCTTTCCTTCAGGATCCAGCCGTGGAAAGAGATGGTGGAGACTTTAGGAGCAGTTTGGGGTGGAAAAAATTCGTGTTTTCTTTTTCGAGGGTGCCTGACTCCTGAGATGAGGCAGGACGGAGCCATTGTATTGGTCCTGGCACTCACAAAGGGAGCTCACGTCATCCCTGGATGTGGCTTTTTTATTAGTGGCTTCACAGTTCCTGCCTTTGTGGCCCTGCTGCACAGTAGGCAAGGGGTGACGGAGGGAACTCAGTGAAGGCTTTTCAGGGAGTGTTTCTGAGTTTGTCACTGCCATCTGTCCTCTCGTCTCCCTTGCTCGTCAGGCTGTTCACATTTTGTGGGACTCGTAGGTTTCTGACTGGTGTGGCATGGATGCTGTAGGTAAACGCTGAGAAAGAAGTGGAGGTGAGCAGTGTTCCTGTACATCACTTAGAGGAAGAGAGAAAAGTCCTGCTCATCCCCAAGCTTGTAGCAGGTGTAAGATAAGAAGCATTAGGATTATTTTATTTTAGTTTTTAGTGACTCTCTTCTTTTCTTTTCCTTTCTTTCCTTTTTTCTTTTTCCTCCCTCCCTCCCTCCCTTTCTTTTTTTTCTTTTAACAATGTTTTATTGAAGTATAATTGACCTATAAAACTCTTAGTTCCAGGTACACAACATAGTGATCACTGTTTCTGTACTTTACAAAATGATCCCCACTTTGTTTCTTACTTTTTGGAATCAGTAATATCTCTCCCCTAAAACTTGAGTTGTTTTGGAAGGAAGAGGCTCAGACTTGATGCCTGGTCATTTAGTAGATCATTTACTTCCAACACTGGGGCGAGCATGCATCCCTCCTCTCTCTTACAGGTGGCTCACAGGTGCCAGTGTCATTTTCTCTTGTTGAAAACCTCTTGTCCTGCTTTGAGCAGTGGGACTGTGCTGTCATCAGCAGGGCAAGTACTAGGACCAAAAAGCTTTCAGCGTGACAGGCGGTTTCTGTTCAGGACACCTGCTGCCCAAGCACACTGCAACCATTGTTTCTCCGACGGAACGGGTTCTGGGCAGAGCCTCGTCTATTTTAGGCAGCCTTTGAGTCTCTGGTTTTTTTCCTGCATGCATTTCATTTTTGATGGAATAAATTTCTGTCTCGTTCTACTGGTTTTGCTGATTATGAATTTAACATGTGCTGGTGGTTCATACGAACTTGTATTTCGAGGAGTGCATGCTGAGATGTTGTAGTGGCGGAAAGAGCACTTGGTCACAGTGGAGCCAGGCGATCTGGACTCTCATCCCTGCCCCACCAACTGTGTGGCCTTGGGAGAGACATTTGACCTCTCTGGGTGACAGTGTCCTCATTTGTAAACTGAGGAGGTTGGCTTCTTAGAATGATGGACTGCCAAGAACCCTAGTGTTAAGATTCTACCATTGTGTTTTGTGTTTTCTGAGATGCTAGGAGTATCAGAAATGGAGTGTGGCAGTGTTCACTAAGGGCTCTGCCCCTGTGAAATCATAAGTAACACCAGGAGGCACTCTTTTTTTTTTTTTTTTTTTTTGTGGTACACGGGCCTCTCACTGTTGTGGCCTCTCCCGTTGTGGAGCACAGGCTCCGGACGCACAGGCTCAGCGGCCATGGCTCACGGGCCTAGCCGGACCGGGGAAGCCCTAGGAGGCACTCTTTTTAATTAAGTGGCATGGCTAGTGATAGAGAAGTTTGGATGCATTAGTTAAGGGAGAGGAATAACTCTGGGTCTTCCTGTTTCTTTGTGACAAGTTTGCAAAATAACAGGATTTCTTGTTTCTGGAAAAGTAGTCGTTCAGCCCTGGGAGTGTTATTGGACACTCGGGTTTTGAACTTACAAATGAAGAATTACAGAGTTCAGATAAATGAAGACTTTTAAATTTTAGCTCTTACTGTTCAGATAAGAGGAAACCCACAGATCAGGCTAATACAGTATATCGATATCCCATTTCTGATTTGCATTCCCATACTGTTTAATAAGAAAAACCTTGGGGCTTCCCTGGTGGCGCAGTGGTTGAGAGTCCGCCTGCCGATGCAGGGGACGCGGGTTTGTGCCCCAGTCCGGGAAGATCCCACATGCCGCGGAGCGGCTGGGCCCGTGAGCCATGGCCGCTGAGCCTGTGCGTCTGGAGCCTGTGCTCCGCAACGGGAGAGGCCACAACAGTGAAAGGCCCGTGAACCGCAAAAAATAAAAAAAAGTAAGAAAAACCTTATTTAAAAATATCCTAATTCTACAAACGATATGTATTAATTGTAGAAAACTTGGAAAATACTGAGATGTAAACACAAATATTTCTAATTCCATGACCAAGAAATCGCTATTATTGTTCATAATTTGGAGTCTTTAGACTGTATACACTCAGTTTGTAGAACAAAACTGGATTATACCCCAGGTACATAACTTGATAGCTTGCTTTTTTCCTGCCGTGTTCCTTTCAAAATGATTTTTGTGACAGAGGTTCAAATGAAGGTGGAGATTAATGTAATATTATGCTTGGCACACTTGTGACGGGGTCTGCTTTGACTTAACAGAAATAGAATTGTGGACCTAGTATCTGAAAATAACATATGTCTCATTCCCTCTTGAACAGGCTTTCAATATGTGGCATATATTGATGTCATAACTATTGCTATAATTAACAAAGACTTCTTAAGCTATTCTTAATTGTTCACTAATTGCTTTTATAGGGCTCCCTCATTTGAGTTTTCTGTTTCTAAATCGCTAGCTGCAGTGTCAGTGAACTTAAGTTGTTTTCACAGTTTTTCTGAATGCCTTGATTCTGCAGGCTGAAGTATAGTAGCTCATGTGGGCCAGGCCACAGGTTTGGCATGAAGTAGTATAGTTAAGTGATTCCTTTTGCCTGAATATATTATACATTTGATAATATTTATGATTCACTTGAATATTGGTTTTCATATATCATTTTCCTCTATTAGGAAATGAAAGATGATTAGTTTCCCCTTTGGATTATTTAGCCTATAAAATTTTCTGTTACACTATTCACTTTGCCTTGAAAATACATTCTAAATCCTGAACCACGTTGGAATTTTTTATGACCTTTCCCTTATGTGTCTTTTGGTAGTGCCCTTTGAAGTCCTAAAATGTTTTTGTATTTGACTGAGATTAAATCAGGGTTTCATTTTACTTTTTTAAACATATTGAGCAAATTAATTTTCTGTTCGGGTTCCTAAGGGGAAAGATTCCAGTCCTCTGTGTCCCAAGAATCCAGACTGAGCCTTGCCAGAACATTCCTGTGGTTTTCCACAGGGCAGATGAGTGTGTTCATGAAATTTTAGTTGTAGCTCGTGTTTTCTGTGGTTAATTAAAACATCTGGCTTTTAAATTTTCCGCAAACAGAGCATAAGTGTTTGGCCAGACCTTTTCAGTAATGATTAAATACTTCAGTCTTCCCCTCAGAATAGCGCAAACTTGTCTTTAGAACACCTTATAAACTGTCGTCTCTGTTCATTAATGATTTTAAACGTTTGGAAGATGCTGGGGATTAGCTTGCCAAACATACACTCCTGAGAGAGAGAGAGTTTGTGCCTGTGAATCCCTCTAATGGCTTCCGGCCTTCGCCCCTCCAGGTCGGAGCTGCCGTGGGGTGAGCAGCTGCTGTCCGTAGCCAAGCATGCTGTGGTCGGCTCTGCCCAGCCGTGGAACAGAAACATTTGCTGGATGGAAAATCCATAAAAGAAAGCTCCTGTGAAAGCCTGAGACAGACGATAACTTAAGCAAAATCAGGTTGGTATCAGATAAGAGAGGCTGGGTAAAATGGACTGGGTCAGATGGGGAAGGTGGTGTTCATTCCACGGAGTGTTTTTGAGACAGTCCCAAATAAACATTCCCAGTTATTTGAGAGATGCCTAGCGTTGTACAGATGGCAGGTATAGCCTGACAGACTTCTGTGTACAGTGTATTGTGTGGTCTTCCTTTCTTTCCCTTCCTTGTTCCTCTCCTCTGTCCCATCCTCTCTCTCAGAAAAGAGAGGAGGATCTTAAGCTTAAGTAAACGTGTAAGAAGCCACAGCCAGAGGTCACCCATGATCACTCCATGATCTTGGCTTTATTTTGGAGAGAAAGCCGTGTCCTCGAGAAAGCCTGGGCTTGTACTTTCAGAGACTTGCCCTCATTTGTGTTTCCACGCTAAGAAGGGTCGATTGTGAAGACTTGCCAAATTTTTGAGGGGGAGGGGTTCTTCTGTGTGTGTGCTCCTTCGGTTTGCTTGGCAAGTTTTTACTTACTTTTATCTCCCCCCAAACGAAAGCTAGCAACACATTCATTTTCAGCAGTGTGTGCACTTGCCATTAAGATACATAGGACGGAGGAGAAGAAATGTCCTGAAAATAATTGGAATGTGACTAAATGCCACATAGCCTCACCGTGGACCAGGAGCAGGAAACTGCATAAACAACCTCACATGTGGCAGTAAGGTGGGAAAGAATTCATTCTCAGAAAGAATATCATACAGGGACAGGCACTGCAAACACTTTCTGTTGAATATTCGGTGGTTAACTCAGCATTACACGTAATAAGCAGTGGATAAATACTCAGCAAAAGGGAGGGAGTCGGCAGTCCTGAGAGCCTGTGAAGTAGTGAAGTCTCTTGGCTTTGCCCACCCAGCATCCCTTTCCTCCTCCTTTCAATAAATCACCCGGATTTCCCCTGGGCTGTCAGTCACCCTTGCTTTGTTCTCAGCCCATATAGTTAGAGGAGGTGACTCCACTGCCTCTTTCATGGGCATGTGACATCAGCTTGGCTAGTCAGGGTCACAAGGGTCCGTTATGGAGTTATGAACCGTTGCAAAAAGGTTTTTCCTTTCTGTGGGTTTGTTAAGCTGGAGCTACTAGTGACCCTCTTTTCTACCACGTAGGGAAAACCTTTCTGAGAATGAAGTCAACACAGAGGAAATCAGAGCAGGGAGATGGAGGAAAAGGAATGGGGATGAGGGGGACACATGCACACATACACCCACCCTACACCCACAACTTATGGCCCTGGATTCAGCAGCCCCTAAAGCCAGCAGCTCCAGTTTCACTCTCCAGGCAGGTTAGCTATTTAGTTTGAATTAGGTGTCCGTCGCTTACATCTGAAAACATCCTTCCAGGTAGGAGGTCTTAGCATGAACTGACTGTGGCATAGTCCCTGTCCTCGGGCTTTGCAGTGCTAAGCCAGATCAGTATTAGGTTAGCTGACCCACAGTGTGAAAAATGTATCCCTAGAGGTAAGAACTAATTTCTGTGGGAGTAGAAGAGATGGGGAATTAGGAATTCTGCTGGCTTGGGGAGAGACCAGCACAGAGAGCTGTTATTTAACAAAGGAGAAACAGGAACATTTTTAGAACTGTATGTAATTCAATTACTTGCCTTTTGAGTCTGAAAGAAAGGGAGGCTTTCCAGAGCGTATAGTTAATTGCAGATAAGGAAGATAATTTCAGAGCTTCGCCAGCAGTAGAGTCTCGGTATTTACTGTACACACAATTGTTTCGGGAGCAGCCAAATGAGAGGTTATCAGAAAGTTGTCCAGAGTTTATTTGAACACCACAGGGGAACAGCTGCTCTTCTCAACAAAACGTCAATTGGCTTTCCGGTGTCAGCAGAATTCCGAGTGCTTCATGAACTTTAAAGATTTGTTTCTTCTTCTCCATGTTAGGCTTTATGATGATTATTTTATTTTTTATAATTGACCTCGTTTGACTTTTAAAAAATTAATAGTCTTTATTTTGGGGAAGCAGTTTTAGGTTACAGAAAAATTGAGCAGAAAGTAGAGTTTCCATACCCATAGCCCTGAGTTTTCTCATAATATTATTAACGTCTTGCATTAGTGTGATGTATCTGTTAGTTGATTAGCCAATATTGATTTATTATTATTAACTAAAGTCCGTAGTCTACGGTAGAGTTGACTGTGTTGTACACTGTGGGCTTTGACAACCTGTCTTTTGAACCAGCCTTTCGATAGGGATCGTGTTGAATCTCCAGATCAATTTGAGAAATATTGCTGTCTTACCAATGTTAAGAATTCTGATCCGTGAACATGGGGTGTGTTTCCATTGATTTAGGTCTTTTAAAATTTCTTTCAACTGTGTTTTCGTTTTCTTTTTTAAACATCTTTATTGGAGTACAATTGCTTTAACAATGGTGTGTCAGTTTCTGCTTTATAACAATAGTTTCTGCTTTATAACAAAGTGAATAAGTTATACATATACATATGTCCCCATATCTCTTCCCTCTTACATCTCCCTCACTCCCACCCTCCCTATCCCACCCCTCTAGGTGGTCACAAAGCACCGAGCTGATCTCCCTGTGCTATGCGGCTGCTTCCCACTAGCTATCTACTTTACCTTTGGTAGTGTATATATGTCCATGCCACTCTCTCTCTTTGTCCCAGTTCTCAGGGAACACAACTTACACCTCCTTGTTAAATTTATTACAGTGTATTTTTTTTTGCTTTTTGATGGCTGTATAAATGGAATCATTTTTAAAATTTCACTTTCAGAGTGTATATACATTGTTAGTGTATAGAAATACAGTTGTTTTTTGTATATTGCTCTTGTTTTCTTCTACCTTGTTGAACTTGTTTATCAGTACTAATAGTTTTTTAATTGTGTATATGACTTCTTTAGGATTGTCTATATACCAGATTATGCAATCTGTGAATAGAGATAGTTTTATTTCTTGTCCAGTATGGATGTTAGTATCATTTTACAGTGATTTGAAAACTTTACTGTGACATGAGAACAAAGTAACATGTTATGGAAATTCTAATGAAATCATCCTATTTTGTAGCTTTATGAAAAGGACAAAGGATGGTATTTATGAAATTTATCCCCTCGTAATTGAGCTGGTAACTCAGTCAGTGAGCTTCTTAGCCATTCCTGTATCTTCTTTGGGGAAATATCTATTTGAATCCTTTGCATATTTTTATATTAGGTTATTTGTCTATAAGTCCCTTTTTGGACATATGATTTGCACATATTTTCTCCCAGTCTCTGGCTTGTCTTTTTGCTTTCTTAATGGTATCTTTTGAAGCTCAAACATTTAAAATTGTGATGAAGTTCAATTTATCATTTTCTTCTTCCGAAGCTTATGATTTTGATGTTTCTAAATACTCTTTGCCTAACCAAAAGTTGCTAAGATTTTCTCATATGTTTCTTTCAAAACTTTTGTTGTTTTAGCCCTTACATTTAGGTCTATGATCCATTTTCAGTTAAGTTTTGTGTATGGTGTAAGGTTCAGGTATATGTTCAATTTCTTTTTTCTCTTCTCCTCTTTTCTCTTCTCTTCTCCTCTTTTTTCTCTCTCTCTCTCTTTTTTCCATATGGATATCCAGTTGTTCCAGCACCATTTGCTGAAAAGATTATCCTTTACCTATTGATTTATTTTGGCACCTTTGTAGAAATTTATTTATTTTAAAAAAAATAATTAAAATTTGTGTTTTGCTGCGCACTGGCTTTCTCTAGTTGCATTGAGTGGGGTCTACTCTTTTTTTTTTTTTTTTTTTTTTGCGGTACGCAGGCCTCTCACTGTTGTGGCCTCTCCCGTTGTGCAGCACAGGCTCTCCCAGACCGGGGCACGAACCCGTGTCCCCTGCATTGGCAGGTGGACTCTCAACCACTGCGCCACCAGGGAAGCCTGGGTCTACTCTTCATGGCGATGCGCAGGCTTCTGATTGCGGTGCTTTCTCTTGTTGCAGAGCGTGGGCTCTAGGTGCGCAGGCTTCAGTAGTTGTGGCACGTGGGCTCAGCAGTTGTGGCTCGTGGGCTCTATAGCGCAGGCTCAGTAGCTGTGGCGCATGGACTTAGTTGCTCCACGGCATGTGGGATCTTCCCGGACCAGGCCTCGAACCTGTGTTCCCTGCATTGGCAGCCAGATTCTTAACTACTGCGCCACCAGGGAAATCCCTGTGGAAATTTAATTGACCATAAATGTAAGAGGTTTTTTTTTTCTCTCTTCCTTATGTCAGTATCACACCTCACTTAAGTTTTTGCAATGCAATTTTTCTATGAAAAAGGTTTGTTCAAGAAATGGACCTAAGCTGCAGTATAGCTCCCTTTAAAAAAAAAAAACAAAACTGTTGTACCTTTGCTACTTTTCATCTCCGTTCCTGTTTTGAGTCACTCTGTTAAAAGTATTAGTCTCTGGTTATTTCTCTTTGGGATAACAGTGGAAATCTGAAGTCGTAGGAGAGAATGCAAATCAGTCTAGATGCATTTTCTAGATTATTTTATTTCCAAAAACTACTTTGTTTTTCATAAAAGTGGTAAGCTTTTTTATGCCCATTATCCATTTGTATAAAACAGAGTAAATTAAAATTTTTTCATTACCTCTGTCTTAATCATTACCAATAATTACTGGCTGAAAGATTTATACATTTGGTATATTATTTCAAGAATTTCAAGTATTTTCATTAATGGTTATATGAATTGGGTCTTTTATACAGAAAAAGATAAATTTCACAAAACAGTTATTTTGCCAGATGGAAACTCTATGAATTGAAATGTCTTGGGTTTTGGGATTATAGTATGGTTTTATGTTTTCTGAAAATTGGACATTTTTTATAATATAATTAAAATGCTAGCTACATTTTTATATCTACCTGTGCTATTTTTGCCTTTGTGTTGGTATGGTTCTCAATAGACTGCTGTGGAGACATTAAAATAATTATGTTAGAAACACGAAGACTGCAAATTTATATCTCTTCTTTAGTTATAACTGTGAAAATTGTGAATGCATAGAGGTTAAAAAGGAAAAGTCAGTGCTTTATTGTGATGTTTGGATTCCAGTTGGCCTTTTTTTTGTTTTCTAGTAAAGTTACAATTTTGTTTGGGGAATGACTTTTATTTTTAATGTGAACAAAATATAAATTTAGTCTTGGTGAAATTCAGAGACATTTCTCTTCTCTGGCATATAGCTAAAAGCTGACTTCTGCTATTGGACTTTAATCAGATATTAAAATCACATGATTAGATTTAGAACATGTTTTCTGCCGTTGCATTAGTGGGTCAAGCCATGCCTCCCTGTTCCCGGAGGGCTCAGTTCTCCAGGATGGCTTATCTGCTTCCTGCTCTTTCTTGTAATCTTCTCATTTCCACCTGGGTAGAGCTGACGTGTTTTGTTACCTGGCCCCTTTGCTTTCCTTGCAGTCCTCTGGCTGATAATGTCACTTCATAAAAATGCACCCATGGGCAACATGGAATTACTCTTTTTATTTTCATTGAAAAGAAAAAGCAGTAGGTAAGCTTTCATTTATTTCTCTAGGATGTGGGTATCATGATTTTTTTAACCCAGTCACTCCTTTCTGTCCTTTCTTTCTCTTTGGTGCCCTTTTAAAAATCTTTGTGACCTGTTTGCAGAATGATGAATGACCTTATGAGGAGTGTAGTATAATGTTCTAGGAGGATACGGTCCTATTGGTCTTGTTTTTCTTAGGGAGCTGAAACATACTAGGGCTGGGTGAGGGTAACTTCTTAACTGCCCTTTATTCTGAATAGAGCCTTGTGTTGACTGAAGTTAGGGGTTCGGAATGGCTGAGCCGTTGCAATTTGAGTTGTGGTACAATTACATTTTGTGAAGGCTCCTGCCTATTTATAATCATTTGGTCGCAGAATCAGATCAACTTGGTCACATTCGGTGAGCCTGATGCAAGAATAAAGAGCATGTCCGGAACTTGCTTTCGTTAGGAGAAACCACATTCTTGTGTAAACCTCTAATGAGGATGTTTATGATAAATATATGTACTGTATTACTAGAATTTGGAATATTACATCTTTTGACTTTTTATTTGTCTTTATATTTTTTATGTTACATAATCTGTGAGGTATTGGATTTCCTTTAAAAGCCTTCAAAGATAACATACTCCAATGACATGTAGTCAGTTTATTTTAGTGTAATTTCTGATGTAAGAACAAGCAGTAGTTTCTCAGTCCCATAGTGACCTGTAATGAATAAAACATTTAGTTTGATTATACTGTCCGAATAAGACCTATAGTATTCATGACACGATAACTGTTCAGAACTTCTGAAGTTTCCAAATTGATTACTATCTGCTGAGAGAAGAATTCATCTTCATTTATAAACAAAAATAAGTCTATTGGATGTTTTTACGTAGACAGTATCCAAGCCAGTCATTTATTTAGAAAATGAATATCAACATCAGTCTAGCTTACTTTAGGAAATTGCTCTGTGCAATTTGCTAGTGTGCCCTTTTTAAGAATGAAAAAATTAGTTTTTCCTGCATTCTTCATGCTGCTGAGGCCCTTTGAAGACAGAATTTAGAATGTTAGTAACTCCTCTGTGCTTGGTTTCATAAAGGGTGGTTTTCTTGACGACTTGAGGTTGTAAATAGTTTGTGAGGGCTGTGGCTCCTTTCTGGTGTCTGGTTAAAGCTTGACAGTGGCCATGCCTGGGAAAGTAGGAGGGTAACTAGTGGCTTTACCAAAGACTTATCTCAGAAATAGAAAGTCTGGAGTTCCAACCAAGACTTCAGGTCCTCGATGATTCTAAAATTGAATTAAAAATGACCACTGACCTTGAGGAGGCATTCATTTATGAGTGTTCAGAGATGCTGAGTTAATTTTACTTGGTTCAGTGCAATTCAGTTAAATTCCAAATGAACTTGTTAACGGTATTAACAAAGTCTACTTTGGTAGTTGCTGGAGGGAACAAAATGAAGTATCCTGGAGGAGAGATAGCCAGAATACAAGCCCTTCTGGGAGAGGTAACATTTTATTGAGCTTGTCCAGTGTGCTAAGGACTTAACACTCTCTTGGCTTCTGATGGGTTGGGACAGGGGTGGGGAGAATCCTCACAACAGTCCTATGAGAGAGACAGTATTACCTGTTTTGTAGATAAAGAATCTCAGGAGCTGAGAGATCAAATGGTTTTATCCAAGTTTCACATCTTGGATACAATTTTTTTTTTTCTTTTTGCGGTACACAGGCCTCTCACTGTTGTGGCCTCTCCCGTCGCGGAGCACAGGCTCCGGACGCGCAGGCTCAGCGGCCATGGCTCACGGGCCCAGCCGCTCCGCGGCATGTGGGATCTTCCCGGACCGGGACACGAACCCGCATCCCCTGTATCGTCAGGCGGACTCTCAACCACCGCGCCACCAGGGAAGCCCTGGATAAATTTAATTTAAATCTGAACTTTTTTTAGATTTAAATTTGAATCTAAATTTGAATCTAATTTAAATTTGAATCTAAACTTTTTTTTTCTCAAACCTCATGCTATACCTGTGTAAATAAAAGCACAGCCTCTCAAGTGGTTGGCCTGTAGAAAACTCTGTATCTCTTTATATATCTTTCATCATTATTATAACTAATGAGATAATAAAGGCCCAAAGTACTGTATGAATAGGATGCTTTGGAATTTCCAAATAGAAAGAGGTTAATTTGGATGTAGATTAATCTGGAGAAGTGGCATTTTGCTATTTTTGATAAATGAATAAGAAGTAGGAGGTTGTAAGTGGATGGGGGTTTTCAAGGCTTTTTACCTGAGGAAAATACCTAATCAGAACCTCAGAGGTGGAAATAAAAATGCATGGCATGTTTGGGAGTCTGTCCACGATCTTACAGCCAAGGTATGTGGCCCAGCCATGCACTCTGTCAGCTTGCTGTGAGTTACCCGGAGGTAACTGGTTACTGAGGGAATCAGACCCTCCCAAGCAGCTACTTAGAGAAGGAAGGAAGAAGGTCAGCCTTGGACTTCCCTGACTGTCCCCGACCCTGATTCTACACTTGTTGTTTGGGGGGCTTCGAGCTTCTTTGCACTGCCTGCCTTGGGGGCCCCCATGATATTTGACAGTGGGGAGGGACCAAGGGGTTCAACTCTATGACAGTTTCAGTGTTTTCCCCGGTAGTATTCGTAGTTGAGCACTGCTGTGGTGTAAATGAATGTGTCCCCTCCTCAAATTCACATGGTGAAATCCTAACCCCCCAAAGATGATGGTATGAGGAGGTGGTGACTTTGGGAGGTGCTTAAGTCATGACGGTGGAGCCCTCGTGAATGGGATTACTGCTTTATAAAAGAGGCTCCAGAGAGATCCTAGCTCCTTCTGCCATGTGAGGAAACAGCGAGAACGCCAGCTATGAATCAGGAAAGGGCCCTCACCAGAAGGTGACTGTGCTAGCACCGCGATCTTGGATGTCCAGCTTCCAGAACTGTGAGAAATAAATTTCTGTTGTTTATAAACCACCCGGTCTCTGATATTCTGTCATAGCATCCCGAATGGACTAGGATAAATACCTAGCAGATGATAATCTCCCCTTTCCCCCACCCTGTTCCTGCAGTTTTGTCTTAGACAAAGAATATAGAAAAACGTAAAAGGTCAGCTACGCAGAACCCTTTATGAAGCTGTGATTGCCAGCCTCCAGCTTTGATATGTGATGCTTCTGGTTTGGTTCGTAGAGTCTGTGTTGTCTAGAAGAGCTTGACTTGTTCTGTGATGGGTTGGTTGTCTGGCAGTTTTGTGATGCAGTTTGAGACAAAGCAGGTCTGTTTTGATACTTATATTACATGCAGAAAAGGGACGGCTGTTTGAGATTGAATTATAAAGTAGATGCCACTGGAGAGCAATTTCTCAATATAGTTTAAAATTTAAAATCACCAGCAATTTCATAAATAGGTTCACTTACAACTATGCCAAGATATTTATACAAGGTATATTATATTACAGCATATTTGTAAAGAATGAAAACTCTATAAGTGTGCTGATTTGGAATTACATTATTTTTATATATACATATACATATACAACTTATATATGTATGTATGTGCATGTGTCTATATAAAATGAAAAAATGTTTTGCAGAATCATGTGACTACCATTCCCTTTTGTATAAATGTTTTAAAGAAGATATTGTATATATGCTGGTACATACATTTTTTCCCCCTAGGGAGATATTACACTGAAAACCTTTTTCTTTTCCATATTATTTGAGTTTTCTAGCCATGTTCATTTATTCATTTTCTTTCCTTTTAAACAAGAATCAAGAGCTAGCTGGGCAGTGTATGATCATGACCATAACCATTCGTTGTTGCTTTTTTAAAATAAATTTATTTGTTTATTTATGGCTGTGTTGGGTCTTCGTTGCTGCGCTCGGGCTTTCTCTAGTTGCGACGAGCAGGGGCTACTCTTCGTTGCGGTATGCGGTCTTCTCATTGTGATGGCTTTTCTTGTTGTGGAGCACAAGCTCTAGGTGCACGGGCTTCAGTAGTTGCGGCACGTGGGCTCAGTATTTGTGGCTCGCGGGCTCTAGAACGCAGGCTCAGTGGTTGTGGCGCATGGACTTAGTTGCTCCGCGGCATGTGGAATATTCCCGGACTAGGGCTCGAACCCGTGTCCCCTGCATTGGCAGGTGGATTCTTATCCACTGCACCACCAGGGAAGTCCCATCCATTGTGTTTTAATGCAGTTTATAAAACCTTACTAAATGTTTGTAAAAACACTGTAAATTTTTTTCTCATGTTCGTCAGTCTTTCTTGCCTCTCTGCATGCAGAGGAAGAAGGTAATTTTTATGGGAAGAGTGGTAAAGTATGCGCTAAGCCAGCGAACGTTCCCTTGAAAGCTTATTAGTTAAAACACTGAGTTGGGAAAGAGAAAGGAGAAAGATATTTACCAAATGTGACTTGAAGGACACAGAATCCCTTCGTGCTGAAGTATGTCTGAAAGTGTACCCTTCTTTGCTTTAAATATGAGCTTTAGACTGAATTGTATTTGCTTTTCAGACCACAGGGCTGGAGGTGGCAGTGGAAGTCTTCAAAATCTGATTGCTCATCAGGAAAGCTGTTTGCTGAGAAAGGCCTGCCTGTTTGGAGTAGAAGTTAGGACTGATACACAGATAAAGTCAGGGTGCCTTTTAAATATCTTGTGACTTCTTGCTTTTCTCTTAATTAAAACCCCAGGCATGAGTCATAGGTCAAAGGAGATGACTCCCCTAAACTCTTCCCGAAACAGTAACTGCTTAACTCTTCCACTCTTGGTAGGCTTCTCTGGAAACCATTGTATCTGTTTCTTTATGGTGTGATTTACCTCCTTTGGTCTCAGTTTGGATGCTGAAATTTAATCATAGGAAGAAGACAGTTTTACTTTAGAATGTAGGCAGTTGTCTGGAGAATAAACCCATTGTAACATCCCTTATGTATACATAGTTTGATCTCTAATCCGTGAGGTTTTGTTTTTAAATCAACAAGGCCATGGAATTTTTCTAGTTTCAAAAGAATTTTAGTGACTTTTTTTCCCCTAAAATGGTTTGATATATAGCTCACCAGTAACATTTATTTTTGCTTTATCTTCCTTTCTTTCTGCATAGCTTCTGTACTGATATCTGACCCTCTTATACTTAGTCATGGCAAGAATTACAGCCCCCATATTTCAAGGTGTTTGAACCATAGTGTAGGAATTGTAATCTATTAGGAATGTTAATACAGAATACATATATGTGTGTATATTTGTGTATGTATGTAATTATTTATGTTTATAATGTAGAAATGTCTGAAACAAGTCTGTCACAATATATCATGAGTGAGAAAAACTGATATTACCTTCAATAAATACTCAGTTCCCCAAATAACTTGATAATTAAAATATTCAAGGTAACCAGTGTCTAGTATGGGGATCACAAACTCACATGCCTACCAGGACCTGACAGAAAAGTAAACAAGTGAACTGGGGCGTAGAGGGAGAAAAAGGGCACAATTAGGGACTTCCCTGGTGGTCCAGTGGTTAAGACTCCACACTTCCATTGCAGGGGGCACAGGTTCAATCCCTGGTCAGGGAACTAAGATCCTGTATGCTGCGCGGTGTGGCCGAAAAGAAAACAAAGGTGGGGGGGGGCATGATGACCACTCAGCGGTTGAGGAATGAGGGCCAGTGTTGCCTGATCTTCTAGTATTTCAAGAGAAGACATAAATTTGGATTTTTATGTGACTGCTCCCAGTCTTCAAGTGTTGGCAGTACATTTAAAATCATTCAGGGCTTCCCTGGTGGCGCAGTGGTTCAGAATCTGTCTGCCAACGCAGGGGACACGGGTTCCAGCCCTGGTCCGGGAAGATCCCACATGCCGCGGAGCAGCCTAGCCCGTGCACCACAACTACTGAGCCTGTGCTCTAGAGCCCACAAGCCACAACTACTGAGCCTGCGCTCTAGAGCCCGCGAGCCACAACTACTGAGGCTGCGTGCCACAACTACTGAAGCCTGTGCGCCTAGAGCCCGTGCTCCGCAACAAGAGAAGCCACCACAATGAGAAGCCCGAGCACCGCAACGAAGCGTAGTCCCCGCTCACCTCAAACTAGAGAAAGCCTGCGCACAGCAATGAAGACCCAACACAGCCATAAATAAATAAATAAAAAAAAATAATTCAAACATTGTACTCTTGTATTTTTCCCTATGATGTTCTTTGTCAGCGAGTGTTATGATTGCTACCCGTAGAGTAGATGGCATGGGGCCTGAAAAATGTACGGCACGGCTCTTGCTTTCTAGCGGCACACAGTCTAGATGGGCCAGTGTGATGTGGGATGTTTAGTATGGGCAGTAAAGGCCACAGGAACCCTGAGGAGGTAGAAACAGGCATGAGCCAGACAATCCTGGGAAGATGTCCTAGAGGAGGTGGAACCTGCAGTGAACTTTAAAGGGCAGCAAGGGCCTTAAGATCCAGGGCACTGGAGAGGAGCAGGGAGGGTGATGGAGGGCAGAGGTGGGGTGATGGGAAGATGTTTGTGGTGTTGGGACAGGGCTGGGCACGTGAGGAGAAGGTGGAGGGCTTCAGAGCAGGTCTGTGCCCCGAAGGGAGCTCCACTGCGAGCAGGTGATGCTGTGATGGGGGGGCAGCATTCCGAGCACCAATCCCGCTGCAGCTTGTAGGATGAAGAGAGGGGAGAATTGAAGATGGTAAGAACAAATCCTAGACTTTCACAGCCATGTAGGAATAAGGAGCAGGGTCTTGGCTGGGGCTTCGTTGTTATCCGTGAAAAGGAAGAAATGTAGATCAGTTTCGGAGGGTCCAGTCCATCAGAAAACTTTATTGACTCGGCCTTAAGAACACACCCATGTTGCCACCTTGACCCAGGCCACCATTCTGTCTTGCCTGAATTATTCCAAGGATCTGCTAGCTGCTTTCCTGGATTCTATCCTTGCCTCTCTTTAGTCTGTTCTCAGTAGAGTGATCCTGTTTAAACTCGTCATTCTACGACACCCCCCTGCTCAGAACTTGAAATGACTTCTCTGTCTTCATGGTAAAAGATGAGGTCCTTCCAGTTACCTGACAGGCACCATACTAAGCCCCCTCCTTTCCTCTCTGACCTCATTGCCACATATTCTCACCCTGGCTAAGTCCACTCCAGCCATACTGGCCTTTGAACACACTGGGCACATTTCTGCCTCAGGGCCTTTACGTTTGCTGTTTCTTCTTCCTGTATCCTCTTCCCCAGATATCCACCTGGTGAACTTCCTCTCTTATTTACATCTTTGCTCAGGTGTTGCCTTCCCAGTGAAACCCACCTACCTACCCTGATGGTATTGAAAATTGTGAACCTTCCTGCCCCTTTCCCCAAATCCCTCTTCTCCTTCTTTATTTTTTTTTCCTATAGAACTTATCCCTTTATAACACATTGCATACTTACGTTTTAAGTTATTATCTTTCTACCCTCACTCTAAAATACATTTGTACAATAGGAATTTGTGTAAATAGAAGTTCTAAAAGGCAGGGGTTTGGGGGGGCTTGTGTTCACTGGTATATCCCCATCATCTAGCATAATACCTGGTGGCGAGTGGGTGCTTGATAAATACTTGTTGCATGAACGAATAAGTGGCTTTCAAGAGGCACGTAATATCTACTGCAAGTCTGTCACTGAGAATTAAAAAAAAAAAAAGAAAAGATATAAGCCCTGCCCTCAGAGCACATGGTCTAGTGGGGAGGTGGCCAGGAATACAGAGTATATTGACTTAATATAGTGCGTCCAGAGTTCTATGCAAACACAAGTAATGGTGCAGATACAAAGGTGAGTAGATCACTGTTTCTGCTTTATAGGTTTCATCTGCTAGAGAGGATGTGTAAATTGAGACGAAAAATGACCAGGATTGTGGCGATGGGAGTGGAGAGGTCGGAAGAGACTGGGGAGGGACCCCAGTGGTGGGATTAACAGGATGTGGTGAATGACAAGGAGTACAGGGCTGATGGGCTGATAGCTGAGGCTTGTAGGTGGTAATGTTATCTGTATTAGGAAAGGCAGGTGGAGGAGGCAGGGTGGGAAATAGCCACTAGAGACCCAGGAGGGATGTGATAGAGAATGAAAAATATAACAGAGCTGCTAAGTTTTGTCTTTGGGAAATTAGGAGGCTGGAAATACCCATGCCCCAGTCAGGGAATTTGGGAAGGTAAATGAGTTTGTAGGACAGTAGGGGAAATGATGTGTGTATCTTACCAGACTGTCAGTTCCAGGAGGGCAGGGATTTTGTTTGTTTAGTGATGTATCTCTAGCACCTAGAATGCTGCCTGCCACCTAGTACAATCTCAGTAAACGTTTATTGAATTGATGAATAACATAGTCGAATTTGGAGGACGTAAATGGTTATAAGGTCAGAACTTGTTAAGGCTTAAGTTGAGATTAAACACATTTAAATGATACTGGTTTTGGTATTTCTTTTAAAAAGAGCTTTGGTAATCATTTAGATGTAGGGCTTTAAAACGTTACAGTTTGCCTGGTCACACACCTGGTTTGAATAGAAGTTTTGATTTCAGTGTGGGGGTGTGTGTTTTACGGAAGTATAGTTGTCTTACAGTATTACATTAGTTTCAGGTGTACAACACTAGTGTTATTTTTTAAACCCATTTCACTATCAGGAGCGGGCAGTACAGATGAACACAGCAGTACGTAATCCTGCATGCAAAGACGTGAGTGTCTGCATGAAAAGGTACACACGAAATCAGTGAGAATGTGTTTTTTTACACTTGCCTTCCATGACGATGAATGTCAACTGAATGTCCTGATTTTTCCTCGTGTTGGATCTTGGTTGCAGTGCAAACTGCTTATAAAAAAAATGTGGCCTGGCAGCAGCTGGTGCTTAGAGTGTGCGCCCACACCCAAAGACTTTTCTTTATGATTGGATTCGGTATGTAACAGAGTATTTTATAAAGACAGTGAAAATTATATGTTGGTTTTCTTGGTTGTTATCAAAATGAGATTAGGGTTGGGACATTGTTGAATGTAATATCCTTTCATTATAAAAGAAAGGTAGTTAATGTTCAAAATAGTGAGAATTGGGTTATCAGTCTAGCCTTTGGCACCGGTAGGACTAAACAAAAACAGAGTCTTGCCATGGCAGTAGTTCCAGCAGGGCAAAGGACTGAATTATGTCCCCTCAAGATTCGTATGTTGAAGTCCCGACCCTCAGTACTTTGGAATGTGATTGTATATTTGGAGATAGGGTCTTTTTTTTTTTTTTTTTTTTTTGCGGTACGCGGGCCTCTCACTGTTGTGGCCTCTCCCGCTGTGGAGCACAGGCTCCGGATGCGCAGGCTTAGTGGCCATGGCTCACGGGCCCAGCCGCTCCACGGCACGTGGGATCTTCCCGGACCGGGGCACGAACCCGTGTCCCCTGCATCGGCAGGCGGACTCTCAACCACTGCGCCACCAGGGAAGCCCCTGGAGATAGGGTCTTTAAAGAGGTGATTAAGTTAAAATGAGGTCATGGAGGTGGGCTTTAAACCACTATGACTGGTGTTCTTATAAGACAAAGAAATTTGGACACAGTCATGTATAATGGGAAGACCACGCCAGGACATCTACCAGCAGAGGAGAGAGGCCTCAGAACAAAACAGCTTTGCCAACACCTTGATGTTGACACCTTCATCCTGGACTTAGAGACCTCCGTTGTGTAAGCCATACAGTCTGTGGTAGTTTGTTAGGGCAGTCCTAGCAAACTAATACAAGCTGAAGGCGGGGTTGTTCAGGGAAGCTTCCTCCTTGTGACTTTCTCCATCACCTGGTTTCAGCATCACAGTCCCCCTGGGTGTCTGGAAGAGGGTGATTCCCTGGTGCCCTGGGTATTCCCCAAAAGAATGTGTCGATCTGAATGCTGACACATGCAGATTACCAGGCAACTATGGTGGCAATTCTTTGGGATATTCATTCACTTCCGACCATTTTTGTTTGAAGCTGCCTGCCTCGTCAGCATTTCCATTTCCCTCAGAAACTCAATTAAGAGTGTGAGATGAAGCAGAGGCGCTTATCTTACAGCTTTTCCATGACTTGATGTCTCAACTTTCATTGATGTGTATAGTCCACGCTCTGCAGAACGGAGGAGATGCCTGCGGAGACAGGGCGGCTTTGTGGACGGCTGTCTTTGCTGGGAATTGGGCCATGTGTGTGAGACACCAGGGTTTCAAGCCAAGTCTGCTTTCTCAGGAGACCATCTCTGGCATCTTGAAATTTAAGTGAAGCTTAATTTAATCCCTGGTTTTCACAGTAAATCTGTAGGCTTAAATCTCACAGTAAATCTGTGTTACTTACAGTAGGAGTTGGAAAACCATTGACTTCCTTTAGCCTGTTCATTTGAATTTGATTTACTGGGCAAATCAAGAAACAGAGCACCAGAGGTGTTTCAAAAACTTAAAAAATTTTCACTCCACATTCCAGTAGATCTACTTTCACAGTGGGTTGGGCAAGTGGAGTCTATAATTAATTAGGTTAAAATAAATGTTGGTTTTGTTCCATGTCTCCTATGCTTAGAGAACATGAGAACTTTTCTCTTGAATTCTTTCTTGATTGGGTTCCTGGGACACTCAACATCAGGATATTGAGAGCATCCGAAGCCTATAGTGAAGTGTTCCCATTCTCTACTGTGTGTCCAGTGTCAAATAGACATGTTTGATGTTTTTTTGGGGGTTTTTTGGCTGCGCCTTGAGGTATGTGGGATCTTAGTTCCCTGACCAGGGATCGAACCCGTGCCCCCTGCATCGGAAGCATGAAGTCTTAACTACTGGACCAGCAGGGAAGTCCAAGTTTGATGTTAATATACCTGTTTCGGTCGACTTTTCTGAGTGATATCATGAAGAGTGCTTCTTCAAAGTCCTTATTTTCATATATTGCTATTACGTAAGAGAGATGAGCTATCATTATAATTGAGAGCAATTTAAACTCTTCTGCTTTAAGTTATGAAATAACTTGTTTTGGCTGTGCCATCTCCCAGCCTGGCCTTTTCAGCAAATTTTTGTGGCTCATGGGGACAGATGACCCTGAGTGCTAGCAGCACCTGCAATCAGAATAGTTCTCATTCCAGGGCCCACACAACAGGGTGTGTTTGAAAGCACTTGGAAGCAAAGTATAAGCAACACACTGTACGCTTCATCATAAAACACTGTACTGGAATCTGCCTTGCCTCCAACCTGGGAAGCCACTCTCCCCTCTATCCTAAGATTTTGTTACAGTTTCCCTCTCTATAAAGGAAGAAAGAGTAAATGGAAATTTCTTCACTAGGTTGGAAAATGAAAATACTTAGATGAAGAAAAAGGTGATAACAGAGCTTGTATTTGAAGATGACCAAAATCTGGGTGGAAAGACAGTCCTGGAAGAGTGAGTTAGTAATTTTTATTCACCTAAATAAATTGTTTATCCAGCTTATTATTCTTTAACAAAAGCAATTGTTCCATGCTTAATTAATTGTAGACTATGTATCCAACAGATTGTATGGACCAGAATATATTTCATCTATAGGAAAAGGAAAAAAAAAAAACACCCTTAGAAAGGATTTAAATCAGGGGTCAGAGACTTACAGCTAAGAGGCCAGATCTGGCCTACGGCCTGTTTTTATATGGCTCACGAGCCTAGAATGGTTTTCACATTTTTAAATGACTGAAAGAAATTAAAAGAAGAATAATATTTTGTGAAAGTTATATATATTTCAGTGTTCATCAGTAAAGTTATATTGGAATACAGCTGTGCTTATTCACTGATGTATTGTGTCTGGCTGTTACCATGCAGCAGCAGAGCTCAGTAGTTGTGACTGAGGTTCTGTGGCCTGCAAAGTGTAAGTGAGTTACTCTCTGGCGCTTTACAGAAAATCTTTGCCACTCTGGTTTGAATAATTGTTTAAATTTGTTCATATTTTTTATTATTATTATTTCCTGTGTACTCTGCTGGTTTTGATGTGCAGTGTGGAAAATCCTCACGTAGGATGGCAGGTTATTCCATAAACTCATCTTTTAGTTTACAGAATCCCTTCTATAGCATCTCTAAAGATGGCTACTGAATATCTTCTTGGTCACTGGAAATTTAGCTGCAGTCATTAGGAAAGCAGACCAGCAGTCCTTTTTATTTTTCCCTAACCAAATCATTTATTCGACAAAGATTTAGTGAGTGCTGACTGTACACCACCCACTGTTCTGGGCAGTGGGGGTGAGTGATGATCCTAACAGACAAGGTCCCTGCTCTCTGGGACCATGCGTTCTCGTGGGAGGAGGTGGGCCATAGACAAATAAATATATAATGTATTGGGGTAATAATAAGCACAATGAAGAAAAATCAACGGGTGAGAGAGAGATAGAGCAAGAGAGGGCTGCTTAAGAGGTGGTGATGGGCAAAGGCCTCCTAGAGTAGTTGCAGTTGAGCAGGACTTAGTGATATGGAGACCCAGGAGGTGGCATTCTAGGTGCAGGAAACTGCAAGGGCAAAGGCCCTCAGGTGGGAGTGAACTTGGCATGTTTGAGAAACGGCCAAGATGCCCTTGAGGCTAGGGCAGAGGGAACAAAGGGAAGAGTATTGCCGAGTAAAGCCAAAAAATATGGGGGTGGAGTAAGGGACAGGTTGCGAAGGGTACAGGACAGAATAAGGACCTGAAATATTCATTTCTCAGAGATGACAGGGTTTTGAGCACAGCTGACTTGAGATCTGACTTACATTTTAAAAAGGATCACTGAAACAAGTGGGACTACATTAAACTAAAAAGCTTCTGCACAGCAAAGGAAACCATCAACAAAATGAAAAGGCAACCTACTCAACGGGAGAAAATATTCACAAATCATATATTGGATAAGGGGTTCATATCCAAAAAAATGTATAAAGAACTCATACAGTTCTACAGGAGGAAAACCAAATAATCCAATTAAAACATGAGCAGAGAAACTGAACAGACATTTTTCCAAAGAAGACGTACAAATGGCCAACAGGTACTGAAAAGGTGCTCCCTGTCACTAATCATCAGGGGAATGCAAATCAAAATCACAATGAGATAATCACCTCACATCCGTAAGAATGGCTTTTATCAAAAAGACAAGCACAACAGGTGTTAGTGAGGATGTGGAGAAAAGGAAACCCTCGTGCATTGTTGGTTGGAATGTAAATTGGTGCAACCACTGTGGAAAACAGTATGGAGGTTCTTCAAAAAATTGAAAATAGAACTGCCATAGGATCCAGCAATCCCACTTCTAGGTAAAAATCCCAAGGAGATGGAAACAGGATCTTGAAAAGATATTTACCTTCCCATGTTCATTGCAGTATTATTCACAGTAGCCAAGATATGGAAGCAACTTAAATGTCTGTCAACAGATGAATGGATAAAGAAGATGAGAAGATGTTATATATATACATGTATACATACAAACATATACATACACGCAATGGAATATTATTCAGCCTTGAGAAAGAAGGAAATCCTGCCACTTGTGACAACATGGATGGACCTTGAGGGCATTATGCTAAGTAAAATAAGTCAGACAAAGAAAGACGAATACTCTATGGTATCACATAAGTGTGGAATCAAAAAGAAAGCACTGGACTCATAGAAACAGTAGAAGAGAGGAGAGGCTTGTAAAAGGGTATAAACTTTCAGCTATAAGGTGAATAAGGTCTAAGGATTTAATGTAAAGCATGGTGACTGTAGTTGATAACACTATATTGTGTAATTGTAAGAGAATGGAATTTAAATGTTCTCACCAAAAAAAAGAAAAAAAGAAAAAAACGTGAGGTGATGGATGTGTTAATTAGCTAGGTGAGAGGAAACCTTTCACAATGTCTATCAAATCACCACAATGTATACTTTAGATATCTTACCATTTAGTATGTCAATTATCCCTCAGTAAGGCTGAAAAAATATCATTTAAACTATAAGTATATTTCCTCTACTGTGTAGTTTATTGCAGATGATGGCATTTTGTGGATTAAACAACAACGACAAAAAAACAAAAACCATGTCAGTACACTAGTCAAAACAGTTAGCTTTTTTTTTGAACATCTTTATTAGAGTATAATTGCTTTACAATGGTGTGTCAGTTTCTGCTTTATAACAAAGTGAAAAACAGCTAGCTTTAAAAGGTGCCGAAGGGGAATTCCCTGGCGGTCCAGCGGTTAGGACTCCGCGCGTCCACTGCAGGGGGCATGGGTTCAATCCCACTGCAGGGGACATGGGTTCAATCCCTGGTTGGGGAACTAAGATCCCACATGACGTGTGGCACAGCCAAATAAATAAATAAATAAATAAGAAAAGGTCCTGAAATATTGTCAAGTGACTTTTCTTTGACATAATTGATGTAAGGCTGCCATAAAGGTGGGATCAAAACAGTAGTGATTAGGGCAGTATCTTGTTAGGTGAGTATTCAAAGGTTTTAGGTATATGATCAGCCCAGGTCTCATCAGGAAACAGGTGGCACATTCATACTGAGAACTTGGACAGGGTGTAGAGGAACTACCTGAGATCTGCATCGCCCTGGGGCTTGTGGCAGCCAAGCTCCTCCCACTTGGGGGCCTGAGGGGTGAGGGGGGAGACAGAGAGCTGTGTGTAGTGGGCCACTGGACAGGACTTGTGACCTGAGAGCCTGCAGGGAGGGAGCTGTTTTCCTCCTTCCTTCTGCTCTCCTGTGGTTGTCCTCCTGTGGAACCTCCACAATGGTCAAACCCAACCAGGAGCCAGAGGGTAAGGGAGCATGATTTTTGTTTGTTTGTTTTTATTTTTATGGAAGTATAGTTGATTTACAATATTGTGTTAGTTTCAGGTATACAGCAAAGGGATTCATATATATATATATTTTTTTTCAGATTATTTTCCATTATAGGTTATTACAAGATATTGACTATTGTTCCCTGTGTTATACAGAAAATCCTTGTTGCTTATCTGTCTCATATATAGTTGTATGTGTCTGTCAATCCCATATTCCTCATTCCCCACCCCACTCCTGCCCGTGTTCCCCTTTGGTAACCATAAGTTTCTTTTCTATGTCTGTGAGTCTGTATTATTTTTGCTTTTTTTCTACATCTTTATTGGAGTATAATTGCTTTACAATGGTGTGTTAGTTCCTGCTTTATAACAAAGTGAATCAGTTATACATATACATATATCCCCATATCTCCTCCCTCTTGCGTCTCCCTCCCACCCTCCCTATCCCACCCCTCTAGGTGGTCACAAAGCACCGAGCTCATCTCCCTGTGCTATGCCGCTGCTTCCCACTATCTATCTGTTTTACATTTGGTAGTGTATATATGTCCATGCCACTCTCTCACTTTGTCACAGCTTACCCTTCCCCCTCCCCATATCCTCAAGTCCATTCTCTAGTAGGTCTGTGTCTTTATTCCTGTCTTACCCCTAGGTTCTTCATGACATTTTTTTTCTTAAATTCCGTATATATGTGTTAGCATACAGTATTTGTCTTTCTCTTTCTGACTTACTTCACTCTGTATGACAGACTCTAGATCCATCCACCTCATTACAAATAGCTCAATTTCGTTTCTTTTTATGGCTGAGTAATATTCCATTGTATATATGTGCCACATCTTCTTTATCCATTCATCCGGTGATGGACGCTTAGGTTGTTTTCATCTCCTGGCTATTGTAAATAGAGCTGCAATGAACATTTTGGTACATGACTCTTTTTGAATTATGGTTTTCTCAGGGTATATGCCCAGGAGTGGGATTGCTGGGTCATATGGTAGTTCTATTTGTAGTTTTTTAAGGAACCTCCATACTGTACTCCATAGTGGCTGTACCAATTCACATTCCCACCAACAGTGCAAGAGGGTTCCCTTTTCTCCACACCCTCTCCAGCATTTATTGTTTCTAGATTTTTTGATGATGGCCATTCTGACTGGTGTGAGATGATATCTCATTGTAGTTTTGATTTGCATTTCTCTAATGATTAATCATGTTGAGCATTCTTTCATGTGTTTGTTGGCAGTCTGTACATCTTCTTTGGAGAAATGTCTGTTTAGGTCTTCTGCCCATTTTTGGATTGGGTTGTTTGTTTTTTTGTTATTGAACTGCATGAGCTGCTTGTAAATTTTGGAGATTAATCCTTTGTCAGTTGCTTCATTTGCAAATATTTTCTCCCATTCGGAGGGTTGTCTTTTGGTCTTGTTTATGGTTTCCTTTGCTATGTGAGTCTGTATTATTTTATTTTTCTCTGTCTGATTACTTCACTTAGTATGATACTCTCTAGGTCCATCCGTGGTGCGTGTATCTTTTCAAATTAGATTTTTCATCTTTTCCGGAAATACGCGCAGGAGTGGGATTACTGAATCATACGGTAACTATTTTGAGTTTTTAAGGAACCTCCATACTGTTTTCCATAGTGGCTGCACCAATTTACATTCCCACCAACAGTGCAAGAGGGCTCCCTTTTCTCCACACCCTTTCCAGCATTTATTGTTTGTAGACTTTTTGATGGTGGCCATTCTGACCAGTGTGAGGTGATACCTCATTGTAGTTTGGATTTTCATTTCTCTAATAATTAGAGATGTTGAGCATCTTTTCATGTGCCTGTTAGCCATCTGTCTGTCTTTTTTGGAGATATGTCTGTTTAGGTCTTCTGCTTATTTTTTGATTGGGTTGTCTGTTTGGTTTTTTTTTTTGATATTGAATTGTATGCACTGTTTGAATATTTTGGAAATTAACCCCTTGTTGGTTGCATCATTTGCACATATTGTCTCCCATTCTGTTGGTTGTGTTTTTGTTTTGTTGATGGTTTCCTTTGCTGTGCAAAAGTTTATGTGTTTGATTAGGTCCCATTTATTTATTTTTGCTTTAATTTCTTTTGCCTTGGGAGACTCACCTAAGAAAATATTGCTGTGATTTATGTCTGAGAATGTTTTGCCTATGTTCCCTTCTAGGAGTTTTGTGGTGTCATGTCTTTTATTTAGGTCCTTAAACCATTTTGAGTTTATTTTTGTGTATGGTGTGAAGGAGTGTTCTATTTTCATTGATTTACTTGAGGCTGTCCAGATTTCCCAGGATTACTTGCTGAAGACACCATCTTTTCTCCATTGTATATTCTGGCTTCCTTTGTTGAAGATTAACTGACTGTAAGTTTATGGGTTTATTTCTGGGCTCTCTATTCTGTTTCATTGATCTATATGTCTGTTTTTGTGCCAGTACCGTGCTGTTTTGGTTACTGTAGCTTTGTAGTATTGTCTGAAGTCTGGGAGGTTATGCCTCCAGCTTTGTTCTTTTTCCTCAGGATTGCTTTGAGGGAGTGTGTTGTCAAGTGGGTCAGCTTCCTGGAGCAAAGAACAGAGAGGAAAAGTGGAGGGGCGAGTGGAATCTTAGATCTTAGGCAACACCTATGACACTTTTTAGGAGTTCCAACACTCTGTTGCTTGCCCTCCCCCACCCTAACCCCACCCATAGATACACCACAGCTGAGTGTGTGTGTGCGCGCACGTGTGTGTGTGCGCGGGCACACACACACACACACACACACACACACACACACACACTCCGTAAGTTCCCTCTGGTATCCTGTGATCACTTTTCTCATGAGTGCAGGGGAGCAATATTATAATATATGCCATTGGACACACAAGGAAGGGTTTGGAGAGCCCCACAATCCCATCTTTCATTCCTGAAAAATTCAAAGCACATGTGTGTTATTGATGGTAGAATAGAGCATTTTATTATTTTTTTAAAAAATCTCTTGTATAGTTGGATACAGAAGGAAAAATACACTGAGACAGAATTTAATACCTCGGTGAACTATATTCAGTTTTGGTTATTATTCTGGTTAAAAACAAACAAAGCAAGCATTGAGTTTTAGCCTCTTTGATCCAAATGGTTTTAGTTTTCCACTGTTGGGCATGTTAAAACTTTGAAGACACAGAGGTACGATTCAGTAAACTGCTTCTTTCAGCAACTTCTGTGATGTTCTGGGGCACTGGAAGCCTTCGGTTTCCTTTCAAGGCAGGAGCAGTTAACTCTGAATCACTCACTCTCTGTGCGAAGTCAGGACCTTTATATTTGGTACCAGAGGGCACAGAAGAATTTTTTTTTAATGATTTGATATTTTAAAAATATTTGACTTTTCATTTGACTTAAAGAATCCAAGGTTCTAATAACAGAACGGTCAACTTGGCCATTAGAAAGAGGTCTGTAGAAAGAGGAATATGCACAAGCCGATTTTAGGCGTTACTTTGTAGAGGGTGATCCCTGTAGGACGAACTCAAACTGTATCGCTGGTAAAACTCATTTGCCTCTGCCCTTTTTCCGGGCTCTGGATGAAAACCAAGATCTGTGGCACATTCCCTGAATGTTCTTGGCCCCCGAGTTGGAGGTCTCACTGAGGACTCATGGGGAAAACAAAACTCTCTCTTTTCTATTTATGGTTATCAGCCGTGTTGTAAAACTTAAATATAATTTGTTTTGCTTTAAGGTCAATGAAAAAAAGTCATCTTGAACTTTGCATTAGTTGTCAAGCACCAGAACAGGGTATGTTTTTGTTTCATGGCTTTTGCCCGTGGGTAAGCTTTGCAGCTCAGGATCGTTCATGCGGTTGTGGACCATTGGACTTGGGGAGCACCCACTGTGTGAGACCGTGTGTTAACATGTGGCGGCTGAAGCATGAGTGAAGCAGGGCCCTAGTCCTGAGTTAGTTTATATGATTCTTCTCAGGAGATTGGATGCATGAGCGGATACACGGCCTGTAGAGAAAGAGCGCCTCCAGGGATGAGGCGAGTACTGCGGACAGTTTCCGCGAGAGGGGCTGGCTTTCTGACTGGAGAGAGCAAAAGCACTGTTGGCTTTGAACCAGGACTTGGAGGATCCCCCGCAGAACAAAGTCACGCAGTGGTGTATTTGAGTGAGTTCTGACTTCAATTGTAAGCCTCAGTTTTCCTCATCTATAAAATGGTGATGATATCTTCACCACCCATATCACAGTACTTTTATGAGACTAACTTCCAAAATGCACCACAACCAGTGAAATACTCTCAATGCTGTTACTTATTACTATGGTTAATATTGTCACATGGTGTCTGTTAAATAGTTACATAGCTGTGAGGAGCTGTAGTTTTCCAGGAGTTAGATCTAAAAAAAGAGTTACTGTTACTCATGGTGGTTTATTAGGCTAGCTTCACATAGGAAGGTTTTTATATGTGGAAATGTAGCTGATCTCACAGATGTGGTGGAGAGAGCCATTAACTGAAGTGGAGAGGAATCCTTGAACAGTATCTGAAAGGCCGAGTTCCCTTTTTTTAGGGAAGAATCAGGCATAGGATGGTTCAGTATATTAATGTGTAGGTACCTAAAGTTCTGGGTTTGAGATGGCTGTGGAGTGTGGGACTTAAAACTCTGTGATACTTTAAGGAAAAACACAAAAACAAAAAAATCAAAACAAAAAAATAAGCCATGCTTAAAAAAGGCATTGAGCATCCTAAGAGTCTTTCTGAGAACTTAAGAACTTGAGTTGATTTAGGGAAGTAGGAGATGTGGTACATCCCTTCCTGTGTATGTTCATTAAAACATCGTGAATTAAGCTGCAGAAACTGGAGCCTGAAGCATGTTAGTGTTGTATGAGGGGAAGGACATACATGTATGAGACTAGGTTTAAAAAACACGTGCCGCACATTCAGCTGGAGATCCTCATTTGAATTCATTCCCCAGATAGGCCCTAGTCAGGCGTTTCATTGTCACCCCTTTTGCTAGAATGACTGAACCACTCTTCTTTAGGATTGATTTTATAGGGAGTTTATGAGCCAATCAAGAAAACTGACCTCATTGTCACGTTATTTTTTCCTTTTTTAAAATAGACTTTATTTTTTTTGAACCGTTTTAGATTCACAGGAAGATTGAGAAGATAGTACAGAGTTCTCATTAACCCTTTCACCTTGTTTGCCCTATTATTGACATCTTACATTCATATGGTACATTTGTTACAATTAATGAACCAGTACATACATTTTTATTAACTAAAGTCCATAGTTTGTTCAGATTTCCTTAGTTTTTGCCTAGGTCAAAAACTGTCCTTTTCACTCATATCTTTACCTCATCACATAGGGCAGTGGTTTCCTGATAATAGTGGCTTTTCAACAATTATTGGTTGAGTGAATAAAGAAAGAAGATGCAATACCTGCCCTTAAATTGTTACAATGT
Source organism: Orcinus orca (assembly GCF_937001465.1). Taxonomy (NCBI): domain Eukaryota; kingdom Metazoa; phylum Chordata; class Mammalia; order Artiodactyla; family Delphinidae; genus Orcinus; species Orcinus orca. Next base: position 89,521,033 of record NC_064562.1, read on the forward strand.
AGTAGGAAAGGATCAGGCCGCCATGCAAATGACATACACACTAGTGCTTAAAGAGGTTAGAAGCAGATGGGCTGTATTTGAATGAAGCCTGGCACTGCCACTTACTGCCCCTGTAACTGGGTAGGTCACCCAGCCCCTCAAAGCCTGTTTCCTCACCTGTGAAAAGAGGTAATGACAGCTCCTACCTCAGTGGGGTAGGAAAGAAATGAGTGAAGTAAAGAATGCAAGCAACAGCATGTGAACAGGGCCTCACACGTGGGAAGCTCTCAGTAAATGTCAGCTTCAGTGTTTACCTTGCAGGGTAGAATGTGATCGGTGTGCTGAGAGGTACAAGGTGTAATGGGGAGTCTGAAAAGGGGAGATGCATAAAGTGGGGTGGAGGTTGGGAAAGTTTTCCGAGAGGGGGTAGCCTTTGAGATTGACCTGAAAGAATAAATCAGCTTTCACCAGAGGCCCAGTTACTGGAGGGAGAAAAATGCCAGGTTGAGACAATATAACACACAAAGTTACAGAGGTGGAAGGCGTGAGAGAATGTGTTCTAGAGAAAAGAAAATAATCTACTATAGATGGACTGTGGTCTAATATGGCAAGAGAATAGGACAAGGGAGATAAAACTATGGGGTCATAAATGTTTTTGATATAAATTTAAACTTTTAACTCTAAAATTTTTCAAATATAGAAAAAAGTAGAAGGAATATACTACAATGAAAACACATAGAACCCCTATCTGATTTCAGTAACTATTAGCATTTTTCTTATTTACTTCATCTGTGTAAATTTACATATATTATTATTATGATTTTTTAAAGTTATTTTTGCTGTGTTGGGTCTTCGTTTCTGTGCGAGGGCTTTCTCCAGTTGTGGCAAGCGGGGGCCACTCTTCATCGCGGTGCGCGGACCTCCCACCATTGCGGCCTCTCCTGTTGCGGAGCACAGGCTCCAGACGCGTAGGCTCAGCAGTTGTGGCTCATGGACCCAGCTGCTCCGCGTGTCCCCTGCATTAGCAGGCAGACCCTCAACCACTGCACCACCAGGGAAGCCCTACATATATTATTTTTTGCTGAGCCATTTCAAAATAAATTTTAGATATCATGGCATTTTACCCCTAAGTCCTTTAGCATTCATCTCCAAGAAATAAAGAAGCTGCCTTATGTAAATGCAGTACTATTATGATGGCCAACAAAATTAATTGTGGTCCTCAAATATCATTTATTATCAGTCCATAGTCAAATTTCCCAAAGACTTAATCCCCTAAGTCTTTAGCATTGAAAAAAAAGTTAAACCAGAATCCAAGCTAAAGACCGTGTACTGCATTTTATTTGATTGTCGTGCCGCTTAACGTCTCCTCAAATCTAAAATTCCTACTAAGATATTAAGACTCTGAGGCTTTGGAGCACCGAGAAGATTATGGTGCTTTCCCCTCCCCCACCCCATCTACCATCCATCTAATTCAAAATAAAAACAATATTGAATTTCAATAAAAGAAATGTAAGCAAGTCCAAGTAGATTCAGATTTTTTCTCCCATCAAGATGATGACTTTGATGCTATCGCAATCTCAAGTGATCACATTTTTAAATACCTCAGCATATGCTTATTTGCCTTGAATGGTCCAGCTCTAGACTCACAGAACTCAGTAGCAATAAAGTGACTCACTGTTTTCAGTTGAGCTGAATGTCTAGCGTGTCTAAACTTCACAGATAGGAAACCACATCCTTAATAGACACACAGAAGTGATTTTTAGTCCCATTGTACATATAAGCCTTCCAGACACTAAGTTCCAATCCTTTTGGGTAATTTCACAGTGCGTTTCACAATATTCCTTTAAGGCAAAAAGTCATTTAGGCCTGTGGGTTGGAAAACAGAGGATGCAGAACCTTGTTGGTCCTACTTTAACCGGGAACACTCTGGTTACAAAGTGCCTCCTTTGTTTTTGGCCCTTCCTGAGTCACAGGTACCTATGGCTGGGCAAGAGTCTGGAATAGCTGCGGGTATGGGAGTGGGCATGAGGTGCCCACCTGCCTGGGCTGCAACTTCTGCAACTCATAGGATAAACCTGGCATCCTTTGGAACAACACGGAAGAGAAGGAGGTATTTGGGGAGTGCTTTCCTGCAAATGCACACCCTCTAATTGCCTTTTCCTGACGGTCTTTCCTTGTTACGTTTGGAAGGGAGGCTCCTCTGAGGACCACTTCTTTGCACCTCGCTTGCAGGTGCACGGTGAGTGCTGCTTTAATTTATTGCACTTTGCCTTGTCGGGGAACCCAGCCCACCCCACCTCTGCTGGGAGAAACGCATTTCCACCTCCTTTTCAACTTCATGAGGTTCTGTTGACCCACTTGGAAGAGGTTCATTGTAGCACCTGCTTGTTTTTTCTTCTGTCCTTAATTTGGTTTGCCTTTTATTGTCTTCCAACTGAATGGATTCTTTCTCTTTCTTCTAAGGGAAAGGAACCTGAGAAAAGCAATGCTTGTGGTGGTGACTGCTTGCTAAGGGTAATTACTGTTTTATGTTAATCTACATGATAAAATGAGCAGACAGGGAATTGCTAAATTCACCATCTTGTTATTTCCCAAGTCTGGTCCTCTTAAGTATATTTGTTGCTTAAATAAAGATGTAACCATGCAAAGTAGAAATGTCCAAATGTATAGTTTTTTATGCATGTGTATATATAGCATTTAAAATTTTTATTTCCATCAGCAAGAGTCATTATAGAATACTTGGAAATTACAGGAAAGCAGAAAGAAGAAACCCAGAGATAACTAGCATTAACACTCTGAATTTATGTCTGGTCATTTAGTCTACATGTTATTTCTCCTTAAATGGGCAGTTTCACTATTACAGTCTAGGACTTCTTGCTCCTGGGAAGTGTGGTCCATAGATCAGCATCATCAACGTGTCTTGGGAGCTTGTTAGAAATGCAGAATCTGGGTTAGCCTCTTGTTTGCATCCCCCCACACCCAGAAAAAGAAATGCAGAATCTTGGGCTCTACCACAAACATACTGAATCGTAATTTGTATTGAATGATACTACGTATCCATTAAAATTTGGAAGCACTTCTCCAGAACACAGTATACCCAGGACAGCAGGTGAAGTGGGTAGGACCCAAAGGCCAAGACTGTTTTTCTCCATTTTCCCTGTGTCACTCTTTCCTAAAATAATTTCCTCAGTATGTGATAAAGACAAAAATGAGGTCAATTTTCTAGCAAGACATAGTAGCCTTGATAAGGAACCCAGCTGTCTCATGCATAAACATTTCATTTAGCAAACATACATTAGGTGCCTGCTGTGTTCCAGGGCACACACGCGGCAGTCACGAAGCCTGCCGTTAAGGCTTGCGTGTACTGCAGTAGAAACATATAGAGGGCAAGGGGAGGGGGTGGGTGGTGCTACAGGGATTGAGCTTGGAAGTCAGAAAGAAAAATGGTTTCTGGACTGAGTCTTGAAATATAATTCAGTGAACATGAGTTATGAGTATTGCTAGGCTCTGGAGAGAGCACAAGGCTGGATAAAATAGATCCCTTCCTTCAAGGAGTCTGTGCTTGATTTAAGGACAGGGGACAGTGTTTAAAATGATAAATAAAATCGGAAGCACCTTGGTGTTAGGGTAGAACCAGAAGATCAGGGTCTGAATATCAACTTTACAGCTCTGTGACCTCGGACGAGTTATTTCACCTGTCTGAGTATCCATTTCTTCCGTAGATAGAAGCAAAATAATGTAAACTACTTCACAGAATTTCAGTGATTTTTTTTTTTTTTTTAATTGGCTGCGTTGGGTCTTTGTTGCTGCGTGCGGGCTTTCTCTAGTTGCGGCGAGCGGGGCAGCGAGCAGGGGCTACTCTTCATTGCGGTGCACGGGCTTCTCATTGCGGTGGCTTCTCTTGTTGCGGAGCATGGGCTCTAGGTGCGCGGGCTTCAGTAGTTGTGGCTCGTGGGCTCAGTAGTTGTGGCTCGCAGGCTCTAGAGCGCAGGCTCAGTAGTTGGGGCTCACGGGCTTAGCTGCTCCGCGGCATGTGGGATCTCCTCAGACCACGGCTCGAAACCGTGTCCCCTGCATCGGCAGGCAGATTCTTAACCACTGCGCCACCAGGGAAGGCCCTCAGTGATTTTTAAATGAGGTAACATAGTAAAGTTCTTGCCTACAGTGAGTACAGAATCAGTACCGTGTGGCAAAGATATTTAAAAAGTGTCAAGTGAGTGCCATAGATAGAAGTATTGAGGAGAAACAGAGAAAAGAGAGGCTGCTTCTACCTGGACTGCGAGAGACCTTGTGGCCAATATGGCCCTGAGGATGTGAATGAGGAAGAGTGGGCCAATGGGAACCAAAGTGAAAGATGAAGCTGCACTTTTGAGACTGGATAGACTGAGAAGAGAGGTAATAGAAACAAGGGATCAAGTTTGGTGGAGGAGAATTCTGTTTCCAACACATTCAGTTTGAGGCAGCTGCTGAAAGCTGCGCTTCTGGGATGCAAGTTTGCCCACATGGAATGTTCGTTATTCAGACACATGCCCCTCTGTTCTAGGCTTAGCCAGGGCTGGGCATGAAATGAAGTGCTCAGCTTCACTGGTCCTGGTGTTTGGTCAGAATACCTCTTGCAGAGGGACTCTTTCTTGCTCTTTGGAAAGGTACACATCTATCCAGCGTTTCTCACCAGGATGGAAAACAATGCACAATTTTTTTAAACCTTGAGACTTACCTCTTCTTCCAAAGAAGAGGTATGGAAGAGAACTGAAATTATCTGTGCCTAATTTTTATCCATTGTTATCCTCTTCCTTGGGTTTCTTTTTCTCTGTAAATCTTCTTCCTCCCAACTAATGACCATTAATTGCTACAGAAGAAAAATGCATTGGAAAAAGTTTTCTGAAAAATGGACTAAATGCTCTAACACCAGTGATCTCTATTTCTATTTGTGTTGGTTTCAACCGTAGGCTCCTTTATGATCTCTCTTCATATGGAATAGACACAGCCTACAAGTAACCGTAGTTACTGGCTTTTAGAGGTTACAACCAGCCTGCCAAATAAAATGCTAACATTTTGCCAAATTTGTTTTATCTCTGTCTCTTTCTGTTTTTGTCTCTCTGTCTCTGTATACATACACTTTAAAACATTTTTGCTGAACCGGTTGAGTTAGTTATAGAGGTCATGACCCTTTACTTGAAATATTAAGACTTTAATATGTATCTCCCAAACACAAGAATATTCTCCCACATAGTCCGTAATACGGATTCAAATTTCCCCAGTTATTCCAGTAATGTCTTTTTATAACCCCTCTCCTCATCCAAGATTCATCAACAGTCATTCACTGCATTTTGTTTCTTTTCCTTTAATCCAGAACAGTCACCCTGTTTTTGTTTATTTTTGTCATTCATGGCACTGGTATCTTGGAAAATGCCAAGATAATTGTCTTGCAGAAAGTACCACAAGTACTGGATTTGTTTGATTGTTACTTTATGATGAGATACAGATTAAGCCTTTTGACAAACGTACTACATAGTCCCTGTGGAGACATGACATTCAGTTATCCTATAATTGATTGTGCCAACCAACACTTGGGTAAGGTGGTCTGCCAGAGCTCTCCATTGTAAAGATACCTCTTCCCCTCGGTAAGTGATAAGTAATCTGTGGGATGATATTCTGAGGCTGTGTGAGTATCCTGTTCCATAGCAACCCTTTCCCTAATGGTTTTAGCGTCCATTAATGACCCTTAACTGAATCAATCATTGCCTTGGTGGTTGCAAAGTGGAACTTTCTATTTCTGCTATTCCTTTGGTGTTTATTAGCTGGCTTTCTTTGTAAAAAAGAGCTTTCCACTATCCCCCTTTCCATGAATATCTGTGGATTTATGGTTCCTTTTTTTAAAATTGAGTGTGTTATAATTTATCCGTATCATTCTTTTTGTTGTTCAAATTGTACCACATTTGGCCAGTAGGAGCCCCTTCAAGGCAGCTCCTGTGTCCTTCTATCATGTCTGCATTAATATTTGAGCACTTCTTGCTTTCTGGCATAGTATGATGTTCTAGGCTTATATTGTACTTTCCTTACCCCCGGGCCTGGACCCAACTATTTCTCCAGTGAGCTATGGTGCTTAGAAAAACAAGATCTGGGTACTCAAATTTTTCTTTAAAAATGCATATAATCCAGAGAAAGTTAAAATTCCTTAATCATTTGTTGAAACTCCCCCATTCCCCAGCTTCTGCTAAAATATTGCCATGGAGTCATTGGAAGTTTAGAAGTTGGAAGGAAAGGACCAATGAGAGGAGGAGGCCGTTGAAAGAGAAGGTCATTGGGCTTTGGACCAGAGGTGGTGTAGTGATGCAAAAAGGGGGAGTGAGATAGTGCCAAGACCAATTTAGATTATGTTGGAATTCTGCCCACAGAGTGACTAGAGAGCCTGAGAAAATAATTTCTGCTTATTTTCCAGGTAGACTCTGAAAATTGGTTGCCCTTTTTTATATCCAGTAATGCTAAGAGAGTGTATTCCCCTGAGCTATACATATGCTAATTCTTAGAGCAATTTAAGAAATATAGTTTCCATACTGAGAGTTCCTAGGTGTTCTGTATTTTCAGAGTCAGTGTGAGGTGTATATAGGTAGATGTATATTTCTGCATGTTTTCTTTTAAAAATTAAAATTCATAGTTTTTATTTTGAACACTCCTAACTGAAAATAGTATCTGAATTTATTTGCTGATTATAATACGTGGTTGCAAATTATTAAAGGTGCATATGTGCAGCATTTTAGGCAGCAACTTGTGAGACACAGAAGCCAAGAATTTCAGTTATTTTCCAAAGTAATCAACATACATTTGATAAAATGATAGTCTCTGATCTTGAACTTGAACTGATTTTTCTGGAACTCAGAATCACCTCTGTGATCTCTTCTTGTATATGATAGCGTAATTAAAATATTCATTTGCCTCTTCTATTCTGTGAAACAAACCAGAACAAAACATGAAATCAGTAGCTTTGTTTCCATTTCATAGGGAAGTTATGAAAATGCTTAAAAATACAAAAGCAAATTTGAAACAGAAGGGTTTTTTGTTTGTTTTCCATTGAAGTCAGCATTTTTGGAAGTAAAAAACAAAACAAAACAGAGACTAGTACATCTGTACTTTGTACAGCAGGAATATGGTTATTATTCAGATGTATGCACTGCATGTTACAGATGCTTTATAATTTTATAAAACAAAACCACGCACACGCACACACACACAATCACTGATTTTTAATCCTCAGTACATTCTTGAGAATGGAGAGTGGTACTAAAGCAATTGCTCTACACCAAATAGTTACTGGGTATTTGATGTGAGTAATGCTATGCTGAAGATGGAAAGGGGCACATCCTTTAAATGTGCTGCTGGCCAGTATAGGTAAGTGAACTCGGGTTGTGTGGTGGCCAAACTGTTCCACACTGGCCCTTGACTTCAGAGTATTGTAGTTTCACCATTTAGTTCTTATGCAATTTCAGTGCATGGGATTAAACTAAGCAGACTGATGACTAATAAGGAGTCACCGTTTTTGGCAAATGGATTATTTTCAAAGTCCAGTTTTATGGTTATTGGGAAAATTTTTAATACAGCTGAGTTCTTTTGGAGGTCGTAAAGATCAATATCTCTTTCTTACTTTCTATCGAAAACTCCCCGAGTGAGGCACTCATCCCCACAACCGAATCCATTGCTTCTTGTATTTCTTTAATCTTGATCTTGTTTGAAAGGAGCTTTATCCAGAGCACAATTTCTTCATTCATAACTAAATTTCTTTCAGACATTAAGACAGCTAATATGCAATTATATAATTAAAAGTCTTCTTTCATCTGGATTTTACTAAATCTATAACTGTTTTAGCCAGTAAAAGCAAATTATATTTTGGCCTCTAAAACGGATTTATATACTTTGAACATCTTTTGGGATGTATTTGCCCTTGAATTATGAGATAGAAAATACTTTCTGTGACTGGATCTGTTAATACCTGTGGAGGAAGCATCTGGTACCCTTGTTCTTGGGCTGGTGTTCATTCTACTGGCTGGAGTCACATTCAGAATTAAAGTGGGGATAAAAAGAGGGTTTTTTCCCCACCAAATGCCTTAGTCCTATTTTTATATAGCATATGATTATTTCTAACTATAAAAGTAGATATGATTATTGTGGAAGATTTGGGAACCACAGGAAAATGCAAAGAAAATAAAAATTATTCTATCCTTATTCTGTTATCTCTAATTAGCAACTATACACAAATGTTGACTTTTTTCATTCTAGTCTTTTTTCTAGGTATAGATACTTTTAAACAAAATTGAGATCATATGGAACAAATCATCTTATAGTCTGCATTCCCAATGAACACTGCTTAAAAACATTTTCTCATTTTATTAAATATCTTACAGATTTTAAAAACTTTATCCATTGCTGAATATTTATATTTTAAAATTGCTTAAAATGTTATTACTTTAATAGAAAACTTCTTTGTACATATCTTTATGTATATCTTGGACTTTTTTTTACAGATAACTTTAATCTTTTAAAAATTTATTGGTTTCAAGGAATGACAAGTAATTCAGTTTCTCCTCTCTAGCAATTCTGGCTAAGTCCTCTTGTCTGCAAGAATTGTATCTTTATAACACCATCATGTTGGTCTGTCCGGAATGGTGCAGTAACACTTCATTTATCTAACAACACCATTACGGAACTTCTCATAAATAAATTTTTCACGTAACTGAAACACCCTTAAAAGTGTCCATACTAGGTTATTGTAAAGTATGTGAATGTGATTCTTTCTAAAATTAAATTACATATGTTGCTATCCTCTTTAACATAATGAAAGTATTTGAAAATCATAATTTAACCCCTCTGGTCTAAATCACAAGCGTCCTGGGACTTCCTTTGGTGGTCCAGTGGTTAAGACTCAGCGCTTTCACTGCATGGGGCTGGGTTCGATCCCTGGTCGGGGAACTAAGATCCCATAAGCCATGTGGCATGGCCAAAAAAACCCCGAAAAACAAAACAAAACACACAACACACAAGCATCCTTGTAAACACTAGTTATTATACAGTCAGTTCTGCTAAAATGCAATATATGTGTTTCTAAAAACCACCATGCTATGCAGTAAATCCCCCAGTGCTTAAGGGAAAAGTAGGATCAGGGACATAACACTCAAAAACCTTTATCAATGAGGCAGCCCAGCACTGGAGCCTACCTGGGCTCTTTGGTGGGGCTGATGGCAGACTCTGGGAGGGCTCACGCCAAGGAGTACTTCCCAGAACTTCTGCTGCCAGTGTCCTTGTCCCCATGGTGAGACACAGTCACTGCCCGCCTCTGCAGGAGACCCTCCAACACTAGCAGGTTACCTGCACCACTCGTAGAGCCATTTGTGAGGAAAGCCTGTCACATGGCCCTGCCGACCTGGCCACAGCTGACTGAATCACAGGGGACACGGGTTCAAGCCCTGGTCCGGGAAGATCCCACATGCCGCAGAGCAACTAAGCCCATGCGCCACAACTACTGAGCCTGCGCTCTAGAGCCCACAAGCCACAACTACTGAGCCCACGTGCCACAACTACTGAAGCCTGCGCACCTAGAGCCTGTGCTCTGCAACAAGAGAAGCCACCGCAATGAGAAGCCTGCACACCTCAACAAAGAGTAGCCCCTTTCGCCACAACTAGAGAAAGCCACGCACAGCAACGAAGACCCAACACAGCCAAAAATAAATTAAAAAAAAAAAACCTTTATCAGTGACACATTAAAAAAAAGTAAGATGGGAACTGAATAAAAATCGGAGCACAGTTTTACACATATTAGTTGGCCAAGAAGTAAATAGATAAAAAGTGCACTAAATATGGCATTTTACCTTGAGAAAGTCGTGACATTTCCTGTGGACTGAGGCCCTGGAAGGGTTGCAGTTTATGCGTCACTGTGAAGTGGTGGAAAGAGGGTTACCTGAAATCAGAAGGAAAGTTGGGGCACCCAGCTTGGAGGGCTGTGGCTCGGCACATGTCGGGGGGACTGAGATCGCCAACAGATATTTGAGGCGTGGGTTTTGTGCCTTTTGTGTATCCTTAGACAGCTGGGTTCCGCCCCGTGCAATCTTCTGCTATTACCTAATGTTTCTTGCAGTGAAATCATACCTAAACAAATGTGAAAATGAAGTTACGCTCAAGTTGCTCCCTACTGTATCAACCTTGGAGCAAACACGAGTGTTATAGGAGAACTGAGTGTACTATGTGGCACCAGGGTGATGTCTAGGGGATATTTCTGCTTGTCTCTATCCTAAATGGAGTTAATACATGTAAAAACACTTAGAGAAGAACCTGGCTTGCGAGTGGATACTGTGTAAGTGTAACAATAACATTGTAACAGTAATAGTAACTCTAAACTGTAACAGTAACAATGACAGTAATAATAAATGATGACTATTGATGCCTGTGGGATTCTGACTGCCTACTGTGGCAGTGCTTCCTGCCTCCTCCTAAAGGACCTATTTCTCAATCTCTTATGGCTTTTAAATGAATTTATCACGCTTCTTAGAATTACATCTAATGTGCGGCCCAGTGTGGGAGAGGCTGACAGGTACACAGACTTTAGGCTATGGTGTACCTGTGGCATCTGTTACACCTACTTAAACTCGTTTATCTTATGAATGATGTATTACCTATGTATTCGTTCACAGCATTGTTGGGGGAAGTAACTTATGTTTTAAGTGAGATTATCATCATGCAGAATTTTCGGATTTTCTGTTTTATTAGAAAAAAATTGGGACTTCCCTGTTGGCGCAGTGGTTAAGAATCTGCCTGCCAATGTAGGGAACGTGGGTTCAAGCCCTGGTCCGGGAAGATTCCACATGCCTCGGAGCAACTAAGCCTGTGCGCCACAACTACTGAGCCTGTACTCTAGAGCCCTTCGGCCACAACTACTGAGCCTGCGTGCCACAGTTACTGAAGCCCGTGCACCTAGAGCCTGTGCTCCACAACAAGAGAAGCCACCACAGTGAGAAGCCCGTGCACCGCAACGAAGAGTAGCCCCCGCTCACTGCAACTCTAGAGAAAGCCCACGCAGAGCAACAGAGACCCAGTGCAGCCAAAATAAATAAATTTATTTTTTAAAAACAGTTAACACGCCTCTCTCTTCTCATTCCCACCTTCAAAAGTGAAGTGTGCTTCAATGGATACATCTGAAGGGCATTTACAAGTTGTTGATGAATTTCTTTAAGTTGTTATTGTTCACTTCTATTTACAACTGCTTCTGTGTTTGTGAGATGAGCTCATCTTTGGAAGGTGAGGCAAGCAAGTGTGATTTCGGAAGACCTTCCCTCCCAAGTCACAGTATAATTAGAAGTCCACATCCTCCCTAAGTTGCTTTTTAGAACTCCCTGAGAAGGACATTTTTATCGTGAACGGTTGCCAACAAGCCTTGCTGATTCCGGCTTTAGTAACTTTAATTAGATGACAGATCAAAACACCATCTAGATTTAGCAAGTCTTGTTAGTATTGTTCTGAAAGAAAAGAAGCTAATATAGCTCATCATTTAGATATTCCAATGAAATCTGTATTTTAATTATGCAGAGACTGTGAATAGCAATGGGGTGTTTTGATTTTTAATTTCTAATCTGACTTTGAATGTTAACTTTTTGTCTCTACACAATTTCTAGATATATTCGGGCTGCCTGACCTCATTGAGTGATTGCTATTAATTAACAAGACTTTGTGGGAAAAGGGAAATTGCCTTCTGAGCTTTGTACCAAAGACCTGGGAAAAGTAAGTAATTTTCTAATTTGCTTTTTAAAAATTTTGTTACATTTCTCTCAGAAAGTTAACAGTTTGTCTGTGGCTTTTCTACTTCCTTTCTTTCCTGGCTTTGTAAGTTTTATATGCTCTTACAGACTTGAAACATGGAAAGGGACTCAGGAGACCTTTAAAAAAAAATAAAACAACGTTTCAGGAGATTAGGATGACTTTCTGCAATGTGCCATTTCTTTGTGATTTCATAAACTGAGTCCTCAGGGTTGTGATAAAACCTTTATTAGGTGTTCAGTAGATGAATTAAACTCTAAAGGTAAGACAGTGTAATATGGTGTGACAGAAAAGTGAGTCCAGTTTTTTGAGCTTCAGGAGTTTTAGACTTTTAGATAAGCTCTTTGGTTCTGAATTTTTTAGAATAAGAATGTAATCCATTTGGTTCTTTTCTTGTCTGGAAAGGAAAATAAAATGTGGAATCACTTGTTCAATAAGTCCCTCATGTAGCTTGGTTTTGGAAGAATTGATGCATCTGTCAGTTTTATTGTTTTATAACTTTTTCGAGAAACTCTAAGATAGTTTAATTGAGAAACCTGTGTGAATGGCTTGACTATCTTGTAGAAGAAATTGTTTGGCGCCATAAAGTTCAGTTTATTTCCCTGATCTTTTTGAAGAGAAAGGTAAAATGGGCCCTAAAAGTAATACAGTCTACTTTTTTGTAGATAGTACTTGGAAATGTGAGTGGCCCATAAGAATGTAAGCGAAACAACACACATACACATACACACGCATTCACACACACCTCCTTTCTGGTGTATTCCAGAAGCAATATCATTGACAGTAGGAACTGTTTGCTCATTAAATCACTAGATAGTTTTCTAAACTTTGTATTCTTTGTGTATTGCAGCTCCTCTACATTTCTGACAGTACAAATGAGATAGTTGAAACATTCCTAAAACAAAACAAGACAGAAAAGAACTATACTCTAGAAGTTCCATAGAAGCATTAAACAGTAAGATCAGATTTTATTGTTATATTGTTTGTAGTGTAAATTTATTTAGAACTAAATTGTGTGTTATTTGAAATAATTTTAATAAGGTAAGGGTCTTTAATTATGAAGCTGTTTTGAAGTTAAATAAGATGTACTGAAAAAATATTACATACACACACGGAGTATACACACACCACGAAAACAGTTTCTGAGAGCCATCAAGTCTCTGCTAAAATATAAATCCAATGAAAGCAAGGACTTCGAAAATTTTCTCCAAAAACATTTTTTTTTTGTTACAGTGAAACATTTGCAGTAGTGAAATACTATTGTCAGTGGAATTAAAAAAAAATGATAGCAATATATTTAGTTGAATTTTTTAGCCTTGTATTCACATATTAACCTTAAAATAAAGGATATTTATTCCATCCTGGAAGGATATTTGAAAGAGGATTATGTTGGAAGTCACCAGTCTGTCCACAGAAGTAGAACGAAAAGAGCAAAAGATTAATTCTCTGGCCATTAGGATCTCAATATTTGCAGTGGTGTTTAGATTGGAAATACAACTTAGCCCCAGAAAGTGAGCTACTTAAACTGCCTTTCAAATAATTTAGCATTTCTTTAAAATTTAATATAGTCCCTGGTGAAATATTTTTCTTCCATTACACCAAAATATTCCCTTTGTGATATTGCTGTAAAAGTTAGTTTTCCATTTTGTAGAAGCAAGGCATCAGTAGGACTTTTGATCAGCACAGTAAGCTAAAGACAGTCCCTGTGTTACCAAAGGGACTATGGCAGAAGGATCCCTGCTTACTGAAACTGATGTCATAGGTGAAAATTTATATGCACAGAAGGATGTTCACAGTTGACTTTTAAGTTAAAAAGGTGGTTATAATGTGTAAGTATGCTCTGTATAAATCTAGTGCTGAAGAACTAGTTATATGGAAGTAAACATTAAGGGAGAGGGCAGAGTGGGGGGAGATGGAGGGAAGTCCCTTCTGAAATTTACAAAAGTCACAGGTGAATGTTTCTGACAGTACTTTGAAAACTGTAAGGGGTACTTAAATGAATTGGTGACTTATTTTGGGGGAGGTTAGTGCAATTTTAGGGAAAATTCAGAACCCTAAACAACCACCACACTTCCTTTTTTTTTTTTTTTTTTTTTTTTTGCTGTACGTGGGCCTCTCACTGTTGTGGCCTCTCCCGTTGCGGAGCACAGGCTTCGGACGCACAGACTCAGTGGCCATGGCTCACAGGCCCAGCCGCTCCATGGCATGTGGAGTCTTCCCGGACCGGGCACGAACCCGTGACCCCTGGATTGGCAGGCGGACTCTCAACCAGTGCGCCACCAGGGAAGACCCCACACTTCCTTTTAACTCCCAGTTTCCTCTACTTTTAGTTTTTTCTTAATCACAAATATGTTTTCAAAGACTTCCTTGTTTCAAGTGTTTTATTTAATTGTTTGAAGTAGGTTTGTGGAAACTTGAGTCTATAATATTGACAAAATGTGGATGCACTTTTGAAAAATTAGCCATGGATTATTTTAAAAGAAGTAGAAAATAGCTTGTATTTTATTATCCTGTTTAATACATATTTATGTTTATTTTTATGTTAATACTATCAGAGTAGTATATGCTACAAATTATTTGGTATCCTTTCTTTTCCACTTAATAAATAATGAATTCCCATGCTAATAAATATTTGTCTACAATATCATTTTTAGTGAAAGAGAAACAATTGAATCTTAGCTTTTTGTTTAATTTTAGGTGATCCTGGCTTTCAGTTAGAAGGGAGTATAAATATGTGAAATATATGGTGTGGGTTTTTCATCTGTGAGCAGAGAATAGACTAGGATTCACCTTCTACAATCTCTACTGTGTTTACTGTAACCAGACATGTTCTGAACAGGAGGCTTGTGGGACTAAATATGTGTTCAAAATGGTAAATGTCACTGTTTGACAGGTACTGTGTATAAAGCTTGTGTCTTCTTTGGTCCCTTTGTTATATTACAAGAGTGCAGGTGACATCTTCCTCCCGCTTAGCTGTCTTCATCAATATTTCTGTGCCTAAGGAAGGATTCTACCCATGTATTTCTTCCTCCCAAGAAGCTCTTAATATCTCAGATGAGGTGATGGGTACAGAAGGAACGTTTCATAGACTTCGGAATATAATTTATTGGAGCAAATTGAAATCCAAATTAATTGGAGATGCAAAATATATTATAGACCTTTGCATGCCTTCTCAATTTTAGGTTCATTTATTAAGCCAGCATTTTTTGCACAACTACCATGTGCCAGGCACTGTGTTAGGAGCTCCTTATACAGAGATGAATGAGATATGCTCTTGCTTTCAGGGAACTTAATTTGAGTTTCAAATTCAGATTCAAATAACATGTATTCAGTGTGTATCATGTGATATTCTGGATATATTCAAATGAGGCGTTTGACCACTAACATTCAGTAATGATATTCATTGACGCACCCCTTCCAAAATAAATCATGAATAGAATTTTCTAATCCTTAAGGGGTTTTTTTTCCATTATATTTTCCTGAACTTTTGGTACCTGCTACTGCTTGTTAAGTTAAATTAGCAAATAGGAAAAAAAAAGTTAATGAATAACAAACATTTAATCAATAAACTTAGAACAATGATTTAAAAAACGTGTGTATATATTTGTACACATGTGTACACACACACACACATAATATTTGGGAAGCAGTATGTATATAATGCAGTTGTAATTTCTCCTAGTAGAATAATTCTTGGTTCATGTGGTACAGTTAAATATACCAAGATTTCTGATATTCTGCCCTTAGACTGGCTCCGCTGTCTGAACAAGTGTGGAAGTCATAGTAGTGAGTTACTAGATTGTCACAGTAATTCTTAGGGTAGGGATTATTGAAACTCGGGGGAAAGTAACTCTCCAGCATTCACGCAGCTAGAAAAGGTTTGAGTTAGGATTCTAACTGTGATCCATCTAACTTTAAAGCCCATGAGGTATCCGTCTGACTCTGGTGAGCTTGTAGGGAAGGTGGATTCACAAATGCTGTGGGCCTGCTGAGGAAGGGGCAGTCTTTTCCCGAGGAATCAGGAGTCTGTGTGTCTTTGGGCATGTTTCCCATTTTCTCAAAGTCCATCTCTTCATCTTTAAAGAAGAGTTGGTAGTAGGATCTAGCAGGGCATTGGACCAGAGCAATTAAGGAGCATTGGTAAGAGAAGTAGCTAGGCATGGAGTTGGAGAAATAATAGGTCTGGGACTGGAAGCCACTGCTAGCAATTAACCCTGGGAGTGTGCTGGGAATTGTAGTAAGAGTTTTACATATTTCGTCTTATTTAATCCTATATATCAGTTCTGAGAGGTAGGTGTTATCGCCCCATTATAAAGATTTTGAAACTGAGGCTCAGTGAGGTTAAATAACTTGTCTAATGTCACATAGCTAGGGAGTGGAGTGGTCAACACTTGAACTCAGGTCTGTATGACTCTCATGTTTATACTCTTAACCACTGTGCTATGATCAGAAGTAATCCTTTCTGTGTGTCAAACTCCCTTAATACCCTACTTCAGTCTCTCTGATAGTATATTCTGATTTTATCTTTTATTGTTTTTAACTTGAATTGGGTTATAGTTATTTACATAATGTTTAATAGACTAAGGTCTTGAGGCCTGGGATCCAGTCTCATTCACTTTTTTTTTTTTTTGGTCTTTCATAACTCTGCTCAATAAAATTTGCATTGATAAGATGAATAATCTCTAAGATATTTTGTCCCTTGAAATTCAGTGTTTTAAAATTATATATGTAAAGCTTCTGTTGAAGTTATATCAAGTGTTACTTAAATGGGGGTAATTGGACTTTAGTTTGATATTTGTTTATTTATTTATTTAGTTGTTTGATATCTAGATTGATCTCTAAAGTTTCAGGAAATTCCTAATTGCCACTTTATCTTGTGACTTGCTGTCCAAAACTGAAGCTGAGACTAAAATGCACTTCTCGTAAGCCCTTTTGGAGGCTGTAAAGCTGTGCTTGCTGCTTCATTGCTATGGCAGGTATAAAACTGTCTTAAATGATATTTTTGAGTCCATAAAAAATACTACACCATCATTCATGCAGGTAAGGACCTCAGTTTGTGAAAATACGTGGAGCCCTTGTGTTGACGGTTACTCCTGTTGGTCCTGGCTGGTTTCAGATTTAGACAACAAACAGAAGTACTTTTCTGGTTCAGGGCATATTATGGGAGACCGTTCAGGTCAGTCTGCCTAGGTTTGCACCCTAGTTTCTTGGTTTATGAGCTCTGTGACTCATGACAAGAAAGCATCTGTGAAAGGAAGATGGATAAGAAAACAGGTTGTTATAATAGGTTCATGTACTTGGTTCACTGGGAATTTAGGGAAGAAATATCCGTATTCAGACGGGAGCCACTTTTGCTCAGACACTCTTTAAAAGGAGGCCAAAACTGTGAGCTCGTAGGACAGAACTTGACGGTTCAGTATTACAGCCCGTGTTTATCCCTAACCCTTTGCTGTTTTTAAACCAGAGTTCACGTTCTCTTGTAACTACTGCATTTATTTTCCTGAACTCTAAGGAGGTAGTTTAGGCTTTGCTTCATGTTCCGTATGCTGGAGGAGAGTAGGAAACGACGTCTTTTAAGAAAATAGAAAATGTTACTCAAGATCAACATTGCCTCTGGGCTTTGAAAAACTCTGGGGTTTCTTTCATCTTCCAAGAGAGCTGTGAGGAAGGAAGGCAAACCCTGGGGAAGTTTCATAGCTTGTCTCTGCCGCTGTTACTGGAAAAGGGGAAAGTAAGGGCCCGTAAATAGCTGTCACGGTCGCAGTTGATGGCAGGTTCAGGTGTGCTGGAAATAAAGCACAGGGAGCTGCTTATTCCCACGGCTGCTGCTCGGCCTGACAGCAGGAGAATGGGTTCAGAACGTGGCTCTACAGTGGAAACAAAGTGTCCCGTCCATCACAGGCATACGTTTCATAAATTTCAAGTTGCACAGAGATTCATGATGTTATTCCCTTTTGAGGTTTAATATCTTCGATTGCTAACAAGTTGGGTAAAAATACTCTTCAGCCTCCGTCTTATTCTTGTAGTTTTTGATTGCTTAGTTTTGCTCTTTGAAGGAAGGGCAGACTTGGCCTGTACCTTCTTGATGGTGAAAAGCAGGAGCTATCAATAAAGGCCGAATTTAAAAACCATTTCCAGGGTTACCTCCCCCCACTAAGTGACCCTTGCAAAAAAGCTTTAGTCTGCCGTAAGCTGGTAATCCCTTAATACATGGATACCCTGGTGGGGAAAATAAAATCGGATTGTATACCTTTCCCTTTTACTTGTGCACTAATTGTTATTCTCCTGCATTTAAAAGCAGATGTTAAACTCTCCCTTTGATGTTCCACAGCAGACAGACTCCAGTTGTGTGTTACCACTTCTGATGCTTATCTGTTGTTAAATGAAGATCAGCTTTGGCAAATTACAGTTTGATGGTTACATTTTGACCTGGAGCCACAGAACAGAATGGCATTTTATTCTTTCATCTGACACACACTTAGCGGGTTCCTGCCTGGCCCTTGACATAAACTGTTTTCAAATCTCACAAATACCGCAAAAACCTAGCAAACTTGATAGTGCTATCTCTATTTTATAGGTAAGAAAAATAAGGCGTAGAGAATGATTAGAAAACTTGCCCAGGGTTACATTGCTGTTAGGTGGCTGGGATTTGATCTGGGGTTTTTGGCTGACTCCAAAGCTGTTACTGTGGTGGGGAGGGTGGGGGAGGGAGTGGGGAGACTGCCTTTTGAGAGAGGAGTTGATCAATGGAGCAAAGATCTTGAGATGTTGACATTAAAAAAAAGTCATTAACCATGAGCCCGTCGTTCATTCATTTATTCAACAGATATTTATTGAGTGTCTATTTTGTGCTAGACACTCTGCAAGGTGCTGGAAATTCAGTGGTGGGCAAGACATAATCCTTCACCAGCTTCAAGGAGGAAAAAGGTATGCAAGAAAGAGTGTTCCCCTCCAAAAGCTGCCGTGTCTTGGTTAGGAGAGCAGAAGAGCTTTTATAAAGTTTTTTTAAGATGTGGGAATTTTGACGCCTTAATGAAAGTTGTTTAGTTTATTCTTCTTTTATATCAATGTACATACTGTACTAAATTAACTACAAATAAATAGAGAGGTGGCTTCACTAGGAAACTTGGCAACTGTACTCCTTGGTTGGGCTGCTTAGGACATGCAGAAATGGAGGCTGGAGTGAAATGGTATTGAGTTTTTTTGTTTTTTTTAAAATTTATTTGGTTGCGCCGGGTCTTAGTTGCGCCTCACGGGCTCCTTAGTTGCAGCTCGCTGGCTCCTTAGTTGTGACATGCGAACTTTTAGTTGTGGCAGGCATGTGGGATCTAGTTCCCTGACCAGGCATTGAACACGGGACCCCCGCATTGAGGGCGTGGAGTCTTAACCACTGTGCCACCAGGGAAGTCCCCTGTACTGAGTTTTAAACAAAGCGTGGTGAATAAAAATTTGAACAATGAGCTGGCAAGGACTGAATCAAATTCAGTTTTGGGATCCCCATTTTATGTAGGAGGACTTAGCACAGTGCCTGGTATGTAGCAAGTTCCTAGGAATTCTGGTTTATTGGTTCAGTGATGAGACATAAAATAAGGAAGAGAGGGGAAAGGAAGCTTGTGGGTTGTGGGGTGTGGGTGGGAGATAAGGTAACATCGAGGAGGAGTGTGAGGGTAGCTGTAAAATAAACCGATAAATAAGGAGAGCACACGACATATGACAGACTTGATTCATATGAACAAACCCTTTTAATATCCAAGGCGGGGAGGAGTTGTGTTTATGTAATCTGGAAATGCCATTGCATTTGGGTGCCTGAGAGAGAATGCAACTTTCTCTTGACCTTCTGATTGGACTCTTCTGACTTTCTATTCACACATGAACCCACTCTGCCCCCTTTCCCACCATGAACCTTATTTCACTTTTTTGAGACTTTCGGCTTTTAAGCACGGTGTTTGGTTCTTTAATAAGTAGGGTGGCAATATGTGTCAGTTTGCTGGGACAGTCCTGACTGTGCCTGTCGCTATTTTTGATAATGCCCCCTTGCAGAACCAAGTGTTCTGGTTTGGATGATAAATTAAATGGCCACCCTACTAATAAGGGAATTGGGTGACATTCTGTATCATTAAAAAAAATAATCTTTACAGCATTCAGACTACTTTGATGAATTACCTTAATGTGGATGAAGTACCTGTAAAATTTTGAAGCAGACTAGTGTCTGATCTCTTATAATAAGTAGGAAGAAGAGAAAATGAGCGGTACCTGAAAAGATTCAGATGTAGAGAGATATAAGCCAATTTCAACAAGAACTTTAATTACAACTAATGACTGGCATAGCCTATGAGAAAGGGCATTTAAAGACTGTCCTGATGATGGGCAGTGTTGAGGGAATCTAGCATCTTTTGAGATAATCTTGTCTTGATTGCTCGTTTTTATTTAGAGTTTCAGTGTTTCCACAGCAGTGGTAATTTAATTTAGATGTACTTTCATTTGTTCTCTAAGTAGAAAGTAGAGGAAATAATTTCGTAGAACAGAGGTTTTGTCAGAGGTTTAAATAAATGACTGGAGGGGAAGTTGTTGAATTCAAACTTTTTCCTTAAATCTGTTCAATTGTGTCTTTTGTAATAATAGTAATAATATTTTAATAGTAATAATATTTTAATCAAGTGAGATTCACATAGGACTTCAGTGCACATTAATAGAATATATGCTGGGGCTTTTCTCTTAATAAACAGGGTTAAGTTGGTTTTACAGTTCGCATGGATTTGAAGACATGAACTAGTATTTTGTCATACAGATATATGTAAAAGCTTTTTAGGTATTCAGGTAATGCTTGACAATAATTGCAGCATGAGAGTTGGGTAGGATTAAAATCATGCTTATTAGACCAGTCTTTTCCATATTAATATTGATATTTTATGAGATAATGATGCATTTACCTTCAAGTCCCATAGTTTCTTGTTCCCTGCAATGTTATCTTTCATAGGAGGGTAGATTTCCAGAGTAGAGGGACTGTTTCTATACAATCTTAAAATTGTTTTGGAATAAAATTCTGGCTCTGCCTCAGGCTATCTGTGGGTGAGTTCTTTCTCTGAGCCTCGGTTTTCTAGCCTATAAAGTGGGAATAATGGTATCTGTTGCTTAGAGTTTATTAATATAGTGTTTATTCATTCCTGCATCTGTGATAAGCACTAACAAAAAGGTTAATGTTCTCCAAGGCTTAGGAATCAATGGCAGAAACTGAGATGGAGAGACATGTGTTATTGTTGGAAGGATGAGACTCAAAAAGTTGACAACCAGATTCTGGCCAATCAGAATGGATGCTGACTATAAACACTGGACAGTCATCACGGTGCTCACCTACTGAATATCATCCTGTGTTATTGGTATCAGGAAATCTGTTTAACCTGTGATGATTTGCAAGAAACCCATTGTGTCTCCTAGTTATAAATTAATGCTTCCTCTTCTGAGGTGATCGGGAAAGGACACCATCTTCATATGATGAGGTGAACCTAGCTCTCATGCCTGGATTCCCGTCCCAAGTTTCCCTTTTCTTTGGGGACCTTGCTAATCATTGCTGCCAGCACTGTGATAGCTCTGCTATCCCACTCTGCTTTCCTATTTCCCACTCCATCCTTAGCTTGGAAACATGTCCTTAATTCCCTATAGTAGATAAAAGTTGAGTTTATGACCTTCAACAAAACCCTGAGAGTCCCGTAAAATTGCTACTAGATATGGCATACTGAGACCCATCCTCACTGGGCCCTTACAAGGCTACCTCTCTGGCCTAGACCACCAGCCCCCTCTCCCGGAAGGGACTGTCAGCATATTTAGTTGTAGAGGCCAGGCATCAAATAGATTAAGGCCCTGGAAGAGGGAAGATTTCTGCCAGGTCTTTCCTTCCTAGTTTTCATTTCTTATCTCAGGCTCTGCCTCTTCCCAGAGTAATTGGCACTGGGAAGTCCACCTCTCACAGGGCAGATCCTAACTGCTTACCCCAGGGATGGGACAATAACCACAGCTATCAAAAAGTTCAGAATCAGGGGCTTCCCTGGTGGCACAGTGGTTGAGAGTCCTCCTGCCGATGCAGGGGACACGGGTTCGTGCCCCGGTCCAGGAAGATCCTACATGCCGCGGAGCGGCTGGGCCCGTGAGCCATGGCCGCTGAGCCTGCGCGTCTGGAGCCTGTGCTCCACAACGGGAGAGGCCACAACAGTGAGGGGCCCGGGTACAGAAAAAAAAAAAAATGCGGAATCAGTGCAAAGGCTTCCATATAATCCTAGAAGTTTCCTTTCCTAAGGCAGGTGTGAGGTGGTTTAATCATATTGGGCATATACTGATGTGGTCAAGAATCTTTGAGAAATTGTTTTGTGATCACCTCACACCTGTTAGAATGGCTGTCATCAAAACTACAAGAGATGGGCTTCCCTGGTGGCGCAGTGGTTGAGAGTCCGCCTGCCGATGCAGGGGACACGGGTTCGTGCCCCGGTCCGGGAAGATCCCACATGCCGCGGAGCAGTTGGGCCCGTGGGCCATGGCCGCTGAGCCTGCGCGTCCGGAGCCTGTGCTCCGCAACGGGAGAGTCCATAGCAGTGAGAGGCCCGTGTACCGCAAAAAAAAAACAAAAAAAAACTACAAGAGATAAGTGTTGGTGAGGATGTGG
The DNA here is from genome assembly GCF_937001465.1 of Orcinus orca. Lineage (NCBI taxonomy): Eukaryota > Metazoa > Chordata > Mammalia > Artiodactyla > Delphinidae > Orcinus > Orcinus orca. Next base: position 89,543,465 of record NC_064562.1, read on the forward strand.
AGAAAAGGAGCTCCTATGCACTGTTGGTGGGATCGTAAAATCGTGCAGCCACTATGGAAAACAGTATGGAGGTTCTTCTAAAAATTAAAAATAGAACTACCATAAGATCCAGCAATTCCACTTGTGGGTATATGTCTGAAGGAAATGAAATCACTATCTAGAAGAGATATATTTGTTCCCCCATGTTCATTACAGCATTGTTTACAATAGCCAAGACATGCAAGTATCTGTCACCAGCTGAATGGATAAAGAAACTGTGGCATATATATCCAGTGGACTATTATTCAGACATCAAAAAGAAGAAAATGCTGCCATTTGCAACAACATGGATGGACCTTGAAGGCATTATGTTAAGTGAAATAAGTCACACAGAGAAAGACAAATACTGTATGATCTCACCTATGTGTACAATCTAAAAAAATCCTGAATTTACAGAAACAAAGAACAGATTGGTGGTTGTCTGAGGTGAGGGGTTTGTGGGTGGGAGAGGTAGTCAAAAGGAACAAACTTCCAGTTATAAGATAAATAAGTCATGGGGATGTAATGTGCAGCATGGTGACTGTAGTTAACAATACTGTACCGTACATTTGAAAGTTGCTAAGAGAGTAGATAGATCCTAAGAGTTCTCATCACAAGAGAAAAAATTTTTCAACTATACATGGTGATGAATGTTAACTAACTTACTGTGGTGACCATTTAGTCATAAATACACATGTCAAGTCATTATATTGTACACCTTAAACTAATACAATGTTATATGTCAATTATAGCTCAATAAAACTAGAAAGAAAAAGAAATCATTTTGTGGGGAGATTTTTTCTGCCAACAGACTAAGGTGGTACTCCCGACCTGAAGCTCAGGAGTTTTGTTAGGGAAGATGGAGAAACACTGGGAACCTAGGTTCTAGTCCCGGTTTTGCTAACTGCTAGTTGTGTGACCTTGAGTTACATAGGTACCCCTTCCTGGGGTCCTCATTTTCTTATCCATAAAATGATTTTCACATGTAATATGATTTTAAAGGTCTTTGTCAATCAGAAATTCTATGCATCTATAATAACTCCTAAAAATGCACCGTGCAGGGCTTCCCTGGTGGCGCAGTGGTTGAGAGTCCGCCTGTCGATGCAGGGGACATCGGTTCGTGTCCCGGTCCGGGAAGATCCCACATGCCGCGGAGCGGTTGGGCCTGTGAGCCATGGCCGCTGAGCCTGCGCGTCCAGAGCCTGTGCTCCGCAACAGGAGAGGCCACAACAGTAAGAGGCCCGCGTACTGCAAAAAAAAAAAAAATGCACAGTACAATTTTTGAACAAATTGAACCTCTCTGTATCTGATGATGGTGATTACCTTCCTTGACACTGCCCTGGTTTGTGACTGTAGCTGTTTTGTGGAGACCCAGGTATCTGTTGCTGGAAAAGGCCTTTCTACCCATTATCTGATATTATACTATTCCATTGGTATGCTTTTCAAGTGCAATGGCAGAACAGGCTCACCAAGTCTCCCCTGTGATTGTCTCGTGCAAAAAGTTGTGGATTTGGTCCATTGTCAGCCTGAATGTTAGTGATGATGCCACCCTATTTTAAACGTTGAATCCTCTGTATGTCTGAATGGTAGCTTCCAATTCGCAATGTTCAATATATTACTTTATAGGTTGATTAATTATTATTAATGTCTGTTGGTAACTTGGAGCAATTCACCCTTAAAATTTATTGAAAGAGAGAATATGTGCGGACTTCACAATTGCAGAAATGTCTTTGGGGTTTTGATAAGGATTCCATTGAATATGTGTATCTCTTTGGGTAGTATTGACATCCTAACAATATTAAGTCTTCCAATCTATGAATGCAGGATATCTTTCCATTTATTTGACTTTTCTTGAATTTCTTTCAGCCACATTTTGCAGTTTTCAGTGTATAAGCCTTTTGCCTCCTTGGTTAAGCTTATTCCTAAGTATTTTATTCTTTTTTGATTCTGTTATAAATAGAATTGTCTTTAGTCTTCATTTTGGATTGTTCATGGTTAATGTATAGAAATGCAACTGATTTTTGTGTGTTAATTTTATATCCTGTATCCTGTAACTTTGCTGAATTTGTTTATTCTACCTTTTTTTTTTTCTTTTTCTGGAATCTTTAGTGTTTTCTACATCTGTGATGGGTTTTCATGTCATCCGTGAACAGGAATAATTTTACTTCTTCCTTTCCAATTTGGATGCTTTTTATTTCTTTTTCTTACCTAATTGCTCTGGGTAGGGCTTCCCGTACTATATTGAACAGAAGTGGCAAGAGTGAGCATTCTTGCCTAGTTCTTGATCTTAATGGAATAGCTTTCAGCCTTTTCCATTATTGAGTATATTGTTAGCTGTGGGTTTTTCATATAAAGCCTTTATTTTGTTGAAGTAGTTTCCTTCTATTCCTAATTTGTTGAGTGTTTTTTATCATGAAAGAGTATTGAATTTTTCAGGTTTATTTTCTGCATCAATTGAGATGATCAGGTGATATTTTTTTCCTTCATTCTTTTAATGTGGTGCATTACATTGCTTGATTTTCATATGTTGAACCATCTTTGCATTTCGGCAATAAATGCCACTTTTAATATGCTGTTGCATTCTGTTTGCTAGTATTTTGCTGAGGATTTTTCCATCAGTATTCATAAGGGATAATGGTCTGTAGGGGTTTGTTTGTTTTATGTAGAAAACTTTCGTTGGTATTAGTGTAATGCTATAGCTTCATAGAATGAATTTGGAAGTGTTTCCCCCTCTTTCATTTTTTTAGGAGGACTTGAGAAGGATTCTTCTTTTTTAAATGTTTGATAGAACTTACTGGTAAAGCCATCTGGTCCTAGGCTTTTCTTTCTGAGATTACTGATCAGTTTTGTTATTAGTTATAGGTCTGATTTTCTTTCTTCATAGTTCCATCTTGGTAGGTGTTTTTAGAAACGTACCCATTTCATCTAGGTTGTCAAATTTGTTACCATACAGTTGTTCATAGTACTCTTTTATAATCCCTTTTATATCTTTACAATTGGTAGTAATGTTCTCTTTTTTATTTCTGATGTTAGTTATTTGAGTCTTCTTCCCTTTTTTTTAGTCTAATTAAAGGTTTGTCAATTTTGTTGGACTTTTTAAAGAACCAGACTCTTGGCTTTGTTGGTTTTTCCCAGAGGTTGGCTTTTATGACTTTTATTCATTCTTACAGTAAGCAAACTGATGTTTATATTAGTTTAGTATTAGACTTCTGTATTTTGTTTTTGTTATTTGCAATGAGTAAGACCCCTTTGCCTTTACGTATGTAGATGTATGAAGGGTTTAAATAATCAGTGCTTTTAAAATAATGCACTTGACATTTTTTCTTCTTGGGTGATATTTTTGTCTCACTGCTCATTGTAGTTTGTTCTTACAGTTGCGGCATTGTTGTGGTTACTCTCTCAGGGATAGTTAAGGTGGTGTCCCGTGATTTGGTTTCCAACTGGAAAGTTCCTTACATTTTCTTCATGTTAAACTGCTAAAAGTTCAGGTGAGATTAATTCATTTCCATTATTATTTTAAGTAAAAAGACAATTATTTATAGAAATGCGTGAACTTAGGGAGGAAAGCTTAGAGGACTGGGTAGAAAATTACAAATTTTAACTCTGTTTTTGTGAACCATGATGCTTCATTCACTGATGTGGACTTACTGCTTCTTCCCATCTTACTCCTCCATGCAAAAATTTTGAGGTTACCAAAATTCAGTCAGTGGCCCTCTCTGTGATTATAAACCAACAGGAAGCTTCAGCATTACTTTCAAGGGAATGCCACTCAAAGCAATTCATTTCATAGCCCCCACCCTACCCCGAGCTAAAAAATCTTGTCCAGGCCTGTTGGCTTACCTTAATTATCTTCTTTTTTTTTTTTTATTAATTAATTATTTATTTTTGGCTGCATTGGGTCTTTGTTGCTGCGCGCTGGCTTTCTCTAGTTATGGCGAGCGGGGGCTACTCTTCATTGCGGTGCGCAGGCTTCTCGTTGCGGTGGCTTCTCTTGTTGCGGAGCACAAGCTCGAAGTGTGCGGGCTTCAGTAGTTTGGCTTGCGGGCGTCAGTAGTTGTGGCTTGCAGGCTCTAGAGCGCAGGCTCAGTAGTTGTGGCGTACGGGCTTAGTTGCTCTGCGGCATGTGGGATCTTCCCAGACCAGGGCTCGAACCCGTGTCCCCTGCATTGGCAGGTGGATTCCCAACCACTGTGGCACCAGGGAAACCCTTAATTACTTCTTGGTAGTCCATTTATTCAATCCATTTGGACCAAGTATATTTGATCTCAGGGGTGTGATGAAGACTTGACTTCTGTTGTGTGATGTCCTTGTTTCTCTCATTATCCCAGTCTTTATATACACTTGATTTGTGAGTCAAATAATTTATTTTGATAAGAGATTTCTATCACTTTCCCCGTAGATTTGTTAGTTTCTTGTTATCTAGAAATCACTTTTATTTCACCAATAAAATAGTTTCTTGTACAGTTGCTTTATTCTGTTTATTCTTTTTTCTGTCTCATTGATTCTAAGACATACATCTTTCACATTTTAACATTCGTGAAATTTGATGTATGTTGCCATTGCTGACATCTTATAACTGTTCTTGGCAGCACTTTTGTTTTTATTCTTAGCACATAAAATAGTGGTGTAGCTTCCAGTAGCACTTAGATTTGATGAAATAAGTTTCTATTAATAATCATTGTAACAATTACTGTTAGACACGTAATGTTAAAATGCTACTTTTGCAAGAATCTGTAATGGCAATATAACAGTTTTACCATAGGAGCTATAAATGATGATATAAATATCAAGTATTACAAAAAGTTTAGAGTGGAAAGATCACCTATAAGCTCCAAATCTATTTACTTAAACAAGTATTTTTGTGTGTATTTCATTCCAGTCTTTTTTAACATATATATATTTTTATTTGGTTGTAGTTGTAGTATACATCTTATGTTGACCCCTTCTTTTTTTATTATTGTTACATCTTAATTTCCTCTGTTGCAGGCCTTCATGTTTGTCATTTTTGTTTTTGTTTTTTTTTTTTGTGGTATGCGGGCCTCTCACTGCTGCGGCCTCTCCCGCCGCGGAGCACAGGCTCCGGATGCACAGGCCGAACGGCCATGGCCCACGGGCCCAGCCGCTCCGCGGCACGTGGGATCCTCCCGGACCGGGGCACAAACCCGCGTCCGCTGCATCGGCAGGCGGACTCCCAGCCACTGCGCCACCAGGGAAGCCCCATGTTTGTCATTTTTAATGGTTCCATAATCTATCCAGTCTTTGACCGTAGTAAAACAGCACATTGCCCAATTGTTGAAAATTCAGAATATTGCCATTTTTCCTATGATGAATAATGCTTCAGTGAACACCTCTTTTGCGTATTTTTTGATTCTTAATTTTGACCGTTTTCTTAGTAAAATATAACTTTGTAGAAGCCTCCTGAACTTTGTTTTATTGTCAAGAATCAATCTTTGTATTCAGATAAATCACCAAATAAATAGCTACTATTTTAGTGCCATTCATTCATTCATCATCAGTATATTGGACTATTCTGTGTTCAGTGGTGCCAAGAGCTAAGTATTAAAAGTTCAATAGGGCACACCTCTGACCTGTAATATCTCATAGTCCAGTGGGAGACTCAGACTGGTCAAAAATAAATACAGCAATATGAGTGATGTTGGAAAGATATGGTAAAGTTTCTTAGTTGCATGAAGTTGACTTTGACAGTATTGTTGATTGGTATCCTTTATGATATAAGAGGTGTGGACGTATTCATGTCACATAAAATCTTTTAAGTGTGTATAATGGGCTTAATAATATGACAGAAATTGGTCTCAGTTGACCTATCCAACCTCTTGTCCTTCACATTTAAATCTTTCTGGGGGGCTTGTGATCCAGTGTTCATCAGTGTTCCATGTGTCATGTTTCTGCAATGTGCTAAGTTCCCTGTTGCCAGTAGGTGTGTCACATGCCGCATTCCTGTTCCACACCTACTACAAACTGCTGTGCTTGTAGTAAATGTTGAAGGATTGGTGTTCATTTGACTTGCTTTCAGTTACTACTTTTTCAAGTGAGCGATAATGTTTCACCATTTTATAGTTTCCTTAGAACTTCATTGACTGTCAGTTTACATTGTGTGATATTGGTGAAACCAATGCCATTTTAGTTACATCTTGTCATTTGTTTAAAAAATTTAGATGAAGAAGGTGTTTGAGAGATTATATACTGATATAGAGATTCTTATAGTAAAAGTTAAAAAAAAATCTGCTACTTATGATGGCTGGAAGCAGAACCTATGCAGAATGAAACAAAACCCCTCAGTGTGAATTTCTGAATGATCTCTTAAGCCATTGGAGAGGGGAGAAAAACAAAGAAATATTTCTATATACCTAAATATTAATTCAGGCTTTGGATATAGTGAGTCTGTTTTGGAAATAGCTTTTAGGGTTTCACCATTTTGAAATTCAGTAACTAGCTGTGAATTTGCCTCCTTTATACTTGTGTATCAGAAACTGAGCCTTATTTTAAAATTTCTCACAAAAGTAGTCTTGGAAAAAGCTTTTGAGACTGATTTCTTGGGATCCCCCCACCTTTTCATTTCTGAAACCTAAGTAGCAAAATCAAAACCTGTGCTTTGTTCTGTACAGAGCTGTGGTGATTAGATTGCATATTTACTTTGACACACACGCATGTTGCTGTGTGGAATCACTGTCCATTGTAATCTCCAAATGAAACAGGGAGCTGGGGGCGGGGTGGTGATCTGGGATTAACTGAGATGAATTTATCTCAGCTTTTCAAAACACTGTGTGAGCACAATATAATTCACCTGGACAACTGTGGAATAAAGCTCTTGTTTTAGTGGCCATTAGATATTTTATGGGAACTGACGGCACAGGAGAAGAATATATGGTAAAGATGCTTTGGCAGTTGATAGAATTTGAAGTAGCATTTACATCACCAACTGAAATACAATTAATTTTTTTTCCAAAGTGATTTATATAGCCTGACTTCTGTGACTGAGGGATTGATCTCTTGGCAAGTCTTTATGAAATAACACCACAGGAGGGGAAATTATGTGCGTACATCAGGCTTTGCATTTACTTTGTTAGCCTTCTTTACAGAGTGCGTATCATCTTGTTCAGTATGACTAACAAAAACTGTAGCTGTACTTTGTCATGAAAGACTTCCTCAGTTTCCAGAAACAATGGGCACCACAGAGAGAGGCTTTCTTTCTTTCCATCCACATTTCTATTAATGTCCTGATTGCACTTTACTCTTTTATGAAGCCCTTTTGGTCACATCAACAGTTTGTTCTAATCTATCTATCTTAACTTCCAGCTTCGTCTGCAAAATTTGTGTGGTTAGCCCAACACACATGCAGATAAATTGCCTAGGGTTCAGCTTTCTCAGTCTTGGAACTAAATATGCTGCAGTAGGCTGAGCTGATGGATGTAGCTTTTCAGCAATATTGATGTTTCTACGGCTGAATATAAATCTTTGGATGCCTTGGTTTGCATTTTCATATTCATGTGCAGTTCTTGACCACTGGTTTTCAAATAGCTTCAGCTCTCAGAAAGCTCTGTGTTAAGTAGAAAGACAAAGAAAATTGTTCTTCCTCACCCACTGCTCTTCTGCCCACTCACAACAGTGAGAATCGTGAGCACAAGTCTTTTGCCAAATGTGAGTAGTGACAACTCCCAATTCACAAACTGATTACATTCTCGTGGCTTGTTGTCAAGTCAGTTAGTGGTTTTGAACTTGGAATGTGTTTTCTAATGGGAGAAAAGAATTCAAAGAATAGATGAGCCCGCTAAAACTTTTAACCCATAACATTCCAGCGGTATAGTTTTATTTGTACTTTAAAACCTACCCTTCCCCCATGTTTCCCTGTGGAAAAAATGTCCTTGATTCTGCTTTGGTATCATAAGGAACATAAATGTTTCCTTCTTAACTTCAAGAGATGGCCACCTATCTCCCCCTGTGTATCCTGGGGCAATGTATCAGGCAGGGTTCTGAGACAGAAGCAATGGAGACTGGCTGAATGCTTTACGCAGAGAAGTAATTTATGGAGAAGATGCTGTTGGGTGGTTTCTAGAACTGCTAAAAGTTAGGAAAAGGTCAGGAGCAATTAGAGACTACACAGCCAGATTCATAGCCAAGGTCATATGCTATGATTAGTTCTATGCAGGGTGGACCCTGTCACTGAACACAGGATCATGCTGGTTCACACTGACCACACCAATGGGACCAGACACTTGCTACCAACTCTGTCACCTCAGCCTCGGCTGCCTCTGGGCACTAGATGTTGTTGCCATTGCCCTCACCCACAATAAGTTCCTTCTGCCCCTGTTTCCAGCTTTAGACGCAGGTCGGGCCAAGACTAGGTCCCATGCCTTAGCTGCAAGGGAGTCTGGCAAGGTGAGTGTCCAGCCATTTTTGTCTCTATGTTGAAAGGTGTGTCTCTCATCAATACTCATATGATGAGAAATTTCCCAAATATAGGAAGGGGGTTCAGATGCTGAATAGTCTCCATCTTTCTTCCCTCTATAAGGACAAATCTTCACTATAAGAAACCACCATCTGGGCTCTGGTAGATGGGGAGCGGCCAACATGTTTATCTGTTTGAAGCTGTAGTTGACCACTCTATGATAACAGAGATGGCGGATTCCCTCTTGTGCACTGGTATCCAGGGACCCTTTCATCACGTGTTAACTAAGGCTAGAGGTGTCACTTGACAATTTAGGTATAATTGACCTCTCACGGTGTGCTCCTTACTACTTTAAGATAAAATGCATTAAATGGAATTTTAACAATTTGATTAACTAGGAGGAGCAGATTAAGATTTATCTGTTTTTTTTTAATTTATAGTATAAAATGAAACTTCACATTATCAGTTTGTCTTAGATGATTTATAGATGGTTTATATATTTTATTCATAAATTTCTACCCTCTTAAAAATGTTTTTTTATTTGCAGTAATACATATATTAGCTTACAAGTTGCTGCCTGCTCATTTGCATCGTCATTTCCCATTTCTCAGAGGCAACTACTTTCAATTCAGTGAGCTCTTCTTCTGATATTTACTTCCATGTAGCTAATTATCTTTATAATGATGTTTCTTGAAATTTTTTTTTTCTTTTCTAGACATTAAACATTGAATTTCTATTAAGGAATATAAGGGGTTATCTCTCTTTTACACTCCCTCCCTTAAATACCTCCCTTAAATACCTGCCTCTCATTCTCTGAGATAGTTTATATCTCGATTTATTTTCACCATAAATATTTTTCACAGCTGAGTTATGCAGTGTACTGTGATTTTATTTTCTTTCTTGTTCAGCATATTAAAAAAATCTTTTTTTTTTTTTGCTTCCTATTCTATTTATGTGCTACTTATTCAGCCCCAAATTCTCAAATAAGGTCAAACACAACGGCTTGGCTCTCAGTTCTTTTGTGTGTGTCTGTGGTGTGTGTGACGTTTTTCCGGGAGCCTTCTGCTTGCCTGCTCCCTTCTGGACTGTTTGCTCTTGAGGCCTTATGCACAGCTGTTGACCCGGAATTTTCTTTTACTACCATGTTAGGAGTTCTTGACTGACCTGTTTACTGAATAGCATCTCTCCTGGTTTCCTCTTTCTTTTGGGGGAGGCACATTGCCCAGTTGCTTCTTGAGAAAGAAGAGTGTGTATGATGTAATTTTCTGGAGATCTGGCATGTGTGCAAATATCACTTAGTCTTTCCTCACATATGATTGATACAGAATTTAAAGTGGGAAATTAGTTTCCCTGAGAGTTTTGGAGTCCCTGCTTCATTTTCTTCCGCTTCCAATTTTGCTATTGTTGGATGCGTTTCTGATTCTGGTTACTTTATATGTGACTTCTTTTGGGAGGGGTGTAGCAGGGGAGCTTTTAGAGTCTTTTATTTTTAATCCCCTAATGTTCTGAGGTTTCAGCATAATGTGCCTTGGTGTGTAACTTTTTCCATCCATTGTGATGATTTTTGCGGCAGGTGGTGGAGGATAATTTTCTTCCCACTGTTTTCTCTTTTCTGAAACTCTTATTGGTCAGATGCTGGAACTTTTGTATTTTTCCTCCAACTTACTTATTGTTAAAAAAAAAAAAAAAAAAAGTCCCTGATCTCTATCCTGCTATTTTTTTGTTCTACTCTTGGGGAACATTTAAATCTCTATTATCTTCTAACCCTTCTATGGATTTTTAATTTCTGTGATCATAATATTAATTTCTAGTAGCTCTTGTTCTAATAATATTTCTATTTTATGGCATCCTATTCTTGTTTTGCTTTATGGATGCAAGTGTCTTTTTAATAATGTGTGTGAAGTTTTCTCCCCGCTCCCAGCGTTGACTGACTGTCCTTTCTCCTAAAGTTCCTGTCTGTCACGTTAGGCTCTTCATCACATGTCTGGTGATCATTGGCTGTCCATTTTTATTTATGTGGAGGCTCTTTGTGCATAAACAAGCTGACAGGGCTCTCTCATGTCACCTGGTGACCTTACTTGCCATAGGATGATTTTCTGTTTTCAGAAGCCCCCTTTCTCCCTAGTTTTGGTAACTGTAGATCTCTTCTCTTGGGCTGGTTAGAAACCCAGCAAGGGAGGGGCTGTGGGTCTCTCCACTCAGTGTACACTTTGACTCAGTCCTGTGTTTCAGAATGGTACCTCCACCCAGTCACTCTTCCTAGTGTCCCTGAGTCCAGACTTTCTCAGGCGGAAGGAAAGAGTTGACAAGCTTCATGGCTAAGGACAGATCTGGAGGTTTACTCCTTAAAATGTCTTGCAAGCAGTTCTCCGGTTTTCAATGCCATCTCTGCACTTCCTTCTCCATTCGTCCCCCACTTTGGATGGAACTGGACTTTGTACTTTCTGAAGGGTCTGTGCCCCGTATTGTCTGGCTTCTTCCTGTCAGTTCTGCTAGTAGGCATTTCAGTTTTGTCTGTCCCTGCTTTGAAAATTCACTCGTCATTTTCCCATTTGCTTTCCATTTTCCAAAAAGTTTTTCCATTATTTTTCTCTCTTTCCATTCTCTTTCTTCTTGTGAGTTTATCTCTTCCTCTTATTTGGTGTCATTTAGTGGAGGGAATGCAGTTAAGCACATGATTATAATCCACCACTTGATGCTGAAAATCCTTAATCGTGAACTTTTGAGATTTGGTCTTTCCATTTGGATACATGGTTGTCCGGTCCATTAAAGAAGAGTTAATTTGGTTACTCTAGGATGGATTCCATCTACTATACTTTTCAGTTTCATTCAGCGATTGTTACTCTCACTGTCAAAATTGAACTAGGTGTCATCCTTTCTTGATTTGAGTACATAATAGGAAAAAGGGTCAGTTATTTCTTAGGTATAAATTCCAAGTCTGACCTCAAACCCAGTCACAAGAATAACACACACAATTTACAACATTTCAAAGAAATGACTTCCATCTCTTCAGGTTTTCCACGGCCATAATCCCAGTTGGGTCAGTCTTTCTTAGATTCCCTACTAGTTTGACTTGAGTTGTGTCCAAGCTGGAAAAACATTCTTTTCTAAGTACCGTTTTATGTGGTAGTCCCAGCTGTATTCTGTAGGATACTGAGTTTCCATGAAGCATCTCTGTAGATTCTATAGAAGAATGTCAGACCATGATATCTTTCTCATTCGTAGGATAAAATCTCAGAATATCTCTTGTAAAATGAAGATTTCATAATGTGCCAAAGGCTTACATTATTGAACATGTGAACACCACAGCAGAATCAGGACCAAATAGGACCTCTCTTTCAACTTTTTCCTTAAATTTTATTAGTTCTCCAGTTTTAACAACTGATTTTTTAAATAATGTTTAATGTATTAAGGTATGTCAAGAATTTCTGTAAAATTACTATGGGCCGTATTCAACCATTGTAAAGCAAAGGGAAAGCCAATTCAAACTTTAAAGCTTTTTGTGTCCTGTAGGGTTTGAATGAGTATAGGGGAATCTGATCTGATTCCCACCCTAGAGTTTACAGAATCCTTTTTTTTTTTCTTAAATAATGTTTACCTTCATATGGTAGAATTAATATTTTCCTGTTTCAGACACCTCATGTTCTTTGTTGGTCAGGGTTGAGAGTATGTAGAGCTTCTGAGAGGAAACATTTCTATTTGAAGGTCCCTGTTTTCATCATGATAGGTAAAGGGTGCTAGGCATCTGTGCTGTGCTGAAGCTTACTAGAAGTGTCGCTGCCTCTGAGCAAGAAACAGGAAGTACTTCTGTCCTTAAAACCAGAAATAGATGCTCCTTCTCATGATCATAATTCAAAAGATCATCTTTTTTTAATGAGATGGGCTCATCCCTTGTGGTTTTTCACAGGTTTAATAATCAGATTATTTAATGCAGAGCTTGGTGAAAAATAGGTCTGGTGAGATAGATTATGGAGATTTTCCTGGAAGCCAAAGCATCAACTTTGCTTTTTCTTTTTCTCTTTGTAAATCTTTTTACCTCATCTTTCCCTTTTATTTTTCATTTACTATTTTTGATGATTCTTAAAGAGATTTTCCTGTCTTATTTTAACATGGTGGTACATTTACATAATGTTCACTGTATTTTAACTTCAAAAGATCATCACCAGGGGAGAAAAAAATAATCTGCAAGAAGAATTGGATGCGTCAGGATTTAGGTATACTCTATATAGTCTAACTTGCTTTAGACAACTCTGCCAAGTATTGTGTAATGTGTTGGCAGTCGGAAGGAGAAAAATTGCTTCTTTGCTGATTTTAGGAAGTCCTATTTGTGTTTTGGAAAGTGGAGCAAGGTAAAAATAAAGGGAAGAAAGTAAAAGTACTTTAAGGGAAATAAGGTATTGTATATGAAAGTGCCTTGTAAACTGCTAAATAACATAAAGCTGGTAGTTACTATTATTGCAGAGGCATAACTTACAGTGAGAAAGCAAGGATTCAAAAAAGAAAAATGGGAAAAAGGGAAAAGAAATCATTTGAATAAGAAAAAGTTGAGGAAGAAACAAAGTGGGAATATCATAATGGGGGGAAGCTTTACATTCTAGTTTTTTTTACCTGAAAATGCAGTAATACTTGTACTTGCTATTTAAACAGTTAAGTTGAAAACATTTTATTTATTAACCAAAAGGAAAGTTGTCAAAAATAATTTGGGAAGAGGATCTTATCATATGAGGTGGTGAAAGCTGGATAGGAACCACTAGGCAGATGACTTTCTCAGCTCTAAATAAAGATCTGTGTGTCATAGGGAGTTATGTAGTGCGTTTCCACTTAATTAAGGTCTAATTTACATTTTTTGGTATCGTCTGAGCCTTTCATTTGTTCTTCATACCTTTGCAAGGTAGGTATCATTAACCCATATTACAGATGGGAGTAGAAGGCTAATTGACTTGCCCACATCCACTTACTTATCCTGTGACAAAGCCCTCCCTTCCTCAGCTTTTGAGTTTATTCCCACATTTCCCCAGGTACTTCACATCAGAGCAATTGGTTCGGTTGTGTTCCTGGATATTCAACTTACTGGGTTTCTCTAAAAGAAGTCCTTGAAATATAACTGCAGTCACTTAAAAATAACACCCCAGGGGCTTCCCTGGTGGCGCAGTGGTTGAGAGTCCGCCTGCCAATGCAGGGGACACGGGTTCGTGCCCCGGTCCGGGAAGATCCCACATGCCGCGGAGCGGCTGGGCCCATGAGCCATGGCCGCTGAGCCTGCGCGTCCGGTGCCTGTGCTCCGCAACGGGAGAGGCCACAACAGGGAGAGGCCTGCATACTGCAAAAAAATTAAAAATAAATAAAAATAAATAAAAATAACACCCCAGGGCATGTTTTAGGTTTGGCTGTGTCTGTACTAAATGACTTCGTGCGAGTCTTACTTAAGGAATACGATTTGAATTCTGTAAGAACCAAGGAATAAACAAAAAAGACATCTCAGCTGCCCCAGTATGGGTTCAGAGTCTGTGTACTGTGTCCTTCAGAGCTTATCTGGAGCTTGGTATTTTAAGTTTTAATTCTCTTATGCTTTTTAGTTTTATTTGGTTTCCAAAATCATAGCTGACTTGAAGAAGGGAAAGGTTGATACTCTAAAAGCAATGAGACTCAACTCTTGACAGCAAGGGAGAGGACATAACCAAACTATGAAAGGTAGGCAAAAATATCTCCCAAAATATAGCAGTCAGCAACCTTTGAGTAGAGGAACAGACATCCCTCTGTGCCTGGAAAGGTTGTCTTGCCACTGGCCACTCTAGGCAAGGTCAGTCCCGTTACCAGCAGCACACACATAAAGCCAGTCCTACGCCCTGTCCCTCTATCCCATCCATTCATCTTCCACTAACATCCTGACTCCACTTGGCTCTAGACCTGGATCTGTGACTTAGATTTCACCTTTGGCTCTCCTTTTCCTTGGTGTTTGAATTTCATCAATCTCTTCCCTTTGATTCTCAGAGTGTCCTGTTGCTTTGGTGGGAACTCCCCATCTAGCTCTCATCATGGTGGTAGAAACTCAACCTCTGCCTAGTATCCACTGGGCCAGCTTCTTTTCCTCAGGGATAGTGTTCTCATGTTCTAACAGAGCATGATAATTGATAGTCATATTGATGATCCTGTGTCACCAAAGCCTAATCACATTCTGGATTCTCTGAGAAGACATTACCTTTTAGGAAAAAAAAAAAAAAATCCAGTATGGTTGAAATTAAACCCATTTTATTACTTAGATGGGTCATCCTTCAGCCATTGTGAAACTCTTCATCATCCTCAATGCCTTACCCCTTGAGGTTTCTAAAAAGCAGAAATTATATAGTACTATAAGTGCAGAGTGATACAGAGACTTATAATTTGATGAGTTACAGAATATGTTATTTAGAACATAACTTTTTTAGTAGCTTGAACCAGCTTTCGTATCAAAAAAGATGTTACATTAAACAAAGCCCTTTAAAAATATTTTGCTTACAAATTTGTCTTTTAGGTTAATAGCAAATACTTAAGTAGAGTTGTTATGTTATAAAACAGTTAGAAAGGGAGATAGTAGAACAAGTGATTGTTGACATGAAATGTTTATTTCGGAGAGAATTCTTGGCATTTTTGCCCCATGTCAGCATAATAAGAATTTGGAGGAGAGGAGGGAAGCATTGATGTATTTGTTGAGGATTAATGTCCCTGTAGAGCATTTGTGTTAGTGAATAGATTATGGTAATACCATAAATACAGTAATTAAAAAGTTGCACACTAAACACTTTGTGCACTGGCATAAATATTACTTTCCTCCCCTTGGTGGCTTGCATTCAAGTGAATGGTGTATTGTTCATCTTGGTCTCCTAGATTCTTAATCAAGAATAGGAAAAAGGATGGCAGTCTCAAAGATCTGTTTCCTTCTCCATATATTGCTATTCAGATGGGCAGAAACAGATTGGATGTTTCAGGACCGAGTTATTTTATAACAGTTCAGAAAAATGTCACATAGTACATACTAATAAACAAAACAACAACCCCACTATTCCTCACTTTTGGGAACTTTATCCTTAAAGTTGTTTCCAAACAATGCTACAGTGTGCTTCTTGTCATGTGTAAAATGTGTTCAGTGTGATCAGTGATACCTTAGAGCTTATGCGTTACAAAAGAAATGAGATGATGCATAATATAAATACATTTTAGGATCAGAATTTTTAAGGAAGCGAGACTTGATTATCTCATTAGGATCTGTTGCCCAGTGGGTTGAAGCTGAGCGGGTTGCTGTGTGAATGCGTGGCTGGGAGGAGAGGCACCCTGCTGTTAAAGTAATAATGGGTCTGTCCTTCACACCAAAGGATAACAAAGGAGGCAGATAGATGTAAAGTGGGCAATTTCTGTTTCTTTGTATGCTCAAAATGTTCGCACCTACTTATTTTCCCACTTAAGAGGCATCCTGTTTTTCATAATTTTGTGATTTCTGATTTCTCTTAACACACAATATTTATTTATGAGTTCACAGAGACGTTCTTCTGTGAAGAGGAAAGTAAATGCAGTTGAATGCGATTTGCGGCTTGGCTCTGAGTCAGTTAGGGTGGGAAAAGAAGGAATAGAAAGACTAATTCTGTTCTCACCCTTTAATTGGCCTCTTTACCTCCTCGTTGTGAGAACTCTTCGCTTATGTATTGGTTTATCGATTGATTCCATATTTATGGACTGCTTGCTGTGTCTCCCGTGCCCCAGGGACACAAAGACGAATGGTCCAGTCAGTAGTCATCTGATGGCTCTGGAACCATCTCAATCCTGGCTGACTTCAAGGATGATAATGATGGGTTTATCTAGAATTCTAAAATTCTGTCATCTTCCAAAGATGGCCTGGAGACATGTTCATGTGACCAGAATAGACAAACAACCCTGGAGCAGCCTCAGAGTTTGTGAGATCACAAAGGCTGCCTAGAGAACAGAAAATCTGCTTTTCAAGGTGTTTTCCATTGCGTTAGATTTTCTAATGAGCCTTGCTACTTTTGGCATCGTTGGAGTGCTTTCCAAGAGCTAGGTCACTCCACCCACTTCCCGGATTCACCAAAACCTGAGGCGAAAGAGTTGGGCAGGAGATGGAGGATGATGACTGCGCTGCTGTCTTAAGGGACGTTTCGCTAGGAAATCGCGGGCAGGTGCCGCTGCCAGCTCCACCCTCCTCTTCTTTTTGCCTTTTCTTTAAGATGTCTGACCCTTCATTCTCATTAGGTTAGTCATGCTAGAAAGAATCTTTGAATTGAAGCATCTTAAGAGGCCTTGTACGATAGTGGGTAGTGGTTTCATTTAAATGAAACTATAGGTAAACCTTTGGAAAGGTTGGCACCGGGGAACAAAGATCATTATAAGAAGAGTGTTCTTCTGAATCTTTTGCTTTTATGCTATTTTTTTGGTACTGCTAATAAGTTCTACTGTGGGAGTGCCTATCTCGCAAATGCCCCTTCCCACCTTGATATGTACTGGCGTATATGTTTATCTACCTTAAAACAGGGTCAGACTACTTATAACAGGGTAGCATGCCAGAAACCAAGATTTTCAAGATCTGTGTCATCAAACCATTTATGTGTCAACTTATTCCTAGCAAAGAACCACGGCAGCTATTTATCTACAACACTGATGTCATTTAGTCTGTTACCTCTAATATCCTAGTGCTGTTACCTACAAACTTACTATAACCAGATTTGTTTTCACTCCTCTAATATACTTCTAATATAAGAGGGTTGTGAATCCCCCCTTCCTCTTCAAGGTCAGGCCCTTCGTTTGTACTCCTGACCCTTTTCCCCCACCTCCTTTGGGATTTTATTCCATCCTTACCTCCTCCCTCTTGAACTCTCAACCTTTCTGTCTCTACTGCTGTCAGTACGGACTTCCATTAATTAGCACCAGTGCCCTTCAACAACTGTGCGTTCTCCTTTCTCTTCTTTCACTTGCTCTGTTGTCACTGCCTCTACCACTTCAGTGAAACCACCTTCAGTCAAGGTGGCCAGTGACTGCTTAAGTGTCAAAGGCAAAGCTGTAGTTCTCATTTCGTATCTTTCGTCATCTCATTGTATTCCATGGTACCTCCCTGCCTTTCTTCCTTGGTCCTTTTCAGAAGATCTTTTTCCTCTGCCAGTTCTGTCATTGTCTCTACGGTTCTGCTTTTGGCCCTAATCCTCCAGTCTTCTCCCTCTACCCATGTTCCTTCAGTGATAGCACCCGCTAATCTAATTTCTGCTACTTGCTATGTAGTGACCACTTCTGTGCCTTTACGTTTTGCTCAGGTTTCTTCCCCAAGCCTCACTCTCAAGAATATCTGGTTGTCCTCACTCGAATCTTCTACATCTCAATTTCTTATGCACCAAACTAAACCCGTTGTCTTCCTTATTAAACTTCTTAATTCACTAGTATTCTCTACCCCATTTGTCACTGCCGTCCACCCACATGTAGTCAGGTACCATGTTGCTCTGCTTTTAGTGTCTGGGTGTTTCCCAAGTACTAATTCTTCTCTCCTTTTCCCTTCCCCACCTACCTCCACTGCCCTAATCTTCACCCTTCCTCTCCAGCCTAACTGGTCTCCCTGCCGCTACTCTGCCCTCTCTGAATCCATCCCGAGAGAGAGTCATGCATCTGAAACCCAGCTCTGATCCGTCAGTGGCTGTCTGCAACTAAAGTTCTCGAATATGTGTACAAGGTTACAGTCGGGCTCCAGCTTCTTTCCTGGCCTCGCTCTAGAGAGTCCAGCAACACAATACACCAGGCAGTTTTCTTACTCCTGCATTTTCCGTTGTCTTGTTTCCCAGTCCCCGCTTGGCTAAGTCCTGCCCAGCCTGAGGACATGCCAGGCACCCCTGGTACTTGGAAGCCTTCCCCGACTTCTCCATTTCTGGGCTGCTTGCCATGAATCTCAGTCATTGTGCTCATCCCACTGCCCTTTGGGGTCAGCTGTGTGTGTTTCTTGGTCCCACTAGACTTTGCTTTCCTTAAAGACAGAGACAGTGCCTTATGTCTTCACATATAGGAGGCGTTCAACGTATGTTTTTTAAGTGAAGACTGGATAAGGACAATAAATCAATTTGATGTCGACAAAAAAGGGCAGAAGTAATCTATGCATAGTAGTACCTTTAGGAGGGGGCACGAAGGGGGTTTCTGCGGTACTGATAATGCTCTGGGTTGTGATCTGGTGTGTTCAGTGGAGGAAGATTCATTGAGCTGTGTGTGGTACGCGTCCTTTTCTACATTTATGTTCTGCTTCCATGAAAAGTTAAAAAAAATTAATTTGATGTCTTTGGTACCCAGTGTAGAAAATTTAGTTTTTCCTTTCAAGCTTTTAGAGTTTTTTTTTTTTTTTTTTTACAGAATATCAGTTTAGATGTCACAACAAAGAACCAGGCTAGTGGTATTCCTTGACGTTAAGGAAGAGTGAGATGAAAAAGCGTCAGCGTGGGTGGGGTTGTCTGGTCCTCTAAAGAGGGCCAGTGGCGGTCCAGTGGTTAAGACTCTGCCTTTCTAATGCAGGGAGTACAGTTTGATCCCTGGTCAGGGAACTAAGATCCCACATGCCACGTGGCGTGGCCAAATAAATAAATAAATAAAGAGGGCCAGTGAGGGCCAGCCCTGATGGATAGACTTGCAGCGACGTGCACTTCTGTCACACTTAGCATAGGGGCCATATGCTAATAATCATCAACGTGCTCTGGGCCTGCCAACAGTGACAGGGAGACTTCATCTCGGATGTGACTATGAATAATTCATAAACCTGGTTATCTGGAAATTTGTGGTCATCAGTAGCATTTGAATGAAAATATGCAATCATTATTCTAAATCTGTTTTTTTATTTCTACTTTCTTTTTGTCTCCCCCTCCCTGTACCACAGCTTAAACATCTCAGTCTTTCCTGAGTACTTGGAAACTGCCGGGGCCCCTGATAATGTGCTGACTGGTCGCTATGGGCAGACGGTACCCAGAGGCTCACTGTTATCCAGGCAGCTCATGTATGTATGGGATTTGTCTCTCTCTTTTTTTCCTTTAATTTTCAGTGTAGAATATTGCAGGCTACTGAACTGGTGAAGGTTTATAAGATATATATGACAGTGTTTAGAAATGCAGGAGAATGGATCCGCTCTAGGGTAAGTTTTTAATATTGAATGATGAGAAATGTTATCTAAATTAGGATTTTTATAATTCAGTGGCCCTCCTATAAGACAGACCAGAAGGGTATATCAGCCATCTGCCTTTTCTGTTTCAGCGCATCCACTCACATACAGGTTTTTTTGTTTGTTTGTTTAAGTTTTCCTTTTTCATCACAATACACAACATTTGAAACAATAGCAATGCCATAAATTAGAAACATTTCCCAGTGATTTAAAAACTTCTTTTGCAATAAAAAAAATTCATGGACCCGGAAGAGGTCCTCAGGGTATGTCGTTGTTGAATACATGTTGGCGAGAGAGTCCCTGACTCTAATTTTTTTTTTTTTTTTTTTTTTGTGGTACGTGGGCCTCTCACTGTTGTGGCCTCTCCCATTGCGGAGCACAGGCTCCGGATGTGCAGGCTCAGCAGCCGTGGCTCACGGGCCCAGCCGCTCCGCGGCACATGGGATCCTTCCAGACCGGGGCACGAACCCGTGTCTCCTGCATCGGCAGGCGGACTCTCAACCACTGCGCCACCAGGGAAGCCCCCGACTCTAATTTCTTAACATTCTCCATAGGAGGAAGCTGTTGATTCCCTCAGTGATGACTTTCTGTGTCTCACAACAGTTAAGTTTTCCCAACAGTAGTCTTTTGGGAGTGGCTACAAATGCAGCCTTTTCCTATTTGGCTCTACCCTGATAACTTAGGACAAGAATGATTATTTAATGATCTCTCTTATTTCTATAGAGCATAGTCTGTCTCAAACTTATTTTTTGCTCTCTTTAGTCTTTCAGCCTTGGGCCAGCTGTTTAGGTATTTACCTGTTTTTGTTGCTGCCCTTTGGACCTCTGGAATTTTGAATTCAAATCAGGGGTGTGTTTGGGGTAATTCCTCAGAGTGCCTTTGCTCCCCTATCCTTTCTGGAGTTAATGGTTATTCACAGTTACCGTTAAGCCCCATTTCCTTGTACATTTCTTTTTCTTTTTTCTTCGTAGAAAAGTTAGAACCATCCTCAAACCCTCCCGCAGACAACTGCTTCTAAAATAAGCCAGATCGGTGGAAGCAGCAGCGGAAGGGAGCGCTGACAGCAGACTGGGGGCTCAGACCAACCACCAGCGTTAGAGCTGGCTGGGATGGGAGCAGTGGCTTTTACTGATAGACTTTCGTATCCTCCAAGGGCATCACTGTATTACTCTAAAGTCAGCCATTTTTATAGTGAACATTATCAGAAAAAGTTTACCCTTGTCATACTGTAAGACAGAGATTGGCAAAGCGTGGCCCATGGGCCAGATCTAGCCCATGCCTGTTTTTGTAGGGCCTAACAATGGTTTTCATGTTTTTGAATGGTTACCTACATAATCTGTTTTGCCTCTTGGCCCTCAGAGCCTAAAATACCTACAGTCTGGTCTGTTAAGAAAAAATTTGCCTGTCTCTGCTGTAGAAAAAGTTGGAAGGCATGTAGTACGATTCAATCACATGAAATTGTTAACATTCGACTGTTTTTGACCTACAAAAATGCTGATTGCTTATGGTTCAATCTAATATATATTGAGGAAATTCTTCCTTTAAAATGCTTAAGATTTTTTTTTTTTTTTAATTTTTTTTGCGGTATGCGGGCCTCTCACTGTTGTGGCCTCTCCCGTTGCGGAGCACAGGCTCCGGACGCGCAGGCTCAGCGGCCATGGCTCACGGGCCCAGCCGCTCCGCGGCATGTGGGATCTTCCCAGACCGGGGCACAAGCCTGTGTCCCCTGCATCGGCAGGCGGACTCTCAACCACTGCACCACCAGGGAAGCCCTAAAATCCTTAAGATTTTAAAGTTTGGCTTCTTGGAGTAGAAGAAGTAAATTTCCTTGGAAAATTCACAAGTGTGGTCCTGCTCATTTTTCACCACCATCGTACCTCTCCTCTCCAGAGTTTTCTAAAGGGCCGTCAAGTAGTTGAGAGGAAGCGCTTCTTTTTCACTTGGCTTAATTCTTACTAATACTCTCTAGGAGAAAACTGTCTTCTTATCTCACCCTTCCTGGGTGCTAGGAATGAGCTAGCCACCCCCAGAATAGAGGTGGCTGCTATGAATACGCCGAGGCCTCTGCTGGACACGTCACCTGGGCCTTTTTCTGGCCGGAAGGAGGGTGCGTGTCTGCCTTGTCCAGGGGGCATGCATGATGGTTCCTTGGCCTGCTGCGTGTCTGCGTTCCTTGAACCATCCTTCCCTGGACCTAGAACGTGGTTCGCACCCTTCTGTGCTTTCCACCTCCCTTTCCAGTGTTATTGATCCCCTAGTCCAAAGCATTAAAACCATCATTTATTTTATGCGGTTTGTTTTCCATTCTTCCCCCCCGCCCCTTTGTACTTCCCCTTTCCTGATTGTTAAGTAAGATTTGCTTGTTGAAATCTCCAGCTGACATTCTTTAGTGGCTACCCTTGGTGGTAGGAAACGTTCACCTCAACTGCTGTGTCTCCTGTCACCTAAGGCAAGAAATCTAAGATGACTTGGGGCCTCCGGGCCCGGCCTAGGTCTGATCGGGAACTTTAGACATGAATAGTTCCCTGGAGATGGGAAACTATTTCAGGGGAAAGAAATTCTCTGGAGTTTATAATTTTGTCATTAAGTGTGGTCACAGCCCTCCGTCAAGGGTTGGAAGTACATACTGCTCTGAATTGATTCCGAGGCTTGCATGGCAAATGGGAGTTCCGGATTTTCCTTTTTCGTGTTTTGGGACCACTGTTGTGCCTTTCAAGGCTTTTCTCAGGACAGGATGCTGTTCTTTGGTGGAATGTGGAGTGGCATCCATTGAGCACCAAAGTAAGAAGTCAGTAGCTAGAGCTGACCTTTCCCCACTTTTCATATAGATATTTGTGCTTGTGTTAAGACTAGAGTTGAATTATCCTGGAAATTACTAGTCAGATTGCATCCTTATTTATTTTTGTTTGCATCTTGTAGTTTCCTTGTGTGACTGCAGTATCCGCTCTAACCCTGACCATCAGAGTCTGGACCTCTGGCCGGAAGTCTCTCTCCCTGCAAATTTGACTCCTGCATAGTGGCCACATTAATCTCACAGAAGCACAGCTCTAATCACATCACTTCCCTGTGCTCAGCGCATCCCCGCTAGTCTAGAAGGTCACCCTGACATTGGAGTCCTCCACGTTTTCTTTCACTGCTCCTTATAATACCCATGATTACTGGTTGGTTACTGATGTGATTGTCGTTGGTGGTAGTCTTACTCCTCAGTAGGTGTCCCGTGTTGGCCCGAGTGGGCTGCTCCTGCCGAGACACACCCTTTGCCTTTGGCTCACTCATTGTTCATGCTGTGCCCTCTCTGGAATGAGGATCCCTCTGTGGAGAACCTGCTAAAACCCCATTCTGACTTTCGGGTGCAGCAGAGTTGCCCTCTTTCCCAGGAAGCTTCCCTCGTTTCCCAGCAGGAGGCACGCGTTCCTGTAGCTCTTACATCTCCCTTGTGAAGCTTGTGTCCCAAATTACTCATTCTATCTTGGCGTGCGTGTATACTTCGTCAGACCTTTGAAACTAAACTCTGTTTCATCTCCCTCCTCTCCTCTGTGTATGAGGACAGTGCTCCATCAGTGGTAGAAGCTCAAATATTTGTGGAATCACTTTGGGCTTAGGGGTGACACTGGGTGATAACTGTCCTCAGGAAGCCCCTATAAAGCATTTTCCAGAGAACTTGGTGGAACCTGTGCAGACCAAGGCCAAGGCCAAGGCCAAGAGGGTGTAATTAAGGCCTCCAGGGCTGTGCATGTGCTGGGCCCTGTGCTGCTTGCCCACCCCTGGCTCTCCTGCCTTTCCTTCCCTCTCACTCACAGGGTGGGCATTTCCTCCTTTTCTTAAGAAATTGCCGTTTAAAAAGTTTAAACAGTAGCAGGCAAATATGATTATTTCTTTTGGCCTTCCCTCCTTGACTTCCCCTGTTCTCAGTGATGAAAGACATTGGTTTTGTTTGTAGTCCTACTCCATGCCACTCACTGTGTACTGAATTTACTAGAAATTCTCCACTTCAAATGGGATATACTTCGAAAGGGTCATCATATCATCCCCATTTCACAGATGAGAATACTGAGGCTTGAAACAACAAAGTGACTTGTCACCGCGGAGTTGCAGTTTGAGCCTAGGTTTATCTGCCTTTTCTGTCTGTGTTCTTTCCTCTCACCAGGCTTTCTAGTGACCTCGTCATCACTTGGGTGATCACTTATTTAGATGTTGTCCACTCTCCTGTTCTCCACACCATGGCTTTTAGTAACATGGTCTTAAGAGGCCTAAAAGATTCTGCATCACACGATGCTGACATCTGTCTCATGTCTCCTCTTTTATCCATTATTTGAACCCAGTAATTACAGGTAATGTGAAGGCCCTAGGAGAGCACTTCATATAGAAAGAGTAATAATAATACAGAAATAGTAACAATGCTTTAAAAATCATGCAAGTATCATATGTTTAATATAGAAATTTTTAAATTTTTATTTTATATTGAAGTATAGTTGATCTATAATGTTGTGTTAGATTCAGGTGTACAGCAAAGTGAATCAGTTATACATATACATATATCCATTCTTTTTCAGAATCTTTTCCCATAGAGTTCCGTGTGCTATATAGTAGGTCCTTGTTGATTATCTATTTTATACATAG
Source organism: Orcinus orca (assembly GCF_937001465.1). NCBI lineage: Eukaryota > Metazoa > Chordata > Mammalia > Artiodactyla > Delphinidae > Orcinus > Orcinus orca. Next base: position 89,567,671 of record NC_064562.1, read on the forward strand.
TAGTGTGTATATGTTAATCCCAAACTTCTAATTTATCCCGCCCCTCCACCTTTCCCTTTCGGTAACCATAAGTTTGTTTTCTAGGTCTGAGTCTGTTTCTGTTTTGTAAATAAGTTCATTTGTACCATTTTTTTTTTAGATTCTACATATAAGTGATATATGATATTTGTCTGACTTACTTCACTTAGTGTGATAATCTCTAGGTCCATCCATGTTGCTGCAAATGGCATTTCATTCTTTTTTATGGCTGAGTAGTATTCCATTGTATATATGTACCACATCTTCTTTATCCATTCCTCTGTAGATGGACATTTAGGTTGCTTCCAAGTCTTGGCTATTGTAAACAGTGCTGAAGTGAACAATGGGATGCATGAATCTTTCAGAATTATGATTTTCTCTGGGCCCAGGAGTAGGATTGCTGGATCGTATGGTAACTCTATTTGTAATTTTTTAAGGAACCTCTTATACTGTTCTCCATAATGGCTGTGCTGATTTACGTTCCCACCAACAGGGTAGGAGGGTTCCCTTTTCTCCATACCCTCTCCGGCATTTATTGTTTGTAGACTTTTTGATGATGGCCATTCTGACTGGTGTGAGGTTTTTCTTTTTTTTTTTTTTTTTTTGTGGTACATGGGCCTCTCACTGTTGTGGCCTCTCCCGTTGCGGAGCGCAGGCTCAGTGGCCATGGCCGACGGGCCCAGCTGCTCCGCGGCATGTGGGATCTTCCCGGACTGGGGCACAAGCCCGTGTCCCCTGCATCGGCAGGCGGACCGTCAACCACTGCGCCACAAGGGAAGCCCAGTGTGAGGTTTTTTTAAAATAAATTTATTTATTTACTTATGGCTGTGTTGGGTCTTCGTTGCTGCGCACAGGCTTTCTCTAGTTGCAACGAGTGGGCTTCTCATTGTGGCGGCTTCTCTTGTTACGGAGCACAGGCTCTAGTCACTTGGGCTTCAGTAGTTGTGGCACGTGGGCTCAGTAGTTGTGGCTCACGGGCTCTAGAGTGCAGGCTCATTAGTTGTGGGGCACGGGCTTAGTTGGTCGGCGCCATGTGGGATCTTCCTGGACTAGGGCTTGAACCCGTGTCCCCTGCATTGACAGGCGGATTCTTAACCACTGCGCCACCAGGGAAGTCCCTCATTGTAGTTTTGATTTGCATTTCTCTAATTCTTAGCGATGTTGAGCATTGGAAAATTTTTAAAATGACGAAAAGAGAAAATAAGTTCTCACAACCCTATATACCAAGAGATAACTGTTAAACATTTTGTTGAATGCTTTCCTGTACTTCCAGTATTCTCTCTTAATATATTTATTTATTCTGTTTATTTACAGTAATAAGATAATGTCAGACACTGTGTTTACTCAACAAAGTGTCGTAAATACCTTTCTAGACCAGTAGCAACTCAGAAGTATCTGTAGCCTGTAGTGGACTTACTTACGTGATGTCCCAGAGGAAGGCAGTTAAAGCAGGTGAGTGCAGGGAGCCTGATTCCCCTCCACAGGAGGAGGGACTTTTATCATGGTTAAGAAGATGTTGGCCAGGACCCACTGAATTGGTTTTCTCCATCCATTAACACATCTCAACTCTCAGTTTGAAAAGCACTGCCCTAGAGATTACAGAGTACTGGAGGGCAAGCTTGGGCAGACTTGGAGTTTTCAGGGAGTGGGGGAGGGTTCTGAACTCAGTTGGGGTTTGAGGAAACATGGGGAATTTTTTGTTCCTTTGTTTGTTTTGGCCGCACCGCGCTGCGTGCAGGATCTTAGTTCCCCGACCAGGGATGGAACCAGCGCCCCCTGCAGTGGAAGCGCTGAGTCTTAACCACTGGACCACCAGGGAAGTCCCAACATTGGGAATTTGAGTTAAGACCTGAGAGCAGTGCCCAAGATCATTCACAGCCAAGTGTGGGTCTCACTGCCTGGAACAGCCAGGACGTGACGTGGCATCCCAGGAGAGGGGCTTTCTGTTCTGGTTTTCATTGGTTTTCCTGGTGTGGGAGGAAGGCCTGCAGGATTGTCCCGATCACCTGCAGGGGATCACAGCAGGGAAGTCCCTGGGGAGTCTCAGGGTTGTAGTGAGTCCATGAATGAAAAGTGGATGTATGTAGGAGTTGGGAAAGGTTAAAGGGAACACAATTTTTAAAGTACACTGATTAGATTTTTCTTCTGTCCAAGAAAAAAAATCTATATATTTTAGAAAATGTGTAAATACTAAAAAGCCCAAGGGAGAAAAAAACCATCCTTAACATTTTGCATGTCTTTATAATCTTTGTGTGTGTGTCTATATAAGCACCTGTTCTTTCATGTTAGCATTATTGTCATCATCATCTTATTTTATGACCTACTTTTTGTTGCTTAATTCATCATGGAAATTTCTGATATTAAATATTCTTCTAGTAGGCGGTTTTTACTGATCTTATACTTTATTACAATGCATGGATGTATCATAATTAACAGTCACCCATTGTTGAACATTTAAGTTATTTCCAGTCTGTTGCTGTCCTTCTAGATTACTAAGTCTTTTTTTGTGTGTGTGCTTAAGAAATATTTGAAGTGAAATTGCTAAGTTGAAGGGTTGCTTGCATATTTTAAAGACATTGCTACACACATCCAAACTGCTCTCTAGAGAAGTTTTATTTACTTTCATCATTCTTGTGTGAAGATTGCCCATTTCTTCCTACTCCGGAAACAGAGACAGAGAGAGAAAAAAAACACTTTTCTATATGACAGGTGAAATATGCTATCTTCATTGTTGTAGTTTGCATTTCCTTTTTATTAATATTGAGGCTTAGATTTAAAATTTTTAAATTCAGTTTATTTAAACTTAAAAAAAAAGTTTATCTGTTCAGTAGCCCAAAATCAGCCACTTTAAATATGTGTGATGCAAATGTAAAAAAAGTCAGTTTGACTTGTGTTGGTAATACGACTTGTCTTCATTACACGTAGTTTGTATTGGTTATAAGCTGAAAGTCTGATTCTTTAAAGAGATAAGGTTGCTAGATTTTTCATATGATAATAACTTGGGGATTTAATTAAAATATGAAACCAAGCCCTCAGACTTAGGACTCTGGACTTAAAAGTCGACAGCCTGTGAGAGAGTCCTCTGACTGGGAGATGGGAGGCCTGAGTTCTAGCCCTGGCCCTGCCGTTCCTGGGCTGAGGGCATAGAAGAGTCATTAGAACCAACTGAATCTCACTTCTGACATCTGTCAATTGAGGAGCTGGACTGGATGATGTTTAACCTCTAGCTCAAAAATTCTTTAGTATATTTGCTTTCCAGAGAAAGAACTGCAACTGAACCTGGGCTCTAGGGAGAACCAAGCCAAAGGCAGAGCAATTATATTCAAGACGTAGAACACAAAACATGAACGGATAGTGAAGTAGTGTTTGACCTTGGATTTTAACTGCTTAAAATACCTGCAAACAGGCCAAGACAAAGAGCATTGAAATGAGAGGTCAGAGCCGAGTAAATAAAGGAAATCCACTTTACTACACAACTGCAGTGACAAAAACACAAGTGCTTTTACATGATAGTGTTTAGATAGCTCGCCAGTTTAGACAGGTGTGTTAGTACCTGTTTCCTGGTGTCATTGTGTAAATGCTTCTGATAGGAAAAGTCCTGAGAACCATTATGAATGTCATTAAGTACAGGACCTGACATATAGTAAATGCTCAATACATACATGTATTTTATATATAATGAATGAACAAAGGGGATTCCTTGCACATTACAAGTTTTTCCAAATCCTACTTTCTAACACACATGGTTCTACTGCTTTAGTTGTGTTCAGGGTAGCCTCTTTCTGAACATGACAACCCGTTTTGTTTGCATCCACCTGACTTCATCAACCCTCTCATCCAAATCTCCTTAGTGTTCTCCTCTGCAAACTGGGAGGCCGTTCTCATGCCAAACTGGGAAGTCATTCTAATGCCCTTGTATGTTTTGGTATCAGTTTCCTTTGTTTCTCTCAAGGCGGAATCATTCCTCTTCTTCTGCTTACCTTTTGTATTAGTTTTCTGATGCTGCTGTAATGAATTACTGCAAACTTGGTGACTTAATACAAATTTACTCTCTTAACTATTTGGGAAGCCAGATGTCTGCAAGAAGTCTTACTGCGCTATCAAGTTGGCAGGGCTGATTCCTCTTGAAAGCTCTAGGGGAGAATCTGCATTCCTGACTTTTTCAGCTTTTAGTGACTGCCTGTATTCCTTGGTTTGTGGCCCCTTTCTCCGTCTTCAAAGTGAATCACTCTCATCTCTGCTCACATAACCCTCTCCTCTTCTGCAGTCAAATCTCTCTCTGCTTCCTCTTACAGAGACAAATTGTGATTACATTTAGGGTCCACCCAGAACATCAGCTTCTCTCCCCATCTCAAGACTTTAACCTAATCATAGTTGCTGTTTTATTGCCCATATAAGTTTCTAGGGATTAGGATGGAGATATCTTTTGAGGGGAGGGGATGACATTATTCAGCCTACCTTTTTTTCTTTCCCACCCTGAACTTTTTCCTTTTCTACTTACTGCCAACTATTTGCTGTTATAGGAACACACACACACACACACACACACACACACACACACACACACACACAGCTATTGCATTTACCTAGAGAAATATTAGTTTCCTCCCCAAACAAACAAACATTCATTCCATGTCTGAATTGCTGTGCCAGGTACTCTAACCAAAAAGGGTAAGATTGCTCCTTAGCTGACAGGACTAGGAGGCAAGGTATAGTACAGAGGAGAATATAAAGAAGCCCCAAATTTAAGATACTGTTTTGTTGGCAAATCTGCAACCCCTATTAAAACAAACCCTCCTTATTAGCTGAGCCACCTTCAAATTCATGAATTCCCTCCTTGGCTGTTTCTTATCTATTCCTGAACTTGCGCATTGAGGGTTTTTGCATCCATCCCCCTCCCAAAATGAGATATAATTAACATACTATAAATTCACCCCTTTAAAGTGTAAAATCCAGTTGCATTTAGTATATTCATAAAGTTGTACAACCATCACCACTATCTAATTCCAGGATGTTTTTATCACCCTGAAATGAAACCCTGTATCCATCATTGACTGTCCCTCCACATTGCTCTCCTTCTCTCCAGGAAGCGAAGAATCTACTTTCTGTCTCTATGGATTTGCATATTGTGGACATTTCGTATGACTGGAATCACATAATATGTAGTTGGCCCTCTGAATCTGCAGGTTCCTCATCCATGATTCGACCAACCGCTGCTAGAAAATACTTGGGAAAAAAATTCCAGAAAGTTCCAAAAAGCAAAAGTTGACTTTGTTATGTGCTGGCAACTGTTTCCATAGCATTTACATTGTATTAGGTTATTATAAGTAATCTAGAGATGATTTAAGTTAAACAGGAGGATGTGTGTAGGTTATACGCACATTCTACACTGTTTTATATAAGGGACTTGAGCACCCGCAGATTTTGATGTTTCCTAGGGGTCCTGGAACCAATCCCCCACGGAAACCAAGGGATGACTGTATGGCCTTTCGTCAGTTAACATAATGTTTTCAAAGTTCCCCCATGTTGTATTGATAGTACTTACCAGCATTTTATTCTTTTTTATTGCTGAATAATACTCCATTGTATAGATATGCCACATTTGGTTTATATATTCATCAGTTTATGGACGTTTGAGTTGTCTCCACTTTTTGCTGTTATGAGTAATGTTGCTGTGAACAATCATGTACAAACTTTTGAGTGGACAAATGTTTTCATTAGGTAGCTATATGGGAGTGGAATTGCTAGGTCATAAGGTAACCCTGTCTTTAACTTTTTGAGTAACTGCTAGTGTTTTACAAAGTAGCTGAGCCCTTTCACAATCCCACCAGTACTATAGGAGGGTTCCAGTGTCTTGACATCCTTGCCAGACTGTTTATTGTCAGTCTCTGATTATAGCTGTCCTGGTGGGTGTGAAGTGGTATCTCACTCTGGGTTTGATTTGCATTTACCTGATGACTACTAATGTTGTACATCTTTTCAAATCCTTTGTTCATTTTAAATTGAGTTATGTACCCTTTTTTTAAATTGTAAGAGTTCTTTATATATTCTGAATACTAGACCCTTATCAGATTTATACAATTTTTCTCCCGTTCTGTGGGTTGTATTTTTAGTTTCTTGATAGTGTCCTTTAAAGCGCAAAAGTTTTATACTTTGATGAAGTCCAATTTATCTTGTTTTTTTTTTTTTGGTCACTTGTACTATTGATGGCATATCTAAGAAACCATTGCCTAATCCAAGGTGTTGAAGATTTACTCCCTTTTTTTTCTAATAATTTTATAGTTTTAGGGCTTACCTTTAGGTGTTTGATTCATTTGAGTTAATATTTGTATATGGTCCAACTTCCTTCTCTTGCATGTTCATATCCAGTTGTACCGGTACTGTTTGTTGAAAGACTATTCTTTCCCTTTTCAGGATAAGCTTTTTATATTCTACAGAGAAACCAGATGGGTTTTGATAGGGATTGTGTTTAATCTTGAGATTGTTTTGGGAAGTAGTGCCATGTTAATAATTTAATTCTTCCAAATCTTTGTCTATGGATAGCTTTCCATTTATTTAAGTCTCCTTTAATTTCTTTTAATAATGTTTTATAGTTTTTAGTGTACAAGTCTTGCACTTCTTTGTTAAATTTATTCCTATTTTATTCTTTTTGATGCTATTATAAATGGACTTTTTTATAAATTTCATTTTCAGATTGTTGCTAGTGCATGGAAGTAGAATTGATTTGTGTGTATGTGTATCTCTCTTTCTATAGATCAGTCTATCTAGAGAGAGAGAGAGAGGGAGGGATCTTGTTTTTTTGGGGGTTTTAAAATAAATTTATTTATTTATTTATTTATTTATTTTTGGCTGTGTTGGGTCTTCGTTGCAGCGCGCAGCCATTCTCTAGTTGTGGCGAGAGTGGGCTACTCTTTGTTGTGGTGCGCAGGCTTCTCATTGCCATGGCTTCTCGTGTTGCAGAGCACGGCCTCTAGGCGCCCGGGCTTCAGTAGTTGTGGCACACGGGTTCAGTCGTCGTGGCTCATGGGCTCCGTAGTTATGGCACACGGGCTTAGCTGCTCCGTGGCATGTGGGATCTTCCCAGATCAGGGATCGAACCTGTGTCCCCTGCATTGGCAGGCGGATTCTTAACCACTGAGCCACCAGGGAAGTCGGATCTTGTTTTTTTTAATTTTCCCTTCCTTCACTTTTGGAGTTTGTAGTCGATTTTTTCAGTTTCACCTACTATCCTTCCATATTATCCCATTTTTACTTTTTTTTCAGTTATTTAAATATATTTTTAAAGCCTCTTTCACACTGTTCTACTATTTTTAGCTCTTGGGGCACCTATTTTTCCATTTGCATTGGCTGTTTCTTAGAGTGGGTTTTTTTCTTCTTTGGTCTTAACCTGTGACTGTGAGTGCCTCTTCCGTGAGGGTTAACATGGGAGTTTCATGGGACTGGGACTGTGGGAACCCAGAGGAGTTTCCTTATTTGTCTCAGTCAGTGCCCGTGGGTATCATTGCTTCTGGGCCATTTTTTTGTATTATTTTCTTGGCCTGGGGCCCTGCTACTACGTGGAGATGATGTATGTGGATACCATACCTCCATGTGGGAACAGTCTTGGAATGCTGATTTCATATTGGTGAGGTTTTGAAAAGTTGATTTTTATTTATTTATTTTTACCCGATCCCCAAATAAAAGCTTCTTGCAAAGCTTAGGGAGTGGGGGGCATGAATGTTTTCTACTGAGGGGCAACCCTGTATGACTGCCCCGTTAAGCTAATAGCTCAGCTCTAGCCAGCCAGTTTCATGAGCCCTATTGTCTGTATGCCCCTTTCCTTCCTATAGGTCATCAGAGTCTTAGGCCCTCGACATTAAGGCTATATCATGTTCTCATAGCCTTTAAGTCTTCAGAGCTTCAACTTTCTCCACTGACTCTGAGTTCCACCTCCAGTTCTGGCCCAGGGATTTATTTTTCATGATTTTGACTTTTTTTCTTTGTATTTAAAATGTCGTTAGTTATATCTTATTCAGTTTTTCTGTGTGTTTGTCATTCTTTGTCATCTTTGCTCACCATATTGATTAGAAACTTTATCACTGCAGTCTGATTAAAGGATTTGTAAGACTTTTTTTTTTTTTGCGGTACACGGGCCTCTCACTGCTGTGACCTCTCCCGTTGCGGAGCACAGGCTCCGGATGCACAGGCCCAGCGGCCATGGCTCACAGGCCCAGCTGCTCCGTGGCATGTGGTATCTTCCCGGACCGGGGCACGAACCCGTGTCCCCTGCATCAGCAGGCGGACTCTCAACCACTGCGCCACCAGGGAAGCCCTTTGTAAGACTTTTGAATCACCAGATTGCAATCCCTGATTTCCTCAGAACTTTAAACATAAATAAGTGGTAAGTAAATGTTAATTCAGTGGATGGGTGTTCTGCAGATCCTTTTACTGAGTTGCCTTGTACCTGAGTAACCACAGTTGTGTAGTGTAGTGAAGTGCAGTCTCATCAGTAGCCACTTCATTCCTTGTGGAATACCACTTTCTGTGCACGTCTCAGAATCAGTAGGTTAGGTTCTAGGTTTTAACATGGCATGTGAACCCAAGCTGTGAAAATGGTTACCTGAGGACTGTATTTTTAGGTATTTACAAATATGGATCTTATTTCATGTCTTAGTAAATAAGGTTCTATCTTGATATTAAGAGTAATAAAGAAAGGTTACTTCTATATATTTATCTTTCTCTGGAGACAGAAATCAAAGTTCGATCATCCAAATTAAAATCTCTTCTTTGTAAATTTTTGCTTTAAAAAAAAAAACAAAAAAAACCTTCTCTATAATCTGCTTCTTCTAAGCTAGAGATTTGAAATCCTGTTTTGTTGTGATAAAAAAAAAGTCTCCTCTTCACAAGGATGCTCTGGACCTAGTGCTTTCCCCTGTAGGATCAGAAAGAGAGAACAGAACTAAGAAGCCGTATGTCAAGTCTTTAGCAGTAGGAATCCACATCCTGGAAGGAAGCCTGCCTGTGTTGGTTGTGGAATGAGACTCTGGAAAACGTGGCAAAATAATCCGTGGAGAGAGCTAAGTGTGCCTCCCTTTTATCTTTCTAAAGACTAGCCTTCTTGCTTCAAGAGAACCTGTTAGTAGAGTGTGGTGAGTACCTGCAGACTGCATGCCCAGCATTTCTGGGATAACTGTAGGGGGTTCTGAGCAGCCTTTTTCCCACACTCCATGTGAAGACGATTGGGATGTTGGGGATGGGTTAGCCTTCTGGATACGCAGACAGGCTTTGACTCAGAGAGATGAGAAGGATGTATTGTCCTCAGGGAGGTGGCCACAGCACTTTCTGCTAATGGAGTAACTGGGAGAAAATGCCCCAGCCAGACTGTGGGAGCTTAAGACCCATCTTCTGGGAGCAGAAGATGGGAAAGGAAAGAAGAGAAATAGGCAACTTTATGGGACAGTTTTGAAACCAAAGCAAATAGAATTATTTTTCCAGGTTTCCTGGACACTTGCTCATTTATGCAAACTTGAAATTGTTCTTGGGGGAAGTGAACTTGGATGACCTGAATGACAGCCACAAAAACCATTACAAAATGAAACCTATTGAATTCTGAAAGGAATGATTTGATATATTGCAGCGTCACAAGATAGGTCAGTTTGTTGTTAGCATCTGTACCTTCTAGACCTTCCTTTTATGAGTGTGTGTGTGTGTGTGTGTATTTATGTCTATGTGTGTGTGTATGTATGGATGCATAGATAGGTAGGTAGGTAGATAGTGTAGAAATAGAAAATAGCAAACATGTACTACTGAATATTCTGTTGAGAATGTTTTATTAAAGCTACATCTAGACTTTTTAGTCGTTCTTCATCTTTTAGTTTTATGGAAATTACTTAAATCCATGGGATTACACTTGATTTCTCCTTTGAATTCTTTCTTGGGAGTGTCCAATTATGGGAAAAGTTGATCCGCATCTCCTAGGGTACAAAGAGCTTAAGTTACATACTGCTTATTTGGAACTTGATACCAGTAAATCCACCATGACTTGGCTAAGTCACGCATACCTGCTACCATCTTATCCTTGTGACGGGGGCTTGGTTAGGGTGAAGGAGGATTTCCTGAACATCAGGAGATAGAAGCTTTTTGTTTTTGAAACCACTATTCCTCACACTGAAGGGTCCAATTTAAACAAAGCTTAAAAGAAGCTTCCTTTTTTTTCTGGTTGAGAGAGAGAGTAGAGTTAAGGCTGGAGGGGGGTGATCACAGCCAAACAACAGAAGGATTGATGCTACATCTGCTGTACTCTAATGCTGTGCTGGCTTCTCTGGAGTATTGAGAAGAGTTACGTATTGTCCTCACAGAGCTCATGTTTTCATATGTAGGCATGACCAAAGGTAGTAACTGCGTCAGTTAGACTCAAATTATGTGATGTAGCACTTTAGAGGAGAGGAAGGCCAGTAAAGATATGTGTAATCAGTGAAGTTCAAGAGCTAAAAAACAGATTTAGAGAATGTCTTCCTCCAATAGGACATAAAGGTCTGGTATTAGCTATGATTCTGATCCTGTAGTGGCAGAGCAGCTATGGGATTGCAGGTGCCATGGGTGGTATTTGAAGAGCATGTGAAATGGGATATCATGGAGGGACCTCATGAAGTAGGGTCACACGGGAAGGGTTCAAGAGACTGGATAGCCTGGTGAGAACAAAGCATGTTCATAATAATGCCTATTTATATTATTACTATTATTTAAAATATTTATTTAATTTTTGGCTGCGTTGGGTCTTAGTTGCGGCACGTGGGATCTTTGTTGCGGCGTGCAGGATCCTCCGCTGTGGCACGCAGGCTCCTCATTGTGGTGCGCAGACTCAGTAGTTGTGGCGCATGGGCTTAGTTGCCCCATGGCATGTGGGATCTTAGTTCCCTGACCAGGGATTGAACCTGCATCCCCTGCGTTGGAAGACGGATTCTTAACCACCGGACCACCAGGGAAGTCCCTATTTATATTATTATTAATGACTAACACGTACATAGCCAGATGCTGTTCTCAGCACTTCAGGTGTATCCTTATAATCCTCCCAACAACTCTCTGTGACACAGATACTACTATTATCGCTCAATTACAGTTGAGGACGTCGAGGCACAGAGGAGATAAGTCACTTATTTAAGGCTATATAGTAAGTGGTGTAGTTGAGATTTGAATCCAGGCTCTCAGGCTTCAGGGTGTGTGCTCTTAACCACTGTGCTGACTGCTTCAGTCAGTGTGAGACAAGTTGGAAGGAGTTACAAGCAAGGGAAATTGTTGGGGAGAGAGGAAATTCCAAGGTCAAGATTGCAGGGCCCGGGTCCCGGGGATGCAGTGTCTGTTTGGTGGTCACGCTGAGGTGTTAGTGATGTAGGTGGGAGTTAGAGGTCAGCGGCATCGAGCCCATCCAGGAAGCACAGGGGCAAAACCGATGGTCTGGAGCCCTTTCAGTGTGCTGGGCTCTGGGGATAGAGCATTGAATAAGGTAGGTAAGGTCGCCGCTCCTTTGGAACTTCCATTCATTCTGGTGATGAAGACAGACGATGGAAAGCTACTCGACGGGGAAGATGGTTATGGGTTGTGGTCCGAGCCGTGGAGGAGTCAGTGGTGTGATGAGAATTACTGAGCGGGGCCCACGTGGCATAGGGCAGCAGAGGGGAGATGTCCCTGGAGAAGTGACATTTGATCTGTGATCTGAAGGATGAGCCAAGCCCAGCCGCATGAAGGATGAGGAAAGCTCATTCCAGGCTGTGGGGATAGGGACGGTCCAAGGGATGGAAAGGAGGCCTGGGTGGCCCCGGCAGAACGGGCGTGTGTTGAAGCTTGGTGGGAGATGAGGTTGGGCAAGGAGGCGGGGCTCAGTTAGACTTGAGGGCCTTGGTAAGGAGTTTAGATTGTTTCCTAAGAGCAGTGGGAAGCCACTGAGTGTTAAGTAGATGGGTGGCATGGTCCCATGGGAGAGCCAGGGTGTTAACTAGATGCCTGTTGGAGCAGGCCGGGGCAGGGAGGAGCCTGAGAGAAGCGGGGAAACAAGGTGGGGAAAGAAGAGTTAGGATGTTTCTCCCCCATCTGGTACCTTAAAAGTTTGAATCACAGCTAATGTGGCCTTTCTGCCTGGGGAAAGATGAACCTCATGTCAGATAAAGCTTCTTAGTATTCGGATTGTGAACAGGATTCACAGCAACAAGGCTTGATACGTACCTTTTAGCCATTTGACTACCAATTTATACCTATTTATATATAGAGAGAAAAACCATATGAGCATATGAACCTAAAGATGAAAAACTATTTTTGCTTTTATAGGCCTTGAATTTATAAAATATGACTTTATATGTAGTACATGCTTTTGGTGTGGGGAGCTGAAGACACTTTGGAAATACTATAATTAATTATGTTCTCTAATGGATGACTTTCTTATTTCTAAGGTGGAGACTCAAAATGGAGGCATAGTTGCTCACTCACTCAGTACCTATAACCTGCTCCATTTTTGCTGGGTGGTGTGGTGATCAGCCTCAGACAGTAGGTTGTGCCGGTCTGAGCCAACATGCCAGTCCTGACCCCTGACTTGCGAGCATTCCTTGTAACCAGCATGGCCATGTGACCTGGTCCTGGTCAGTGGGACCTGAGAATAAGTCCACTGGGATGGGGGTGGGATTTCTGGGACAGAGCTATTGTCCTGATAAAACCTGACAAATGAGCCTGTCAGTACCCTTTGCTGCTTGCCTCTGCTTTCTGCCTCAAATGCTGATGAGATGTGTGAGTGCACAGCAGCCCTTATGTCACCACGAGGTAACAAGCAGAAAGGAAAAGCCAAAGGCATCACGGAGATACCTGCCCTGACATTGTTCCTGTTAAACCAACACTAGCAGCCCTGAGCCTGTCCACTACTTCCAGTTTGTTGAATCCACTCTTCGTTAGGTTTCTGATACTTAAAGGTGAGCACAGTGCTAACTGAAGCAAATATGAAGATGCGGTGTTATAAGTTTCATCCTGTGTGTTGTGATTACCTCATAAATGTCCCTTGATATTCAGTATGACCTTTAGCCTGTGTGAAAACAGTTTCTGAAAAGGAAGTTCTAACTTGTATTAAAAGTTGTTCAGGGCTTCCCTGGTGGTGCAGTGGTTGAGAGTCCGCCTGCCGATGCAGGAGACACGGGTTCGTGCCCCGGTCCGGGAAGATCCCACATGCCGCAGAGCGGCTGGGCCCGTGAGCCATAGCCGCTGAGCCTGCGCCTGGAGCCTGTGCTCCGCAGCGGGAGCTGGCCCACGTACTGCAAAAAAAAAAAAAAAGTTGTTCACAGTTGAAGATGATGAGTTGTGGCCTTAGAAATATAATTTTTGAAATAGATGAATTCGTCTGTGTGAACCTGCTGTAGCAAGTACCACAGAGCCATGCTTCATGGCCACTATCTTCCTTATGGCCTTTTGTGTGATGGTCTTAGTCAGTGTTCTGGTGAACTACATCGTGTGTATTTATGGCTTTATAGGAAACTATAATAGTACTAGGGGTAATAGCATAAATAGTCTGATTCTTAAAAATGTGAAGCTCCAACAGGCTTTATTGGATTTCAGGGTAATGGTATTATTAAATTTTCTGCTTCTTTTCAAACTTTCTTATGGCTAAGTTCCACCCTGGTGGTTTCAAGAAATTTGGAGTCTAGATCTGTATTTTTATGGAAAAAAACTTATCCTGGAATTCTCACTTGCTGAATTGAGGGGTAGGGGAAATAATTTGGATTTGTTTTTGTTTTTACTGTCTTGGTCTTTGGGTATAGCATTCAATGAATTGTTTTCCATGGGGAAAGTAGAAATAGCCCTGTGGTATGCATCATGGAGCTAATATAAAGTAAAAAATGAAATTGTATTCTAAGCTGTTAGGGAAAAAAGGGACTATAAGTCATAGGGTCATCATATTATAAAGAGAAAGGAATTGTAGACATCATCTAATAAAATCTCACTTTTTTCATAACCTTAGAAGTTGAGACTTAAAACAGTCATTCATTTAAAAAATAAAAATACATGTGGTTACCCTCTGCACCCTCTTCCCTAATGAAAGATTTTCCCAAAGGAACAAGGAGACATTGTTTGTATAACCCAAGGGCCTTCAGAACAAAGCTTTATAAGCTGTCTGTGCTGACTGCCTCATTTTACAGATAGGAAACTGAAGCCCGTAGAGGACGAAGGTTATTTCTTTAAGGTGGACCAGAAAGTAGCTCTTGGGCAGGACCATGAAACCTTCTAGATTTATTAACATCTTTAGGGCCGTGTGCTGGAATTCAGATGGCAGATGGATGACCTTGGGTAGATCAGCGTTTGAGCTCATCCTTGAGTGCTGCTGAGGGTTTGACAGGCACTGGTGGGAGGCAGGGCTTCCCAGGCAGAGCCACCGGTAGGAGCGTGTGAGTGGGACAATTCCAGGCAGTTCAGGACAGGGTGCAAAGCCCAGTCTGGTGCCCCTTTGGGGTCAGGCGGTAGAGGAAAGGCCTGTGTCCATAGAGATTAGGGACAAGTTCAGGCCAGTTCGGGCCAGTGCATGGAGCACCTTGAGAGCCCATCAATGGAGTGGGGATTTTATTTGGTAGCCAGTGAGGTGCTCTTAAAATAATAACGATGATGATGATGGCTAACACTTACATAGCCCAGACTGTATGCCACCACTGTTCTGAATGCTTCACGTGCTCTTGCCTGTTTAATTCCCACAAGCCTTTGATGTAGGTACTCTCATCTCCATTTTACAGTTGAGGAAACTGAGGCACCGTGAGGTTAGATGACTTAACCCAAAGAGATACTCATAGGACATGATGGAGAAAGAATTCAAACCCAGGACTGGCCCTGGAGTCCCACTTTTAATGGTCTAGAACATGGTCTGGTGGTGATAAAGGTGGTGGATTCTCTTAGGAAGATGGATCTATAGGAGAGTGCAAGAGGATCGAAGTGAGGGCAGAAGGGTGATCAGGAGGTGATGGAAGGCCTCCAGGAGAGTAATAAAAGCTTGGCGTGGAAATGAAGGGAGGAACATACAGCTGGCAGGAGCTTCTGAGATGGATCAGTGGTGCCAGGTCCCCAACTGCATATGGAGGCCGGGGAGGGACAGAGTCAGAGATAATTGAGACATCGCTTGGATGTCCGCCTCACTGGATTAGGGAAGTTGAGAAGGAGATTTGTTGGGAAGGTGGTGATTTATTTTTAGAGCCCTCTTTTCTCACAGGTTTTTAACCTGGGAAAACTATCTGGGGAAGAAAGCCACGTAAGTGTGTCCTAACAAATTTCTGAGTTTATGGACTCTCCCCAGCTCATCTGTCTTAGCCTGGTGTTGGGCCCACAGTAGGTCTAAATAGTTATTTTTTAGACACTTCGTGATCTTCACAATTCTGAGGCTGCTTGTCCTCTTCCCAGCTTAAGAATATTGGGTGGGGCTTCCCTGGTGGCGCAGTGGCTAAGAATCTGCCTGCCAATGCAGGGGACACGGGTTCGAGCCCTGGTCCGGGAAGATCCCACATGCCACGGAGCAACTAAGCCCGTGCACCACAACTACTGAGCCTGCGCTCTAGGGCCCGTGCTCTGCAACAAGAGAAGCCACTGCAACGAGAAGCCCACGCACCACAATGAAGAGTAGTCCCCGCTCGCCACAACTAGAGAAAGCCCGCGCACAGCAACGAAGACCCAATGCAGCCTAAAATAAATAAATAAATATATTTTTAAAAAGTAAAATATGGGGTGTGAGAGCAGGAGAGGTGTTGGGTGTGGTTCTGCATCTGGAGGGCACTGTTTGTTTCAGCTTCCCCAGCCATGACCCTTGACTTCCACTTTCCTGTCCTCCCTTAGGTCTTAGGTGTTGATGGGAGGGAGATAGAGGAGATGGTGGTGTTCCTTTGTGAGTGGGCATCCGGTGCTGGGAGGAACGCCCTGTTCCGGTGGCAGCCTCTGCCCGCAGGTCAGGGCTGAGAGCAGTGTTCTTCCCTCCTGTCGCCTTTCTGGTGATCCTGGCCTGGCAGGTCTTCTCTGAGGCCTCTAACTTCCGGTCCCAGCTGAAGGACCCAGAAGGGACAGCAGTAGCAAGATCGGTAGCTAATATCTTTCTGGGAAAAAAAAATCCTGAAGTGGATGAGAGAACATGGCAATTACCGTTTGGGTTTATGTTTCATCACAATATCTGCAGTCTTGGGCATTTTCTTCTCCTCCTTTTCTTCCTCTCCTGCCTCCATCATTCCTTCTCCTTCCATCCTTCTTTTTTTCCCCTCTAATCGGAGGAGTTGCTAATTGGGCAGGGTCAGTAAATGTGATGCACCTATTGTTGTATTTGATTTTGGTTTTACATCTTGATTTCCCAGGGAAAGGTAACCCTGGCAAGTCACATAAGCATTGGTTGCGTGTGGAATTTATGCAGCATGCGCTATTCTGGGTCTGGCTACAAGGGGAAGATGAAGGGACTAGAAGACTGGGCTCTCCCTGTCCTCAAGCCCCTTAAAAACCTTGGAAAGACAGGATGCATATGTGGGTTCAAGGCCTGGTCCAGTCACTTGCAAAAAGTCCATGCTTTCTCTTGTCTCTCATCCGTAAAATGGGGGAGGTAATGTTTGCGTCAAAGGGGTGTTGTGATGCACAGATGGGACAGCATGTCTGAATACTGAGCACTTCTCTTATCTCCCTGTTCTCATTCAATTAAAAATTTCTGGGTAGTACCTTAGGATGATCCCAGAAATACTAGAGGGAGATGGGGGAATCTAAGTATTGTGTTAAATTGCTTTATGCGTGTTTATTTCATTTCTGCCTAGTGACCATGTTATTGTTATTCTCAAGATGAGAGAACTGAAGTTCAGAGATGTTGAAAACAAAATAGCATCATCACCTGCTGCAGATATGACCTGGAGCAATTATTCAGTGTTTTGTTGCCTGTTACCTCATCTATAAAATGGGGATAGTAATAGTTCCCTCCTCATAGGGTGAATATAAGGATTGAAATGGTTAATATACGTAAGTCTTGAAACAGTACCTGTTAAATAGTCAGTGTGATAAAAGTATTAGAAATTATTGTTCTTCAGACAATTTCCAAATCTCTTCTAAGCTGCTGTATGGTGAAATCAGGATTGATTCATATGCATAATGTGTTGAAATGAGATGAAACTATAGTTTCTGAAATGTAGAGTGGATTTGGTTTTCATGGAGAGGGATTAGGGAAGTGATGTTAGAAGCATCAGGAAAAGTCCAAAGGAGAGAGGGGAAAGGATTTCTCTGGCAGAAAAAGAGAGCTCCAGAGATAATTAGGAAGCAGGTCAGAAGGAAAGCTCTGTGTTGCTTTTGTTATGTGACAGGAGAGAAGCCGTTTCCTGATTGCTTGGTTATGACACTCACCTTCTCCTGGAACCGGTAGGTGAGGGATCAGTAAACTCTGTAAATGGGACCTTTGGAGTCCCTGCTTCGCCAGCTCCCTCTTTCTTTCCACTTCCTGGAAGAGGCAGTAGAGTAGGATATTAAACTAAGGATCCCGCAATCAGGAGACCAGGTTTGGAGCCTGAGCCCTGCCGCTTATTAGCTGCCTGATGTTTTGCAAGTTTCTTAATCTCCATATAGCTCCGTGTCCTGCTTGTGAAAGGAGGAGAATAATGGTGCCCACCTCCTAGGGCTTGTAAGATCTGAGAAAGATTGTGCACACTGTGTATGTTTAGCTCAGAGGAAGCCTTCAGCAATTGTTAGTTACCCAGGGCTTAATATTATCCCCGGAGCTTTGGTTAGAAATTTGGGCTCCGTGGGCAAGCCATATGTGGTGACATTTGGGGGCATAGCCTGTTCGGGGTGAATCCCAGCCAAAACCATAAAAGACCCTTGGCTCTTATCACTGTCTCAGTCAAGGATCTGGCATGGAATCTTGAGTCGCTTTTGAGGTATACGTTTATCTGCCTCTCCTTTCCCTCAGAAAAGTGTCTTAGAGCTTAGAGAAGTGGACATAGTTTCTTCTTCTGCTGGGTTCAGAATACCTGGACCCTCATTTCCCTTCCTCTGATTTTTAATTCACAACATTACTGCACAGTGGGACTTTTATATTTAGCAGTTGAAACACAATTTCATTATAAACTAATCATTTTGCACTTGTAGTCTTGGTCATGCAGAGATTTTTCTCATTACCTCCTTTGTTCTCACTACCGAGATAGGATAGGGGAATGAATAATGGGTTTCTCTAAGAAATATTAACAGGTGACAAAGTGAACTAGATTCTTCAGAGTCACAAGTCAAGAAGTCAAATCCCATGTGTCCTGACTCCCCATTCCGGTGCTCTTTCCACAAGACCATGGTTCCCCCAGCCTTCCGTCTTGCCTCTGTTAATAGGGCCTGCCGGGTGTTCCATGCTCTCTGTCCGTGGAATGGCTTCGCTTTCTGATGTAGGCATTACCAAATGACCTGTGTCAGCTCTGTGGGGAAACTTGAAATCCTTTCTTCAAAAACTCACGCATTCTACTTCAGATGAAATCATTTTCCTTGGTCAATTTAACAAGATCCTTGCTCTTTCGTTTCCTTTAATTATCTTGTTAAAAAAAAAAAAAAAGAACTGGAGAAGACCATTGCTTTATGAGGCAGTTCATCTCTTATGTTTTCTCTGAGAGGTATATTAAAGCCCAGTTAAGCAAATTAAGTCTTCATCTCATTCTTGTTTGCGATTGTTCTGTTCGGTGCTTTGCTATCACTGCCGTCGGCATTTCTCACATGTATATTTGGAATGTCTTGGAGTATAGATTTATGAAAAGAGGTTATCTTTGTTCCATGCATTACAGGCACTGTGAGCCATTTCCATGTAGTGCCAAACTGTCACAACAGGGTTCTTTGCTTTTTTAATCTCTTCCTCTCACCATGAGAAGTCCTATTAACATGTTTTCTGAGCTGCAGAGTAAAATCTGTCAAATACAGCAGGGAAAGCAGTTGGGTGGTAGCTGTCTTCCTTTTCACAAACTCTAAACTAGTCTTCCTTAGTAAAACTTAGCCTTATCGCCGTTTACCCCAGAGCCTTCATTTATGAATAGGAGACACATGCAGTGCAGGTAGGGGAATGGGATGGGTTGCTTGCTGCTTCTTTACCTATTTATTTTAAAAGATATATGGCATGTGTGTATATATATCTTCATGTACACACTTTATTTCTTTCAATTTGAAAATAACTCTTTTGCTCTGAATATGAAAACACTTCATACTCATTATTAAAAAATTTACACAAATCAACATGAAACATTAGAAGACACTTTTCTAAATCCTACTGCACAGAGATTACTGCTGTTAACATTTTGATGAATTTGCCTATTCATTCCTTTATGAACTATTTATTAACTTTGCCAGTGTTCTGCACCTACATGAAACTTTATAAAAGTACAGAAAACTAATAAGATTAAACCCCATACAGACTTAGTATTAAGAAGAAAAAAAGGGAACACAGTTATATCCTTATAGACAATGAAAACATGCCCAAAAGATATGATTTAAAAAAAAAAACTAATATATTATTTCAAAAGAAAAAGAGATCATTAAAAATTATCCAAGACATGAAAGAACAGCATAATCTGAATTAGAAAAATCTCAGACAAGATGACAGAGCTCAAAGAATTAGAAATTAGAAAAAAATCACTTTAGAAATAAATTCTTAGATGGAACACAAAATCAGATAAATACCACAAATACTGCCCTAAGAGAAATTGAGGGTGAAAAGGAGGAAAAAGTTAAAAATTGAAAGGAAATGAAGAAAGAAATAAAATTTGGGAAAAGGTGACAGATATTAAAAATAGGAAAAGAAGATCGAACATACCATAATAGGAAAAGCAAACCAAAGCGAGGGAACAGTACAAATACTATATTTCAAGAAAATTTTCCTGAGAAAAAGATTTTAAATGACATTTTTAAAGGGCAAATCATGTATTTTAGGATATCAGCCTAGAACAATCAATGCCAAGATGTTTTAGTAAAATTACTGGATTAAAAAGAAGAAAAAGCAAAGTCCTTTGGGCATCTAGAAAAAAAGAGAAAAACAGCAGCAAAAGAATTAGATGGTTCTCAGACTCTTTGAAGAAACCTTTTCTATCAGAAGAAAATGGGATAACATATTTAAGGTCCTCGAAGAGAAGAAAATATGAGCCTGTACTTTTTATGCCTAGCAATATTGACTTGCAAATGTGAAGAACACCAACATTGCATTAACATGCAAGAAGTGAGAGGAGGAAATATTGTTCCCATGGACTCTTCTTAAGGTATCTCCTAAAGAGTGAGCTTTAAACAATGAAAATAACTGGAGAGATACAAGATGAGCCCGGACATCTCAAGATAATAGCTAGCAAGGTTGTTGTCAAAGATTATTAGGACCGTGTCAAAAGGACTCAGGAGCCAACTTGAAGGGGCTTCTACTGGCATGGGGCAATTAGAGCTTCAAAAATAAGAATTCCAAGGATGTTTAAATCTGTGAGGGTTGATGATAAGAAAAACAAATTATTGGTTACCTGAGGTTAATGGATCACCAATTCATTGTCTTAAAAGTGGTCAAGAAAGAACCACATGTTTACCCTGCCTTTCTTATATGAACAGATCACTGGATAACCATGTAGTAGATGAGGGGAGGCCCTTCCTAAATTTTTTTCCACCCAATAAATGAAAATGAAATGAGAGAATTAGACTATCATTATTTTGCAGCCCCCGTTGATTTAATGGATCCGGGCATTGAGCGACAATGGCATCTGACATTAGAAACCCAAGAAAACCAGATATCGTGTGCCTCTTGATGAAAGATCACACAACCAAATGGATTGAATCTCAGTATTTTTCAAGCCTCCTAACCCAGATGCCAATTTGCAGGAAATTCGGAGGGTGGAGGAACATGTTAACCTGCACCATGAATATGTAGTCAGCAGAATTCATACTGTGGAAACTCCATAGTTCAAGTGGTCCAGATTCTCTAAGGAATAAATTGTAAGATAAAGAGAAGGATAATGGGGGAGGTAGAGTAAACATAAATTAAAATACATGTCACATTTTTTTAAAAATGGATAAGAATTCACTGTGTTGACCAGAGTTGTAACCTTGGGTAATGATATCATAAAGAAACACAAGGAAGTGAATATGATAAGTTCAAGATAGTTTGTTTACTTTTAGAGGAAAGGAAGAAATTCATGGAGGGCATTTTGAGTTGGCTAGAAAAGTCTGTTTCTTGATCTGGGTGGTAGTTATAAGAGTGGTTTGTTTATAATAATTAATAAACTATTTGTTTTGTGTGATTTTTCTCAAGCTGTGTTTTATTTTACCATAAAAATAGTTTTTAAAATTTATGGGGCTTCCCTGGTGGCGCAGTGGTTGAGAGTCCGCCTGCTGATGCAGGGGACACGGGTTCGTGCCCCGGTCCGGGAGGATCCCACGTGCCGCGGAGCGGCTGGGCCCGTGAGCCACGGCCGCTGAGCCTGTGCTCCGCAACGGGAGAGGCCACAACAGTGAGAGGCCCGTGTACCGCAAAAAAAAAAAAAAAAAAAAAATTATGAAACAATGACACTATACATGCTGCCTTTGTTCCAACTTTTTATTTTAATTTTCAAACATACAGAAAAGTTGCCAGCACTGGGTATGAAATGCCAGTATACTCATCATACTGTTTTATTGTTAGTTTTTCATTCAATATTTAGTAGAGATCTTTCTATATAACTAAATATAGAAATATCCTCACTTTTAAATAAATGATGCATAGTATTCCATTGTATAAATTAAATCAGTCTTCTATTGATGGACATTTAACTTGTTCCTGGTAGAAATAATGGTGCTTATATGTCCTTATGACAAATTCCTAAAATTTGCTGTCATGGAGTATTCTGATGTGCAGCACGTAAATGGTTGTGTATTGTGAGTGAACAACTGTAGAAACCAAAGATGCAGCCTATATTGATCAAGACAATGCCATGTAACTGAGGGAGGGCATAAATCTCCAAGAAAAAACTTGATTCCCTGAAGCAGGGTCCTCACATAGCATCATACCTCCCCTGGATCAATTCAGGTTTGATCCCAATGGCTCTTCTATTGTCTCATTTTGGTTGTTGTGGGTATAGTTAGTGTTATCATTTGTCTGTTGCCACAGTAGTGCTACGCAATGAACCACCCCAAAATTTAGTGGCTTAAACGGTAGCCATTAGTTTCTACAGAATGGATGAGTCATTTTTACAGCCTTTGCTAGGTTCACTCACGTGCTTTCAGTCAGCTGCCAGTATAGGTGCGGATCTCTGCAGGGCTCTCCCACATGTCTGATGGTCGGCTGGCTTAGGCTGATCTCAGTGGCCTTGGACAAGAGGACTCAGCTATGCGACCCAAGTCTCCAACATCCTTTCAACAGGCCAGCCTGGGTGTGTTCTCGTGGCGGTGGTACAGATCATATCTTTCTCAGGGGGCTGGAAATGGGCTATGCTTTGCCAGCTTCTGTGCCACCCCACTTGCTAACCTTCAACTGACCAAAGCAAGTGACATAGCAAGGCCAGTCAGTGAGAAGGGACTGCAAAGCGACAGCGCAGACAGCGAGGATACAGAGAAGTTGTTGATTGAGGCCATTAACGCAGTTCATCCTCCGCAGCCATCCAGCAGCAGATTTTAAGTTGGCACTTCTTTTTTTAATTAATTAATTAATTTATTTATTTTTGGCTGTGGTGGGTCTTTGTTGCTGCATGCAGGCTTTCTCTAGTTGCGGTGCGTGGGGGCTACTCTTCATTGTGGTGCGTGGGCTTCTCATTGCGGTGGCTTCTCTTGTTGCGGAGCACAGGCTGTAGGCACATGGGCTCAGTAGTTGTGGCTCGTGGGCTCTAGAACATAGGCTCAGTAGTTGTGGCGCACGGGCTTAGTTGCTCCGCGGCATGTGGGATCTTCCCGGACCAGGGCTCAAACCTGTGTCCCCTGCATTGGCAGGAGGATTCTTAACCACTGCGCCACCAGGGAGGTCCTAAGTTGGCACTTCTTAGAAGCATTAAACATTGCTGTTATTTCTAAACTGCAGATGTTATACCTTTGAAATATGAAAAATGGGGATCAAGTACGTTTGTGGGGGGAGCATAAAAATTTTCTCGTTAAGGGTTATAAAGGGGGGCTTCCCTGGTGGCGCAGTGGTTGAGAGTCCACCTGCTGATGGAGGGGACATGGGTTCGTGCCCCGGTCCAGGAGGATCCCACATGCTGTGCGGAGCGGCTGGACCCGTAAGCCATGGCCGCTGAGCCTGCACGTCCGGAGTCTGTGCTCCGCAACGGGAGAGGCCACAACAGTGAGAGGCCCGCGTACCGCAAAAAAAAAAAAAAAGAGTTATAAAGGTAATTTGTAAATGGAAAATCCTACATTTATTGTTTTGTCTTGAAAATATTTCTTTTCTAGTTGTTGATGTTTTCCCCTGGGATATAGTTCCGGAAACATGGTTTTTCCTGTGTTTATTTTTCTTTGTTCTTGGAGTTGGTTTTGAAATCTGGCTTTGAGAACATTGACTCAAGTAAGATAAAAAGCTAAAATCACAAATCAACCTCTTTAAGTGTTTTTGCTTCAGATATAGACATTAGCGATAGGATTAGTCCCTGTACCTTTATTGCTGCAATTTTTTCCCTCTATTTTAAGTTCTAGAAGTGGTAAATTTAGACTCTTCCAGAACAGTGGTTCTTAACAGCAGATATGCAGCACCCAAATATGCAGATGGCAAGAAATTGTACTAGTAATTAAATGTCAAATTTAAAAAAAAATCAAGTTTATTCCCATAGTGTACAATATTATATGTCACACCTCTCTTCTCCATGGAAAAACAAAATGCTGAGATAAAAATCTGCATATACATATGAAATACTCTTTATTGTGTATGCATCATAAAATTGCACACACTTTGTTTAATGGAAACTGTGTGTTGTGCTAAGGCAATTTAAAGGATTTTTCAAAGTAAGTTTGACTGTTGTCAAGTTTTGCCTCATTTTCTGACTTTAGAACCCACCTGCAGAGTGAGATACAATTTTACATACTTGTTCTTTTTTTTTTTTTTTAAATGATGGTCTGAACACAGGCTTATGTATTTATTTAGTTTTTGGTTGTGCTGGGTCTTCGTTGCTGTGTGCAGTCTTTCTCTTGTTGCAGTGAACAGGGGCGGCTACTCTTTGTTGCGGTGCACGGGCTTCTCATTGCGGTGGCTTCTCTTGTTGCAGAGCACAGGCTCTAGAGCACAGGCTTCAGTAGCTGTGGCTCGCGGGCTCTAGAGCACAGGCTCAGTAGTTGTGGCTCGCAGGCTCTAGAGTGCAGGCTCAGTAGTTGTGGCGCACGGGCTTAGTTGCTCCGCGGCATGTGGGATCTTCCCGGACCAGGGCTCGAACTCATGTCCCCTGCATCGGCAGGCAGATTCTTAGCCACTGTGCCACCAGGGAAGCCCCACCCAATATTCTTAAGCTGGGAAGAGGACAAGCAGCCTCAGAATTGTGAAGATCACAAAGTGTCTAAAAATAACTATTTAGACCTACTGTGGGCCCAACACCAGGCTAAGGTAGATGAGCTGGGGAGGGTCCATAAACTCAGAAATATGTTAGGACACACTTAACGTGGCTCATTTCCCCAGATAGTTTTCCCAGGTTAAAAACCAGTGAGAAAAGAGGGCTCTCTAAAAATAAGTTCTAGAATCAAGTGGGTGTTAGGTTCTCAGTGGCTGAGAGAACTTTATTCTGGAGGCATTTGGATTGGGAGTGATTGTGAACAGAGCAGTGTTTGTCTGGCGTTGTGGAGCTGGGATGGATCTGGGGGGAGGTGTCAGGAGGGATTAAACTGAGGCCATGATAGGAATTATGGAACCAGGTGAAGTACTACGGGTCTAAAGAGACGGTGCACAGGACAGAGAGCGAAGTAAATTGAGAGGAATTTGTCAGATATTTTTTTTAACTGTATTTGGGGAAGAGAGGTAAAGTGAAATTCTTTGTCTTATTTTTATTTTATATCTTTTGTTTGTCTGGCATCCTTTAAAAGTACATAGGAAGTTATCATCACAAGATAAAAAAAAGTTTTGTAACTGTGTATGGTGATGGATGTTAACTGGACTTAGTGTGGTGATCATTTTGCAGTATATAAAAATATCAAATCATTATGTTCTACACCTGAAAATATAATTTTATGTCAATTATGCCTCAATTTAAAAAAATAAAAATAAGTAAGGCAGTCCTCCTTTCAAGGTATTTACCCTCTGTTGGGAAAAAAAATTAAAAATAAAAATTTAATGTTAAGCATAATAATAGAAGTATGTAGAAAGTTTAGTGGTGGGGTAATAGTGATTAAACAAGTAGGTATTCAGAGAACATTTTATCAAGGATGCAGTACTTGAGCTGGATCTGAATGGGTGAACACTTGTGAGTTTTCATTTATTTTTGGAAAAAAGGAGTTACACACAACTTTAGCTTACTAAGGAGTAATTTCTCATCCTTATAGCCAAAGGATCAGGCAGTGAGAGAAGGAGAAGACACCAGTTTTGCACAAGGTTGCTGAAAGCTGGCTGTGAACCTCCATGGTGGTGGTGGGCAGTGCTCATCCTGCACACTGCTCTCTCCTCCTGCAGACCAGGAGTGGTAACTTGCTTTTACTGGTCCTGGGGTCTGCATTCTCTCTTGTCGTTTTCCTATTCTGCCCACTTTTAAAAAAAAAAATAGTCCTTTAATTAGACCCTCCTCAAAATATGCAATTTGAATGTGTCATCTATTTCCTGTTTGAAGCCTGTTGGGTACAGTGTATAATTACATATTGAAAAAAGGTAAAATACACAATAAAAATAAGGGAAAAATTCTTTTTATTCTAAATTACAAACACAATATCACAAATAAAAAGACCAGTCAGTTACTGAGGCAAATGGAGCACATGAAGGCCTGATTATAGTGAGATTGTATACTCTAGCATTCTTGGTCTGGGCGTATCATATTGACAAAAATAAAGGCATTGAGGATTGGAGTGTTATCATATAAAACATTGAACTAATATATATGTATATAATTTTGAATTTTTATATTTACGTCCAATGGGGAGGAAAAGTACATAGCATCTTATACTGAACCAAAATACAAGTGGGCATTCAGTTTACTTGTTCACTTCTTTATTTGTTTACTAGTGCTTTCTGCTTAGGCTGCTCCTCTATGGTCATGTCGGACATTTATTGAGCTCCAATGGCATTGTCACAAGGCGCATAAGCATTATGGATTTTCCTAAATGCGACACATAAAAACACTGCTGGAAGGGAAACCTGTTGCTAGATTGATGCATTTAATTTCATTGTTTGTTTTGAAATCATGATTATATCTCTTTTTTTTTGGCCACGCCCCTAGGCTTGTGGGATCTTAGTTTCCCGACCAGGGATTGAACCCAGGCCCCGGGAGTGAAAGCGCAGAGTCCTAGCCACTGGACCACCAGGGAATTCCCACAGTTATATCCTTAACGTGGAGCTTGTGGTGGCCTACCCTGGGTCTTGGGTGTCTTGGCAACTCAGTATGTGATTTTTATGGAAACAAAGGCACTTCCTCTGAAAGCTGGTATACCTCCTCTAGCTTACAGCTGAGGGAGCATTTGCTTTGCTTTTTCTGGGAAAAGAAGATAGTATTTTGAGTAGGGTAAAGTTTCAGAATCCACCTACATTCCCTAGGTCAGTACTTCTCCAATAGAAATATAATTCAAGCCACATATGTAAGTTGAAATTTTCTAGTACCCACGTTTTAAAAAATGGGTGAAATTAATTTTAACAATGCATCTTATTTAACTCATTATATTCAAAATGTTATTTCAACATGTAATCAATGTTTTAAAATTACTGAGATATTTTACATTTATTTTCATGCAAAGCCTCCAAGATCAGCATGTTTTAACACTCAACTCAGATGTAGAATTTTCACTGGAAATACTTGATCATAAAGTTTAGAGTTGGAAGTAGATTTACTTACCCAAGAATTTCCAAACTTATTTAAAATGTTTCCCCCAAAGAGTCAAGCATCAGTTTATAAATTTATATTTAAATTAATGACAGTGGGCCCTTGAGCAATACTGGGATTGCTCAGGGATTAAGCATTCCCTCCACATCCCAGGATTCAACCAACCACAGATCATGTAGGACTACAACAGTATTCCTTATTGAAAAATAAATGGGTGTAAGTGGATCAGCTCAATTCAAACCTGCGTTAAGGGTCAACTGCATACTTAAATAAAATTAAAAACTCACCTTCCAAGTGTTAGTAGCTCCATGTTGCTCTTAGTGGCTACCTGCTATCGAATATTCTTAAAACCATACTTGAGTGCTTTTATACTTTCTCAGGTTATTATTTATGTAGAATTAATGCATGCTGCAAAGTCCTCGGAAACTGTTTTACTACATTACATTTATTCATCAAGGATATAAGCACCTAGGGAAAAATAGTTCTGCATTTTGTGCTTCATCTCCAGGGCTAGGGAGTGCCTTGCGTAGCGTTTAGGTGTTTAATAACCTTATCCTGCTAAATCCTGTTTAGTCTGCAAATTGCAACATAAATTTAACTTTCTCAGGGGAATGTTTCCTGACTCTCCAGGCTCTCTATATCACCTGTTCCTTCATTACGTTTTCTCATAGAACTGAATTCTTTTCCTCTAGAACATATATACTTACACACTGATTTGATTAATTTTCTGATTAATATCCGTCTCCCCAACTAGTCTATAAATTCCAAAAGAGGGAAGAATGTGTTTTTGTTCACTGAAGTGCTTCGTGCTTCTAGCATAATTCATGGCACGTATGGATTAAATATTGGTCAGATGATAATACTAGCACAGGGCCTTTTTAAAAATGAAGCGATTAGCAGAATGTCCAATTCTTAACTTTACAGAAATCAGAGTTTGTTTTGTGTTGGGGAAAAAATGAATATTTAATTTAAGTATAATACAAACTAAGATATGCTAATTTTTGTTCAAGCCTTTTCAAAATACTCCTGTAAAGCCTTTTCTTAGCTTTCTTTCTACTTTATTGGTATTCATTCTCTTGATAGCTATCATCTCATATCTGCTATGCTTATAACTGAAGGTATACTGAAGACAAAAACTGAAAGAAAGGAAAAGTGAATTGTGAAATACTTTTAAGGAGTTGAGAAAGATATAGGGCAGAAGCAAAGGTACATAGAGGAAACATCTCGTGCTGTTTCAGGACGGTTTAAATTAAGCCCACCCTTTTAATTATACCAAAGTAATGAGCCTTACCCACAATATGGGAAAATATAATTAAAAAATGTATGGTGGACCAGTAGACAAGGTTGTCAGGTCATTATCTAAATCATAAGTTGGAAGTAATGCCCATTAAAGGTTACTAGTTTGGAAAGGTTAAATTAGAATTTAGTCTTTGCAAATATAAAGTTTCTCAACTTGAATAATGCTTTAGAAAACCACTAACATTTAACTTTTTTTTAAACATTTCATGGAAGTATAGTAAGCATACAGAAATGTACACAAAAGGCTACATCTTGATGAATTTTCACATCCAGATCAAGAAGTATATTACCATCACAACATCCCAGAGGCTACTTTCTTGCTTCTTCCCCTTTCCTGCCCTCCAGGGCAAACTATTTTGACATAATAGATAGGTTTTTCCTGTTTTTGTACTTTATATAAATGGAATCATGCAGTGTCCACATTTGAATTAATACAGCGGTTTGTTATTCTAAGTGACATTCCTGATAGCAACTTATTGAAAACAAAGTCTGTTTTCAGTTTTCCTTGTTATGTATCTAATGTGGTAAACTGGCAGTTGACCAGTGTATCTAGTTCTTTATTATTCCTTTAAGACATTTTCTATGTAAATGCAAGTGTGTGTGTGTGTATATGCATACACACATATATATATGTATATGCTTTTAAAAATTTTACTCAAATTCGATCATGCATATTATTTACCTTTGTGATGTGTCTTAAGGCCCCTTTTGTATCAGGTCATGTAGATTCGATTCATTTTTTTGTAATGGCAGCACAGTACTCTATTGTATGGCTGCATCATAGTTTAATGAAGCACTTATCCACTGATGCACAGCTAGGTTGTTACTGATCTTTTGCTTTTAGAACAGTAGAGTCTATGTAATTTTATTTGTAAAATAAATTCTTAGGAAAGGAATTGCTGAGCAGTAGGGTCCATGCATTTTAAATTTGCTCATATGTTTCTAAATGGCTCTCCAAAGAGTGTTACCAGTTTTTACTCCCACCAGCAAGATTTGGAAATTCCTATTTCCAGTGTCCTTGCCTTAGATTATGTGTTATCAAGCTTATTAATCTTTGCAGTTAGCTACAGGAAAACTAGTAAGTCATTGTTATTTAAATTTGCATTTTCTTAGTTTTGAGTGAGGTTAGTTGTTAGGACTTGTTTCTGTCCTTTGCTCATTTTCCTACAGGCTTGTTTATATTTTTCTTAATTTCAAAGAGCTCATTCTATATAAAGGAAATTTACCTTTTTATGTCATCTATGGTGTGAACTTTTCTTTTTTTAATTGAAGTATAGTTGATTTACAACGTTGAGTTTCAGGTGTACAGAAAATTGATTCAGTTTTATATATATATATATATATATATTCTCTTTCAGATTCTATTCCATTATAGGTTATTTCAAGATATTGAATATAGTTCCCTCTGCTATACAGTAGGTCCCTGTTGGTTACCTGTTTTATATATAGTAGTGTGAATCTGTTAATCCCAAACTCCTAATTTATCCTTCCTCCTACCTTCCCCCTTTGGTAACCATAAGTTTGTTTTCCATGTCAGTGAGTCTGATTCTGTTTTGTAAATGAGTTCATTTGTAATGAATTTTTTTTCAGTTTGTTTTTTGTCTTTGTTGTGTTTATAGCCTCTTTTTTTTTCTTAACAGAAGGTTTAAATTTTTATGTGGTGAAATTTACCAGTTTTTTTCTTTACTGGCTTCTGAATTGTGTGTTCTTAATGAGAAAAGGCATTGGAAACTTGAGATTGATAGATAGATAACTTAAACTTGGTATGGAAAAAAATCTCAAGAAATGTTTGTGGGAAATGTGGTTAAGCAGGAATTCAAATTTCAGTCAAAAGTGGTTTGGCCAACTATAAGTAAACCAAATTTGGACACTGTCTGCCAAGATTTGCTTAACATTTTTAACAGCTTTTAGAAGAATTTTCAATGCTATGCTTTTTTCCTTTCATGCTTTGTTATTTGGGGTTTTAATTTCTCAAATGATCCCTCTTTTCAGATTTCAGATTATAACCTATTTCCTGCACCATTGCTGACGTCCAGTGACCCATGTCAGAAGTACTTCCAGGTCAGATATACTTTCACATGTTTCAGTGCAGCATACTAGTTGACTATTAAAACTTTAACAAACATATATACTAGATAATTGTTTTGATGTTAAACGTATGATTTACTATAATAACATGTTTTGGCTTTTTTATTGTTTTTCACTAATGTACTAGAAAGGTGGATCTTTAAAATAAGATAGAAGAAGTAATTGAACTTAACTGCATGCATGTATTAATTGCATGACTCTACTAATATCATAATGTGAAAACATTTTAGTTGACTATAACAGAAAACTAAAACTCTGTCACATTTTGCCATGTAGGATTGCATGTTATAGCCTGTGAACTGTTAAATTTGAACAAAGGAGGCATTGGTGGTGAGTCTGCATAAACAGCATCTTAGGCATTGCGGGGTTTGTCTAGAATAGAACTCCCAATTCAGAATTCTCCCTGGATCTAATGCTGATTAATTTGAGGCCTTAATAAGAAAACCAACTTAATTTCATTGTATGCCCCTTTCTCTGTGTCGTGATGGATGCTAGTCTGCATACAGTGTGGTGTGGGATTTAATTCTTAGCCTCATAGTAATATAATAAGAAAAAAGCAATTGCAATGACATTTTGAATTAAACATAATATAGGACTGTAAGTGGCAAATAGATCTAGGTAGATTCTATATTTGTTAGGGCACGTACCCCTCCGCAAATTCTGAGTTTCTAAATAAGTAAATTTAAACCGTGGACAAATAGATGTTAATGTCCCTAAATTCTAAAATTAAGCTCAATAAGTATGTCCAAGTCTTTTTCTCCTTTATATAACACTGCATGTTACATCTCAACAGAGAACTAAAATTAAAACATAATAAAATAAACACTAAGCTAAGTAGAGGCAGTTGAGTGACCAGAAATATCCTTTTATTAAAGACAGCTGAAAACAATGTGACCAACCTAAGTTCACACAGGAAAATTAGGAACTTAGAGGCAATTCTTAGAAGCCGGTTTAGGGGCAGGGAGTAGATTTTCTTTGTAAATCCATATTTGAATAAGTATATTAATTTTGCAAAATCAAAGCAAATACATGTGTCCTTTGACGAATACATTTTAAGTGTTGAGAAGAATTCCTTCTAGGAATTTAAAGTCTTTTATTACATTGTAAAATAGACTCAGCATGGAAACATAAGAATAAAGCTGGCAAACATGTAAACGAGGTGTTTTCCTCTAAATAGAGGCGAACTAATCAAATAACTTATAGAAATTTCTCATTGTCACTATATTTTGTTATACCAATTATTCACTTTAACTGTTGTTACTCAAATTGCTTTATTCATTGGTAGTTATATAAGAGATAATGAAACCATTATCCAGCGTGGTTTTTTTTTTTTTTTTTTTTTTTTTCTTCTTTTGCGGTACGCGGGCCTCTCACTGTTGTGGCCTCTCCCGTTGCGGAGCACAGGCTCCGGATGTGCAGGCTCAGCGGCCATCCGCGGCATGTGGGATCTTCCCGGACCGGGGCACAAACCCGTGTCCCCTGCATCGGCAGGCAGACTCTCAACCACTGCGCCACCAGGGAAGCCCAGCGTGGTTTTTAATAACACCTATTACTATCATGCATTGGTATAGGATGTAACACATTTTACAAGGAAAACGGTATTTTTATTTCAATAGAGTATCATTCCAGCCATTTTTTACGTGAAAATCCAATGGCAGCTAGTGAAGTAGAGTATGGACCAATAATTGGGATAAGGTTTGCTTTCAAGCCCATTTTCAACTCTTAGGAGCTGTGACTACAAAGAGCCTTTAAAAAAACAAACATGCCAGAATGTATACCCTTATATGTCTTGGAAAATTCTTGTTGAACCTTCGAGATTCAACATGGAAGTCCCTTCCGAGTAGGTCTCAGCCTGTGACATAGTAGAGTAATTACCCTATTTCAAGGACACTGCCGTTGTCTAATGTTTTTTTTTTTCTCTTTTGGAATTGACTTGAGGCCAGCTTATCAGTTTTTCAAGAAAATCTGTGTTGTTACTTTAGCTTACCTACTTTTCCTCACCTAAACCAGCTTGATCACTGACTATGTTAATCAAACGTGGCCATAAAACTCTAGAGCTATATTTAAAAAATACAGTTGTCTTCAGAAGACATCATTTAGAAGAAGATGAAATGCTGAAAACAGCTTAGAAATTGAGCAAAGAAAATATCCTTGGGATAAGCATATACTATCCCAAGGTGACTACATCTGCTGGGTGTGATGTTGGAATACCAGGTTAATTTCCCACCTGGAGTGCCTTTCTCTTCCTTGTCCACTGGTGGACCCTAACCCTAACCCTATCCTTCAAGACCCAGCTCAGCTGTTCCTTTTGTGGGAGTCTTCCTTAAACCTCTGTCCTCATCCTTAATACCTTCTCGTAAGACCCTGTGGGTACTTTAGACATTGGGAGTTTTGTTAATAAGGTATCCTTTTGTCTCTGCCCTGTCTGAGTTTCTTGAAGAAAAGTGTTTGGTGCATTTTTTTTTTTTGACTTTCCTCAGATCCACTTGGGATGTTGAGTAGAGTGAGCCCTCAGGCAATTTAGCTGAATGGGGCATGGGAAACCCCTTAGGTGGGTCAGACCTAGTGGGTGAAATCACCTCTTTATCTTGGAGCCTGGGGAGGTTGTCCTCCTGGTTTAAAAACTTCTAAGGTTCTAATCCTGTGATCTCTCTGACCCAGGGACCCAAGCTGCCTCCTAATAACCTTTGCCTCCTTTGTTCATAGAGAAGTTCTTATCATTTTTGTCACATTGAGAGTTTACTTTCATGAGTAATTTCAGGAAACCAGCTTTATCTTGCCTCTCCTTCCTAAAAGAAAAAAAAAATCTGAGTTTACTTCATTTCCTTAATACTTTGAGGTCTAGTTCAAAAGGCAACATTCCTCAGGGCAGAAATTTTGCTGTTAACTCCTCAGTGGAAATAAAGTTGTATAGCAGAAAAATTTAAAAAATGAAGAAAATGTGAAGTCTCATTTAAGAATTGGTCAGGCGTTGAGCTTCCCCGGCCCGTTTGTCAATTTCCAATTTTGTTAAACATGCCAAGGGAGCAGAGAGAGAGCAGCAGGTTATTGAAGAGAGGAGTTTCCTGTCATTACTGACAAACTTTCTTTGACAGGAGGCTAGAGGTCTCAGAAAAGAGAAGGGGGGAGGGCAGGTTTAACTCCGGGCTCCAGCATGGGTTTATATTAGGATGTCACCTGAGTTACGGGGTTACATCTCAGGGCTGGGATCTTTGCGACTCAGGGTTTGAGGAAAGCTTTGTTAGTTAGCCATGAAATTAAAGTGACCCTGGCTTACCTAATTTTAGTTAGGCTTCATAAAAAATACTCTGTGCATTATATTAACTACAGCTCTTTTAGTTGCTGAAAATCTATTGGCTTCAATACCCTGGAAGTCCTGGCGCCTCATGTTTCAGGCAAGACTCGTTTCAGGGATTCCAGCAGTGTCATTAGGGCGTGTTCACTTTCTCTCTGTTTCCTGGCTGTCTCTGCCCGTTTGTTAGGTCTTACGTACACAGGTGTCTCTTCATGGTGACCTCTTAAAGCTCTAGGCTTATAAATCGTCTAGTTCAAGAAAAAGAGAAAAGAGAGCACTTCTCTTCTGATCATTCTGGCAGAAGGCTTAGGATTGGTCATATGCTTTTCCTTGATCCAGTCACCACAGCCATGGAGATGTGCTCCTCTGATTGGCTGGGCCTAGGCCATGGACCTCGTGAATAAGGGGTAGCGTCATCTCTGCCTGAAACACAGGGGCTGAATTCCTCTGTGAGAGCAGATATTTTAATTTTGTCAGTTTTGTTCACTGCTGTCTCCTCAGCAGTTAGAACTGTATCTGTTGCATAGTAATGCACGAAAAAATATTTGTTGAATGAATGAATGAGTGTGGACGGAGGCTGATTCTCAAGAAAAACTGTGAAGCTTTTACCAGGAAAGCAGGAAATACATGCCAGGTCATAACAGATGTTTGTGCATCGTGCATGCAGGAGAGTGACAGCAGGAATAATATGAGCTCTCGTCACACTCTTAGCTCTGAACGTATACTGAGCTCTGGAGCCTCTTGAATGGATGTTACATCTTTGTGAGTTATACTCGAGACAGCATGATGAATAGATGCGGAGGTGATGGCAAAGTCATGGGTCCCATTCACCTTCGAGATATCCAGGGGCAGAGCCACCTTTGTACTGAAGACAGGCCCTCAGGGTTATGGACATTTGCTTGCTCATTCCTCATTCATTTTGCTTATTTTGTACCCTGTTGTGTTCCTGACCTTGGCATGTAATAGATGCTCAGAGAGTATTTAGTTAATGAATGAGTGAAAAATATTTAGTTAATAAATGAGTGAACGATTAATGAACCAAACATTTATTGGGTGCTCTTATGTGCCAGGCTTTGTAAAAGGAACTGGAAACTCTGGAATATAAAAATGAAAGAGGAATGCCAATCAAAATTAAATCACACTTGTTTGGGTAGCTATAATCAAAAAGAGACAATAGCAAGTGTTGACAAGAATGTAGAGAAATCAAAACCTTCATGCATTGCTAGTGGGAATGTAAACTGGTACAACTGCTTTGCAGAACAGTCTAGCAGTTCCTCACAAGGTTTTATACACACACACACACACGTATACATATGGTATGTATGTCTATATATACGTGTGCACATCACAGGAGAATTATAATCAGCAGTTCCGCTCTTGGGTATATATCCAAGAGAATTGAAAACATATGTCCACACAAAAACTTGTACACAAATGTTCATAGCAGCATTATTCATAATAGCTAAAAAGTGTAAACAGTCCAAATACCTGTGTTAACTGATGAACAGATAAACAAAATGGGGTAGATCCATACAGTAGAATATGATTTGATCATAACAAGGAATGAAGTAGTGACACATACTAAAACATGGATGGTCCCTAAGGATACACATAAGTGAAGGAAGCTAATCACAGAGACCACATATTGTATGAGTCTGTTTATATGAAATGCCCAGAACAGGCAAACCCATGAAGACGGAAAGTAGATTAGTGGTTTTCAGGGGCTTAGGGGAGGGAGGAATAGAGAGTGACTGCTAATGAGTACAGGATTTCCTGTTGGGGTGATAAAAACGTTCTGCAATTAGGTTGTAGTGATGAATGCACAACTCTGTGCATATGCTAAAGACCCCTGAATTATACTTTAAAAAGGTGAACTTTATGGTATGTGAATTATATCTCAATAAAACTGTCATAAAAAGTGAACAAAACAGTCACTGCCCTCAAGGCACTTGCATTGTTGAAGGGGAGAGAGATCTCTCCATTGATATTATAGTATAGTATAGAAGTGCTGATGTGAACTGCATGTCACACACCTAGCACAGAGGATTATGTTCAGGAGTCAGAGAAGACCTAAAGGAGCACATGTGAGCTGGGTTTTGAAGGATTTATAGGAGTTTTCAGGCAGGAAATAGGGCAGGGGTAAAGCAGATGAGGGCAAAGGACCTTCCCGGGCAGAGGAAACAAATTCTATGTGCAGAGGCAAAGAGTTGTGAAGAGGCTTAGCATCCTCAGAAAAGTTCACTGTTGCTGTCATGTAGGGACCACGATGGGAGGGGGAGGTGCAGTGACAGGAGATGTGGTGGGAAGGGTAGATTTAGGCTAGCAGAGGAGAATTTGAAGTGCCTTGTATACTGAGCTGAATTTGGACAACAGGGAGCCAGTAGAATTTTTTTTTTTTTTTCTCCCGGGCCCAGCCGCTCCATGGCATGTGGGATCTTCCCAGACTGGGGCACGAACCTGTGTCCCCTGCATCGGCAGGCAGACTCTCAACCACTGCACCACCAGGGAAGCCCCAGTAGAAATTTTTAAACTGAGAATTGCACCGTCCGTTTGTTTTTAGAATTGCAGAGGACGAACTGTGTCAGTGTAGACTGGAGTTTGAGAGACTGTTGTGCTTGGGAGATATAGGAGGAAACTTCAAGTGGTGAGAACCTGAAAGCAGCCATAAAGATGGTGAGAAGGGGGAACTCAATTTATTGGAGAAACGTTTTCTAGTAAAATTGACAGAATTTGGTAGGATAAGAAACTCATGAAGGGCTATTCCCAGGTTTCCAGGCAGGGAATTTGGGAGAATGGCAATGCCATGAATTCTCAGTTAGCATCCAGCCCGTGCATTAGTGGACTTAACTTCCCCTCTTTCCCCAGTTTATAGGGAGTAGTACACCAAGTTTTCTTTGATCTATAACTATAGTAAAATCATGTGAGGCAGAGAAAAATGGAACCAGCTTAAATACACCAACTTTTGATTAGAGTCTCAATATAGCATCTTTCATTCTATATCCTTTCATTTCCACGTCCATAGCGCATCTGTTTTTCAACATAATTTGTTATATTACTGTTATGTTGCTATTTCCCATTCTACTTAATTCTCTTCTGTTCAGTGTTATTAATGATACAGATGGTAAACAGGAGGAGATAAGGAACAGAGGAAGGCCCGGAATTGGGTGATGGGGATCACGGGGTGACAGGAGCACGTGTGCTGTGTGCACCAGAGCCTCTGCTGGGCCTCCAGTTTTCTTCACACCAAAGCACGGAGAACTTTAAGCTGTTGGGATCACAGCTGGTGAGAAATCATGTTTGGCAAAGAAGTACACCAGTCTGCTCTGGGTCAAAAAAAAAAAGGCTATTTGACTCTAAATAGTCTTTTCTTCTTTGGGGAGTTATGACAGAATTGAACAGGAATTTTCTTGAGCTGAGACTGAGGAACAAAATAAATTGGTCTAGACAGTATTGAAGGATTTTATTTTAAATCTTGCCCAGATGCTGCTTGCACGGGGGGAAAGCTGAGATAACTGACCACTGATCACCTTTTCCCTTTCTGAGAGCATTAGTCTTTTTCAAGGAAAGGAAAAATGAATTTACCAGTTGACTATTTAGGCAGTAATGGTGGTTTCCTTTCAATCTTTAATAAGAAACTCAAAAATTTAACCTAGGCTTTTTAAGTAAACATTTCTTGAGATGTTAATGAAACACTTGTCTTTTTCATTTTATTCAACAGTTTATTCTGCGAACATTTACTGAGTGCCTACTGCATGATAGGCCGCTGTGCTTGTTGCTGGAAGTCACAGCTTAGTGATAAACTCAAATAGGTTAAAAATAAAACAGTGTGAGAAATGCCGTTATGCTCTGGAGAAATGGAGATAGATTTATGAAAGGCGTAGAAGCAGCAGCCCTGGAATCTGTCTAGAGGGGCAAGAGAAGGCTTCCCAGAGAGGTGCCATCTACCCTGAATCTTAAAGGTGGAGCAGAAATTTGCCAGGAAGGAGGGAGGGATGCTGAGAATGTGTGCATGTACAAGGAACGTGACATGTGTGACCAGAGTGTTCCAGGAGCTTCTGAAATCATTAATATGCATATGTATCATCTTTTTCTTCCAAATCTCTCACTTACTGCAGTGGTTCTCAGCCTTGGCCACACACTAGAATCACCGAAAGAACATTTCATTTTAATACCCTGACTGGGCCCAATCCCAAACTAATTGAATCAGAATTGGGGAGTGTCTTAGGGGGTGGGGCCTGGGCTTCTGGGCTTTTTAAAAGCTCCCCAAGGTGTGCATGCAGCTAGGGTTGGAGCAATCCCTTGTTCCTGTCACACCTGTTCCCTTACCTTTCAGAGACCTCTGACCCCTTGGCCTTTTCCTTTTCCCCTAGCTCTTCACCCTCTTCCCGGCTCCGTCTCCTGCCCTCCTCAGGCCAGATCCTGGAGTGCATTCCTCACTGTTCACATCTGACACCTTAATCATGTCCCCCTCTGTGCCTATTTCTTTCCTTTTTAAAAATCCCATTCCAAAGGTTGCCTTTTCATTTTCTGTCTGACTTACCTCACTCAGTATGACAATCTCTAGGTCCATCCATGTCACTGCAAATGGCATTATTTTTTTACTTTTTTATGGCTGAGTAATATTCCATTGTATATTTGTACCACATCTTCTTTATCCATTCCTCCGTTGATGGACATTTAGGTTGCTTCCATATCCTGGCTATTATAAATAGTGCTGCAATGAACATTGGGGTACCTATATATTTTCGAATTACAGTTTTCTCCAGAAATATATCCCCAGGAGTGGGATTCCTGGATCATATGGTAGCTCTATTTTTAGTTTTTTAAGGAATCTTCATACTGTTCTCTATAGTGGCTATACCAATTTACATTCCCACCAACAGTGTAGGAAGGTTCCCTTTTCTCCACACCCTCTCCAGCATTTATTGTTGTAGATTTTTTTGATTCTGACCAGTGTGAGGTGATATACCTCACTGTAGTTTTGACTTGCATTTCTCTAATAATTAGTGATGTTGAGCATCTTTTCACATGCTTTTTGGCCATCTCTGTGTCTTCTTTGGAGAAATGTCTATTTAGGTCTTCTGCCCATTTTTTGTTTGGGTTATTTGTTTTTTTGATATTGAGCTACATGAGCTGTTTGTATATTTTGGAGATTAATCCTTTGTCCATTGCTTCGTTTGCAAATATTTTCTCCCATTCTGAGGGTTGTCTTTTCATCTTGTTTATGGTTTCCTTTGCTGTGCAAAAGCTTTGAAGTTTCATTACGTCCCATTTGTTTATTTTTGTTTTTATTTTCATTACTTTAGGAGGTGGATCAAAAAAGATCTTGCTGCGATTTATGTGAGAGAGTGTTCTGCCTATGTTTTCCTCTAAGAGTTTTACAGTATCCAGTCTTAACACTTAAGTATTTCATCCATTTTGAGTTTATTTTTGTGTATGGTGTTAGAAAATGTTCTAATTTTATTCTTTTACATGTAGCTGTCCAGTTTTTCCCAGCACCACTTATTTAAGAGACTGTCTTTTCTCCACTGTATACTCTTGCCTTCTTTTTCATAGATTAGATGACCATAGGTGCGTGTGTTTATCTCTGGACTTTCTATCCTGTTCCATTGATCTATATTTCTGTTTCTGTGCCAGTACCATACTGTTTTGATTACTGTAGCTTTGTAGTATATTCTGAAGTCAGGGAGCCTGATTCCTCCAGCTCTGTTGGCTCAGAGTTTTTATCTGTCACATCCAGGGTATAAAAGCCACTTAAATATTAACTCACCAAGAAATTTTGATGGTATTCTTTCTTAAAATGTTTATAATTATAAGCAGAGTAAAAAAAAAATTCTCCCTAATAACATTGCTAGGATATAGTATCTAACATCGTAAAATAGCCTCATAGCAATTTTTTTGCCATACCTTCTAAAAAGCCAGCAGATTGCCAGATTTTTTATAATAATGTCACTCTAAATACCCAGAAGTCTAAGTGTAATTTTCTCTTGTGTGCCTATGTTATGGTTGTGTGTCTCAGGGAAAACTTCATGTGGGTTCAGTATGGACCCTTTTCATATCAAATGCTGCTCTGGAGTGAGGTTGAATTATAAATTGAAATATGTTTTCTGTAAAATGGTAGTAGTAGCCAAAACAGTATACATTTTTGTTTAAAATTTAGTCATCAGAATAGTGTTTAAAAGGGAAAAACAAACCAGATTCTCAATGAAGCCCAAGTGCAGTAGGTGCTGGGTAAGCTGGAATCCTTATAAATAATAATTCTAAAGAATGGGGCCCAAAGTCTAACCACTTTGGGTTACAGCCTTAGCTATCTCTGTGGGCCATATGGTCATTCTTTCATAAATATGGACACTGCCTGGAGTGTACAGATGTTCCCTAGCTTCCAAGAAGCACACAGACTCTAGAATCAGTGGGTGACTCTTCTAAAATAGCTTATCCTGAGTATCGGATGATGGAAAGGGATACCTCTAAGCTTCCGAACAGTAGAACATTCTTACCTTCCTTCCCTGCGGAGGTCTCTGTTTTGCCTGGTGGAGGAAGGAGGGAGTTGTCATAGTACAATTTCAGGAATGTTGGGAGCTGTGCTTTGGTTCATCTACTGCTGGTGTAGAGCCCACGGAGGTCTCTGGAGGGCAAGGGATCAGATAAGAAAGAAGTCATTCCTTATAGACTGAGAAATCTGAAACCTTAGAAATTCTTGCTGATGAATTTTATTCCCTTCTAGTCTGAGAAACCTTTCTGTCTTCCTAGCAAGAGACGCATGGAACAAATCACTGACGGTGTGAACAATATTTGAGATAAATGCAACTGTCAGATAATTTCCTAGGAGTTCTGCAAGGGCTTGTGGTGACTGCAAACCGCTGAGTCTGTGTTTTAATTCAGTGGAATATATTCAGACTCCTTTGGGGAGTCTAACACGTCTTTAGCCAAGGGCTCAACGCTACGTTATTAGTAATAGTTTTATGTGAGTATGTATGTTCTTGAGCAATTAAGCCATTTCTCCAAAATTTCTGTTTAGTACAAACAGTAAGCCCAGGTCAGAAATGTTCACAAGACATTATCAAACTCTAATGGAGGTTTGATTTTTCCTGGTGTTCAGAACACAATTTCTAAACATGGTGAAGAAAAACTACCTTGGATGTATGGTGCTTCATTGAACAGTGACCTTTCAAGTTAATTAAGAAAGCTGGAGCCCCAGAGGATTTTTGAGCAACTTTTTTGTTGCCTGAGGGAATGACAGAATAGAAATGTGATGTAAAGGTTTAGAAAGCGGATGATTTGCAAGGTTGTGAAGAAGCGAAGACCAGCTGCTGGAAGAAAATGCTTTTATATGATTTCAAAAGAGAGATACTTTTTTACTTTAAGTAAAATTTGGACCCTCAGACCTCCTAGCTTTTCTATAAATTGGCTTTTGTGTGTACACATTAAGCCTTTTATTTGCTCCTGTTTAATGCATGAGCAAACGTTGAAAAGAGAGAGGAAAATGGGTCTGTTCTACAAAACTGCAACGGAAGCATTGGTTCTTTCAATTTTCTGTATAGAAATGTTTGCTCACTCTCTATGCTAAGTAGTTTAATCATGCCAGGCGTCTAATGACCAGTTTTCTTTTTTTTTTCCAGCTGACTCAGGTGTAGACACTTTGGCAGTGTTTATGGCCAGCAGCGGAACGACAGACGTCACGAATCGGAATAGCCCGGCCACAC
This sequence comes from Orcinus orca, assembly GCF_937001465.1. Taxonomy (NCBI): domain Eukaryota; kingdom Metazoa; phylum Chordata; class Mammalia; order Artiodactyla; family Delphinidae; genus Orcinus; species Orcinus orca. The sequence goes on from NC_064562.1 coordinate 89,608,977, forward strand.
CACCAAACACCCTTAATCTCCGTTCCTCCCACAATGAATTGTTGAACGCTGAAATAAAACACACAGAAACCAAGAACAGCACACCCCCCAAATGCAGGAAAAAATATGCACTAACTAACATCCAGGCGGCGATGGGCCTCTCGGATCCGGCTGCACAGCCCCTGCTGGGAAATGGCTCTGCCAACATCAAGCTGGTGAAAAATGGAGAGAACCAGCTCCGGAAGGCTGCAGAACAAGGGCAGCAGGACCCCAACAGAAACGTCAGCCCCACTGCAGTCATCAACATAACTTCTGAGAAGTTAGAGGGTAAAGAGCCCCACCCACGAGATTCCTCCGGCTGCGAGATTTTACCCTCCCAGCCCCGAAGAACCAAGAGCTTCCTGAATTACTATGCAGACCTGGAAACCTCAACCAGAGAACTCGAGCAGAACTTGGGAAACCAGCATGGGGCCGTGGAAGAGAAGGCCCAGCCAAGCCAGAGCCAGGCCTCCACCGTCGCTGGGAATGGCGACGTACTGCTGCAGAAACCAAACAGACCCCAGTTCAGCCCTGAAGATGGCCAGATAGCCACCGTATCATCCAGCCCGGAGACCAAGAAGGATCACCCTAAAACGGGGGCCAAAACTGACTGTGCACTCCACCGGATCCAGAACCTGGCACCGAGCGACGAGGAGTCCAGCTGGACGACCCTGTCCCAAGACAGTGCCTCCCCCAGCTCTGCAGATGAGACAGGTACCTGGGAAAGGTGTAGCCTACGGTGGCACTTTCTTTTGGTGTTTTCCCTTATTGATGGAATTAATCTCTACACTGACCCCCTCCCCCAAATTTTCATCTGCAGGTAGAGGAGAACATGAGCCTCTTGGGGTAAAATTGGGCAATTTGTGTGAAAATATCATTAGATTCCTCAGCGGTTTCATTTTGATTCATACATAAGTTGTTTGTCCCAGGAAGCATTTTTGTAAAAGAAATAGCTCCCCGGTGTTAAGTACAGTAAAACATCACCTGTTTAGCAACTATACTGCCAGTGGTTAGGTGAACTATTTCTATATACTATGTAGAAATGCTGGGTTTTGTTAAGGAAAATAATAAAAGGGAGACACTTGCCAGGGGCAAGATATAATCTGAAAAAGAGAACCAAGTATTTTAAAATTCTCTGAAAAAACTTTATTTATGCTCAAGCTAATGAAAAGTTTAAGGTTTAAAAAGTTGAAAGTCTATTCATTAAAGACATTTCCTTTTTGACCTTTCCTGGGGAACATTTTATTAGCCTTGTTCAAGTGATATTTGAAAGTGAGAAAGTAGTGTTTCTTTTAACATGTATTTAGAAGTTTTGGATTTTAACTAGTCTAGTTGAGACCAGTCTCTCCTAACTTTTGTCTATATTTTGTAACATCTTTGGATTTTTCAGAGGAGTGAAAATTGTCACAGAAATGAACAGGGTCCTAAAAATCAGCTACTTTTAATCTTATCTTCTCATAGCCCCTACTTTACTGATCATGAGGTTAAAAGACTGGAGAACAGTATTGTGTCTGAATTCACTGTAAACAAGCACTCACAAAGGCTTATTTCTTTAACCTAACCCTGCCTCTGGTGGATCCCAGGGCTCTGTTAATGTGATACAGATGTAACAGATAGAACCACCAGGGAAGGAACTGACATTTTACCCACCTATAAGGCAGAGAAATTACAAGGACTACAGATGGGAAAAGAGGAGAAAGTAAGACATTAACTTGTTTAAAAAAACAAGAAAAAAGTGGTTTTGAAGTGCCCTTTAAAACCAGAGTGCTTTAAATGATAGATTTCATCAGCCTCCTGTAGCTGGATGTGGCAGTAGAGAGGTTGAGATGAGCCCATTTCATCTCAGAAATGCCTGGATCTGCACATTATTGGAATCGTAATTACGTATAGTAATGTCACTGAGTTCACAACTCTCTATTACTTTGCACATTTAGAGACTTCATATCCTGTAGCCGATGGACACTGTAACCTGCTAGTGTTTGAATCTATGTAAATGGCTCCTTGAGTGTCTCACATTCAAACTCAACCTCGTGTGTCCAGCGCCCTCCACTGAGGCCACACTGTCTTCCTCACGTCGTGGCAGCCTTTCTGCTGCTCTTCCAGGCCCTGTGCTCCCTTATGTAGCTATATTTTAAATTTTACTGAAAGGTATTAAGTAACAGTAAAGTCTCCTCGGTTCCTCACTCTGGCCCCCTTTTTTCCAGTGACAACCACTACTTTTTTTTAGTCTTTTTTTTTTTTCAGAAATCATTTTAGGCATATACCCACATTTATAATAAATATTAAAATTTACCCAAATTTTATAATGATATTTTTAAAGAGTCCTTACCATTTAGAGATACATACTAAAATATTATAGTATAATATATTATACTATAATATTGTATATGGGATTTTGCCCATAAGCTGATCCTTGTTAAAGGTGGGTACATAAGGGTTTATTATTCTGTTCTCTCTCATTTTGTATGTTTAAAAATTTCCACAGTAAAAATTAAAACAAGAAAAAAAATGACACATTACATATTTTATAAATGCTTTGCTTTTTCCACCAAAGTATATATTTTGCAGATCAGTTCATGTCAGGATATAGCATTTTTCTACCTCAGGCTGAATTTAAGTATTAAGCATGCTGTTCCACCCTCTTTAAGCTCCATGATTTATTTAATGATTCCCTCGCTGCTGAGTGTTTAGGGTATTTCTGTCCCTGGCCCCTTTGCTTACTAAGTGCTGGTGTCAAAAAGGGCTGGTGGTGAGCACCAAGTTTATTTTTTATTTTATTTATTTATTTGGCTGCATTAGGTCTTAGTTGCAGCATGCGGGACCTTTTGTTGTGGTGCGCAGGCTTCTCTCTAGTTGTGGCGTGAGGGCTTCAGGGCGTGCGGGCTTAGTTGCCCCACGGCATGTGGGATCTTAGTTCCCAGACTAGGGATCGAACCCGCGTTCCCTGCATTGGAAGGCAGATTCTTAACCACTGGACCACCAGGGAAGTCCCAAGAGCACCAAGTTTAAACTGTACCTGTACACTGGCTTGGTCCACTGCCACTTTCTCCAGGGGGCCTTTCCAGGGGGCCTTTCCAGGGTCCCCTCAGCTCACCACTCATTTGCTCGGTGTCCTGGTGTTACTTGCTGCTGGGGTTTCTCTACAGAACCCATTACAGGGCTTGGCGTGTGATGTGAACTGGATTAGAGTTTTCTGACGTGTTGAGAGGATACATTCATTTTTCATTCTTAAAGTCGCTTTTGAAGACCTTGAGTTTTAGAGTAAGGATGGCAGTATGGTGATGGCCCGTAATGGCTAGCTAAGGATAGACATTTTGAATCAGATGTGCTTGAAAAAGTGTGTTAGCTGTGACCCAACTCTCTGAAGCTGTGAGACTGAGTTTTTTACAAATGCTAGAAGCCATCCCTTCAAAATCATCACTTCGGGATCTTTATTTCAGCGTAATGCAATGCCTCAGAATATTAATAATATTTGGGAATTCTTTTGGAATTTCCTTAGAGCCAGTTGTGAACTCCAACTGAAAAGACACCTCTTTACTTCATGGTCACACAGATCACATAAATTAGTGAGTAAAATAAAATAATTGATTATTCAGCATTGGTATTTTTTTTGAGGTAATCTTTCCAGTGAAACATACTGTTAGTGTTCACAGTGATCACAGTCTTTTTTTTTTTCCACACTGTGTGGCACGTGGGATCTTAGTTCCCCGATCAGGGATTGAACCCATGCCCCCTGCATTGGGAGTGCGGAGTCTTAACCACTGGACTGCCAGGGAAATCCCACAGTCAATTTAAATTAAACACTTCTAATGGTGAAGTCATTATTATATATGTTTTATATAGTATATATGAGTTTATATATATATATGTAAAATAAACACAAAATACTAATTGTTGAAAGAAAAGAAATAAGTGCAAGTATTTTGTAAGATACTAGTATGCAGCACCATTTTACATATATACATATATACAAAGTGTACATACTTGCTTATTCACTGTGTGCTAAGCAAGTATTCATCACAGTGGTGTATGTTGTATGACTAAATCTTGACCCAGTTATCTTTGGATTGTAGACTGTGCTTTGGGGAGCCTGGAAAAATAAATAGACTCATTTCTACCTTAGGGGCACGCTTTCCAAGTTATAAAATATTTTTATAAAATGCTATTTATAAAATAAAATGCACTGCCCAGCCCAGAGACTGACCACTTTCTATTTCCCTTTCTTTCTGAATTGCCCAGGTTGGCACGTTAGTAACTTTCTTTGCACAGTCAATCATGTATATATGTTTCTCCTCTTTTCCTCCTATGTTGTCTGTCCTTTGAGAAGCAAGAGGTTATTAGAAGCCGGGGGCAGTGGGGAAGCATCAGCGGAGTTACTGAGTTTCATAGGAATTTAGAAAAGTTCAAAAGAATGCTCTGACCTGGATTCTAAAAGAAAGTGTTGCATCATTTTGGTACTTGAAAGTGGGAACCTTAAGTCTGTTCAGGTTTTGCCAGAGATGCAGTCCCCTCAGTGGCCCCAGGTAAGCATGATGGCTCAGATAAATATAGGTTGGTCAGATTGTGTGTAGTCTTTCCATTAATCACCTGGTGTTTTATGTTTGCTTCATGAAAACTTCGGAAAGACACAACATTCTGATACTACCAGGGTACCTAGTTTATACCAACAGGTAACTTAGGTTTAATTTGGGGCCTAATAAAATTGAAGATACAAAGTATGAAACTGGGTGGATCTTGTGGAATAGCCATTTCAAAATTAGGTTCATCACTAACGTGTACAAAGGCAGAATATACACCGAGAAAATCAAATCTAGGTGGTGCAACAGTGGGCCCAATGCTGCATTAATTTATCATTGAGAGGATGGGCTCTAGAGTCAACTTCCTGAGTTCAAACCTCAGCTGGGTTCCATGTAGGCAATTTGCATAGCCTCTCAACTGTAAAATGGGGGTGCTAGTAGGGTTTTAGCATAGATCTGTTGTGAAGATTAAGTGAGAGCATCTTTGAAGAGCTCTTAGAACAGTGTCTGGCATATAGCAAGAGCTTAATAAATATTAGTGCTTATCATTATTAGTGATAATCATTATCCGTACAGCAGTGAGATAAAAGTTTACTTCTCTCTTAATTACGGATTACCTATATTTTGGGCTCTGATTTTATTACATATTAAAAAAAATTGTTTTTAATTGGAGTGTAGTTGCTTTACAGTGTTGTGTTAGTTTCTGCTGTACAGTGAAGTGAATCAGCTTTATGAATACATATATCCCCTTTTTTGGATTTCCTTCCCATTTAGGTCACCACAGAGCATTGAGTAGAGTTCCCTGTGCTATACAGCAGATTCTCATTAGTTATCTATTTTATTATACATAGTGGTGTATATATGTCAATCCCAGTCTCCAAATTCACCCCCCCCACCCCCCTTTCCACCCCTGGTCTGCATACGTTGGGCTCTGATTTTAGTTAGGACTTTCTGCATCTTCTAAGGGCAGGGATTGGTTTGTCTTCATCTTTATGCTGTCAGTGCCTGAAATATAGCAGGTAAACTTAGTAAATAAATAATGACTAATTGAATAAAAATGAAAGCTATCTACATATATCTCCAAATGGCCCTGATGTATTGAGTAAATCATTTAATATTATATTTTAATCAATGCCTGATTTTGATATTGGGTACATATTTTTAACTTAATTGATGATATTGTCTCACAGTGGAGGGGGGATACTGATTAACAAATTTCTGGGGAAGGCACAGTGAAATTTTGGTTGCCAGGTCTTGTTTGTGATACTCTCTCACACTCAGGTGGCCTTGCTGGGACTTGAACCAAGATCTTTGGACCTAGCATCCAGCACTTTTCCACTGTATCATAGTTCTGAGACCTAGGCTAGTGGCACCAGTGGCTGAATACATCAGACTTTATCCACTTCAACTAGATTATCCTGATAATCTGAAAGATAGAAAATTATATTTTAGAGAACCTTTCCATTCCTGTAAACAATTGAGTTTTAGCTCAATTTTCATCTTCTCTGTAAAACCTTTCTAGACCCTCTGAGCTGTTGAAAGTCCTTTTTTTGTACCTCAAGGAAATATTTCCAATTCTCTGTTATCACATTCCTCTCAGCAGTTTGTAACCTTACTGGAAAGTTTTTGTTTAGACTTGGAGCTCCATGAAAGTAGGAGCTAAGTCTTCATTACGTGTGGATGTGAACCTCTTCACACAGTACGTAACACATAGTGACAGGCTCCATAAATGTTATCGGTTTGCTGGTTGGGTAGATAGAGCTGGACCACAAACATGCATACTTTGAGGTTTGCTACATCAGTACAGCTTTAGAAATAGAAAAGGTAAGCACAACTTGTATAAAATAATTGTTCAGAACACCTGGATACGGTGATTCTTATTTGTATTCTAGGCTCCAGGGAGGGACGAAGAGTTGGGGCCAGTAGTTCAGTGTGTCACAAACGTTCTTTGTGTTTGAGTTTTTAAGTCTACAAGTCAGAATAGCCAGGGTTAAGGAAAAGGACCATTTTGTTTTCACTTACCTTCACACTTTGCCTTGCATTGTAAGTTGAACCATGTTGCTCGAGAGTTTGAATCCTTTGCTGTCTTAAGTTGATTGGTTTCCAGTCTTGAGGCAAGCAAAGTGGAACTCTTGCAAGTTGGATAGCTGGTGAGGGCAAAAGCCAAGGCACAGACCTAATTATGTCAACACAATTGGCAGCACTAATTATTTCTGGCCTTAGCTAGCTTAAGAGTGTTAGAGCTTTGGATAAGTTTATATTATTAACTTTCCGAAACGTTTTCTAGATGTTCATTTTATGTGGAATGGATTTTGGTAATTTCAACCATAAATTACTTTTAAATTGCTTTTTGAAAGCTCCCATCCCTTTAAAAAAAAAATTCCAGGATACAGAAAAGACCCAGTGTTCAGCTGGTTTGTCCTGCTGCATTACTTTTAATCTTTCAAACACCCTTTAGTGATTCACTAGCCTTCCTGTCTTGTCTTCTCAGTTGAGCGTTCCCTGATGTGACAGGAGGAATTCAAGAAGACAGATGTGAGATGTTTCCAAAATAGCTTGGACACATAGTTCTGGGATGGATGGTGTGATTTCCAAATTAGATTTTAGTATCTCAGGAGTAAGATGTATAAAAATATTTTTTATCTCACCTCATGAACTTAAGGAAGAAAATGATTTTGCTCAATTAGTTATTTTTGGAAAGTTCTAGAAACAATTTATATTCAGTTGAATGATAGGATAGGTTTTGGTTGCCTTCCATTATAAAGTATTATACTAGGTACTTCAGGGTACACAAAAAAATGAATACAGTGCTATGAGTGGCAAAAGAAGTCTACCAGTCTAGTAGTGAACACAAGACCGTTGATATATTCAAGATGGAACCAGGAAGGAGCCATGAGATGGTGGAATGTTGTGGGGTAAGGAGAGCTTAGAGGAGGAAGAAACTTTGGGATATGGAAGCTCAGGCATCGAAGTTATCTGTGCTGGAGATTAAATAGGTTTTCAACAGATGAAGATGTGGGGAGATCATTGCCCTTCAGAGCTGTTAAAAAAGTAAGGAGTCCTGGGCTTCCCTGGTGGCGCAGTGGTAGAGAGTCCGCCTGCCAATGCAGGGGATACGGGTTCGTGCCCCGGTCCGGGAAGATCCCACATGCCGTAGAGCGGCTGGGCCCGTGAGCCATGGCCGCTGAGCCTGCGCGTCCGGAGCCTGTGCTCCGCAGCGGGAGAGGCCACAACAGTGAGAGGCCCGTGTACCGCAAAAAAAAAAAAAAAAAAAAAGTAAGGAGTCCTTTTCTTTTTTTAAATTAATCACTGAAGAAGTGTAATTCATGATTTTTTCCCCCACTCTTATGTCTGCTTTACTGACATCTTGAAATTTAAAATTTTAGAACCTAGTTTGGCAGGTTGCTCGGCTTCTGGGGAGAGGGAGTGGACAGAGACAGAGAGTGGCTGCTTAGGAAATGACTGGTTGCAGTCCTCCAGTAGTCCTGCGTGAAGTGCTCCCGGAAGTGCCAGTGATGCCTCCCTTGGAGGAGGGCATGGCGCCTCTAAGATTGTGACTCAGTGGGGTCACAGAGACAAAACTACTACCAGCCACTTTCAGAAATTTTCTAGTCCAATTTACTCATGAACATTCTGCCCTGACCCATTGTCCTCACAAAAGACCCTTAAGTTAATAAACTTAATGGTTTGTTCACCATTGCTTTGTTTTAATTCATCCATTCATTTTTTCATTTGTTAATTCATATATATGTACTCATGCCAATTATTTTTTTTAATGTCTACTCTGGGGACTGTGCTAGGTGCCCCAGACATAGAATTAAATTAGAACCAGTCTGTGACCTCAGATAGCTCACCTACAGTTTCCTGTCTCCATGGAAGACGTCCCCACCATCTGAAATGCGTCCCTGGGTTCTTTGTCCCATTTCACACGGCATGCCTCAGGAAGTACGGAAAGATAAAGCCCATCCCCAGATCCTGGGTAGTGTAGGTTTACAAGCAAAGAAGAGAAGAAGGTGTTTAGATGTTATATTAGTTTCTCAGGGCTGCTGCAACAAATTACCATACACTTTGTTTTAAGCCTTCCCTGGTGGCACAGTGGTTGAGAGCCCGCCTGCCAATGCAGGGCAAGTGGGTTCGAGCTCTGGTTTGGGAAGATCCCACATGCCGCAGAGCAACTAAGCCCGTGTGCCACAGCTACTGAGCCCGCATGCTACAGTCACTGAAGCCAGCGTGCCTAGAGCCTGTGCTCCACAACAAGAGAAGCCACCGCAATGAGAGGCCTGCCCACCGCAGTGGGCAGTGAAGAGTAGCCCCCGCTCGCTGTAACTAGGGAAAGCCCACGAGCTGCAGCGAAGACCCAGTGCAGCCAAAAATAAATAAATAAAATAAATAAATTTATTTAAAAAAAAAACCATACCATACAGGCTTAAAACAAAGACATTTATTCTCACAGTTCTGGAGGCTAGAAGTTTGAAATCAAGTTATCAGCGGGCTTATTCACCCTCTAAAGGCTCTTTCCTTGCCTCTTCTAGGCTTCTGGTGGGTCCTGGCAATGCTTGGCATTCCTTGGCTTATAGCTGCATCACTGCAGTCTCTGCCTGTGTCTTCCCATGGCCTTCTTATAAGGACAACAGTCGTTGGATTTAGGGCCCACCCTAATCCACTGCGACCTCACCTTAACTAATTATATCTGCAAAGACCATGTTTCCAAATAAGATCACATCCTGAGGTTCTGAGTGGATATGAATTTTAGAGGAATACTGTTCAACCCAGTACAAATATCTTCGTAGATAATTCCTTAATATCTGCAACACAGAGGAAATGTGAAAGGATATTTGCAGAAAATTTATGTTTAACTTTTTCAGGAAGGAAAGTTAATACTTGCAGATATTGTCAGAACTGACAAATGAATAGAGTATGCTGCAGAGGACCTCAAGATAGTTTTGGTTGCCTTCACCCAAATTCTTCTATGAAGGAACTTAGTGTGGACCTGTTACTGGTGAATCTGAAACCATAAACCCAACTGAGATTGGGAATGAGTATGGGAAGGGCAGGAAAATGTGATAAAGACACTGTAAAGCTTCACATTTAGCAGTCTGGCTCGGTTCTGAACAGGATAGTTCAGGGAACTTGGCAATGTGGGGATGGTGTTATTCCTTTGGATCAAAGGTTAAAAACAGGCAGACAGGGCTATTAGCAACAGCCATGCTTTTCTTACCTCTGTTTAAGAGACATTGCTTACCAAACATAGAGTATGTTCTTAGGAGCTGTGCAGAATATAAAAGAAAAACTATGACCCTAACTTTAGGGCAATGCAAAGGCAATATGATGCCATGAAAGTTTCAGAGATCACAAATGCACAGCGCTGGGGAGTGTGCAGGGAGCCTGCAGACAGGTTTTCTCTAGCACATGATGTTTTGAATTAGATGCCAATGCTTAGAAATTGGGAGATTTTACATAGAAATACGGGTTTCCCCTTTCTTTTCTAAATCCAGAAATCTCATGACACTGGGCTCAAATGCCATGGAGGCCCCAGTCAGCGGCAGCCCTTTAGATGGTCCTGCTTTACTGGGGCTCAAGGCATTAGGCCTGTGGATTCCTGCTCTAAGTGTCAGCCATCACACACACATGAAAGTATTTTAGTAGAAAGAACTAGGCTTGGTTGGTCTTGCCTGTTACAGCTGCGTGCAACTGTAATGCTATATAGTAGCAGCATGCTTGCACCTGCAGACTTCTTTTTGTTTTGTTTTGTTTTTGTTTTTGTTTTGCGGTACGCTGGCCTCTCACTGTTGTGGCCTCTCACTGTTGTGGCCTCTCCCGTTGCGGAGCACAGGCTCTGGATGCGCAGGCTCAGCAGCCATGGCTCACGGGCCCAGCCACTCCGCGGCATGTGGGATCTTCCCGGACCGGGGCACGAACCCGTGTCCCCTGCATTGGCAGGCAGACTCTCAACCACTGCGCCACCTGGGAAGCCCCCTGCAGACTTCTTTTAATCATAGTCATCCTAGTCTCAGTCCCATGCCTTCTGGTAGAATTATAAAGTGTGACATGAACTGTTAAGCAAAACATGCTTGAAAATTCCAAAGACATCTTTAGATGACTTCTCAGAGTTCTCCATCTGTTAATCTGGTTAGAGGAGGGAAAACATTAGCTTTTCAAAAGCTAGGTTGTAGGTGGTTCATAAATTTTGTGCTTCAGGTCTGGCTCGGTTAATACACCCAGTTTGCTTTCATAAATGTGAGGGTAGTTACCAATTACCCTTATAATTTTTATATTGTGTTTCCCTTTCAGATCCCTTGGGTTCAAAGGAGTGAAATAAAATCTTCCTATTCGAACAGATTTGACGAGAAAATTGAATCATTTAACTATTAGAAAATCATATGTGGTCAGCATTCCATGTGTAAGGGTCAGAACGTGAGAGGACGGGATAACTCCAGCTCTAAAACATTGTTGTCAGTATCTAAGAGAGGAGGTGATATTTATTACTACGTGAGCTTTCCCTTTTTTCCCTTTTTGTTTTGCCTTCTATAGATTTACTCTTGAATATGATTGAGTTTAATCTTTGCAAGGATTCTTCTTTAATATCATTAAGGACATTGTTAGGTGATCATTCTTCTTCCTCAGCATAATTTGCAGAAGTCTTCATATAGAACTGTACTGAATTGGTACACCTAGGATATTATAAAGGTAGATCTCCATCCTGTAAGTGGCTTGTTTAGGAAGCTGATTTTGGTCTGTTATTTTTTTGTTACCAGGACACTTTTTTTCTCATACACATGGTAGTGTACGTGATGGTTAGGTATACGAGACGGCTGGCCCATAAAAGCCTACTTAGACATGTGAAATAGTATCAGTAGAACTGTAGGACCTTTTCTCAGCATGTTCTAGAAGAAAAGGTGATCATAGTTCTATGTGATTTTGTCAGAAAGTGGAAGAATGGAGATGACCCCCAACTCCAAACCATTGGGAAATGGTTTCGGGAGGTGTAGCAAAGGAAGTTCAAGGGCTGAGGGTGGTGAGTTAGATACCTGGTAATTGGAAGCCTCCAGGGACACTTCTTTGTAATGGGCTTACTCCTCAGTTCCTACTTTTCTGTTTCTGCTCCAGGGATGTGTCCTTTGGGGGACCTTTGACCAACATTTCCTTTCATCCTTTGCTTACTATGGACAAGGAAGACATTCTATGACCTCCTACCCTTCCTTTCTTTCCCTGGAAAAAGCATCAGCTTCTTTTCAGTGTTCCCTAGTGGCTTTCACCTTTTAATCGATGTCTTGTCCCTCTGTCTCTTGTTTATTTTTCCTCCACATGCTATGGAATAAGAGCCCTGAGTCAGTGAATGGACTCTCTGTATAATGTATCAGAGAGAAGCATTTTCACCTCAGGTCCGTTGTATCTTCAATGTAGTTAAGCATTGTTGGGTTGGTAAAGTCTAGACTGTTAATTTTTAGGATACTTTTTAGTAAGGGTGATAAGTTAACCTTAATCTACTCACATACTTTCAGCTGATGAATGTCTACTGAGTTCCTAGTATGTGCAAGGAACTGAGCTAGTTCCCTGGGTGATTCCAAGATTGAGGCATAAGCTTTCATTCAAGGAACTCAGAGGCTCCTTCCTCAAGATTATTTTAAATCTCTGTCTTACCACTTTCTGGGCTTTAGAGTCAAACATTCTGACTCATCCCAGTTCCATCACTTTCTTAACCTCTGAGTCCCAAGTTTCTTATCTCTAAAGTGGGCATAATAATAGTACCGACCTTATAAAATTGTTACTTAAAGCCCTTGGTGCAATAACTGGCTCACAGAAAGCATTTTTTGAAATGTTAACTGTCGTTATATTTATTGTCTTATCTTTGCTACGAGATTGAAACCTTCTTCCGGGTGTAAGCTGTTTTGCCTTTGTTGTTGTTGTCTTTAATCCCCAGAAATGACTCCATTTGATGGGTACTCATGTTTGAGTGACTGATTAGCATAATAGGTAAACTGTATTATTTATACTAGGAGTGCAACAAATGAAAGGTAATAGTTTACCTTCAAGAAGTTCCCAATAATTAAGAGGATGCATAAATCCTCCGCTTCTCAAAGTTAACGTACAGGAAAATCTCCCGGGGATCGTGTTGAAATGTAGATTGTGATTCAGTACGTTTGGGCTAGGGCCCGAGATTCTGCATTTTTAGCAAGCTCTGTCATAACTCTGGTGCTTGCCTGCACGCTGAGTGGTAACACCAGGACTGTAAACCACAGGAGGAAGGGTCCAGTCTGTTTTATTCGCTGCTTTATCCGGAGCACACAGGGTAAACAGTGCCTGGTTTATACTTGTGTTAAAAGAATAACATAAGCATACCTCAAAACATAAGTAGTTGGTACCGGCTAGATTTTTGCCAAGTACACAGAACAGATCAGGGTCATAAAGTTCCGGATAAGGTATTTCTTGACCTGGAGGGCTCTTGTGATACAAGAAGAGGACAAAATTGAAAGACAGATGGGGTTTGGAGAAATAAAGAAGTAGTGGGCACACGGAACAAAGAAACTGGAAGAAATCAAAAGAAGAGTTTGCTCTGAGGTGCTGTTCTCAAACTTTTTGGTCTTGGGGACCTCTTTACACTTTCAAAAATTATTGAGAATTATTAATTAAAAATTAAATTAAAATTTTAATTAATAATTAAAACTTATTGAGACCCCAAAGGTCTTTGCTTATGTGGATTATATCTATAAGTGTTTATTTATTTAGAAATTAAAACAGGTATTTTAAAAAGTTACTGATTTAAAAAAGAATAAGAAACCCATTAATGTTAACAAAATAGGATGTTTTGTGAAGCACAACCATCTTTTCCCCAAAGCCAACAACAATTTATGAGAGAAGTGATAATTGTTTTATTTGAAAATCTCTTTAATGTATGGCTTAGTTGAAGGCATCTGGATTCTCTTATCTGCTTCTACCTTTAGTGTGTCTTAATAAATTGTTTTGATTAAAGTAGATGAAGAAAATCCTTCCTACCTCTTACAGATATATAGGCAGAAATAGCCTTTTCAGGCAATTATGGATATTCTTTTTTTGATGTTACACCAAAACTTGGTGATTGGTAGTTTCTTAAAGGTTAGTTACAATGTAGAATCTGAAACCACAATAGTAAACTTTTTCGTCCTGTGTTATATTCAAATCCATTGGTCTGTCATACATAATTTTGTAACATCATGCATTGGCAATTTGGAAAATGTTGGTTCAATGAGTTATGAAGATCTTCCAAATGTTGACACATTTCATTATACAATGTAAAAACATTGCATTTGTTAATCCTACCACTCATCTCATCAGAAAAGTCGTTAATTATTGGGAAGCTGTCAAGCTCTCAGTGGTGGATACGGGTTTGTCCAAAATTCTAGTGTTTGCTTGAAGGCTCACATTTTGTCATTGGCAACAAATACTGTCAGTTGTTTTCCTTGAAGTGACAGGCTCACCTCATTTGTTTTGAGAAAATGCCTGCCTGGTACCCAAGTTCGAATAACCGTAGTTTGTCTGTCAGTGGTTCTGTCAAGTAAAAAGAGTGCTGGTTCCACGTGCTTTTCCTTGAAACAACAATCATACTTTTCTATGCAGCAGAAGTGCTCTATGCGTAATTACCTTAAAGAAGTGTATACGAGGGTTGAGATTTAATAAAATTAATAATTTTTACTCCTTCAACAAGGACATTCTTAGGTGAAACTGGCGTTGGTTTTAGTAGGAGTATGTAGTGTTAGGGAATGCAGTAATTACTAGTATAATTTGTGCCATTTTCTTGCTTTGTGCTGAGATGCCAGCAATTTTATCTGTATTTTTTGCATCCCATCAGTTAAATGTCAACTCAGTGAAAAAGACTATAAACAACATCTTAGTATCATGAAAATAATTGTGACCTCAGAGATCCCCTGAAATCCCCTTGGGGAACTTTTGCTCTCCATGAGAGGGTTAGTGCTTCCAGCAGTTCTGTTGGAGAGGAGAGTCTGTGAAGGATAATTGTGAGAGAGGTCAGATAGGTAGGTGGAGGCCAGATTGGAGAATGCTAACGCTTAATTGTGAACTTGCTTTTGTCGGCGAAACATGGCTGATGGTTATGAGAAAAGGAGTGCCATTTGCAGGGTGGAGTTTGAAGACGGCGTATCGGACAAAGCGCCTGTCTGATGCTTTAGAATATGTCAGAGGGTCAAATGAGGCAAGCGGTTATGAGAGTTTCACAGCAATCCATTTGAGACCATGAGGACTGGAGACTAGTAGCTTTAAAAACAGAGCAGAGGTGGAAGAAAGGAATCTCTAGGATTGAGTGATAGATTAGATAGGGGTGATGAGAGAGACAAGAGAATCAAAGATGTCAGATGTTCAGTTTGAGGACCAAGAAAATGCCGGTTTTCAGAAGTAGTGAGGTTGGGAGGAGGAATTCGTTTCTGGAGGAAGATGCTGTTTTTGATTTTAGCTGTATGAGTTTGTGACAATGTGGGAATAGCCAGGGGGTAACGTCCTGAAGTTAGAGTTGTGGCTCTACTTGCACATAATTCTTCCACTATGTCTAGGACTTTTATACGTTCTTTTGGTGTGTCTAAGTATGTTTTAACCATACTTAGATTTAGAAGAGTGATAGGTTAAGGATGGAGTGGGAACATGGGTGTCCTAACCAGGTTGGGTGGTATTAGAGGGTTGCCACAAAAAAAAAAAAAAAAGAGAGAGAGAAAGAAAGCAAGCAAGAAAGAAAGAAAAGAAAGAAACCACTGAAATAGTTAATGATGATTTGAACCAGTCTGCTCTTTTTTCCCATTTTAAATATTAAACATGATTTAGCCATACTTCTAGAATAATGGCTAGCTATCTCATTCACTGGTGATTGAGCTGTTAAACACAGGGGTGACCCATTCCATTTCTCTTATTCCTACTTCTCTGCAGTAAAGTTAAGGGGCCACAAGCATACTTTTCCACTCACAAGTTGACATTGAGGGTCTCTGCCAGGTGAGGCACCCAGCAGTCCTTATCTGAAGTGGTATTCGTGACCTTTCTAGCTGACAGGCTCTAAAAAGCAGATCTGTCTCTTAGGGATGGACTCATTAATCACATTCATGAGACTGAAATACTACAGCAAAAATATCAGTTTAATTTCTGATGAGAATGATCATTCTTCCAGGCACTGGATTTCTTGACATTATACAATCAATGCATACTCTCAGTGCCAGTGTATTATTTCCTAATTAGAAATAATGATCACACGACCTGATTTGCCCTAAACTATATGACTAGGCATTCTTTCCCTCTAGACAACAGGAAACCCAGACATAAGCAGAAGTTTGCTTGGGGAACATGGTCTTAGCCAAAGGAGAGTCAGATGAAGCTCAAGTTTAAATGGTATCAAACTGGAATGGCCTGATGTGTCCTGTGTTCCCTCCCTGTGGGATGATGCTACCATGGACCCAGAATCCTTGAATTCGCTAAGATGCTCTCTTGTTTGGAATTTGAGTCTATGGTCTGCTTTTTCTAAGCTACCTAGATTTCTGACATAGGGTCTGCTTTAGTCCGGGCTTGCACTTGTGTTTAAAGTACCATGTTCCTTTTAGAGTCAGTACTGCTCTGGACAAAATTTAACAAGAATTATAATTCTAATGAAAAACGTGTAAAAATACGTTTCCTTTTAAAAAATCAATGCTTTGTTTTGTGTTTGGTAGAAGCAGGAGGTGTTCTTAATTGCTGTAGGCTCCAGAAATTAAACCACTGGAAGCCTTTTCTCTGGCTCTTGACCCTGAAATGGGATCTGTGACATCAGCTTTGATGCCACAGAAAGATTGAATATTTAAAATCCCCGCTCTGTCATTACTTAATGGGTGATTGTGGTTGAGTCACTTAACATCATGCGTTTCCCCCTCCGTAAAATGGGGTTCATAGTAGTACCTGGCTCATGGGTGGTTGCAAGGATTAAGTGAAGTAAGGCATGTGGTGCACTTGGCACAGTGCTGGATATGCGGTCAAAGAGGGACTAGGATCCTGTACACGAACAAACACAGAATGCTCTCAGATAAGCGCCGGAAGAGACGAAAATAGGCAGACAAGGATACGGTTCTTAATAAAGGCCTTGCAAGCGGAAGGCTGGCCTGCTTTCCGTCAGGCCCTACAGAGATTGGTTTGTGAGTCACTGCCCATGAGAATCAGCCTTAATTGAAAGGGTAGGGTGGAGGGGTGGGTCCTGAGAGTGGTGCAGTCCCCTGGGTCCTGGGCATCAGGAGGTCTGGGTTCTGCCCTTGACACTCCCAGCCACAAGCCAGGATTACAGGCACAGAGTCCTGGTGTTTTTCCCCAGCCATCCCGTGCTCCTCATTGAACAATTTTTCCAAGTTTGGTTTACTCTTTTCCTCACTACTTATTCATGAGGCATCCCAGAATACTGTCCAGGAGATATCGAACATGTTGTTTAATTATTTCAGAAGAGGAATCTATAGCTGCTAAAATGAACTAAAAAGCTATGTTGATAAACCAGTCAGACGAAGTATCATACTTTTCATTCACAAAAAGTGTTCTGAGTATTAGCTGCAGAAAGTGTTAGCAAAGATGCTTTATTTTTCATATCTTTTTACTTTGATAGCTTTCACTCTGTTACTCTCAGTATGAGTTTGTGGTATGTGCATGTGTGGGAGAGAGACAGAGGCAGACAGAGACAGGATAAAACAAACGTTCTCTTGGTTGTAGAGTGCTGTCGCTGGTAGCGTTTATAACTTTCTAGTTATAAACTAGATGGTCTGAACATCCTGAACATTCTTAAGAGAAGCCTCAGCCCCCCCTTGTGAAAGGGTAAGATGAGTAGAATCCTCAGCTAAAAAATACCTTCTGTTGTTCTGCAGATTCTAAAAGAAACCTAGAAAACTGAGGGATAAGCTAAATTAGGGAAGGAGAATTTTCAAAGCTGTAAATTTAAAAGCCCGTCTGTTTTGCGAAGAGGGGTTAAAAAGTCTAGAGCGTATCTCTACATTTTGCTTCTCTCTCTGCTCATTTGCCAAAAACGAACAAACAAAATCATCTCACTTCAAACTCAGTATCAACAAGCAGGAGAAAATTGCTGGAGTTCGAACTCTGTGTATATTTTTTTCTGTGTTCTTTGCGTATGTTTTAAAAAAAACATACTATATTATCCCTTCTATATTATCAACTCAAACACATGCCATACTTCATGTTTCCAAATATACTTTTTTTTTTTGTAAAAAAAATAAACAGAATCATTTAGTATAAGTTACTCTGGACCACCATAATTTCATCTAAAGTGTTTTGAAGGTTATATTCTTACACTTAAGGAAAGAACAGGTTAATATCAACAAGGGTATGAATGTTTCAAAATGCATGACGTTCTCCAGGGGACTTTTTATCAATACCAGAAAGCAAAATAAGAAATCTAAAAATCAGAACCTAATTTAAAATGACAATAATTCTGTGCAATCAACAGACTAAATCCTCCACCCTCCTCTCACTATTCAGAATTCTCCCTACTTCTTTCTCTTTTTCCCCCACTTGCCTCTGTAGAGCATATAAACCCTGTTTAAATCTTTATGAGCTGAATCTCAGAGTCTTTGCTTTCCTTGGCACAAGTGGAAGGGAAGATGCCATATACAGTTTGGAGTAACATGGTGAAACATAGTTTTAAAATGATGAATGTAGTTTGGGATGAAATAAATCACTATTTAATCTGCATTACTTTGCCCACATGGATGCACTTGGACCCACCACGCATTTCCTGCATGATGGCATATTTGGACTGGATTCCATCAAGGCGAAGCATTTCCCCCAACATAGTTCTGTCAAGAGCCTTCTGGGAGTCTGGAAGGTTTGGAATGGTAGGCTAATGAAATGCTGAGCTATTTGCTGAGTTCCTTTTTCTTTTCTGTTTCTTCTTCTTTTTTTTTGGTATAAAATGTGGTTATGGCACAAGTGCTTTCATGAGAAATGATTAACTTTGGATGAATTTCACCACTTGTTTTTGGCACTTTTGTAAAATGAACACTTGTCTCAGGTTAGACACCTGATACAGCTGGAATGTTCGCGTGATGCTGGGCAACAAACTAGGCAAAGTCTGTCAGCTTTAGGTTAAGTATTATTTTATAAAACAGTTTTTAGAGTTGGGTAAATAACATGTGTATTTACTGGATTATGAAGGGGAAATGCATTCTGGGGGCATAGTGGAAAGAGTGGTATTTAGAGTCAGATATATCTAGGTTTCAAATCCCAGATCCGCTTCATTGTTCTGTGTCCTTGGGCAAGTTATGAGGCGTCTCTAAGCCTCAGTTTCTTCATTTGTAAAGTGGGCTGCTATCACCCTCCTCATAAAGTTCCTGTGGTGATCGAATGAGCTAACAACATGTAGAAAGTGTATGTGCTAAAATATGTGCGAGTTGTGTGTATATGTAAAGTATATTCCTGGCACATGGCAGGAATCAATCAATATCTAGTTTCCTAAAATATTAGTAATGCTCAGTGGTGATTCCTTTGATCTGGTGTTAACATTGGTCTAAGCTATTATTGTAGAGCCAGCAGAATGGAACTTGCACTAGAATAGATTTTATGGGTCTGAACCCTACTGCTTGCTCTGCCGAATGACTGTCTTATGTTGCTCAGGCTGCCTGTGTGCTGTAAGCTCCTCCTTCCCTGCCTGCCCTCCCCTGCCCCAGTCTGTAAGCCTGGCTCTGTTTAATGACGACATGTTTCAGGCCTGCCTTCTAAGATGGCATTAGGATCCGCATTTCTTTCTAGGAAATCTAGAAACAACTTGCAAATTTTTTTCATTGTCCTTTCTGATATTTGAATATACATCGTGATCATATGTATATGTGTTTATAAACCCCACACATTTGCAACATACTAATATACTCTGTGCATAGATTCAACATACAAAAATAGAAATAAGTGGATATAATAACAATTAAGTATAAACAGAAGATATACTTTCTTCATAATCCCGGTGGACTATCTTGCACGTCTCCCATTTTTAAAAAAATTGTGATAAAGCACACGTAACACAAAATTTGCCATCTTAACCATTTTTAAGTGTACAGTTCAGTTACATGAAGTACGGTCATATTTTTATGTGACTGTCACTGCCACCCATCCTTAGAACTCTTGTAAAACTGAAACTCTATATCCATTAAATAATAACCCCCTCATCTCCCCTCCCCTCAGCCCCTGACAACCAGCGTTCTACTTTCTGTCTCTATGATTTTGACTACTCTGGGTGCCTCATATAACTGGAAACACACAGTGTTTGTCTTTTGTGACTAGCTTATTTCATTTAGCATAATGTCCTCAAGGTTGAATCATGTCTAGCAAGTGTCAGAATGTCCTTCCTTTTTAAGGCTGGGTAATATTCCATCGTATGTGTATGCCCTATATTGTTTATCCATTCATCTGTTGATGGACACTTGGGTTACTTCCACATTGTACCACTCCCACTTTTGAGACTATTGGTGTAGCAGGTGGGTTAAAGACCTACGGTAAGCGTAGGATGGGGAATAAGAAAAGATGCGGGGTTGTCCTTGGCTAAGGATTCAATCCTGTAGTTCTCACTCTGGCCTACATTATAATCTCTTAACTTTAAGAAATGATCTGTGCTGGGCTCTTCCCACCATGGACTCTGATTTCACTGGTCTGTGATCGTAACAGTATTTATTTAAAGCTCTGGTATCAGTATTTTTTAAAGCTCTCCAGATGATTCCACTGTGCAGGCAAGGTTGAGAATCGTTGATTAACCTTGCAGAAAGTTTCACTCTTGTAAAACGCCTTGACAGTACTCACTTTATGGCAGTGATAATCGCCACCATTTCTTGAATGCCTACAGTGTGTTCGTCTCTATCCAAGCCTGAGGGAATTTAATCTTCACCACAATCCTACCGGGAAGATCCCTCCCTCCCTCCCTCCCTCCTCTCCCTCCCTCCCTCCCTCCTCTCCCTCCCTCCCTCCCTCCTCTCCCTCCCTCCCTCCTCTCCCTCCCTCCCTCCCTCCCTCCTTTCCTTCCTTCCTTCCACGGAGGCTCAGAAAGCTGTAAGAATCATGACTTAAATTACATAGCTAAGCAACCATTCGATCAGGATTCACACCAAGGTCTGTCTCTTCAGATTGCATGTTCCCTTTCTTTTCTTTCCTTTTCCTGAAAATGTGATTGAAAGTCAGATGTTTGAACAGGGAACACTAAGGGGAAAGGAGTCTGTTTCTGGAACACAGTAAGGGTCTCAAGTCCATCTTTGAGACCTCTTCTTTGACGATTGACATAGTTTTAGCATTTTGTATGTGTTCTTTCGTTTTCTTTCTTTTGCCCACTTGGACAGACAGTCCACTGAAGATCTCTTTGAGGCCAGGATTTGCTCTTCCTGAATACCCAGTGATTATGATCTCTGTTGCTGTTGGATTAGAAAGTCTGGTTGCATGCTATTTAATCTATGAACGTGGCATCTGTAATAGCATCCCCTAGAGCAAACACATTCCCCTTCAGATGAAGCCCTCGTGATACAGTGATCACTCTAGAGCTCAGCATAACAGAGACCAGGATTCACTGGGAGGTTTGATAATCTCTGTGATGCATGCACTTCCGTAAGTCGCTCTAAATTGTTTATTGGAGTAATTACAGGATAAATAAAACAAACAAGCATATTATCAAAGTAAATATGTAGCTAGTTTGAACATCTGACACGTTTGGGATGGCTTTGGGGAAAAAAGTACTTTCTAGTTCGACTCGGGAAATTAAAAACTCTTGCGTTTTATCGATTTCCACTAAGCTTATGTGCACGTTGTTTTTATAAAAGCTAAGTGATGAAAGAAAAGCCATAATTTTTGGAAGCATAGATTTTAGATGCAGAGATTTTGGTTTTGCTTCCTGGAAATGAGCCCTTTCTGTAGAGAAACGTCCACCTCTGGAAGGCGTATTTCAGGTACATCCTGGTGTGCCTCAGTGAATAGGCGAGGGGAGAAAGCATCTTGTGTGAGCTGAGCTTGGCTTTCCTTCTGCCTCAGCCCCCTGAAAAGTGCAGCAAGAGGCAAGGCATAGTGGATACCTGCCTTCTTTGAGAGTCCAAGCAGGTAATAATGGTAACCTGACTGTTAATCCCATGCAGCAGTAAATGAGGTAGAAAAGGAGGCTACGTTACCAACCTCCTCTTTCTTCTCTGTATCACTGAAAAATCCATTTGTTTCTCACCCACTATATAAACATTGAAAAATCCAGAAGACTTTGGACATCAGAAGAACACTTCATTTATTTAGCATTCATTACAGTAATATTAATTGTATGTGTCCCATGTCCTAGCCCCTGGCATTTATAAACAAAAGGGTGGATTTGGGGGGGGTGGGAATTAAGCTTTAGTCATTTGCATTCGAGTATAGTGGGTATTGAAATAAGGGCTTTCAGCACAAGTACAATGGGAATAACACACTTGGATCAGATCTGGTTCTGCAGCTGTTGGGATTGTGTGTGTAGGTATAATATGGCTCTGAAATTCTTGTCAGAATTGGCTTTGAATCATCCTTGGGGCACAGTCACTTAGTCATGGTGACCATTTGTTTCTCGCCCACTGTATGAACAGTCTGTTCACATCCATTATCTCATTCAATTCATAAAATATTCCTGGATATAATTATTTCCATTTTTTTAGACATGGAAACGGAGGTTTGGAGAGATTGACTTTTGTTTGATGAATGCTGTTTGAGTGTAAAATCTCATTTTAATGTAGTGAAAGACCACAGACTCTTGGAATTTGAAGGGACTTTAGATTTTATCCACTCTGATTGCCTTCTAATTCCCTTCTGTTCCATCCTAAAGAGATGGTCATTAAGCACATGCTTAGGACGAATCCACTAGGTTTTTTGGGGGTTTTTAAAATAAATTTATTTATTTATTCTTGGCTGCGTTGGGTCTTTGTTGCTGCGCGCGGGCTTTCTCTAGTTGCAGCGAGCCGGGGCTACTCTTCATTGCGGTGCGCAACCTTCTCATTGCGGTGACTTCTCTTGTGGAGCACGGGCTCTAGGCGCGTGGGCTTCAGTAGTTGTGGCTTTTGGGCTCTAGAGCACAGGCTCAGTAGTTGTGGTGCACGGGCTTAGTTTCTCTGCAGCATGTGGGATCTTCCCGGACCAGGGCTCGAACCCGTGTCTCCTGCATTGGCAGGCAGATACTTAACCACTGCTCCACCAGGGAAGCCATCCACTAGGTTCTTGGAGAGATGCTCTATAGCTGACAGAATCATTCTTTTTTCTTTCTTTCTTTCCTTTTTTTTTTGAAGTATAGTTGATTTACAATGTTGTGTTAGTTTCTGGTGTACAGCAAAGTGATTCATATATATATATATATGTATGTGTGTGTGTATAGATATCTCCTTTTTCAGATTCTTTTCCATTATAGGTTATTATAAGATACTGAATATAGTTCCCTGTGCTATACAGTAGGTCCTTGTTGTTTATCTGTTTTATATAATGTAATGTGTATCTGTTAATTCCAAATTGCTAATTTATCCCCCCCTTCGCCTATGATAACCATAAGTTTGTTTTCTATGTCTGTGAGTCGGTTGGTTTTATAAGTAAAGTCATTGTTATCATTTTTTTAGATTCCACATGTATGTGATATCGTATATTTGTCTTTCTCTGTCTGACTTGCTTTACTTAATATGATAATCTCTAAGTCCATCCATGTTGCTGCAGATGACACACACACACACACACACACACACACACACACACACACCCGCATCTTCTTTATCCATTCCACTGTCAATGGACATTTAGGTTGCTTCCATGTGTTGGCTATTGTGAATAGTACTGCTGTGAACTTTGGGGGGCATGTTATCTTTTCAAATTAGAGTTTTTGTCTTTTCTGGATATATACCCAAGAGTAGGAATGCTGGATCATAGGGTAACTATTTTTAGTTTTTAAAGGATCCTCCATACGGTTTTTCATAGTGGCTGCACAAATTTACCTTCCCACCAACAGTGTAGGAGGGTTCCCTTTTCTCCACACCCTCTCCAGCATTTATTATTTGTAGACTTTCGGATTGATGGCCATTCTGACTGGTGTGAGATGATACCTCATTGTAATTTTGATTTGCATTTCTCTAATAATTAGGTTATCTTTTCGTTTTGTTTATGGTTTCCTTTGTTGTGTAAAAACTTATGAGTTTGATTAGGTCCCATTTGTTTATTTTTGCTTTCATTTCTTTTGCCTTGGGAGACTCTCAGAATCATTCTCCATAAGGAGTTCTAGAACCAGGGGCCTTCATTAACATGGTGATACATATCTACTTGCCAAAGTTCTTCAACTTTTTCCATTTTGTGCTCACCAGCCAGAAACACCATGAGAATTCTCATGCCCTAGTTACAAATTGTACACACCGACACTATGTTCAGTCCTTCATTTTGAGAAATGATGACCATATAATTTTAAATATATTTCAAAGAATTAGTCATTGGATTTGAATGTAAGATCTAAAAAAAAGTCCTGTGAAATATATCCCTTAGGGTACAAATCATTACCTAAAGTGAACAGGAACAGTAAAATAAAGAACTGGTTCAGTGCAATTTGTAATCAAACCATCAAAGCTTCCTGCTGATTATTTTATAACTTTAGATTAAGAAATTCGCTGAACTGAGGAAGAAAACAACTTTTTACAATTACATTGCCAAGTTCTGAAGTATGTTTTGTGCCTGACAAATTCAAAATTGACCTTTTAAACTTTGACAGCAAATCAAATGTCCGCGTAATAAAAAGGATAAATTTATTACTCTTTTGATATATATACTCGGCATCTTATTATTTAACATTGAGCTTTTCTCTTCAAGTCAGCATACTGGCAAGCTGTGGAAAAGAGTTAAAATTTTTACCTAATAATTCTCTTAAGAGTAGTAATTTCCTAACAGACACTAATTTAATTTTACTCCTATATTGCACACAAAAAAGTTTTCTTGGTCATTTTGGCTGATGTGATTTTTGGCTTTGCTTTAAATTATTGATTATGGTTAAAAAGGTGGGGGGGACTTTCTGATGAGAACAGCACTCTCTTTAATAGCCTTTCCCCAAAATCAATTTCTACCATTCCTGTTTTGCTCCTGTGAAGTTTAATGAGAACCTTGGGAAGAATTGTGTCTCCTAAATCTGTCTTTATTATTTTCCATTATTTCCTCCTTTCTCCCCTCCATGTTTATCCAAACAATTTGCAGTGAAGATCTTCTTTTTGAGTGGTTTCTTTTGTGCTCGTAAGAGGAATGTGTATATGAGGAGTTTTTGCCGTTAGGTGACTACCTAGTAGCAATCATGGGTGATGGATCAATGTAGTAGATTCATGGTCCAGATGCCCTGTTTCTTGATCTCATCTCTTGAAGGGAGTAAGTCAGATTACTCATCAGTGTCTTTCAAACTGGAAGCAGCTCGGCGGTGAATGCACTTTTCTTAGTTGCTGGGTTCCCAGCCCATCCAGACAAGGAGGCGTTGATGCCATTTGCATGTGGAGCTTCAGCAATGTGATGTCCAGGCAAAGGTGAATGGCAGAGGTGATTTCATTCTTCCCTAAAAGTCGATTCCGCTTGGGCTGATTAACTAAATTCTTATTTACACACAAAACTGTTTGCCTTGCTTGGAATGAGGAGCTGACTTGGAGGTATGTGAAGGAGGATAGGAAACTGCTGAGAAATGTAATTCAAAAACCTAAAGGATGCTGGTAGCAGATCAGCTGAGAGTGGGTTGTGCTGTCCCAGTGAGAGGTTGTAAGTAATCTCTTACTACCCATGGTATGTCATTGGTTAAAGCTTGCTTCCGGATTGCTTTGGAACTGTATTTTTTACCTTATCATTTTGTTGGGCTGGCAGGGGGATCCTAAAAAGAGGAAATGAGCAATTTTGAATTGATGGAGTAGCTTGAAAAGAGTGGTCTCAAAATTAAGTTCTTAGCTTTCCTGTGGCCTGAGTGGTGGTGAGGTTTGGAAATTGTGATCTGTGGAGCTTGAAGATTTTCAAACAACTGGAATCCGTTACAAAACTTGTTTTTTCTCCTTCATGTGTCACTAATTTCTTCTCTGTGACAACCTATTAAGTTATCCAAGTAGAAAAAGTCTGTACTCAAGACAATATGAATCAGCAAGTTCATTCCAAGCCAAACGCTTCAGTGCAGGGCAAAGTAACCTTTTACTGTAATGACATATAAACCAGATCTGAAGATGTGTAATTATTACCCATGATGCCTCTCTCAGTTTGACATATGTCTATAAATGCTACTTCGCTCAACTTTCCAGAAATTATTAATGTTCATCTTTTTACTCAGCTTCACTCTGTCGCAAATTAATGAATCTTATCTTTTTATTATTTTAATACTTAGAGATTTAATGTGGCTAAATTGTAGCAGGATGAAAAAATATTACTTTAATTTCAGTATATCTGGTAAGAAATTTGCCTTTAATAGTAGAAATTACCATGATCTTTATCTTCTCCTTTATTGCAGTTTGTAGATTAGTCATTATATTGAACGTGAAATTTAATATAACTAAAGTGGATTTTACAAGATAATGAAATCAATACTAACTTGAAAAGACCTCTTCTGATCATAGTGATCTCACCACGGACACTGTGCTGACTGTCGGGTGTATCCTTAGGTTCTGCAGTCCTTTATGTAGCCTCCTGAAAAGTTCTGCTTGTCTCCTAAGATTAACCTTGCTGAAATGGACTTTAATTAACTCAGCTAAACATAGCTTACCACTATGGGTTGTTTAATTATTTTTAAAAATAGTTAAGCAGAGAGTTTGAAATTTTAGTAATTTATTACCTGCATAGATCAACGCACGTTCCTTGAAGACAAGGTTAGATAACATAGATAGACGTAAATTAACAATTTAAAATCTTCTCTAACGCTGCTACCCAGAGGTAAGGACTGTTATGTATTTTATCACTATCCTTTCAGACTTAGTTCTGTGGCACTCTGTCTTTTCATATGTTTAGATGTCTGTTTTTTCCCTTCTTAATAAAGATGAAATTGCTGAACATTTGCTTGGTAACTTGCCCTTTTCACCTATTATTACATTAAATATTAGATATATTGATACATTTTCATGTCAGCAAACATACTTTTACTACATGATTTTTTTTAAGTACTGACCATTTTATTTATTTATTTAAAAAAAATTTTTGGCCGTGCCACATGGCATGTGGGATCTTCGTTCCCGACTAGGCATCAAACCTGTGCAGCCTGCGTTGGAAGCGTGGCGTCTTCACCACTGGGCCACCAGCGAAATCCCTACTACATGATTTTTAATGGCTGCCCAGTAACTTGAGTGTGTAATGCCATCATTTATTTAATTACTTTCATCATTGGATATTTAGGTTGGCCTTTTTCTACCACTCATTCATTTGACAAATGTTCATTGATTTTCTAGCCCAGGTCAGCAGTAGAATAGATCCAAAGCGCTCATGGTTCCTGTCTCATGGAACTGATAGCTTTGCAGAGGAAAGTTGGTTATACTGATCATGAGACGTGCTATGGGGAGAAAGTTCTGGTAGCCCTGAGAGTGTAGAGACAAGGGAAAGGATGGCCTTGGGGTCCCTCAGGAGGGTCTTCCTGAGGAAGTGATGTTTACAGGAAGGTCTGAAAATTGGAAAAGGGTTAGCTGTGTCAACAGATGGAGGTAGGGATGAGTAGGAAGAGAAGAGGATGAGCAAAAGTCCCTGGGGGTGGGTGGAGGATGGCAAGCTTGAGTTGCTGCAAGCTTGAGTTGTAGCTGGTGTGGCTACAACCTAGGCAACAAGAGATCACTGATGCCAGCTGAGGCCAGAGAGGCGAGCCGGGGCAAGATATTGAGTACTTTGGTTTTTATTAGCAAGACAGTGGGAAGCCACGTGACAGTGACATCAGCACCATGTGAAGGTGACATCAGATTTGTGTTTTGAGAAAATAACTGTGAGATCGTGGTGTGAAAAATTAGCTGGCAGGAGTTCTTGCCCTTTATTATGCTGTTGATGGCTTTGACTGTCTGATGAAGCTCAGAGACACCTTCTAAGAATCATGTTTTAAAATCTATAACACAAAACACATAGGATTACAAAGGAGACCAATTGTATTGAAATATAGTTGTCAAAATATTAAACACATATGTGATGTAGTGGTATATGTGCTTCTTAACACATTAAATAGTAAGATTTAGTGGGAAGTCTGATAGCTACTGTAATTTCAAAGTAGTGATGACAGTAAAGAATATATCTAACAACTGTCATGTTATATGAAAATACCTGATTTCTGTTGGTGGCAAAATCACGACAGCATTTGGAGTATTGGTATTCTCCCAATAATGTCAGCCTTCTCCCAGTACTAATACTAGTATGGTTTGTCGTTAATGTTCATGATTGATTGAAATGCTGAATTTCATTCTGAGATTAATGAAAAAGAGATGTAATATTTCCAGAGTCCACGGACCCTGGTTAAGAACCTCTGGGAGGAACACAAGAGTAAAGGCTGGAAACCAGTTAGGAGGTAATCGCAGTGTCCCAGGTGAGAGATTGTTTTAGCCTGAAGAAGGTAGCAGTCGAGATGGAGGGAGGGAAGGAGATGGATGGAAGAGGGATACAGTAACCAGCTATTCTAGGACTAGATTTAGGGGCGTGAGGAAGAGGGATTTGTCAGGAAGAGCCCTGACTAAGTGGCTTCCGTAACTGGAAGGATGAGATAGGGACTGATGGAAGCCGGAGGACCAGGCCTCGACATGGTAAGTTGAAAGTATCCCAGTGGCGATGCCAAGTGGGCAGTCGGTGTTGCCGGGAACTCAGGAAGGATCTGGAGCGGGGCTGTAAGTGTGAGAGGAAAGTTCCTAGAGAGCCTAACCGGAGCCCTGGGCACGGAGGAGGTTGCCTAGAAGTTGAATCAGGTGTACAGAGAAAGGGCCCAGGCATCAGCCTTCAGCACTGAAGGCCCGCGTGGACGGCATGAGGGAGTCGGGGAGACTGAGGGGTGTGGGAGCGGAGCAGAACGGCCAGTAGTGACAGACAGGAGGGGGCAGTTTCCTGGAAGCCATTTTAAAAAGAGGGTTGAAAGACGTAAAGAAGTGGAATAAAATGAGAATTGAAAAATACATTTTGATTTTTACCAGCAAGAGGTTATTAATGACTAGAGGAGAGTAATTTTTTTTTTTTTTTTTTTTTTTTTTTTGCGGTACGCGGGCCTCTCACTGCTGTGGCCTCTCCCGTTGTGGAGCACAGGCTCCAGACGCGCAGCCTCAGCGGCCATGGCTCACGGGCCCAGCCGCTCCACGGCATGTGGGATCCTCCCAGACCGGGGCACGAACCCATGTCCCCTGCATTGGCAGGCGGACTCTTAACCACTGCACCACCAGGGAAGCCCGAGGAGAGTAATTTTGAAGATGTGATATGAGTGGAATGCAGTTTGATGTAGCGTTAGGAGTGAGCAGGAGGTAGGAACTTGGAGGAAACCAGTGTAGATGATTCCGGTTCCAAAAGATTCAGACAGTTCTGAAGTCCAGGCTTATAAGTCAGAACTCCCTCGCGTACCCACTCCCCATCCCACCTTCTCTCTTCCCCAGAGGGAAGCTCTCTGTGTGTGTGTATGTGTGTGTGTGTATTTAGTGAAAGAAGGAGGGTAGGGGAGAAGAGGAGAGCTATAGTTGTGACTTACTGGTTTTATTTTATATAAATGGGATAATCTATAAGTATCTTTCTCCCCTGCGTCCCCCTCCAACACATGACACGTATTGGAGATGCTGCTACTAATAGTTAACGCTTTTATGGCCCTTACTCTCTGTCAGGCAGTGTTCTAAGCACTTTGCTTATAAACCTCCCATGAGCCCTATAAGAAGACATTATTATTATTTGTATTTTACAGTATCAGGAAATTGAGTCCCAGAGAGGTTACAGAATTTTCCTAAGATCACGTAGCCAGACCCTTAAACAGGGAAACAGCGATCCATGGACCACTGTTTGTTACAGCCTTGTTCATAGTAATAAACCTTGTAAGAGGTATCTGTCAAGTGTGTGGTGGAGCTGGGATTAGGATACGGGACGTCTAGTTCAAGATTCCACGTTCAATACAAAGACCTCCTCATTCTGCTACATAATAGTCTCGAATTTAGGTATATTCCATTTATTTTTATTGTTCCTTATTGCCGGGCCTTTAGGTGTGTTCTTGTTTTCCTCATAACAAACTAGTCTTCTGTGAATCTTATGCATCTCATGAATATGTCCAGATATTTTTCTAGAGGAGTTATTTGGATAAAGCACTTCTGACAGATACCACTGCCAAGAAAGTTTACTATTATAAACAAAGCTGTGACAGACAGTGGGTTCCTGAACCTCTGTTTCCTTCTGCGTGGGCCTCAGCGACAATATTAAATATAGTATTCATCAAGAGGGTAGAGTCTTTTAAAAAAATCTATTAAAATGTATTTTATTATTAGTTTCATAATATGAAATACTGCAATATGTCAGCATCTTTACTGGAAACTATTCTTTCTACCCACCCCACCCCACCCCACCCCACCCCCAAAAAAAGAGGCAACACACTAAATTCCCAGCTTCCTCTGGGCAGATTTTCTCTGCCTCTTTGCTACTAGTGCTGTCATTTCACCTCTTCAGGCTCCAGGAGACTGGATGGTACAGAACACATCACTATGGTGAACCACATGACCGTCAGGCCAGGACTGTTTTCACAGAGCAAGATGCCTTTGAGTGGGGATGTCACGGAATGCTACCTCCTTGACCCCCAACTGTTGCTCAGCCCTTTGCTTCCTTGGTGGAACAGTGCCTTTGGCCAGTGACCACGCATCCTCTTTCGAAACCCTAAATTCCATGCTTAATTTTACCTGATCTACCTTTGCCCTCCATTCTCTCAGAAATTAGGTCCTTTAAGATCCCCGAAAGGAAGAAAGACAGCTCTGAACTCATTCAGAGATACCTGATTCTAGGCTCCGTGACCAAACTTTTATTTTTCTTACTTTTTTTGGCTGCACTGCACAGCATGCAGGATCTTAGTTCCCTGACCAGGGGAACCCAGGATCGAACCCAGGCCCACGGCAGTGAAAGCACCAAGTCCTCACCACTGGACTGCCAGGGGATCCTTTTATAAAAGACAGTGCAAATGCTGACGATCTTGGGATGGGCCAGCTTCCCAGGTCGGCCCCCTGAGGGTTTCATGTGTGACCACTGTCCTAGTACAACTGGGAAAGGCCTCCCATGTCTGTGATTTCCGTAGTCTGACACACCGTCAATTTTTCAACTTCACCCAGCGATCCCTTGCACTGGTCATTGTGCACTGCTGCCTTCTTTTGCCTCTAAAGGTCAAGATCAAGTTATGAATCTGTGGAATAGTCCACCCCTAGCATTTTAACCAGATGTTTGCTGAGCCAGGGTCTTCTTTAGATCATTTCATTGAACAGTGAATTCACCGGCAGTGTCGCAGATAAGAATGCCTTTTTTTCCTTCTCTCATGAGAGACTTCATGATTCAGGGATCAAAATATCATAGTACACAGGACTCTGGATTTAGGGATTTAGACTTGCAGTGACATTGTATTGGGTTGGCTAAAAAGTACCTTCAGTTTTTAAGTAAAAATAAGAGACACATTTTTCATTTTCACCAGGAACTTCATTGAACAACGTATTCACCCTTTTCTTCCACTACCTTCTGCCATTTTTCAGGCAACTTCATAATTCCGTCTTCCCAAAACTTTTTATCTTTTTGAGCAAAGAACTGTTCCAGGTACCTTTTACAGTCTTCCAGGGAATTGAAATTTTTTCCATTAAGAGAATTTTGTAAAGACCGAAATAAATGGACATCCGAAGGTGCAATATCTGGTGAATACGGCAGATGAATCAGAACTTCCCAGCCGAACTGTAACAGTTTTTGCCTGGTCATCAAAGAAACATTGCAGTCTTGTGTTATCCTGATGGAAGATTATGCATTTTCTGTTGACTAATTCCGGACACTTTTCGTCGAGTGCTGCTTTCCTTTGGTCTAATTGGGAGCAGTACTTGTTGGAATTAATCGTTTGATTTTCCGGAAGGAGCTCATAATAGAGGACTCTCTTCCAATCCCACCATATATACAACATCACTTTCTTTGGATGAAGACCGGCCTTTGGTGTGGTTGGTGGTGGCTCATGTCACTTGCCCCACGATCTCTTCCGTTCCATATTATTGTACAGTATCCACTTTTCATCGCCCGTCACAATTTCTTTTAAAAACGGAACGTTTTCATAACGTTAAGTAGAGAATCACATGCGAAAATATGGTCAAGAAGGTTTTTTTCACTTAACCTATGTGGAACCCAAACACCAAAGTGATGAACATAACCAAGCTGGTGCAAATGATTTTCAACACTCGATTTGGATATTTTGAGTATGTCGGCTGTCTCCCGCGTGGTATAACATTGATTGTTCTCAATGAATGTCTCGATTTGATCCCCATCAACTTCAACTGGTCTACCTGGCCATGGAGCATCGTCCAGTGAGAAATCTCCAGCACGAGACTTTGCAAACCACTTTTGACACCTTCGATCAGTCACAGCACCTTCTCCATACACTTCACAGATCTTTTTGTGTGTTTCAGTTGAGTTTTTACCTTTCTTGAAATAAAGAAGCATAATATGCCAAAAATGTTGCTTTTTTTCCATCTTCAATATTAAAATGGCTACACAAAAATTCACCAATTTTGATAAGTTTTTTTTTTTTTAATGCACACTGATATGACAGCTGTCACAATACAGTCTAACAAAATTGTTTCCAATGAAGTTAAAGACAGCTAAGAGCTACTGGTGCCCTCTTAGGGAAAAAAACGAAGGAACCTTTTGGCCAACTGAATACTAAGTCGGCTCTAGCTGTTTTATCACTGAGACAGATAATATTTACATGCCTCCTAGAATGGTAGGGAGGAGAATATCTCTGAAATGTTTGCTAGTTCCTAATATTTTACACTTAAATGTGTGTTTCATTCTTATTTTGCAGAAACAGTCCTCTTCATAGCATAGATGGGTTGGTTGATTACCAAACGAATGCCTTTTGAATCATCTTTGCTTTAGTATCAGTTCTTAGTGGATTTGAATCCCAGCACCACCATTCAGTAGCTGTATGACCTTAGGCAAGCTACTTACTCTCACTGGTCCTCATTTTCCTGGTCTGTGAAATGGGAAGCTTTGAGAATTAAATGTGCAAAAAGTGCTTAGAACAGTGTCTGGTTCATGGTAAGTACTCAATAAATGTCAGCTACTCTTGTTATTTTTGCCTCCTTGAATATAGTTAACGTGTCTCCCTTGTCTGCTTCCATTCTTATCCTCCCCCAGCCGTTGAGTGGGTCAGGCTGGGAAGGCGTGACACAGGGCAGTTCCAGCTCCCTTCAGAGCACAAGGTGTGTAAAGCCAGGTACATGTCAGGGGTCTGTCACCTGTTGGTTCCAAAGAGGGGACAGTTTGCCCCTTCTATACTTGCTGCATTTGAACAAGTGGAAGGACTTTTGGAACTTGGATATTGCCTCTCTGAGGAAGAAGAGGAGGCGGACATGCCTGATGGTCTGCATCCTGGTAGGAGTCCAGGTGGGAAGGAACCCTGCCCATGTGCTTTTGCTCCATCTTTGTGTTTGTTTACATTGGTTATTAAAGTTCATCCTGGGGGAGGGGGAGAGTGGTTTTGGCTTTTTTCTCCATTGAATTTATCTCCTGTGTATATTTAGGTTTAATTGTTAAAAACTAAGATTGATTTTTAAGTGATGAACAAGAAGTCACCAATATGCATTATTTTTGTGACTTTTCATTACTTCATGACCAAAGAAATACATTTGAACACTTACAGGGGAAAATATGGGGTGTTTTTAATTCATTGAATAAATACATGTTTTCTGATCTTGGGGGGGGGAGGGTTTACTGTAATCAGAGAACCAATCAGCCTCATCTGAAGAGAAGGATGCCTAGAATGCAGTTTCAAATATGTTATTTATTATCTCTGGTTATCATGTAAGGGATTTTTTATTTAGTGAGAATTGTTACTATAGAGCGGTGGATCAGTTTGCTAGGGCTGCCATAACAAAGTAGCACAGACTGGAAGGCTTAAACAGCAGAAATTAATTTTCTCACAGTTCTGGGGGCTTGGGAGTCCAAGATCAAGATGGCGGTATGGTTGGTCTCCTCTGAGGCCTTTCTCCTTGGCTGCAAGTAGCTGCTGTCTTGCTTCCTTCTCACACAGTCTTTCCCCTGTACCCACGTCTCTGGTGTCCTTCCTCTTCTTATAAGGACACCAGTCCTGCTGGATTAGGGCCCACTCTTTAACACCCTTATGTAACCTTAGTTACCTCTTTAAAGGCCCCATCTCTATGGACAGTCACATTCTAAGGAACTGGGGGTTAGGATTTCAACCTAATGTTGAAATGATACCCTAATGAAGGGATACATACTAGTCCACAACAATAGGATGTGATTTGTTGGTGACTGAGTGAGCTTGGGGGTTATTTTAAGGCAGATTCTACTTTTCTGCATGCTCAGCACGTAAGGAAGCATAGTCCCAAACATGAATGTGACTGCTGCAGTGGAAGAATTACAGGGGCTGCACCTGGAGAGAGTAGGAACAGCCTGCACACGTCATCACGGTAGCCTAGTTGTCTACAGGGAGCAGGGACCACGCCTGCAACCAGAATGGACACTCATTGTTTGGAGCTGATGGGTGCTTGGGAGGTGATATTCAATGAAGAACCTTCGTCGCAAGTCATACCAGTGATATCTCAGTGTACTGTCAAATTCTGCACCCGTCATAAAACGCTAACTAATCACAGATCTTGGTGAAATGGAATTTTTCCCCCTAATGTGTTTATATATTTCTGTCACTACAAAGTCATTTTATCTTAAATGCTTAATTGTTTCTACTAATGGGGGAGAATATTGGTGTGGAAAATGCAGAGACACTGATTGACTCCCAGCTTCCTGGTCTGTGTTTGTAAATGTTACATTCTCGATTCTAATTATAGCTCTTTTCCTTGCTAACCATATCTCTATAAACAAGTTGCTTAGCCTCGTGTTCCTTACCTATAAATGGATGGGATTAGCCAAGTTAGATCACTGGTTTGCAAATTTAGTGTGCAAAAGCCTCAACGTGTTAAAGTGCAAGTTCTCTGGGCCCCTCCCCATAGAGATTCCAATTCAGTCGGGTCTTAGATGGGGTCCAGGAATCTCCATTGTTGGCAGGTATCCCTAAGTGAATCTGACACTGGTGGTCCTCCCATCCCACTTCAGTAACCTGCGATTTCTCCTGAAAAGAGACTGGAAGCTGAAATAGACTTGAGAAAAAAACCCGAATTGGAGAAATAGTAGGTTTTGGATACTTCTTACTGCCTTTTTTGGTCCTTATCCCTAAAGCTACACGATTTAAATTTTGTTTTGTACCCATACGCATTTATCAAGCTATGAGACCGTAAGCACTGTCTACTAGATTGCACAAAATGGAGAAGGGATCTAACTTTAGGACTATAATTTCTAGTGTTTTTGATATTGTACCAAACCTTCCCCTCTACGGTGTTATATATCTTCGAGCTGAATGGTCATACTTTTATTGGACACTTACTGGCTCTGCTGTATCCCTTCGTGGACCATATGTGGACGTCCTTTCTTTTGTCTCATGCCCACAGTGGAATGGCTACTGATCTCTCAGGCCAGGGTTAGAGAAGTGTTAATGGATCCAAACTGGATGCGAAAGAAAAAAATCATGAGGAAAGCAGAGAGTGCTCTCCAGGAAATTATGGACTGGAGAAGACTGCAAAAGGTCCAGCTGGTGGTAAAATGGAGAATCAACCCTTGATTTTGTTCCCAAAAGTCTAGGTGTCCTAGATTAGTTTTCTCTTGCTGAGTCACAAATGCTCACAAACATCTGTGTTTCCCGTGGGTCTGGATTGTGAGTGTGGGTTATCTGGGTCTTTGGATGAGAGCCTCGCAGACTGAAGTCACGTTGTCAGCCAGTGCTGCAACCTCACCTGTGGTTCGGGGTCCTCTTCCAGGCTCACTCGTTGTTGGCAGAGTTCATTTCCTTGTAGCTGTATGACTGACGTCCTTGTTTTCTTGCTAGCTCTCAGCCAACACCACCCTCAGCTCTAGAGGCTGTCCTTGGGTCCTTGCCCTGTGGTTCCTTCCTTTTACACATGGCAGCTTGCTTTCTTCAAGGCCAGTCTGCTGCTGCTTGTCACCATTGAGGGCTCACCTGATTAGGTAAGGCCCATCCAGGATAATCTCCCTTTCATTTAGCTCAAAGTTAACTGATTAGGGATCCTTTTTTTGTGTGGTCGGCACTGTGCGGTAGGTAGGATCTTAGTTCCCCCACCAGGGATCAAACCCGCACTCCTAACCACTGAACCACCAGGGAGGTCCCTGATTAGGGATCTTAATTAAATCTGCAGAATCCTTCACCTTACAGTGTAACATAATCACAGGAGTGGTAACCCATCGTATTCCTGGGTCTTGCCCATTCTCAGGGGAGGGAACTGTTTGGAGAATGTTATCAGGAGGCAGGAATTTTGGAACCATCTTAGAAATCTGCCTACCACATATACAAAGATTGTTAATTGTATGTTGGGCACCAAATCTTGACTGTTAATTGGCTAGAAACTCTATAAAAGTATTAATTTCTACGAGTCTAGAATTAGGTGTATAGATTCTAATCTGCAACTTTTTGGAGAAACGTTGTTAAGCAGAATAAAATATCTACCCTTTCCTTTTAGAATTTAAAGTCAAAGTGTTAGAAAACCCCAGAGCTCACTCATCCAGTTACCTGCACTCCTTATACAGATTAGAAAACGGTCTCAGTGGAAGCAACTTCCCAAGGTCATGGAGTCGAGGAAGGCTGGGGGTCTGCTGGCCCTTTCTATCATTTCTTTTCCTATGTGTCTCTAAATTTTTCTCAAAGATAAGCTTATTAATCAGGAGCTCATTGACTTTAATGAACAGTTTTCCTTGTTTGCCATTATTGTGTTGAATTGGAACATTTTTCTTCTAATGTGTTTATGAATTAGTTACTAAATGAAATAGAATCTTGGATAAAATGAGCGTTTGGCTGTTTGTTTGTATTTGTGTAATTTTCCTAATTTTCATGATGACTCATACAGTCAAGGAGTTAGAGAGCTGAGGGTGGGGAGAGGAACCAGAGGAAGCTTTTATGATTCAACTGCCTCCCCAAAAAAACCCTTTTATTGTGAGGGACAGCTGGATTGATATTCATTAAGTAATTTTCCATGCTTTTCTCCCCCCATATTTGGTGATACTTGCTAGTTCTAAAAAAAATACTTATTTAAGTATAAAGCTGATTGAATATTTTCTCCATGTCTTCTTCCGTAGTAGAATCTTACCACTGACAAGGCAGTGCTTCTCTATAGCGGTTTGTATTCAGGCTTCCTCTCCAGACTGCCCACTGCTAAATGACCTCGCAGGTGGGTAGACTCGTCCTTAGCTTGAAGAGTGACTGTTACCAAGTAAGAAGCTAGTTTTTGTCCCAGCATGGAGACTGTGGATGTGTCACGTAGGAGCAGAATGTCCTTCACTCATCTGTATGTCTTCGCCCAGCCTCAGAGCTGCCTGATTTGGGGGTGAAGCAATGGACTAATTGCCAGTTTCGGTCTGAGCACACATCTTTGGCAGTTGTCAAGGCATACTGGTGGGCAAATTACCCCAAATCGAGAAAACAGTGCAACCATAGGCTATTTCTGAGTCCCATCCCTTGCGTCTTCATATATATGAGCGCTTGGCTATGGGCACAAACAGGGACATCTCTTACCTTCACGTGAGAATGGCTGAACCGTTTTGTCACTGCTTCTGCCATGAAGCCTCTTATCATCGGCCACATCACTGTAACACACCCTCCTGTGCCCTGGAGCACGGGGTTTGTGTTTTACACTCTGATATGAAACTCATTTGTACATTAGTTTTGAGATTTGTTGAATCTTCATTGGAAAGAAGGTTCCTGAGGTCAGGGACAACGTCTCCAGTGTCTTCTGGCAGTCATCTTTCTATCTGTCACAGACTGTGGTAATTCCTAGTCTGTGGGCCTCAGACCTCTGGGAACAAGGAGATATTTCAGGGTCTGCGTTTCTGTTTGTACCCAGTGTATATTTATATGTGTGTGACTCCTTTTCAAATGTATTTAGATGCTCTTGAGATGAATAAAGCGCAAGTTTCTTTAAAAGTACACTGACTTCATTGTAATTTAGGTCTTTACCTAATCAGTACTTAGTAAGAATATAATAAAAGACGCCCTCATGCTTGCATGTTGAGAGCCACTGCCCTTTCAGCATCTAGCAAGGTGCTTTGCATTTTGAGATATTTGGGATATTTCCCTGTTGCAAGTCTTCCGGCATGTTTCTTCTGTGAGGTATGTAGAGAAAACTGGCAAGGCTAAGGCTTCTCGTTTGTAGCACTAATAAATTTTTCAGTTCTTTAGTTCTTTGAATGAAGAATATCTGATTAATAGTCTGGGTCACTTCCACCCCTAGACTGGAAGCTCATGATCCCCAGGCTGAGTCTATCCATGACTCCACTGCCTAACAGAATGATCCTCACATGGTAGCTTCAATACGTATGTTAGTGGTCAAAGGCTTTGTGATCACAACTGGTAAGTGGTTTTAGGACCACTCTTTAATATGTAGACACTTTCCTGCTTTTTAGAAGTTGGGAATTCCTATAGTAAGTAATGTGATCCCCAAAGGTCTGCAGTCTCTGAATCAAAGGATTTAGAGGAATACCTTAGCTAATTTTAATGTTAAAATGTCTGCCACCTGGTGTCAGATGAAGAATTAGCATCTTGGTTAATTCTCATACCTAGTGAGTCCCATTAATGTTAATTTAGTTACAGTAAATTATACAGTTCACATAAAATTAAAACAAGCACCATTCTGAAATTGCTTTTAACTTGCTACTATGAAGCTGAAATTTTGGGATTTGTTGGATTTTTCCAGATCTAAAAAATAATTTGGAATTAAAATCTAACTTTAGTAAATTTTCTATATACTGTTAGCTCTGTAGCACTGAATTTTATAGAGAGAAATAGTAACTTTTATATGAAGCAAAAATAGCCTTAAACATTATTAATATTTCATGAGTTTGCATAAACCTTATTATTGCTGATAGTTTTCCTAATAATTTTGTTCAGAAGAAGGCATAAAAATCCATTAAAAAACAAAAACCTTTGAGTAACTTAAATTTACTGGTTTGGATTAAATGAGAAAGCAGGTGTTTATTAGATTCCCTAGAATAAGTAAAGAATGTGTCTGTTTTATAAAGAATGAGGCTTATATAGCAGAAAGTAGGGTTTCTTTCTTTTCTTACTGCATTCAAATCCCTTATTTACCTGACAGTTGTTTCTAGGCACTGTATAAGTGAACTTACGGTATAATGTCCTCCCTTCTAGGCTAACCATAAGATTATATGACATAAAGTGTATGGTGCCTGGAGTAGTCAGGAGTCATAAACGTTACAAGATGAATATGTTTATTACCAACGTGTAGCATATACCAAATATTATACAAGATGCTAAAGGTCCACCATTATATCCTTCTCTGTTTATAGCCGCAAGGAGCTGAAATTCTATTGCAGGAGTCAGACAATAATTAAACCATGTAATTAGACAAAATTAGTTGTGATTACTGCTCATCGTAGAAAACCACCCTGGTGGAGAGGGGTAGGGGCAGAACTAGATCAATGATGAGAAGCTGAAACAAGGGCAAAAACCTATTAAGAAGCCAAAAATAGAGGCCCCATTGTCCCTATACTGAACCACTTTCATTTCACTTATTAAGAGCCTCCAGGCCCGGGCCTCCCTGGTGGCGCAGTGGTTAAGAATCCGCCTGCCAAAGCAGGGGACACGGGTTCGAGCCCTGGTCCGGGAAGATCCCACATGCTGCGGAGCAACTAAGCCCGTGCACCACAACTACTGAGCCTGTGTTCTAGAGCCCACGAGCCACAACTACTGAGCCCATGTGCCACAACTACTGAAGCCCATGTGCCTAGAGCCCGTGCTCCTCAAGAAGAGAAGCCACCACAATGAGAAGCCCGCGCACCGCAACGAAGAGTAGCCCCCGCTCGCCACAACTAGAGAAAGCCCGCACACAGCAACGAAGACCCAACACAGCCACAAATAAATAAAATAAATAAACAAATAAATTTTAATAAAAGAGCCTCCAGGCCCTTGCTCCAAACCTATTTACTCTGATTTAGACATGTTTCTAATATGGCTTTATAGAAGACGGGATTAGATTTAATGGGTTAGAAGGGAGCTGGGTGGTGGAAGGAAGGATCAGGAGAAAAAAGAAGCTGATAGAGCCAAGCCTTCCAATATTAGCAAGGTGATAGCTCAGCATGGGAGCAGGGTTGGAGGGGGCAGGAACCCAGAACAAATCTTAAGTGCTCAGAGAGCATGTTGGATAGCAGGGGTAGAGGTAAAGAGTTTAGTGTCTCTCATTGTAGCAGGTGACAACTGGCGTAATGGCCTTGAGTCACCAAAATAAGGTACATGTATGCTTGAGCACTTGAAGAAAGCAGAGAAATGTGCAGTGAGCACGACGCCCTCAGCATTTGTATTTGGGGTTGTTTTGCCTTCACTGGAATGTGAGTTCCTTGAAGGCAGTGACCATAGCTCACTCACAGCTGTCTCTTCAGAATTTATCTCAGAGTCCAGCCCAAAGCAGTGAGTTGTTCAGTAGATGTTCCCTGAATGTGTTAAAGGGGGTTACTTCTCTAGACAGAACTTCATGGAGATGTTAGAATTAGATATGCCTAAAACTAGATGTACAGGCAGATGTAAGCTCTTTTTTTTTTTTAAAAATAGCTGTATTTGCCATTCATTTATCAATTTACTGTTTTGTTGGGTCTATTAAAGCACACATTTATTGCACCTTCTGTGGGCATGGCCCTGGGCTAGATCCTGTGGGCCAGATTGGTGAGGATTTCGTCATGCCCTCAAACAATTCTGGGTGTAGAAGGTATCACTAATATATTAGCTATTGTTATGGGTTGAATTGTGTCCTCCAAAGAGATATGCTGAAGTCCTAACACTGTACATTTGAGTGTGATTTTATTTGGGAATAGGGTCATCGCAGATGTCATCAAATCTGCCCTTATAGGAAGAGGGAAATTTGGAGACAGACACGGGGAGAATACCATGCAGAGACAGAGACACACAGACACAGAAAGAAGGCAGCCATGTGAAGATGGAGGCAGAGATCGGAGTGACGCTGCCACAAACCAAGGGCTGTCTGGGGCTGGTAGAAGCTGGATGAGGCAGAGGAAGATTCTCCCGTAGAGGCTTGGAACATGGCTCCCTCAACACATTGCTTTTGAATTTCAAGCCTCCAGGACTGTGAAATGTCTGTTGCCATAAGCCACCTGGTTTGTGGTACTCTGTTACGGCAGCCCTAGGAAAGGAATACAACCATTATACATTTCTGTATGAATCAGGGTTCTAGAGGGAAACAGGTGATTACTCCAGTGAGGTAGCCAAGGAGAGTTTAAAGGAGGCACTGTTTACAGATGTTTGGGCAAGATTAAGAAGAATTTCCAAGGGGGTGGGGAAGCCTTCTGGTGTTGGCAGCCAGGTTCTCATCAGCATGTCCAGGTCTAAAAGGCCAAGTGGAGGGAAAGTTCTTGGAATCCAGGCAGAACCAGATTTGCAGCTGCGAGTGTAGGAGAGCGGAGGCCTTGAAACTGCACAACTCAGATGGGGCTTGAACCCACAGGCCAGGACTCGAACCCAACCAAAACCCAGATTGGGACTTGAACGCACTGTCTTTTAATTGAGATTACACACCTATTCTCAGGACTTAATGAAGCTCAGGTTCGTTATGTTGCAGAAAGCATTTAGTGCAGAAAGAATTTAGTGAGAGACAGTGTGATAGGTAAGAAGTGGATTTATTTAAAGAGGTACACATTCCATAGACAGAATGTGGTCTGTCTCAAAAGGCGAGAGTGACCCCAGGGCATGGGGTCCTCTTGGAAAGTGAGAGTGGCCATGGGAGAAAAACACTCCACAGACAGAGTGTGGGCCATCTCAGAAGGCAAGAGGCCCTGCAGTGTGGGGTCCTTAGTTTTTATGGGCTGGGTAATTTTTTTTTTTTTTTTTTCTGTTTCTTGGTCGTGCCGTGCAGCATGTGAGATCTTAGTTCCCGGACCAGGGATCAAACCCATGCATTGGGAGTGTGGAGTCTTAACCACTGGGCCACCAGGGAAATCCCATGGACTGGGTAATTTCACTGGCTAAGGAGTGGGAGGATTATTCCAGCTATCTTGGGGAAGGGGTGGAGATTTCCAGGAATTGGGCCACCACCAACTTTTTGACCTTTATGGTCGGCCTCGGAACTGTCATGGTGCCGGTGGGTGCGTCATTTAGCTTGCTGATGGATTACAGTGAGTGTATACTGAGGCTCAAGGTCTACTGAAGCCGAATCTTCTGCCATCTTGGACCTAGTTGCTTCTAACCAGTTTTTGTCATATCCTCAACAGCTATGTCATTCTTTTAAAGGTTGTGCCCTGCCCGCTTCCCTCCTTTTTCAGCATGACTGTACTCTTGCAGAGAGGGAGCTGGGGAATTTGTACTCAGACCTCTTCTCTTCCAGCACTCCTATCGCTGCTGAGCCTCTCGTTGGCCAAATCTGCCAAGGATTTAGCTCTTAGCATCCAGGGCGGGGTGGAAAGAGTGGTTAGTAGTTCTAGCGGGGAACTGGAGAATATCTCACGCATTTGGGGTAAGGGGTATATGTCATTCAAAGGTATCTGTTCTCTATGAGAAGGAAAGAATCTAATGTCTAAGATAGTACTATGCATACCACTGTTTCTCAGCAAATACTGTGATTGCCGATATAGGCTACCCAGAAATGTTTATTTTAGAGTACAAGATTTAAGGCAGTGGAATTCATTCAACAAATTCTTATTAAGTGCCTACTGTAGTGCTGGATACTAGATAGCCCTGGGGATAAGCACTGAGTGAGTTAGACTCTGTCCTTACCCTTAAAGAACTTAGTCTAGTAGGCACCAACTATATTAACAGGGTTAAAACTCCCATAACACTCTACTTTTCTCATAATACTCAGTGTAATTTGAAATTAAAAACTAGATGCCACTCTTTCCCTGTGGACTGCAAGCTTCATGAGGCCAATGGTGAATGTTTACCGCTAGATCCCAATACCTAGCCCACAGCCTCGCTCCTGGCAGGTGTTTGCTGAATGAATTGATGAATGAATGAATGAGTGAGTGAATGACAGAGTTCCTGTATTTGCCAGAGAGGAAAAACTTTTTCTCTGTCTTCTTAGATTCAGTGTTTGGGGCCTGCAAATTAAACAGACATAAGACAGATTAGCAGGAGAAAAAAAAGATTTAATTACATACTTACTTATGAGAGTTCACAAAGAAATGTGACTCAAAGAGGCTGTGAGACTTTGCAGCTTAATATACAGTCTTAATAGAGGATGGGGAGGGACAGAGGGTACTTCTGGGAGAACAAATGACTTTAGAAGAGGGGAGAAAGGGAACTCTGGAAAAACAAATGATTTTTGAAAGATTGGGCTCTTATGGGAATAGATAGGAGATATAATAGTTTGATGACAGTCTGTTTGGGTGTAGACTTCTCATCTCCTAGAGGGATTAGAGTTGCTCCCAGGGAAGGAACTTACGACGGCTGAGTTCTCTTGGGAGGCTCTGCTTTTAGGCAGATAAGGGATTTCAAGAACTCAAATACCTTCAGCTCAAAATTATTTCTGTGCCACTGTGGCTTATTCTAGACCCTTCCTCTTCACTGTTGAGGAGTTTTTGAAAATTACTGGGTGGCTTAAAATATACAAAATTGGACAAAATAACTGCATTAGGGAATATTTGAATGGATCCTTTACAAAGCAAGCGTGCTAAAACAAAACAGTCTACACTTTATTTTATAGCTCTAGATTTAGCTTTTGGAAGTTTTACTTTTTGTTGAGAGAGCTTTTGTTCATTTTTAGATATTGAGACCAAATATTATCTTTTTGTTTTCATTGGTCACTGTTCTCATAAACTGATTTATCCATAAAAGTATTAACTGAAGTTAAATGAAAATTTGAATGTGAATATGAAAAGATTTGTTATGCAGTATATAGCCTTTTCACGTCTGCATCAATGGTTAAATCTAGACCAAGAATTTGGGGGAATGTTACCCATAAAACTGGGTTTGCCTCTGGATGGGTGTTGAGCCAAAAGACACAACCAAGCCAAATATCAGGAGAAGGAAGGATTTATGACTTGCAGCAAAGTAAGGGGAACACCAGGGACCTTTCCCAAAGCAGTGTCTCCTGGAACAGCAAAACTGGGGATGTGTTTAGCTAAGGGTACATGCACATTCATGAAGGGGCTTGAGCAGAGGAGAATTCAGCATAGACTTGGGGCAAAGGTTGACAGAGTCCAGGCTTTACTTGATTGAATTCACGAGGGTCAGAAAAGGTCAATACCATCATTCCATCCTCCACCTAGGTAGAGCCCTTACTTCCTGCAGAGCTCAGAGGTATGTATCAGATGTTACTTATTTCTCTTGAGGAGGAACTGGGACTGTGGTTTATGCTGAACTATTGTTTCTCGACTGCTTTTCCTTTGTTCCTGCATTCCCTCACGTCCCTTAAGATCATTAATTACTGAAACCTGTCCAAGGGCAAGCACGGTGGCCAGGCTTAGATCATAAAATGGCTTGGGCCAAAAATGGCTTCTCTTATGTCAAGAAAGCCATGCCTGATCTCTTTCTCTGGGGACCCCCTACCCTATCTGCTTACACAAATACATTTACTAATTTTAATGCAAAATATTTGCCACCTGGTGTCAGATTAAAGAACCGAAAGGTGTCAAAGGGAGCAGTTATGTGGTAGACTTTCTTCCCCTGCTATTGAAACATTTTCCGGTATTAAATTAGGCGTATTAACTCCTTTGGGCCTCCAAAGCACCATTACTAAACAGAAACCAGCACTCCTTTGATGACCATATAAGGAGAACATTTC
Organism: Orcinus orca; assembly: GCF_937001465.1. NCBI lineage: Eukaryota > Metazoa > Chordata > Mammalia > Artiodactyla > Delphinidae > Orcinus > Orcinus orca. The sequence continues at coordinate 89,653,477 of NC_064562.1, forward strand.
TAGGAAAAATAGTGTAGAATCCTTGAGCAGCTATGTTATCTAATAGCCTCAGGATGAGGAAATTTAAAGAGAATAAAAAGTGGCTGACCTAACCATTTTCCCACAGAGAATGTCTGGTATTTCTGCATAAAGATGTATAATGTTATCCCTAGGGATTCTCACCCCCATTATTGTGTCCTTTATTTGAATGAGTAAGTACAGAATCTAGTTTTTATAGTTCTCAGTAGTATAAAATGCCTTTTCAGCTTAAGAGTAACGGAGGAAATTACTTGTAAAAAAAAATTAATGGGGCTTCCTTGGTGGCGCACTGTTTAAGAGTCCACCTGCCAATGCAGGGGACACGGGTTCGAGCCCTGGTCCGGGAAGATATGCCGTGGAGCAGCTAAGCCCATGCACCACAACTACTGAGCCTGTGCTCTAGAGCCCGTGCGCCACAGCTACTGAGCCCACGTGCCACAACTACTGAGCCCACGTGCCTGGAGCGCATGCTCTACAGCAAGAGAAGCCACCGCAATGAGAAGCCCGCGCACCACAACGAAGAGTAGCCCCCGCTCGCCGCAACTAGAGAAAGCCCGCGCGCAGCAACGAAGACCCAACGCAGCCAAAAATAAAATAAAATAAAATTTTTTTAAAAAATTAATGAAGGAAACCAAAGATAAGAGAAGGCAGGTTCGGAAAGCCACTGGTCTGTTTCTCAATATGTTGTTTGAATTTTAGGATTAAAATGTTTCTTTCCTCCTGAGTTGGAGTCTCCTAAGGAAGAATTGTGCTCCCCTTTGTTAGGTTTCACTGGAGCTTCTCAGTCAATAGAAATATGCCGAGCCATGAGAAGACACTTCATAGCCTTGATGTAGGAATCATTCACAGAAATGCTGGTTTGAAAGTTCACCCTTGTGAGGAACTCGTGAGCTATGGAACCATAGAGAATTCTTGGAGGACAGAGGGGCAAATGTATACTTACTACCCTTGAGAGAGGAAGCTCGCCAACGTTTGACAGTGACAGACCTTTATTTATGCTGGACTTAAGGTGATGGTTTGCTTGGGACTGGGAGGTTTCCTAGGATTCAGGACTTTCAGTGCTAAAATCAAGAGAGTTCCACATTCACAAAACAGACTCAGAGAACGGACTGATGGTTACGAGGCGGGAAGGGTGGGAGGAAGGGATAGTTAGGAAGTTTGGGATCGACAGGTACACACTGCTGTATTTAAGATGGATAACCAACAAGGACCTACTGTATAGCCCAGGGAACTCTGCTTAATGTTATGTGGCAGCCTGGATGGGAGGGGAGTCTGGGGGAAAATGGATACATGTATATGTGTGGCTGAGTCACTTGGCTGTGCACCTGAAACCGTCACAACATTGTTAATCGGCTCTACCCCAATATAAAATTAAAAGTTTAAAAATATAAAAATAAAATAGGGCTTCCCTGGTGGCGCAGTGGTTGGGAGTCCGCCTGCCAATGCAGGGGACGCGGGTTCGTGCCCCGGTCCGGGAAGATCCCACATGCCGCGGAGCGGCTGCCCCCGTGGGCCATGGCCGCTGAGCCTGCGCGTCCGGAGCCTGTGCTCCGCAACGGGAGAGGCCACAACAGTGACAGGCCCACGTACCGCAAAAAAAAATAAAAATAAAAAATAAAATAAAATAAAATAAAATAAAATGAGAAGTGTTCCAGGAAAACCAGGACAGTTGTTTACCCTTGCTAGACTGCCCTGCTCATTGTAGGACATTTAGCATCTCTGGCTCCCACCCACCAGTGGCACCTCCACCCATTGTGAGAACCCCAAACACTCCCATACATTTTCAAGTGTCCCCTAGAGGTAGGGACCACTCTGAGTCTAGCCCGAGGCTAGGGAATCTCTCGGGATAACATTATATGTCACTCTGGTCCTCTGGGCAAGACCATTACTGAAGTAAGGTGGATGCAGGAGGCCACCTTCAGTCTTCAAACAAACAAAAATCCAAATGCAGTTAGTTTAAATGCCTTTGGCACAAAAAGAGAGGTAAGGAGAGGTGAAAATGGTTTATTTTTTAAAAAATTTTAAGATTAGATTTATTGATCTCAACAGACTTTCTAATAGACAATGTTCATCGAAAATCCAGTGCCTGTTAAAAAAATAAGAAAATTGATTCTATTTATAAACTTTTAGTCAGCTTTTTATTGTTTGTGGTTCTTATTCACAAATAATTACTAGTTCTCACAGAATTTCAAATTAATTTGTATAGTCGTGCAAGATGTCCAACATTTAGATAATTTGGAAGCACCCTGCACCCCCATCCCATCTCCTTGGAATCAAAGAATCAGTTCCTAATGAGAGTACATCCTTCAGAAGGGATGAGACAGAAGAAAGACGGGTGACCTCTGAAAGGAAGATTTAGGATAATACCAGTAAGTGTAAGAGCGAGATACGTTTTGAAAAATTCCTCACTAATTACAGGACTGGTGTGTAGAACTTAGGTGCACGTTATTATTATATGTAAAGAATATAGATGCTAAAGCATGATTTTATTGATTAAAAACACCCAGCCTGGTTCTGTTACTTACGGGGATTTAAAGAGATTATACTGGGTAACGTTGGTTGAGACACATTTCCTTACATTTCAAAATTGGTCAATGTATTCTTTATTTAAACTGATTGATCCTCATCCTCTCCTTTTAAACATAAGCTTGTTCGCAGAGATACAGCCGGAAGTCATGTTGTCATGACAACAGTTACACGCTGGGAAGAAAGACTCTTTCAAATGGCCAGTGATTGCGTTTTTAATCACTGATTTATATTGATAGCAAAACTAAATAGGGATGGAGAATTGGTAATTATGTGTTATTTGGGCTCTATTTTCACATCTATTACTGATATGTAATTTTTGAACATGTGTTATAATACATAAATTTTGCATTAATACATACAATTCTATCTCGTCTATTTTCTGTCTTGTCAGTAATAATATTCTCAAAACATATGGAGTCTCCTGCTCAAAACTTCCGATAGTGTTTTGTTGCCTGTATAATAAATTCTGAGCTTAAAAATGTGGTTGTGTAGGGGCCCTATGAAAAGTAGCTTCCACCTCACATTCCACTTTCTCTCTCAACGGCATCCTTTGTGGATCCCACACACATATGAACCTTGACTCTGGCCTTCAGGAGCTGAGGGAGATGCGTGTCTCACACTGGAAACTATAATACTAATGTCGACTGAAAGAAAATCCACAGCGTAAGAGCTGTCAGTTGAATTTTACTCCAGGTCTTAGTGAATAATAGGCCGGGAGACAGCCTCTCAGCTAGCTCTTGAGTGTACGTATGGTTTTGGCAGGGGAATACGCGCAGTCAAGCATACATCTCAGTAAAAGGTTACTGCTAGTCACGAGGATCAGATATTTCAGTTAATGCTTTTAGTGCTTATGTATGGGAAGATGCAAGAATCGGGGTTCATTAAAAAAATTGTTTTTTGGGACTTCCCTGGTGGTCCAGTGGTTAGGACTCGGCACTTTCACTGCTGTGGCCCTGGGTTCAGTCCCCGGTCAGGGAACTGAATCCCGAAAGCCGCGAGACACAGCACCACCACCACCCCCCCGCCGAAAAAAAAATTGTTTTTTTTCTCCTGAGATATCTCTAACCATCTAAGCGGCCTGCTTTTTCCAAAGCACAGAGTGCGTTATCCTGTTTTCATCTTGAGTTCCTTTCAGAGTGTACTGTTTCAGGCAGCAGCTGCAGTGGCTAATGACTTAATCCTTGTAGAACTGGATGGTGGGCAACATTCTTTGTTTTACCCTAAGTAGAAAATTGTCCTAAATGATCTCTAAAGGGAGGTGGTCGTACAGGGAGGAAATGGTTAATTAAAAAAATGGGTGATTAGGAAAAGTCTCTTGGAGGAACCCACCCTTGAAGGATGACCAGGTTTTAGTGTGGAGGCAATGGAGAAGGGGATTCCAGTGCAGGGAAACAGCACAAGCAAAGGCACAGGGATGCAGAAATGTATGGCTTGTTGCGAGACACTGAGTACGCACCTGGCCTGGCCTGGAAGGGGCATAAGGGAGTGAGAGGGCAGAGGGCGCGGAAGGCATTGAAGGGGGCATTGATTGGATGCACTGCCATGCTAAAGGAGGTCGATTTCTTTTGTGCAGGAACAAGAACAGGGAGTGGTTGAAATGGGTATTCTCTGGGAGATTACCAGCTGCAGTATGACTAGCAGGAGCCGTGTAGTCACCGTAATTGATTATGAGCCACTTTCGAACCCAGGTGAGGCTCTTGAGAGCTTGGACTCATGCAGTCTGTTGGGGTTGGAGGCCGTGAGTATGAGAGCGCTGTACCGCTCCAGATTCGTTTCCTGAAATAGATAGTTTTGTGTATTGATTAACAGGTACTCGGGAGCAAGGGTTCTGGTGTGCGGCTGCCTGCCTTGAATCCCAATTCTGCTGTTACTAGCTGTGGGAACCAGGAGTCAGTGACTTACCCTCTCTAAGCATCATCTATAAAATGGTGATAAGATAACACCAACCTTAAAAAGGTTCTCGTAAGGAGTAAGTGAATGGATAAACATAAGGTGCTTAGAACAGTGCCTGACACGTGGCAAGCACTTCAAGTAAACAGTGTGGATGCTGGTGTTGATGAAATGGAAACATTGTTGAGTATTTGGTACTTTTTCATAATTTTTTTTAAGCAATCTCAAGAAAATAAGTTATCTGACTCTATTCCTCCCCAAACATCTCAGCCTGCCCCTCTAGAAACACTCACTTCTGGTTAATTTGATGGGTAGTTATTGACCATCCATTGTGTGCTGGGCATTGTACTCAGTGCCAGGGATACAAGGGTGAAAACGCTATGGTCTTGTCATAAAGGAGCCTAGAGGCCTTTAATAGGTGGCCATTGGTCCACACAAAAGAGTGCAGGAAAAAATAGTCCACATGTGACAAAGGACCACACGTGTCAGAGAGAGAAAACGAGCAAGGGAGAGAGGGGGGATTACTGAATACATAATCTCTAAATTGTTACTGCCAAGGTCATTTTGATTTTGAAAAAGCACCTCCCAGGAGTGGATGATTAAATCACATATTTGTGCAACTATATTGATAAATTATATCGGGCTTTTCCAACTATATCTTATTATTTTAAACCATAGCTTTGGAATTTCTTTTCCTTTAGTTTAGAGGACTGGGCTTAAATTTCTGAAGAGCAGCATTAATCCTAGAGACGTTTTAAAATGAAAGCAGTGGAAGGTTGTGAGTGGTTCAAAATTGTTGGCAATTCCTGACCTAGAATTTTAATATTTAATCCTGAACTGCTTTTATATCCTTCCAGTCAGGGGCCCATATTATGTTTTTCAGGACCTTCCAGTTTGAGGCTCCAAAGAAATTTTTATAGAAAGGATCCCTCTTGTACCCCTGGCTTACTGGAGGCCTCCGAGCAGTGCCATCCACTAGAAATACAATGTGAACCACATATGTAATAGTAAATATTCTAATAACCACATTAAAAATAAGGTAAAAGAAACAGGTGAAATTAATTTTAATCGTGTATCTTACTATTTAACCCAGTATATCTGAAATATTGGGACTTCCCTGGTGGCACAGTGGTTAAGACTCTGCGCTCCCAATGCAAGGGGCCTGGGTTCAATCCCTGGTCAGGGAACTAGATCCCACATGCATGCCATAACTAAGAGTTCACATGCCACAACTAAGGAGCTGGTGAGCCACAACTAAGGAGCCTTCCTGCCACAACTAAGACCCGACGCAACCAAATAAACAAATAAAGTAAATAAACAATCTCATCTTAAAAAAATAAAATATTATCATTTTGATATATAATCTTTATAAAAATTATTAATAAGATATTTATATTCTTTTTATTGTGCTGAGTTTTCCAGGTTCAGTGTGTGTTATACTGGCAGCACATCGTCACTTGGACTAACCACATTTCCTGTGTTCAGTAGCCCCATGTGGCTAGTGGCTACCATATTGGACATCACAGCCCTGGAACTTTGGCCTTTTCAGAGCCCTGGGCCACTTCAGTAGCTACCTAAACAGTGGCTGTTATGTTTGATGATTTTTCAAAATTAGTGTTTTTATTGTTAAGGAAAATATGTAAATGTGAAAAAGTGAGTTTGATTTGGACCTCAGTTGCAGACAGTTGAGTTAATCATAGGCCACAATTCATGATGTATTTTCATCACTGGCCCATATAAAACATCTTGTTTTATGTTCTTACTTAATTACCTCCTGTTTTATTCCCTTACCTCGCTCCTATTCTCTCCACCCATGGGCAACGATCCTAATGTGTTTAATGTGTAACTTTCTGTTCAGAAGTGTACCTGCGATGTACATTATTGTTTTTTGTGTGTGTTTTCTTAATTTATTTAAAGGGTGTTTTTTCCCCATGTGCTTTGTTTTAGAGATCTATCCATAAGGCTGGGTGGACATTTCATGCATTATTTCTAACTGCCGCATGGCACTCTGGTGTTTCCCTTTCCCCTTGTAGAATGGTGGGCTCCCAGGGTGTGCCCCTTTCCCCAGCACCGTACATAATCTCACAGGGGACACCCTGGCTTGGATCCTCTAGTGGAACGATGTGAGGAGGTGTGAGCTGTACACTTAGTATTGCTGGGTTAAAGGGTGTATATTATTTACTTGTTTTGAAAAAAAATGATATCTTATTTTTATTGATGGATATACTTTTTAAAAAATGTATTTATTTTATTTATTTATTTTTGGCTGCATTGGGTCTTTGTTGCCACGTTCAGGCTTTCTCTAGTTGTGGTGAGCAGGGACTACTCTTCGTTGCGGTGCGTGGGCTTCTCATTGCGGTGGCTTCCCTTGTTGCAGAGCACTGGCTCTAGGCGCGTGGGCTTCAGTAGTTGTGGCACATGGGCTCAGTAGTTGTGGCTCGCGGGCTCTAGAGCGCAGGCTCAGTAGTTGTGGTGCACGTGCTTAGTTGCTCTGCGGCATGTGGGATCTTCCCGGACCAGGGCTTGAACCCGTGTCTCCTGCATTGGCAGGCGGATTCTTAACCACTACGCCACCAGGGAAGCCCTGGATATACTTTTATATAATTTTGTTCAGTGAAAAATACAGCATTGCAAGTGTTTGTTGAATCAGATCCTTTTGATCGGTAAGGTGAATCAAATTGTGGCTTTTTTTTTTAGGACTCGCTAACCAATTCAGTTCTTATAAATGTGTTTCTCAAACAGACCCAGTGGCCATGAAACAGGTCAACTTTCCCAGGGTGGCCAGTTGGAATTTGGGCCAAGTGCAAGTAGCCTTTATTCACAATAAGAAAATTTGCAATTTTTGCTCTGTCAGCAGAGTAGAATATATGTGTTTTTAATGAATCAGTCATCAAAGCAGAAAGTGGAAGAAAAAACATAGTTATTACCCTTAAAGAAAAAAATCCCATGGAAAATATACACTGAAAATGCACTCTTCCTTTTAAAAGTAATTTATGCTGTTTGTTTCTCCAAGGAGAATAAAACAAAACAAAACAAAACAAAAATACAGTGTTTTATTTTACTCAACTCCTCTCCGGTCCCGGCTCCATGGTTAGGTACTTTCCACTGTAATAGTTTCTAAGGGAGGGATAATTGCTCTCAGTTCATTTATCAAAGTGCACCTGTGACACAGGAAGACACACAAAGTTTGTTTCTACAAGGAAGGAAACACAAACAACTATGTTGGGTGAAGTTTCCATGTAGTCATACACTTGTCCCCACTGATCTCTGCCTCTTTGCCTGCAACAAGGAAGACTTTGACACAGCGTCTGATTCATTTGCTTCCAAAGAGTATTCCTCTGTACCCACTTCTGAGATCTAAGGATCATTTGTGTGTGCTGAGCAGAGTCTTCTCTCAAAAGGCCTTTAGGTTATAGTAATTTCTTTCAGAGAGGAAGTAATGGGGAGGGTTGAGGAGGAAGATGCTTAGTATCAGAATTCATGAACAGATTGACCGTCATTTACAGATGGACCCTAACTACCAGTAGATCTAGAAAGAAGGAAATGGAACTAACCCAGAACAAAAACTTTGTATGAATCAGAGTTTTCACAAGTAAGAGGCTTAGATTTTGAGACGAGGAAAAAGAAACCTATTTCTGTAGCATAATAAATTTGGAATCCTTCCCAGACACCCTGCAGATAAGAAACCCCTAATGCTTCAGGGGCATTTTTCTAGTAGGAAAATAATTTTAGCATATTGCCTGGGATTTATGGCCTAGTGGGTAACCAGTACATTTGTGGGTAAATAAAAACTAGCAAACTGTGATTCTACTTTCTTTTTGGATGTCAGTGCAAGGTAGAACTCAGCTGGGACTCAGGAGGCAGGCAGCTTAGTGGTACAGGCCACAGCCTCATTTTCCCTCCCTCCCTCCCTTCCTCCCTAGCTCCCTTTCTTTCTTCCTCCTTTCCTTCTTTGTCCTCCGCTTTCCTATAGCTCGCATTCATATTGGTGTTATCTCGGTAGCCTCTGCAGTTTCAGAGGATGAGATATGAGAAAAGGGAGCCACTCCCGGCTATATCCACTTACCTTCAGAAAACTTACATTGCACACCTACTGTGCGTGAGACATGTTTGCGGTACATCGCAAATGCGGTACATGTAAATGTGGTACATTTAATCGGTTGATTAAAATAAAAAGAGGAACAAGCTTGATGTTGGCTTTAAGGAATTTCGATCTGTTTAATTTGTGATTAGTAGCGTCTCTATGACACTTTTTCTGATCTTTTTGCTTCTGAGGACCCACAACTTAAACACCAGATAGTTCCACATCTTGATCACTAAAGAAATCCTTCTAAACTTTGAGCACTAATTTATTGTTTGAGATTTTCGAGAATAATTATTCTGTTTACTTGTCCTTTCCTGGAATTTTGGCCCAATTACCTAATACTGTCTTATGCTCGGTTCTATTATGAGAAGCGTAAAAAAAAATGAGACTTTCTACACGTGCATCCTTGGCAGATGGGATCCACAAATACCCCTGCCTCTTTTCTGCCAGTAGCCTCAGCATCTTTGGAAAACTCAGAGCTCTGCATACCACTCTTTCATTGCTGGAAAAGAATAACCAAGCTATTGCACAGGTGTACATCAGCTAATAGGTTTTGCCATTTTGTTTTCCCCTGGAGAATCTTTGTTTTTGTCTCCTGACCTAGAATTGGAAAGAGTAGGGGAGGAGGATGGTATAAATCAAAGAATCAAAAGCCTTGAGTCAAATGAATGGCTGAATGTTGCTTGTGGTTGGTTGAATCCTGATAGATACTTTTTTGGAGGTTTGTGAAAAATTAGGCCCAACACAGTGTCTGCATCTGGTATTTTTTTACAAGAGTTGGAGATGAGGTTAAAATGCTTGGATTGGTGGGGGTGAAAATGAATGAATGATAACCAACGAGGTTATATTCCAACAATATGCTGTTTTGGACAGTGTCGGAGGAGTTGGGAGTCAGGAACCTGGGTTTCTTAACTCAACTCTATAATTTAGATGCCTGTAAGTTTGGTATTGAATATGGGGTTGCAAAGACAATCCATTAGAAGCTGTTTCTTTCCTAGGTACTAGGTCTGGAATTCAGTTTCCTGCCATTAGATGAATGAGTTAGGATCAGCTTCAACTGCTAGTAAGTAATACAAGACTCTAAAATAACAGTGACTTATTACAATAGAAATGTATTTCCCTTTCACGTAGAAGAAGCCTGGCAGTCCACTGATATAGTGGCTCTGTTCCACAAAGACCTCAGGAACCCAAATTCCTTGACCTTACTACTCCAGCATACCTAGGGTATAGCCAGTGTTCTCATGGTCCAAGGCAGCTTGTCTGTTCCAGGCAGCCAGAAAAAAATGTGCCTGCCAGCTATTTTATAAGGAAAGCTCTTAGAAGCTGCCATACAGTCCTTGTACTTACATCCCAATAGTTAGAATGTTACCTGCATGCAAGGGAAGCTGAGAAATGTATTCTAGATGGCCATGTGTCCAATAAAAAGGAAGAAGACGTTGATGAACACCTTGTAGTGTCGGCTGCCTTATTTATGAGACCCAAACACCAGGCTTCTCATAGACAAAAGGAAAAGCACAGAATGGTTTGCCCAGTTAACTTTATTATTTAAAAAAAAGTTTACACGTAATTACCTGGTGTACAACATGATTATAATTTAGAACAAGATTACAAAATAAAACCACCTAATGCAATGTGAAACGATCATCAGTTACTGCCTTTCTGCTTCCAGTGCTGTTTACCACGTGCTAAGTTCCTCTTAGATTTGGTGCTTAGGAAAAAGTTTCTGTTTCGGTAAACTTCTTTTATTAGATAACTAAAACTTTGTAAATTTTAGGGGCAAGAAATTAAATTTCTTCTCAACTCCATGGCTCTATTTTCTCATGTTATCTTATTGGTTTCAAATACATTTATATATTTTATATAAGCTGCTTAAAAGAAAAAAATTCTCTTTTAATTTAGGTAGAGAATAAATATTTCAGAAGAGTAATAAAAAACAGCTTTTACCCTGATCCTTTTTGTTTGTTTGTTTTTTTGCGGTACGCAGGCCTCTCACTGTTGTGGCCTCTCCCGTTGCGGAGCACAGGCTCTGGACGCGCAGGCTCAGCGGCCATGGCTCACGAGCCCAGCCGCTCCGCGGCATGTGGGATCTTCCTGGACCGGGGCATGATCCCGCGTCGCCTGCATCGGCAGGCGGACTCTCAACCACTGCGCCACCAGGGAAGCCCTACCCTGATCCTTTTAAATGTGTTTTTAAAAGTTAATCTCAGAAAAACATTTCTCTCTGAACTCCTCCACCCCATCCACAGCCTAAAAACCCTATTTTATATTTTATGTCTAATGTTAAAGCTTGTCCACTAACCACTTAGGCATACTGGACAAATTACTTCAGTTATGCTGATTTTTTAAAGGGCACTTAACCTTTAAAAATACATTTAGCAAATAGAATGGTTCCCAAACAAAAATACACTGAGATTTCTCCACAGTCAATGACAACCAGTTTCCCAACCTTGATCAAGTTATATAACGTTGCTGAAATCTGTATCTTTACCTGTAAAATGGGAATAGTATCTCTTGTACCTGTCTTGTAAGATTTTGTGGGATCAAATGAGATTGAATTAGTTACAGGACTTTGAAAATTCCATAGTGCTCTAGAAGTGCATGCTCTTGTTCTTGTATCAGAAACAAAATACACACATTTTAATCTATGGGAGTATAGTTCTATATGCTCCCACACACCGATTATGACTTTAGAAAAGATGGCATCCACTTCCACTTGCGCTTTTAACACGCTGATAAAAGGCCAAATTGTAGTTGGTTGTTGAATACTTTGTTGATTTCCTAGATTCTCCATAATCATCTTTTGTCCTAATACTTAATGTAGATGAGAAGGCCAGGCCTCTCATGCCACTGTATAGAATAATAATGACCTTGAAGTTGGTCTAGGCAGCCCCTAGAATAGCTTCCACCTTGTTATCAGTGCTCTTGTGTACCAGCCTGAGGAGGACCACAGCTCTTAAGAGAAAAGTGTATTGAAGACCCTGCCAAAATAGTGGAAAAGAAAACAGGCTTTATTTAATATACTTTCAGACCTGTCTACCTTGAAAGAGTATGGTGCCAGTAGTAATTGTATCTGTGTAATTGCATGGAAGCCAAAGAAAGATTGCTGCCCGAGGTGGCGTTTTGTCTTTTCTCCAACTGCTCACTGTGAAGGAATAATCAAATGAGGAAGATGTGTGGTTGGTTGACTGCAGACATGGCAGCTGGACACGTTCTCTGAACGATGTTGTACAGTTGCTTAATCTCCATATGCTTATAGGTCTTCCTGTTACACGGTGTTTAGGCACTAAATACCTAAACTTGAAAGCAAAGAATATTAGGGCTGACTTGTTGATCTTCCTGCCAAACCTGAATAATCCCATCTGGTATTGAACAGGATGCATTGCTGCCATTCAGTTAGTTGAGTGGTATAGTCAGACAACTGGAGGAAAAAGTAATAAACCTGCCTAGCAATTTTATATAAATATGTTGCAACCTTTACTTTTTAAAATCACCAGCAAGTTGCTGATTCAAGAGCATGCCCACCTGCACCCATTCTCCATTTTTTTTGTGTGAATAGACTTTTGAATTTTGGAGAGTGGTTGGCTTCAACACAGGTGTTTCCCAGCACGTCTTAGGAAAACAAAATTGAGGTTCTTGAAATGGTCTGTAGCTTTCTTAAAGTACTATTCTGCATTCAAGTTCTAAGGTTTTATTTTTACGTTTTTTTGGAGGGGAGGGAAGACTTTTAGCCTGCGGCTTCTCAATAGTGATTGTAAATTATGCTACTTTGTGCACGCTCTAAAAGGAAATAGTGTTTTAGGTTATATTTCATATCTTAAAATTTTAGTATCTCCTTTTATAACTTGTAAGAAAATGCATGTTTTATTGTGTGTTTCGGATGAGACCTTATTATGATATTTAAAATATTCTGCAGCCAGGTCATATGATTAACTTCAGTTATATCTATGTATAGGTATGGATGTATGATTGGATATTTACAAATACCAATATTTCCCCCTGGATAATTTTTAGTGGCTTACATTTCACGCCCTTTAGTTTTTAAATTTGTCTTTGCAGAGTCCCCTTGACTCTGTTTTTATTTTGGTTAACCGTCTGTGAACAGAGAGGCATAATTTCCCTTTTATTTTCCACCATCATCAGATCATCGGATCAGTTCCTATTTACATACTTTCTTCTTTTTTTTTTTTGATATTTATTTATTTTGGCTGCACCAGGTCTTAGTTGAGGCATGCTGGATCTTTAATTGTGCCATGTGGGTTTCTTAGTTGTGGCATGCATGCAGCATCTAGTTCTCTGACCAGGGATTGAACCTGGACCCCCTGCATTGGGAGTGTGGAGTCTTACCCACTGGATCACCAGGGAAATCCCTACATACTTTCTTGAGGACATAAGGTAGAGCAGAAACAGTCTCAGAAAAAGGATGTCTTAAATAATAAAGCAGACTTCATAAACTATTTTGTTCTGATTTCATTTCTGCTTCTTTAATGGCTCAACTGCATGACATAAAGCAACCACATGCTGATTTTTTTTTTGGGGGGGGCTGTGTTGGGTCTTCGTTCCTGTGTGTGGGCTTTCTCTAGTTGTGGTGAGCAGGGGCTACTCTTCGTTGCAGTGCACGGGCTTCTCATTACGGTGGCTTCTTGTGTTGCGGAGCATAGACACTAGGCACGTGGGCTCAGTACTTGTGGCTCGAGGGCTCAGTAGGTGTGGCTCATGGGCTGTGGAGTGCAGGCTCAGTAGTTGTGGTGCGCGGGCTTAGTTGCTCCATGGCATGTGGGATCTTTCCAGAGCAGGGCTTGAACCCGTGTCCCCTGCATTGGCAGATGGATTCTTAACCACTGCGCCACCAGGGAAGCCCCCACATGCTTATTAAAGAGGTGCCACAAACTCAGACCAGTGGGTCCTCATGTGATATGTTGTTTCTGAATTGATATGTAAGTGACCACTGTTCTCATCTAGTTTTCTTGATCTAAATAAAAACTACCTTTTCAGTAAAAACACATTTGGTGGTTGCAAACTCTCAGAAGTCTTAGTTTTTCAGTGAAATGCACTATGGTTGATGCCATTTCAAAAATGTTTCTATTACATAGTATTTTCCCCCAAAGCCACATTTGAATGAAGTAATAAATAGCGAATAGTAACAGACATTTAATGAGTGATTGTTACATGCCTGGCTTTGTGCTAGGCACTCTGTTCCACATCAACTGTATGGCACAGAAGCTGTCATCAGTTCTGTCATAGTAAGCAGACAGGCCATTAGAAATTAAGCTGTTTGTCCGAGGTCACACAGCTAGCCAGCACTGGAGCTGAGATTCAAGACTGTCCGCTCTCTCCAGAGCTCCTGCCTATGATAGTAATGTGGCCCTGAAACAAATTTAATAGAGTAAGCCCAGCAAAAACTATGTCCCCAGTGAGTTTAAATTAAGAAATATTGTGTTGATCTTATGCCAAAACATTTGATAAAAATACACAAAGTATACAGTATTGCCAGGCCCAAATTTAAGAACCATTTAAATAGTGAGTTCTTGGAACATTTACTCAAGAATCTTTAACAGAGCTTGGTTCAAGATGGTGAAGTAGAAGGATGTGCGCTCACTTCCTCTTGCGAGAGCACTGGAATCACAACTAACTGCTGAACAATCATTGACAGGAAGACACTGGAACTCACCAAAAAAGATACCTCACATCCAAAGACAAAGGAGAAGCCGCACTGAGACAGTAGTAGGGGTGCAATCACAGTAAAATCAAATCCCATAACTGCTGGGTGGGTGACGCACAAACTGGAGAACACTTATACCACGGAAGTCCACCCACTAGAGTGAAGGTTCTGAACCCCACGTCAGGCTTCCCAACCTGGGGGTATGGCAGCAGGAGGAGGAATTCGTACAGAATCAGACTTAGAAGCCTAGTGGGATTTGATTGCAGGACTGGGGGAAACAGAGACTCCACTCTTGGAGAGCACACACAAAGTAGTGTGTGTATCGGGACCCAGGGGAAGGAGCAGTGACCCCATAGGAGACTGAACCAGACCTACCTACTAGTGTTGGAGGGTCTCCTGCAGAGGCGGGGGGTGGCTGTGGCTCACCTTGGGGACAAGGACACTGGCAGCAGAAGTTCTGGGAAGTAATCCTTGGCATGAGCCCTCCCAGAGTCCGCCATTAGCCCCACCAAAGAGCTGGATAGACTCCAGTGCTGGGTCTCCTCAGGCCAAACAACCAACACGAGGGAACCCAGCCCCACCCATCAGCAGACAAGTGATAAAAGTTTTACTGAGCTCTACCCACCAGAGCAACACCCAGCTCTACCCACCACCAGTCCCTCCCATCAGGAAGCTTGCTCAAGCCTCTTAGATAGCCACATCCACCACAGGGCAGACAGCAGAAGCAAGAAGAACTACAGTTCTGCAGCCTGTGGAAGGAAAACCACATTCACAGAAAGACAGACAAAATGAAAAGGCAGAGGACTTTGTACCAGATGAAAGAACAAGATAAAACCCCAGGGCTTCCCTGGTGGTGCAGTGGTTGAGAGTCCTCCTGCCGATGCAGGGGACACGGGTTCGTGCCCTGGTCCGGGAGGATCCCACATGCCGCGGAGCAGCTGGGCCCGTGAGCCATGGCCGCTGAGCCTGCATGTCCGGAGCCTGTGCTCCACAACAGGAGAGGCTACAACAGTGAGAGGCCCGCATACTGCAAAAAAAACAAAACAAAACAAAAAAAACAACAGAAAAACAACTAAATGAAGTGGAGATAGGCAACCTTCCAGAAAAAGAATTCAGAATGATAGTGAAGATGATCCAGGACCTCGGAAAAAGAATGAAGGCAAAGATTGAGAAGATGCAAGAAATGTTTAACAAAGACCTAGAAGAATTAAAGAACAAACACCAGAAGAATTAAAGAAGAAACAAACAGAGATGAACAATACAATAACTGAAATGAAAAATACACTAGAAGGAATCAGTAGCAGAAAAACTGAGGCAGAAGAAAAGATAAGTGACCTGGAAGACAGAATGGTGGAGTTCACTGCCTCGGAAAAGTATAAAGAAAAAAGAATGAAAAGAAATGAAGACAGCCTAAGAGACCTCTGGGACAACATTAAACACAACAATATTCGCATTATAGAGGTCCCAGAAGGAAAAGAAAGAGAGAAAGGACCCGAGAAATATTTGAAGAGATTATAGTCGAAAACTTCCTTAACATGGGAAAGGAAATAGCCACCCAAGTCCAGGAAGCGCAAAGTCCCAGGCAGGGTAAACCCAAGGAGAAACACGCCGAGACACATAGTAATCAAATTGACAACAATTAAAGACAAAGAAAATTATTGAAAGCAACAAGGGAAAAACAACAAATAACATACAAGGGAACTCCCATAAGCTTAACAGCTAATTTCTCAGCAGAAACTCTACAAGCCAGAAGGGAGTGGCACAATATATGTAAAGTGCTGAAAAGGAAGAACCTACAACCAAGATTACTGTACCCAGCAAGGAGCTCATTCAGATTGGATGGAGAAATCAAAAGCTTTACAGGCAAGCAAAAGCTAAGAGAATTCAGCACCACCAAACCTGCTCTGCAACAAATGATAAAGGAACTTCTCTAAGTGGGAAACACAAGAGAAGAAAAGGACCTACAAAAACAAACCAATAACAATTAAGAAAATGGTAATAGGAACATACATATCGATAATTACCTTAAACGTGAATGGATTAAATGCTCCAACCAAAAGACACAGGCTCGCTGAATGGATACAAAAACAAGACCCATATATATGCAGTCTACAAGAGACCCACTTCAGACCTAGGGACACATACAGACTGAAAGTGAGGGGATGGAAAAAGATATTCTATGCAAATGGAAATCAAAAGAAAGCTGGAGTAGCTATACTAATATCAGATAAAATAGACTTTAAAATAAAGACTGTTACAAGAGACAAGGAAGGACACTACATAATGATCAAGGGGTCAATCCAAGAAGAAGATATAGCAATTATAAATATATATGCACCCAACGTAGGAGCACCTCAATACATAAGGCAACTGCTAACAACTATAAAAGAGGAAATTGACAATAACACAGTAATAGTGGGGGACTATTAACACCTCACTTCCACCAATGGACTGATCATCCAGACAGAAAATTAATAAGGAAACAGAAGCTTTAAATGACACAATAGACCAGGTATATTTAATTGATATTTATAGGACATTACATCCAAAAACAGCAGATTACACTTTCTTCTCAAGTGCACACAGAACATTCTCCAGGATTGATCAAATCTTGAGTCACAAATCAAGCCTCGGTAAATTTAAGAAAATTGAAATCATATCAAGGATCTTTTCCAACCACAATGCTATGAGATTAGAAATCAGTTACAGGGGAAAAAACCATAAAAAACACAAACACATGGAGGCTAAAAATACATTACTAAATAACCAAGAGGTCACTGAAGAAATCAAAGAGGAAATCAAAAAATACCTGGAGACAAATTAGAACAAAAACACGACAATCCAAAACCTGTGGGATGCAGCAAAAGCAGTTCTAAGAGGGAGGTTTATAGCAATATAAGCCTACCTCAAGAAAGTAGAAAAATTTCAAACTATCTAACCTTACACGTAAAGGAACTAGAGAAAGAAGAACAAACAAAACCCAAAGTTAGTAGAAGGAAAGAAATCATAAAGATCAGAGCAGAAATAAATGAAATAGAAACAAAGAAAACAATAGCAAAGATCAGTAAAACTAAAAGCTGGTTCTTTGAGAAGATAAACAAAATTGATAAAACTTTAGCCAGACTCATCAAGAAAAAGAGGGAGAGGACTCAAATCAATAATTCGAAATGAAAAAGGAGAAGTTACAATGGACACCACAAAAATACAAAGCATCCTAAGAGACTACTACAAGCAACTCTGTGCAAATAAAGTGGACAATCTGGAAGAAATGGACAAATTCTTAGAAAGATATAACCTTTCAAGACTGAACCAGGAAGAAATAGAAATATGAACAGACCAATCACAAGTAATGAAATTGAAACTGGGATTAAAAATCTTCCAGTGAACAAAAGTCTGGGACCAGGTGGCTTCACAGGTGAATTCTATCAAACATTTAGAGAAGAGCTAACACCCATCCTCCTCAAACTCTTCCAAAAAATTGCAGACGAAGGAACACTCCCAATCTCATTCTATGAGGCCACCATCACCCTGATACCAAAACCAGACAAAGATACTACAGAAAAAGAAAATTACAGACCAATATCACTGATGAATATAGATGCAAAAATCCTCAGCAAACTACTAGCAAACAGAATCCAACAACACATTAAAAGAATCATACACCATGATCAAGTGGGATTTATCCCAGGGATGCAAGGATTCTTCAATATATGCAAATCAATCAATGTGATATACCATATTAACAAATTGAAGAAAAAAAACCATATGATCGTCTCAATAGATGCAGAAAAAGCTTTTGACAAAATTCAACACCCATTTATGATAAAAAAAAAAAACTCTCCAGAAAGTGGGCATAGAGGGGACCTACCTCAACATAATAAAGGCCATATATGACAAGCCCATAGCAAACATCATTCTCAATGGTGAAAAACTGAAAGCATTTCCTCTAAGATCAGTAACAAGACAAGGATGTCCACTCTCGCCGCTATTATTCAACATAGTTTTCGAAGTCCTAGCCATGGCAATCAGAGAAGAGAAAGAAATAAAAGGAATCCAAATTGGAAAAGAAGAAGTAAAACTGTCACTTTGCAGGTGACATGATACTATACATAGAGAATCCTAAAGATGCCACCAGAAAACTACTAGGACTAATCAATGAATTTAGTAAAGTTGCAGGATACAAAATTAATGCACAGAAATCTCTTGCATTCCTATACACTAAGAACAAAGGATCAGAAAGAGAAATTAAGGAAACAATCCCATTCACCATTGCAACAAAAAGAATAAAATACCTAGGAATAAACATTTGTAAGGAGGTAAAAGACCTGTACTCAGAAAACTATAAGACACTGATGCAGGAAATCAAAGATGACACAAACACATGGAGAGGTATACCATGTTCTTGGATTAGAAGAATCAGTATTGTGAAAATGACTGTACTACCCAAAGCAATGTACAGATTCAATGCAATCCCTATCAAATTACCAATGGCATTTTTTACAGAACTAGAACAAAAAGTCATAAAATTTGTATGGAGACAGAAAAGATCCAAAAAGCCAAAGCAGTCTTGAGGGAAAAAAATGGAGCTGGAGGAATCAGACTCCCTGACTTCAGACTATACTACAGACTACAGTAATCAAGACAATATGGTACTGGCACAAAAACAGAAATATAGATCAGTGGAATAGGATAGAAAGCTCAGAGATAAACCCATGCACTTATGGTCAACTAATCTATGACAAAGGAGGCAAGGATATACAATGGAGAGAAGACAGTCTCTTCAATAAGTGGTGCTTGGAAAACTGGACAGCTACATGTAAAAGAATGAAATTAGGACACTCCCTAACACCATACACAAAAATAAACTCAAAATGGGTTAGAGACCTAAATGTAAGACCAGACACTATAAAACTCTTAGAGGACAACATAGGAAGAACACTCTGACATAAATCACAGCAAGATCTTTTTTGATCCACCTCCTAGAGTAATGGAAATAAAAACAAAAATAAACAAATGGGACCTAATGAAACTTAAAAGCTTTTGCCAAGCAAAGGAAACTACAAACAACACAAAAAGACAACCCTCAGAATGGGAGAAAATATTTGCAAATGAATCAACAGACAAAGGATTAATCTCCAAAATATATAAACAGCTCATGCAGCTCAATATTAAAAAAAAACCCAATCAAAAATGGGCAGAAGACCTAAATAGACATTTCTCTGAAGAAGACATACAGATGGCCACGAAGCACATGAAAAGCTGCTCAACATCACTAATTATTAGAGAAATGCAAATCAAAACTACCATGAGGTATCACCTCACACCAGTTAGAATGGGCATCATCAGAAAATCTACAAACAACAAATGCTGGAGAGGGTGTGGAGAAAAGGGAACCCTCTTGCGCTATTGGTGGGAATGTAAATTGATACAGCCACTATGGAGAACAGTATGGAGGTCCCTTAAAAAACTAAAAATAGAATTACCACCTGATCCAGCAATCCCACTACTGGGCATATACCCAGAGAAAAGCGTAATTCAGAAAAACACATGCACCGCAGTGTTCACTGCAGCACTATTTACAATAGCCAGGTCATGGAAACAACCGAAATGCCCATATACAGACAAATGGATAAAGAAGATGTGGTACATATATACAGTGGAATATTACTCAGCCATAAAAAGAAATTGGGTCATTTGTAGAGATGTGGATGGATCTAGAGACTGTCATACAGAGTGAAGTGAGTCAGAAAGAGAAAAACAAATATCATATATTAACACATATATGTGGAACCTAGAAAAATGGTACAGATGAACCAGTTTGCAGGGCAGAAATACAGACACAGATGTAGAGAACAAACATATGGAAACCAAGGGGGGAAAGTGGCGGGGAGGGGTGCTGGTATGATGAATTGGGAGATTGGGATTGACATATATACAGTAATATGTATAAAATAGATAACTAATAAGAACCTGCTGTATTAAAAAGTAAATAAAATTAAATTTAAAAAAATCTTTAACAGAAAAATCCTCAGTTACAAATAACTACATATTTCAGGTACACTAAATACCTTCATGTTAATGTTTTTAAAGGAAAAGAGGGAAAAAGAGTTAGAAAATCAACACTCCCAAAACTGTTAAGAGGTTTATTACACCTGTAAAAAGAATGCAACCACAGGAAAGCTCAATTGAGTACAACATGAATTTTTCTGAGGCTGTGATAGACACTTTAGGGTCCCAAATAGGCCCTGCAAATAAATATCAAGAAATAGCAGGGGCCCTGAAACTGTTTTAGGTCAGCTTTCCTCCCCTCTGTCTGGCAGGCCAGCGGGTCAGAGCGCTCACAGATTTTGTACATTTGGGGCGCATTCCCTTGTTTTCCACAGTCATTGTTTTTTCCAGTTCCTTTGACTGAGGACAGTTTCACCCTGGGTTCTAAACAGCCTCTGGTTGCTGCCTGGAACCCTCAGCACACCTATAATAAATGATCCAGACCTGGAGTCCTGGCTCCACGCTCTTGTCTTCAGAAGTCAGTGGTGAAGCTGGAGGGAATGAAGAGCCTTCTCGCTGTTTTCTGACAAGGATGTTCTAGGTCCAGAAAAAATTAAGGGACTAAGTAGTGAGTTAGGAAAGAAGAGAGGCAAAGGAAGCAGACCACCGGTGACCGGAGAAAGTGTTTCTTGCTTTATTTTTTTTGAAATTTGTCCTTTTTTATGCTTTTTTTTTTTTTTTTTTCGGTACGCGGGCCTCTCACTGTTGTGGCCTCTCCCGTTGCGGAGCACAGGCTCCGGACGCGCAGGCTCAGCGGCCATGGCTCACGGGTCCAGCCGCTCCACGGCATGTGGGATCTTCCCGGACAGGGCACGAACCCGTGTCCCCTGCATCGGCAGGCGGACTCTCAACCATTGCGCCACCAGGGATGTCCCGGAGAAAGTGTTTTAAAGCTAAATTCAGATAGTTTGGATTAAGGCATCTGGCTCCCTCTGGAATAACAGTGCTCAAAAGACAAGCCAGCAGTAGCGGCAGCTAAGACTTCCGAAGAGAGAGGTTTTTCTTCTCTAAGAATGGGAGCATTGTGCAGATTACTCTTCTGATTTTGAAAACACAGACCACACAAGCGCTTCAGGAGCCTTTGCATAGAGGGTGAATCCTTAGCCCTTATGGCCTTAAATCTTATCCTAGACCACTCACATCTCATTCAAGTGACTTTCTATTGTAATGACACAACAGGCTCTTCTCTGCCACGTGGCCTTTGCACTTGCTGTTCCATCTTCCAGGAGTGCTGTTCTCTTGTCTCTTCCCAAGGCTGGTGCCCCTTCTAGTTTAGGGTGACATTGTTCCTTCCTCAGACCATCCTATCCAAATAGCCCACCCTATCCCCAGACACAATTGATCCCATTATACCTGAATTGCCTCTTTTATTCATTACTGTATTCTCAGCTTCTAGCATAGTGCTTGGAATGTATTGGAGGCCCTCAGTGCAAGAGAATGAATGAATAAGTGGGTGAATAAATGAAAGAATGATTGAATATAATTCACATTTTTTATTCTCTGGAGCCAGCAGTTAGATGGAGTTTGGTGGAAAAGATTAATTACCTTTTCTGTTTTCCTAGGCCAGTGGTTCTTAAAAGTGTGGTCCCAAAACCAGCAGCAAGAAATCAGCACCACCTCGGAACTGTTAGAAATGCAGATTCTCAGGCCCCACCCCAGAGCAACTGAGTCAGAACCTTGGCGGAGGGGTGGGGGTGGGTAGTACCCAGCAGTCTGTATTCTAGCAGATTCTCCAGGTGACTGTGAACCTTGAGAACCACTGCGCCAGTTCACGGATGCTGGACCTGGGTCTGTCTGATGAACTCTGTGCCCCCCAGCCCTAGAACAATGCCTGGCACAGAGTAGACAGGAAATATTTGTTGAATGAGTTAATCTGTCTCCTCTTTCTTCGAAAGGTGCTCACCCCCTGCCGTACACACTGAAGGCAGTGGGTATACAACTGTCAAGGAAGGAAGTGAGTGCCATTAAGAGGGCCAGAGGGAGGCCTCTTGTGCTCTGCACTGCAGACGTTGCCAAATTTAGAATGCCAGCTCACCCATCCCTTCTTCCTGTGGCCTCCGGAGCAAGAGGGGAGATTTCCAGCTGCTGCTAGATGCTAATTCGTTTTCATTTGACCCTTCAGTTCCTGCAAGTGAACCCAGGGGAGAGGGTGATGAGAGGCAGGCTTGCTTCACACACAGACCAGGGAGGAGAGCAGGAGAGAAGTGGTAGAGGTGGAGCCAGGCCAGCAGCGGCACTGGCGCCCAAGGCGGCTGGAAGGGGCAGGTCCTTGCTGCTCATAGACGGGCTCCTTGTTTCTATGCCAAGTATTGCTCTTGGCCCAGGAGGCTCCCAGCACAAGAGAGACTTTCTGGGGCTCTCAGCCTTGCTATTTTTACACTCCGACTTCCAGGCCCTGCTTCTGGAACAAAACTGCAAATGACAACGTGGGCCACAGAGCCACTTAGAAAGGATATCTATAGCTTTCTGCTCTTACCACTGAACCGTGTCCCACTTCCCTCTTCTCCTTGAAGGCGCCTTCAGCAAGATGCAGTGATGCAGTGATGACATGACAGGAGACCATAAAGCTTCTTAGCTGTGAGATCCTGTAGGGAAGGGAGGAGGGAGAAATAGGTGGGATCTCAGTCTCTGCTGTGTGCCCAAGTGTGGAATAGGATCCTCGGGTTTCCAGGGGGAGAGGCTGCAGATCCATGGACCCGCTGAAGTGGCTGCCTGGGTTTACTGGATGCAGAATTAGAGAGGGAGACACGGAAGGGAGGACCCTATGCAACGCCTATATTGGAAGTGTCCTTGCATGGATGTACCTAGTCTCCAGGGCAAATCTTGGTGCCCTCACTCACCAACTCTGTAACCTTGGTCAGGTCAGCTGGCCGGTCTCATAGCTTCAGACTTGAAGCCATTGTGTCCTTTCTTATGTGTCCCTCCCCTGCCCCCGCCCCGTTTATACACCTTCTAAATTCCCCCAAGCTGACCACAACTGATTTTTCTCAGATCTCTGAAAAAGTAACATCCATTTCTACATAGGGACATAGTTTACCCCCTTGGCTTTAAACCAAACTGCCGTCCTCTCCGAGCCTTAGAAATGGGATAACCATAGTGTGTCCTTCATGGGGCAGCAGTGGACACTCCACAAGCTCCTGCAGTAAAGAAGCAATAAAGCAGCTGGATATTTCAGCCCACAGCCCACATCAGCATCCCTGTTACTTTTACTGTTAATAACAGCACAGTTGTTACCAGCTGCTGAGAACCTCGTGGCAGCATTAAGAGAACTTGGGTTTAAGCCTTGAACGGCCCGGCTTCTTGTCTTGGCTGGCTATTATTCCCACTCTTACCTTCTGGTGGGATTGATGTGAGCATTCAACTAATCCCTGTTTTCAAGGAAAATCTTGCATACAAGACCAATATTTAAAACAGGTAAAAATGTTGCTGCAATAGTCAAAAGACTCTGGACAGGCCTGGAGTTCCACCTACCTGCACCACTGTCCTCCTCCCCCATTTGATAACATTTGAAAACCAGTGACCTGTTGAATAAGGTCCAGGGTACTTATTTAAATGTGTACATAGTTCTACGTAGGAAAACAAAGCACATTGGGGCTTTGAAGATTAAACAAAATGAAGTGTAATGGCACTGAGGTACCTCAGAAGGCATATTTCTTGCTGTTCCTGTGGAACCTGTCAATAAAAAAATGAAACAAAATCTCAACTCCAGCCCAGGACTCTTTCCAGTTTATCATCTTGTATTTCTTTTTGTCCATAACAACATTCACATATGCCTTCAAGGGAAGTAGACATGCTCTTAACTAGAAGCTAGTATTCCCGAGCTTTGTGAAGTTGCTCTGTTTTATGAAATTACGCAGAACTGATTTCTTCAGAATTCTTTGCTAAGTGCCAAGTTCAATTCCCATCATTCAGGACTTCATTCACTTATTTCTCCCTCCTTCTTCGTGCATTCTTCCTTCTTATCTTCCTTTCTTCTGTCTACCCTTCTGTCTATCCATCCATCCACCATCTATCCTCCATTCATCCAGCTCATTGTAATTGAACACCTGCCATGCTAGGTGTTGGAAATATGATGGTGAACATGACAGAGATAATGTCTGCTTGCCCTCACAGGGCTTACATTCCTTACAACCAGGGTAGGGTGATGTGGAAGGGATTCTATAAATGATTCTGAACTGCTGATGTGCCCACCTCACTTCCTTCATCATCATCATCTGATCATCACCAATTTTTAGCAACAGAATAACCCACCTTGTAATTTTTATTCCAACAAAATCTCACCAGAAATTCAAAATATAAACCAAATATAAGTGAATGGGTCTGGTTGAAACAGAACAGACCACTTTCTGCCATGCAGCCCAAGGCCCCTCTCAACCACTTTGGAAAGCCACACCTGAAGACTGCTGACCTTGGTCTCTGCCCTTGTGCTGATGTGATTTTATATTCTCATAGTGTTATGTAGCTATTCTTTGTATATGCTAATGTCCCAGCTGTAGAGACAACGGGGATACATGTGTAAATTCAGGCCCTCAGACCTTAAAAACAACAGAAACGGTAACTAGCATCCTCTTTAGGTCCTTTTAGTTTCCATCTCGAGCTTGTTGTCTGAGCTGCTAGAATTGGACAAGGGAACACCCTTGGTAGGGTTTTCTCCAACTTAATACCAAGACCTGTGTATTTTACCTTTCCCATCCCAGTTGAAATATTTAAAACAAAATAACAGCAGAAACAACCGTCTCACCCCCTAAAACGGAGACAGGACAGAGGAGTGTATGCACATGTTTGTTTCGAGTTGTTTCTGAAAGATTTGGGTAACTTGAAATTATTTAATCGTGCTTAATTTCCTGTAGGGGGAGGGGAAATTTCCATCATAATTTGAGACAAGTGGCAGTTTTGCCTCTGGCAGATTTAAATGAGAAAAGTGAATGCTGGGATGCTAACCAACCGCATGAATGCACATCTGTGCCCATAGCCTTAATCAACTTCTTTGTTTGGTTTCTTTTTTTCTTCTTGCGGCTGTAGCAGCCTCAGTGACGCCAGCCCACAGGATGCAGTGACATTTGCTGAGAGCAAGGCCCACACACTTTCTCATTTAAATTGCTGTAAAGGCTCCAGCCCCAGGCTTCCCTGGTGGCGCAGTGGTTGAGAGTCCGCCTGCCGATGCAGCGGACACGGGTTCGTGCCCCGGTCCGGGAAGATCCCACATGCCGCGGAGCGGCTGGGCCTGTGAGCCATGGCCGCTGAGCCTGCGCTCCGCAACGGGAGAGGCCACAACAGTGAGAGGCCCGCGTACCGCAAAAAAAAAAAAAGAAAAAGAAAAAGAAAAGGCTCCAGCCTCTTGTGAATGACCACACAGAAAAGGGCCTCATCCTTAGAATGAAGTGATCCCTAGATTTAGAGCACAAGTTTATTAAGTTTTTCTACCTATGTATGTTGATAATAGCCACCTGCAATTCCTCCATTATGCCTCCCTCTCTATGGATTTCTTACTCTGCTTCCTTATGTCTCTCCTTTCTTCTCTAGCACTTTAATCCATCTCATACTCAACTCAAAGAAGGCCAAAAATGAGATTTTTAAAAAACAAATAGTTATCCAGTAAATTAATAAAATATTGATATAAGCCAGGGATGACTGAAATTGCCCAGTAGATGTATTTTATTTCCCCCACACACACACATACAGTTCTTAAAAAATTATTTTTTGAATTTAAATGCCTTTGGACTTTGCACATGCTTACCAGTTTGCCACCATCCTCACCATTCTCTGTTGTATCCCACACCTATCCTCCTTCATGCATTTATATTACTGGCTGGTTTTTAGAGTCAGTCTGGTTCCTTTTCGAATTCCAAGGCTTTTTCAGTCTGCCCTCCTTGGGAATCTCCTGTGTGCAGTTTAGAATTCTAGAGTATTACGAAAGACATGGCTACGTTGTAGATGTTTACAATCAAATGGGAGGAGTTGTTAAAGCAAATGAAAGGTATAAATCCAGTACTCATAAATCCAATAACTCATCCAGAAAGCAGTTAAAGAACATTAGAGTTGTACTCATCGCTGGGAATGATATATGATCCCAAACAGTAAATCTTACAGATGTACAAAGGGATACAGTAGGTTTTGTGTGTAACCATGCAAATTTTGGTTGGGTAGTTGATTCTGACTAATGGAGCTTTAGCCTGTTAGTTCATAGGCTCCTTGGAGCTGTAGGATGACTTGATAATGGGTCCTCTATATCCATGTTCTCAAGTGTCAACCTTCCAGTTCTTTCCATGTTTCTTTCCGTATTCCCCCTCTTTCCATACTTCGTGTCCATAGGATGGCTTCAGTTCTTATTTGGGCTATGGACACATCTGTCTGTGGAATTCTCCTGACTGTTGGTAGTAAAATTGGAAGACTGTAATTGTTTCCTCTTTGAATAAAACCCTCACTTTTTTCCATTTTCCAGCAGATATATGGAGTGATCACTCCTTTCAGACTGATCCAGATTTGCCACCTGGCTGGAAAAGAATCAGTGACATCGCTGGGACCTATTATTGGCACATACCAACCGGGACGACTCAGTGGGAACGCCCTGTCTCCATCCCAGCAGATCTCCAGGGTTCTAGGAAAGGGTCCCTTAGTTCTGTAACGCCATCTCCCACCCCAGAGAACGAGGTAAAATGGAGTGTCTTTGTGATGGCTTAGTAGAGTGGATGTAACTTGTGATTTCTCCTTAGACTCATTGCTTCTGCCCCAACAGGTCATCCAGGTAAGCCTTTGATTTTCATGCATGTTGCATTTGAAACCGAAATGCTTCCTCTTAGTGAAGAGTGTTAATACCATCTTTCAGGGATGTTTTCATTTTTTTAATGGCTTTTGGTCTCTTGAAACACCATTTCAGGTACAGAAAGTAAGAGAGGCTGATTAATGAGAAGTGGTTAAGATTCCCTGGGGCTCACGGAGGCAGTAATTTACTCTGTAGGTGCTGTTGCATGGTGCTGGTTCCATAAAATATTTACACACAGAAGAATGTCTCTTGGCCAGATGTGTTATAATTACTGCATATCTTATTAATATCCGTGGGCTCATTTGACTGCATGGAGAGAATGTCTGCAGGAATAACCCTTGAGAGCCCTTAAATGCTTAATTTCTAATAAAAAAAAAAAAAAAAGAGGATCTGTTTATTTAGCAGAAGTGACATTGTTTTAGAAGTAATTAGCAGTATAAATTTGTTCTGTCCCTGAGGATGAAATCTGATGTTTAAACAAAGAACTGAGGCATTAAAAAATTCCATCGTGGTATTTACTAATACAAAAATCCCTGCAGTGAACCTTTGTGAATCCTGATAACTAAATATTCAAGAGAATTACAGTGGGAAAAGGTTAGAGTTAAGTAATGGCTTTGCTGGAGAAAAGAAGTTTCATTCCTAACACACGGGCACTTCTGCCTTTTTTTGATCACAGTCTTCTGCTCATTTTCTTTTACTTTGAGGACATGGAAGGAATTTGAACTGCGTCTCTCACCCCAAAGTTTCTCTACATATTTGCCGCTATTATCACCGCTATTATCACCCTTCCTGTCTTTGAAAGTAAACAGCATCTTCCATTATTTACTTGCTCTTCTCTGGGAGGCGGAAGACCTACATTCCAGCCACATTCCTGCTTTTACTGGGCTTCAGCATCTCACCCCACCTGGGCCTCAGATTCTCCATCTTTCAAGTGATGGGTTGAGGCGAGCTATAGGCCCCGTTGATAGACCAGGGCCTTGGTTTGTTGGTACTTGGCCCTGATGATCAGATATGTGCTTCAGTTCCACTGAATCACTTAGGATTTTGTTGCTTATCACTGGGTGATTTTGATAACTTTTTATTAGCATAATATTCCTCCTCTCAGGGCACATCCCATTGAGTCGATTTCTTCGCCTTATGTGAGGTGTGCTGGGGGATAAAGATGAACCAACACAGGCTGCTCCTCGTGGAGCTCAGCATGAAGTGGAGCCCTCTTCCATTCCGGCCCAGTTACCTCTTGGCATTTCTCCCTGGACCGCAGAGTGGCCTCCCAGGGGCTGAGCGGGCCAGGACGCCCCTGGGCTCTCACTGAGGCACAGAGCCCCTCTTTCTTCTTCACCTGTACTGCTTGGCTCTCGGCATCTCTGTTAGAATCTTTCTCCATTCCAGGGCTCCATCCCCCTTATTGTAACCCTTTACCATCTTCACCCCCAGGGAGTGCCCTGCAACCAGAGAATGCCCGGTTGGGAAGGGGGCCTTGGCACCAGTATCTGTCCATTACAGACAGGGAAACCGAGGCACAGAGAGGCCAGTGACCAGCAGCCATGCTGGCTCTAGAACGCAGGGTTCCCGAATCCTCCTTGAATTACAGGTCAGAGTCCTTCTCACTTGGCTTCCCTGGCTCTGAGATCTCAGCCTCCCTGCTTTCTCTTGGTCCAGAGGTGAGGAGATCAGACTAACTTTGAGATACCATTTCTGTTCAATGAATCTCTTGTCCTCTGTATGTGGAAGAAGTGAAGTTTGTCTCGGAGCCCACCTCCTGAGGCCGAGGCATGGGTGGGGTGGAGCCCAAGGAGGGCATCCCGAGGTTTATGTGGCTTGGATTTTTACTTCTTTGATTAATATGGTAGACTTTCACTTTCATGTTTTCTGTGAAAAGCCTTAG
Organism: Orcinus orca; assembly: GCF_937001465.1. Classification (NCBI taxonomy): domain Eukaryota; kingdom Metazoa; phylum Chordata; class Mammalia; order Artiodactyla; family Delphinidae; genus Orcinus; species Orcinus orca. The sequence continues at coordinate 89,682,353 of NC_064562.1, forward strand.
GAAGAACGCAGCACAGGTGGGCTGCTGGCCCTGGGGATAATTATTGGGAAGCAGAGTCCTCTTCTCATCCCTGAGTCACCTTCTGATGCCCACTGTTGCCTGCTCTGCCCCGTCCATGCCTGCTTCCACCCCCTTCCCGCTCACTGCCTAGCCCCCCTTCCCAGGCTCCGACTGTGTCCTGTGGCCGCCTGCCTCACTTGCTCTCCTGGAGTTCAGTGTTTCCATCACATCCCCACTGGTCAGCCTCCCAGCTGCTCTTCATGACTTTTTGTGGCTTTCAGGGTATTTTCATAAACGTCACTTCATTTGTCCCCTTCAAGACTCTTCACGCAGCAGAGATGACAGCTATTATGTTTACCATTTAAGAGAAGAGGTAACCGAGGCTCAGCAAGTTGAGTAACCAGGCAGGTGGCGTCAGGGTGGCAGGATGGTTCTGTTCCTCTCTTCTGTTGCCATCGTGTTGGACAAAGCCTTATCCCTCCAAGAAACATGGTAACAAATGTGTAGTTTTTTGAAGTTTCAGAGAGAGACCCATTTCCAGCTCTTTAGTTTTCTTTATTAATTCTATTTATTTATTTTTGGCTGTGTTGGGTCTTCATTGCTGTGTGGGGGCTTTCTCTAGTTGCGGCGAACAGGGTCTACTCTTCGTGGCATTGCCCGGGCATCCCATTGCGGTGGCTTCTCTTGTTATGGAGCACGGGCTCTAGGCACATGGGCTTCAGTAGTTGTGACTCGTGGGCTCTTGAGCGCAGGCCCGGTAGTTGTGGTGCACAGGCTTAGTTGCTCTGTGGCATGTGAGATCTTTCTGGACCAGGCATCGAACCCGTGTCCCCTGCACTGGCAGGCGGATTCTTAACCGCTGAGCCACCTAGGAAGTCCCCCAGCACTTTATATAGACCAATGGGATAGATGTTCTTTGGATCAACCTTTCGGTTGTTTGCTTCACGTACATTTTTTCCCCTGGACATCAGGCCATCCACTAAGTCAAAGAACCAAGCAGATTTAAAAGGCAATACATTAAAATCCTAGGGGCAAAGGGATGAGCAGATAGGTAGAGAGGAGAGGAAGGGGAGAGGTGGGGGAAGACACAGACTGCTGCGTTCCCAGGTCCGGCAGGTGCTGACACGGATATTAAAGCAGAAGCACTAAGGGTAATCGAGTGTATAGAGCACCAGCTTCATGCCTTGTCTCCTTACTCCTCATAAAACCCTACGCATCTGTGCGACAGTTGTCATTACCTTCTTACATTTGACAACGCACACAGAGAGGTGAGGGAGCTCGCCCAGGATCACACACCTAATACCTAGTGGAGTCAAGCCTGAATGGAGGTCTCCTGGCCCCTGCCCCTACTCCAGGTTTCACTATGTGTGTATGGAGGCTTGGAGAGCCTTGAATGGCTTCATCTCACTCCAGGTGACATATGCAGCACTTTCTAGAAGATGACTTCTCTTGATAACATTGTCTCAGGTGCTAATACCAGTTGAAGAGAAATGATTATATCTTTGATGCCATTTCTTTGGTCCCTAAATAGAATCTATTTTGACTAATTTGGAAACATGAGAGAAAGCAAAATGTTAAGGGCGAGAAGAAACTTGTAATATGTCGCGTCAGAAACGCACATCTTACACAGATTTTTCCTGAGCTGGCTTAAAAAAAAAAAAAAAGTGCCAAATCTGTTGACTCAGCTTCACAAAAGTTTAGGACGGAAGGCTTCCTTACAGTTTGAAAATTTTACATTTCACATTCCAAAGTTCACCAGGGAAGTGTTAGGCGCAGCACATAATGTTCCCTCTGCATACGCCAGCAGTATTTTTTGAAAGTTTATAAACTGGCCGGGAAGCATTTGCTGCTGAAATTTGGCCCAAAGATGATCTTCCCCTAGTCCATCAGTTTGTTCCAAGTTACTTAGATGTTGAATTTTAGAGAGAAGAGGGAGCTACACAAAATATTGTAATGAATAACTATTGGCCCATAAGCAAGCCTTACGTAGACTCCTTCCAGCAGAAGGTGTTTCCAAGTTCCTTAAGGATAAGAGTATGGAGGACCAAGTGGGTCTGAAGCAAGGGAAGGTCGACTTGTTTCTCAGGACCGTGATCTCTTGTTGATCACAATTCACTCTGTTCTTGCTGCATTGCCTCTGGAGTCTGGGAGGGGCCTGAGCAGCTAACTCCCCAGGAGGGGCAAAACCCACGTATTGCATTAGAACCTACGGATTTTCACATACATCTCGAAATAAGATGACAACATAAAGGGGCCAGTCTGTCATCATTTTACTGAAATTCTTGACCTGATCAAGTAATCATGACATTTTAGAGCTGGCAAGAACCTTTGAGAAGGGCTTAGTGAATGCTACGGCAGTATTTCTCAGCCTGGGAGCCAAGGATGGTGGCTAGGATGTCCTCTGGGGTTTGTAGAACATGCTAAGTTTCCTTATTTTTACCCCAGGCCACTGAGCAAGACTCTCTAAGGGTAGGGCCTGAGAATCTGCCTCTATCATAAGCGTTGCAGGAAATTCTGAGTGAGTACAAGAGCTGGTCTTCTAGCAAATTCAGTCTCCTTGTTTTTATTTATATGTCACTTCCCCTTCAATTCTTTGGCTTCCGCTAGCATCTCCTGGGAAGGATTGTTCTCACCCGTCTGCTTTGAAAGCCCTTTAACCTTTATTCCATTGTGTCTCTTTATAGTATTCTTACTTGAGGCACGTCCGCCTCCCTTTTGGGGGGTGTCGGGACCTGCCCGCCTCGTCTTGTGTCCTCGGCACTTGGCACAGTGCCTGGTACGTGTCAATGTTCATTAGATGTTTGCTGAATGAAGGAATAAACCAGCTTTGTAGCGGAGGGAGCTCTTAGTTGACTTGCTGTAGCGGCAGAGCCAGCACTAGAGACCCAGGTCTCCTGATTCTCCTCTAGTTTGTAAATAGTGCTACTGCTGACAGAGACTAATTTAATTGCACAAGCATTTGTCAGTTTGTCTTCCAGTTAGATTCTTTTTTTTAACCTCTCTGGATTTTATTTGCATCATAAACCATAACTGTTCCTTTGATAGTGTTGCATCCAGCAAAACACGGAAAGCAGTTTTAAAAGAAGGAAAAAATATACACACATATGTGGATACAGTGCTTATTAACATTGACTGGCCTATTCCTTGGAATTCCAGAATTCCAGGTACTCTGCCATTTATCATCAAGGCTACACATACCAAGGCTCAAGTCTTGACAAAAGAGGATTACGAAGCATAACTCATAACCCTTGGTAGTCCCTAGGCTCTCAAACCTTTTATTCTTACAAATGCCTTAGCAGAGATAAGGACACTGCTATTCCTGGGCACTTTCAGGCAGCCAGCCCCTGGGCTAAGGGCTCATGTTCTTGACCTCACTGTGTCCACACGCTGGTGGGAAGTCTTCTAAGATCCCAGAAGAAAAATATGGAAGAAGAAAACTCTCAGTAGTCAAGGTCATACCGTCAGATTGATTCCCCTAGTAGGTCACGAGGGTGCCATGCTGAAAGGTCATGAAGGGTCATGGCAGGTGCCGTGCTCCAGGCGCTGGGTCTGTCCCCACTGTCTCTGAGGAGCTAGGGCTCCAGGGCTCTCGAGAACCTGAGTGTCATCACCGTAATCAGGATAAGGGGTGCTGCAGCCTGGCCAAGGTCAAGACGAGCACCAGGAGGGTGTGTCCCCAGCCATAACTCTGACGCCACCATCTCTCAGCTGTGCAAGGCTTTAGCTGCATTGCCTGAGAGATGACCGATTGGAGGTTGTTACCCATGGAAGATGGTCCCTGTTCGTCCTCTACTCTCCTTTACCTCTCTTTGTGTCTGTCTTCCCTGGGGCATGTTGCTCGCCTGCCTTTTCCTCTTTTATTGTCTTTCTCTTTGTCTCTTCTTTCATCTCTCACTCCCATCACCCAGACTGCAGACTCTCTGTACAACCCAAGCATCTGTGTTGGTGTCTTTTTTCTTTAAATGATTAGCTAAAATGTTGTATTCTCTCTTCTTAATTAAAAAAAATAATAATAGATGAATAGAATATATCGTTCTTAACATTTAGGACAAACTGTTTTGTCCTTCATTGCCCTTGACTTAAAAAATAATAGTCACTTAAATGGAGGAGAAAGTTTCTCATCTTTGATGTCAGTGAAAATTTTAAACATGGGAAGGAAAAAAGGTCTTTGGCCTGTTCATAGCATGTAATGTTAGTTTCCATTTTTATTTGCTTTGAGTTTTTCTTCAGGAATACTTATGTTATTTTAAGGTTTTGCAAAATCACTGTATAGGGCCTTTGTTTATTTAAATCTGTAAAAGGTGATTGTTGGAAGTTTGCCAGCTGACTCCTGTCTCCGTAGCATGAGAGCTAGATCCATGCAGTCTCAGAACCATAATCAACTTTTACTTTACAGGGACTCCTACATCCAGAGAGTAAATACATAAAAAAATTTAAACACACAAGTATAGAGAAGTGTTTGATAAAATGCCAAAGCCTTTTCTGAATACTTGTTTTAAAAAATGCTCTTCTTTCACTCTTTGTAGTCCTAACACAGTGTCTTTTGGGTATAATTTCTGATATCAGATTCCCTTTGTCAGACACACATGCCTTTTTAAAAATGTCTTCACAAGAGCACAATTATCTTGAATCTTCCCAATTCACCATCTGATTACATTTTCAAAGTTCAACCTAAATGAAAACCAAATAATGCTCACGTGTAAATGATGATGACAATTCGGGACCAAAGAGGCTTGTTTTCTTTTTTAAAAAGAAATTTTAGCTTAAAATTTTATTTTGTACTTGATATTTCCAGTCCTTATCATGCGTGTTTATTAATTCCCCTATGATGGTAACTCGAAACATTTTTCGGTCACTGGCCCTTCTGAGAACAGAAAAGTTGGGGATAAAATGCACTTGCACAAAATCCCACATCCATTTCAGGGGGTTCATAGGTCACCACAGCTGACAGGTTAAGATTTTCCTGTAATATTTTCTCCTCAGTAAAAGCTGAACGCTGCTTTTGGGGATGGAGTGAGGAAAGAGGTGAGGGGCTGGACAGCATTCCTGCTCTGTGCTCAGTAAAAGAGATTATTTTTAAAAAATAAATAAACAGCAGTGGTCCAAGTTCTGTTTTAGTTTGAAAAACTGCAGGTTGGGTGCCTAGTCCAGCAAAGAAAGCAACAATGACACCAACTGTGTAGACGTGATAATGGATCCAGATTTGCAATGACCATGCCCTCAGAGAGCCCTTCAGAGCCAAATAAATGCATTTTTTCAACACCTGGGACATTGGATCTTCACTGCTTCTTGCTTTGAGTGGCTTTAAAAATTGTATTGTGTGCGGAAGTTATGGGTCAGTACTACTGTCTCATTTTCAAAGAACTTTAGTTGTAAAGTTACTTAGTGGAAAAGTTTCTCTTACTGATTCATTATTCAAGAAAAGAGATTTTCCTGACAAGTGGAACAAGTTCATAAGGATGAACTTTATGGGTGTCTTATTAGTATCATTTATTTCCCCAAATGTCACGTGAAAAATATTTGAGTATTCAGTCAATATAGTAGAAAGAAAACAAATGTTTCCGTTGTTGTCCGAGGTGAATAAAGGAAGGAGTTGTTTAGATTCGAAGGTCTATCGTCAGAGGTTGCCCAGCAAGGCAAGGCTTTGCACTTTGTTCTATAACTATGTTTAGAAAAGCATTTCGTGATCGAATATTCATTTGTGAAGAGGCTTGGGTGGCAAGGAAGTAGAGTTTTTTATGAACAAGAGGAATTTACATTAGATTGTCTAGAGCTATTTTTTATTAGATTAAATCTCAGCAAGATGAGGTCAGGCTGGGTTCTTTGCCCTCCATCATTGCCATTTTTTTCTTTTAAGTGAAAATAATTTGGCCCCCAGCTTTTTTAGGCCCTTAGCCATGGACATTCCCGTTTCCATCCAGCACATTGACAAGCAACATCCCTAATTCCACCTCCACCTCAAGGAAACAGTTCTGTTTGGTTAATAGGAGACAAAAAGGTGCCTGTGAAATTAGGTACGCTGGGCATTTAATACTTTGATGCATAGTGTGTGCTTTTAAGACCACATTTAGAAAGTATCGATAACTTCAATGTCTGGTAATGACGTTCACCCATTTGTTTTGGTAAGTAATTAAAGCGCCCTCTCTTTCCTCCTGCCCTAGGCCTCAGGTGTTGATCTAGATCAAGGGAGAGCGAGCTCACATGCTGCCGTTAGAGTGAATTTGTTCCCTAACCCATCCTGTGAATATCAATGCTAACAACAGTGTCTTGTGTGTGTGTGTGTGTGTGTGTGTGTTTTCTTTTTTTTTTTCCTTTCCTTTTCTATCCTTTATTATTTTCTTTCTTTCTTTCTTTTTTTTAAATCAATGTGCTTTTTCCTTGTGAATAATTATATGTCTAGAAACAGCCATGGAGTGATTTTGCTGTTCTGAATGGGGGAAAGATTAATAGTGACATTTGGAAGGCAAGTATATTGTCAGATTTTAGCTCATTTAATATTTTGTCCTTTTTGCATGGCTGTGGCTGCATCTTCTTTGTGAATATCATGCATTCTGCAGGGACGGAGTGATGGGGCTTCTGGCTAGGGCTGTGGGACTCACACGTGTCGCCTTTTTTGATGTCTCCCATTGTGAATGACTTCAGGCTGATTGCCCCAGGTTCCTGTTGTCTTGTAAGAAGCGGTACTTGCACCAAACCGGCATCAGCAGCCCATGCATGCCTTTTTCTGCCTAAGCTCACATACACTCTCTGCCTCGTGCTGGGAGGACTTCTCTCCCCTTTGATATTTGAGGCCATGTAATGGGTCATTCCCCTTTCTACATTAACAGGGATCTCTTTTCCTCTAGGATTTGCATGCAGCCACAGTCAACCCGGACCCCAGTTTAAAAGAGTTTGAAGGAGCAACACTGCGCTATGCATCCTTGAAACTCAGGTAGGGCATTCAGAGCACCTGCCGTAGTAATGAGTGGCTTTGTGCAGCTAGAGATTGCAATAGAATTCTAAGTCCAATTTTCTGTTTTTCTTTCTAGAAATGCCCCGCATGCTGATGATGATGATTCTTGTAGTATCAACAGTGACCCAGAAGCTAAGGTTTGTAAGAAAGTGCTTTCAGCGACCAGGTTAATATTCTTGCATCAAAATAATGACTTTGGATAACGGCCCAGTTTTTTACAAACCATCAACCCAGAGCCACTTAATAAGGAATTAGTCCTCAGTCCTCTCTCTTTCCTAATCTCCCCAACAATTAAAGTAAACCCCTCGGCCAAGTTAGGTTTGGGAGGATTTCTGTAATCATCACGACTCTGCTTGTATCTCACTACATCAGTTCTTTGTGCATCACAATAAGTTAAAATTATCGTTCGAACAGGTGGGCTTCAGAAGCCTTTGAAGGTAAGCCAGGCTATGCCTTGCAGTGCCATGGGAGGGGCGGTGAACAGGTGCCACAGACCCCTCACACCCACCTCCTCCAGGGCAGCCTCGCACCTGTGCAAAGCGAAAGTTCCTCCTCATTCCTGACCTAAACACAGGCCTGTTTCATGGTGGGGAACCAGCAGGACCAGCTGACGGGTATGCGACCTGTACAGTTGCACGGGGCCCTGCGCGGAGAATCAGGGCCCCGTGTTTTTCTGTGCAGTTGCTCTCTTGACGTTCTGCATACTTTTATCTTTGACTCTGTGCTCTGTAGATGAAGTGCAGTGGGGCAGTGGAGTGTGCCCCGGGGGGTTGGAGCCTTGCTTACGCACAGTCCTGCCACCTCCCTACCTGCGCAGTGTTTCTCAGCTGCCCGTTCCCCTGCTGCTTGGCACCTCAGGCCCTGCCACCCTCCCCATCCCTGCCCCCCACCCAGCAGTTACTGTTGCCTTCCACCCCTGTAGGGAGCTAGGTGTGAGCCTGGGGAGAGTTGATGCCAGGGACACAAACTCCATGGTGTCCCAGGAGGGGACAAAGTAGTGGCCTGCCCAGCTCAGGCGGACAGCACAGCAGTGAGTTCGCGGGTGACTCGGTGAGGCCCCGCCCACTCCCAATCCAGGTGCCTAGCGTGTCCCGGCACAGGTGTTGCAAACAGAGGGTTATCCATTTGCTGTGGGCTGGGGTGGTGAGTCCACGGGAAAGGGGGATTCTTGGCTCAGTTTCCCCACCCCTGGCCAGGACGTGGTGCGTCGGCCTAGCAGCTGATGGTCTGTAGCGGTGGGCAGCCTGTGATGGTCTGCACTCACCCTGTAAGTGTCCCCGTGCCCGAGAGAGGGTGACATTAAATGACAAGCAAAAAACACCGTTAGGAGTTGAGAGAGAGAATGCAGCAGAAAGGATAAAGCTTCATGTCTTAATACTTTTTACAGCTTTTCCCCCCCTGCTTTTTGAACAGGGGGCCATGTGTTTTCATTTTGCATATTTCATTTTCAGTTGCAAATTATGTAGCTGAACCTAGATATTTTTCTGAATCCCAAAGTAGATCTGTGTCTACGAATAAAACAGCAGATAGGTTCCTGTAGCAGTAGTTAAGTGGGAACACCGTGCAGGTTCAAAACCTTGGCTCCCTGGCCGGAAGCTGCCACATTGCCATTGGTTCTGTAAGAATCCCAGGGCTTCTCTGTTGCTCCTAGTTTGCTCAGCTTCCTTCTAAGCACAGCCTGATCAGGTTAAGGCTGCTCCAGAGCCAGCGGTGTTCTGAACAAGTTCTTGGTTGGCCTCTGACACCCTGGCCTTTAAAGATAAATCTTATGGCAAGGAAGGGAAGGGACCTAGTAAAACAGGAAGGCAGGCTGTGAATAATTTGCTTTGCTACCAAGTGTTTTATAAGGGCTATCAGCAAAGACTGGAGGAGGAAGGGCGAGCAGCAGCAATATTTTTCTCCACCCGGAAGGGCTGGGCCAGTGATGTCTGTAAAGCTGAGTGTGAAATTGACAAGAGTGGGCCGGAAGGGTGATGCATGGAACGGAGATTGAATGGGTAGCGGGAATTGGAGGTAATTGAGCTATTACCGAAGAGGGTGCTTTCTCTTTTTCCCCCTCAGTGGTATTGCTTACTGAACTCTTGATCTACCACTGTTCCGTTCCCAACGTGTCTATTCTAGCACCTATTAGGAATTTGTTTATGTTAATAAGGAGGCTCAGCTTTCTTAGAAGTAACTAAAGTTGTACTTAGTTCTAAACAAAAGAGCATGTGTATTGTATTATTTATTTTTTATCCTTTGTTCTATAAAAGATCTGAGGAGACTTATGAAAGCACTTACAAGCCACAGAAAAACATAAGGGAAGAATCAGTGCATCTGTCTGTACTGGGACAGTACATGGAGTTAGGACAGATCAGACTGGGGAGAAGGAAAAAGCATAGGACTTTTTTTCAGAGCATAGGACTTGGCATAGTTAAGAAAAGTGACCTTTGGGTCCATTTTTGTACCTCCAGGTGATTATTTCTACTGAGGACTTTTATGGTAAATGGCATGAATTCCTGTAAGGGCATCTCAGAATCTTGAAAAAACCTCTGCAAACTACACGTGCTTCTAACTGCCCCCATCCCACCCGAGATTCTGAAGGTGCCCCGTGCTATAGAAGGTCACTGTCACTCTTGAGGACCCTAAGTCTGTTGGGAGGGGGAAAGGGTCTCAGAACCCTGCTTTCTATGAATCACACTGTGCATGAGGGAAAAGCATCTCAGTTCCTTGTGGAATATAATGGTTTTTCTAGTGCTCTGTCATAAAATATTTGTAATAATGAATATTTATTGAGTGCTAACTTTTTGCCGAGCTTAGTCCTAAAGACTTCGTTGCTGTTGACTCTCATCCTCACAGAAATTCAAGGGGCTGACTGTCATTATTGCAGATGAGGAAAATGAGGCATAGAAGGTTGAACAGCTACTTAACTAGTAGAGTCAGGATTTGAATCCAGGCCATTTGGCTCCAGAGCCCAGGCTCACTAGACTGTCCAAAGAAAAGTCTCCCTTGGAGCTGCATTCAGGGGCCACCATCGATCAATGTGATCATTGTGCTTAACAATACTCCAAATTTATGTAAAGACACATAGAAGTTTGGATTTTGCTCATTGGAAGCAAAGGACAAACCCATTTCAAGTAAATTGGTGGAGGATTATGACAGCGTGGACCAGCTTCCCGATCTGACTTGAGGCAGAGATGAACCCTGGACTCTAGAAGTGGAATGGATGGGCTGCAGGTTTTTTCAGACCATCCCTCAGGGGTGTAAGTTCAACCAGGCTTATGATAAAAGTTGGGCCAGAACAGGAGGAAGCGGGGGCTGGAGTGGAGCTCATCTGTGTGTCTGGCGATTGGTCGAGCTGCCCACTTGAGATACCCCACACAGATGGCGTCCCTTTGGGGGAAATTGAGTCTTGCTGTCCTTCTCTGGAGGCAAGTCTCTCCACCTCCTGATGGAAGTGGGCCAAGGGAAAGCCTGCAGGGAAGGCTAAGGTGATCCTTCGATGCTGTTTCCAACAGCACTAAACGAAATTGTTTTTTTACAAATTTGGAACAAGTCCATTGGTTTAGAGCTGACTTTGATGAGGCCACTTTGGAGGTATTCCCCATCGCCACCACCCTCTGCCCTCTCCCATCTGCCCCCTTAGTCACTCCTCGCCTGTTTAATGCTGCCTGGGGCACCTAAGCAGGCAGAAGTGGCAAGATCTAGGTTCCCAGATGTTCACGCTTTCGATAGATCTAAAGATATCTAAAGGGTATCTTTAGTTAACCCTTTCCATTCTTTCAATTTGCCAAGGACTCAGGAACTGAGTGCCCCGCAAAGAAGCAGAAGGTATCCTTTCTTTAGGAAACAAAAATATTTAATTTCATGTACGATGGAATTCTAAATATAGTCCCCGAGGAATGATTACCAGAAAGATTATTATAGAAAATGTCTTCCTTACTCCCTCAATGAAACTTAGATGCTGGAAAAATAAAAGTCATTTTTAGACTATCAGGATATGAATCCTTCAGAATTCTCCCCAGCCACTCTGAGTCAGAGCATCTTGATAATCAGTTGTTCAGTGAAACACCTAAGTAGCAACATGAATGAACCCTTCCCCCCATGCCACCCCACTCCTGCAAAGGCAAAGTATTTTTATAACTCTGACAGTGTTTTATGAGCCTACCTAACTTTATATGCAGTAAATATTTTTTTAGTTGATTGCAGTATGTGCATGAGTTTTTATATAATTCTGAGCTCTTTAACTTTTATTTTAAAATAATTATAGATTTACAGAAAAGTCCCAAAGATATTGAGTTCCCATACACATTTCCCTAATAGTAACATCTTCATAATCACGGACAATTATCCAAACTAAAAAATTAATATTGGTACTGTCTTATTAACTGAAATAGGCTTTATTCATTCACATTTTCCCATTTTTTCCACTAATATCCTTTTCAGGACCTAATCTAGGATACTACATTGCATGTACTGAGCTCTTAAAAAACTACTTCACGTATTCCTTTCCACAATTCTCAGATTTATCATTCTTAATTCCATTATAATATTCCATTTAATTAATAGCACCATAATCTGTCTAGGCACCCAGTGGCCATAGGAACAATTTCCAGTACTACAGGGCAGAGTTACAACTTCATAAAAATAGGTGGTTTTTTTTCTTTTAAATCATTGCTTTGGTACAGGTTGCTAAAACGGTATTACCGTGTCAAAGGCTATGAACTTATGGCTTCTGTCATTTATCACAAAACTGCTTTTCAGAAAAGGCTACGGCGGCATATAATTCCATCTGTAATACCCTAGAAGACACCTTTATCCACTGCCCATTATTCTTTAGGCTTTGTCATTTTTACTTATTTACCTTATTTTATTGCATGTGAGCTACTACCTCCTACTTTAAAACTCCCCCCTCTTAAATTATCATCAACATAGGACATTTGTTTTGGTAGGTACAAAACCCTATGTTTATTATGAAACTCCGTGTTTCTGTCCTTTCTTGGCTGTCTTTTGCCCTTATTTTTCTATGCATTTTTTAAATAAAAATTTTATTTTGGAATAATTTTGGATTTACGGAAAAGTGACAAAGATAGTACAGAGAGTTCCTGTATACCTATCACCCAGCTTCCCCCAAGGTCCTATCTTACATAACCATAGTACACTTGTCAAACCTAAAAATGAATAGGGATACGAAACTATTAACTAAACACTTTATTCTGATTTTACCAGTCGTTCTTCTAGGTCCTTTTTCAGTTCCAGGATCTAACTCAGGACAGTACGTGGTGTTTAGTCCCTCTGCATTTTTAAATTCAAAACTTTGTTATTGTAATCTTAAAGATGTTTTTCTAATTATTTTTTTCTCTCTCTATTTTGCGTCACTGCTCCATGTGAAATGTTTTTAAATGTCTGCGTGTACAAGCTTTTTGTAGATAGTTGCCTCTTGTGCCTCATTTATCAAGAAGGCAATTTCTAGTCATGTCTGAGCGGCCAGGTAGCTTGCACTTCTGAATCCCCACGATTCTGCACTCTGCCCCCTGGGCTCATCCTACTACCTTAGAACCCTAATTTAGCCCTTTAAAACGTTCCTTTTCTCGTGGCATGTGGCTTATTGCTGGCCAAATGCTTGACTAGAATGATTAACCCTAAAATAAAAGCCAGTTTTAATTAAATTGTAGAAAACTGAATGCTTTGAAAAATATGTACGAATACCTTAGAGTGCTTTCCTCTCCTTTGTGTTCGCTATGCTCAGACTTCTGTAAAGGAAGTGTTCTGCCATCTTGTGGACAGTATTAAAATTACATCCCTAAAGAAATCAGCATTTCATTTGAAATCATTGAATGGCTTAAAGCTAGAAGTGATAATAAAGGTGATCGAATGGTCCTCCTTTACAGGTGAAAAAGTGAATCCCAGAAAATTTGTGTGCATAACTTTCCTAGGGTCCCACAATTAGTGGTGGAGATGGCATTCAAAGGTGGGTCTCCTGGGCCTCTGACCAGGAGTCAAGAGTGTGTAACAAATCATTTTCAGGATATTTGTGAGGAGAAGTAATTAGAACTGCTTTCAGAACACTGTTCTTTGGTATCCACAACAAGGGAACTGGGTAAGGAGGATTATTTTTTCCCAAGCATTAAATTCTCTGGGTTTCAGCTTCCTCGGCTGTAAGATGAATGTGTTATCGTCTCAGAAGTCACTTCTGGTTCTGAGAAATTTTCAGATCTGGAATGAAGTGAGCAGTCCTGATCTATGGCGTCTGGAGATTAAATAGTTCAGTCTGGTCTATCTCCAGATCTGGAGAAGGAAAGAAAGAGTAGTTTGAGCCCCGGGCTGGAGAGAGGGAGCTGGCTCCGTTTTCTGAACACACGCTCTGCCCACGCCCTGCACTGTGCTAGGCACCTACATGCAATTTTCCTGCAAACGCAAGGTACCGTGGTTGTTTCCCCCATATTACAGATGAGAAACTGGTGCTTTGAACAGGGTAAATAATTCATTTTATCACACAGCCAGTAACTGGTGGAACTGGGACTCAAACCTAGTTGTATTTGACTCCAAGGTCTAAGGGAGCGTCGTGCCCACCCACTCCCAGGGATCGTTTCCCTAAGCTTTATGGTCGCTGGCTGCCTGGGTGTCTGAGGTGGAGGTAGCAGGGATGTCAGAGGTAGGCAGGGTGGGGGGGACTGGAGAGTCATTGCTTGAGGACAGACTCCCCCTTCCTTTCCGGCTCTCCCAGATGGTCTGGCCCTTGGCAGTGCCTTTAGACTTTCCAATGCCCATATTGACAGATCCAGATTCAGTTGTTCTGGGGCCGGACAAGGTACTGCAGTTCTGCTAAGCTCTCGGGCGCTGCTTATGCTGCCGGCCTATACACAACACATCAAGCAGCAACAGTAAAAAGTTTGAAACCAGATAAATAAGGTGTCATTTCTGTGCATCCTCTGCAGTCTTCCTACACAGTACCTCCCAGTTCTGTCATGGCCACTTGCAGCCAGTTCCCAGCTGCTCGGGGATGTCTTTCCCAGGCACTGGTTTTCGTGAAAGCTTTGCCTGTCTCTGTCCTCTTTTGTTATAACCTGCCCCAGATGGAGAGAAAAGAGAAAGAGGTGATACACATCAGCTGGTCAGTAGGGTTGACAGAGGAACATCCTGAAGTGAACGGTGAATGAACATGAGATTCTAATATTCATCTGTAAGCTTTATTTATCTGTGCCCTCCCTTGGTTCCTATTCGCATAGATTTTCCTGAAATAATTATATTAGTGGCTACTGACTAGATTAGCACTAATAGATAAAACAGGAAGGGGTAGGGAGTATCTTTTCTCATTCAGATTTATTTCTGGTCTATGTAGCAAATTCGTTAGCAGTACTTAGCATTTGTATGGGATTTTTATGTTTGCATGTAGTTCTTAGAATTGATTTTTGTTCATGTGGCACGGGTTATTTTCTTTCAGAAATCCTGATCTGTATGAGAAGTTTGGGTTTGATTTCTGTTGTTGATTCATTAATTGAGTCAAAAACATTTATTGAATGCTTAATGTTAAAGGAAAGCTGTGTGTTACAGTGGCTAAGAGCATGGACTCTGGGCCCCGACTGCCTTGATTCAAAGCCAGCCTCTGCTACTTACTTAGCTGGGTGACCTTGGGCAAGTTACTTAGCCTCTCTGTACCTCAGTTTCCTCATCTAGAGAGTGGGCATAATAATAGTACCTATCCCACAAGACTATAGTAAACATTAAGTGAATTGATATAAACATAAGATCTATGTCAAGTGCTTAGAACCACCTCTATCATACTTTATGCATTAGACGTTATGACTCTTCTCTTACAAGGAGGAACGGCTATGTCCCCTGCCTTCACGGGGCAGACAACAAACAGGGAAATTCAGTGCATTGTGCTAAGTGCTGAGCTATCATGTCATGGATGCTGAGCTGGGGACATCTATCCTGGCTGGGAGTAAGGGGTGGCATATGGTTTTCCAGAAGGAGATGATGCCTAAACTAACGAGTGTACTTGCACTGCAGCGGGATTTAGCGATTCTCTCCCAAAATGTAAATGTAAGTGCTCAAGATTAAAAAATAATTTTATATGTAATTTTGTGTTCATTTTCAGCAAATGCTTTTAGGAACAGATCTATTAAGATGAGGCCCACCCATATTTGTCCAATACTGCAGATAACATTGTTTCTGTCGTCTGTTAATGTGTACGCATGTTACAAGCTATGCCCAAACTTGGTAGCTTAAAGCAACCATTGATTTTGCTCCTGAAATAAATTTTGTGGGTTCAGGAATTTGGGAAGGGCTCAGTGGCGCAGTTCCTTTTTGATCCACATGGGGGCATCTGGGGGCAGGTGGGGCTGGAGAATCCACTTCCAAGATGGCTTCTTCACTCACGTGCTTGGTGGCTCAGTGTTCCTTGGCCACTGTCTCTCTTCATGTGGCATCTCATCCTCCAGGGCCTCTCTGTGTGGCTTGGAGTTCTCACAGTGGTGGTCTCTGGGTAGGCAGGTGTACTTCTCACATGGTGTCTGGCTTCCAAGAAGCAGGAAGCTTCCTGAAGCCACCAGGTGAGACAAGGCTGTTTCAGGAGATGGCATCCCATCACTTCCACCCTGTTCTGTTGATCAGAGCAGTCACAGCCCAGACCCAAGGTGGAGACACAGACTCTACCTCTTGAGGGAGAGTGTCAGGGTCATGCTGCAGAGAGCATGTAGGATGCAGGGGAGAGGGTGCTTTATTCCTGCCATCTTTGGGACCTACAGTCTGTGACAGATGTTATTCTCACATTTTAGTTATTCAGCGAAAACGCCCTTAGTGAGGGGCATAACTGTCAACACAGTTGAATCAAGAAACCAAGGCACGGAGCCAATGACGAACATACCAAGTCCTGGCAGAATGAGATTTCATCCTCTCATGAACGGCTTTCAGGTTGACATTCACAAAGAGAAAATAAGGACCATCTCAGTCAAGCCTTAGGAGAGGTGGAAGGAGCACAGAGAGGCAGAGGTATCTGCCCAAGAGTGTATAGCTCGTCTGGGAAGAGCACGACTCGAGCCAGGCTCCTGACCCTGGTCCAGCGTGGTTTTTCCACGGAGCACGGTGACACTCACTGTCTCTTGGACACTGAGCCATTGGCCTTCGATACTCATTTTTGTCTCCGGGCCCAGAGGCCAGCTTTTGTGTTTCTAAAACTGTTTTCCTCCGTTTATTTGCCAACATGACCATGCATAATGCCGTGTTTCTGGCAGAGCCACGGCTCCCTTTCCCTTATTAACTTCTGGTCACTACGCTTGCCTGAATGAGCAGTTGAGGAGTTGGCAGCCACGCGAGCCCCCGGGTTTTGAAAGGCACCGTTGAAACGAGCTGCATTGTTATCTACCTGTCGGCAGCTGCGCCCTCTGGTGGGCAGATGCTAGATGGCTAATTAAGGAGAGGCAGACTTCCTTCTTCCCTTGAAGGAAGGAAGCAGGAAACAGGTGAGGTGATGGGCGGCCCCCAGCAGCAGGGGTGGAGGTGGGCATCCTGAGAGTGCAGGGGCAGCAGATGTGTCAACCTGGCCCCGTGAGATCCTGCCAGAGAATTCTGGGCCGTGGGTATTCTCAGAGCTGGACAGCCTCAGGTAGAAGCAGCAGCAGTGGTACCTTCATCGAGCAGGGCTGGGTCCTCTAGGAAGAGCCAGTTGGTCGAGCCCTGAGGGTGTCCCGAAGCTGGCATTCCGAGGCTGCCCAGAAACTTGACAACACATACCAGGCGTCCTCTTCTCGGGGCTGTTGCCTGAGAACTTAATGCTGGTGCCAGTACTGAGGCAGTACCGTGAACATTTCTTATTTATTTGCAGTTAATGAAACTGATAGAGAAATGATGGTTCCTCCTACAGGACTATTAGAATAATTCAGACACTGAGCCATTTTAGGTAAGCCACACTGTCCCCTCATGCCTATGCCTCCTGTTTAAAATCTTATTGAAGTGTGAAGCCACGATGATCAGAGCCTGAGTTCTCCGTCTGCTCCGGGCTCTGGTGCTTCTAAGGAAATGGTTTTAATAGTCAGGTTTGCATATTTTCAGTCTCTAAATTGACAGGAAGTGCGACAGCTCTCAACAGTTGTCTGTAACCAAGCCATCCATCCACTCATTCTACATATATTTATTCAACAACAGTTGCATGCAAGGTGAGATATCAATCAGACCGAGGAGAGGAGTAGAAGAAAGTAATACAGCAGAGAAAAATGGTAATCCCATTTAAGAGTGACAGTTACAATGTTACTGGACTTGAGAAAGAGACGATTTGAGTCTGTATGTGGAATTTCAGTTGCTTCCTGTTGAAGGAGACATTTGAGATCAGTTCACTGAGCATAGTCCATAAATAATTGAAATTGGCAGCCTAAGTGTTTATTAACAGACGGATGGATAAAGGAGATGTAGTATGTATATGCAGTGGAATATTATTCAGCCACAAGAAAGAAAGCTTGCTGTTTGTGACAAGCTTTGGACACGAATAGACCTTGAGGGTGTTATACTAAGTGAGATAAGTCAGACAGAGAAAGACAAATACTGTATGATGTCTCTTATAAGTGGAATCTAAAGAAGCCGAACTCTTAGAAGCAGAGTAGAAGGTTACCAGGGGCCGGGAACAGGGGAACTGGGGAGATGTCGTTTAAGGGGACACACCTACGACTAGTAGATAAGTAAGTCCCGGGGAGTCAATGCACAGTGTAGTGATTATAGTCAACGATACTGTATTGAAAACTTCAAAGTTGCTAAGAGACTAGATCTTGATTGTTCCCACCACAGAAAAGAAATGATAAAAATGAGACATGATAGAGGTGTTAACGAATGCCATGGTGGTGGTCTTACTGAAATATATAAATGTATCAAACCAGCACATTGTACACCTTAAACTTACACAAATGTTATATATCAATTATATCTCAGTTTTTAAAAATTAATTTAGAAATAACTCAATTGACCTTAAAAGATCCTCAGACTAAAAATCACTTCATTAAGACTGTGCTTAGCTGATGAACCAACACATTCTTTTTTTTTTTTTTAATTTATTTTATTTATTTGTTTTTGGCTGTGTTGAGTCTTCGTTGCTGCGCACAGGCTTTCTCTAGTTGCAATGAGCAGGGGCTACTCCACTGCGGTGGCTTCTCCTGTTGCAGAGCATGGGCTCTAGGCATGCAGGCTTCAGTAACTCTGGCACAAGAGCTCAGTAGTTGTGGCTCACGGGCTCTAGAGTGTAGGCTCAGTAGTTGTGGTGCACGGGCTTAGTTGCTCCACAGCATGTGGGATCTTCCTGGACCAGGGCTCGACCCCGTGTCCCCTGCCTCGGCAGGTGGATTCTTAACCACTGCACCACCAGGGAAGCCCAAACCAGCACATTCTTACCCCACGTCTCCAGCCAGACAACACTGCAATTCACCTCCTGTGGGCACAGAGCAAAAATGTGTCTCTTTGGATTCCCTTACAGTCTCTCATTCTCTCAGCATACCTGCTGCTCAGGAAGGGGACACAGGTCCACACCCAGGGCCCACTTTTCTGCTCCAGCCACATTCCCAGTGGTAGGTTTGACCAGCAAGTGACCCCTGTCTCTACTGAAGCTGGAACGTTGGCCCATGTAAATGACACATGGACCCTAGAAGCAAGAATATATGATTTCTCAAAAAGCCCTTCTCCTGAGAGCCGTGATTTTTTTCAGAGCTGTGAGTTCAGATGAGATCTATAGCAACCTATTTTATAGAAAATGTCAGTTTTCCCTCTTCACCTAATGCTATAGGCCAGTGTCACTTAGCAACTCAAATACTATATGAAGCTCATCTCTCCTTCTTCAGATATTCTAATACATGTCTGCCCTGTTTTGGTTGAGATCTAGAAACAATAAAATGAATGGATATCCAGCGTAGACCTTCATCATTTGGCAACGGTAGAGGATTGGGCGGAGAAGGAAACTAACGTTGCTCTGATTCCAGCCATGTGCTGGGCACCCTACTGGGTGCTTTACTTGCAGCGGGCCATCTGATTCTCGGAACAGCCCTGCAAGGGGGCGGGTGATGTTGTTATCCCACTTTACAGATGAGGAAATTGAGATTCAGAGAACCCACGTCACTTTCTTAAAATCACAGATCAGTTGTATGGACGAACTGCAATTTGAGCCTGAGTGAAGCGGACTGTAAAGCCCGTGTTCTGATAATAAAATATGGTGATGATTGCCGATGTTATTGAGCATTTAGTATGTTACGGGGCACACATGTACCAAGGTGGTTTGGGGCCATTATCAGTAAGCTCAGTTTCTGTCTTTCAGGCTTATCTAGCACCTCCGTAAAAGGCAGTAGCAAACACTCCCATGGGACTGCCACTGTCCTGCTTTCCCACAAACCCCAGGAGCTGTGTTCTTTTATTTCTCCTATTTTTAGTTGAAGCTGAGGCACAGAATCCTACATGACCTGCCCACAGTTTCGGAGCTGATAGATGGCCGAGCTGAGATGTGAACCCAGGCAGTCTGGCTTCAGAGACCAAGCTTTTAACCTCTGGGCTGTCCTTCCTCTTGTGTAGGTGGGCCTTCCCGTGGTCTTGCAAGCATGCCTTTGGTTTGGTTCTCTGAGTCCCTGTGTGATTGTTGTGTGGGAGTTCTATACCATGAGCTCAAGTTCACCTGAAGATGTGCCACTGTATGAAAGATTGAGAGGAAAAATAAAATATGTTTTTATGTGTGTGTTTTGGTTTTGTGTGTATGTGTGTGTCTTTTAGTGGATTACCCAAGTACTTGACTCCCGGTGAATGACAAAAGAGGAAAAAACAGCTAGAGTCTTTGTCTCTAATGCAGGGCCATGTTCCAAGGGGAAAGGGTATGAAGTAGGAGCTGGAATCCCTGGGTTCTGGGCCCTGTGCTGTCGGGGATGAGCTGTGTGATTTCGTTAACCTCTCTGAACATCACTTTTCTCATCTGTAAAATGGGATGGTTCTAATGCATAGTCTGGGAGACTCATAGTATTACTGTGAAGACCAAGTAAGATGTTATACAATAGCAATGTTTTGCTGTACAGCACTAGCTAAACGTGACGTATGGTTTTGGTCTTCCAAAAGTTTCTTTAAAAATTCGGATGTAATGGTTCCCAGCAGCCCCATCAGTCGTGGTGATTTACGCGTTTTTGCTGCTCTGTAGGTCCCATCAGCTGGAGGCTGTGTGGGACTAAGCCCAGTCCCAAGTATGCCATCTTTAAGGCCACCCTCCCTCTCCTTCTAATCCATTTAGTTTGGGAATCATTTTGGCGATCACAGTATTACAATGTGTCATAGCTTAAGTGAAGCAGCATTACTTTCTTTTTTCTAGACCTTAGAAATAAAATAGGAAATGTCTCGTAACACACTGGTTATTAATGAAAATGCAGATAGTACCAGCTTATGTAAGTTATACGAGGAGCTTTAATCTAATTTTTGGAACGGAGGCAGTGGTGTTAGGAATAAAGAATTTCCTTGTGTCAGTGGGATTGAGTGTTTGGTGCCTCATCTTATAGACAAAACAAACCTTGAACCAGGTTTTTGACTTGTTGCCGTTTGTGCGTGTGTGTGATTTCTCACTTTACGTAGAGCATATTGCTCTCCCCTTTTTCTGTATGTTAGGGCGAATTTATGTGAAGCCTTCATCAATTCAGAATTGCTGGGTGGTTCACCTGGAATAGCAGTGAAGCACTTGAGTTCAGTAACGCAAGCCTTCCCTTCCTAGTGCGCTAGTGCCCGGGTAGAAGCCCAGGCTGGTCTCAGCCTCTAGAGTTCTGGTTGAAAAGCTTTGGGCTTCAGCCACCAGGAGCTTTATACTAGCTTTTAAGAAAAGAAGAGTTACTCCAAAGTTCTATGTACATATTATTGACATCGAAGTTGCCCCCCTTTTACAGGAGACTCTAGATTGTTCCTTCCTTAGTTGCTACTTCTCCCCAGCATTTACAGCGACTTCAGAGATTACAAAGACTGCCGAAAAGTGGGGGACTGCAGCAGAATCTGGCCTGCTGCCGTTAACAGCATTCAAGTACTCGTATTGTCCACAAGATGAGTTGATAAATAATGTAGCATTTGTAAAACATTTTCCCAAAAATCTTTTTTTCAACTTATTAAAAGTTAACATGGGGGGAAAAAATTGACCCAGGAAGCTGAGAAAGTCACCAGTGGCCCATAGCGTATTTTGGCATCACGTTACGTACGGAACCTCCCCATTCCTCTAACGTTCTTTGCGGACCTCTCTCTATGAAAGATTCAAGGCCGCAGAGGCGAGCGCGCGCCAGAGCTAACTGTGTACTGGCGGGGTTGTGATGTGTGTGCTAGGTGAGGCTGGTCCCCGTTCCCACAGAGCAAGCTGTGTGGAGTTAAGGTAATGCGGTTTCGCCAGCCCTAGGGCACTCCACATTGTGAATAAGTGAAGATATTCTCAAGACAGAAAAATACATTTTATTTTGTGTCCTCTTTTATGTGCTTAAGTGGAACTACCATCTTCTCCTTCAAGACGTAAAGACTCTTCCCAAAGCAGTTCGAAAGATGGGATGGTTGAGGTTCTCACGTATTGTCATGAAGTAAGTTTCACAGAGGTTGTATTTTACATGCAGAATCGTAACCTAGGTACAGAATAAATCTCGTGTCTCTGGTCTGGTCATCTCTGTTGAAACAGGAACATCAGTGGGGACAGTTAACGTCCTACTTTGAAAGCTTTGCCCCAGGAGTAAAGAGTCCACAGCCCCCTTGGTAGAGGGTTTCTTGTTTTAGTATCTCTTTTCCTTAAGAAGTTCATCATTACTGCTTTCCAGATTCTTCGTGTCTTTCCAGAGCCCCTACCCCTTGCTCGACGCCCTAGGTAGAAGGATGACTTTGGGTTGCATTTTCCCCACACTTTTTCAACTGCTTCACGGTAACGCTTCTCATTCTTCTCTGAGAAAATTAATGCAGGCTCCCTCCACCTTTCTTTACAATTCACAGGACTCATAGCACTTTGATTAGTTTTGGTGATTTTTCTCAGGATACCCTGCATCTTCTCCTTGGAAGAAAAAAATGAATCAACAGATATTAAGTGCTGCTGGTGTGTGTGGCACTTACGTGGGCATTGTGGGAGAAGAAAAACACACACAAGGGCTCCCTGACCTCAAGTGGCTCCTGGGAGAGGGATACGGTGTTGAGAATCAGGACACCCCACTGCTCACCTGTACTGGCCGCTCACAGGCCAGGAGAGCCTGGATGAGTCACCTCCCCTGATGGGCCTCATGAGTCAAGCAAAGGGGACGAGCAGAGCTTTGAGTTCAGCTCTGAAAACAAGGCTCAGAGGCTAATGGGGGAGGTGGCATTAATTCAAAGAATAGTAGAGCATTAAGAGGTGAGCTACTGAGTATCTACCGTAAGAGTCCAGGAAAAGGGGAGATGAATTCTCCTTGAATTTGGACCAGCAGCCTCTGGCCCAAATCACTGGACCTCCACCCCAGGTCCATTCAGGGGGCAGGGCTGCAGTGGTCCCACAGGCAGCAGTCATGAGCCTCGGGCAACAGCAGGAGCTGCCGTGACCCGAGGTGCCCTGGCCCCGAGGCTATGTACCCTGAATAATGCGAAGTTCTCTCTCCCTCCCTCTGCCCTCTGCCCCTTCCTGCCAGGAACTCCTCTCTGCCCCCGTCTGTAAGTCTCCAGCAAGGCTCGCCTCCACTAACTGCTTACTTCCATCTCGAGGCTTTGTGACAGCGTCCAGTCTGCAGTCACTTCCCTTGGACTTTGGGGAATCCATTGCCTTGCAGCATTCTCTGGGCCCTCCCTTCTCCATGGTTATTTCGTGTGACCACCAGGGAAGTCTTAGAAGTTTCCGCTTTCTGGACCTACAGCGTTCCTTAAGGCTCCTTCTTTCCTTGTGTCCACACACACACACAGGATAAAACCCGAGTGTACTTGAGACACAGGTGTGTTTCCTGCTTGTGAGGAGGGGCCACAAGGAGCCTCTGGTCAATCTGTCTTCAGATGAAGTCCTGGATAGTCTGTTCTTCAGATACCTTGTCACCTCTGGGAGTAGGTTTTTAGCCTTTAGTCTATTGCTGGAAATGTCCTCCGTTTTAATATCTCAGCTCTGTGAACATGCGTTCCTACCCTACAAACTCAATATAGCTAATTTGAAGCAAAGTCTTTAAAGCAACTACTTAAAATACTTCTTTCTTCTTGAATTGCCATCAATGTCTTGGAATAGCGAGTGATCATACTTACTTCATCTTTGCATGACACAGTGATTCCAGTGGGTCAGGTACCATCTCAGTAAGTGGCGGTGACTAAGGGAACCCTTTAGGGACAGACTTCCCTGCCCACTGCACCCCGCACAAGACAGACACTCATTCTTGTTAGCGGCAACTCTGTGCAGTGCTCTCGGGGACTCGGGTCTACTCATTTGTGAAATGAGATGGTCGGGTTCCGGGATCCCCAGATCCCTTGTGCTCCGGGTCTCTGTGCAGTGGGCAAAGGCTCTGGCCGTGTGTGTACCGTGTAGACTTCTGGGAGTCAGCTTCAAGAGCGAGGACCTGGTGAATGCTCCCTTAAGGGGTGCTCAGTCAACAGCTGTGCTTTTAATTGAGGTCTTTGTAGGTCTTCCCACTTTATGAGTTTACTGCATTCATCTCAGACACTGTAAAAAGTTGCAGATTTTTCCTTTCTTCGTGAGCAATGCAGTTTTAAAAAAAAACTTTCTTAAAAGCCAGCAGTAAAAACTACCATCAGTCCCAATAATGATGATGAGTATGGCTTTTACCAGGCACCAAATACTGCTCAAAGCCTACTTGATGTGTATGAACTCATTTAACCCTCACAGCGATCAGATTCTGTGCTTAGGGGCGGAGGAGACTGCCGACCAAGCCCCTGCCTTCATGTAATTTGTGTCCCAGTGTGGGGAGAGAGAGAAACAGCAAAACACAGAAAGTAGAATATACATACATGAGGTGAAAATACATTAGGTGAAAATACGGAGAAAAATAAAGTAGGGAAAAGAGCTAGACAGTGCTGGGAGGGGTTGCAGTTTTAAAGAGTCCGGGAAGGCCTCCTGAGAAGGTGACATGAGAAAGATGTGAGGGAGGGAACCAGGGAGGTAAGGGGGAGCCTGTGGGGAGGAGGGATCCGCCTGGAGGCCAGCGACGAGAGCCCAGGGCTCCGTGGTTCCTAGTCCCACCTACACCGGCTATACCCAAATCCAGAAAGCTAGAGTGATCCAGTCCCCCTCCACCACCCTGCGCCCCCCGGCCTTGCTCTAGGAGGAAGGGCAGGTATGGTTGGTTCTCACTATTGTAGTGGGTCTATAAGGCTCTGTAAAGGCACTGCCAACACTGAATTAGCAAACGCTGAAAAACAGTATTCCTCGGGAAGGTGCAGAGTTCGGTTCCTGCGAGCCTCTGGTCACATTTTTGTCAGCCTGTCAATACATAACCTAATGTTATGTGTGTTTCTGTTGAAAGACACCTGACTTAATACATAGTGTTGATTCATTAGCCTTGAGCCTACGGTCAGCAGCACTGACTCACGCCTGAGTGAAGCTCATCGAACACATGGATCTTCTCCAGAAAGCACATTACAGCCTTCTCCCGCCAGAACACTAGACAGCATTTCAGTGCTACACTTGGAGGCCGTTTTAAACAGCGAAATCACCAAGGAAAAGCACACGCACATATACAAAAAGGTGCTAAATAGACCACGGAAAGGGCACTCCTTTGCAGTATGAGGGCTGAAACAAGAAGACTTGTTCAACCTCAGCTGGGAACATGCAAACCCAGATTTTTTGCCAGTCTTTGCATGTCCACGAGTGACCACAAACGTGCCACAAATATTGATGTGGAGGTTGCAGATAAATGTCGGAGAGTAGGTGAATGTGCAAATACGGAATCCGCAAATAATGAGGATCAACTGTATTTGCAGTTGAGCTATTTAGAGGAAGGATTTATTCAAGACCCACGTGGCATCATTCTTAGTGGGGTCATCTATTGGGCGCATTTTAGAAGAGGATCAAATTCGTTCTGAATCGCCTCAGAAACAGCAGCGTTTGGCTAAGTGTTATTAAGAATGGTACTCTGTTTATTTGAGTTTTGCATTTTTCCGTGTTGCAAATAGATTTGGTACTAGCTGACATTGGATCTGTAACCTCCCAGTCTCCCCAGTGTCCCGGCCCCGACTATGCCCAGGTCTCCAGGTCCCCAGCCCCCAACGCAGAGGGTACAGTCTGTCTCCTGACCTCAGGCTCTCTCTGCTCCTTCCTTTGGATCAGCATCCCCTCTAGAGCTCACATGGCCATCTTGCTCGCCCCAGCGAGATAAAATGGCCAGCTTTATGTGCAGAACTTGAGTATTCATTATGGTTTTACTCTGTGCTTTCTCTGCAAATAACATTTCTCAACAGAAAGAATATAAATCTGTAGTGTAAATCAGCCATGTGGACCATACGACTTGCCTCTCAATCTTTTCCAAGACTCCTGTATGGGAAAACTAAAAGACCACTCACACTTCCAGGGTGGAACAATGGTTTCCCAGGAGTGAAGACGTCTGCTGCTTCTGGCTCCAGCCAGCCTCGCTGCTGGGCCTGGACGGGCATGGGCTCTTACTGAAGCTGTGAGAGAGTGGGCCGTGAGCTGATGTTACTGCCACAGACTCAGCTTTTATTGGCATTCAGGTGTCTCCAGCTCAAGAAGTTCCCTTTTGTGCAACACGTTCGCTGTCCCACCAGGAGAAGTTTCTGTGGTTACTGTCAGATTCTGATTCTCCCGGGCCTTGGGCTGCTGCGGCGGGTCGGGCTGTCCGGGAGGGGCTGTGATTGGGCGTTTGGCCGGTGGGATTTGATAGGTGCCTTAGTTGGACATGTCAGGCATCGGGTTTAAGAAGTGCGCCTACCCTCCCTCCCTTCGTAAGAGAGCCACCGTTTCCTATCATGTAAGAAATCATCCTCTGTGGAAGCTTTTGAATTTTTGAACAGTTGAACAAAGTATTGAGTTCTACACTTGTCCGTGTTGCTTGGGTAAGTGTAGGGAATGGTCCACATTGTACTCCCCAGAGGCTTGGCAGTCTTGCTCCATGTCCAGAGGGACCCATCTGATGAGCCGGTCCTTGTAGCGTCTCAGTGGTCTTTAGCTCAGAGTCAGGGTTGGGACGGAGGGACAGCATGACAGTGAGGTGTCTAGATCCCACTGGCACCTAAAGGGGACATTAGCACAAAGCACTGCCAGGGGACTCAACTCCAGGACAGGACTCTTGGTCCAGCCGGGTGCCCAGAGTGTGGATCAGGAACCAACTGGAAGTCCAGAGAGAAGGGCTGCAAACACAGCAAGGGCTCAGGTTGTTCCTCAGTGCCTGTGTCCCAGGACCCTTAAATGTGGGCTTCTGTCTGCAGGGCTGTGTCAAGGCCCCACCAGCTAGTGAAGGTGGGGCTCCTGATAAGCCGATAAGGCTGGATTGGGCCCCAGGCA
Organism: Orcinus orca; assembly: GCF_937001465.1. NCBI lineage: Eukaryota > Metazoa > Chordata > Mammalia > Artiodactyla > Delphinidae > Orcinus > Orcinus orca. Next base: position 89,708,716 of record NC_064562.1, read on the forward strand.
GGGATTAGCCTCCAGAAGGACTGGCCCTCCGGTTTCACAGTGGAGGCACTTGGAGGCACGTGATACCTGACTCTAGCTCGCATTACTGGCTACATGGATATTTTTATATGACTTTTATATCACTAGGCATACCCGAGATCAGATTTGTTGATAATTTAGAGCTAATCATAATAATAGCTTACACACTGAACACTTACCATGTACCATTCTAGGCACATTAGATGCACCGTACTATTTATTTCTCCCAATGTTCCTTAGGACATAAGTACTATCATTGTCTCATCTTACAGATTAGAAAGCTGCATCACTCAGGAATTAAGTGGGCGTCTGGGATGCAAACCTGGGTGCTCTGGCTTCATAATCCAGGCTGTATGCATTTGCTATGGTATAAGTGGCGATGCCAGGCTCTCTACCAGTGCTTGGTACACCCCCTTGAGTTCTCACCAGCGTCTGTGGCGTTATCCCTCCAAGGATGCAGAAACTTAGGTCAATTGACTAGCCTAGGGCCCAGCCAGGTTGAGGACTCCCAGTCAGATCCGGTCCACTCTTGCCACCGTACCTCGGTCTGCCTCCAGCTCATGTGTCTTCATTTGACAAATATTTTTTTTTAACTAATTGTATTATTTATTTATTTATTTTTGGCGGCATTGGGTCTTTGTTGCTGCACGCGGGCTTTCTCTAGTTGCGGCGAGCGGGGGCTACTCTTCGTTGCGGTGCACAGGCTTCTCATTGCGGTGGCTTCTCTTGTTGCGGAGCACGGGCTCTAGGCGCGTGGGCTTCAGTAGTTGTGGCTCACAGGCTCTAGAGCGCAGGCTCAGTAGTTGTGGCTCACGGGCTTAGTTGCTCCGTGGCACGTGGCATCTTCCCAGACCAGGGCTCGAACCCGTGTCCCCTGCATTGGCAGGCGGATTCTTAACCACTGCGCCACCAGGGAAGTCCGACAAATATTTATTGAGCATGTAGCGTGTGCCAGACCCACTTTTGGGTGGCAGGCATTCAGAGGTCCACAGAACAGGCCTGTTCTCAAGGAGCCTCCTTTGGATTCAGTGCTCCTGTTTATAGAACAGCTAACGTAGAGCAAAGAATGGTGAGAGCAAGACAAGGCCTTGGATCAAGCCAGTCCACAGCTGAGTCACTTTGCTGCACTTCACTGAGCTGGTTTCCTCTTCTGTAAAATCATGACAGTAATCCACCTTGAGTACTAAACCTCAGATCAAATTCCAGCTGCTGCGACCTTGGGCAGTTCAGCTCAGCTCTCCAGACTCAGTTTCTCACATGTATAATAAGGAGCTCCTGCTTTGTAGGGTTGTGAGAACATGTTGTGCTACGTGCTGTAAGGCATGAAGCGTTGAGAAAATGATCTATAAATGTCAGTGCCGCCTTGCTTTCCCCTCCAAGTCCAAACTCTTAATTTTGTGTACAAAATACTCAGCACAGAGTAAATACTGGCTAAATGGCACAGCTAGAAAGACGATGACGATTGTACGTGAAGATGTCAGATGCAATATATCTGCAGGTTTATGTTTAAATATGCACCTAGGTCTCATTTGTTCTGTGACATTATGGAAATACCGGGCTAAGTCTCTTGGTTGAACCCACCTCCACTCAACTTTTCCATTGATAAAAATAGGCCTCATAATGCCGGCCTGGTTCCTGGGCAGGAAATGACTAATACAATCAACTGTTTATGTATTAAATCACAACCCGGAGGCCTGTGTCTTGCACTAGCGATGAGTCCCCGAGCATCCTGGCCATTAAGACGGGGAAGCAGGCTCCCTCTGCTTGCCTCTCTGCCCATCAGCCTGTGGCGGGCTGGTGGTTAAAACTGGAGTGGATTTCCTCCAGAGGATGAATCCTCCTGTTGGCCAGTCTGAGCATCCAGTCAGACTTACATTTCCCTCTGTAAATTAATAAATTGACATTCTGGTGTTTGTTTTTAAATGTATATAAATTCCTCATAATGTGGTGACAGTTCACCCTCCCCGGTAACAGATGAGCGACCGTCACTGTGGACGTTGCCACGGGACGCTGGCCTTTCTTTCATTGAAGAAAGCCTTTCATGGGAGAAAAAGGGCAGGACCTGGGCTGAGGCGCCCCAGAGGCCTCAGCGCTGCACTAGCTGCCCCTTAGCCCCTCCCACAGGTTGTCCCAGAGTCTAACCGCCCTAGGCCTTCCCAGAACACAGTGGGAGCAGCTGTGCCCTGGCCTAGAGGGATGAGAGCACAGGCATCAGACAGTGGATTACATTTGATTTCCTTTGCCCCCGTGGAGACTCCTTACCTCCAGGGCTCTGTTACCGGGAGTAAGGGGTTGGGAGGGAGAAGGGTGATGGTGCCCCCGGATGGACAGTGTGCACAAGAGCACCCAGACCACCACTTCAGGGCTAGTTAGTGCCTTGTGGTAGGGGCTCTCTTAGACCTCTGAGAAGTCTCAGGGCCAGCCTGGAGCAATAAAGCTAGACCTGGGACGGGTACGAGGGTTGAAGTACTCATTCCCTGCTCAGGGGGGGCTTTCCTTCTCCTCAGCCTCTTCCCGCCCTTGAATTCTCTGGGGCCTCTTTTTTTTTTTTTTTTTTTTTTGGTACGCGGGCCTCTCACTGTTGTGGCCTCTCCTGTCGCGGAGCACAGGCTCCGGACGCGCATGCTCAGCGGCCATGGCTCACGGGCCCAGCCGCTCCGCGGCATGTGGGATCCTCCCGGACCGGGGCACGAACCCGTGTCCCCTGCCTCGGCAGGCAGACTCTCAACCACTGCACCACCAGGGAAACCCCTCTCCGGGGCCTCTTTAGAGTGGGACCAGGACTCCTGACCTCTGGTCTCAACCTGGTCTAGCTGTTGAGAGCTTAAGATTCTGGGGGAGCGCATGTGCACATGTGCACGGTGTGTCAGGTTGCGCGAGGGTTATAGGTCCTCTCTGAGGTCCCTGGGTGTAGAGTGAGGTATGCCTGCCCTCCACCTCCCCTTTAGGAAAACCAGCCATGTTACGGCTCCTAGGAGGCAGCATGGCGTGTTGACAGGGATTTGTCAGTACATGAACTTGAGTTTGAATGCCAGCTCCACCATATGCTAGCTGGTTACCTTAGGTTTGTATACACCACTGTATTAATCTACTCGGGCTCCCATAACAAAATACCACGCAGGTTGGGTAGCTTACAGCAACAGAAATTGATTTCCTCACAGTTCGGGAGGCTAGAAGTCCAACATCAAGGTGCTGGCAGGTTTGGTTTCTCCCAAAGCCTCTCTCCTTGGCTTGCAGACGGTCACCTTCTCACTGTGTCCTCATGTAATCTTTACTATGTGTGCTCACATTCCTGGCGTCTCTTCTTCTTTTTATAAGGACACTAGTCCTACTGGATTAAGCCCATTTTATGACCTCATTTAATCTTAATTACCTTTTTAAAGGCCCTATGTCCAAATATAGCCACATTGGGGGTTAGAGCTTCAATATATGAATTCTGAGAGGACACAGTTCAGTCCATAACAACCACTCTGTGCCTCAGTTTCCTCATCTGTAAAATAGGAATAGTAATAACATCTATCTCATATGTTGCTATGAGTTGACTAAATAGGTAAAAGAAAGTGGCACACACACACACACACACACACACACACACACACACACACACGTACTGCCCCTGGTTCCTGACCCAGAGCTCCTAAATCCTTTGGAATTTCCTGGACGATAGCAGTGTCTTGTTCTAATGAGGTGACTCTAGGTAGGCTCCTGGATTGGGGCTGGTCACCAGAAAGACCAAGCCATGATTAGAAGCTTGGAATTTTCAGTCCTACCCCCATTCTCCAGAGAGGGGATGGAAATGGAGTTAATGATCAATCATACCTTCATCATGTGAAGCCTCTATGAAGACCCCCTAAAGTACAGGCCTCAGAGAGCTTCTGAGTTGGGGAACACGTGAAGGTGCTGGGAGAGTGGCGTGATTGGAGAAAGCCTGGAGGCTGCACGCCCTTCTCACACACCTTGTCCTCTTCCATCTGGATGTTCCTGAGTTATACCCTTTTATAATAAACTGGTGGGCTAGTAAGTAAACTTCCCCTGAGTTCTGTGAGCCACTCCAGCAAATTAATCAAACCCGAGGAGGGGGTCACGGGGGCCTCCAATTTGTAGCCGATTGGTCGGTCAGAAGCACAGGTGGCAACCTGGACTTGCAGTTGGTGTCTGAGCGGGTGTGTGTGGCAAGCAGCCTTGTGGGTCTGAGCCCTTAACCTATGGGATCTGACTCTCTGTCCACGTAGATGGTGTCAGGATTGAGTTAAATTGCAGCACACCCAGCTGGTGTTGAAGAGACTTGCTTGGAGTGGGGAAAACCCCCCTCACATTTGGTGACGAGGAGGGTCAGAAGTGAAGCGTTCTGGGTGAGTAGTAAAGGAGAAGTGGATTTTTCCCACTCGTTGTGTAATGTGTGCACAGACACTCGTAATAAATGCTGGGTGTGACACTGTTGTCCGCCGCCTCTTTCTCGCCCACTTCAACCCCCTCCTCACCACCACATTCACAAGTGTTAGTTAGCATCAAGTGTGACGACCACAGTGCCGCAAAGTCAGATTTTCCAAAATGTTTTATGAAGCCTTAAACTTGCCAGGGTTCCTTTAGGAGTCAGTTTCCTCTTCTCAAAAATGGGTAGAATACCTCATTCACTTCATTGTGAGAATTAAACTAAATTGAATTAGGTAATCAATGAAGAGCCTGTATCATAGGAACAAAATAAGTGCAAATTCCCTCCCTCTTCCTTCTCGTTCTGAAATCCCCTCACCTAAGCACTACTGAGAATTTTTTTTTTAACATCTTTATTGGAGTATAATTGCTTTACAATGGTGTGTTAGTTTCTGCTTTATAACAAAGTGAATCAGTTATACATATACATATGTTCCCTTATCTCTTCCCTCTTGCGTCTCCCTCCCTCCCAGCCTCCCTATCCCACCCTTCTAGGTGGTCACAAAGCACCGAGCTGATCTCCCTGTGCTTTGTGGCTGCTTCCCACTGGCTATCTATTTTACATTTGGTAGTGTATATATATGTCCATGCCACTCTCTCACTTCGTCCCAGCTTACCCTTCCCGCTCCTCGCCCTGTCCTCAAGTCCGTTCTCTACGTCTGCGTCTTTATTCCTGTCCTGCCCCTAAGTTCATGAGAACCTTTTTTTTTTTTTAGATTCCATATATATGTGTTAGCCTATGGTATTTGTTTTTCTCTTTCCGACTCACTTCACTCTGTATGACAGACTCCAGGTCCATCCACCTCACAACAGATAACTCAGTTTCATTTCTCTTTATGGCCAAGTAATATTCCATTGTATAAATATGCCACATCTTCTTTATCCATTCATCTGTCGATGGACACTTAGGTTGTTTCCGTGTCCTGGCTATTGTAAATAGTGCTGCAGTGAGAATATTGTGTTTAAGACAATAATAAACACTTAGAAATATGCTTAAGGCATATGGATATCATGATTTCACTGCTGTGCAAAAATGCATGTCTTATGTCTTAAATTAAAAGCAAGACCTGTTGGTGTCATGATTTCAGTGCTGCTCAAACGTGTGTTTGAAGTTAAAAGTCAAAACCCAGTGCACTGGCACCGGCCCACTCCCCAGCGGGAATCCCACCCCCCCAACCTGAGGGGAGAGGAGGAACCCAGGCTACAGCTCTGCCCAGTTGGACTAGCTCATCCACCAAAGAGACCGTGCAGTGAGGAGGCATGAGGAAGCAGAGACAGCCCAGAGACTGTTAAATATTTAAAGTCATGCAGAATCAGATCTCGGTCCTCCCAGTGTGACTGCCCTTGCGCGTGCCCTTCGGCACATCAGTGGTTCAAACCTCGTTTCCGGTAAATCTCAGAATGATTGCTTTTCTTGATGTGGTAGAGTGGTGAGTCAGCAAGCGTTTTTATAAAGCAGAAGGAGCAGTTGCGGAATAGTCGTCGCAGGCAGGAGCTGCCTTGGGGAATGGCACAAAGAGGGAGAAATCAAGGCACAGGGCTTTGAAAGAATCCTTACATTTTCATTTAAGGATTTAAAGTCACCGAAGCCTTAGATCTCAGAAACCTGCATGTCTCCACGTTGCGCATGAGAGGTGACTGCGGGCACTGCTTCTAAACTGTGGTGCACCTTCCCCTCCTTCCATTAGATAATTTAGCTTTGAGTCCCTGTCATTGCGCATGCTCTGAGCATTTCCTGAATATAGGGAATCTGGTTGGCATTCCTGCCCTCTGACCTTGTAGGTTTCCAGAGTGTTTACTAGGAACGGAGCCCGTGATTTACTAGAGACAGCGCTGACCCCCGCTGGGAACCCGCCTCCATGAACTGACCACCAGGAACCAGGCGAGCAGGCAGGCAGGGAGGTGGGCATTGTAGACGATATTTCAATTATGGATCAGTCCTTAGTGCTTGGCACGCTGTAAGTACCACATGCGTGGTAGTTATTATGATGACTGTCCTCTTTGTAGCAGAAGCTGTCAGCGTAGAATGTTAGCATAGGATGTGTCTTTCCAGTAGGGTGATCTTATTCTGAAAAATAGGCAAGAGGGAGAGTTAAGTAAATGGCACTTGCGGGACCAGAGCCCCAAAGGGCCAGGTGTCTTGTTTTCTGCCCGAATGCTCACCATGTTGCAGACAGCCTGGGGAGAAACAGAAGGAACAGCTGAAGTGCTCATTGGGGTCAGTGTAGAAATGCTCTCTGGGTCTTCCCTGGCTGCCGAGGTCATTGCCGTGCTGAATAATTAATCAGGCTGATTCTTTGCTTCAGCCGGATGGAGAACTGGGTCATGCTCCACTCCAGAGTCCCCAGGCACCTCTCTGGCCGAGCCCATTGAGATGCTGGATTTAGAAAGCATTTCTGTGCTTCAAAGAAAAGCAGTAGCAGATGAAGCCTAATTTTATTTCAAACTGTGTCCGTAATGACAATGATCTACATTTCTATGTATCATGACCACAAACTCTGATTTGCTAAAGACCTGCCTATTACGGAAGCCATGTCCAGGGAAGATATTTTGAACTTTGAAAAGCCTATGGATTTTTAGAACAGACTCTAAAAGTCATTTGAGGTCACAGCCCTTCGTTTACTGGCTGCCTTATTTCTTGGCAAAATCTGGATGGTCGGGCTTCCCTGGTGGCGCAGTGGTTGAGAGTCCGCCTGTCGATGCAGGGGACGCGGGTTCGTGCCCCTGTCCGGGAAGATCCCGCATGCCACGGAGCGGCTGGGCCCGTGAGCCATGGCCGCTGAGCCTGCGCGTCCGGAGCCTGTGCTCCGCAACGGGAGGGGCCCGCCTACTACCAAAAAAAAAAAAAATCTGGATGGTCCAGCGATCGGCCTGTGGGCAGAAGTCAGGTTCGTGCTGTCTCTGATGCAGTAACTGGGAAGGGAAAGGGCAGAGGGCTGTTCTGAATCCTTAGGGAGAGATCCCAGGACGTAGGCTATCAAATGTGATGAATGTACCCTAAATGGGTATGTTATTGTGGCCACCAGGATGAAATAAAAAAGGATTCTCTCACAGTTTCTACGTGGGATGTATGATTATTCAAAAGGTCCTTCCTCATAGTCACATACAGTGAGAACATGTTTATTTTTTTTCCACCTGACCCCGAGAGCACAGATATAAAGCGTCTCCGCAGAGCAGCTCTGCGTAGCTCAGGCAGCAGCAGGATCGATATGCTCTTAGAATCCAGGTGAAATGGGCTTGAATCCCAGTCTCGTGTCCTGCGATGTCCGTGGGTTCCCCAGCACAGTTCTGCCCGTTCCCTGGGCTTATATTTCTCTTGTGTTGACTCCCTGTTCTCCACTCTGAGGCCTCCACCACTACTTTTCCTCCACCAAGCATCTCCCCAGGGGAGGAGTACACCCTTCTCTTAATTCCTGACGTCAGCTATCTCTGTAGCAGACTTTTGCTGGAGCATCAAGGGTAATATCGAGGGGGCTTACATTGCATCAAAAACAGTCACTGGTTTTCAAAACTGGCTGTTGGACTTCCCTCACCTTTCTTTTTAATGGCAGTGCCTGCCGTTTCCGAGGTTGTGCTCCCCCAGAGGCTGTGCAGTATGCAAACACACACATACTTTTGGATATATTTGCAGGAGCTTTAGAACTTGATGAAGCCCCATCCGTGGCTCTCCGAGGTCCGGGGACTCTTAGGTGGACCTGAGGGTTCCACCCCCTGCTCCTCCCCAGGCCCTGGGCCTCTCCCCACCCCCAGGCACCCAAAGTATAGCCGTAGTGAGGTTAGATCATCAGTTGGAAAAACGAAACAGGATTGACTGCCTGACTGTTGGTGGTGTTCCTCAATCCTGACACTTTTGACAGGGATCAGAGACCTTGTGAAAACAGTAGCCACCTTTCCGTGAGCATTCCCGATGGACCAGGCCCTGTTCTTAGCATAAGCCTTCCCGTTAATCATGCCAGTACCCCCAGGAGGTCCATACCGCTATCCTCACTGCAACAGATGAGGAAACTGAGGCTCACCAAGATTAAGTAACTTGGCTCAGATCACACTGCTCATAGTGGCCAGCCTGGGATTGGATCCCAAGGCAGTGACGTGAAAACCTGGGCCCTAAACCACGGTGCTCACAGCCCCTCCCCCCATACCACTGTACCTTACTCTTTGTGGTTCATGTCCACAGAGCTGTGTGACCTCTGGTGTCACAGCCAAACAAATACGCCCTTCCAGTTTTTTGCAGTACTGCTCAGAGCAGAGTGTTTGGCCTCTTTGGTTCATTGATGTGCCTCCAGTACCTGGCATATAGCAGGTGTCAGTAAATCTCTGTGAAACGAATGAACCCATCCATCCTACAAGGCTCAGCTCAACACCATCTCCTTCCAGAAGCTGTCCATAACTCCCTCTCTGTGAGTTAAAAGGCTCCTCCCAGGCTTCCCTGGTGGCGCAGTGGTTCAGAGTCCACCTGCTGATGCAGGGGACACGGGTTCGTGCCCCCGTCCGGGAAGATCCCACATGCCATGGAGCAGCTGGGCCCGTGAGCCATGGCCACTGAGCCTGCGCGTCTGGAGCCTGTGCTCCACAACGGGAGAGGCCACAACAGTGAGAGGCCCGCGTACCGCAAAAAAAAAAAAAAAAAAAAAAAAAAAGGCTCCTCCCTCCATGAGCAACCAACGCACGCGTGGGCCTCTGCGTCCCCTTATTTCTCGTTGCCGTGTCGTGGATTCCCACTCTGTCTACCCCGCGTCGCACTCATTTCTCTATGTCTCCAGGAACTAATAGGCACTCGGTAAACGTTTGTTGACTTGAAGGCACAGTGGTTATTGTGCTGCAGGGTAATTAGGCTTAAATGGTAAGCAGTTCCTATAAGTGAGAGTTCATTAGGATTACATTTGTAGCGCTAGACCAAATTGTAGCTCTTCTCTTAAATTTTCTCAGTTTTTTCATACCTATAATTTAGTGTCGCTGTCAATTCTGGTATCGTTTACTTTTTCGTCATCATCCCTCCGTAGTTATGTAGAGCACTGACTGTGTTCTGGGCCTCAAATGCGCTACTTCACAGACTGCGCTCATCTGAGCAGCATCTTCTTTGGTGCCGTGCACGGAGGCTGGCTCGCCTGGGAGAAGGCAAGGTTTGTGTCCGACTGTAGCTCCAGGAGCTCCAGTTCCCTCGTCTCTCCCCTCCTCCATCCCCTGCCCCACCTCGTGGTCTAGGAACGAGGCCCCCAGTTTTCTGCCAGCAGGCTCTCATCTTGCTTGTCCTCGTCGAAGCTCAGACAAGGAGAAGTGGAAGGCCTGTGGGAGAACACAGGCGGCCATGAGAGGGTCTCCTGCAGCCAGAGAGAGAAGAGAGGGAACATTTGCTGAGGGCCTGCAGTGCCCCAGCCCTGACCTTCCTCGTTTGCTTTTTGGCTCTCCCGGAAGTGCTCTGAGCTTACGGTTATTGTCATTTTGCAACTGAGTAAACTTAGGTTCGTGGAGGCTGAGCTCCCACTGATGGGAATGCGGACCCGGGACTGTCTGGCCCTGGAAACCAAGGCTTGGCACTGAGTTCTACCCCTCGACACATGTCTTAGGAAGAGGTTCTCCCCAGGCGTCAGTCTCTATTAATAGAGGACTCAAAGAAACAGAAGTTGAAACAGGATGTGTGCTTCCAACCAGGATATGACAGTTGGTTCCAGGGCGGGGGAGAGAAACCCGGTGGGAGAGAAGGAAGCCCCAAGCCAAGAGCTGGGTCCCTCCCAGTTCAGCCATGACCCTGGTTCCCTAAATGCTCGTAATAACTAACAGCAGCAACAGGCACAGCAGCAAACCCTGCCCTGTTCATCCTCACAGTGTAGATAGGTTGTTGTGAGACAGGGATTTTTAGTACCCACCTTTTACAGACGAGGAAACTGAGGCACAGAGAGGTTAACTAACTTGCCAGATTCGCCTTTCCAGTCGTAGGAACAGCATGACTTTGAGTAAGGAAGGGGCCGTCTGTGGACAGCAGTGGTTCTCAAAGTGTGGTCCTCAGACCTGCAACTTCAGTGTCACCTGGGAGGCTGTTAGAAATTCAGGTTTGGGGACTGCTGAATCAGAAACGATGGGGATGGTGTCCAGTCTTCTGTGTTTTAACAAAGCCCTCTGGGTGTTTTAGCTTTGGCCGAGAGCTGTTAAACTAGAGAAATCTTTAAAATCCACACGTAGAGAAAAAGTTAAAATTTATCAATAGCATAATAAAGGTTTGTTGAGTTCTTATTACATGCCAGGCACTATGCTAAATATTTTACCTGCATTATCTCACTTAGTCCAACAACAATACTATAAAGTATAGGTACTATTATTATTCCCATTTTACAGATGAAAAAACGAAGCCTTAGAGACCTAAGTGACTTCCCCAAAGTCACCAGCTCGTAGGTAGCAAAGTCATGACTTGAATCTAGATCCATCTGATGACACAGTCCATACCCTGAACCATCCATTACTCATTTTTGCCCTTTTGGTAAAGAGCTGTTGAAGAATGAGCATTGATATAAGTACAAATGTTGATATTTTTTGCAAATTTTGAAAAAAGTGGGATAGGGAGGGTGGGAGGGAGACGCAAGAGGGAGGAGATATGGGGATGTATGTATACATATAGCTGATTCACTTTGTTATACAGCAGAAACTAACACAACATTGTAAAGCAATGATACTCCAATAAAGATGTTAAAAAATAAATAAAATGACCAACAGGTAACTTTAAAAAAAAAGAAAAAGGTATTTGAAAAGTCAGATTGATTAAACATTTGATTACATATTTTGATTGAATATTTTGAGCTCCTCCTCTTCTCTGAAATGAGTGTTTATTCACAGAGCTGATTCTAATTCCCGAGTTTAAGGAAAAGTGGTGTTGGTTATAAACCTTCCTAGCCACACGAGGGCAGCACCAAATAGCGCAGGTTGCTCTTTGCCGCTTGGTTCTTTGTAAGGAAACGGAGCTCGCTGCTTAGTGGAGTTTCCCTTCCATAAACCCGTTTCCCCTTCCTTTGTCCGTAGGGACCAGCGGTGAAGCTTCTCAGATCAGATACTAAATTATATACGGAAAAGTAATCATACTGTGAGGGCTCTTGTTTTTTGAAATCCATGTATTCTTGGACTCAAGGACAAAAAAGCAGCCAGTATTCTTTTTTTTTTCACATTCTATTTTTAATTTTTTTAAAACATCTTTATTGGAGTATAATTGCTTTACAATGGTGTGTTAGTTTCTGCTCTATAACAAAATGAATCAGCTATATGTACACATATATCCCCATATCCCCTCCCTCTAGCATCTCCCTCCCACCCTCCCTATCCCACCCCTCTAGGTGGTCACAAAGCACCGAGCTGATCTCCCTGTGCTATGCGGCTGCTGCCCACTAGCTATCTGTTTTACATTTGGTAGTGTATATAAGTCCATGCCACTCTCTCACTTCGTCCCAGCTTACCCTTCCCTCTCCCTGTGTCCTCAAGTCCATTCTCTACGTCTACGTCTTTATTCCTGTCCTGCCCCTAGGTTCTTCATAACTTTTTTTTTTTTTAAGAGTCCATATATATGTGTTAGCATACGGCATTTGTCTTTCTCTTTCTGACTTACTTCACTCTGTATGACAGACTCTAGGTCCATCCACCTCATTACAAATAACTCAATTTCGTTTCTTTTTATGCAGCCAGTATTCTTTTTCACCTTCCTTATTGTTAATAAATTCTTTGAGTCTTCACAGGCTGTAGGACTCTCGAGTAGGCTATTAGAGAAAGTGGGGAAATGTGCTCCTGGCTTCTAGTTTTAGGGCATAGGACCATCCCACAGTAATGCTGGTGTATTAGGGTTCACCCCCACCAGGATCACCAGGATGCTGTACTGACAGCAGCTGCTGTTGATCTTGAACCCCATTTCCACCTGGGCATATCTCAGTGTCCCATCCAAGCCTTGGTTTCTATGCCAGAGGCTGAATTCACTGGAATTTTTTTGAATTTTATTTATTTATTTTTATAGAGCAGGTTCTTATTAGTTATCCATTTTGTACACATCAGTGTATACTTGTCAATCCCAATCTCCCAATTCATCATACACACACACACACACACACCCCGCTTTCCCCGCTTGGTGTCCATACGTTTGTTCTCTACATCTGTGTCTCAATTTCTGTCCTGCAGACCAGTTCATCTGTACCATTTTTCTAGGTTCCACATATATGTGTTAATATACGATATTTGTTTTTCTCTTTCTGACTTACTTCACTCTGTATGACAGTCTCTAGATCCAACCACGTCTCTACAAATGACCCAATTTTGTTCCTTTTTATGGCTGAGTAATATTCCATTGTACATATGTACCACATCTTCTTTATCCATTTGTCTGTCGATGGGCATTTAGGTTGCTTCCATGACCTGGCTATTGTAAGTAGTGCTGCAATGAACACTGGGGTGCATGTGTCTTTTTGAATTATGGTTTTCTCTGGGTATATGCCCAGTAGTGGGATTGCTGGGTCATATGATAATTCTATTTTTAGTTTTTTAAGGAACCTCCATACTGTTTTCCATAGTGGCTGTATCAATTTACATTCCCTCCAACAGTGCAAGGGGGTTCCCTTTTCTCCACACCCTCTCCAGCATTCGTTGTTTGTAGATTTTCTGATGATGCCCATTCTAACTGGTGTGAGGTGATACCTCACTGTGGTTTTGATTTGCATTTCTCTAATGATAGTGATGTTGAGCAGCTTTTCATGTGTTTGTTGACAATCTGTATGTCTTCTTTGGAGAAATGTCTATTTAGGTCTTCTGCCCATTTTTTGATTGGGTTGTTTGTTTTTTTGATATTGAGCTGCTTGAGCTGTTTATATATTTTGGAGATTAATCCTTTGTCTGTTGATTCATTTGCAATTTTTTTCTCCCATTCTAAGGGTTGTCTTTTCGTCTTGTTTGTAGTTTCCTTTGCTTTGCAAAAGTTTTTAAGTTTCTTTAGGTCCCATTTGTTTTTGTTTTGTTTGTTTGTTTGTTTGTTTTTGCGGTACACGGGCCTCTCCCTGCTGTGGCCTCTCCTGTTGCGGAACAGCGCAGGCTCAGCGGCCATGGCTCACGGGCCCAGCCGCTCCGCGGCATGTGGGATCTTCCCGGACCGGGACACAAACCCGTGTCCCCTGCATCGGCAGGTGGACTCTCAACCACTGCGCCACCAGGGAAGCCCTGTGTTTGTTTTTATTTCCATTGCTCTAGGAGGTGGATCAAAAAAGATCTTGCTGTGATTTATGTCAAGGAGTGTTCTGCCTATGTTTTCCTCTAAGAGTTTTATAGTGTCCAGTCTTACATTTAGGTCTCTAATCCATTTTGAGTTTATTTTTGTGTATGGTGTTAGGGAGTGTTCTAATTTCATTCTTTTACATGTAGCTGTCCAGTTTTCCCACACCACTTATTGAAGAGACTGTCTTTTCTCCATTGTATATCCTTGCCTCCTTTGACCATAAGTGCGTGGGTTTATCTCTGGGCTTTCTATCCTGTTCCATTGATCTATATTTCTGTTTTTGTGCCAGTACCATAGTCTTGATTACTGTAGCTTTGTAGGTAGAGTCTGAAGTCAGGGAGCCTGATTCCTCCAGCTCCGTTTTTTTCCCTCAAGACTGCTTTGGCTATTCGGGGTCTTTTGTGTCTCCATACAAATTTTAAGATTTTTTGTTCTAGTTCTGTAAAAAATGCCATTGGTAATTTGATAGGGATTGCATTGAATCTGTACATTGCTTTGGGTGGTATAGTCATTTTCACAGTATTGATTCTTCCAATCCAAGAGCATGGTGTATCTCTCCATCTGTTTGTATCGTCTTTAATTTCTTTCATCAGTGTCTTATAGTTTTCTGCATACAGGTCTTTTGTCTCCCTAGGTAGGTTTATTCCTAGGTATTTTATTCTTTTTGTTGCTGTGGTAAATGGGAGTGTTTCCTTAATTTCTCTCTCAGATTTGTCATCATTAGTGTATAGGAATGCAAGAGATTTCTGTGCATTAATTTTGTATCCTGCAACTTTACCAGATTCATCACTGGAATTTTGGCTAGAGTAGTTATAATAATTTATTATACAAATTAGGACACTTTTAAGAGTAAAAGGAGCTGCTCTTAATAATTTTTCCAGAGCAACAAAGATAAATCAGAACCCTCCTGAGGATAATTGGAGCATAGGGTCACGCTGATTTCAAATCTCCTTTCATTTTCCCCCTTTGATGACTCCTTTTAAGATGTATGTGACACTACATTCATTTGCTCTTTCACTCAGCAATGCTCATGGAGTGTTTTCTGTGTGCTAGGTTTTCTGCCTGTATTATGTTGTTTTCTCCTTGTAAGAACCCTCTGAGTTAGCTATCATTATTATTCCCATTTTTGCAAATAAGAAAAAAATTGGGACTCTGTAAGTTATACGGCCAAGATCACAGTACCTGTAAGTCAGAGCTAAGATTATAATTTAGGCTGTCCTTGCTCTTGGGCCAGGTACACTCAAACTGTATTGACACCACTGTGCCTCTGTTGTGGACCCAGCCCCATCGGATGCTGTCCCTCCAGCAAGCTCTCAGGCATATGGCAGAGTGGTTAAGAGTGAGGGCGCAGAAGTCGCACTGCCTAACTTGCATCCTGGGTCCACCGCTTATCACAGCCTTGGGCTTCACTCACTTTCCTTTCTATGAAATGGGTACAGTAACTTCGTATTGACCTCACAGGGTTGAGGAGAGGATTAAATGACTAAATACCTATGAGGTGACTTCTAGAACTCACCTAACGGTGGGGGCTAGTTGCCAGTGGAGCCCACCATTTTATTAGAGGGTTGGGACTTCCAGTTCCACGCCCACCTCCAGGGAAGGGAGAGGGCCTGGAGGTTGAGTTTAGCCACCAGTGGCCGGTGACTTAATCAGTCGCACGTATATAATGAAGCCTCCACAAAACCCAGAGGGCAGGGTTCAGAGAGTTTCCAGGCCAGCGAACACGTGGAGCCTGGGGGGAGTGGCACCTGGGGAGGGCATGGGAGCTCCGGGCCCTCTCCCCATACCTTGCCCTGTGCATCTCTTCCCTCTGGCTATTTACTCCTGAGTTATGTCCTTTTATAATAAACCAGTGATCTGGTATACAAAGTGTTTCTCTGAGTTCTGGGAGCCACTCTAGCAAATTAATTGAGCTCAAGAAGGGGGTCATCCGAACCTCGATCTATAGCTGGTCGGCCAGAAGTACAGGCGACACCCTGGACTTGGGGTTGGCATGTGAAGTGGGCGGAGGCAGGAGGTAGGGCGGGCAGTTGTTGGGGGGACGGTCTTGTAGAACTGAGCCCTTAACCTGCAGGATCTGACGCTCTCTCCAGGTAGATGGTGTCAGAATTGAGCTGAATTCTCGGACACCCTACTGGTGTCTGAGAATCGCTTGTTGGTGTGGAGGAAAACCTCCACACATTTGGTAAAGGCGGAAAAGCCGAGTTTTTCCATTACAAGGTGGTACGTGACAAGATGAAAATGACGGGGGAGGGCTGGGTTGTGGCATTGTGAGTTTACTCACGAGGGACTATGTTGGGAACCAACAAGGGAGGGAAGTTCCTGGGCATAGCCCCATGAAGTTCTAGGTAAGGGGCTGCCCTTGCACCTGTGACATCCTCTTCCCCTTGGGCAGTTTCTCTCCAACAGAAACACATGAGCACGTGAAATGTGAGGACATCTCCCAGAACCTTTCCCCAGGACGCAGGGTCCTGAGCAGCTTTCGCGGTTGTTGTAGGGATGACCTTCTCTTTTTGGTGTATTTGTAAAAGGCTTCGTGTGCACCGTCAGTGAGCAGGAAACGTTCCACTCCGGGCGGTGACGCAGGTACCTCGGTCCTTCCCTTTAGGACGTGAGGATCCACCTTCTGTTAGCGTAACCGGGCTGTCTTTGGTCTTTTCATGTTTTGTTTTCCCCTGAGAAAGTGTGATTAGCAATTCAGGAAGGAGGCACCAAGTCTGGGTGTGGGGTCTGAAACAGAGAAGGTTGAACTAGAATGAATGTGGTCACTTTGGGACAGTTGGCTGCATTTCTTCATTGTATTATGAAGTTCACTTTGGGGAACTTCAGAAGACACTCTTTGAGAAACAGCCTGTTGGCTCCACAGAAGTGTGGCACCTTATCTGCCCTCCTGTCCTTAAAAGGTGGTCTCTTCGGGGCTTCCCTGGTGGCGCAGTGGTTGAGAGTCCACCTGCCGATGCAGGGGACACGGGTTCATGCCCCGGTCCGGGAGGATCCCACATGCCGCGGAGCGGCTGGGCCCGTGAGCCATGGCCGCTGAGCCTGCGCGACAGGAGCCTGTGCTCCGCAACGGGAGAGGCTACAACAGTGAGAGGCCCGCGTACCACAAAAACAAAAACAAAAAAAAAAAGGTGGTCTCTTCAGTTGATGTGCAGCTCAGGAGGAGACGCGGGTCACAGGTCGCGGTGAGAAACCGCAGTTCCAGCCACCTGGTAAACCTGGTGATTAACATCTAGGCAGATGCTCTAGCCAGATCACCCTCGTATGTCCCAGGAACTTCTTTCTTTATAAATTCTTGGATTTTTTGCTTGTTACAATATGGATAAGATACTTTCTATATTTCTTAAAATTGAACACCTGAACTTTTAAAAGGAAGACAAGGAGTGTGATCTCAAATCAAATATCTCTAAATGATAAAAGAATAAATGGAATTTGTGCTCCAAGGTATCTCACAAGTCCATCCATTCTGCAGGCTTTCAGGATTTGGTGCTAGTAACAAACGCTGAGACCTATTATCATGAAAGCACATTTTCTCTCCTCTTTTTTTTTTTTTCATTTCTGGTTATTAGAGAATGCATTTTGCCTCATTGTTATTAGAAACAAGTGACAAACATGTAGCTAATTCTTTCTCCCAGGTGCTTAACACGTAACAAATTTCACAGGGGTTACATTTCTTACTATAAAAAAAAAACCCTGCCTTATACTAGATACAGGTGCTTAGAAATGTTTATACCCATTAGCCCTGTAATTCTACTTCTAGCAATCTGTTCTAAGAAAAAAAACCTGAACACACTCACAAGCATACACACACACGCACACACACAGAGAGAAAGTTAGGCAAGAAGATAGTTATTACTACATTTTTTTAAAATTAAATTTATTTATTTATTTATGGCTGCATTGGGTCTTCGTTGCTGCACGCAGGCTTTCTCTAGTTGTGGCGAGCGGGGGCTCCTCTTCGTTGCGGTGCACGGGCTTCTCATTGCAGTGGCTTCTCTTGTTGCGGAGCACGGGCTCTAGGCGCGTGGGCTTCAGTCGTTGTGGCACACAGGCTTAGTTACTCCGCAGCGTGTGGGATCTTCCCGGACCAGGGCTCGAACCCCTGTCCCCTGCATTGGCAGGTGGATCCTTAACCACTGCACCACCAGGGAAGTCCTACTACATTTTTTTAATGGCAAAAAATAGCCACAATTTAATTTTCCAACAATCTAGGATTCGTTGCTAAATTAGATGATTGAACATTTTGTAGTAATTAAAGACGCATTGAGTACACCTTGTAGAGGATTTTAAGGTACGTTGACCTGTGGCCAGTGAGTAATCTCCTGTTCTCTGACTTTCCTCCTAGTGTTTTGCTGTGCGCTCTCTGGGGTGGGTGGAAATGGCAGAGGAGGACCTCGCCCCTGGCAAGAGTAGTGTTGCTGTCAACAACTGCATCAGGCAGCTTTCTTACTGCAAAAATGACATCCGTGATACAGTCGGCATTTGGGGAGAGGTAAGTAACAGGTGAAAATCATTAATGGCAGACTTGCTTGCATTCCACTGCTCCTCACGAAACCCCAGAGCTCTGAGAGCCGAGAGATATGGTACTGAGGGCTGATGAAGGTATTTGTCAGGGTCCCTTTCCCGTGAAGGCAGCTGGTATAGACATGATGCACCTGTGATTTACCTATTAGCCCTGCCAGAGCCCGTTGAGGACTGGGGCCCTGGGAGAGAGCATTTCTCGGTGTCTAAATGACAGGATCTACGTTGGTCTCCTGAGTCCCCAAGGATCCATGGATGGACTTAAGGGCCCAGAAACCCCCTAACCTCCATGCATAGTTGGTCTACAAGAGCAGTTTTCTGGGAAGAAGAGCCATACCTCTCTCAAAGTACATTCTCAAAGGGGAACGTGACCCCCACCTATACACCCCAAAATGTTGTTGCCTCTTCTCTAAAAGTTGACACACCATCCTTTTATAATACAGTTTTCTTTACTTGTGATCTGAAAATCCACCTCGTACATGAGTCTTGGAATTGATACCTGTGTATTCTTTCTTACTGTGATGAACAAAGCAACTCCAGTTTGAAATGTTAGTTGAGATCATTTCAGAAAAGAAAGTCATGAGTAAAAATACCAAATTTGTATAAAAATCACATGAAATTGGAAAAGCCATATTCCTACCAAGCTCTGAGACCTGTACAACGAGCACATGGGGAGCATCACGAGATGGTGGTCCACGTGAATCCACTCGATCAGTCCCCAGTTAAGAGCATTGGCAGCGGAAGTTTGCTTTTTGATTGGGCTCTTAGGAGCCCCTGTCACCTTTTATCCTAGCAGCACTGTCATAGCAGGAGGTAGGTTCCCAAGGCTCCGCATGGTAGAGTCCGTCTTCTTTAGAATGGGGCTGAGCTGCATCACCAACCAGATTTTTAGATCCCAGGCATGGGGGTGGGGGGAGGAGGAAGAATGTTCTCCTGCCAAAAAAAGGACACTTTTTTGGTATTTGCCTCTATTATCCTTTCACTGCATTACCTTTCCAATACCCAGGCCTATTTCTCCCACCCAATTATCCATCTGTCTTCTCTCTCCTTCATTCAAAATGCTGTTCTACCAAAGGCATAGATCTCAGCTAGGATTTAGAAGGACGGCTGGCGTAATCTATACTGCTGTTTGAGAGACTAATGAATACCACCAGTTATTTAGAAGAGCTAAGTAAGATTCTAAAGGAATCTCCAATTGGCACGATTCCAGCAGGAAAGAAAGCTTTGGATGGGCCAGCAATGCCTGAAAATCTGCTATGCCTTCCCACCTAGTTAGCCCCCGCTAGGCCATTCCTATTTTTCTCAGTCCTTTCCTCTTCTTCTGAAACGATGAATTCTTCAAGCAGTGTTTCTAGTTCATAGCATATAAAGTACAGCTCAGTGTTTAGGGTTATGAGCTGTGACTTTTTGCCATGCCTCGCCACGCACAGCACAACTCCTTTAAAGGTTTGTTGATCGGCTGACTGAAAATAAAGTCATGACTTTCAGATGAGTGTCCCATCTTTAGATGACGCCTGCATAAGCATTGGTCGTTTGGGTTACAAAAACCAATTAGCAAGACTTTACAGTGGTCAACCAGGAGTTGCTGAGTGTTCATGAGAAAAGGGAAAGGGCACATATGGGAAGACACGAGTGTGCCTAATGAACTCAACAGAAGCCACGATGCGTTTTCATTCAGGGA
The DNA here is from genome assembly GCF_937001465.1 of Orcinus orca. NCBI lineage: Eukaryota > Metazoa > Chordata > Mammalia > Artiodactyla > Delphinidae > Orcinus > Orcinus orca. The sequence goes on from NC_064562.1 coordinate 89,728,596, forward strand.
TAGTGCACACTCAGCCAACCATTCTCACTTCAGATGACCAGCTGGCAGCTGTCACCGGTCCTGTCCAGTAATACGATGACCGTCGACAGAGGTCATTGACGAAGATGGCCTGTGTTACCTTTGTGTGGACCAGTTGTGGTCTCTAAGCTGAATCAATCCAAAAGAAATACACCATCCAGCTCGGTGCAGGGTAGGGGGATGATTTCAGCTCATCCTGGATCTCATCTGTAGACGCTTGGCTTGGACATTGACTAGCAGAGGCACCAAAACACCCATGTCTGCCACTTCAGCAGCAGAGCTTGTGTTTACTCTGAGAACCTTTGATGGGGACCTAAAATATCGTTCTCAAAAACCAGACCAAGGAGCATCTGTCCTGCTTTGGATTTGAAGATCTGCCAGGAAGCCTCACTGTGCTGCCTTGCTAGACCGCCCTAGCGTCCACGCCACAGCATCTGGGCTGACCGTGACGTTCAGTGGACAGTTTAATAATTTCTTAAAATGATGCCTGAGGATTTGCAAAGGGAGTGAAGTTGGATGACCTAGCATTCCTACCCTCAAAGAGCCAATATGTGGGGAGACAGGAGACCAAAACCTGAAGAGTGATGCAAGAAACCTCAGCCTCCCCCGTGTTGGTATCACAACAGCACATGCGCAGCTCAAGGCCTCGCGGCTTCTGTGTTAGGCCGTGAGCAGGTTACTTAAATTAACCTATAAGCCTCAGTTTTCCCATCCGCTAATCACAGGTAATAAAACCAAGCTGTGAGGCAAGTTAGAGCATTCACGAGCCAAGAAACCTGAAGCCCGTCGCGTAACATCTGAGATGTGATAAAGCCACTTCAGCGTTAGCTATTGGGGCACCGAGAAGCGTCACAAAGCTGTACCTGCTATTTACCAGCCGGATCACACAGATAAGAAGTGGTGTAAAAGCTGAGAAGAGACAGACATGTTGTGGACCTGGGAAGGGCGTCAAGGGGATGCCTGGTAGGGTCTGGCCAGAGGGGAGGGAATGGGGACAGAGGGGTTGTGAGAGGATGACAGACTTGGAGTCAGTAAGAGGCCAGATTCTCCAGGGAACCCGCCATTAGCCTTTTCTCTTAGAGTCAAGATTCAAAGTGTAAATAATTAAAGATAAGAACCAGCTAGAAAGCGGGCTAGGGACACATTTCAGAGGATTTGGAGAAGGAGAGAGAAATTGGGCATGTGAGGGGAAGGTGAAAGATTTATGAATCTTGTAATCAGGAGGGGATGTTTCTCCCTTAGGAGAACAAATGACAAGGGTGAATTTTTGATCGTTGGACCGACACCCCCAGGTAGCCACAGACATCCCAAGGACGTGTGGTTTCGTGAGGATGGTAACCTGTCTTCTCGTTGACTCCCAGGGGAAGGACATGTACCTGGTCCTGGAGAACGACACGCTGAGCCTGGTGGACCCCATGGACCACAGCGCGCTCCACACGCAGCCCATCGCCAGCATCCGCGTGTGGGGCGTGGGCCGCGACAACGGCCGGTGAGTGCCCCGGGCCGGCGCTGTCCTTTGTCACCTCACCCAGTGCCCCAGTTTTAGCTTAACCCTGAAGCGCGGCCTCACTGTTACTGCATGTTGCTGAATATGAAACTTGACAGTAGGCTCTCTATAGAAATGTAAAAACTTAAAGCACATCTCTATCCCTGCCTCGTCAACCCTCCGAGCCCCTTCCGTTCTGCACCTCAAACCTTTTGTCAACTCTGGATCCTGCCTCGGATTCCATGTATTTCTCCCCCAACTGCTGCTCATCCTCATTCATCTAAGTTCCCTACTCATCCAGGCTTTCTGAACTCCCACCTTTTTTTTTTTTTTTTTGTCTTCTCTGCAGTCTGTTTTAAAGTTGAGTCTCAGCTATCTCAGATGCTCTGCTATTGGTATTTTCTTTGTAGAGGGCTTGTTGGAAGGGAGAGGTTGTACAGCCTTTAATCACATGCTTTATTATTTTTTTAAGTTTGTTTTATTGATGTATAGTTGATTGATAATGTGTTCATTTCTGCTGTACAGCAAAATTCACACTGTACAGTATAACTGTACAGGGATTCAGTTATGCATAGATATACATATTCTTCTCCATTATGGTGTATCATAGGATACTGAATATAGTTCCCCGTGTTATACAGCAGGACCTTGTTGTTTATCCAGATCGCAAGCTTTAGATCATTAACTCGTGCTGATAAGGAGCTTCTGGGATTTGATGATGGCTGAACGCTTTTAACGTTTGAAATGTCTGGTCATACCAAAGTTCCAGTCAGTGTGTATTTTTCTGAAATTCTACTGAATATTTGTCATTGCCAGCAAGTACTTCTTAATAGGTGTGTTGTGAATGTTTTGCTCTCCAGTGACTGGAAACAAGGAAGTTCTGATTTTCAAGTACATATTCTAACTAATAAAGTGACAGTAATCATGGGCCTCGTACTTTATTAAGTAATTGGGTTACATGAAATACATCTAACTCTTGAATTAAATTCATCTTTGTCAACTCTCGAGGTACACCCGAGGCTCTCCTAGCATTTAGGACAAGCTATAGGATGATTATGTATTGCTCTGTTGAAAAGGGGCAAGAGCATTGCAGAAGCTGCTGAAAACCCCAGACGACAGAGAGACTGCTGCCCTGGGGTGGCACCATTCCTGGGCATCCTGGCTTATTGGGTCATGGGATCCTCTAGGTGGCTCTGCCTTGGCTTTGCCATCCTTGGTCTCCCAAAGATGGGCAGTAGTGGATTTGATAGTTTTTTGATTCAGTTCCAAGTCCTAAGCCTGAAAGTGGTTAAGCGTTCATCAAAGAACAAGCATTTTTGCTGGAATCACAAGTGAAAAATGGTCTGCAAAAGAGAAAGCTGCAGTGTCCTCTGACAACTGATCGGTTAAACCTTCGTGGGAGCGCAGCTGTGTCTTTGAGCTTTTGTAACAGTGATGAACGGTGACAGCTGGACCAGGTGCTTTGGGGGGAAATGAGTGGATAGATTATGCATCCACACCTGTCATTCAATTGCTTAGCAGAGCTGGAGCACTGGAGTTGATGCATTGGCGTGAACTGATTAATTTTACAGAGGAAAATATCTGAGGATGTTCGTGTATCATTAAAAACATTTAGCCTTGATGGAAGAGTGTAAGATACTTGATCCTTCCCTACTTCCTGTCCTCCAAGTTTGTTTTCAAGACAGGAGTCAAGGTGAAGATCATGATATACGTGTACAACTGGATGGGGTTGTGTTTTTTTAAGGTTAGCTTGTGAGTGGATTTCATCGATGAGGTTTTCAGTTCACCCCAACTCTTTAAAGTAAGGCCAAATGCTCTTTGTTCAGGGAGAAAATATGATTTAAATTCCAGTTGACGGCTTCCCTGGTGGCGCAGTGGTTGAGAGTCCGCCTGCCGATGCAGGAGACACGGGTTCGTGCCCCGGTCCGGGAAGATCCCACATGCCGCAGAGCGGCTGGGCCCGTGAGCCATGGCTGCTGAGCCTGCGCATCCGGAGCCTGTGCTCCGCAACGGGAGAGGCCACAACAGTGAGAGGCCCGTGTACCGCAAAAAAAAGAAAAAAAAAAAAATTCCAATTGAGAAAATTATTCAAGCCCTGAGCTTAGTTTTCTCTCATCTGTGAAACGAGGGTGATAATAAGGATGACAGAGCACGTGTATGTATGTGCCTGTGTGTGTATAGTAACTGGCCCACTGATGGGGGATGTGGAAAATGCTTAATGAATGTTAGCTCTTGATTCGTTAAAGCAATATCCACTAGCAGAGACAGCTAATTACATGGCTTCCTTTCAAAGACAGGGAGGGTGAGGGAGGGGTCAGACCTCAGGGAGGTTTCGAGGACAGTTTATCATTGATAACAGAGGGCGAGAGGCTGTTTCAGACAGAGTTCAGTTGTCCTACAAAGCAGGAAGAGCCACTCCCCTTGCCACCCAGTGATATCAGTGTAAATTAGGTTACCTTGCCTTCATTATGTTTTTGAAATGTGGGCTGAGTTACTCATGTTTTTTGTTTTTTTTTTTGCGGTACGGACCTCTCACTGTTGTGGCCTCTCCCGTTGCGGAGCACAGGCTCCGGACACACAGGCTCAGCGGCCATGGCTCACGGGCCTAGCCGCTCCGCGGCATGTGGGATCTTCCCGGACCAGGGCACGAACCTGTGTCCCCTGCATCGGCAGGCGGACTCTCGACCACTGTGCCACCAGGGAAGCCCACTCATGTTTTTTAAACCATTTCTTATTCTTACTCAATGTTAGCAGATAAGTGTAATTTAGAAATACACTGAGGGTTCTGCATCAGCTGTCAGGACCTCAGAAAGTTCATGTAGTGGTTGGGGGCCCTTGAGCTACATTGCTTTTAGAAACAGTAAATAAAAAAGTATGTTTGTCAGTGAAAGGCTGTATTTCTCCCACTGGACCCCTGAGTTTTCATTCTCTAAAAGAAGGCCTTTGTATTCCTGCTTTTTTTTCTTTTAATACTTTCTTTTGCTCTTGATTCCTTTTTTTTTTCTTACAGCAATTTACAAGTGCAAATTCAATTTGTAATGCTGCAAAGGAAAGGAGTTTACACTTTGCATGAATAAAACATAAAAGTGTTTCATTTTGCTTGAGAAAATGAGTCCATTTCACATTCTCTTTTGTAACCTCCCTTGCCGAGAAAATGGAATCTCTTAGGGAATTTCTTGATGTGGTTAAAATGAATATGAAAAGTATGTATACCAGAGGCTTGAAGGGCACAGTCTGTCTTGAAATTCAGAGTGCTTCCCTGAGCCATGTAATTTCAGGATTTATAAAGTTGTTTTGGGTTTAGCATTTTCTTAAGGCTTTCAAGTGGATTTGATTTGCTCTGAAGAAATTCCTTATGGAGTAAGTTTACTTTGGGTGAGGGGATGACCCAGCTGTGACAAACCCCACTGATCCCCCAGGTTGATTTGGAGAAGCCTCTTCTTGTGAATGGCTGAGAAGTCACCATCGCATCAGACGTTGGTTCTCTGTGGGGTGCTGGTGGTTGCAGGACTGGGCTGAAGTTTTTGTCTTGTTCTTGAGAGTCACGCCTGCCTTTATTATGGCATTTCTTGGAGCCCATGTGCATTACTGCCAGACAAAGGGTGGGCTCCCTCCTCCTACTTGCGTTCCTTTTGATCACAGTGAGATAAATGTCAAGGCTCCCAGAGATGGGACTGGTGAAAGGGGTTTCATGAGCCTTGTATTTCCAATCAAAGGCAGCACCAGGGAGCACCCAGATTGACCTGCTCTGCTTCCACCCCTGTGGGAAGGAGGCCCTGGGTTGTAGAACTGGCATTTTGCCACCAGTGACTGGGGCGGGTGACCACAGTGCCATCTCTCATCTTGTCTCTGCGGACCTGCAGGCTGCCCTTCCAAGGATGGGGTGGGAGGGATTTCACAACAATTTCAGGGGCTGTGCTAATCCGGCCACAGCTCTCCTATTTATTCATTCGGCCCTGGAAAGCAGCACTCTCCTTATTCTTTTAAAGAGATATCAAGAGCAAGCAGACATAACTTCTGAACATAGGAGACTTTAAACTGGGACTCTCCTTGCCTCTTGTGACAGGTAAGGGAAGGGGCACACAGATCCTTCTGTACGTTGCCAATAGGCAATAGAATCTGCTAATCCTGTCTGTTTCCCATGAGAAAGGAAAGTGGGCGGATGGTATAGTCCAGGGTTTCAGACCCCATAAGTGGGATTTCCCAGGTCGGTGTACCATGGAGCACTAATCAGGTCAAATGTTCATAGACTTTCCTTGAAAGAAAAAAAAAAAAAATGGATCTAGGGTCAGTTGGGAAAGTGGGTTAAACCAAGTGCATCAGGCCCCTTTGCTTTGGACCCTCTCGGAGGTTCTCCTGTCCTGATGTGGACTGGAACCCTTTCCTTCATGGAAATGCAGTCTCACGGAACACACTTTGGGAAATGCTGCTCTGGTCAATAAACTCATTAATTTAAATTAGTGGCAACACTAGATTGCTGGTTTTGTCTTTAGGAAAAATTGGAATTCCTTGTAATAAATACCCATTGTAAGTGGAGACCCCACTGGGCCTGCTCTAATGAAGGTAAAATTCCTTTATGATTAAAAGCAGCCATCACAGCCATTGTGCACAAGCGCCTTTTAAAAAGCACTTTCTTATGCAGGTTAAATGTTGACCCTGTGATACTGTTTGTGCTTATAGTTTGTGTAGCAGAACTTCTCTTCTGAGAAGGTGTTTTATGTGTCTCTTTTCTGCTTTTGATGAACAATTTTCAATAAAATCTTACTGTGTGATAGATTATTCATAAATTTCCCATTGTTTATCTTTGACTTAACTGTTTTATCTGGTTAAGATCTCAGGAACTTTTATCTAAATAACATAGTAAGTCTCAAGTGCACTGAATATTTTTTTCGTTTTCTCTTGGGATATTCCCAACTGGTTTTATCCACCAAGCCCCTGGGGTTTTTTTTGTTTTTTTTGAGATACGCGGGCCTCTCACTGTTGTGGCCTCTCCCGTTGCGGAGCGCAGGCTCAGCGGCCATGGCTCACGGGCCCAGCCGCTCCGCGGCATGTGGGATCCTCCCGGACCGGGGCACGAACTCGTGTCCCCTGCATCGGCAGGTGGACTCTCAACCACTGCGCCACCAGGGAAGTCCAAGCCCCTGGTTTTAAGCTGCTTTAGAAGTCTACTGCCACACATAGTTCATGCTTTTGTTTTCTTGCCAGTGTTGTTCTGTGTTGATTCTTTTGAAAAAACTGCTTAATTTTGGGATGGGGTTGGGGGGTGCATGGGCATCCTGGCTGTAATACTGAGGTTAGTCAGAATATGCAAAACTGTAACTTGTAGGCTTTCAAATGTAAAAGGTGGTTTCATAACCACTGTCTTTCAACCTCTTTATTTTAGAGATTAACTGAGGACAGAAGGGGATGATTTGCCTTAGGTGACCCATCTAGTTGTGACAGGGCAAAGACAGACTCCTGGAATTTGTCCTCTGTCCAAATAGGAGCTCCTCTGTTAATCTGACAAGAGATAATGGATGGTCTCAAATAACCTGGGGTCAGCAGGGAGACGGAGAACTCTGCACTCGAGGCCTGGTCTCTTTCCTTGGGGAGATGAAATCACAGGTGTGAATTAAAAGCAGAGGTTGACAAAATATGGCCCCGAGCTGAAAATGGTTTTTCCATCTTTAATGGGTTGTTTTAAAAAGGAAAAAATGGGCTTCCCTAGTGGCACAGTGGTTAAGAATCCGCCTGCCAATGCAGGCGACACAGGTTCGAGCCCTGATCTGAGAAGATCCCACGTGCTGCGGAGCAACGAAGCCCGTGAGCCACAGCTACTGAAGCCCGCTGTGCCTAGAACTTGTGATCCACAATAAGAGAAGCCACCGCAATGAGAAGCCCGCGCACCACAACAAAGAGTAGCCCCTGCTTGCCGCAACTAGAGAAAGCCTGTGTGCAGCAACGAAGACCCAACACAGCCAAAAATAAATAAAATAAATGTATTAAAAAAATTTTTTAAAGGAAAGGGAAAAAAGAATAGGGGACCCAAATGTGGAGGACCCAGTATGGCCTGGTTCTTTCCAGAAAGAGCATTTACAGTAACATGCATTCAGAATGGAATGAGGCAGTCATTGTGGCTTCTGTAGGAAGTCTGTGGAAAAGGCAAGTCCTGTTCTGCCATCCTTCCAGTGTCTTCCTAGTCTGACCAGCCAGCGGACTTGTCTGTAAGTTGAAGGGGACCTGGAACTTGCACAGGTAACATTATGCCCACATTCTGTTCATATCCCTTTGGCCACATGCAGCTGCAAGGGATTCTGGGAAATGGAGTCTCTAGCTGGGCCAACAATTGCCAAGTTAATACCGCTATTAAAAAAGATGAGGTGAAACAACTAGCCTCTGACACAGTCTGAAAAGGAATCACCTCAGTGTTCCCAGCCTGTGACCTGTTGTTTCCTGTGCCAGTTATTAAGCTGCTGTCCCTCAGATCCAAACCCACCCTTCTCTGCTCGCTTTGTGAGACCGGAGCTGGGACTCTGCAAAAACGTTTCTGCTTCTCTAGTTTGCTGCTCGTTAGACTCTGACTAGAGGGGGCTGCAAGGCTGGAGGAAGAAGAAGGAACTTGCTTCCTGTGTCTGTGAGCATCATCCTGGAACAACTTCTTCATCCCGTTGTGTCAGTTCTCACGCAGTTTTCCCAGCACTCACAGACATGCAGAACCGTTCATCATTCCCCTTCTTCAGAGCCACCAGTGCCACTGGCTGTGGTGCCCTCTTTAAAGGTCTGAGTCCCCGACCTGCTTCAAGTCTAGAGACACCAGCCCAGCAGCACCACCTCCTCAGTGTCAGAGGTTTTGCACCATGGGGCTTCTCCATGCTTCTAGGTTTTGATAATTCCAACCTCTGCCCTTTGTTCTCTCCACCCTCCAGGTCACAGCCCCCTCTTGCAGTTGCTGCCTCCATGATAACTTCTTCCTATTCCCTTTTTAGTTTTGTAGTTACAGGCCTTTAAATGATCTTTCTGTCCCAGTAACTGGTGTGGTTCCTGTCTCCTGCCTGCACGCCCCCGAGTTGACCCTTAAATGGAATTAGCACTGACTAAAGGAGGCAGCATGAGGGCGTGCCTGCCCTGAGGAGGGCATTCGGGAGAGCAAGTGAGTGGAGCTGTTCTTTATGTGCAGCTTTGCACACTGTGGTGACACAACAGCATGTGTGCCAAGGAGACATCCTTTCTAAATTGGTGGAAGTTGCCAGTGATAAAGGGCAGTTCTGTTTTAGGTGACAGGGTTTTAGAAATAGTGGGCCTCTTGGTTTTTTTTTTAATGTTTTCAATATCCACATTTTTTAAAATAAATTTATTTATTTATTTTTGGCTGCATTGGGTCTTCATTGCTGCACCCGGGCTTTCTCTAGTTGCGGCAAGCAGGGCTACTCTTCGTTGCAGTGCACGGGCTTCTCATTGCGGTGGCTTCTCTTGTTGCGGAGCACGGGCTCTAGGCATGTGGGCTTCAGTAGTTGTGGCTCGTGGGCTCAGTAGTCGTGGCTCGCGAGCTCTAGAGCACAGGCTCAGTAGTTGTGGCGCACGGGTTTAGTTGCTCTGCGGCATGTGGGATCTTCCTGGACCAGGGCTCAAACCCATGTCCCCTGCATTGGCAGGCAGATTCTTAACCACTGCACCACCAGGGAGTCCTGGGCCTCTTGGTTTTTGATCTAATTGAAAGCTCTCTCTATTTTCCCTTTGCCACTGTTTCTTTTCCTAGGAGTGATGGAGGGAGGCGGGTCTTCACAGGGAGGATGGAGAGCTTCCTAATGACATGTAGTCAGAGGGTTCTCTGAGCTAGCCAGTAATGAAAGATTGATGGAATCCCAAGATCTGATAACAGTTTAATCTAAGGTATATGCTGCCTTCCTTGCCTCAGGGAGAAAGGTCTTCAGGGAGAGAGCAGTAATTCTCTCCCTATGTTCCAGTATTATCTTGACCTCTAGAGCTAATTTCTTTTTAATATAGACACAGGATAAGCAGAGGCATCAGGATTTACTTGACCATTCTGCTGACTTACACCGTAGTTATCTCTTATCTCTATAGAAGTGGCCTTCTTGCCTTCTGTTAATCATGCTGGGATGCTTGCTCATACTTTCAATGTAGAATAACCTGTAAGGAAAGACATTGTAAGTGATTGTCTAAGAAAAGTTTCCCTCAGAGGAATGCCTTGAGTGTGTCTTCAAGCCGACCCTTCCTTAGTGGATATATGAAGACAACAGTTTCTTCTGAAGAACGCATCCTGTGTTTCGATAGCTGGCTCAGGGCATAATCCATTGTTTCTCATAAGCGTGTTTCAGCACCAGGCGGTGTAGCGTGGGAGCTTGAGATTGTCGTGTCAACAGCAGAAAATTCTGATGATGATCCCTGAGCAATTTCCATCTCACGCTTCCCCTGAGTCCCAAGCCAGGTGAGGGATGGCCCATTCTGGATGTAGCATGAGGGTGAGCCATCATACTAGGCTCCAGGGATTCTCTGTCAGTCTTGAAAGTACTGCGATCTTCTTGGAACACTTAGAGCCTTCCGAAACCAGAAGTAAGAGTAGTGTCAGCGGAGGAGAAGCCTAGTGACCCACGCAGACACGGATTCGTGTCTTAGCAGAAAAAGGTGTAACTATTGTAACCCAAAGCATCATTGGGTCACTTGGCCTGTCAACAAATGATTACGTGTCTGATAAATCGCTAAAAGCCTTACGTTATCGCAGATGAATGGATAGTCACTGTTTTTCGTACACAGATTATCACCTTGAACTCTTTTACTTAAATGCAGTCGTCTGAGATTTGGGGCTTCCTGGTGAATCCAGTGATGGAGAGCATAATGCAGCTCCGATCCGTTTCACTCACAGAACACTTCTGACACCAAAGGTGTCGGTTTTCCACACCAGGCAACTCTCCAGGTCTCTGCCGACAGCAACTGGGTGTCCCACAATTTAATTCCATTCTGACACAGGAGTTAGCCCAGACCCCTCCCCCGCCCCCAGGTTAAGGGTTCAGTCCCTACAAGACTGCCCCCCTTTCAGATGCCAGCCACAAGTCCAGGCCACCCCTGCATCTGCCCGAGAGCAGCTATAAATCAGAGGTTCCCATGGAGGTTTCTCCTTAGGTTCAATGATTTGCTATAACGGTTCACAGAACTCAGGAAAACACTTTACTTACTATTACCAGTTGCTTATAAAGGATACAAATGGACAGCCAGATGAGGAAGCACAAAGGGTGAGGTCCAGAAGGGTTATCAGCTTCTGTCCCCGTGGAGTTTGGGGTATGTCACCCTCCTCGCACCTGGATGTGTTCACCCACCCCCGACCCCCAAAGCTCTCTTGAGCCCATGGTTCAGGGTTTTTACAAAGGTTTCATTACATAGGCTGACTGATTAAATCATTCGCTGTTGGTGACTAGCTCAATCTCCAGCCCTTCTCCCTTCCCTGGAGGTTAGGGTGAGACTGTAAGTTCCAACCCTTTAATCACAACCTGGTCTTTCTGGGAGCAGCCCTCACGCTGAAGCTATGTAAGGGCCCCCAGACATCTCATTAGTGTGCAGAAAGGTACCCTTGTCGTTCTGGAGAGTCCAAGGGTTTTAAAAGCTCTTGTGTCAGGAACCAGGGTCTAAGACCAAATATTATAACAGAAGATGCTCCTGCCACTCAGGAAATTACAAGGGTCTTGGAAGCTTTGTGTCAGGAATCATGGACGAAAACCAAATATATATTTCTTATTATATTACAGTATCATGGTGCACAGTTGGTTACTGGAGAAGACGAATTTGAGAACATCGGGTGGAACTCAGGGAATCTCACCACGTATAATTATGTCAAGTTTTTGAGAGCCAGGTTGGTCAAGAGAAGGAATACTGGTATAGGAATCCCACCATGTGCAATTTAATCATGGTTCTTCCCTGGCACTGGTGTTGGGGACTTAGTGTCCCAGCCTCTCCATCTGCAGTGGGGATTTTTGCTGGGATGGCAGAGATGTGAAGATGCTTTCATAGAACTGTCAGGCATTGTCCCCAGGGGCAATACTTTTATTAAGAATTAATATTTCCTTGAAATATTACCCTTTTTATTATTTTATTACCCTTTTTATAATATTACAGGGTCAACTGTAACAGATTATAAAAATCAGGAGAGGGCTTCCCTGGTGGCGCAGTGGTTGGGAGTCCGCCTGCCGATGCAGGGGACGCGGGTTCTTGCCCCCGTCTGGGAGGATCCCACATGCCGCGGAGCGGCTGCGCCCATGAGCCATGGCCACTGAGCCTGCGCGTCCGGAGCCTGTGCTCTGCCGCGGGAGAGGCCACAACAGTGAGAGACCCGCGTACCGCAAAAAACAAACAAACAAACAAAAATCAGGAGAAAATTTAAAACATGGGAGGTTCGCATTATTTTGTCTTTGACTTTAAGTATCTAAAACTCTTCCGTTGTTGGTTCCCTGTGAGTCTTGACTGATGATGTGATGCCTCTTCAAAGGCCAACACTGATGTTTAGAACCTCCCCTCTTCCTGCCCCAACCAAGTGGCTTAGTGTGTTTCTAACCCTCTTATTAAACCAGACTTGGTGCTTGTGTATCACAACTGTGAATTAAAGCCTGGCCATGAATTGTGTATGCAGGAGTTATTTTTTTAATAGAGAAAAGTGAGAATTTATGAAAACTATCCTGTAATGAGTTTTCAGTCCAGTCACTTGGGATCCAAGACTTCCTGCTGCTGTCATACCTGTCTGTGTCAGCATGAGCTGCACCAGCTCCCACTGAAGCCCACGTTTCTCTTCTCCTCCAGCTCGCTGGCCTCTCTCCTTCAGCAGGAGGACAACCGAGTTATGTTCCCTGTTTTCCCTCTTAGCGGCACACAACCTTTGGGCTCCAGCACCGGGTGCCCTGTTTCTTTATTATAACTTCAACTGGGAATTCTTCTTTTCTAGGCAGCTCCCAAAGAGTGCCCTGGGGAACTGCTCTTTAGAAAAGTAAAGAAGAGAAAGGAAATCAAAAACAAGAATTAAGAAATTAAAGTCAGAGTCCTCAGGCAAGGACTCAATTTCTGAGGGTAGAAAAGTCCTGGGAGCAGAATGAGGCAGGCTTTGTCGCAGTGGCCAGAGATTGGAAATACCAAGTCAGGCTTGGGGCCAAATGACAAATGTGTGAGCCAAGGAGTTCATTTTCAGTGCAAAGGGTAAATCTCTCTAAACCCAGGAAGAATCATTTAGATTATAAATAAAGGAGCACAGAGTGGGTGTGACAGACTGGATCTGGTGCCATTCGCATATCCGGAGGAGTTGGATGGTAGGGGGAGTAAGAAATAAAACGTAGACGCTTTTGTCATTCTACCTGTTATTTTACACCGGAAGCATGCCCGAGGGCAAGGAGTGTTTGAAGGTACTGGGGTGGGATGGGCTGGGGTGAGGGGTGCCCAGTTACAGGCTCTGAAGGAGCCCGGGGTCGGGGGAGGCTGAGTACAGGGCTTGCTGACGTGGCAAACAGAACTGTCAAGTCATGCGGCAGGGGGCGGGCCATGAGTAGAAAGGGCCAACCAGGTGAGGACTGCCTTTCTCTACGCAGGCAGTGCCTTGTGCTTCTAATTGCTTCTCTAGGCCTAGTCATCTCCCCTGTCTTGCCAAGTCTGCCTCTTTGGGTGAGTGGCTCCAGCTCTGTTTTCAAAGGCTCCTTTTTACCTGCACAGAGCACCCTGGCCCATTGGAGATCCGCGTTCAGGTAGGGCTCACGCGCCCGGGCCCCGTACCCTGAGTCGCCCAGCCCAGAATGGGGCAGGTCATGATAGAAAGGACGGTCCCTTTGTAACTGGAAAATTGTTTGTGGCTCCTGCCTCTTCATCTCTAAATCCTTTCTTGCCACCCGCTAAAGGAGAACTCCCAAGTATCAATGTATTGGAAACAAAGCCCGAAAAATCTAAGTCTCAATCTGTAGCCCAGTAGAACCAAATGTTTCTAGGAGGGCACCGAAACCAGGTCGGTCCCAGGAGACAAACTAAACAGAGAACGACAGCCGATGGGATAAGTTTTGCAGGAATTTTACGTACAGCACCAGTAGAGGCACCAGTATCATTTCTTTAATTACCAAATCTGTGAAATAGATATTTAGTTCAGATTGAAAGTGTCTGATTCTCCCTGGCCCTGACCCCTCAGCAGCCCTCCCACCCCATCTGCCTTTGGACATAACTGGAATGGGGAGTGGGATAGGATAAGAGGGCACAAATCGCTCCTAAATCTGTAAGCGTCTGTCTGAACTCCAACGAGTTCAGCTGCCTCATGAAAGAAGCTTCTCTCCTTACGGCGAACCACAAGGCCGTAGATAGTCGTGTGTGCGTGGCGCCTGCTTGGTTAACCTATGGCCAAGTCACCTTTGCCTTTAGTCCAGTGTGGTTCATGGTTCTGCCATCTAGTCAGCTACACAGTCAACAACTTGGGGGTCCTCTTACCCCCACCACATGTAGGGAGTGGTCAGACCCTAATGCTTTGGCCTCTTAATACTTAGGTCAGCTGCCCCTCCCCAGGCTCTTCCACCTCTCGTCCAGTATGGTGGCCAAGTGCACATGCCCAGCCGCACTGCCCTTTCCTGCCTGCTCATTTTCTAAACCCTCCTGGTGAGACCTTTATGTTTCCTTGGATTGAACTGACTGTTCCCTCCTCTGGGGCACAGCCAGAGCCTATGGGAACTTACACCCCAGCACCTCTGAAGGAAGAAGCTTTATTTAACTTGATTATTATATGTGTGTATCTACCCACGTGAAAATAAATTTTGCACGGACAGTTATTAGATTTTTAAAAATTTGTGCGTGAATGCCCACATTCTTTATAGTCATCTATTTTTCTGTGTCATTGGCTTTCAAGCTATTTTGTCCTAACCTGTAAGAAATACAGTTTATGGCATGACCTAGATTTTCTCCCTCCCGCCTCTCTCTCTTTCCTTGACTCACACAAAACTTTTACACTACTTACATTCGCAGTGTGTTCTGTTCCTTGATTTGTTTCTTTGCTACACTCTGTTCTATTTAACTTTCAAAACGCTGTTTGTGACCACTAATTGATTATAGTTTGAATAACACTGATCTTTGGTTAACTTTTCCAAAAAGTCTTTGAACTGAACACTCTACCAGCTTAATACCTGGTGTTTAAATTTAAAAAGATTCCACAATTAATGTTAGGAAACGTCCTGCTCTCAGAGAGCCCCGAATACACAGCTTAGGTGTTGAAGGCTCTAAGCTGTCCTGCACTTAAAACTTGGTGAGCATAAAACAAATTAATTGCTTCCTACCAATGAACTTCAGGGAATCAGTGGTGTTTCTGGAGCCCGCCAGATTAGAAAACACTGAACTACACTGATCTAGGGATCCTGAATGATGACTCTATATCACAATCTGTTATCACAGATCTCTATTTTTAGATGTTCCTTTGCCAGGCACTCCACCCCCGTGCCTGCACTGAAAAGTGTGGTATTTTCACAAGCATAGCTTTCAGTGCAGTCAGTGAATTCTCAGAGAATTTGGCCTACAGTGAAAATTGCGTACTTTGTCACCTTTCCCTTTTGGCCAGGAAGTTTCGTGTTAAATCAAACCCTCAATTGCCGTAATAATAATAGACTGAACTATATGACTGCCTTTTTTGTGGATCAGAAATGGTTGAATGTGGTTCGAATTAATATTTAGCCTAACTGATTTATAGACTCACTTCTTCCCTCCATCTGGTTTCAAATTTTACTCTTCTAATTTAAGAGCCTGATAGAATGTGTGCCTTTCATTGTAAACTATTTAATTCTTTTGGGAAGCAAATGGGATATAAATTTTACTAAGTAAACAGAGTCCAGCTGTAATGCCCCATTAACCAATAGAGTGTTTAAAATACAGATTTTTTTTCTGATTTCCCTATTTTTCAATAATTGGTAAATGCTATGCATTTTGCAATGAGGAGTATTTTGAGTGTTTTTTTTCCCCCCTGTACAATCCCTGGGTGGCTTTAAGAACAGCAAATTTTAAAATATATCTTTGCAGACAATTAATATTTATTGACCAATCCAAATGACATTTGTGGCTTTCTCCATGATTTAGAGAATAATAGTGTCGCAGAAATCACCTCAGCCCTTAAGGTACCTGCTTTACCAGACTAGTTTTCTCCACCACCAGGGATCTCATTACAAAGATAAACAGCAATTACTAAAAGCATTACGTCTAATGGATGGTGTGGAATTTCTTAATATATTTCCCCCCGCAAATTTGGTGGCCTAGAGTAATTGTCTGTGCCCCTTTATTGCCTAGAGGAAATATTTTGATTTATCTCTATATAGCTTCTCGCTTGAGTTGCTTTGGGTTTTGTTGTTGTTGTTCGACTCAGGAGAAACTGTAGAAGATATTTATTAAGAAAGATGGGGGGGCTTCCCTGGTGGCGCGGTGGTTGAGAGTCCGCCTGCCGATGCAGGGGACACGGGTTCGTGCCCCGGTCCAGGAAGATCCTACATGCCGCGGAGCGACTGGGCCCGTGAGCCATGGCCGCTGGGCCTGCGTGTCCGGAGCCTGTGCTCCGCAACGGGAGGGGCCACCACAGTGAGAGGCCCGCGTACGGCAAAAAAAAAAAGAAAGAAAGAAAGAAAGATGGGGGCTTCCCTGGTGGCGCAGTGGTTGAGAATCCGCCTGCTAATGCAGGGGACACGGGTTCGAGCCCTGGTCCGGGAAGATCCCACATGCCGCGGAGCAACTAGGCCCGTGAGCCACAACTACTGAGCCTGCGTGTCTGGAGCCTGTGCTCCGCAACAAGAGAGGCCACGATAGTGAGAGGCCCGTGCACCACGATGAAGAGTGGCCCCCGCTTGCCACAACTAGAGAAAGCCCTCGCACAGAAACGATGACACAACACAGCAAAAATAAATTAATTAATAAACTCCTACCCACAACATCTTCTTTTAAAAAAAAGAGAAAGACAGGGCTTCCCTGGTGGCGCAGTGGTTGAGAGTCCACCTGCCTATGCAGGGGACACGGGTTCGTGTCCCGGTCCGGGAAGATCCCGCATGCCGCGGAGCGGCTGGGCCCGTGAGCCATGGCCGCTGAGCCTGCGCGTCCGGAACCTGTGCTCCGCAATGGGAGAGGCCACAGCGGTGAGAGGCCCGCATACAGCAAAAAAAAAAGAAAAAGAAAGAAAGAAAGAAAGAAAGAAAAAGCCTAATCCTATTCGTTAAATTCACTAAGTCAAGGGTTGAAATAAAAGGGAGATAATTTTTTTTTAAATAAAAGATATGGTTTTAATATGTCTATACTGTACGAATTAGAGTGCTTCTTTAAAAAAAAAAGAGAAGATGGTGTATATCTTAAGTCTTTAAATCTTGGGTCACTTTTAGTCATAATGTTGTTAATCATTGTCTTATGCCTTGAAATCATGCTGTTAGAACAGATTATAGCAAAGAGGTATGTTAATCAGGGCAGGAGGAGAACAGAAATGGCTGTCATCATCCGGAAGGGGCACCATTTTTCTTTTTTTAAGCTTTACAATTTAACCATAATTGTACCTGTGTATTTTTAAATGATCTGTCAAGGTGGCTTTCATCATGTCCAAGGCCATATCGTCCTTATTCCTCCCTTGAAGTGTCAAGCTGTGGAATTTCTTTTCTCCCTCCTCCTTCCTCTCTTGTATGGTCCCATCTGCCTCTCTGGGAACTTAGTAGACACCCATGTATTAAGTCCCCAATATGTGTCAGCCACTATGCTTGGCACCAAGGATATAGCTCTGAACAAGCACTTCATGGTTCCTGCCTTCATGGGCAGTACTAAGTGGAATAGTAATAGGAAGTAATTAAATGGGTTCTTAAGCCCCATGAAGTACTTTGTAATATAACTACCAAGCCCTATACAAGTTTTAGATGACATTGTTGTTCTTATGACTTAGGGTCCCACCTTTTCTGTTAGCCTTTCTGTCACTATTTGCATCACTCAGCACTGGCTAGGTTATGCTTCAGTAACAACCAAAAGACTCAGTAACAGTCCTCATTCTACTAAATGTCCATGGCATGTTGGCTGGAGGTACTGCTCCTTGTAGTATTGTCCTCATTCTGTGTCCAAGGCAGACGATACAGTCACTATTTAGACTAGAGTATTGCCAGCCATGGTATCAGGAGGAAAAGATGCATTGACTCTTAAAATTTCTGCCTGGGAACAACACTTAACCCTTTTGTTCACATTTCACTGGCCAAAGCAAAGTTACGTTACCAAGCCTGACTTCAGGGGATGGGGAGATATACTTCCCTAGGAAGGGGACTGGATATTCACATCACTGCAGTGCCCTATGATCTCTTTTATCTCCGTAGTCATGTAGATTTTAGTGGCAGTTAATCTTTCAACCTTGTGTTGTTACTTAATGTTGTGAATATGTGCGTCTCCTCAGTTAGATTGTAAATTCCCTGATAGCCAGCACCATGTTTTTATACTTCCTTGTATGTAACTCAGCATGATGCTGTCCTTATATTAGGTGCTTAAAAATGCTTTTAATTGTAAGGAGAGAAGGGAGAATAATCAGAACTCTTTCCATGTTTTTTTTTTTTAATTAATTTTTTTTTTTTTTTGGCTGCCTTGGGTCTTTGTTGACGTGCATGGGCTTTCTCTCTCTTCGTTGTGGTGCACGGGCTTCTCATTGCAGTGGCTTCTCTTGTTGCGGAGCACCGGCTCTAGGCGCGCGGGCTTCAGTAGTTGTGGCATGCGGGCTCAGTAGTTGTGGCAGGCAAGCTCTAGAGCGCAGGCTCAGTAGTTGTGGTGCACGAGCTTAGCTGCTCCGCCTCATGTGGGATCTTCCCAGGGCCAAGGCTAGAACACATGTCCCTTGCAGGCGGATTCTTAACCACTGCGCCACCAGGGAACCCCTCCATGTTTTAATATAATGCTTTATAGTTTAAGGCTCTGTGTACACTATCTCCTTTAATCTTTTCAGGGACCAAAGAACATAGTATTATGCCTTTAACAGATCAGGAAAATGAGACCCAGAACTTGCACATGACTTGCTTAGTGTTGCACCCGAAAAAAAGTGATTGAGCTATATCTGAAACCATGAATTCTAAATCCTGGGCCAGTGGTTTTTCCTACTCCTTGTAGTTGTTAATATAATCACCCTAATTTTTTTTTACTTGTGCTGAGGATCACACAGGGGAGAGGAGAAGGAAGCTTCAGAAAAAGAGTTGAAAGCTCCTAACCAGGATAGGGGTATATCTCCTGGCGTTTGGGTCATAGCAAAGCTGAAGAGGCCACACAGCAAAAATCCCAGCTAGAATTCAGCAGGTCAGTGTCTTAGTTTATCTAAGGCTGCTGTAACAAATTATCACAAATTTGCTGGCTTAAAAAACTACAGAAGGGCTTCCCTGGTGGCGCAGTGGTTGGGAGTCCGCCTGCCGATGCAGGGGATGCAGGTTCGTGCCCTGGTCCGGGAGGATCCCACATGCTGCGGAGCGGCTGGGCCCGTGAGCCATGGCCGCTGAGCCTGCGCGTCCGGAGCCTGTGCTCCGCAACGGGAGAGGCCACAACAGTGAGAGGCCCGCGTACCGCAAAAAAAAAAAAAAAAAACTACAGAAATTTGTTCTCTCACAGTCTGGAGGCCAGTAGTTCAACATCAGTCAGTTTCATTAAGCCAAAGTCAAGATGTGGGCAGGGTCCCACTCCCTCCAGAAGCCTGGGGAAGAATCTATTCCTTGCCTCTTCTTCCAGCTTTTGGTTGCTGCTGGCATTCTTTGGCTCCTCCCATTTATTTTTCTTAGTGAATCTAAAAATACACAATGTTTATTAAATAATTAATCATGCTTTCCTAGAAGGGTTATTTCATTTCACGAATGAGCAGTTTATTGCCAGAGTACTATGTCTTCCTCCAAAATGATGTATAACATGATGTGGTACCTACATTTTTAGACACTTGAATGTTTTTTCTCTCTGCCAGTTAAGCTTGAAGGTAATGTAGTGCGTATTCATTTGCATTTTGTTCCTTTCAAGAAATACAGATGTGCATAGTGGGGTGACCTCATATTTTTCCATTTCTAAAGCAGTATATAGAACCTGATATGTTAGTGTACATGAATTCCAATAAATTTTAGTATTTACTAAATATTAGTATTTAGTGATAAGTACCATAGGTAATAAGCCTTCACAACATTAAGGCTGTGAAGAAGAGTAAACAGTTATGTAATTGGCAAGGAAACTAATGCAAAAGTTTAAAGAAAGAAATACCAAAGCCAATTGTTTTCTCAAACGCTTTTGTGGTTTTACATACTTCATTGTCTGCCTTCAGAATCTAAAATTCTAGCCTAGTTTGTTTATAAAGCAGTCCCTTTAGACATTTGCCTTATTTTTAGGAAATGTTTATGCTAATGCTAGGTTAGTAAGTAGGGGTTACTCACCATCTTGGCTCTCATGACATGAAGGGCCTGAAATGCTGGGTGGAGAAGAGCCAGGAAACCAGATCCAGGCTTGGGTGAGGGGTTCTGTGATCTGTTAGTCATGTCTGCCATGGCCACGGAGTAGGACATAGGCATGACACAGCATGAGTATTGAACAAGTAATTATTGGGATTATTACTTCATCTAGGCCCTTACACAGTTGGCTTTCCCCAGAGTCATTGGTTAACAATAACTTTGATACAGGAAAGGTAAAAACTGAAAAAAAAAAAAAGAGGGGGTCAAATATCGAATACTCTCAGTACTTACCCAACATGTCTGAAATTTGGTGATTTCTTGATAAATATCTATTGAAGGAAGAAAGGAAGGAGAGAATTGTTCTAGAGTGCTGTGACCATGCATGTAATGGGAAAACTTGTTTTCAGTACCTGATTGTGAATCAGGAGGGCTCTGAGTTTGTAGCATCTCCCGGCATGGAGCAGTTTACAGTGCTCAAAAGGACCAAGAACACCCCATACATTCATTTGTGGGTAAAACAGCATAAATACAGTGTTTGAATATTAAATCTTTAAAACATTTGCATTGTCTAACAACAGACACATAGTGCTGGCAACAATGTGGCCTTTTGTTTTTGTTTGCCACACCACCGGAAGGAATAAAATGGATTTTTTTTTTTTTCTTTTTTTGCGGTACACTGGCCTCTCACTGTTGTGGCCTCTCCTGTTGCGGAGCACAGGCTCCGGACGCACAGGCTCAGTGGCCATGGCTCACGGGCCCAGCCGCTCCGCGACATGCGGGATCCTCCCGAACCGGGGCACGAACCCGTGTCCCCTGCATCGGCAGGTGGACGCTCAGCCACTGCGCCACCAGGGAAGCCCTAAAACAGATTTTTAAGATTTGAATCCCAGCCCTTTCACCAAGTATTTATGTGTCCTTGGGCAAGTTATGTAACCCCCTCAGTACCTCTGTTTCCTCATCAGAGAATTACATTGCCTACCACCTAGGAGTAACTGGGTTACTCTTGGTAGGAGCTGAGAACAGTGTCTGGCACATACATAGTGAGAGCCCTGGTCCTTTTGCCCTCAGTTCCATTCCCGACCTCCCCTGCTGGCCTCTGCCCCTGCAGGCTGTGTTTCCAGCCTCTGCCTGGGTTTGGCCACTGGAAGCGGTGAAAGCAGGAGGAAGGGAAGCCATGGTTCCTCTTCCCTCTCTTTACCTCCAGGCTGTGTCTCCTCAGGGCTCCAGCCTCCTCTGCACAGGCCACCGTGGCTGTGACTCTGCTGGGTAGCCTCCACCTCCTTGGGCCCTTCAGTTTCCTGCTGTTGCTGATCTCTGAGTGCCTCCCTGTCTCCTGTTTGCTTTTCAACTCTTCCATCACCCATGTCACCAATTCCATTAAATTCCATCTGCTTCAAATATTTAGAGCAGTTGTTGTGTTCATCATTGCGCCCCGACCGATAGACTATGTAAACATTTACTGTCATTATTATTGTTGCTGTTGCTATTGTCATCATTGTTTCATACACCTCAGAGGAAACTCTGGAGGAAACTGAGACTCAGGAGGTGACGTGAGTTAACCAGGATGCCACGGCTGGTGGGTGACAGACTCCAGCATGAAACCCTTTCCACTCAATCTCTCCTTCTACGTACGGAGGCTTTGAATGGGCTGGTATCTTAGACTCTAATTAGTCTGAATTTACAATGTATGTCTTGCCTAAGGGCCCCCTTCCTTTTTGACTCCCATATACTAGAAGATGTGGCTGCATGATGCATGCAGAGGAACAGCCATCCTCACAGCCAGTGACTGCTTTTGGGGTCATACATCACCAAGTTGGAACTGACCTCAGTCCTCATGGGGTTCCACCACAGTGTGGGGTGGGGTGAAAGATCATTGATCACAGGCAACAGAAAATGATTTGAGTGCTCTTAAGCAAAAGACGATTAGGGTGTCTTCTGGAACCCTGAGGCCCCTAGGGGGATGGCCAAGAGGACAGAACAGGGTCTGAAGTAGTATCAGGATCACTTCTATCTTTCACCTCTATTCTTGGCTTTGTTCTCGTCTCTGCTTCTTAGTTCTTATGGTAGAAAATGACCCCGTACATTTCTTTTCCAGCCAGTCTTGGAGTGTAGTCTCTCAATTTTAAATTCCTAAGGGAAGAGACTCATACCCAGCATAGACCAGGTGCCCATCCTGGTCAGACTGACTGGCCAGGTCACTTCATACAAGATGTCACCCGGGGGCCTGCTGCTGCCACATAGGTTGGGGTGGTGTGGTGTTTTACAGAAAAGGGGATCACAGGTGTGCACTAGAGAGCCCATTTCAAGATTTCTAACAGCCTGATTCATAATCATGGGAAGCACAACTGCCATATCTGGGTGCCCACCATCCACCAGAGGCGGTGCTAATCACATTATAGCTGGTTTTGTTTGTTTTGTTTTTTAAATTTTAATTCTTAATAACAGGGTTAGGAGGCAGGTTTTATTCTTTGCATTTTGTAGGTGAGGAGAGGGCAAAGGGAAAACTACGCATTTGTGCAAAAAGGGTCTTTGCTTCTGGCGGGAATGAAAATACATCAGCTCAGAGCGGCAACATTGGTTATCTCATGATGATCAGAAGTTATGAGTAGTGGCTAAGTATACCTTTGATTAACAGAGAAAAGTGGCATGGGGACAAATCAAACTAGCTTGTTATTTGTATAAGAAATATATATTAAAATAAGAGGTCCTGGGTGGTTAAAATAATAAAATGGCTCATTGGTGGTTAAAAGGACCAATTTGGTCCAACTCCTACTCTTTGAAAATAAGGAATTTTGCTTGAGGTAAGTAATTTGGTCTTTTGTGGGAAGTTCCTTCAACTTCTAAGATGATTCAGAGTTTGGAATTACTGATTCAGTCTTCTGACTATATCAGGAGTGTTTAAATATACATCTTCCACCACTCAGTTAATAAGTCATGAATTCATTTAAATTTATCATCAGTGCACTCAGAAGTCATCAAAGTAGACTTTGAGCTGTGAGCATTTGCTTCTCTCCTCCTGGTTAATCCTGACACATCTCACATGTCATAGTTTTCCAAAATTCTAAAACTAGGAACACTTACTGTTAAAATTGCTGATTAGATTGTTTTGTTCTTTTTTTTTTTTTTTTTTTTTTTTTGCGGTACGCGGGCCTCTCACTGTTGTGGCCTCTCCCGTTGCGGAGCACAGGCTCCGGACGCGCAGGCTCAGCGGCCATGGCTCACGGGCCCAGCCGCTCCGCGGCACGTGGGATCTTCCCGGACCAGGGCACAAACCTGTGTCCCCTGCATCGACAGGTGGACCCTCAACCACTGCACCACCAGGGAAGCCCGATTGTTTTGTTCTTAAAGAGAAATTATGAACTTGCTTAAATGATATAGTCTCCTCTCTTTCCATCAAAAAATTTTCTACATGAGTGGAGAAAGTGGAATGTATGGCCTAATACCCAGTGATGCTCAAACTTGAGTACTCATCAGAATGAGCTGCAGGTCTCTGTAAACACAAGGACGGCTGAGTCCCATCCTCAAAATTTCTGATTCAGTAGCAACAAGTTCCCAAGTGAGGCTAATTTCATCCACGGACCACACTTAGAAAACCAGTGCTCTAGGCTGAAGAGAGAATTTGCTGAGAATAGGCATAGTGCTTTCAGTTTTGTGGCTTTAAGAGAAAGTGATGGGGATGGCAGGGTTAAATGATTAGTCTGCTCAGTCAGAAGGCTCCGCTCTTTGCTAGGAACTCAACCTGGATTCTATGAGTTTCCTTTCTTTAGGGGGAAAGATAATACACAGAGGAGGATTTCCTATTATGATAATGAAGCTTAAAATGTAGGGCCCCTTTCAAGGCCCTGGGGAGGGGGCCTATTGAGAAGTGCACGTGGTTTTTGTAAAATTTGCAAAAGGAAGATATTTTTGTATTCATTTTCTTAAAGAAGTCCCCAGAAATTGCCTAAGCTTTCGTTCCCATAAAACCTGAGTCAACTCTGATAATTAATGAATATAATTAACTGATATGTATACAAGGAATAGAGTTTGTAACAAAGAGCAGTTTTTTGTAGGTTAAGCAATCTCTAAAAGTGTCAGTAATAAGGGTAAGTGGGGACATCACCTCAGAGGACATGTGAACTTTGTGTGGAAGTTACTTTAATTGAAAGAGTTCAGTGGAGCATTAAGCAGATGAAAGTCCAAGGTGATCTTAGCTTGTCTACTGACTGATCAGCTTGCTATGTGTGCTGTATTTTTATTTATTACATTTTATTTATTTGTGATGAGAGCAGAAGATTTGGAGAAACGAGATAGGTTCCAGTTCTGGCTTCACCGCTTATAAGTAAGTTCATTCATTCTTTCCGAGCCTATTTTGTCTGTAAAGGGAGATGATGATAATAATAATAGCTGACTTAACAGGGCTAATGGGACTCTGTAATGAAATGATTGATATGAGCAGACATTTGTTCATACCTGAAGATATAAAATGCTACAAAAATGTTAGTAATTTGTAGCTATACAATGCTATACAAATAGTATACTAATAATTCATATTAATTGAATCATTAAATGGGCCATTTCTTGGATCAGGAGTCAGCAAACTTCTTCTATAAAAGGCCAGACGAGGGGCTCCCCTGGTGGTGCAGTGGTTGAGAGTCCGCCTGCCGATGCAGGGGACACGGGTTCGTGCCCCGGTCCGGGAAGATCCCACATGCCACGGGGCGGCTGGGCCCGTGAGCCATGGCCGCTGAGCCTGCGCGTCCGGAGCCTGTGCTCCGCAACGGGAGAGGCCACAACAGTGAGAGGCCCGCGTACCGCAAAAGAAAAAAAAAAAAAAAAGCCAGACGATAAATACAGTAGGTTGTATGGGTCGTTCTGTCTCTGTCTCAACTAGTCAGCTTTGCCACTGTTAGGCAAAAGTAACCGTAGACAAGATATAAATGAATGGGTGTGGCTGTGTTCCAATAAAGCTTTGTTTATTAAAAACAAGTACACCTATGCTCAATGATGTACCAGAATTGACTCAAAAAGCCACAGTCCTTCCCAATTAGGAGCTTCCAGTTGAGCATGAAGATAAGACAAATATTAGCAATTATAAATGATGTTTTTATTTAAACTCAACATTGAAGGATCAAAATGCTGGCACATTTTATCTGCTTTACTTTCCATAGGCCCCTGATGTAGCTGGTATCTCTCTGGGGGATGAGCAAAGTGGGGTAAAGGAGGGAGTCAAGGTTAAGAACAGTTAGGGGTCAGAATGCCACCTTGTTTCTTTTTACGCTTCCTGGCTCTGGAAGTGGCAATAACAAGGTGAGCTCCTGTTTAAACTCTCCTCTAGGGTGAAGACTCAACAGCGAGCTCCTAAGAATAGAGGTTCGTGATCACCAAGGAAGTAGGTGGTTCTATTTTGTAATCTTTTAATTATTTTTAAAAGATCACTGAGATGCCCAGGTCTGTGAACTTTGGAAAACTAAAATAAACCAAAGGAGTTTTAGGAAACCCATCAAAAGACAATTGCCTATACATCTTAAAAGGGAAGTTAATCATGAACCATAAATAAAGTTGCTATAAACATTCGCATACAAGTT
Source organism: Orcinus orca (assembly GCF_937001465.1). Lineage (NCBI taxonomy): Eukaryota > Metazoa > Chordata > Mammalia > Artiodactyla > Delphinidae > Orcinus > Orcinus orca. The sequence continues at coordinate 89,754,053 of NC_064562.1, forward strand.
TTTGTGAGAACGTAAGTTTTCACTTCTTTTGGGTAAATACCGAGGAGTGAGATTGCTGGGTTGCATGGCAATGGCATATTGAATTTTATAAGGAACTGCCAAACTGCATTTTGAAGTAACTGTACCACTTTGTATCCCCACCAGCAGTGTCAGGGAGTTCTAGTTGCTCAGCATCCCCACCAGCGCTTGGTATTGCCAAGTTTTTGTTTGCTTGTGGGCTTTTGTTATTTTAGCATTCTAAACTGTGTGAAGTGGTAACTCATAGTTTTAATCTGCATTTTTCTAACAAATAATTATATGGATTATCTTTTTGTGCTTATGAAAACCTTCTGGTTTTCTCTGGTTTTGTCTTCTCTGATGAAGTGTATGTCTAAATTTTTTGCCCATTTAAAAAAATTGGGTTTTTTGTTCTCTTATTATCAGTCTTATTCATAATTGCCCCAAACTGGAAACAACACAAATACCCATCAACTGGTAGACCAATAAACAAACAATGGTATATCCATACATGAAATTCTCAGCAATGAAGAGGAATGAACTACTGATACACTCAACAATTATGCTAAGTCCAGCCTCACCCTAATATCAAAATCAAACAAAGATATCACAAAAGAAGAAAATGCAGGCCAACATCACTGATAAACATAGATGCAAAATCTTCAACAAATTATTAGCAAACCAAATTCAACAATACATTAAAAGGATCATACACCATGATCAAGTGGGATTTGTCCAAGGGATGCAAAGATGGTTCAGTATCTGCAAATCAATCAATGTGATATACCACATTAACAAACTGAGGAATAAAAATCATATGATCATCTCAATAGATACAGAAAAAGCTTTTGACAAAATTCAACATCAGTTTATGATAAAAACTCTGCATAAAGTGGGCATAGAGGGAACATACCTCAACATAACAAAGGCTATAGATGGCAAGCCTACAGCTAACATCATATTCAATAGTAAAAAGCTGAAAGCATGTCCTCTAAGGTCAGGAACAAGAGGAGGATGCTCACTCCATGCCACTTTTATTCAACATAGTATTGGAAGTCCTAGCTATAGCAGTTGGACAAGAAAAAGAAATAAAAGGAATCCAAATTAGAAAGGAAGAAGTAAAACTCACTGTTTGCAGATGACATGATACTATACATAGAAAGTCCTAAAGATGCCACCAGATACCTGCTAGAGCTTATCAATGAATTCAGTAAAGTTGCAGGATACAAAATTAATGTACAGAAATCTGTTGCATTTCTATACACTAACAACAAACTATCAGAAAGAGGAATAAAGAAAACAACCCCTCTTACAGTTGCATCAAAAAATATAAACTATCTAGGAGTAAATCTGACTAAGGAGGAAGAAGACCTGTATTTGGAAAACCATAAGACACTGATGAAAGAAATTGAAGACAACACAAACAAATGGAAAGGTATACTGTGTTCATGGATTGGAAGACTTAATATTGTTACAATGACTATTCTACCCAAGGCAAATACAGATTCAGTGCAATACCTATGAAAATACCAATGGCATTTTTTCACAGAACTAGGACAAATAATTCTAAAATTTATATGGAAACACAAAAGACGCTTAATAGCCAAAACAATCTTGAGAAAGAAGAACAAAGCTGGAAATATCATGCTCCCTAGTTTCAAACTATACTACAAAGCTACAGTAATCAAAACAGTACTGGCACAAAAAATAGAAACATAGATCAATGGAACAGCATAGAGTGCCCAGAAATGAACCCATACTTATATGGGCAGTTAATCAATGACAAAGGAGGCAAGAATATACAGTGGGGCAAAGACAGCCTCTTCAATAAATGGTGTTGGGAAAACTGGACAGCTACATGCAAAAAAATCAAAATAGACTATTCTCTCACACCATGTACAAAAATAAATTCAAACTATATTAAAGCTTAAATGTAAGACATGAAACCATAAAACTTCTAGAAGAAAACATAGGCAGTAAGCTCACTGACATTGGTCTTAGTCATTTTTTTTTTTTTTTTTTTGGATATGTCTCCTCAGGCCAGGAGAACAAAGGCAAAAATAAACAAGTAGGACTAAATCAAACTAAAAAGTTTTTGCGCAGTAAAGGAAACTGTCAACAAAATAAAGGCCACCTACTGAATGGGAATATTTGCAAACAGTATATCTGATAACAGGTTAATATCCAAAATATACAAATAATTTCTATAACTCAATAGCAAAAAAACAGTCCAATTTAAAAATGGGCAGAGGACTTAAATAGACTTTTCTCCAAAGAAGACATACAAATGCCCAACAAGTGCATGGAAAGGTGCTCAACATCACTAATCATCAGGGAAATGCAAATCAAAACCACAGTGAGATATCACCTCATAGCTGTCAGAATGGCTATTATCAAAAAGACAACAAATAACAAGTGTTGGCAAGGATTTCGAGAAAAGGGAACCATTGTGCACTGTTGGTGGGAATGTAAATTGGTGCAGCAGCTATGGAAAACACTATGGAAATTCCTAAAGAAATTAAAAATAGAACTAACCTATGATCTAGCAGTTCCACTCCTGGGTATTTATCTGAAGAAAACAAAAACACTAATCAGAAAAGATACATGCACTCCTGTGTTTGTTGCAGCATTATTTACAATAGTCAAGATATGAAAGCAACCTACGTGTCTATCAGTTGATGAATGGATTAAGAAGATATGGTGTGGACTTCCCTGGTGGTGCAGTGGTTAAGAATCCGCCTGCCAATGCAGGGGACACGGGTTTGAGCCCTGGTCCAGGAAGATCCCACATGCCGCTGAGCAACTAAGGCCGTGCGCCACAACTACTGAGCCTGCGCTCTAGAGCCCGTGAGCCACAACTACTGAAGCCCGCGCACCTAGAGCCCATGCACCGCAACAAGAGAAGCCACCGCAATGAGAAGCCCGTGCACCGCAACAAAGAATAGCCCCCGCTCGCCACAACTAGAGAAAGCCCGCGTGCAGCAATGAAGACCCAACGCAGCCAAAATAAATAAATAAAATTTGAAAAGAAGATATGGTGCATATATATGCATACAAAGGAGTATGAGTCATGAAATCTTGCCATTTGTGACAACATGGATGTACCTAGAGGGTATTATGCTAAATGAAATAAGTAGACAGAGACAAATACCGAATGATTTTATTTATATGTGGAATCTAAAAAACAAAACAAATGAACAAACATAACCAAACAGAAACAGAGTTATAGATACAGAGAACAAACAGGTGGTTGCCTCAGGGGAGAGGAGTGTGGAGGGTGGGGAAGAAGTAGGTGTGGGAGATTAAGAGGTACAAACTTCCAGTTGCAAAATAAATGAGTCGGGGGTATGAAATGTACAGGGTGGGGAGTATAGTCAATAACTATGTAATATCTTTGTGTGGTGACATATTGTACCTAGACTTATCCTGGTGAACATTTTGAAATATAGAAATATCTAATCACTATGTTGTATAACAGGAACTAACATAGTGTGGTAGGTCAATTATACTTCAAAAACCAATGAACAAACTCATAGGAAAAAAGAGATCAGAGGTGGAGGAGTAGGGAGGGGGGAATTGGATGAAGGCAGTCAAAACATACAAACTTCCAGTTATAAGATAAATAAATAAGTGCTAGGGGTGTAATGTACAACATGATAAATAAAATTAACACTGCTCTGTCATATATGAAAGCTGTTAAGAGAGTAGATCCTGAGAGTTCTCATCACAGGAAAAATTTTTTTCTATCTCTTTAATTTTGTATCTGTATGAGGCTTGCTGTGGTACTCATTTCATGATGTATATAAGTCAAATCATTATGCTATACACCTTAAACTTACACAGTGCTGTATGTCAGCTATATCTCAATAAAACTGGAAGTTAAAAAAAGAAAGTTAGAAAAAAGACGTTGGGCCTTATAATAAAATTTATCCTTTCCTGCCCCAAAATTATGCTAAGTGATAAAAGCAAGATTCAGAAGCTCTATATGATATGATTCCATGTATGTGATATTTAGGAAAAGACAAAACTATAGGGACATAAACCAGAGCAGTGGTGGGCTCGAGATGAAGGAAAACATAATTTATTTCAAGAACTTCTCTTGGCTTCACTCTACCAGCTCCTACCCTGTTACCCCTGCCCCACCTTCCCGGCCATGGATTTAGTATCAATTTAAGGTAGAGTTTCTAATGCAAAACACAAACATGATTTTTCTCTCATTTTAATCATGGAAATTGCCGGCGAACATGCATTTCCCTTGGCCCTCCAGTGTCCCTGCTGAGTGAGCATGAGGACAGTCTGGAGGTGTCTTCATCCTCCTGCTTTCATTGCCCCTGCGCCACCTTGCAGTTGTGTCCCAGAGAGAACAAGCCCTGGGGCTGAGAAGGAAGATGGTTGAGCAGACGTGTTTTAAGAATTGAGTGTTGTGTCGGTTCTGTTAGGATCCTGAATCCTCGAGGGTAACGGTTTATGCTCACTGCCCACCACGGAGCAGTTGGCAACGTGAGAACTGTCAGGCGGGGAGGGGGGCCCGGGGGTGGGGGAGGAGGGATAAGTCAAGTATCTTTAAAGTACACTGAGTGCCGGGGAGTTGCCCACTGTCTTTGGTCTAGTAGGAGGTTCCGTCTGCTGAATATTGCATAAAGAAAATGGGCTAGGGCTTCCCTGGTGGCGCAGTGGTTGAGAGTCTGCCTGCCGATGCAGGGGATGCGGGTTCGTGCCCCAGTCCGGGAAGATCCCGCATGCTGCGGAGCGGCTGGGCCCGTGAGCCATGGCCGCTGAGCCTGCGCGTCCGGAGCCTGTGCTCCGCAACGGGAGAGGCCACGGTGGTGAGAGGCGCGCGTACCGCAAAAAAAAAAAAATTTTCTCTAGAGCTGAGTTAGGAGAGATACTGTAGTAAAACCTGGAGGTCTTTTAGAATAGAGGTCACACCCTTGTGTGAGTGCAAGCACATCTTCTGCTGCATCTGTTGTTTTGTGGGGCAGTGGGGCTTTTCCTTTACAAATGCACGTTATGGATTCTTCCAGGAGCAACCATCAAGTACACAGTCCTTTAAAATAAGTTGGGAAATATTACTCTTGGTCCACCACTCCTTGGCTTTCATTGCCAGGTTCATTGTAGATCTGAGGGTTGCATTCTTTTTTGCTGTTTCTTTGTCATGGTGGCCATGTTTGGCTAAGTTACCTCTGGATTCTTGCCTCTGAAAGTGGAGTCTTTGGACTAGAGCATCGGCATCACCTGGGAGCTTTTTAGAAATGCGGGCCCCGCCCCAAACCTACTGAATTGGAATTGGCATTCTAACAAGTCCTCAGAGGATGCATTTGCACATTGACGTTTGAAAGGCACTGATCTAGACCCTGCCCAGACACCCACCTGCTCTGTCGATAACCTTGTTAGGATTATGTGTGACCCTCAGAAATGCACCCTGGTTAATTCACTTGATGTCCCTGTAGGTGAGAGCATGGGTGCATGCCACTTTGCTACAAATGAACTTAATTTAGTAAGTGCTTGGTGCTGACCTGGGCCCAAAGACGCAAAACCAAAAAAGGTATGGTTGAGCTCCCAGGAGCTCAGAGTCCAGTGGGGGACACAGAAAGTGCTACCGCATCACATTGTCCATTGTCTTTATCTGTGTCATTTGACTTCCTTCACCCACACAGAATTCCCGTCCCCTTCTCTGGAAACAGTTTCTCGGTGTACAGTTCACAGGCCACCTGCCTCCCAATCCTCTGGGTGCTTTTGTGAAAAGAGCAAGGGGTCACTCCAGCCAGACCTTCCGGATGACTGTCTTGGAGTGAGCCCGGGCATCTTCATTTTAACAATTATTATGCACATTATAATTTAAGAACCACCAATGTGGGTGCTGCTTTGATATCCTCTGTGATTCTGCATTGTGATACAAAGGAATGTTTATAAAAAAACCCAAAAAACTCAAACGTTCAAGGAGTCGTTTGGAGCTTTCCTTATCCTAAATTCAGGGGGAGTTTCAAGTGGCCTCCAAGTTCAAAGCTGCTTTTGTCTTTGGGTGAGGCAATGTAAGGATCTTTGTGTATGGGATTTAAGGATTGTTCAAATCCATATTTGTATATTTTCTAGCAGCACATTTTTCTAGGAGCAAATTAAAATGCTTTGCCTATAATGAGTTAACAGCGTGAACATTGTTATGACGATCCTATTAGTTTCTTATTTAATGTTTATACTCATCTAATCAAATAAATTGAAATTGGATTATGGCTGTTGCACATCATAGCATTATTATCCAGTTTAAATACAGGTCTGAAGGAAATAAAATTGATTTTTCTGTGCGACTTGCGGACACCATAGGTTATTGGTGTGCTGTTTGAATTTTCAGTTAGGTTTGTACAGAGGAGAATAAGATTAGGGCTTGGATTTTTTTTTTCTTAATGTATTATGTAAATAAACTAATATTTCATTCTAATTAGGGAGTCAGGTGCTTAAAAGTTTGGTGATCTGCTTTCATATTTTTATTTAACGCATGTCAGGTTTTTAATGTGGTTAATAATTTTGAGGAACATTTTTATTTTTAGAAAGAATAAAAGAAAATAATAGAGTAGAGCACCATTATAATACTCAGTTACTACAGTAGCGGCTACCTTATTTTTCAGGGAATGAGCTGTAATATGTACCAGGATTTCACAGATAACTGAACCTATCTTTCAATAAACCAAATCCTTTTTTTAAAAATTGCCTTTATTCTGCAAACACCTTTTGTATACCTGCTCTGTGTAAGCACCATGCCCAGTGCTAGGGACTCAGAGTTGATCTAACATAGCTCTTTCTCAAGAAGAGACATTTCAATACACTGACTGCTCTGAAAGCAGAGCAATGGGCCAGAAAACACAGGCAAGGATGGCAAGCCCTAGGGAGTGGGGAAAGGCTTCAGGGAAAAGATGACGTTTGATCTGGACCTTGACTCAGAAGTAGGAGTTGGCAAGATGGACATCTATTCCTTAAATTGTTAAGGCATTACATGCTGATTATGTGCTCATTTCAAAAGTACCCATAAAAAATTGTGATTTATTAAATTTGATTATTAAATGTATTAAGCACTTACTGTGTGTCAGGAAATGTGCTCACTGCTGAAAATATGAGAAACAGCCCACAAAACCACTCTTAGATTCGATAATCTGCTAGAAGGACTCACAGAACTCACTCACAGCTAAAGGGTACGGATTAAACTCAGCCAAGAGGAGAGGTACGTAGGGCAAGACCAGGAGAGAGCCACATAAGGAACTTCCGTTGTCCTCTCCCCGTGGGCTCATGGACAGCATAGCCTTCCCAGCACTGATGTGTGACAGTGTGCACGGAGTATTTGCCAACAAGGGAAGTTCATCTGAGCCTTGGTGTCCAGACTTCTTATGGGGGGCTCCATCACGTGGACATAGTTGACCATCCATGTGGCTGAGCTACGTCTCTAGCCCCACAAGAGGTGGAACTAAGGCCAAATGACCCAAATCCCCTACCCTAAATCACATTGTTAGACTATCTGGCGTGACCCGAGACCCCCAGGTAAACAAAAACACTCATATGAGGTATGACATTCCATGTCTTCAAGATTACCTCCCAGAAGCCGATGGCAAGAGCCAGACCTCTTTTTGGATTCTTTACTATTCAGGAACAAAACCAAACCCCACTATAAGTTTATAAAACTCACCAGAAAATGAAGAAGACGGGGACTGTGCAGGAAGAGTCCGCATGCTTGGGGTTGTGGGATGGGTGGTACTGTTAGGATGATTTTTCGCAAGGAGGTAAGTAAACTAAGATCTGAAGGATGAGACGGATTAGCCAGGTGAGTAGTGCAGTGAAGAGCATCTCAGGGGTAGGGGACAGTTGGTGCAAAGGCTCTGGGGTGGGAAGCAGCTGGGCGTGTTCCAGAAACTGGAAGGAGAGGAGGCGGAGTAGACAGAAAGAGGAGGGAATGTGGTTGCAGCAATGACTAGAGTGAAAATAGGGACCAGGTCCCAGGAGGCCTCAGAGACCCCGAAAATAATCATGGACTTTATTTCCAACTAACAGGAAGCCATCGTAGAGTTTGCAAGCAGGAGCGTCGATGCTCGGATGTGTGGTTTCTTTCTCTAAAGGGTCATGTGTGTGGCTGCAGTGAGGATAGCCGGTCAGGGACAAGAGTGAAAACGGAGACTCCGAGAAGACTATTACGACCATCCCGATGGGAGGAGACGGGGGCTTGGCACTAGGTGGTGACACTGGAGTCGGAGAGAGGGGGTGAGTTTGAGACAGCAGGAGGAGGTAGAGTTGGCAGGTCTTGTCATCCCTGCCAGCAGACCCTTGGCTGTCATACTGTGCTGTCACCAGTGGGCACCTGGCAGCCCCATCTGATTTGTGGCTTCCCCTTGGCTGTAGGCAGAGAAGCAGATAACCAAACTGACTAGAATTATGTGTAAGGAAGGAAAGGTGCCCTCTGACAAGGTGACAGGTGCAGTCCGGTGAAGTCAGTTCATGTCTCCAGACTAGGTGACACCTGTTGAACCCCTGCTGAACCCCAAGACTCAAGCCCACCCCCATGCCCACTTCTAGTATTGGCTGTGTTCCAAACAGCTGCGGTTGCCAGAGCAGTTCATTGTAAACAGTGCTTCTAAATCACTCAGGTATTACTGGTCATATATTCAATACACCGTGAATTAAATCATACCCCCCTTGAAAAACAGTCGCTAACCAGAAAAGCCTAATACAAAATTGTCAGCACAGAACCTGGCACTTAGGAAGAGCTTAATAAATGTTGAATGAGTGAGATGCTTAATCCTCTTTTAAAACAGGAACATTAAAAAAGAGCTTCCAGTATATCTGTGGTATGTTTTACTAAACCCAGACAAGGCCTTTTAGTTACAGACTCCCTTGATTTTCCATGTATACTTTGTATTTTCTGTTCCTTTCCTTATAAAAGGAGGGATGGAACTTTGAATTTGGCAGAAAACATGGCTGATATTCCCTGCCTGTTTCATTTTGTAATCGCTCAAATAACTTATTCTTGCCCAGAAATAATTAGGAAAAGGAAGTACTTTCATTACCCAAAAAATATGGTCAGTAAGAGACCTTGGGTTTTCCTTTCAGAACTGTTTTGGCCAGTGGCTGGCCAGCACTCTTACTTAAATGCTGTTGTTTAGCCAAGGGGACACTTTTCTGCTTCCAAGTATGTGCGGGAGGGAGGAAGCTCCCAGCTAGATGACAGTGTTGGGAAAGGTGCCTTACGAGAGGCCGGGAGGGGGAAGGTGTGGAGGGGTGAACCACTGTTATGGGCTTCGTGTAAATTGTCAAGGAATCTGTAAAACCTGCTTTCAGCTCAGTTCAAAACTTGCTGCCTGATTGATTAAACTACAGTTTGCTTCTGCTTAGTTGTAATATTGCAGAGGCTTTCTGGCTATGGGTTGCAGGACAGCCCGTCTCCCTGGCATCAATCAGGCAGGTTGTAAGAGAAACCGGAAACCCAGGCCCGGCATGTCAGCTTTTTAAAGAGGTGGGATTAGGATGAAGTTTCAAAGTCCTGGGAGTCCCAAAAGGGAAACATTCGGCACAGTATGGGGGTACTCCGCCCCTCTCTTTTGCACGCCTTGGCCCTGGCCCCAGCGGCTGAGAGCACCTGGCCGGGGGCACCTGGCAGGGGAGTGAGCGGTGGGCGGGGACGGGCGGGGAGCGGGGGCGGACCACGTGCCTCTCCAGCAGCCAATGGGCTGCGGCGGCGGGCGGGCCGCGCGTGGGGAGGCGCGGATTGCACTTGCTTCAACTTGAGACGGAAGGAACGCACAGCAGCTGGTGTGAGCGACCGCTCCGGGGTGGCTGATACCCGCAACCTGGTCTCGTCCCCGGCACGGGGGCGGCATCCTCGCCCAGCCCCGGGGCCGCCCGGGAGGCCAGGGTGAGGGGCGTGGGGAGGGAGCGGCGCGCCTTTGTCTGCAGGTGAGCGCAGAGGTAACTGGCGGGGTGGGCGCCCGAGCTTGCGCCCGGGAGACCCGACCCGCGGGACAAAGGCTGCATCCTCCCTTCCCCGGAGTCAGTGCTTTGCGAGGTTCGGGGCGGCCGGGAGGGCTGAGGAGGGGTCTTTCTGCCTTGCTGGAGGGAAGGATGAGTATTGTATGAAATGGAGGGAAGGTGGAGGAGTCTTTTGATGCAATTTACCGGGGTGGCAGGAAGCTGTTCAGGGGTGGGCTGTTCAGATGGTCCACCCTGGGCATTTCTGTTGTGTCCAGTGTTATGATTGAGCAAATGAGTGCATTCATCTCACATGCCCTCTGATGAATCCACGTTTATGTCCTCTTGTCTACATTAGGAGTGAAAAATATTGCAGGATCTTGGTAATCCGATTTTTGAATTAAAAGCAATATCCTTTGGTGTAGAAAGACTGTGCGGTTTCAAATAATTTTAGTTGGATGACTTACAGTATTGGTGGACTTCCACGCAAATGTCTCAAATTCCCAAAAGGTAGAAAAGCTGCCAACTTATCACGTGCTTGTTCTTGGCACTGAAAAAAAAAAAGTAGATTTTTGGTTTGGGTTTTTTTGTTTTGTTTTTTTAAGAAAAACGTGATCTAAATATTGAACACAACACTTGATTGGATTCTCGGGGAATCTGTGTATTATCTGTTTCCCTATACCAGTATTGTATCCAGGCATGTCTATCGATTCCCCAGTTAATGTGTTAGCTGTGACTCTTCATTACTGCCTTGGGTGGGAAGAGACGGGGGAGGAGCAATCTCATTAGTCTTTTCTTTCTCTTTATAACTGCAGCTGCAGCCTAGCTTTGACTAGTATCGTGAATGGTGGATTCCGCCTGCTTTCCTCGTGTTGTTCTCTTTCTGGTTTCCTTAGACCGTGGAGCAGTCAGTTTCTCCTCCAGCCTTACTCTAACACGAAAGCAGTTTTTAAGCTTTCTCCCCAAAGTTCAGATCTTTGCCACTGCCCTTGAGTTGTTATTTGCTTTGTGAAGTCTTTCAGAACAGAGGTGTCCTGAGGTCTTTCCCAAGAAGTTAGATACGTAATGTTTTGTGAGGAGAACAGCCCTAAATCTGTATTTGTAAATTTTGTCTGTAATTTTATAAGTTACCAGCGGTTTTGTTGTCCAAAGTGAGATGTGTAGAACAAGCTTAGTAGGGGAAAGACTTTCTACAAGGCATCAGCCACTGTCGTTGTAGAAAGTGCTATCGGACTTGACTCAGAGTGAAGGCATGGGCTGCGTGTGCCGGTTTGGTCAGGAGCCCCACCTTTCTGACCGCTGCTAGTTCGTTTATGAGTTTTTCTGTCGTTCTAACAAGTCCTGGCTTTTGAGCAATGGGGATAATTTATTTAACAAGCGTTTATTGAACACTTGCTCTGTGCTTGGCATTGGCACTAATGATCAAATAGTAAATGCAACAAGTACCTTCTTGCTTTCTTGGCGCTCACACTGTTCTAGCACAGGATCCATTTTGGGTCCTCTGAACTGGAGCATCCCTGGGGAGCAGTGTGGATGACCCCGAGGTGAGCCAGGAGGATGCTGCTGCCAGCTGCTGCCCGGGAGGTCAGCTGAGCCCAGGCTGTAGGTACAAACAGATGGGGCCAAAGTCACCTCCGCGCCAAGGATGGAGGTATTGATCAGACCAGTGGGTCGTTGTGCGCTGGACTCTGTCTTGAACATGCTTGCCTTGATGGTGGATACCTCTCGGAGGAGCCTGGGACTGCAAGAAGGGCCAGGAGAAGCTGAGTTCTCAAAGAGTTTGAACAGTGGCATTGTTTTTTCAGATGTGGTAATTCCGGTCTGTTTCAAAAACTATCCTTCATGCAGTCTCCTAGTCTCACCTCGGTAGCTTTCATCTTGAACAGCCCCTCAGGGAAATGAACTTCATTCTGGACCACTGACTGAGCTAAGCTTTATATCTGTCCCCAGTTTCCCAGGGGTTGAGGTGACTCCTAGGTTTAGAGACCTGGAACATGGTTGGGAAACCCCTCTCATGCACTCTCTACTTTTCATGGATTTGGGGGAGTGTACTGATGGTACTTAATTTCTTACTCATCTGGGCTTTCAGACTTTTCCACAGATCCCTAGGGTCATGTGAAAACATACTAAATAGTAGTGTAACTTGTCCTTTTCAACTGCTTGTTTTAAATAAAGACTATGACATTTTTGAGAAGGTCTTAGCTCTTTGAATTCCTTTGTTCTTAACATAGTACCTAGCATAGGACGCTCTCCATAAATAATTGAATTGTTGAATGAATGTAGGTGAAATATTTCATTTTCTGCTTTTAGGGTTTAACTATGGTTATCACACGTACTTGATATTTATAATCTGTAGATTAATTTGCCCTTCAGCAGATGTGGAACATCCGTGTGTCAGGCATCTCGTGAGGTACATGAGGAAGTGGGAGAGATAGGGTTCAAAGAGGCGGGAGATAAGCTGGAAAAACAATTCAGGAAGCAAGATGATACGGATTATGATGGGTGCTGTGAGGTCAACAGCACAGTGCAACAGAGAGAGAGTACCTCGGTGGGGAAAGGGGCCACCAAGGGGCAGCCCATCCTAGGAGGTGGCATTTGAGCTGACCTTGAAAGCTGGGAAGAAGCCGGGTGTGTGACGGGAGCAGGAGGAAGGAGGACGGACGAGGAGTGCTCAGCATGTTCAGGGATGTGAGAGAAGGCCAGGGTGGCTGGAGCCCGGAGCGGGAAGTCCAGTGATACGTGCTGCGGTGGAAGAGGTGCTTGGGGCCTGGGGGACAAGATCATACAGGGCTTTTTGGTTACGGTTGAAGGTTTGAATTTTCTTTTTAATGCCATGAGAAACCTCTGAAAGGTGGTAACCAGGGGAGTGCCATGATCTAATTTGTTTCATGAAGAAAGATCTCAGTGAATGCTATTAAGGGGTATGGATGTTGGCAGCTGAGCTGGAAGCTGAGGGTTCAGTTATTGAGTCCTGGTCCGGGAAAGATCAAAGTGGTGGCAGAGGGGATGAAGAGAAGCGGGTTGTGGAGGTTGAACTGGCAGGGTTGACTATGGAAGATGCAGGACAAGGAGTCACCTAGGACCGTACCTGGATTTTTAGATTCATTGTTTATTTCTGTTGGATATATGTATTAATAGAAATAATGACTGTATAAAGACAATTAAGCAATGAGCGACTCACTTTCAATTTATATTATACCAAGACCTTGACTTAATTCTGTCTTATTCTCCGGTGCAGATGAGCGGCCCTACCCAGTGGAGTGCTGTGCATTTGGCCAACGTTTCTAGGACATGTTCACCCTTCAGTGCCCTGACTATCCTTCTCAACTGGTTATCAGACCTTTGAGCATTTTCTCTGTTCTGTCATAAAAATGAAGGATCAAAGTAAGAAAGAAGACAGGTTTAAGCTTTAATCCATATGGAATTACTCTACCTTTCCTTCCAGATTTATAAGATACCATTGATAATTGCATCTGAAGTTGTTTCTTTCATATACAGTATCCTCCATTATTCCAACAACAGATATTCTGTTGTAAATAAGACTTGTTCTATATCTATTTAAAATCAGAAAGAGTAATATTCCTTAGTAACTTTGCGGGAAATTCACTGTGCATTTTGCGAGCTAGAAAAGCCATTTCCTTGTATCTAAAAACTAGAGAAATGAAATACTTGGTCTCTGATGGGATTTTTTTTGGGGGGCCCCTCCTTCTAGCTTCCGATTTGTGAACATGAAAGCTTACAATGTCTTTGTCAGTTAACTTTGGTTTTGAAACCATCTTTAGTTTGGGTTTTCAGAAAAATATATTGATGCAGAAAATATTTCTTCCACAGTCAGAATTTTAGGCAGATGAGAAGGGGCAGAAGTGACTTGGGCTGCCATCCCTTCTGATCTGGAAGCCCGGACTTGTTACCCTAGAACATGTGAGTCTGTGGATGAATAAATTATGACAGCTGAAATAATTATGATAGAGGAAAAGCAGCTGCAGAGAACACAGTTGACAATCGGGGCTGATTTGACCTGATTCTGTCATGTCAAAGCATGCATCTGTTTGCCAGGTTACAGGAAAATGCTGTTTTCAAGGAGTCCAGTGTGTTTTGTTCTTTATCCAGCCCCCCGCACCCCCCCAAAAAGAAAAAAGAAAAACATTCTAAGAAGAGTCATAGCCTGCTAGTGACTCTTCCAAAATCACATGGCTGGAGCAGAGACCCATATTGATTCTGGTTCTCATTTCAGGCACCCATGTAGCATTTTAGTTGAGCAAAAGATATTTTGATTCTAAAACTGCAAACTGGAAGAGTTCTTACTCTTGCTTCTGGGTGGAATAGTTTCCAGCTGGCCCTGGAGTTTGTCACCTGTGAGAAGGATTATTCCACCATCTCAGCCAGTCGCAACGGGTTTAATACACGCTTGGTTCACTGCTCTGCTGTTACCATCTTGAAATTCGTAATAATTTTTTCACGCAGGGCCTTGCGTTTTCATTTTGCACTGGGCTCCGCAAGTCATTGAGCTGGTCCTAGTCTCGCTGTCGGTCCATGTTGTGTGTTGCACCTCTGAATCAGGCCGACATCTAGAGCAGGGCTCCACACTTGTTCTGTGAAAGTCCAGATATTAAATCTTTGGGGCTCTGTGGTCTCTGTTGCAGCTCCTCAGCGCTGTCACGCTGGCACAGAAGCAGCCTTAGGCAGTAGGAGATGAAGGAGTACAGCTGTGTTCAGTGACACTCTGTTTATACAAGCAGACAGGGGGTGGTTGGACTGTGGTCCTGGGGCCGTCGTTTGCGACCCCTGATGTAAAGGAGGACCTGAGTGGAAACCACAGTGACAACTGAAATAGAGATCTTGTCCTTTGGAAGCAAGGAGGCTCGGTTACCTTTGGGCAGCTTTGTGGTGCTCTGAAAACCAGTCTCCAGAGAGCACTCCTGAAGAAGGTCAGGCTGGTGGGGGTACTTCTGCGACAGACCGTCATTTGAACGTCCCTGAACCCACGCTTGAGCTTCTTCGAGATGGCATGTTAATTCTGTTTGTCAAGTGTGAAGACATATGGACAATAAAAGGAAGGTGAACTCGGACAGTAAAAACAGGATGCTACCGTGATGGGATTGTGGTTTTATTTTTTTAAAGATTTATTATATTTGAGGGAAAAGAAAAAAGATTCTGGAGTAAGGAGGCTAACTGTGTATAAGAAGTAACCTCATTCAACAGGAACGGTGTGTCTTCTTTCAAACTGTATCCAGAAGTTAACCCCTGCTCAGACAGTGTAGCACCTCCCGGCTGGGGATACGGGGGGCATTGGGGGAATGCTCTGTGCGGCCTTATATATAGTCCAGCTCTCCATACTTCCTCTGCCTCCGCATGTATGGAAATGTGTTGTCTGGGGTCTTTTCTCTAAATGATAAACAAAAGTTTATTTCTCTTAGAGTACAAAGATAAAGAAAAGTATCTGGGGAGTCAGTAACTCTTGATAGAAATCAATGTACAAGGGAAATTTATATATTGATTTCTTTAGGAGCAGAGGAACCGTTTTTCATTTAGACAGATGTTCTAAAGAAGGAACCTAGTTAGGGGCTCTGGAAACGTTTCTACTGGAGATGATCAGAGTATAGATTTGCTTTGCTTTCAAATTGAGTCACAAGAGATTAATAATCTTCTAAGAACTCGCTTCCTGCCCATTCAGATAAAATATATGTTTTATTAACATTCTTTCTCATTGACATGAGAACGGAATGTGAACTAAAGCCATTATTAAAGTGCTGGCTGTAATAAACGATAGCAGTGGAAAAAGAAATCCAGCCAATTCCCTATTATTCACGGCATTATTCTCTTACCAACATGATCAGGAATAAGGGAGGAAGACCTTTGTTTATGCTACTTAGCTATTTAGTAAAAAATATTTATTGATGACCTATTATGTGCCAGGCAGTGAGGAGTGAACACTTCCCCATGGTGGTGAGTGAACAAGGCAGAAACGTTGCTGTTGGCGCGGATTTTACTTTTTTGTCGGGCAGAAGGAAGGACAGACAGTAAACAAATAAGCAGGGTAGTTTTAGAGCCTTGAGAGTTGGTGGTGACTGGGTGGTCCGGAGGGGTCTTCTGGAGGTAATGATGACAAGGAGTCCTTCATGGGAGATCTGGGGGACTCAGTGTCCAGGCAGCAGAACAGTGAGCACACAGGCTCCAAGGCAGAAGCGGTGGGCGTGTCTGTGAACACAGTATGGCTGGAGCCCAGCAAGTGTGGGTGAGGCAGGAAGTGAGGTCAGAAAGATAGATGGGGAGTGTGGGGTTGGGTGGGGGAAGAGTCATAAGCAGGGGAGCAACAGGGTAAGTGTCTGCTGTGTAAAGAATGAAGTCCTCAGCCTTTGCCCTGCAAAGTTATTTAGACCAAACACAGCATTTATGTTTTTTTAAACAATTTCTTAATACCAGGAGATCTTCCTTCCTCCCTACCTTCCTTCCTTCCTCCCTCCCTCCCTCCCTCCCTTCTTGCATTGGGTCTTCGTTGCTGCGCGCGGGCTTTCTCTAGTTGCAGCGAGTGGGGGCTACTCTTCATTGCGGTGCGCGGGCTTCTCACTGCGGTGTCTTCTCTTGTTGCAGAGCACGGGCTGTAGGCGCGCAGGCTCAGTAGTCGTGGCTCGCGGGCTCTAGAGAGCAGGCTCAGTAGATGTGGCGCCCGGGCTTAGTTGCTCCGCAGCATGTGGGATCTTCCCGGACCAGGGCTCGAACCCGTGTCCCCTGTATTGGCAGGCGGATTCTTAACCACTGCTCCAGCAGGGAAGTCCCACAACACAATTTTTTTGTCACCAGGTCCAGCTGGGGTGCAACCAAAAATCCAGTAGGGATGGAGACAGGAGCAGAGAGCTGAGGCCACCTTTCTTCATCAAGGGGTGAGGTCCTCAGGAGAGCCCATTCATTGGGAAGGAGGCAGGCTCAGGTGCCCCCAAAACACAGAGCAAAGGCGAGACCAGCCAGGCCAACCTGTCTCCCATTTGTGGATCCACCACTTTCTAGCTTGGGGGTTGTGAACCTTAGATTCTCTCATAAAATGAGAGTCGCGAGGCTCCCCTTCAAGGGTATCGTGTGGCTTGGCGTTAACGTGCACCCAGAACAGAGCCTGGCTGGCTGGGAGGCAGATGGAATAAAATGGGAACCGCCAGTGTTACTTTGTTTTTAGCAATCAGTCATTCTAGTGTTGATGTCTATTTTTGTGTAGGTATTATTGAGTCTACAGAGTATTAGGGATACTTGTATCTACATGTAAGTTTCCATAATGTAAGTGGAGGCCAAATGTCTTTTGGCCTTTTGTGTTATCTGTACTAGTATTCCTTCTGTCTGCACAAAGGAATGGGGATTGGCTATATAGGTATAGCCCTAAAGCCTCTTGAAAATTCAGAAACGGATTTAAGAATGTGTCTTCCCCACAAGAGGCCCTCCGTGAGACTGGATGCATGGAGTTGAAGGAAATTCCCCCCCAGGCTTGCCGTGGTTTTAACTCAGAGCCTGGTCTGTACCCTGCCAGTGGTTGGTGCCGTCGTGGAACTTCTTGCGTGGAAACCACTTTCCCCGTACGGGGAACTGTCATCTTCCCCGCTCTGTACCAGAGTCTTTAAATGTTCCCTTGTTCTCAGACCTCGTCAGATAGGGGCCTTCCGGGTATCAAAGTATTTTGTTTTTTGTTTTGCCATCTCTGCTTTCAGGAAGGAAGCCAGCCCATGGTTTCACAATTCAGGTATATTTTACATTAATTTTATCCTTTGATGGTGCCCTGAACTTTATACCGTGAAACCATAATGTGGCATGAACTATCTCTCACTTGAGAACTCAATATAAGTTGTGTGTGTGTATTCTCTTTTTGCTCAGATATTCAGAGAAGCAAGGTTTTTTGGGTTTTGTTTTTAACTGTAATACAGCACAGATGAAAGCAGACGCTCCTTAATTCTTGCTGTCTTCAAAGACGGACTTAAAAAATATTCTCATTTCCTGGTTGCTCCCAAATATCCTTTTTTGCCTCATTAGTAAGCTGACTGGTAACTATTGTGTCTTCTCTCTGGTGGCATGAGAAAGTCCTTTGTTTAGAAGAATGTGCCTTGAATTTCAATAACCTTAAACCACTTTAGATCCGCAACTTCACACTTATTCTAGTTGGAACGCTAAGGCCTGTGTCTGCTAGTCACCAGTTAACAGGCTCCCTGGTGCTGGGGTAGGGGATGGGGGGAGACAGGAGCAGGGAGGTGGGAAGGATACCCGTTTTGCAAAGGAAGGTACACTTGTCAGAGAGAGGTGTTCCTGCTGCCATTTGGTTCTGGGAAGGACAGAACCTTTCCCTGAGCTGCATCTTCTGAAACTCACTAGACACCAGATGGTAAATTTGCATAAACTCAGAGTTCAGTTCGGAGGTCTTTCACCTGCAGGATGTGGATTCTAAAGGGGTCTGTGAATGAGTTTCAGGGATTATTGAACTTTCTCCCCACCGCCACCTTGCGATGGTGTGTGAAAGTGTGGGTCTGTATGTATTTCTGTCTGGAGTGTTTTCATCAGAGTCCAAAAGGTTCCATGATCCGAAAGAGGTTAGAAACCTTCCTCTTGGCAGACCTCCTCCCTCTCAGTTGGTAACAGCACTACTCAGCGTACCCATCCGGTCCACACTGCACACCGTCCTGCTGTGAGAGTCTGACACGGATTAATGGGTGCGATCCTCACAGCACTCTTAGGAAATGAGTAGTACCACTTATTGCTCCCGTTCCACAGACGAGGAGACTGAAGAACAAAGAGGCTAAGGGCCTTGACCAAATGCAGACAGTGAATAAATGTCAGGGACAAAAAACTTGAAGCTGGGGAAAAAGAAACTGTCAGGTTCATGAGTTTGTTTGAGAGCCTTCATGACATGAAGTTTTATGTCTTTACTTCATTGCCACGTGGGTAATGCTGGTCTGTGCCGGCGCTCAGAAGGCTCAAAAGACTCTCAGTGATGGCAGACGAGCACCAAAAAGTAGTACGAAGCAGAGAGTTCTGCAAACATGGAGCGAGAAGTACCCAGGCAAGTCTTTGCTTTACATGCTCAGTTTGTGAAAAGTAGACGGTGTGCATTGCATAAGAAGTAGGTGGCTGTGCTGGGGAGATGCGTCCTCTTCCAAAGAGCTGGAGTAGACATTGTTATTCTGGTATGCTATTTTGTGTGTGTATGTGTGTGTGTGTGTGTGTGGAATTTCCTATTCATTTGGATGCCCGGTTACACATGCCAAGTAGTTCTGTTATTTCAGGCTTATTTTAATGAAAACATTGCCAATTACTCCTCCGTTCATTTTCCCGAGAAACCGCCGCCAAGAACATGGAGATCGGGCAGGCTTCAGGTGTGAGGCTGGTGTGGAATTCATCATGGGGCTGAATTCTTCCCACTGGCATCTTGTGGGGTGAGACGGGAGTAAGCTTGCACCTGGCTCTAAATGGAGCCTTCCCTGCTCTCAGAATGACGCTTCACGCAGAGGCCCAACTTTGGGCCGCTGTTTCCACCCCAGCACGTTACAAGGTGTCGAATTGGTGAAGCCACGGCCACTAGGACCCTGCTGCATTTTTCCAATGACATTTCAAAGATCTCTCTGAAGTCCCTATTTATGGCTGTTTTTCTCTTCAACACTTAAATCGAGCAGTGTCTATTAACCCCAAACAAATTAACCTTGTTAAAAGTTCAGTGTCATTTTTCTGAGTACTGCCCTCAAGGAAAAAGCAGGGTAGCTACATATCGATGTCATTTCCTTAAGTGAATCACGAGTAATGGGTCTGATTTCAAATATCCCAGGCGCCCATAATAATTGTACACGAAAGAAACAGATCGCGTCCTTGGGGGTCTAGACTTAAGGTTACTTAAATATACTACGTATACTAGGCACAGACTTTTTATTAAGAATAAAAAATTAAAAGCACCTGGCATAAATCAAAAGTTAGTCAAAGAAATGCTGCCCATTCATTTTTGGAAGAGTCAAAGCACTTGAATTCTTTTCTGATAAAAATCTGAGCATTAGGAGATTCCAAGAGCATGTGATCTTAGATAAGAAACCCAAGATGGCGGTTAAGTGACTTGCAGAGTGTTTACTCACACTGGGACCAGAGTCCAGGTCTTTGGATCCTTTGCTGATCTAAATTGCCTCCAAAGACTGGTTTTGATAGTGGGGCAGTGCAGAGGGGCAGGCTCGAGGTGGAGGGAGGTACCCTCAGTGCTATGCTAAGTGGTGCCCAGTAAATCTGAGGCCACAGATACTCCCCCCAAGTGACCTCCCTTCGGCGGGAGACATTTCGTCTCAAACGCTGCCCAGCACGACCCAACTGAGACATGATACCGTCAGGTGACCTGGGGATGATAACTGTAGTGATGCGGTCTGTCGCACTTGTAACAGACCACGCGTTCTTTGCACACACCATCTCGTTTAATTGAGTTCGCATGATTACCCTGAGCCAGGGGTCCTTGTCCCTTCTTCACTGACGAGGAAACAGGTTCCAAGGGCCACAGAGAGGGACCCCAGGAAAAAGAGAGGGTAAGTAGCCAGCAGGGTATGAACACAGCTCTGACTGCTTACTCAGCTAAAGGGCCTCTCTTGGGAATTTTCAGCTGCCTTCTTCCCGTGCAAAAGTTCACAGGCCTCGGGGGGGGGGGTCCCCCCGTTTACCTAAAACCCCAGTTGCAAACCCTTTGCCCCATCTTGAACACCTGTGCATAGCAGCGTGCTGGCTCATTTGGGAGACAAACCGTGAGGTGACCCTGCAGGACTGTGAAGAAGCGTGTGGTTCCCGTCCTAGGCACATTCCCAGAAGACCAGAATGAGAGTCCTGCAGGCCTATGGTCGAACGCTGACTTCCCGTGTACCTTGGTCAAGTCGCTCGAGTCCTCTGAGCTTGTTTCCTTTTCTGTCAGTGAGAACAGTAGTATCTGCCTTGTCAGGTTGCTGTTACGGCATCACAGAGCCGGAGCTCAGTGAACGGTAGTCTGGGAGCCGCTGGGAGTGTGATTGTGGCCATCACATCTACCGCAGGGTGGTTACCTGCGCCTCGGGGCACGCGTGTCACGGTGGTTTTCCTCAAGTGTTGAGGTAGAAACGAATATATTAAATACAGTCCTCTGTAATCTCCCCTCCAGGTAAGAGCTGACAGTTGGATGTTAAGTTGTTGCAGATTTTTTGCCACGCGTACGTTAAAATACACACTCAAACATTTGTTGTTTTTTTCCTGTAAGACCTTATATCTGCGACTTGGGTTGTTTTTGCTTGCTTGCCTTCCCCCCCATTTGATAAGATGTCATGGTCGCTGTTCAGTATCAGGGTGGACAGCTTCACCTTTCCGCCCAGCGACGGGGCGTGCTTGCTCTTCCATGCCGTGAATTCAGCCCTCATCTCCGCAGGGCCCTGTTGGCCGCTCCGTGACCCTGGCCTCCGTGACCCTGGCCACCGCGCCCCTGCAAGGGCGGCTTTCTGCCTTTCCTCCTTATCCGCCTCTTCAGTCTGTTCAAGTGGGATGCATGCCTGTGACTGACTTGGGGCTCTGTCCTCGGGGCCCCTTCAAATTGGCTGTGCTGAGACCAGGAGGGGGTGGTGAGCACTCCGGGTCGGAGGTTAAGTGGCGTCATTAGCGTTGCTCTGGCAGCTCAGAGCAGCTCTGGGGATGGAACTCAAAGCGTTCAGCCCCAGACTCCAAATTGCTGTCGGCTCCTCTCCACCTTCCACCCCTCTCTTCCCCGGCACAAATCTGTTTTCTCACCTTTAAGCTCATTTACTGGCCCGGCCTCGTCCCACCTCCGCCCTTGGCCCTCTGCTCTGCTTCCGCCCCCTCCTGCTCTGTTGCCCTCTGTGGACGCAGTTCCGTGAAAGTATCTGAAGTGTAATGTTGTAGTTCTATTAATAGGATGTCAGAAGTGTTGGTAAAGCAGGTAAGGCTGTTGCCATGTCAGTTTTTCCATATGGGTTTTATTTGTTTTGTTTTGTTTTGTTTGCGGTACGCGGGCCTCTCACTGTTGTGGCCCCTCCTGTTGCGGAGCACAGGCTCCGGACGCGCAGGCTCAGCGGCCATGGCTCACGGGCCCAGCCGCTCCGCGGCATGTGGGATCTTCCCGGACCGGGGCACGAACCCGTGTCCCCTGCATCGGCAGGCGGACTCTCAACCACTGCGCCACCAGGGAAGCCCTCCATATGTTTTTTTATTGGCAGCAGGTGGAGCTGGAAAAGGAGGATAAGTACTCTGCCGCTGTTCACTGCAAATGGTTTCCTGTATTTCACTGTGATATTTTAGGCTTGATTACCTCCCCAGGTTGATATGTTGCCTCTGTAAACTCAGCTGGCATCTCTTGGCTTCATCGTAATGTGGCTCAAAATACACACTTCTGTGTGAGAGAGTTCAGCTAAAATAAGCACCGAAAGGCTATTAATTGCAGCCAAGTTGGGAAATAAGATGGGATGTCAGAGCTCAGAGTCGCTGTTAACGGGACTGTGTTATGCACCGGTTGCCATGTGAATGCTAACGTGTTGTTTCTGCTCTGTCCCCTCATGCCTTCCCGGATTCAGAGAGAGGTAACCAACCAATTTTCACTTCTCCCCCTTTGTGCTGTCTTGTGTCTGGCAAAGCTCACTTGCTGCCTTCATGCCCTGTCGCCACCATCATAGCCATGCTGTCTTTGAAAGGCAGAACTTTGTTTCGTTTAACCTTTTCTCATCATCATTGTTATGTGTCCTGCATTTAAAATGGTGTGGAATTGCCTCTGGGTCCCTGATCCTCTGTTGCTTGACCCTGTTTGGGGAAGGTGTTGGTCAGAACAGTAACTTGGTCCCTCTCACTACTGGCTGAGCAGAGTCTAATCAGCATGCTAGGGAGAAGGCGTGATAGAAATAGTCAGGCTAGGTACCATGTTGTGTAGGAGGGGTTTTGTGCTTCGTGAAGAACTAATACGAGGACCTGCTTGTTATGACTTCTCTGTAGCGTTTCGTTGGTGAGATTTGGTTCTAGGCCAGTAGCTGGAAGGACTGACTCAATTTCAGTCTGGATTATTAGCAAACATCTATGGAATTCTTCTCCCTTCTCACCTGTAGACGAACATAATGATGAAAAGGCTGGAACTCCAAAAGGAAAGGCATTTGTACCTCAGATGTGTGTGTCTCCCGCGCTCTGACCATCAGCCTGACCATTGGGCTGACTGGGGGCTTTTAAGCCCCATGATTCCTCAGCTCAATCATTTAATGAAAGCTCCATTTTTGATGGAAGGAGAAAGTTTGGGAATTTTTCTCCGTGAAAAAATGATTGTGAGTACTGCTTGGCAAAGTGAAGGGGCACCAACGCTGGCCTCTTTGCTTTTTGTGCTGGAGTCCGTCCCAGGGGCCTCCCTCCTGGCTGGGGCTGAGCTCCAGCTAGCGGCCACTGTCCTCCCTTAGGATAAGCTGCTGTCATAGCTCAATGGCTGGAGGGAAGGGAGAGGGCGTAGGCTGGGTGGGTAGCACTTCCACAGTCGGTCTTCCAGAGGGTCTGCTTAGGAGAATTTGGGAGCTTAATTGACTTTCTCACTACTATTGAGGAGGCTCTGGGCCCCTGGAGGTGATGCAGTTTTCTGGAGGATGAGGGCTCTGGGTTTGGTTATGAGCTCCCTTGTCTCAAGTCACCACACCTCTTGTCAGAGTGCATGGTAAGGATGTTTTCAGATCTTTGCTAGTTCCTACCCTGCGTGTCCTCGCTGGGAACCAGGTGCTCTGAATATTAACAGCAAGACTGTTCTAGAGAGGGCTACAAATTCTGGTTCGCCCAAGCCACCTGGATTATTGGCAGGTGGTAGAATTTCAGATCTGCTTTGTACACAGTCTGTGTGTCTCCTGAAAGCACCTGGTGAGGGTTTCCCTGCAGAGAATTTGTGTTTACCCAGGTGATGAGCTGCTAGAATGCCCCTTTCAGAGTTTACAAACTTAGCATCTTCTTAAGCTTGCAAAGAAGGAGAGTTTGAGTTTATCAAACCAGAGCCTGAGCTTTGTGAAATTAATGATGGCCACATATGGTGCATGTGCCAGTGGGTACAGTTTGAAAAACAAAGTCGTGTATGTGTGTGTGTGTGTGTGTGTGTGTGTGACCTTCTGGATTAGCTATTTAGGAAGATGACATTTCTCATCCCCTTTCCCCCCTCTTTCCTCCTCCAACCCCCCCAAAACAAGATTTTCAAAATGCAATCAGAAAATGAGCAGTTAGGCAAAGAAGAGCAGGCAGTCCTGAAAACAGGATTCCTCCCTCCAGGCCCTATGCAGGTGAGATGGAGAGAAAGCCCTTTATCATAAAGGGCTGGGAATAGAGTGTTTAGATCCAATCCGGTTGCTGCCCTTCTGTCCTTCTTTGCAGGTGGGACCCGCCCTCTGCAGTGGTAACAACTCTGTTCGCTTATTGCTTCTACTGAAAGATAAGCTGGGAGGATAAGGGTCTTTAGGTTCATTTCAACAAGTGTTATTATATTCGTATCTGTACAAAGATTTATTAAAACATCCCTCGTGGATACGGAGACAGTATTTCAAAGTGGGCTTTTTCTTTGACTTCGTTTTCCTCACTTATAATAACAACTAACATTATTCAGTTGCCTTCACGTGCTAGCCTTCGCAGATTTGACCAGAGCAAAATACGGGTTGTGTGAAAGACGTTACCAAATCGTGGAGACTTGGTCAGGAGCGCTAACAGAAAAGATTGAGCGAGAGAGTGAATGGCAGGGAATCTAACAGAAAAGAGAGGAGAGAGCTACTGCCAGACACATCTGGGCTGTCACGTGCCTGAGGAGGGCAGCTCCAGAAAGCAGAACCCAATCCCACAGGCAAAAGTTGCAGGGAGGCAAGTTTCCATTCATCGTTAAGAAAAAATATATTTTGGTTCACAGCGAGCATTCAGCAGTGGAGCTCCTGATCCATTAAGTAAATGAGGTTTTATACCACTGATATATTCTAGGCACCACCTGTCTGGGTTGCTGTAGAAGGAGGGACTTTGAAATGTTAGCCTGGGTAACTGCTACGAGGTCTGTAGGTGCCTATAAATACCTTTTGAGGAGGGATAAACACATAAGCAGATTTCATTTATGTAAGGGTCGTGGTGGGAGAGATTTAGGGAAAGGTTGAGCAGTTCTGTTTTGGCTACTTTCTAATAGAACACATTTGAATAAAGAGTCGTTTATTCATTCATTCCGTAGAGATGGATTAAGCCCCTACATGCTGTTCAGCTGAGAATAATAAAAGCAATCTTTTGCCCGTTTTCTTTGCCATTAAGAAATTTGAGGCTGTCATGTAAGATGTCTTAGCACTGACATTTTTCCCTGTCAGAACTCGCTGCGGGTCCTCTGGGGGAATAATTACTGGGGAACAGAGCAAAAGGAGAGGAACAAAAAGAGTTGGAGACACAAGGGCTTAGCCAGCAAATGGTGATAGGTAGTTGATTCACTTCTGTTACAGTGTAAGGAAGAGACTTAGCTATAAACCTTCCGCTTCCTGGTTTACAAAGGAAATGCAGTGATCCCCCTGACTGCAGGAAATAAATGGGGCAAAACTCCAGAGGGGACCGGCACCTCTTTTAGCAAATGGTGTCTCCAGGAGCGAGCTGGAGCAAAGGACAAAAGTGGCCCTTGTTGCTCAGTGTCAGACACAGTGACTCAGACGGACGGGCATCTAGCAGAATTTGTTAGAAAAGACGGGCGCCTGCTCTGACTGGACCTCGGGGGCCATTTGGGCCAGCTCTGTGGTTTTATAGACCACACCGAGGCCCTGGAGGGAGGCGTGACCACGGGGGCGGCATGGAAACCCATTTGAGCGCCTCTTGGCTCTGAGCTGTGACACTTTCCGTGCTGTGGGCACCGGGTAGCTGCAGCCCGAGTGCACCGCACAGTGTCAGAGCCCCTGCGGGCGCTGCCCAGCTGGCTGGGTGACACCCACCGACGCCCGCTGCTCTGTCCTCCCAAATTCCCACGCGTGGCACTGGGCTGATCTGTCAGGGATACTCTAGCCGTGGAGGCTGGTAATTAAAGCAATTTCTTGTCCCCCTCAATATAGGAAAAGCTCTAGAATATGTTAAATGGCTCTTACATATGGGCATGAGGACCTTTAGGATTATAATACCGATTGGAAAAGAGTCTGAAAGGCTGAGTTAGGCCACATCTTGGTCATTGTGAAAGTGAACGATGGGCCATGGGTGTTCATTGACTGTCCTCTCTACTGTGTGTTTGAGAAGTTCCAGAATGAGAAGTTTAAGAAAGGAGGAGAAAAAGAAGAGGTACTGTGTTCTTTTGACTCCCGCACCCTGAAGCTGGGACCCAAACTCCATTCTCCAGGGGAAGGGCCCGGCAGGCCGAGGTCACCGCAGACCTCCACGTCGCTGAGACCGAGTGGCTTGTCTCCTGCTGCCCAGCGGACTTCTCCCGAAACTTCTCCTGGCTCTTTGGAGCCAGTCTGTCCTGGGCTTTCCTACTCCCAGCACTCTTTTTTCAGCCTTTCGTTGGGCCTTTGGCCTCAATTAGCCCTTCAAACGCCTTTCCTCCTTGGGGTCCAGACCTTGTTTTGTCTTTCTCATTCTCCAGTCTCCCATCTGCTCCCCTGACCTCAGCTGCCCCCTAGGCCCAGACCACAGGCCTGAGCTCAGGGACCGAGTGTCCACCTGCTTGGTGGGCGCCCCCCACCGCCAAGCACCTCACACTATTGTCCAACCTGGAGCACATCAGCTTCCTTCACCAGATCCTTCCCCCTCCCGTCCCCAGTGTGAGGGTACTTCGCTGTCCCAGGAGGGACCTCGGAGTTATTCTGGATTTTCCTTCTCATCTCCCACATCCCTCAGTCCTGCAGCCACCCTTCCGGTACCTCTTACCCGTCTGTCTTCTCCAGGCTGCTCTCGGGGAGGCTAACTCAGCCTTGCCTTTTCCAGCTGTTCGAGGCTGGTGCCTTCCTTGGCTCGTAGCCCTTGCGCCGGTTCTTTTACTTATAAGGAAAGCGCCTCCTCCTCTCCCTGGTAACTGTGTTGGGCCCGCCCCAGATAATCCAGGATAACAGCCCCTTCTCAGGATCCTTCCCTTAATCCCGTCTGCAGAGTCCCTTTTGCCATGTAAGGTAACCTATTCACAGATTCTGGGAGTGAGGACAGGAGTATCTTGGGAGGGTCATTATTCTGTCTCCTGCTGCAGCCTTTTTCAGAAATCAGGGGCTGAAAAGCCAAGGTTTTAAAACAACCAGTTAAGAGGTGTTTGGATTTCCGTTCTGAACAAGGATGAGATGAACTCAGCCATATGTTTCATTGCACACAAAGGAAGTTGTCGAACTGTCTGCGCTCCGGGTCAGAGGGAGGTCTCGCAAATCCCCGTGTTTGAGGCCTTCTGCTCTTTTAGGGTGACTTGGGATATGTTTCATGGAGTAAAACAGGAGAGACATGCAGATCTCCTGACCCCCGCAGTGAGGAGAGGAAGGCACTTGTTTTCTCCTGGGAGGTTAGTTCCGGGCAGATTTCTGCTTCCCTGATCTGTTAGCCCGGTACCTGGGAGGGAACAGGAAAAGACAAAGCTGTTGAAAAAAAAAAAGTGTCAGAATCCCCCAAACAGAGCCTGCGGCTGCTGAGCTGCCCTCTTGAGATGTGGATTCCAGATGGTTGCCTTAGGCATTAATCACTTTCTCCTGAGCCAGAAGAACATGAAGATTAATAATTTTTAAAAATTACTGCTAAGGGGTTGCATCTGAAAGAGCAGAGGGCACAGAGCTGAAGTTTGATGGGAGCTGATTATTGATCAGGGCCTGTTTGGTCCTCCGTGATGGTGACCTTGCACTTGCTACACTTGTAAGGCCGACCAGCTGTCACGGAGAGCAGGATGGATCTTGGAAGCTTACATCGTAGGATATCAGAGCCAGAAAGGGACCTCGGAAATCATATTCCATCACTTACAGATGAGGTTTGACTCCATGCCCAGTGTTGTACAGCTCAGTGGAGTCCGGAATGGGACTAGCAATTGGGTCGCCTGGATCCTGATCCGTTGCCCTCTAGCTGTCCCTGACTCTCTCTGAGTCTCAGAGAGGACAGATGGAGGTAAGATCTCTACGGTAACTACTAAAGGTAGGGCGTAACGAGCTGTAATCCTTTGTGGTGCAGAATACAGATCCTGTCGGCATTCAGACACAAGCAAGGTGCTGGGGGCCGGAGGGCCAGGCAGGCTTTTGAGCTGGGCCGTACAGAGTAGGTAGAGTAGTGAGCTCCAGACGGTACAGGGAGGCCAGGGGTCACCATGCCAGGCAAGGGGAGGTACCGTGAGCGGAGGTGGAGCCCCAGCTTTCTGGAGCAGAGGGGAGAGCTCCTTAATTGGAGTAAGGATGCTGGAGGAGTTGGTAGGACAAATTTTGGGACTCCAGAAATCCAGACAAAGGTCTTTGGACCCCAGTGACCCCAGAACTTCAAAGAGATGTGGCCTCAGGAAATGAGGACTGAACGTGGAATTTTGAAGAGGAAGAGTTGTGCGTGTTGAGACACTGCATATATTACTGTAGGAACCATCCAGGAAAGAGAAGTAGCCAGAAGGAGGGGGGCCAAAAACAAGACTGCCTGCCCTTGAGCATGTCTCCAAAAGTGATGCCTTCTCGTCATTTCATTTTTTTTTTTTTTTTTTGCGGTACGCGGGCCTCTCACTGTTGTGGCCTCTCCCGTTGCGGAGCACAGGCTCCGGACACGCAGGATCAGCAGCCATGGCTCACGGGCCCAGCCGCTCCGCGGCACACGGGATCCTCCCGGACCGGGGCACGAACCCGCGTCCCCTGCATCGGCAGGCAGACTCTCAACCACTGCGCCACCAGGGAAGCCCTCGTCGTTTCCTTTTTGAAGCAATAAGCTGTCTCGATGGGGGTTGAGACTAGGATGGAAAGGCCTCAGGAGCACAGTGTGGAAAAGGGCTCTGCTCGCCCCCAAAGTCTGGGCCCAGCTCCTCACCCAGAACCCCGCCCTCAGCCCACTGTCACGGCACCTGTTCACACCTCTGACCACTAGCCAGCTTTCCCGCCGGGAAACGGGGGACGTGCTGCAGATCCCTATGCTTGAGAGAGGGGGCACTCCGTACCAATTATGGCCGGGCCCAGACTGGGTGTTGGGAATGGATAAGGCTCAAATCGTCTTCACGGAGCTTCGAGGTGTTGTGGGGAAGACAGAACTCATGAGCAGATAGATGCCCATGGTACCCAGTGGTGAGTGCTGTGCGTACGGGGAACACAGCAGCACCCGGCAGGGTACTCACCCAGCTTCAGCTGCGTCTTCATCCGAGGCCGGGGCATGGAGACGGTGTGAGCAAAGGCAGGGAGACGAGACCCACCTAGGGTGCCTGAGTGGTGGCAGGGCTGGCGAGGAAGGGGTTGGCTTCAAGACACGGTCAGGAGGTAAAATCGGCTGAACACGGGGGTTGGGTGTGGAGTGCCGGGGCCGGCGGTGGGAGCATCAGGAAGTCCCCCCGGCGCTAGCATGGAGGACACCAACTGCCGTGGAACGTGAGGGCGCGGGGGAAGGTGGAGCAGAGCAGACCCGAGGGCAGGTGTGCACAGGCGGAGGTTCGAGTGCCTGTGGGTAAAGATGCCCCTGGCCTGGAGCCGCTGCGGGATGGCCTGGGGCACAGCAAGGCCACAGGGCAGGCTTTCTGGCCGGGCCTTCACAGTGAACAGTTGCCTCCATTGGATAGACTGCTGTTCCTTCCCAAAGAAGCCAAGTCTGTGTTGGGGAAAAAATCTATCCCAGTCTGTGAGAACACCACCAGCTCTTACCGTAAGAGAAGTAATTAATAAATTCATCCATGGTTATATCTACAGACAGGGATCCTGGCTTAGCAACACGTGCAGAGAAATCACTGTGACCCCTTACCAGATGGGTCAATCTGAGCATCTGTTTTTCATAAATACTCTGATCTTTTAAGCCACTGTCCTCAATAACAACTGAGAAATTTAGTTGTGTGGTGTTATTCTTTTGAAGCCAGGTCGTGTCACGGGCACAGTATCCTTCTCATCAGTAAAGCAGATGCTGAAATCCAGCCCTAGCGGCACGCTCACCTCGGCGTCTGAGCTGACAGTATACAGGGTGACGCTGCCGCCGTCGCCCCAAGCCCTGGAGTAAGAGGTGTGTTTAGCAGAATCAAGTGCCTGTGACCGGACTTCAGTCTGTGGCGTCTCTTTGTGTCCCCGTGACTGTCCATCAACTTACTCCGCAGCTGCGGATCAGATCCGGTCTCTGGGCACACATTTACACATCAGAGCCTGTTGTTTTGCTTCTGCTACACACGACTGTAGCCTCACTCATGCAAATTCATGCTCCTCTCAAGCCTGTCTTCTGTTTTGTGATCATAATGTTTATAACCATGATATTTGCTGTTACTCTAGGCAGAAGGTTCCGGTAAAGTTCGGTTTTCATTAAGCGTTGTTCATGAAGGTTCCAGGAGCTCCACAGGCAGGGTCCGGGGAACACTGTAGTTATTTTACTCAGAAATGAATTCCTAGGATCCATGCAACTGTTCCTCTGTTTGAGGTGGCTGTTGACGTTTGTTTATTTTTTTAACCACCGTGTACTGTGTTTACCTCTGACGTGCTGGCTGCTCACTCAGTTAACATTCATCACTAGAATGTGTGTTGTGAAGGTTCCTCATTCTAATGTACCGATAAACTTTGTTTGCACAGAGATTTTGCTTATGTAGCAAGAGACAAAGACACAAGAATTTTGAAATGTCATGTATTTCGATGTGACACACCAGCAAAAGCCATTGCCACAAGTCTCCACGAAATCTGTTCCAAGGTAAGGTGGGTCAGGGCACAGGGGTCCGCCCTGCTCCTTTTTCCCCCGCCCACCACTCAGCAGGGAAGGGCGTGTGGAAGGACGGGGGAGTCGGCACATTGACCTGCAGGTCGAGCTGCAGGGGCAGCAGGCCGACCGCCAGCCCAGCCAGCGTGGTTAACGCTCTTTCTGCGTGTCAGGCGTCGTGCTAAATGGTACTCCACCTACAAACCTACAAAAGGAGTACGGCCTTGGTGCCTCCCACAGTCCAGGAGGTCTAATAGGTGGACAGCGGTGTGGCGGAGGAGCTGTGTATCCCGAGCCCAGCTGGAAAGCGGGGGCAGGGAGTCAGGGCAGCTTTCCCAGGGCGGGGGCCACCTGATCTGAGCCTGGACCCGGGAAGAAGGGAGCGGAGTACGAAACCAGCAGGTGTGTCTGTGGAAGTGCAGGCGGCCGGGGGTTGCCGTGAACACGTGCTGACGTCATAAGGCACACAGCGGCGAGGAAGGGCCGTGGTCACAGCCTCAGAGTCGCCGCCTTCCCCCCCCCCCACCGCAGAGCCCATGCCTACACGCTCGTCCCGCCCTCTGCCCGGCCCTTGTACTTGTCAGGACACGGCTGTGTGATGCAGCGGCTCTGGCCGCTGCAGAGCCCTTCCTTGTGTGGACCTCCGTGTGTTTACTTGAGATGTGTGGCCTGTAGCAGAGGAGAGAGGTTCCTGGTTTGTCTCTTTGCTGGGCAGCTTTTGCGATTTGGAGGCGGTTGGAGCTGCGCGCTGTGCCTAGAGGGCTGGACACACGTGTCTGTCGTCCAGCCTTCCTGCTCCTGGCTTCCTCCTTTGTCCAGAGTGCCCCACCCCATCGCTTCAGCCACTTCCGGGTCTCGAGGCGACCAGGCTCCTAACCATTTTCTCCTGGCCACGCTCTGCTTGGTTCCCCCGAAGGAACCAGTGTTCCACAAGGGAGTCGACAGGGAACGGACCGTGGCCACAGTGTCCTTTGACCTCCAGGGATACATAGTTAATGTTCTCAGCAATCCCATTACCTGCTGGCCTGTGTTCCAGTAGTGGGAGCCAGGTCTCCAGGACGCTGTCCCCAACTTCCTTCAGCCAGGCCTTTCCACGCCCCAGACTTACTGCTTGAATCTAAACATAGGACTTTGCCGCCCCCTGTGTTAATGTCACCTTTCCAGTTCAGGGCTGGCATCGTTACCCAGCCTCACTCCCACAGGTCCTCCCGAGCTCGCCAGGCCCAGGTCACGACCACCTCCACAGCCCAGCCTGGCCTCCGCAGCAGGAGCGGAGCAGCTGTAAGCCACAGTTCCCAAGGGAAGGGTAGGGATGGGAGCTGCCCCAGCACCGGAATAGCGCAGCAGTCTGCCGCTCTGACCGAATGACTGGGACCTGCAGGGTGGGTGCTGGTCCGGAGACCCCGCGTCCACCCCAGCCCGTGTGCACGTTCCTGCACGGGTGGCACTGGGGCAGCTGCTTCCTGTGCAGCCCTGAAGCATGCTGCGCTGCCCGGGTTTCGTTTCCTCATTCGTTCACGCAGCAAGTGTAACCGAATGCTGCTTATGTGCCAGGCACTGTCCTGAGGAGACAGCAGAGACCAAAAGAGAAAAAAAATCCTTGCCCTGGTGGAGCTTATATGCTAGCGTAAAGCCCTCAGAACACAACCTGGCCCAGAGTCAGTGCTCAGTGAATCTTGGATTTTACCGTCAGCAGCCCTCCTGCCCGCTGACCCAGGCGCAGATCTGGAGACGGGCAGAGTGGAGCTCCGGGGGAAATGACTTGTTCCACTTGGGATGGAAAGCTCAGGCGGGGGATGAAGGTGTGAGTTGCTCTTGCGGTCATTGAAGGTGGCTTCTTGGAGTCCCTAAACCCACAGCACTGTGAACAGGGGTGCGAAGTGATGACTGTCAAGTGAAGATGTTAGTGCCCCCAACAGAGGAGAGGCATTTAGAAAGACGGCCGACAGATTTAAACAGTGTGACCATAACACCAACAGCAATAGCAGCTAATATTTCTGAGTGCTTGTATTTACTGTCAGGACTGAAATTATTTTATTATTAGGGACATAAATATTATCATCCACATGTGCAGTGGAGGAAACGAGACAAGAGGGCAGGTGACTGGCTCAAGGCCACTTACCGCTAGTAAGTGGCGGGCGTGGGATTTGAACCCAGGTACTCTGTCCCCAGAGCCCTGAAAAGAGTCCCTGAAAGTGGCCACGTGGAGGCAGCAGGGGGAGTCCGTTGCCCTGTGTTCCACCGACCGCTGTGGGCCGGGAGGTGTACGTGTGACCGGGGGGATCGTGCGGTAGAGGTGGGAGCCTGGTAAATGGAAGAATGAATTCCGAACAATCAGGAGACTGTTAGTTACTCTGAGGAACAGTCGTTCACTATTCTCCCCAGAGAAAATGGGCACAGTTCTCAAAACGTGCGGCTCCGAGATGGGGGTGAGGAGTCAGGCAGCAGACTGAAGCCAGTTTAACTTGGAAGTGAAGTCAGCGCAGACACTCCACTGGCTGGAACAGCTGAGGACACGGGGTCTGTAACCGTGAGCCAAAGCTGTGTTTTCTCTCCTTCAGATCATGGCCGAACGGAAGAACGCCAAAGCCCTGGCCTGCAGCTCCCTGCAGGAAAGGGCCCACGTGAACCTCGACGTGCCCCTGCAAGGTAGGTCGGCGCGCCTGCTCCTCTGCCTGGTGCTCTCTGCCCAGGTCACAAAGCGCAGGGTCTCGGACGGCTCCCTGGTGTATCTAGTCTCCCTCAGAACCGAGCTCGACTCAGCAGACCCGGGCCGAGCCCGCACTCGGGACCTCGGGCGCAGCTTAGAGCTGATTTTGTGTCAACAGGGTTAGGCATCAAGGGCCAGGATGAGTTTTATTGTTGTTGGACAAGATTAAAGAAAAGTATCTTTAGTGCTTTTGTAATTCATGTACAGCCTGGGGTAAGGGTCAGCTAGTTTAAAAATATGTGGGTTGCTATTTTGGGGAGCTCAGTTTAGTCATTTTTCCCGTCTCTGATTTCGCCCTCTGTGATTAAATTTCCTCAGGGCATCAACCTCCCCTAATAAATAGAGCACCCAAAGCTGCTACTTAGCACACATCCAAGAGAGAGTCACAGCTTAACACACAGATTCCAGTTCCTGCTTTCAAATGCTTTCCTACCTAGAAATGAAAGGTGAATGGGATTTTGATTGACAGCCCCAGTGTCTGGTGGAAGAAATGGCTGTTCTTATAGCATGATTGGCACACTGACCTCTAGAAACACAGGATGTTATGTGGCTGTTAGAACATTGAGAAAAATGTGTTGCTTTACTCCCTGTAGTAGATTTTCCAACACCAAAGACTGAGCTGGTCCAGGAGTTCCACGTGCAGTACTTGGGCATGCTACCTGTGGACAAACCAGTCGGTATGTGAAACGTGCATCGTCTTTCCACTTTGCAAGCGTTTGGGAGCTCATGAGAGATGTTCACCCTCCCATGGGGGTGGGGTCTGCTGTTGCACTCCTTGCCTTGTCTCGAATCGGACCCTCACACTGTCACCAGCCAGAGCGCACAGACAGTCCTGATCAAAAGATCAGTACAGGACAGGCTAAGCTCCTCAGATGCATGGTCCCAGAATACAGGGACTTGAACAAAGCGGACCTGATTTCTCATTCACTCAGTCCAGAGCTGCGTGAGCCAGGGCTGTGGAAGGGCCCTGCCCCCAGAGATGGAAGCCTCGGTCCTGAACTGAGGCTTCCATCTCTGGGGCCAGGGTGCCTGCTTCAGTCCTTGTCACGTGCTGGACGGGGAAAGGGGGCTGAAGGAACCCTCCTGCTTTCCTGTTAAGGTGTGACCCAAAAGTGCACACAGCAGTCAGCAGTCAGCTCACATCTCAGGGGCAGACTTTAGTTGCTTAGCCATACCAGGCTGGAAGGAGGCTGAGAGAGGTAGCCTTTTCCTGGGTTAAAAAACGGCTGTGGGAAAATCAGAACCCTCACATACTGCTGGGGCGAATGTAAAATGGTGCAGCTGCCCTGGAAAACAGTCTGGCAGTTCCTCAAAAGTTAAATAGAGTTACCATTTGATCCAGCAGTTCTGCTCCTGGGCTTTGTATCCAAGTGAAACGAAAACATGTGTGCACACAAAACCTCGTACACGAATGTTCACAGCAGCATCATTCATAATAGTCAAAAAGCAGAAACAACCCAAATGTCCATCAGCTGACAAATGGATAAATAAAATACACTTCCATACAGTGGTACTTCATTTGGCAATAAAAAGGAATGAAGTATTAGACATGCTGCAACATGGCTGAACCTTGAAAACATGATGCTGAATGAAAGAAGCCAGTCACAAAGGACCGTATCCTGTACGATTCCATTTATATGAGTGGCGTAGGCAGATCTCTAGAGATAGGGCTGGGTGGAAATGGAGGGTGACTTCCGAAAGGTACGGGGTTTCTTTTGGGGGTGATGAAAATGTTCTAAACCTGATGGTGGTGATGGTCGCACACCTCTGAATATACTAAAAACCGTTTGAGTTTTGCACTGTGAGTAAATTGTATGGTATGTGAATTATAGCTCAGTAACGTTGTTCTCCCACCCGCCCACCACCAAAAGCAGCTGTGGGAACACCCAGCCAAAGAGCCCCATCGACTAGCACATGCTATTCGTGTCCAGGGGCCGCCCAAACTTGGCCTTATTTAGTGACAAAGGACAATGAAAGGTGATCAGGGTAATCTGGCAGATGCTGGCTTCTGTTGGGTCCCCTTTTTCAAGGTTCCTTGCTTAGGAAAAGGTAGCATTTGAATACTGTTTATACACTCGGAGCTGGGGAATCTTTGTAGAGAGGGAGGGAGGGAGAGTGATGTCCTGGTTAGACAGGACATCACACACTCCTTCTCTGGAGGTTCTCATGACCCTTCTCTCTGTTGAAAAAGCTGGCATTTCTTTTCTTTTGAGCAATGAAAGGCTCAAATGAAATGTCTTGTCTGGGGCTACAAAAAAAAAAAAAGACCAGTCTGGGCATAGGTGTTACTGGGTGATTTGGGCCCACGTTTGTGATTCAGAAATAGCTTTAGGACCTTTTTCAGTTATCCCTTCCATCCACAGGAATGGATACCCTGAACAATGCCATAGAAAGTCTTATGACCTCGTCCAGCAGGGAGGACTGGCCTTCAGTGAACATGAATGTGGCCGATGCTACTGTGACTGTCATCAGTGAGAAGGTGAGAAGGGTGGCAGATGGAGTTGGCCTGTCGAACACAGTGAGGTTTCGGATACAATAAGCTTCCGTGAAACTTAGGCGCGTGCCAAGGCTTGGTCTCTGGGGAGTTGTGCTTGCTTGTGATTAAAAGAGCCTACATTAAAAAAAGAGAGACATTTTGCCCTTTGTGCCTAGATCTCTGCACGCCTCAGAGGCTTCTATTCTGGCGTTCCTCATTCTTCCTTCCTACGAAGCCTGGGAGGTTGGAATCATTTGCTAGAGGTGACTGTGTGATACTAGCAGTAACTCACTAATAGGGCTTGGTTTTCTGGCCACTCTCCAGGCTCTGGTATTGACTGGGCTGTTATCTGGGCTTGGGACATAGGAGATGCTTCTGTGGTGGAAGGTCCTGTGGTAGCAGGGACCACTGGTCATCTGGAGAGAGGCCAGCATTAGCCTCAACACAAATTATCTCAACTTTGTGGTTGAGGAAACTGAGGCACAGAGAGGTTAAGTAACTGCCCCCCAGGCACACAGCGAGAAGTAGCAGGATCAGTTTTCCATTCTGCCTCTGTGAGGCATCTGTCATGGAAAGACCGTAAGTCCTTGGTCTGCTCTTGCTTCTGTCCACTAGCAGCTCACCTTCAAGTCCAATTCAGTTTCTAAAGAGGAGTAAGATGCTCACTGACCCTGCCTGCCACTCCAGCCTGTGCCGCTGGATTTTCTTCAAGTCTGCAAACATGTGGTGCCTCTTCCTACCTCAGCACCTTTGCAAGTGCGCTGCTCCTTCTGTGCTCTACCCCTTTGCCTTCCCAGCCCCTACGCAGACCTCAATGTAAACGTCATTTCTCCCAACAAAACTTCCCAGCCTCTAAGACCAGCTTAGTTTGCCTGTTAATCAGTCCCACAGCACCTGAGTGAATATTCAGTAAGTCAAGATGTTAGTGAGCCAGAAGTCAGCATTTTTCTGGATGTATTTACTAATTTTCAAAAATTGCACATGGCTGCTGCAGAGGATGTGGTGTTCATAAGAATTCCAAACACTTCTTAACTCGGCACCATATGGGTACCAGTTTGTGAAAAAGAAATAAAAAAGTATTTGGCAACTTTTTGTTTTACACAGTTTTAGATAGAAATCTGATTCAATGTGCTGTTTAGTTGGGGAAGAAGACCTGTATGGAAAGAGAGCCCATGGCTCCTTTCCTCTTGGTGCTCTGGGGTTTCCGGTGGGTTTGCCTGGGCAAATGGGTTCTGAGCCACTGTATGGGCAATACGGAAAAAGTATACATGACACTGTTCCTGCCCACAGTGAAGCCACGGGCTTGGAGTCGAGCAGACAGAGTCCGGAACACACATACCCAGTCGCAGTGTGGTTCAGAGCAGATTAAATGCCGGAACGAGGCACCCACAGCAGTGAGGCCTCTCCAGACACATTTAGAAACTTGCCTTTCTAGAAAAATACAG
Source organism: Orcinus orca (assembly GCF_937001465.1). Classification (NCBI taxonomy): domain Eukaryota; kingdom Metazoa; phylum Chordata; class Mammalia; order Artiodactyla; family Delphinidae; genus Orcinus; species Orcinus orca. The sequence goes on from NC_064562.1 coordinate 89,791,395, forward strand.
TCCTGTCTAAATTCATCTGGCTGTATATTTTTAGACACCATTTCCTCTGTGCAGCCACTCCAGGCGGATTCTATGACTTAAGGTCCGAACGTGTCTGTGACTTTGGCCAGAGCTGCTGAACGGCGTCTCTTGCAGAATGAAGAGGAGATCCTGGTGGAGTGTCGGGTGCGATTCCTGTCCTTCATGGGCGTCGGGAAGGATGTGCATACGTTTGCCTTCATCATGGACACTGGGAACCAGCACTTTGAGTGCCATGTTTTCTGGTGCGAGCCTAATGCCGGTAACGTGTCCGAGGCAGTGCAGGCTGCCTGCATGGTGAGTGAGCCCGCTGCAGGGGTTCAACCCTCGGGCCCCTGCTTTTGTTTAATATGCCGTAAATTAGAGCAGAGTTACTGACTTAAAAGAAGCCAAGTCTGATCTCTAAAGTAATGCCTTGCTGTGTGACACCTTCACTCCTGCGGACAGAATCGTGACAAGCACTTTGCCGTCTTAAGAGGCCAGGACACCTGAAAGAAGGAGGACTGGATGGAACCAGGTTCTTCTGTAGAGACTCCAGGAACACTGAAAGCAATGATCTTCAAAACCACGGATTTGAGGCCTCTTAGTTCTTGATCCCTAAGTAATTTCAGTATGTGATCAGGAGATGCTGGTCATGTCTGAGTTGGTGCTGTTTGGAACCAACTCAATAATTCTTTAAAAATTCAGTGTATTGAATGGTTTTTATTCTAGATAGTTGGTCTAAGTGCATTGTTCTTACATACTTTGTTTATATCTATGAACTCTATTCTTACCACGGCCCTGTTAAGTAGTTCTCTTCTATTTATAACAAAATAGAGGCTCAGAGGAAAGGACAGGCCCCAGGGCAGAGCTGGTAAATGACAGAGCCTGCGTTCACCCCCGAGCCTCCGGGTAATAAAGCCACTGCTCTTTGTACCACATATGTGACTTCAAACAAACAGAAACACCTTGTCATTCATTCTGCAAATATCCTTTGAGCTCCTGTCATTCCCAGCACTGGGAAAGTTCTAGTAAGAAGGAGACATCCAAGCCTGGGCTGCATGGTGTATTCCAGCAACAGGAGGTAGGGTTGCTGGAGCCAAGTGGAAGGAGGCGAGGTCCATGTCCACGAAGGGCCTGTGATCTCATGCCAAGGTGTGACCTTCAGCAGAGATTGTTAAGCAGGAGACTGTGCAGACCACGTTAGGCTTTAAAGCATACTCCAAAAAAGAGAGAAGAAAACAAAGTGGAGGTGGGTTGAAAGGATGGGGCAGAGGTGGGGAGATGACCAGGAGGCCAGTTTACTGGTCCTTGGGAGAGTTGCATCTAAACCAGGAGTGGCAGTGGGGAAAAGACAGGAGCAGGTGATGGAGAAACACCTGGCTGGCAATGAGGAATGCTGAATTCGAAGCACCTGCACTTCATTTAACTCAATCCACCATTTGTAGGCTGGACTCTGGGAAGTTCAAGTAGGAATAAGACACGATCCTTGCATTACGGAGTTTAGGCCTATGGGGGAGACGGGTAAACCAGAATTCTGTTATGGTGTAGAAAGTGCTCTAAGTGAAAGTGTAAGACTGCACTGGATGGAGGAGTGACCGGGAGGAAGAAGGTGGCCCTGAAAGCGGGCCGCTCACCAGGTCTGTGGTGAAGGAGTAGCCGGAAGCATGCCGTTGAGATACTTGCTCGTTTGTTGGGGGGTTGGGGAGATCCTCACAGTTTTGAGGCTGAGGGAGATGAGCCAGTAAAGCCAGATTGAAATAAGGGTCATATTTGTAGTTGGACCAAGGTCTTGGTGGTAGATGAAGGGCCTGGGGTTGGGTTAGAGTGCTGCTTGGGTTAGAGTAACTTTGAGACCGGCCAGAAGATGCCCGGAGTCCAGGAACAGGTGGAGCTGAGGGCGGTGGAGGGCGTCCTCTGTTTCTTTACAGACAGTACACTGCTAGTTAACAAAGAGGGGAAAGAACGAGGTGGACGGATGGCAGAGGCAAAGGTCGGGGACGAGAAGAGAGCCAATTCGCTTTTATTTTAAAAGACACCTTTGAAACAGAGAGGGGAGGAGGAGGGGGGGAGGGGAAGGGAAGACCTGTGTTGTGCACTTATTATCTGGCTTCGTTCTCGCCACAGTCCTGTGTTAGAGTGCAGGTTCCCCTCAGGTGCTGCGGGGCCAGGATTCTAACTCAAGTCCACCTGCATATAAAGGACCGGGGCTGGGTGGAGGGGAGCAGCGCGGTGAAGCAGTCAAGATGAACCTCCTGACCAGGCATAGGGATTTGAGATGGGATGAAGGGACTGTGTGAAGAAAACAGAAAATGGGAGAGTCCAGCCAAGCAAAAATCCATGGTGACTGTTGAGGTATTTTGTGAAATTGTAAAGGATCGTTAACAGATGGTTTTAGTCATAAAATGAATGGCTTTCAGCCTTAATTATACATTTTAAATGCTGATGGCAATTAAATAATTAGCTTTATCACTGGTTACAGTTTGTTCTGATTCCCAGGCTCATTTTCTCTCCTCTAGAAACAATTTCTACTCATTTGTTTACTATTTTAATTGTATTAGGGCCACCAGCTTAAGTGACTCAGCCAATCCAGCATAAGACATACCGGTAAAATCAAACCTTTCTTTACACTCTGTATCCAGCATTTCTAACTGGGTGGCCTTCCTCTTGATTCAAATCTGCATGATTCTCCATCTGAAATGTTTATGCATCAGTTTATACAATCTGAAATATCTCTGGCACTAACACATTCTGAATCTACTGAATTTTTAGGCATATTTTGCAGCTGAGTGGTATAGGCCCAGCTGAAACTATTTTGATGAAATTTAGAGGGAGATGGAGAGGGGTCCGCTTAATGAAATTCATCAGGCACAATTCTGATTTGCACTGGATATAACGTAACTAACATCAGAAACTCCGAGTCCAGTATACCATGCTGCGGTACCTGCCCATTATAAAACTGTGTTTGGAAGTGCGTAGTTTTGATTGTGATGCAGACCTAGAAACACACTTTACACACAGGAGACGTGATAAATCGTTTTTCATATGATTGGGTTGAAAGGGGCTAATTTTTTGGCCTGTGGGCTGTGACAGCACATTGTGATAAGAGTCTTGCTGAACGACAGTTCATGCTTTTCACAGGGAAACATCAGCCTGTTTCACAGTTGTTCCAAGGAACCTATTAATATTTAAGTAGGTTTTTGAAAATCAGTTTAAGGGCTTGGATTTTTTAAGTGCTTGGATTAGAAAAAAAGCATTTGATACATTTTAACCTTTTAATCTAATTTTGAAGAATTACTTATCTTTGCATTGATACAAAAGCAGGTGGATTGTGACTTTGTTTCTGAAGGATGGAAACTGTCCCTGGTGCCAGTGCTAATGGATTTTTAAAAATTAAATCTATTAAGATTTAGACTTGTATATAAAATCCTGAAATCTTAGTAATTTTTTTTAAATTAAAGCAGGATGGGAACAAACATTTATGAATGCCTTCTGTGTTGCTAGGCCTGTCTGAGGCGTTCTGCAGGTATTCCTTAATCATAACACTGTCTTTTAAGGTCGCCATTCTTCAGCCATTTTACAAATGAAGAAACTGAGGCTCAGAGAGATTTAATAACTTGCCTGGGGCCATACGGTTCACAAGTGGTAGAGCCAGATTCAAACCCTGCCCTTTCTACCATGCTGACCCTCACTCGGCTAGCCATAAACACCTACTTCATTACCTGTCTGAGGAAAAAGTTAATAATCTCTCTCCCAATCCTTTTTCTCTTCATTAGCTCTTTGACTATGAGGTATATTCATCGCAGCCTAACAACATAAAGAACTTCAAAAGAATTTAAAACACTCCACATTAAGGAAAAAAAATAATAAACTCTTGGATTCGTGTTTAGGAGCTAGGTCGTTAACCTTTGGGAGTTAAATATATTTATGAATTAAGATCACGTTAAACAAGAAGGGATGATACATTATTAACGACCATACAACTTTCTAATTTCAGTTACGATACCAGAAGTGCCTGGTAGCCAGGCCGCCTTCACAGAAAGTTCGACCACCTCCTCCGCCAGCAGACTCTGTGACCAGGAGAGTCACAACCAATGTAAAACGAGGGGTCTTATCCCTCATTGACACTTTGAAACAGAAACGCCCTGTCACAGAAACGCCGTAGCTGCATATGTGAAAGGATCCTGTAACATTTACTGAAGATTGAATAGCTACACTAAAGAAGAGGAGCTGATCTCTGGCCTTCCATTCAGTTGCTGATGCTTTGTCTTCAGAGATTAATAACTTAACCAAACAGTGTTAGACAAGCATGTTCTCTCGTCTTGCCACCGTCGTGTGATATGAAAAGCATGACTAATTTTTTTTGCTGTCAGTAAGCTACATCATGAGCAGTGGAAGCTCCCTTTCTTACTGTAAATATCGTGAACATTATGTAACTTCACACACACAGGGAAGAATGTGGCCACACCCCTCCCAGTGAAGCAGCTGAGTCCTTGGAGTGAATGACACCTGGGTTAGTTTCACTGTCTTCTTGACTGGATCTGTCACAAGCAACTTTTAAGTCCTACAGCACTTTGCCCTGTTTTCAACATTGGAGTAGACACTGCATACCGGATACCACTGAATTGCTGTAAAAACAGGATGACTAGTTTTCGTTTTAGTTCTTCATAAAATCGAACCTTTGGTTGACAAAATTGGCTGTTGGCATCAGTATAGAAACCAACTGGCAACTTTCCTTGACGAGCTCGTTGACACATGGACACCATTTCATGTCTACAGCTGTTTGGGGGATGTTGGGGAAAAAGTGAAGCTTCAAAATTGAAAAACTAAATTTCAGAAATTAAAACAGAACAAAAATAGCCTTTCTGTTCAGATGGTTTTCAAACTGATTATTAAGAAAGAGATTAACAAAATTATAATGCATTTTGGGTGGGAAATATTTCAAACTTCTGCCTTATACTGTACAATGCAGCTAGAGAATTATAGTTCACTATGGCCATTCTCTACATAAATATTAAAATGAAATATTCCTCATAAGCCTTTCATCCTTAGTTTGATAATTAGCCAATATGCAACTTGGAGTTGAGGAAATGTCATTTATATTTTAGATCTCCACCACCACGTTGTTTTCCACCTCCTAGGTAAATGTTCTGCTAGGATTCTGCATCTAGCTCAATCTTACCTTAATGCTTTTTGCCCAGAAAGCTGTCTGTCCATCATGTATTGTCCATGGCAACAAACTTCATAAAATTGAACCTTTCTGAATTTATGTATTTAATATTAAAATTTGTTGGACTCTAGATATATTTTTAAATTTATATTTTTTCCATTTATGTTCAAGATTTAAAAATTTCATATCAGAGCAAAATATACATAGGAACAAAGGACTATTTAACAGGCTTCCCAAAAAACAGCACTTTCCTGCTTCTCTATCTATAGATGAGAGACTTAGCTGTAAACAGATTGAGACACTTGTTGATAATGTTTTAAAGAAGTTGCTAAGAAGCTCAATCTAGACATTAGTTTTGTTTACTTTTCAGTGATAAAATTACCATTTTACAACATCGTTGTAAAAGTAATGCTTTATGTTTATCTACTGCTATGTACTTGTCAAAATGGTTTCCACATTCTTATCGTCACATTTGAGCCTTATAGAGAAGGTACTAAACACATTTGAGAAATAAAAAATATGAATTAAAGAGGCTCAGTCACCTAGCCTAAGATCTCACAAAAGTTAGTGAGAAAGCCAGAACTAGGACCCATGCTTCTCAACTCCCAGTTATTAAGTTATGCTGCTTCCACACCAGTCAGGAGGAGTCTTTCCAAAATTACGCTGGGCATATCCAGTTATTATCAGGCAATCTTAGGATTCCCTGTATAAGTAGGGAAGTATGTCCAAATTACTCATGCCGTGATTTAAAACCATTACCTGCTCTCAGTTTTCCTGCAGTGTGCCTCAAATGTGTTGTAGAGGACAGGATTCTACATGCAGTCCAGAGATAATGTTACATGTGGTAGAAATATTCCTAACTCATGATACTTAGCCACCAGAGAACATGATGGAATGAGTAGGTGGCCTCCTGCCTCTGTTCCCTCTCAGAATTCTGGAATTGTTTGCTAGCACCCTAGAGATGCCACTCTAGAAGTGGATTATACTCTCACCAGCCTGTACACTATTCTACTAAAGTTACCAGTGACATCCTAAGAAATTACTGCATTAAGAAAATCCTTACTGTGCCCTTCGAAAAGCTGTTCAAAATTCAATCTTGATGATCTTTCATCGTGACCTCCACAGTGAAACAAACATTTTAGTGTGATAAACTTCAAAATTCTTAAAAAAGTGATCCACTTTTATATTGGACATCTCTACCAGAACCCATTCATTTTTTTTTAAGGCATACATATGTTTTCAGGATCAAGAATACTGAGCTAGCTTTAAGTAGCAAACTGATTTATATATGCAATTATGGATGCATTAAGATGAATGATAGCCTTTACATACTGAAAACTTTACTGCAGATACTTTGTTTTAAAAATAGCTTTGCATACTAAATGCAATTAATTTTATAAAATTAATTATGTTAAGCCGTATGTTCAGACACTTTCTGCCATGGCCAAAAAGTATGTATGAAAGTATGTGTGTATTTTCTGTGAAAGGATGCTAGCGTTTTACCTGATACTGTAGTGACACTTCAGTTATCTATGCATTCTTTGTATCTGTGATTTGGTAAACAGGCAGCCATGTTCACTATGCCTTGTATGTCTTATCATTTTTTTAATTAACCTGTTAAATACAGCTTAAAATATTTTTATTTTATTTATTCTATTTTTACTGAAATATACTGCATTATTGTGTTAATGTATTATCTTTACTGGATATTATCTCTCAATGTATCCAGGTCTAAGTAATCTCAGTGAACTATACATTGCCTAAAAGGTGGTTTTGTAATGATTTGTAGTCACATTTTTATTGGAATATGTATAAGAAAAGGCAAAATACTTAAAAGTTCCTTTTATTTTTTAAAAGCAGCTAGATAGACGCATACTTGCCAACTCACATATGTGCTCCTTGGCCGCATCAAGGGGAATAGCCAACATGCCTATGGCTAAAAACTTTACTTTGCAAACTTAAAGCACTGCTTGGTGCTTCGTTTTTATATCCTTCACAACACATGTGAGCTCATCTAAGAGACAGACACATGTCCTCCTGCCCTTTGTTTACACCTGGATATATGATCACCCATAGCTAATTAGGACCATTGTTTTTGTTTGTGTCTGTCTTACTGCATGAAGCGACATTAGACCCATTTCCATTAAAATAAGCTCTTGGTGATAAACTGTTGGCACTGCTACTTTTTAAAAAATTCCACTTTATGATTTTATGACGAACATTTGTACAATTCTACATAAGGTCATTTACTAGAAGCCCTAAATCTTTCCTCCTCTTCTTATATGACACACTCATTTCATAAGCATTGCAACAGAAACTCAAGATTTCGTAAACAATGTGAGAAACATTTCCCTAACTGATATTAGCACAGCTTAACTAGTAAAAGCATTAGCTCTCTAGTTTGCCAGGCTCACTTAACCCAATACACAGCTAACGTGTGTTATACAGCCAGTAAAATGAAGTTTATTTCAGCTTCAGGGAAAAGATACTGCTCACACTTTATCAGTGAGAGCACTCCCTGCCATCCAAAGCAGCTTGTTTATCCCAAAAGAACATTTGGTTTTGCTTTCTGCCCCTTTTGCTGTTGACCACTTTTACACATTTAAATGTAATATGTTATGAGAATAAACTTAGCTGCGTAAAATGTTTGGCTCATTTATCTGACATCAGTCATACATATCCAGGAATAGAAATAAAAGTTTAGTGTCTCAACGCCAGTCATTCTATTTTCAAATTATTCTTATCTCAAATTAAAAGTCATTTTAGTAATGTAAGATTCTGCTTTGATTATTGTATATTTCCACCTGGTAAGAACTAGGAAGTAACTTTAAATTTTGAATAATTCATTGCATGGTCCTTACCTTGGTACTCAGGAAGGACAGCAGGCATTTTGGACATAGAGGCCTATTCAGTCACCAACTTGATGCTTGTGTAAGCACTCTTTCTAGTGTTAAAAAAGTCCATCTTTCCTTGAAGAGCCTGATATCAAAGAATGAAAGATAGAGTTGTACAGGCACTAAATCCAAAATGAAAGGTGACTAGAAAAACAGCAGTTGAACCTGGCTTAGTTTAACTGTTAGACATATGGAAGAAGATAAATAGAATTTAAAGTGTGTACCCATTTTTTGTTCATCTTGCATTTCCCCCAGTAGTTTACCTTTTTCCTCAATCAAAGGCAGTTACTCTCAAAGAGCAAAATTTCATTTGGTTTCAGGTATTACATAGTGGTAAATAATTACACATTAAAAATCTGAATTTGCTATTGGAGTATCTAAAAACCAGTAATTTCATTACTTTAGATTTTTGCAGCACTTTTCTCTAAGAAGCTGAAAAAAGAAAACTGTCAATGTAATCAATATTCTCCTTTACTAGAATTCTCCCATATTGGTTTTAATCCAAAGTATTTCCCTTTTTAGTCTACCAAAATATGTAAATAATTGATCACATCCTTCTTAGAAGATTCCAAAGAAGAAAACTGCAGGCTTAATGAATGAATGGTTTAATTCAGAATCTCCATATACTTAGAAAAATAATTTATGACAGGATTCATGTTATGAGATACTGAAGATAAGGGGCTAAAGTTGTGATGTGACATGAACCACATGCTGCTACAGAGATCAGAAAAATATCCTGAACTATTTCATAACTGTGAGTTTTCATCTTATAATAACTATTAGCAGAAAATAAAAATCTCAGACCTGCTACTTTTGGACAATGGAATACTCTTCAGCCTGGGGCAGAGGAAAGATGTAAGGAAAGGGATAAAAGATCCCTGGGGTAAAATATCAGCTCTTTACTGAACAAGTTCAGTTCACCTGCACTGGCCTCCCAGAGGCACGGAAGGCTCTAAGCCAGAGAGTGGGAATAGGAGGAAACCATACTATAACTTTCAGAGCAAATGTTATATAGTTTTTGATTTTTGAAAGTAGTAAAATAAGCTGAGCATTTAAAACATTTCTGTATTTTTTAAGAGTCATAATTAACAGAATTCTTTCGGGATTTAAAAATAAGTCTGGTTCAAGTATAAAAAGTCATGTTTCATTTCTTCACTGACATTTTACTAGTAAGTGTAAATCTTCAGTTAAAAAAATTTATTACTGCTAAAATGAAATTCACCCTTTTCTACCCTCACTTCAAGTGAGAAAATTATACAATATTAGAGCTGAAATAGACCTAAATATTCATCTTGAAGAGGATAATAGTCTACTAAAATCATGCCACCTGAATTGAAATTTAGGAATTTATTTAACACTATTCAACACAACTGGATTCTGAAAACACAACTTTAAATTCAAACTCTTTGTGTCTATGAACATGTTTTTAAACAGTAGGATTTACAGTTGTAACATATTTGATTTAATGTCACTTTCTGTTGCCATGATGAAAAAAAATCAGTAGACCCAGAAATGATAATCATAACCAGTTCTTGGAAGGCAATTGATAATACAGTCAAGATGAACTGACTTTCAATATAATTAAAATAGTGCTACAATATATTTTAATTGAGCATCAGAAATGACTTACCAAAGTTTGATTACTGTGTGCCACTTGAAATGACCATCTCACCTGATCTTTGAATCATAAACTTGTATAGATTTCTTCAACAATTGGGGTGTCACTTGTATTCAGCAGTTTGGCCTCTTCCTCAGAATTACTATTTAGATGGAAATTTGCTTACAGTCACTTTTTTTACAACAGTATTTGGCATAAATAGTTAAAAGGGAAAGCTTATGTTCAGTCTGCTCAGGATCCTAGAGGTTCTTCCAGTGAGAAACAGTTTTCACTCTGTGAATGGACAGCTGAACTACTCACACCTAGAACTTTGGACCTTCCTGTTCTTCCTATTCATACTCAACTTCAATCACATTACAAAAGCTCATAACATCTCCTATTTTAATGTTTAAGGAAAAAAAAATCAACCTCTATAGTGATTGAAAATTTTAAACTACAGCTGACTCGATACTGAAAAGCAATCTATAGTCCGTGCAAGAGCATCTTTTCCAAACCTATGCTTTCTAAATAAACTGCCTCACAATTTAACTTTGAAAAGAAGTCTGTTCTAAGGCACACAGTGTTTCCCTTCAGGAAAAATTGTTGCAGCTTTAAAACCAGTGTCCTAAGTCCAGACAGAAAGTTAACAAGAGTGAGACAAGTTCTAACAGCCGATACTGAGTCTACAACTGAACGTTCTAAAACAGATCAGCACCCAGCTACTGAACCCTCTGAATTCTGCTTTGCTTAACTCACCTACATTATTCTCACTTGTCTTAATTCACTTGAAGGTAATAATCACATTTAGAAGATACTAAGTGACCAAAAGGATGAGTATTTTGTGTAGGGATGTCTAACCTTCAGAGAAATATCAGACTTTGGGAAAAAACCCTACTACTCTTGACCCCTGTAAAAAACACAAGACAGTCAAAGCCATGGTCGAGGATGCCTGGGTAGAGAGGAAGGTAAGTTTTCTTGTTTTTTCCCTCTACTTGGTATTGATGGTGTGGGAAGATAGCCAGGCATGACAGTCTTGGGCCCAGCGCAAGGACAGTAAAAATGTTGAGTTGGTATCTGAGATCCGATCCCTTGGGGACTAGAAAATGGCAACATTACTGGAGGCAAAACAATCTCTATGGGTTTCAGTGCAATCATTCTGTCTTCTGGGCGAGGTCTTACAAAGTTTGTCATCCGTTCATATGGTCTGGAGGGAGGTATGTTCTTCATAAATGTAGGCACTAAAGGATTGGTGGTGGGCTTGTTGGATTTTCTGACCTGTGAGGAAGAACCCACTTGATTTGTATTCTTCTGTGGAAGAGATGTTTTTGTTGTTAACGTCCCTGACTGATGAGCACTTGCGTTAGTTTCTTGACTCAGGAACTCAGCAATTTTCATCTGGATGCCCCTACTATCAGAAGTGGAAGATTTTGGCAATGACATTTTTGACTTTTTCTTCTTCTTCTCACGTTTTGAAGGTTTACCCAACTCGATCCCATCCAGTAGACCCTTTGCTGCAGCACGGGCCAAAACATCTTTCACAGACACTGTCTCAGATGGGTCCCGCTATAATTAAATGTGGGAGTTAATTGTTACTTTGCATATTACAAATACTTATCAGTGTTTCAGTAAAGATAAAAGAATATCTTTGTTATACTAAAAGAAATAGTTTTTAGACCTTAGTCTCTAATATATCCTATAAGCCTCAGGAAACTACTTTCTTTGTACTTAAATCTCCCCATTTGTGAACCTGATAGAAAAAAAAAAAGAAAAAGAATTACAGAGCTTATTCTTTTTTGAATTTTTAAATTTAATTAAATTAATTTTTTTATACAGCAGGTTCTTATTAGTTATCTATTTTATACATATTAGTGTATATATGTCCAGAGCTTATCTCATATCTGTGAGCTAAAATGAACTGGATATTGACAAAGTGCTTGGAGAAGTGGGGGTGGAGAACAGGCAACGGAAAAACACTCAGGAGGACAATAAAGATAAAAATAGGGATTTCCGCCATACAATAATAATTGTTTTTCCTGCCCTTTAGCTATTTATGAAATAAGCATACCATTATGAAATGCTCATAAAGTTCCTATATTCCTATTATGAGACTTTGTTGTTTCTTAATTCCTAAGTATGAAATGGATTGGGATTTTTTTTTATCCTTACCTCCCTTGTTAGAACCGAAAGAAAACAACCATTGGTAATTTCAGATGGTTCCATTCTGAAAAATTTGTCAGTGGACAAATGTATTTCCTTTAAGGAGCAGAGTGGAAGGACAGGGGGACTAAGCCTGCAATAGGTAACAGCAAACAATTAACAGTTAGAATGTCTTATTTGCCAATGGAGGGAGACAGTAAATTGCAACCAATTTTCTTTTATTATGTTTTACCCATTATTTAAACAAAAATTCCAAATAAGAATAAAATGTCAAGGGGAGGGATCAAGATGGTGGAGTAGTAGGATGTGGAGCTAACCTCCTCCCACAAATACATCAAAGATACATCTACAGGGCTTCCCTGGTGGCGCAGTAGTTGAGAATCTGCCTGCCAATGCAGGGGACACGGATTCAAGCCCTGGTCTGGGAGGATCCCACAGGCCGCAGAGCAACTGGGCCCGTGAGCCACAACTACTGAGCCTGTGCATCTGGAGCCTGTGCTCCAACAAGAGAGGCCGCGACAGTGAGAGGCCCGTGCACCGTGATGAAGAGTGGCCCCCACTCGCCACAACTAGAGAAAGCCCTTGCACAGAAACGAAGACCCAACACAGCCATAAATAAATAAATAAATTTATTTTTAAAAAAAAATACATCTACATGTGGAACGATTCTCAGAACACCTACTGAACCCTGGCAGAAGACCTCAGACTTCTGAGAGGGCAATAAAATCTCCACATAATCAGGTAGGACAAAAGAAAAAAGAAAAAAAGGGAGAAAGGAATCCGGACAGGACCCTGCGCCCCTGGGAGGTAACTGTGAAAGAGGAAAGGTTCCGGCACCCTGTGAAGTCCCCTCACCAATGGGGAGATCAGCTGGGACGGAGGGGGAGCTTTGGAGCCTCAGAAGAGAGCACAGAACTGGTGTGCAGCAGGCAGAATGGAAAGAGACCTGCACAGACAGTCAGTATCACAGCGTTGCACTCCCCAGCCTGAGACGTGCATCCACGAGTGTGGGCGGGGGCTGGGAGCTGAAGCTTGGGCTATGGAGGTCAGACCTGGGCTGAAGACTGGGGTTGGCTGTGGGGAAACAGCCTGAAGGGGCTGGATTTTGGTATGACTGAAACCAAGGGTGTACACAGAGGAAGCCCAGGCCCACCATAGAGGTAAGGTGCCACTGTTGAGGGCACGCGAGGGGAGGGGCGGGACCTGCCACAGCAGCCCCCTTCCCTGCACATGCACTCTAAGGTGACAGGACACTGCCTGCACGAGCTCCAGGAGCAGGCACCAACCACTGCTGTGGGCTCAGGGGTGGGCATGAGCCACCAATGCCATCGCAGCCTCCAGGGGCACGAGTGAGCCACCACCACACCGAGAGCTCTGGGAGCGGGTGCCAGCTGCCACCTTTGCGGGCTCTGGGAGAGAACGCCAGCCACTGCCTCTGCACACCCCCTATCAGTGGGATAACAGCCAGCACACACTGAGGAAAGAGACAGCAGGCATCCATACTAAAAACAACGCTTACACCAAAAATATTAAAACCACACAAGCTACACAGGGCTGCTCCTACATATAAACAGCCCTCCAAGACCACAGTAGATAAGTGTTTCTCCTAAACTCACAGAGTAAGGGAAATATAAGTAAAACAAAGAAGCAGAGGGACCACTCCCAGTTAAAAGACCAAGAGAATTTCCCTGAAAGAACAAACAATGAAATAGACCTCTTCAGTCTAACAGACGCTGAGTTCAAAAAGGAGATGATGAAAATACTGAAGGAATTAAGAAAGTTTATCGGCAGAAATGCAGAATACTGTAAAAAAAGAGCTAGAAACTATAAAGAGGAGCCAAGAAAAATTAAAAACTCATTTGCTGAGATGAAAGCTGAGCTAAAGGCAATGAACAGCAGAATGAATAATGCAGAAGAACAAATAAGTCATCTGGAAGATAGAATAATGAAAATCACCCAATCAGAACAGCAGATAAAAAGGCAAATTAAGGGCTTCCCTGGTGGTGCAGTGGTTGAGAGTCCACCTGCCGATGCAGCGGACACGGGGTTCGTGCCCCGGCCCGGGAGGATCCCACATGCCGCGGAGCGGCTGGGCCCGCGAGCCACGGCCGCTGAGCCTGCGCGTCCGGAGCCTGTGCTCCGCAACGGGAGAGGCCACAACAGTGAGAGGCCCATGTACTGCAAAAAAAAAAAAAGAAAAAGAAAAAAAAAGAAAGGCAAATTTAAAAAAAAAAATGAAAGCAATATAAGACATGTATGGGATAATATAAAGCTTGCCAATCTACCCATAATAGGGATTCCAGAGGAGAAGACAGAGAAAAAGGGATCGAAAATGAATTTGAAGAAATTATGTCTGAAAAATTCTCAAACCTAAAGAAGGAAACATAAATCCAGATACAGGAAGGAGAGTCCCAAACAAGATGAACCCAAACAGACCTACACCAAGACATATTGTAATTAAAATGGCGAAAGTTAAAGAGAGGATTCTTAAGGCAGCAAGAGAAAAACAAAGTCTTAGTTACAAGGGAACCCCCATAAGGCTATCAGCTGATTTCTCTACAGAAATGTTACAGTACAGAAGGGAGTGGCAAGATATATTCAAATTCCTAAAAGGGAAAAATGTGCAACCTAGAATACTATACCCAGCAAGATTATCATTTAGAATAGAAGGAGAGACAAAGAATTTCTCAGATAAGCAAAAACTAAAAATACAGCAATACTAAACCTATCCTAAAAGAAGTATTGAAAGGTCTTCTCTAAATAGAAGAGAAGCAAGAATGTATAGAAAAGAGAAAATCACAATTGGAAAGGACTAGGACTTCCAATACTATGTTGAGTAGAAGTGGTGAGAGTGGGCATCCTTGTCTTGTTCCAGATTTTAGTAGGAATGCTTTCAGTGCTTCCTGCTAAATGGCATCGGTGCCATTTATGGCATCGGTGGCTTATTTAAATCACTTAAGTCAGTACACAGATTTTTTAAAAATCAAAACATTTTTGTGAAAACGATGACAATGAACAGCAAAAGGATAAACATGAAGATGTAAAAGAGGACATCAAAATCATAAAATGTGGGGCAGGAAAGTAAGAAAATGTAGATTCTTTTTTTTTCAGATGTGTTTGAGCCTATATGACTATCAGTCTAAAGCAAGTAGATATAGGAAGGGGTTAACATACTTGAAAAACAGAATAACCACAAATCAAAAACACAATAGATTCACAAAAACCAAAAAGAACACAAGCATAAAATAAAAGGAAATCATCAAACCACAAAAAGCAAAACAAAAGGAAAAAGAAAGGAACAAAGAAACACAGAATCAACTGGTAAACAAGGTTTAAAATGGCAATAAATACGTATCTATCAATAATTACCTTAAATGTCAATGGACTAAATGCTCCAATCAAAAGACACAGAGTGGTGGACTGGATTAAAAAACAAAAGCCTACAATATGCTGCCTACAAGAGACCCACTTTAGGGCAGGAGACACACATAGATTGAAAGTGAGGGGATGGAAAAAGATATTTCATGCAAATAAAAATGACAAGTAGGGGTCACAATACTCATATCAGACAAAACAGACTTCAAAACAAAGGCCATAAAGAAAGATAAAGATATATTACCATATAATGATAAAAGGATCAATACAAGAAGAGAATTTTACACTCATTAACATATATGCACCTAATACAGAAGCACCCATATATAAAACAAATACTAACAGACATAAAGGGAGAAATTGACAGGAATACAATAATAGTAGGAGACTTTAACATCCCACTCATATCAATGGAAATATCTTCTAGACAGAAAATCAATACGGCAACACAGATCCTAAATGATAAAATTGAACAGTTAGACTTAACTGATATTTTCAGGACATGACAACTAAAAAAAACCAGAATACACATTCTTTTCAAGTGCACATGGAACATTCTCTAGGGCTGACCATATACTAGGGCACAAAACAAGCCTCAACAAATTGAAGAGTATAGAAATTATCTCAAACATCTTTTCTGACAACAATGGCATGAAACTAGAAACCAACCACAGAAAAAGAAATGAGAAAAAAACGACTACATGGAGACTAAACAACATGCTATTAAAAAAACAGTGGGTCAATGACAAAATCAAAGAGGAAATTAAAAAATACCTTGAGACAAATGACAAAGAAAACACAACCAAACAAAATCTATAGGATGCAGCAAAAACAGTTCTTAGAGAGAAGTTCATAGTGATACAGGCCTTCCTCAAGAAACAACAAAAACCCAAATAAATAACCTAACCTACCACCTAAAAGAATTACAAAAAGAACAAACAAAACATAAAGTCAGCAGAAAGAAGGAAATAATAAAGATCAGAGAGGGAATAAATAAAATAGAGATTACAAAACTACAGAAAAAAAAAATAAAACCAAGAGCTGGTTTGCTGAAAGGGTAAACAAAATTGACAAACCTCTGAACAGGCTCACCAAGAAGAAAAGAGAGAGAACCCAAATAAACAAAATAAGAAATGAAAAAGGAGGGACTTTCCTGGTGGTGTAGTGGTTAAGAATCCACCTGCCAATGCAGGGGGCATGAGTTCGATCCCTGGTCTGGGAAGATCCCACTTGCCACGGAGCAACTAAGCCCGTGCGCCACAACTACTGAGCCTGCGCTCTACAGCCTGCAAGCCACAACTACTGAAGTCCGTGTGCCTAGAGCCCATGCTCCTCAACAAGAGAAGCCACCACAATGAGAAACCCATGCACCGCAACAAAGAGTGGCCCCCGCTCGCTGCAATTAGAGAAGGCCCGCACGCAGCAACAAAGACCCAACACAGCCAAAAATAAATAACAAAATAAAAATAAATAAATTTATTTTTAAAAAAAGAAATGAAAAAGGAGAAATCTCAACTGATACCACAGAAATACAAAAAAAAAAAAAAAAACAAGAAAAAAAACAGAATACTGTGAAAATTATATGCCAACAAATTCAACAACCTAGATGAAATGGACAAGTTTTTAGAAACATAGAGCCCACTAAAACTGAATCAAGAAGAAACAGATAATTTGAACAGACTGACCTCTAGAAGTGAAATAGAACCTGTAATTTTAAAACCCTCTACAAACAAAAGTCCAGGACCAGATGGCTTCACAGGCAAATTCTACCAAACATACAAAGAAGAACTTTTACCAATACTTCTCAAACTCTTCCAAATGATTCAAGAGGAGGGAACACTCTCAAAGACATTCTATGAAGCCACCATCACCCTGATACCAAAACCAGACAAAGATAGCACCAAAAAAGAAAATTAGAGGCCAAAATCTTTGATGAATATAGATGCAAAAATTCTCAACAAAATACTAGCAACCCGAGTCCAATAAACATAAAAAAGATCATACACCACGACCAAGTGGGATTCATCCCAAGTTCATAAGGATGGTTCAACAAATGCAATTCAATCAGTAAGATACACCACACCAACAAAATAAAAGACAGAAACCACATGATCATCTCAATAGATGCAGAAAAAGCATTTGACAAAATTAACATCAATTCATGATAAAAACTCTTACCAAAGTGGGTATAGAGGGAACGTATCTCAACATAATAGCAAAATTATTACAAACCCACAGCCAACAGAATACTCAATGGTGAAAAACTGAAAGGCTTCCTGCTAAAATCTGGAACAAGGCAAGGATGCCACTCTCACCACTTCTACACAACATAGTATTGGAAGTCCTAGGCCCAGCAATCAGACAAGAAAAAGAAATGAAAAGTATCCAAATTGGAAGGGAAGAAGTAAAATTGTTATTATATGCAGATAACATGATACTATATATAGAAAACCCTAAAGACTCCACACAAAAACTACTAGAACTGATAAATGAATTCATCAAGGTAGCAGGATACAAGATTAATATACAGAAATCAGTTGCATTTCTTTACACTAACAATGAAATATCAGAAAGGGAATGTAAAAACACAATACCTTTTAAAATCACACCAAAAAAAATAAAATAGGAATAAACTTGACCAAGGAGGTGAAAGACTTATATGCTGCGAATTATAAAACATTAATAAAGAAAATTAAAGATGATTCAAAGAAACAGAAAGATATCCCATGCTCTTGGATTGGAAGAATTAATATGGTTAAAATGGCCATACTACCCAAAGCAGTCTACAGAATTAATGCGATCCCTATCAAATTACCCATGACATTTTACACAGAACTAAAACAAATAATTCCAAAATTTATATGGAACCATAAAAGACCCAGAATTGCCAAAGCAATCCTGAGGAAAAAGAACAAAGCAGGAGGGGACTTCCCTGGTGGTACAGTGGTTAAGAATCTGCCTGCCAATGCAGGGGACATGAGTTCGATCCCTGGTCTGGGAAGCTCCCACATGCCGTGGAGCAACTAAGCCCATGTGCCACAACTACTGAGCCTGCGCTCTAGAGCCCACAAGCCACAACTACTGAGTCCACGTGCCACAACTACTGAAGCCCGCATGCCTAGAGCCTGTGCTCTACAACAAGAGAAGCCACCGCAGTGAGAAGCCCGTGCACCACAATGAAGAGTAGCTCCCACTCGCCACAAGTAGAGAAAGCCTGCGCACAGCAACAAAGACCCAACACAGCCATAGATAGATAGATAGATAGATAAATAAATACATAAATAAAATTTTAAAAGAAGAACAAAGCAGGAGGCATAACTGTCCCAGACTTCAGACAATACTACTAAGCTACAGTAATCAAAACAGTGTGGTACTGGCACAAAAACAGATATATGGTCAATGGAACAGAATACAGAGCCCAGAAATAAACCCACACACCTATAGGTAAATAATCTTCGACAAAGGAGGCAAGAATATACAATGGGAAAAGGACAGTCTCTTCAGCAAGTGGTGCTGGGAAAGTTGGACAGCCACATGTAAATCAATAAAGTTAGAACACACCCTCGCACCATACACAAAAAGTAACTCAAAATGGCCTAAAGACTTAAACATAAGACATGACACCATAAAACTCCTAGAAGAGAACATAGGGAAAGCATTCTCTGACATAAATCATACCAATGTTTTCTTAGGTCAGACTCCCAAGGCAATAGAAATAAAAAAATAAATAAACAAATGGGACCTAATCAAACTTACAAGCTTTTGCACAGCAAGGGAAGCCGTTAAGAAAATGAAAAGACAACCTACTGAATGGGAGAAAATATTTGCAAACAATGCAGCCAACAAGGACTTAATTTCCAAAATATACAAACAGCTCATACAACTCAACAACAAACAACCCAATCGAAAAATTGGCAGATCTTAATAGACATTTCTCCAAAGAAGACATACAGATGGCCAGTAGGCACAGGAAAAGATGCTCAACATTTCTAATTATTAGAGAAATGCAAATCAAAACTACTTGAGTACCACCTCACACTGGTCAGAACGGCCATCATTAAAAAAATCTACAAATAACAAATGCTGGAGAGAGTGTGAAGAAAAGAGAACCCTCCTACACTGTTAGTGGGAATGTAAGTTGGTGCAGCCACTGTGGAAAACAGTATGGAGGTTCCTTAAAAAAGGAAAAATAGAAGGGAATTCCCTGGCGGTCCAGTGGTTACGACTCCACACTTTCACTGCTGAGGGCCCGGGTTCGATCCCTTGTCAGGGAACTAAGATCCCACAAGCCATGTGGCGCAGTCAAAAAAAAAAAAAAAACCTAAAAACAGAATTACCATATGATCCAGCAATCCCAATCCTGGGCATATATCCAGACAAAACTATAATTCAAAAAGATACACACACCCTATGTTCAGAGCAGCACTATTCACAACAGCCAAGACATGGAAATAACATAAATGTCCACTGACAGATGAATGGATAAAGAAGATGTGGTACATATATATGCAATGGAATACTACTCAGCCATAAAAAAGAATGAAATAGGACTTTCCTGGGGTGCAGTGGTTAAGAATCTGCCTGCCAATGCAGGGGGTACAGTTCCGAGCCCTGATCTGGGAAGATTCCACATGCCACGGAGCAACTAAGCCCGTGTGCCACAACTACTGAGCCTGTGCTCTAGAGCCCTCAAGCCACAACTACTGAGCCCGTGTGCCACAACTACTGAAGCCCGCGCGCCTAGAGCCCGTGCTCCACAACAAGAGAAGCCACTGCAATGAGAAGCCCGCGCACCGCAACGAAGAGTAGCCCCCACTCACCACAACTAGAGAAAGCCTGCACGCAGCAACGAAGACCCAACGCAGCCAAAAAAAAAGAACAAAATAATGCCATTTGCAGCTAGAGATTATCATGCTAAGTGAAGTCAGAAAGAGAAAGACAAATACCATATGATATCACTTATATGTGGAATCTAAAATATGACACAATTGAACCTATTTATGAAACAGAAACAAACTCATAGACATAGAGAACAGACTTGTGGTTGCCAAGAGGGAAGGGGGGTGGGGGAGGGATGGAGTGGGAAGCTGGGGTTAGCAGATGTAAGCTATTATATATAGAATGGATAAACAACAAGGTCCTACTGTATAGCACAGGGAACTATATTCAATATCCTGTGATAAACCATAATAGAAAAGAATATTTTTTAAAAAGAATGTATATATATGTATAACTGAATCAGTTTGCTGTACAGCAGAAATTAACACAACATTGTAAAGTCAACCATACGTCAATAAAAAAAGAACAGAATGTCAAAGCAGTACAATACTATTATAAAATAAAAGCTCTAGTATTTCACGTTAGCTCATAGTTTATTATACTTCCCAAGTTTCCCATCTTTAAACAACTATGCCAAGAACCTTTCAACATATTAAAAACTCTTCCCCAAGTCACCAATATGTTAATTAAAAGGCTTCCATTATCAAAACAGGTAAATATGTATAGTAATCACAAACGTATAATCCAAAAAAATCCTTTACCTCCACATGTCAGAACACAAAGAGTACGACTTCCTTCTTTCGGTTACTTTTTGCACAATTACAATATAAAAATATGGCCTATCACTACATTATTCTTCTCAATCACTTTTGAGATTAACAGATGACTTATGTGGTGTTCAAGAAAGTACATACCAAAGAAAAGACTTTGTGTCAGAAATACAAAAATCTCTAATCACTAATATGTTTAAACTAAAATTTTAGTTTTTATATTTAATTTTTCATTCAATAGTAAATGGTTCATTCATAAACAATAATTGTTATAGTCCCATGCTTTTATAAATAAAACATGTAATCAAAGGAATAAATAATTTTCCACAAAAGTTAAAATATCAGGAACTCTTATTAATAATTTTGTATGTTATATTCTGAAGTTTAAAACCATTTCAAATTTATATTTATTCACTCATTTGCCTACTATGTGAAAAACACATAAATAAAATATTAGCTCTCTTAAATAGTTTACAATTTAGTTGGAGAAACTAATTGGTATACAATAATATAAAGAAGACCACATACGAATGCTGAGCCAAGTAGAGACAAAATTATGTAGAAATACAGAATAAGGTACAATTAATTGTGGCCATAAGAGATAGCAAATATGAAAACTTCACAGAGGAAGGAGCATTGGTGCTATGTCTTGAAGAATAAGTAGGTTTCCAATAAGGCAAAGACGGGATTCTAGACAGAAAGAAGAACATGAACAAAAGCACAAGTGTCATGAAGATGTATGTTCAGGGAACAGCAAGTATTTCCATGTGGCTGAGGTAGAGAGTGAGTAAGAGGATGTAGAGGTCACTAGGATGTGGGCAGACATACATGACCTCAAATGACATGCCAAGGAGTCTGGCCAATAGTGGTGCTTAATAAAATGTTTGTGCTGAACTAAGCCGAAATATAATAGCTGTGTAGGTTCTACACAGCTAGTCACTCCTCTTACCAACCCTGTAACCAACAAACTGAATTTCTGAAGCCTATTCGTCTATGTTCTCTACACAAATACAAAGCATCAAAAAAAATAATTCACTTATATATTAAATAAAGAATACTCACTGAAAATAATTATTTCTTACCAATGTAAGGTTTGGATTTTTGTCACTTAGATATATCTAGCACCTAGAAAAGTGCCTGGTATATAGTAGGTATTCAACAAATATTTAATAGACCATGATATATTTTAGCTACATACATGTTATCTTTTCTAATAGTAATAATAATCCATAATCAATACTGGTAAAGTTACCATACAGAAATTGGCCCTGCATAACAAAATGATCTTCAAACCCCAACTTACAGTCTATTTCTTTGAATAATAAAATAACTTAATACCCAGAGTCCAACTCATACCTGACTTAGATGATGACATTTGGGAATTTTTGAGTTGGTGATACTTAAATGAGATTTTGGATTTAGAATTGATCTTGGAATGGGTGAAGACTTGAGAATGTTGGAGTGAGATAAATGTATTTTGTGTATGAAACAGACATCAATTTTAGGGGGCCAGAGAGTGGACTATTGTGGGTTCAATAGTGTCCCCCCCACCAAATTCATGTCCACCCAAAACTCCAGAATGTGACCTTATTTGGAAATAGGGTCTTAGCAAAGGAGCTAATACTGGAGTAGGATAAACCCTAGGTCCAATATTGGTGTCCCTACAAGAAGAGAGGATATACAGAGACACACAGGGGAAGAAGACCATATGATGGAGGCAGAGATTGGAGTGATGAAGCTACAAGCCAAGGAGCACCAAGGATTGTTAACAAACACCAGAAGCTGGAAGAGAGTCACAGAATAGATTCCCTCTCAGAGGCCCTAGAGGGAATCACCCCTGCCAACTACTTGATTTTGGACTTCTGGTCTCCAGAACTGCGAGAGAATCCATTTCTGTTGTTACAAGTCAACAAGTTTAGGATAATTTATTGTGGCAGCTCAGGCAAATAATACACATGGAAAAAGGAATTTTGCAGATGTAATTAAGGCTCAAATTAGTTAACCTTAAGCTATGGGTATTATCTCAGTGGACCTGACCTAATCACAGGAGCCATCCAGGTCTACAGGTTAGAGACAGAAGAAATCAGAGATTCAAAGCACGAGCAGAGTATAATGCACTATTGTTGGCTTGAAGATGGAGGAATGGCAAGTGGCAAGGAATGAATGTGGTCTCTAGAAGCAGAGAGCAATCTTGGATTGACAGCCAGCAAAGAAACAAGGACCTCAGTCCCACTACCACAAGAGTGAGGATGGAAGCAAATTTTCCCCCAGAGTCTCCAGCAAAAGAATTCATCAGGCTGACATCCTGAGCAGAGAATCCATCCATGCCATCCAGACAACTGACCTACAGAACTCTGAGTTAATTAACAGGTACTGTCTTCAACTGCTACATTTGTGGTAATTTCTTAAGCATAAATAGAAAGCTAATACACAATGGCTCACATTTAGTGAGGAGAAATGCCAGACTGTCATGGCAGACAGTGGAAGACAGGATTAAAAGCCTCAGAGGAGTGAGCTTGCTTCAGTGGATGTACTATTAGGGCCCAAGAACTCTCCAGAGGACTATGTTGAGAGGAGGGCCCAGAAGATACACATTTTATCAGAGCAACAAGGAGTGTGCTGCTGGGAGGGCACTAGCAGCACTCATGAGTTCACTGGTGGCTTCCCTCCCTAGGCCAGGGCTGACAGTAGGAGAGGCCATTATAGAACTGGGCTCACTGAGAGCAATGAGAATAAAGATCCTGAAACAACAGAGGCGAAGTGGGCAAAGTACCCATCAGAAGCCAGGTGTATGTGATTACTGATTACCTTAATGAGCACCAAGGCTAGAAGAGCAATCCAATCCCACTCATGCACTGTTTATCTTCCCTATACTCCACCTTTACTAGTAACAGAAAATCAAAACACAGAATACAACCTATCAGGACCTAACCTTCAAGCTCACAGACTGTTCACTATTAGAAAATATTTAGCATTAATTCACCACCATGTTAAAATGTCAGATGAGAAAAAACATTTGATCATATCATTAAATGCTGCAAAGGCTTTTGATAAAACTAGGCATCCATTAGTGATTTTAAAAATCTCTTATTACGATCCTGGCATAAGCATAGACATACAGATCAATGAAACAGAATTGAGAGGCCAGAAATAAGCCCATTCATCTATGATCAACTGATTTTCAACAGGGGTGCCAAGACCATTCACTGTAGAAAGAATAGTTTCTTCAACAAACGGTGCTGGGACAACTGGATATCCACATGCAAAGGAATGAAGTTGGACCCCTACCTCATAACATATACAAAAATTAATCAAAATGGATAACAGACATAAACGTAAGAGCTAAGATTACAAAATGGTTGGAAGAAAACATAGGCATAATTCTTCATGACCTTGCATTAAATAACAGTTTCTTAGATATGATACCTAAAGCACAAGCAATAAAATAAAAAATAAATCGGACTTCTTCAACATTATAAACTTTTATGCATCAAAGGACATTATCAAGAAAGTAAAAAGACAGCCCACAAATGGGAGATAATAATTGCAAGTTATATATGTGATAAGCGTATGATATACAAAACATATAAGGGAGTCTTACAATTCAACAATAAAAAAGACAAATACAGTCATCCCTTGGTATGAGGGGGATTGGTTCCAGGACACCCCTTGGATACCAAGATCCACAGATGCTCAAATACCTTATATAAAATGGTGTAGTATTTGCATATAACCTAAGCACATGCTCCTGTATACTTTAAATTATCTCTAGACTACTCATAATACCTAATACAATGTAAATGCTATGTAAATAGTTGCAGCAAATTCAAGTTTTGCTTTTTGTAAATTGCTGGAATTTTTTTCCAAATATTTTCAATCTGTAGTTGGTTGAATCCTCAGATGTGGACCCCTCAGACATGGAAGGCCAATTGTAACACAATTTTTTTAAATAAATTTACTTATTGTATTTATTTATTTTTGGCTGCGTTGGGTCTTCGTTGCTGCTCATGGGCTTTCTCTAGTTGCAGCAAGCTGGGGCTACTCTTCGTTGCAGTGTGCAGGCTTCTTGTTGCGGTGGCTTCTCTTGTTGTGGAGCATGGGCTCTAGGCACGAGGGCTTCAGCAGCTGTGGCATGTGGGCTCAGTAGTTGTGGCTCGCGGGCTCTAGAGCACAGGCTCAGTAGTTGTGGCACACGGGTTTAGTTGCTCCACGGCATGTGGGATCTTCCTGGACCAGGGCTCGAACTCGTGTCCCCTGCCTTGGCAGGCGGATTCTTAACCAGTGCGCCACGAGGGAAGTCCCATAATACAGTCTTTAAATGGGCAAAGAACCTGAAGACATTGTCCAAAGAAGATATATAAATAGTTAATAAGCACATGAAAAGAAGCTCAACATCATTAGTTCCCAGGAAAATTCAAATCAAAACCACAGTGACCAAGATTGGCCAAGATGGCAGAGTAGGAAGACTCTGAGCTCACTTCTTCTCACAAGCACACCAAAATCACAACTATTTGCAGAACAACCATTGATGAAAAAGTCTGGTACCTACCAGAAAAGATCTTCTACAACTAAAGACATAAAGAAAGAGCCACAAGACAGGTAGGAGGGGAAGACTTGAAATATAGCTAAGTTCCATAACCCCAGGTGGGTGACCCACAAATTGGAGAATAATTATATCGCAGAGGTTCTCCCACAAGAGTGACAGTTATGAGCGCCACGTCAGGCTCCCCAGCCTGGGGGTCTGGCACCAGGAAGACAAGGCCCCAGGGCATTTGGCCTTGAAGGCCAGTGGGACTTAATTTCGGGAGTCCCACAGGACTGGGAGAAATAGAGACTTCACTCTTAAATGGCACACACAAAATCTCACATGTTCTGGAACCCAGGGAAAAAGCAGTAATTTGATAGGAGCCTGGGCCAGGCCTATCTGCTGGTCTTGCAGAGTCTCTCAGAGAGGTGAGGGGCGGCTGCACTCACCCTGGGTGCACAGACACTGGTGGCGGCCATTCTTGGGAGTTCCTTCTACCACATGGATGCTGATACTGGCAAACACCATTGTGGAATCCTCCCTCTAGCTCATTAGCACCAAGACCTGGCCCCACACAACCCAACAGCCTTTAGGTGCCAGTGCTGGGACAAATCAGGCCAAGCAACTAATTGGGTGGGATACAGCACCACCCATCAGCAGACAGACTGCCTAAAGACCTCCACATCTGCCTCTGGACACAGCCGTGCCCAATAGAGGGCCCAGGGCCCATTTCCACCCACCAGTGAGCAAGCACCAGCCCCAGAATCCTCTGGGCCTTGCCTCCTCTAGCCTCTGGACCAGGCTGACCCAACGTGGGCAGACACCAGATGCAAGAAAACCACAATCCCACAGCCTGCAAACCTATTCTGTCCAGACCAGGCCAGACCCTGCCCTGGGACCAGCTGGGCCCTGGCCCTGCCCATTAACAGGCCAACACAAGCTTCAGGACACCCCAGACTCTATAACCAACTGTGTCAGGATCTGCTCCCCTTCCCTGCCTCACCCCCAGCCATGTTATATCAGCTCTGGGATGTCTGGGCCCTGCAACCAGACTCCAGGACCTGGCTCTTGATGTCAGTAGTCCAGCACTAACCCTAGGACCCAGCTTCAACCACCAGTGGGTGGGTATCCCATAGATTTTGTAAGGTTGTGTTTTCATTTTCATTTGTCTTGAGGCATTTCCTCATTTCTTCTTTGATTTCATTGTTGATCCATTGGTTTCTTAGTAGCATGTTGTTTAGTCTCCATGCGCTCATTCTTTTTCTGTTTTTCTTTCTGTGGTTGATTTCTGGTTTCATACTGTTGTGGTCAGATAAGATGTTTCAAATAATTTCTATCCTTTTAAATTTGTTGAGGTTTTTTTTTATGACCTAGTATGTGGTCTATCCTAGAGAACATTCCATGTGCCCTTGAAAAGAATCTGTATTCTGGCTTTTTTGGAAGTAGTGTTCTGTAGATATCAATTAAGTCCTACTGATCTACTGTGTCATTTAGAACCTCTGTTGCCTTACTGATTTTTTGTCTGGATGATCTGTCCATTGATGTCAATGGGGTGTTAAGGTCTACTATTATTGTATTATTGTCAGTTTCTCCCTTTGTATCTGTTAGTATTTTCAAAGAACTTACACCTACCCGTCTCAAACTATTCCAAAAAATTGAAGAGGGAACACTCCCAAATTCATTCTGAAGCCACCATCACCCTGATACCAAAACCAGACAAAAACACTACAAAAAATGAAAACCACAGGCCAATATCTTTGATGAATATAGATGCAAAAATCTTCAAAACAAGATATTAGCAAACAAAATCCAACAATATGTAAAAAGGATAATACACCATGATCAAGCTGTAATCATTCCAGGGTAGCAAGGAGAGCTCAATATACGCAATCAGTCAATGTGATGATACACCACGTTAACAAAAGGAAAGACAAAAACCACATGATCATCTCAATAGACAGAAAAAGCATTTGACAAAATTCAACACCCATTCTTGATAAAAACTGTCACAGAAGTGGGTATAGGGGGAACATATTTCAACATAATAAAAGCCATTTATGACAAACCCACAGCCAACATAATACTGAACAGTGAAAAGCTGAACGCCTTCCCAATAAATTTAGGAACAAGACAAGGATGCCCAGTTTCACCACTTCTACTCAACATAGTATTGGAAGTCCTAGCCCCAACAATCAGATAAGAAAAAGAAATGAAAGGTATCCAAATTGGAAGGGAAGAGGTAAAATTGTCACTATTTGGAGATGACATGATACTCTATATAGAGAACCCTAAAGTCTCCACACAAAAACTATGAGAATAAATGAATTCAGCAAGGTAGTAGGATACAATATTAATATACAGAAATTTGTTGCATTTCTTTACTCTAACAATGAAATTTCAGAAAGTAAAAAAAAAATCCTGTTTAAAACTGTGTCAAAAAAAATACCTAGGAATAAACTCAATCAAGGCAGTAAACACCTATATGCTGAAGACTATAAAACTTTGATAAAGAAACTGAAGATGATTCAAAGAAATGAAAAGATATCCCATGCACTTGGATTGGAAGAATTAATATTTTTAAAATGGCCATACTACTCAAAGCAATCTACAGATTTAATGCAATCCTTATCAAAATACCCATGACATTTTTCACAGAACTAAAACAAATAATCCTAAAATGTATATGGAACAACAAAAGGCCCAGAATTATCAAAGCAATCCTGAGGGAAAAGAACAAAGCAGGAGGCATAACCCTCCAGACTTCAGACTATACTACAAAGTTACAGTAATCAAAATAGTGTGCTGTTGGCACAAAAACAGACATACAGTTCAGTGGAACAGAACAGGCAGCCCAGAAATAAACCCACACACCTATGATCAATTAATCTTTGACAAAACAGGCAAGAATATACAATGGAGAAAAGACAGTCTCTCTTGAAGACTTGTTGATGTGGTATTGGGAAAGCTGGACAGCTACCTGTAAATCAATGAAATTACAACACTCTCTCACGCCACACACAAAAATAAATTCAAAATGGTTTAAAGACCTAAATATAAGATTTGACACCATAAAACTCCGAGAAGAGAACATAGGCAAAACATTCTCTGACATAAACTGTAGCAGTATTTTCTTAAATCAGCCTCCCAAGGCAATAGAAATAAAAACAAAAATAAACAAATGGGACCTAATCAAACTTACAAGCTTTTGCACAGCAAGGGAAACCATTAAAAAAATGAAAAGACAACCTAAGGAATGGGAGAAAATATTTGCAAACAATGCAACCAACAAGGACTTAATTTCCAAAATATACAAACAGCTCATACAATTTAACAACAAAAAAACAAACAACCCAATCGAAAAACTGGCAGAAGACCTTAATAGACATTTCTCCAAAGAAGACATACAGATGGCCAGTAGGCACATGAAAAGATGATCAATGTTGCTAATTATTACAGAAATGCAAATCAAAACCACAATGAAGCATCACCTCACACTGGTCAGAATGACTGTCATCAAAAAGTCTACACATAATAAATGCTAGAGAGGGTGTGGAGATGTTCCTCTGTTTTTGCCATATTACATTCTTAGAACCTTATCCCTGACAGACAAATCAAGAGTCATCCACACTAACGATTTTGGTCATATACCTGAAATAATTCTCTTTGCCACTAGATGGAGATTTAGTTAATGCTGTGTTGAGAAGCTGGCAGAAAAAAGGTTGGCTGTTAGCTACCAACAAGAATTACTAAATAAGGAAGCAAAGTAAGAAGGGAAATACAGATGTGGTTACAAACATGTCCACCTGTGAACTGGCAAAGGAAAAATATCTAATTAAAAGGAGAGAGCAAACCATATACATATTAAGATGCTACTATAAGAATTACAGTAAAAGTTCAGAACAGGAGAAATAAGTAAAAAATAGGAGACATTTTAAAATACCTTATTAACTGTCACAGTCTTGAAGAACTAATTGGTATCATATAGTAATCTTAAATATACTCCTTATCTTGACGTCCAGAGTTTGGATGGAGTATTACTGTTTTTCTTCTCTGCCCCTAGTTTATTATAGCATTTTACCCAGAAGCTACTATGGCTATTCAAGCTATTCTTATCTTAGTCCTTGTGGGTACCAAAGGCTAAATGGGTCTAAGAAACACATGTTTTCAGATAATAAACATCCAATTTTCTCTCTATTTTCTAAGGTTATTTTATACTCTTACTTTTCTTCTACTGAAGCACAGATGTATCTAAAACTCAGGGTATAAAGTTTATACTCAATTTATCCAGAAAGTAATCAAGTCTAAGCCCAAATGCCTTTAGCCTTATTTAACAATAACAACAAAAACAAGAATCTTTTAGTGTACAAGAGAATGCACATGCCAAGCCATTGTAAAGGCTTTACAGAATCTACTTTCAAGTTGTAAGAAGTTAGGCTATTTGGTCATATTAAAGTCTAATAAAAAGGAACTGAAACGTCTTCTACTTCTAACTCAGAAAATCAAAATTTTTCACTTTCAAAAATATTTGGTTGAGGTGTTTAGAAGAATCCTTCCTTTCTTACCTATAAGATTGTACTTTAGTCCCGTGGTCTTGAAATTCCAGTGCTTTCTTAACAACAGCTTCATTTTCTTCTGGATAAACTGAATATGTGCAGTAAACAACTGCTTGAGCTCTAGTAACTACATTTAAAGAAGATGGAATTAATATAATGACCCCAGTAACAATCCTAAACAAATCTGTTATGTTTTCAAACGTCTGTCTGTACTAATACCACATGGTTTTGATAGGAATTATTTCTATAGATGCTTGCATGGCTCCCCTTTAAAGCATGTATTAGGAATGTAGGCTGTGGCCAATAAATAAAATAAATCTAACTGGATTGTATGGAAATCTAATCAAATGTGACCAACCTAATTACAAACACAAACAAATAAATACTGCAGATTACCATAAGCTTGACACTCCCAGATATTCTTCCACAAGCCATATCACGTAACTAGTTAAAAGGACTCTAGAAACAGACAGACTCAGATGTGAATCCCAATTCTGTAACTTACTGCTGTATGAACCTGGGAAAATTACTTAACTCTCCAATTCTTCAATTGTAAAATGAGGTAATCTTATTACCTGCAACTCACTCACTTATTCACACTTACTGAGCACCTACTATGTGCTAGGCAGTGTTCTCACCATTCAATATACACACACAAAAATCCCTGCCCCAGGGAGCTTATTTTCTATGTTTCATTGACATAAGACAAATAAATAAGAAAATTAGGGAACTCCCTGGTGGTCCAGTGGTTAGGACTCAGCGCTCTCATTGCCAGAGGCCCAGGTTCGATCCCTGGTTGGGGAACTAAGATCCTGCAAGCCAAGCAGTGGCACAGCCCAAGTAAAAATACACACACACACACACACACACACACACATATAGCATTAGGAAGTGACAAATGCTATAGAGCAAATCAAAGCAGATACAGAGGACAGTTAGTTTCAAAAGATTATCCTGCAATTTTAAATAGAGTAATCAGAGAAAGAAGTTTAAAAATGCATTATTTATCAACTTCCTCATCTTCCAATCAACTCATTTCATAGATCATATACATACTATCATATTCAAATAAATATTTTTAATAACATCAATTAAAGGGGCAGAACTCCTCTGTGTTTTCTATTTTGCCTTATTTCTACTTCACATATGTTATATCTTCATATATTAAATCATCTATGCCCTATACTTACCTTTGAGCCTTTGGAGGTCAGGATTTATCCACACTCATATCCCTAACAACCAGCTTAATATCTGACCCAGAGTAGGCATTTGATAAACATGCACTGAATTAATTAAAGTTTATATAATTTCTCAGAGACTTCTAGATTTCCATATCTATGTGTGGAAGGGCATTGGTACTCAACATCTAAATGGTACTCAAAATCTAAATGCAGTGATTGAAGCAATAATATAAATACTTAAAGAGCCTTGTTACTCAGACTTAAAGAGATCTAGCCTTTATCTGTAATTGCATCTCTCTGTTCTCTTTTTAGTACTAAGAGAAGTAAGAGTTTGATTAAAATTGGGATTATAGAAGAGTTAGGGGCAGGCACAATGACAACGGAAAAATTACATTGAGTAAGAAGCCAAAGAAAAGAAATAAAGAAGATGAAACTGTACAACAATGGATGTATGTAATTATTTTACTTCAGCATTAAAGAAAACTGTAAATTATTCTTGCTAACCTATGTTTAAAATGATAGTAAAGCATATATTTTTGAGAATTAAATTGGTAAAAATAAATATTTTGTTATTTGAAGGAACTGAGTGTTCTGAAAAATTCACTTATGGTTCACACATGATTGCCTGAATATAACAGATAAATGAAGTATTAATGTTTCTAAGATTTACAACATATTTTCATATTACACTGATAACAAACTTACATTTCATTGCATGTGTTAGCTGTTCATATTGCTGTTGAGCAAGAACATGAAGTTTATCTTCTGACGGGCCTCCTTGAGAGAAATCTTTAAGTAAACCTGTATCTAAAAGGAAATAAATGCTTTTAAATATATCACTATTAGATGTTTTTCATATATTGCTATTATCACATTATTTAATATTTTAATCATTTTCCCTATTAATGACAGTTTTCATGGAAAATATTTATCAAAAATAAATAGGCAGGGGACTTCCCTGGTGGCGCAGTGGTTAAGAATCCACCTGCTAATGCGGGGGACACGGGTTCAAGCCCTGGTCTGGGAAGATCCCACATGCCACGGAGCAACTAAGCCCATGCACCACAACTACTGAGCCTGTGCCCTGGAACCCGTGAGCCACAACTACTGAAGCCTGCATGCCACAACTACTGAAGCCTACGTGCCTAGAGCCCATGCTCCGCAACAAGAGAAGCCACTGCAATGAGAAGCCCATGCATCACAATGAAGAACAGCCCCCGCTCGTTGCAACTGGAGAAAGCCCGCACACAGCAACGAAGACCCAACCAAAAATAAATGAATAAAAATAAATTTTTTAAAATAAATAAATAGGCAGTATTATAAAATACTGACTTAAAAACTGAATTGATAAAGGTAATTTTGCTTAGTTTTAATATTATTTTTCCTTTTTTCTCCAAGTTCTTATGATATAGTCACCCAACCAGCCAAAATAAGTCATTTAGGTATAAAAAACAAAACACAGTCAGTCTGGGTACTAATAGAGGAAAAAAAGATTTATTTTCCAAGGTAGAAACTGATGGGCTATAGTCAGATCTGAGTAAGAAAGAACACAAAAGGATACAGTTAAAAACATTAACTTACTGAAAGAAATTTTGGAAGAAAAAACTAGAGGGCCCATGTGCAGCAACGAAGACCCAATGCAGCCAAAAATAAATAAATAAAATTAATAAAAAGAAAGAAAGAAAGAAACTCTTATAGTAATTCTTTAAATTTCTGAAATTATATATATATATATATATATTTTTTTTTTTTTTTTTTTTTTTTTTTTTTTTGCGGTACGCAGGCCTCTCACTGTTGTGGCCTCTCCCGTTGCGGAGCACAGGCTCTGGACGCGCAGGCTCAGCGGCCATGGCTCACAGGCCTAGCCGCTCCGCGGCATGTGGGATTTTCCCGGACCAGGGCACGAACCCGTGTCCCCTGCATCGGCAGGTGGACTCTCAACCACTGCACCACCAGGGAAGCCCCTGAAACTATTTTTAACATATTTCTTGATAATATTAACTAAGATATATTGAATACTACTCTAAATAGATTATTTTATTCAACAACCCTTGAAGCATTATTATTCATTTTAACATTGAAAAAACTGTTCAAGCATACATTAAACAACTTGTCTAAGGTCACATGGCTACTAGTTGAGAGCCAGGTTCTAGCTTGGCAATCTGACCAACCTTCTAACCCCTGTTTTATTCTGCCTCTCAGTAACTCCCTGCAGTATGAAAGCCAACTATTTATACCATATATTTGGCTATTCCCCACTCCAGTAATATCACTAAAGGTTAATTAAACTCCATTTCTTCCCAATTTAGTTTTACACTTTACATTTTTCTCTTTCATCACTTTTTAAAGGACTATTTACCCATTATTATACTCTAAAACCATATCAGCTTACCTTTTCACCCCATTTTAAAATAATTCTAAGTTGTTAGCAGAGATCGACTTCATACATTCCTCAAATATGATAATGTTTATGATAAACATTCTAAAATTGGTTGTAATGTTTTCCAATGTTAAATTGTTTTTCAAACTAATTCATGATTTCTCACGAATCTAAGTCTTTTGGATTCATCCCCACTAAATTTATGACTAATATTTCTACCATAATCACTAGGTCAGCAGTTCCTTATTTGCTCTGGCTATTACCTCATCAAAGTACAGTTTCCTTCAAAACCCTCCTTTTTTCCAGGTTTGCCAAAGACCACTTCTTGGCTTATCCGGTCACCTCTTCAAGGATTTCAAAATATTATCAATATCTAGGAAACTTTTTACTTTCCCTCTTTTTGTCATTTGTAGTTACCTTTGTGCTTCACCCACACCCCAGCCTCTAAATGATTTTTACCTATGGTTTATTTTGTTCTGCAGTCCCACTTCAAGATGACCCAGGATAAGGCCAGAGTCTCACAGTAGTTCTAAGTTCTAGTTCTCTTAACTGGAATGCTTATTGTAGCTGCAGCTATTTCGTCCCCTCTTCTTACAAAATCTAATTCTTCTTTGATCATTTCCCAAAGTTAGTATGGGAATTTTCTCAGTCCACCATACTCCCATCTGAGTTGGTTAGTCTTGGAAAGAAATTTTCTGTAGCAAGACAGAATTCCACATAGTTCAGTATAAGCCCAGTTAAAAATTTTGTGGTATAGTGCAGGGGTCCCCAACCCCCAGCCACGGACCACTAATGGTCCGTGGCCTGTTAGGAACTGGGCCACACAGCAGGAGGTGAGCAGTGGGCGAGAGAGTGAAGCTTCATCTGTATTTACAGCCTCTCCCCGTCACTCACATTACCACCTGAGCTCCACCTCCCGTCAGATCAGGGGCAGCATTAGATTCTCATAGGAATGTGAACCCTACTGTGAACTGCACATGCGAGGGATCTAGGTTGCGTGGTCCTTAAGAGAATCTAATGCCTGATGATCTGAGGTGGAGCTGAGGCAGTGATGCTAGCGCTGGGGAGCGGCTACAAATACAGATTATCATTAGCAGAGAGGTTTGACTGCACAGAGACCATAATAAATCAATTGCTTGCAGACTCATATCAAATCCCTATCAGTTATACAGATTGTCAACAAACACATGAAAGAATGCTCAACATCATTAATCATTAGAGAAATGCAAATCAAAACTACGAATGCGATATCATCTCACACAGGTCAGAATGCGATATCATCTCACACAGGTCAGAATGGCCATCATCAAAAAATCTACAAACAATAAATGCTGGAGAGGGTGTGGAGAAAAGGGAACCCTCTTGCACTGTTGGTGGGAATGTAAATTGATACAGCCACTATGGAGAACAGTATGGAGGTTCCTTAAAAAACTAAAAATAGAACTACCATACGACCCAGCAATCCCTCTACTGGGCATATACCCTGAGAAAACCATAATTCAAAAAGAGTCATGTGCCAAAATGTTCATTGCAGCTCTATTTACAACAGCCAGGACATGAAAGCAACCTAAGTGTCCATCAACAGATGAATGGATAAAGAAGATGTGGCACATACATACAATGGAATATTACTCAGCCATAAAAAGAAACGAAATTGAGTTATTTGTAGTGAGGTGGATGGACTTAGAGTTTGTCATACAGAGTAAAGTAAGAGAAAAACAAATACCATATGCTAACACATATATATGGAATCTAAGAAAAAAAAAAAAGGTCACGAAGAACCTAGAGGTAAGACAGGAATAAAGACGCAGACCTACTAGAGAATGGACTTGAGGATATGGGGAGAGGGAAGCGTAAGCTGTGACAAAGTGAGAGAGTGGCATGGACATATATACACTACCAAACGTAAAATAGCTAGTGGGAAGCAGCCGCATAGCACAGGGAGATCAGCTCGGTGCTTTGTGACCACTTAGAGGGGTGGGATAGGGAGGGTGGGAGGGAGGGAGACGCAAGAGGGAAGAGATATGGGAACATATGTATAACTGATTCACTTTGCTATAAAGCAGAAACTAACACACCATTGTAAAGCAATTATGCTCCAATAAAGATGTTAAAAAAAAAAACCCTATCAGTGAGTGGCAAGTGACAATTAAGCTGCATCTTACGGAGTAGACTGGACATAAGCAACACACTTCGGGTGTCACTGTCTCCCATCACTCCCAGATGGGAACATCTAGTTGCAGGAAAACAATCTCAGGGCTCCCACTGATTCTGCATTATGGTGAGTTGTATAATTATTTCATTATATATTACAACGTAACAATAATAGAAATAAAGTGTAAAATAAGGACTTCCCTAGTGGCGCAGTGGTTAAGAATCGCCTGCTGGACTTCCCTGGTGGCGGAGTGGTTAAGAATCAGCCTGGCAATGCAGGGGACACGGGTTCGAGCCCTGGTCCAGGAAGATCTAAGCAACTAAGAGCAACTAAGCAACTAAGCGGAGCAACTAAGCCCGTGCGTCACAACTACTGAACCTGCACTCTAGAGCCCACGAGTCAAAACTACTGAGTCTGTGTGCCACAACTACTGAAGCCTGCATGCCTTGAACCCATGCTCCACAACAAGAGAAGCCACCGCAATGAGAAGCCCGCACACCACAACGAAGAGTAGCCTCCGCTCGCCACAACTAGAGACAGCCCGTGAGCAGCAACGAAGACCCAACACAGTCAAAAATAAATAAATAAATTTTTTAAATTAAAAAAAAAAAGCGCACAAAAAATGTAGTGTGCTTGAATCATCCCAAAACCATACCCCCACCCCCACCCCAACCACCGGTCTGTGGAAAAACCGTCTTCCACGAAACCAGTCCCTGGTGCCAAAAAGGTTGGGGACCACTGGTATAGTGGAATTCTTTCTATAGTGTAGTATAGTGGAATGTGCTAACTAATTTGAATTTGAATCCCAGCTTTGAATCTAGCTACATGACCTCAGGCAACTTGCTAAATTTGTCTCAGTCTTGGGGGTTTTTTTCCCCTTTATAAAACAGAGATAATTAAATAACACTATCCTCACAAAGTTATTGTGAATATTAAGTTATAATGCATGAACACTTCCTAGATATTGACTGGGGCATAGTTGCGCTCCATAAATATTAGTTTCTTTCCCTCAATTACTTTTTCTTCATTTTAGATTCTGTCCTTGCTAGAAATAGAAAACACTCAACATATTCTGAATGTTGGTGGAATGTCCTCTTTGTCTAATATTCTAGTTAACCTTACCTATGCCTTTCACGATAAACAAGGGATTAGAGTAAGAAGCAATTTCAGTTAACATACTGTGATTAACAGCATGATTCAAAGGGCCAGAGTCAGAGCAGTAGTGTTTGAATCCAGGCTCTGACACTTACCAGTCAAAAGACTCTGAGTGGCTTCAACATCTCTTGAGCCTCAGATTCCGTATTTATAAAAGAGAAATAATGCGTAACCAATTCATTGAGTTCTTGTGAGGATTTGATGAAATAATCCAAGCAAAGGATTTAGTTCAGTGCCTTATACATAAGTGCTCAATAAATGTTAATGTTAAATAATATTTCTTAATTTATTAAAGAAGCAAATAAAATATTCTCAGAATATTTAATCTGAGATATTCGTATCATAAAACATACATACTGGGGGTTAAAGAAGTCTTGAGTTTGAAATAGTCTGATCATGATTTAATTGGGATCATCTTGGAGCACAGACTCTAGAGTCAGGCAGATCTAAATCTGAATCCTAGCTCTCTTACCAAGTAGTTATGTGACTATATAAAAATGAATGAATCTTTTTGAGTTTCAGTTTTTTTATCTATAAAATGCTGATAAATGTTAATGCCTATATTCTGAGCTCTGGTATATGCCAGAACAGCATACTAGCATCTGTTCTGATTGCCTACATCACTCTAACTATTGAACATTTTGAATATTCCCCTTGCCCGTATCTCACAGAACTGGTATAATAAAGATTAAATGAGGTAATGGATGTAAAATACTTTATCCATATTAAGTGCTCTATATATGGTAGTTATTCATTAATCAGATGTATCTGATATGTCATCTTAATGATTTTAAATTATTTCATTTTAAAAATATTAAAATTTCAATAATTTAGAAATTAAAAGTTAAAGCAAGTACCTTCATGCTCATTTA
Source organism: Orcinus orca (assembly GCF_937001465.1). Lineage (NCBI taxonomy): Eukaryota > Metazoa > Chordata > Mammalia > Artiodactyla > Delphinidae > Orcinus > Orcinus orca. The sequence continues at coordinate 89,828,955 of NC_064562.1, forward strand.
AAATAAATTCTACTGGATTGCTAACACCCAGTCCTGAACAACGAGGTAGCAGCAGAATCACTTTAACTTTCTGTAACCTATGATCCTTTGATTCAAGGTTAATAAATGTCTCGTGAAGTATTTCAATATCTGGGAGAAAAAACACAGAAAATGTATGTAAAAATATTAATTAAAAATCTTAATCAGTATGTAATTATATCTATTTATCATTGTTCATTTTTAAATCCTCAACCCCACAAAAAGTCATTTTAATGCAGTCAGAAAAGAGGATTATTTTCTGATAACATCCTAAAGTTAATGCGTGAATTCTCTTAATAGAGTTCTTTCTCCTTTACTTGAGAGAATGATTTTGAAGTTTAAATATCTTCTACATAAAATATAATTTAAATTTTCCATTCTGAACTTCAGATTGCATTTAAAGCAGTATGGTATAGTGGAGGGAAATGGCTTTTAGAGGCAGAAATACCCAAGTTTGACTCCCAACTTCACTATTTACTATCTGTGTGACAATCTCTCTAAGCCTCAATTTCCTTATTTGTAAAATGGGATAATAAAGCCTACACCTCATCTAATTGTAGTGAAGATTGAGATAAAGCAGTTAGGCTTAGCATGGTGCCTAGTATACAGTAGGCACCATGCTACTCAGTATTGGTTACTTCCCTTCCCATTTTTTAACCCCTTTTATATTCTATTTTTCCCAGAAAAAAAATTTTTATTAGCATTTATATTTTCACTTAGCATTTTATAATTTTTATTTAGGCACAGTCTAAAGGTCCTCAGGGACCTTATAATTTAGTTTAAGAGTGTCTGCCTTCCCTCAGGTTATAACTATCTGTGATCCTATCTTAGGGCCACCCCTTCACTTCTGCAATGGCTCCCATTCCCCTCATCTGCTGAGGAGTCGCTCTTGAAATTGCCCTACCCAACCCTTCTCTTGTCTGATCAATTCTTCTCTCTTTTGAAAAAAAAATTTTAATCAAGTGGGCCTTTTTATTTTTTCCCCTATTTTTAACCTTTTATTGTAAAAGTTTAAACATATTATGTCAAAAATAGACATAATATGTAATAAATTCTCAAGTACCCATTATGGTGCTTCAACAATGAACCATTCATTCCCAATCTTGTTTCATCTATATCCACACCCACTTCCACTCCCCCATATTATTTTGAATCTATAAAATATTTCACCATATATCTCTAAAAGATAAGAACCCCTTTAAAAATACAGCCCCATACATTTTAAAAAGTAATTTGTTATCATCAAATAATAATGGCATACAATCGTGGCTCAAATTTTCCAATAGTCTCACACTTGTCAAATTTTTTTTTATAGTTTGTTTAAATCAGGATTTAGATAAGGTACATACATTGCAATTAGTTGATGTCTTTTAAATTTCTTTTTGTTTATAGGTACCCTCTCCATTTTTTCTTATCATTTATTTCTTAATGAAACATGTTTTTTTTGTACTACTAGAGTTTCCCACAGTCTGGATTTTGCTAATTACTTTCCTAAAGTGTAGTTTATTAGTAGCTGGATCTTTAGAGCTTAATTAGATTCAAGTTCTTTTTTTTTCTTGGTGGGTGGGGAGCACAAAACTACTTCACAAGTGGGGTCACATTCATCCATTAAATTGCCTTTATGGTACCAGCAAAGGGGTTGCAAAATAGTCGTATTCTACTCCCGTCTTCCCTTTTTCATTTGTCACCTGGAATGCTTCTAAAAGAAGAAACTTCCCTTCCTCTACTGCTTAGTTACCCAGTGGTTCCTATTCTCTCCGGTTAACTAGGTAAAAATTCAAAGGGGTAATAAACCTGGAAGTGCTGGATCATAAGGGCATGTATTTTTTCAATTTTAGTGATTAATGCTAGTTTTCCAAAGTCACTGTACAAATTTACAGTCCAACCAGCGGTGTCTGAGCATTCCTAATGCTCCTTACCTTGCCAGCACATGGTACTGCCATCTTTTTAATTTTAATCATTCTGTGGATATGTGGTGGTAAGTTGTGATTTGAACTGCATTTCCTCGATTACTAATGGGGTTAAGGTACTTTTACATAAGTTTTTTTGGTATTTGTGTATCCTCTTTTGTGAAATGCCTGGTCATGTCTCTTGCACATTTTCCAACTGGGCTGTCTTTTTTATTGTTAATTTGTAAGAATTCTTTGTATACTGTGGCAAAAAAAACCTCTTCATCAGTTTATATATTCCCTCTCTACAGTTTGCCTTTGTACTCTTAATGCATAGAAGTCCTTAAATTTTAAAAAATTTTACTGTAGTCCAATTTATCAATCTTTTCTTTTATGATGAGTGCTTTATGTGCCCTGTTTAAGAAACCTTTACCAGCCCCAGTCAAGAAGTTTTCTCCTATAATACATTCTAGATTTGTGTAGATGGTGTGAAGCAGGGGTCATTTTTTCCCAGCACCATTTACTAAAAAGACCTTCTCTTCCTTAATATCCTGTAGCATCAAGAGGATTGAATTGAATCAATACAGATCAACTTGGAGAAGAAACTCATCTTTATGACATTTAGTATTCCAATTCATGAACACGGTCTGTTGTTTCCATTTATTTAGGTCTTCTTTCTTTCTTTCAATAATGTTCCATAAGTTTTATGAGGAGGTCTTACACATCTTTTACTAGATGTATTCCTAAAAGTTTTATGGTTTTTTGTTCATTGTAAAAGGTATCTGCTTCATTTTCAAATTTTTGTTATTGGTGTACAGAAACTGAATTTGTATGCTGACCTTGTATCTAGCAACACTGCAAAAGTCATACGTGTAACTGATTCACTTTGCTGTACAGCGGAAATTAACACAACATTGTAAATCAACCATATCCCAATAAAAATTAATTTTAAAAAGGCATACGTGAAATCTATAGTTTATAGATTACTTTGTTTTTTCCACATATATAATCATGTCACCCATAAATTAAACACAATTTTATTTCTTCCTTTCCAAACATTATATCTTCTATTTCTTCTTTTCTTTCCTTACTGTACTGCCTATGATTCCCAGTACAATGTTGATTAGAAGTGGTGATGCAGGCATGCTTATCTAATCCCTGATACCAGAAAGCTTTAAACATACCATCAAGTATGATATTTGCTGTGTATATATATAATAAATGAATGTTAAATTTTATCAAATTTCTTTTCTGCATCTATTGAGATGACCATAAAATTGTTCTCCTATTAACATGATTACATACATTGATTTTTAAGAGTTAAACCAACTTTGTATTCCTAGAATCCAGCTTATTTATAATGTACTATTCTTATATATTTCTAAATACAGTTTGCTAATACTTATTTCAGCTAGCTAACACTTATTTTTACAAATATGCTAATGAGTGGCACTAGCCTATAATTTTCCTTCCTTTAATATCCATTTCAAGTTTTTGATATCAAGGTTATAAATTAACTGGGAAGTATCCTTCTTTTTCTATTCTCTGAAAGAGTATTATTTCTTCCTTAAAGGACTAAAGGTTTTTAAATTTTTTGCTTTGTGAGTGGGGAGATTTTCAATTATGAATTTAATAGACATTTATATCCACTAGTTTTAAGATCTTAATAGATACAAGAGTATTCAGATTTTCTATTTCTTCTTCTGTCAGTTTTGGTAAGTTGTGTTGTTCCAGGAATATGCCAATGTCATTTAAATGTTCAAGTTTGCTCACAGTATCTTTTTATTATGTTTTAAATGTCTCTAGGATCTGTAGTAATATCTCCTTGCCCATTACTGATAACTGAATTGTTTTATAAACTTTTTTCTTGAAGAGCTGAATTAATATACTTTACCCATTTTTAAATTGTGATATATGTCTTATTATTGTTTACATATTCTAGATACATGTCCCTTATTACATACATGATTTGCAAATATTTTCTCCCATTCTGTGGGTTGTCTTTTCACTTTCTTGATAGTGACCTTTGAAGAACAAAAGTTTTTCATTTAGATGAAGTTCAATTTATCTTTTCTTTTGTTGTGTTTAACAACACACTGCCAAATTCAAAGTCACAAAGTTTTACTCCTGTGTTTTCTTCTAGAAGTTTTATAGTTTTACCTCTTATAATTAGGTCTTTGATCCAGTTTGAGTTAATTTTTGTGTATGATTTGAAGTAAGGGTCCAACTTCATTCTTTTGCACGTGGATATCCAGTTATCCCAGCACCATTTGTTGAAAAGACTATTCTTCCCTTGTTGAATGGTCTTGGCGCACTTGTCAAAAATCAATTGACCGTAAATGTAAGATTTTACTTCTGGATTCTCAATTCTATCCACTGATCTACATGTTTATCTTTATGCCAGTCCCGCATTGTCTTGATAACTAAAGCTGTGTAGTGAATTTTGAAATCAGGAAGTGTGAGTCCTATAACTTCGTTCTTTTTCAAGACTGCTTTGGCTACTTCAGGTCCCTCGGATTTCCATGTGAATTTTAGGACAGAATGTCAATTTCTGCAAAAAAGCCAGCTAGGGTTTTTATAGGGATTGCATTAAATCTGTATTTTTTCATGGATTCTTTAGAATTTTCTATACACAGAGCATTTTACCCGCTGATTCTAGATAATGTGGCTTTATATATTTTGAGACTACGTTATTATGTACATACTTCTTAGTACTGGTATATTTTCCTGATGACTTAAACATGCTATATTTCTAGTAAGTTTTCTTGACATAACACTACTTTGGCTGTAGCTCCTTTTGTTAGTATGTTCACTGAATATCTTTTTCTGTCCTTCTAAGTTTTTTTTTTGAATATCCTTTTATGTAAGGGGTATCTCTTATAAATAGCATTTTAAAGTTGATCTTTAAAAATCCAGTATTGATGTTCTTTGTCTTGTAATTCAAGTATTACTCATGCATATTTAATGTTTACTTATTGATTTATAAATACATATTTTTTGTAAAGTTTAATCTACCTACTTCCTTTCTATTTGTCTTGCCTTTTATACATTACTATGGTGATTCCAATTCCATATTCCACCCCTCCCCCTTAGCTATTAGTTTTACATTCTTTTATTATTTGTTTATTGTTTGCCCCTGATATTATAACACATACCACTGACTTAATAATTTACTACTTTTATCATTTCTTAGACAAAGCAAGGATGACAGAACACATTAATTCCATTTCCTTCTCTAAACTATGTGCAATTGTTGTAATGTATTTTAATTACATATAACACAAATATTGTTAGCTCCACAAGACATTAGTTTACAGTCCCACAAGACACTAGACTACAATTATTTAGATTTACCTATGTACTAACCTTTTCCATTGCTCTTCATTTCTTCCAGCTTCTACAACCTTCTGTATGAGACAATATTCCTTCTACTCAAACAATAATCTTTAGTAAACCCTTTATTGTATCTGCTGCTAACAAATTCACTCTCTTTTTCTGAGAGTATCTTTATTTCAAAGGAAATTTTTGCTGTGTATAGAAATCTAGCCTGACATTTTCTTTCTGCACTATGAAGATATTGTTTGTCTCTGGCCTCAGTTGTTTCTGTTGAAAAGTTAATTTTTAGTTTTATTGCTATCTCATCGAAGGTAATATGTATTATTTCCCTGGCTGCTTTGAACATTGTTCTTTGTCTTTCGTTTTCAGCAATTATGCTATGATGTGCCTACTATGTTTTTTACACATTTATTTTTTATTTTTTTATTTTTTAACATCTTTATTGGGGTATAATTGCTTTACAATGGTGTGTTAGTTTCTGCTTTATAACAAAGTGAATCAGTTATACATATACATATGTTCCCATATCTCTTCCCTCTTGCGTCTCCCTCCCTCCCACCCTCCCTATCCCACCCCTCCAGGTGGTCACAAAGCACTGAGCTGATCTCCCTGTGCTATGCAGCTGCTTCCCACTAGCTATCTACCTTACATTTGTTAGTGTATATATGTCCATGCCTCTCTCTCGCTTTGTCACAGCTCACCCTTCCCCCTCCCCATATCCTCAAGTCTGTTCTCCAGTAGGTCTGTGTCTTTATTCCTGTCTTAGCCCTAGGTTCTTCATGACATTTTTTTTCTTAAATTCCATATATATGTGTTAGCATACGGTATTTGTCTTTCTCTTTCTGACTTACTTCACTCTGTATGACAGACTCTAGGTCTATCCACCTCATTACAAATAGCTCAATTTCGTTTCTTTTTATGGCTGAGTAATATTCCATTGTATATATGTGCCACATCTTCTTTATCCATTCATCCGATGATGGGCACTTGTTTCCATTTCCGGGCTATTGTAAACAGAGCTGCAATGAACATTTTGGTACATGACTCTTTTTGAATTTTGGTTTTCTCAAGGTATATGCCCAGTAGTGGGATTGCTGGGTCATATGGTAGTTCTATTTGTAGTTTTTTAAGGAACCTCCATACTGTTCTCCATAGTGGCTGAACCAATTCACATTCCCACCAGCAGTGCAAGAGTGTTCCCTTTTCTCCACACCCTCTCCAGCATTTATTGTTTGTAGATTTTTTGATGATGGCCATTCTGACTGGTGTGAGATGATATCTCATTGTAGTTTTGATTTGCATTTCTCTAATGATTAATGATGTTGAGCATTCTTTCATGTGTTTGTTGGCAGTCTGTATATCTTCTTTGGAGAAATGTCTATTTAGGTCTTCTGCCCATTTTTGGATTGGGTTGTTTGTTTTTTTGTTATTGAGCTGCATGAGCTGCTTGTAAATTTTGGAAATTAATCCTTTGTCAGTTGCTTCATTTGCAAATATTTTCTCCCATTCTGAGGGTTGTCTTTTGGTCTTGTTTATGGTTTCCTTTGCTGTGCAAAAGCTTTTAAGTTTCATTAGGTCCCATTTGTTTATTTTTGTTTTTATTTCCATCTCTCTAGGAGGTGGGTCAAAAAGGATCTTGCTGTGATTTATACACATTTATTTTTATTGGAGTTCATAGCACTTCTTGAATCTGTGACTTTAATCAATTTTTAAAAACTCCCAGTCCCAATTTCACATATTGTTTTTTCCCAGTTCCTTTTCTCCTCTCTTTCTGGGTTCCCAATCACAACATACCTGACATCACTGGATCACTGAATCTCATGTGTATTTTATGGTCTCTTCCATATTAGTCATCCTTTTGTCTCCTGATGCTTCAGTCTGGATAGTTTCTTCTGACTGATCAGTTCACTTGTTCCTTCTTTTAGTTTTAACCTACTGTTAAATCTGTTTATTTCTTAATTTCACATATTGTATTTTTCAATTCTAGAATTTTCTTCTGAGTTTTTTAAAAATTATAGTTTCCAGTTCTCTGCTGAAATTCTGCAGTTTGTCATTTAGTCTCTTCAGCATATTAACCATAGTTAAAGTCCACATCTGATACCTCCAGTACCTGGCCCTTTTGTGGGTTTACTTCTATTGCAGTATTTTTCTCTTTATTTCACTCACATCTTTCTTCTATTTTGTCTGATTTTTCTTTTTCTTGAGTGCCAGACACAGAATTTGAAAAAAATTAGGAGATAATATGAGATCCAGGATGATGTTACTTTCTTCCAGAGAGAATTTACTTTTGCCTCTGGCAATCCCAGATCACCTTAATCCAACTGGGAATTGAGATGACTGGAATTTGGGCTTCAATTCATCAGAGGACTGATCACTACCCAGGGTATACTTCTGTGCTCCAATGAAATCCTGGGTATTTACCAGTCTACCTCTCCATGTCAAGCCCTGGATTCTACTTATCTTTTCGCTCACCCTGTGAATCTGTCAAAAGATTCGTTTAGTTTTTCAGCTTCACTGAACCTATAATGAAATTTTATCTTTTGTCACAGCATGATCCAGTGGAAAAAATCTTTAAAAATAAGAAGCCTAAGGACTTAGCATCTGGTCCTAGATATTATCTTTGTCCCTTAAGAACTCCTGTGATTGTGTTCTTATTTATTAGAAGATGACAATTTCTACCAGTTACTTTAATTATTGTTTGAAACTCAAATTATGCAGTAAATGTCAAGCAATATACCAAAGTGCCAATATATTCATTAATTTAAACTGCAGTTGTTTAACCAATATTAAGTAACAAGAACAGCCTGATATAATACAGATTAGTGGGGATTTTAGGAGTATAGTTCATATATAGAGTTTTATATTACGAGAGATTACAAATTCAAATATTTTTAACATTTCTAAATCTTACAGAACATTACCACCAAACAAATAAATATTTGTACATACTTTTACATCCCATTTTTGTGAAAAGGTTCTTCAGGTCAGGATCTTTAGCTTGTGATTGTACTCCACATACAAATATTTTTGAGGCATTATTATTTGTTAAGACTGACATATGGGCAACTGTGTACCACGAACCTGTATTGACCATTAAGATATCATCATCCATATTTAATAAAGCCTTCACAGAATGGACAGCGAGACTTCGAGATTTGTCCTACAAGATAATGGTACAATTAGAATTTCGAAGGGTTTGACCAGAAGCATGTACTGACTTCTTTTTGCCTCAGGTAAAACAAAGTATTGGCAGAAATTCTGAAGAGATACCTAACGCATTCGAGTTTAAAACATCTTAACATATGTTAAAATATAAACTTAACAAAGATAACTGATATAAACTGATTTAAAACAATACCCTAACTTTGTTTAGCCTAAATTATGACTGTGATCATTTAACTTTTATACAGTGATAAGGCAATGCCAAAATCCCCAAAATGTGATTAATAGACTACTGATGTCCTGCCTTAGCTCCCATTCTTAAGCCTTCATGAAAATGCACCCATTTGCTACTGCCATTCTTTCTTCCCCATTACACTGTCATCTAAATGGCTGCTAGCTCACAGAGATTAAAAGTAAGATGGTTGACAAGCTTATAAAAGGGGGCTGGACAGATGAGTTTCTGCAACTGATCTCAGTGCTCAACAAGGTGTCACAACAAAATAAGGCCAAGAGACTCTGCCCAAGAATGCAGGTACTATGAAGGGATAAACCTTACAAAACTAAGGTGAATCTGAGGCAAGAATTGAAATCTAAGCACATAAAAATTAATTTAACCTGATTTCTTTTAATTTCTCATTCTATTGAAACCACATTATACCTCACATTCTCTTCCTGCATTGATAGCCGTTTATATATACACATCTTACAAATCAAAGCTGTAGGAATATAGTAAAGAGATAATGGGAAAGTATTACACATTGCGTTTTCAAATGCAGGATGGCACTAGCATCTTCCCCAGAAATGGAAAGAAGAAAAGGAATCATTGTGCCTTCTCTTGAATCCTCCCTTGGGAGAGAAAAATATAGCCTTTAGCTGTAGGCAATAAGAGTTCCCCCAACTATGGTGTGTAGGAAGAATATGTTCTTTACAATATGCCCACTTCACATGGGGCAAAGATGTCAAAGTATAAAATGAAAACTGGCTGTAGGGGAATTAATTTTATTCAAGGTGAAAATTAGGCCTTATAAACTTCCTTGATAACCTATACAAAATATAACCAATTTGTTAGGTTTTATTTTTAAGTGGAGGAATTCTCTGGGTGAACAGGATTACTGAGAATCACAATGAAAGTAAGTGTTAGTTTACCTGAAATACAAGTTTATAATCTTTGAAAAGATCTATATTTAGAAGATCATTTTTAAGATGAGATGGAAAAATTAAGACATCATAGCAATGTTGATCCACAGCAAAGACTTTATTATGAACATGCAACACAGATTTGACTTTATTATAGCCTTTTTTCTTCAAACTATGATAAACTTCTTCAGGGCTGTAAATATATAACATTAGGTTTTAATTACAAATATAACACATCAAAAGTGTATTTAACACTAGAATCTTTTTCCTACAATAAATAAAAATATCACTGCAAATATTGCATCTAATGGAACTTATAATTTTAGCCAACAATAAGTTGAAAAACAGAGACAAAAAAGTTAACACATTTATGTAATTACTTTTGGTAATCTGGTGATAAAATCCTGAACTAAACTATGATTCCCCAATCACTCCCCCAGATGAGCCCCCCATCCATTAAAAAGGTAATACTTCTTATCACATTATTTTGAAAGGCAAGTGACTTAAATAAAGAATTTGATTAGAAATCTTACCTGATTTTACACGTATTTATCCAAGCATAGAGTGGCAAAGTTGAGGCCCTTAGTTCCTGGTTCCTAACTCTTTCTGGAAGAATGTGGTAAATTGAAAGGGCATCATGTTTGATTCGACATCTTGCCAATGCCGCAGCCAATTTTGTCTTAAAACTAGGAACAGAAAATCCATTCTTGGTAAGTACTGCATTGAAGACAAGACTATCAATTTTCCACTAGAAACATTAACAATTAGAATTTTAACAAATACTTCTATAATTCTATTTCAAATTTTTGAAGTCTAAAATTAAAATTTGCCATATTTAAAAATGGAAATCCAATAATCCTTCTTTTCTTCAGTTTTTGATGTCTCTGTATAGCTGTGTATCTCCTCAAATATTTTCTTTTTAAAAATTTATTTATTTATGGCTGCACTGGGTCTTCGTTGCTGCACGCGGGCTGTCTTTAGTTGTGGTGAGCGGGGGCTACTCTTCATTGTGGTGTGTGGGCTTCTCATTGTCATGGCTTCTCTTGTTGTGGAGCACGGGCTCTAGGCACGCGGGCTTCAGTAGTTGTGGCACACGGGCTCAGTAGTTGTAGCTCGTGGGCTCTAGAGCACAGGCTCAGTAGTCGTGGCACACGGGCTTAGTTGCTCCGCGGCATGTGGAATCTTCCCAGATCAGGGCTCGAACCCGTGTCCCCTGCATTGGCAGGCAGATTCTTAACCACTGCGCCACCAGGGAAGTCCTCCTCAAATATTTAAAACAATTGCTGGCTGAGAGACAAATTTTATGTAGTGAAAAAGGTGTAGGATTTAGAGTCAGACAAACGAAGTTCAATTCAGGCTCTGGGGCTTCCCTGGTGGCGCAGTGGTTGAGAGTCCGCCTGCCGATGCAGGGGACACGGGTTCGTGCCCCGGTCTGGGAAGATCCCACATGCCGCGGAGCAGCTGGGCCCGTGAGCCATGGCCGCTGAGCCTGCGCGTCCGGAGCCTGTGCTCCGCAACGGGAGAGGCCACAACAGTGAGAGGCCCGCGTACTGTAAAAAAAAAAAAAAAAAATTCAGGCTTTGTCACTTACTAGCTGTGTGACCTCAGGTGTGATACTGAATCTCTCATCAGCCTCAGTTTTCTCATCTGTAAAATGTGATCAGCTCACCTTGCAATTAATGTGGTGATTAATGTCATGTGTGTAAAATACTTAGCACAGTGCCTAGCACGTGGCAGGCCCTCATTATAGGTCAGTTATTATTATCAGAGATGGCAACAGTGTACTCTTGATAAGATTAAGGAACTTTCATGAATATGTATCAAGTCCTTCCCAGTTCTGACTATCCCATACCTCAAAATTCCAAATAACAGAAAAGAAAAACAAGAACTGTTTAGCATAGCCATGAAGACCCAATGGTTTTTTTTTAATGTCATAGCCCAAATTTTTAATAAATGAGAATACAGGACTTACTCTTGACCTATATTCATAGCATTTTCACAATAGGAATCTAATTGAATAATAAACCTCAAGGATAACCTTGAATGAGAAATGAGGAAGGGATGCCACAAAAAGTCAAGTTCCTTGAGAATGGTGTATGTGGCTGCAGAAAGCTTAATAAGATAGAGACAGAGAGCGAGAGCGGGGGGGGGGGGAGGGAGAGAGGGAGGGAGGGAGGATGAGAACACAGGGGCACTTTGGGTGGGGGTAGAGGGGAGGGTTATCAAACATTAAGCCTTCTGGGACTATCATAGAATTAGATTTGTGGGAACTTCCCTGGTGGCACAGTGGATAAGACTCCGTGCTGCCCATGCAGGGGGCCCAGGTTCGATGTCTGGTCAGGGAACTAGATCCTACACGCATGCCACAACTAAGAGTTCGCATGCCACAACTAAGGAGTCTGTGTGCTGCAACTAAGACCCAGTGCAACCAAATAAATGAATTAAATTAAATTTTAAAAAAGGATTAGATTTGTGTAGTGCTATGTCCTAATGTCATAGAACTACAGCAAGGGACATTAAAAATAATTATATATTAATGCACATCAAAGAATAAATTAATATAAAGGGGATGAGTTACTGTTCTATATTATACACTGAGATGTTTCTGAGAACAGACTATTTTTGACTAAACAGTCCTTCCAAATACCTACATAGTTCGAATTTACCGTAATAAATGCTACTGACAATTATTCAATCATTAAATATAAAGATCAGAGATGTGAAGCCTAGAAAAATATATGTGTTGTGTATATACAGGGAGTATAGGGAGAAAAGATTTTCCAAAACCCAGATAGCAAACATTTTGGACTGTGAATTTTAATATAATTTAATCATAGAAAAAGTAACTTGAAGTATATGTACAGTTATAAAGATTCTTATATAAACATACAGTATCAGATTGAGGACAAAGACCAAATCCAAATGCTATTAGGATAACCAGATATATCACTTCCATAAATAAAATATCCTGTGATTGCTAAAAATACTTCCATAGCTTTAAGGTAGACTGCAGTGATGAAAACGGAAGCAAAAACAGCCTTTCCCAACATTCTTGATCCAGAACTCCATCTCCTGCTACAATTTGTGTTATGGCAGAGAGTTGCTTAATTATCTTTTTATCAGCATCCCTGTTATACATGTAGCCAGAGCTTTGTTTCTGTATGTTAAATTGTAGTTATATAATTCCTAAGCTTAAATCTTAAATGAACCCATTAGCTACAGGCCAGAATCCAAACTCTTTATCATGACACACAAGGATATTAATTTAACCTGAATCAACTCTTCCTTTCTCAATTCTCACCACTCACATCCATAAATCTACCTCTAGTCACACACTGAGCTATTTACCACTCTTGCTTACATGCCACATCCATTCCCCTCTTTCTCTACTTTGCTGTTCCTCTGTCTCTCCAGCCAGTATGGTTTGGACTCTGCAATCAGATTACCTGGGTTCAGATTCTGGTTCCACTAATTACTAGCTATGTGACTTTAGACAAGTTACTTAGCTTCTCTAAGCTCTAGGAATTAAGAAGTAGTATCTAACTTATAGAATGGTTGCAAAGATAATTTTGAATGTATTTAAAGTTAAGTTATTCAAGAAATGATAATGATTAATATGCTTATTCTTTTTTTTTTTTTTTTGGCTGTGTCATGTCTTAGTTGAGGCACACGGGATCTGCATTAAGGTATGCGGGATCTTTCGTTGAGGCACGGCTTCTCTCTAGTTGTGGCGTGCGGGTTTTCTTTTCTCTAGTTGTGGCGTGTGAGCTCCAGAGCGTGTGCACTCTTTAGTTGTGGCACGCGGGCTTAGTTGCCCCGCGGCATGTGGGATCTTAGTTCCCCAACCAGGGATTGAACCCGTGTCCCCTGCAGTGGAAGGCGGATTCTTTACCACTGGACCACCAGGAAAGTCCAATATGCTCATTCTTTTATTACTAGTATTAATCAAGTACTGTTATCAGACCTGAGCTATAAAGATTAAAAGATAGTTTCTACCCTTAAGTAATTTACAATTAGGTGGTAAAACAGACATATAAACAAATAATTATAGCTCAACATGGTTAATGTTATAAGATACATAGATAAAGAAGAGAGTAAATGTATTGGAAGAAGAACAAAATCAGCCTAAAGGGACTTCCAAGAGGAGAAACCTGAACTATTAAAGGAGGAGCAAGAATTTTCCAGACCACAAGAAGAGAAAAGACATACAGACAGAGGGCAGAGTACCGTAAAAAATGGAGATGTTAAACAGCAAAGCATATTTACAGAGCAATGTTTCCATTTAGAGCAGAAACCTACAGGTTTCTATTCTAAGCACCACTTCCCTTCTGGGAATAGAAACTTCCCCTCTTACGAAAAATGTTCCTCTCCTCCCTCCGTTCATATAATTTTCTTGGGAGGTGTTCCTAACTGACTCTGTCTCCTTGACCACAGTTGATTGGGAGAGGGTGAGCACTTGACCCAAACCAGAGTCAAGTGAATTTTTGTGTGTAGCAACCGAGAGTCAAGCCAGTCTTTCTAGTTTTCGTGCTGTGTACGATGTAAAGCTCCTAAGTAGTCAGCAGCCAAGTTTCCCATTCTATGAACAGAAGAAAAGATCCAAGAATGAAGGTAAAGCACACAAAGAGGCAGAGACTAGAGTCGAAGAGAGCCCTGATGATACTTGAGCCACAGGATTTAGTTAGTAGAAGCGTAGCCACATCAATGTCTTTCCTGCAAGTCTCATTGTTCAATTCTTCCATGTGATACCTTATAGTAAAATTTCTCTTTTGTCTAATCTAGTTGGAGTTGGAGTCCTGTGTGTTGTCAAAAAAGAATCCTACCTAATACAAAAAAGGTTTTACTCCGTTTTGGCTTCAAATTTTCAGAAATTTTATCTAACAATGAACAAAATATTTCAAGTTTTTTTTGTTGTTGTTAGTTTGTTTTGCTTTTTGTTTTTGTTTTGTTTTGGCCATACCACATGGCTTGTGGAATCTTAGTTCCCTGACCAGGGACTAAACCCAGGCCCTCCGCAGTGAAAGTGCCAAGTCCTAACCACTGGACTGCCAAGGAATTCCCAAAATATCTCAAGTTTTGGAGTGCCATTAGTAATGCCTAACACAAAAGAAATATGGTTCTCTTTAAATATAAATTGAATATTTTCTTAATGCCAAAGGATAATCTTCAGTGAACTGTTTGAATTTCCCATACAAATATAAAATCAGACATCATACTGACAACTGTTTCAGAATATTCACTAAGTAAGTGAAATGGGCTAAGAGTTTCCAAAGAAGGGGTGGAGAGAATATGAGAGACAAAAACCCATGAACAAGTGTTTAGGAAGCATTTCAGCAAATGAGAAACCCTGGAGCATTATGTGAATGAGAAAACTGAGGAATAGAAGAAAAGGGATATATCCAAGCAAAAGTGATTTATCCCAAAAATCCATGGATGGTTTTAACATTCATAAATCATTCAATGTGAATTACCTTACCACATTAATAGAATAAAGGAGAAAAAGGGCTTCCCTGGTGGCGCAGTGGTTTAGAGTCCACCTGCCGATGCAGGGGACGTGGGTTCGTGCCCCAGTACAGGAGGATCCCGCGTGCCACGGAGCAGCTGGGCCCATGGGCCATGGCCGCTGGGCCTGCGCGTCCAGAGCCTGTGCTCCGCAACAGGAGAGGCCACAGCGGTGAGAGGCCCGCATACCACCCCCCCAAAGAAAAGGAGAAAAAAATGATCATTTCAGATGCTCATCCTAAAACTCTGATCTCTGTTTTCTTACTTTAGTAAGACTACAGTTTTCCTCTTGAGATCCTCCTTCCTGCACTGCAGTTGGAAAGTACCTATAGGTATATAGCCAGGACTATTCTTAGGCTCACCTCATTTGTCTTCATTCTCTCAAGGATCAAAATTCTGTGCTGCTTTTTGTCTAATGTCCAAAATATTTGCCTCATATATTTTGTCCATCTAGTTGTTTACAGGAGGAATACAGCTTGATCCTAGATACTCTGTCATGACTATATAATCACTTTTTTAAAATATCACTTTACCTGCCATGTGGAACAGATTGTGAAAAAGTAAGAGTTACAGGCAGGGAAGGAGGACTACTATTGCAGTAGTCCAAGTGACCCATTATAGTGGCTTGGATTTGAACAGCAGGAGTGGAAATGGAAACAAGTAGACACATTCAGCATGTTTTCCAATTGGAGTTACAGAACTTGATGTATTAGGTGTGGTATGGGCACCGGGGAGGGGAGGAAAGAGGAATCAAGGATGATATCTAAGAAGCTGGTGGTGCCTTAATTGTAATGGGGAAGGTTTCAGGACAGTTTTGGGTGGTTTGAGAGGATGGACCACTAAGTCTTTCTTCTCCTGCCTCTCTACTCTTTCACTGCCCATTCCCCAATTCTGCCTCACCAAAGCCCAACAAATTATTTGGCAGAATCAGATTCTTGGGCTAGTGTAAGGCGGGGGGGGAGTAAGAAAGGAAGAAGCTGTGGTCTCCTTTTATTTAACCCAGTCACATAGTATTTAAAATATAGTTGCATTTTGTACAAGGAATGAGTTCTTAAAGAACTTGCATATGTCAAAAATGATAATAGGTGTCATCTTGGATTATATCTCTAAGGCTATGAACAAATGAAGAAAAAGATACAAGTTGGACTAATAAGAACCTACTGTATAAAAAAATAAATAAAAGAAAAATTTTAAAAAAAGATACAAGTTGGTAGAGTGATAAAACACAAGGATCTCTGGAAGAGACAATAACAACAAAGATCAAACAATTTTCATAAGGAGGAAATAATTCTCATTCAATTTCTTGCTAAATAATTACTTCTATCACCTCTTAAAATTAGTCTTAATCTTCTTGGTAGAAGCATAACTAAAGTATACTTCAAGCTTACAATGATTCTATTTCCCTGGGGACAACAGTGCCCAGCCCCAAGCCACAGATGATCTACAGATGTTGGCCGCTACCATTCTGTCTCAGTTCAGAATTCTGCTCCATTGGCTATGGGGGATTGGCCCAGGGGAATGCACCTGACCTACATGGAGCCAATCAAATTCCCAGGGGAGGGATTATAATTTAGAATTGGGGTTAGAGACAATAAGTTAGTCTAAGTGAAGAAACTAACATACAACTGTAACAAGTAAGCTCAAGACGTGGAGTGCAATAGTAGGGTTTTCTCCATGTAGACTAGAGAAGCAGAGAAGGCAGATCTGCAGAGGAAAAGAATGAAGCAGATATTGAGAGAAGCAGAGTTAAAAAGATAAAGAGACAAAGCAGCAGAGATAAAGGTCCTAACATCTTTCCAGCTCCTGCTTTCATCCTCTTCCTGATTCTCTGAGTTGCATGAGACATTCCAATACCTTTATAAGAACATTTTCCATTTTGCTCAGCCTAACTGAAGATGGCTTCTATTACTTGAAAGCTGAGACTCTTGATTAAAACCCTTTAGTGTTATCTTTATACATGTATTTTCTCAGCATGATTTTTATCATTATACATGGATTTTTTTCAGTGTTATCTTTATATAAGTATACTGCACTACTGTTCTCTGCAATTCAATCACTAAATACACGCATTTCTCCTATAGCATATTATGAATTGAGTATAGCATGAATTGGGTATGAAATAACTTATTAATGTGGGAATAAGATCTGCATTATATGAAGCTCTATTGGTTTGGGTAGGGGGAAAAACTGCACTGACAGCTTCTCGCCCTGACAAGAATGCAACCAGATGTGTGTCAAGGCAGGAGGTAGCATGGTATGCATTATGGGGAAAGAGAAAACTCTGGAGAATCAGGAACCTAAGACAGTAATATCTTCTGGTTCCTCTGGCCTCCTGAGCCATGACCTTTGCTTGTCCTATTTCCTGCCTGGCTTGCTAACATTCTCAGCTAAAAATCTGCTGCTCATGAAACCACAGTCTGGTCTTTCTTACTTGGTTGGAGCCCTGTGGCTTTCCTAACCTCAGCTCTCATTATGCTCACTGAGACTAAGTTGAGACTTCCATGAACATCTCCTGAGTCCTGACCAACTCAAACAGAAACTGACAGCACCTCAGGAAAGCTGAAACTCAGAGCCTGTCCCAGAGCATACTGCCCCACCAACTTTTCTCTGATGTATCTGCGCCCATCGTGGGTGCCCATCCTCAGAGGCAGGTTGCCTGGTACTGGTATGGGTGAAGTAGTTGTCCAGAAACCTGTGCAGTAATCAGGGGCAAGATCCTTACTTACCTAACACAGAGGGTACATACATCTGATTGCTTTTGCTTTTCTCCATCTCCAAATTTCTCATGGCTACAAATGACATGAGATATGACTATGTCATATCTTTCATCTTCTAGAGTACTTTAGCCACCACTCACTATCTTAAGTGGAAGGAGTAGTAGCATATAAATGCTTAAATCCTGGGCTCTAGAGTCAGCATTCCTGAATGTGTATTCTGGCTACTCCCCTTTCTAGCTCTATGGCATTAGGCAGGGTCCTTTAACATGTCTGTGCCTCAGTTTTCCCATGTGTAAAAATACAGGTTGGTAACAATATCTACCTCAAAGAGTTGTTATGTAAAGAGCTTCTTATAACAATGATTTATACATATTAAGTGTTCAATAAAGGTAAGTTATTACTATAACTCCATTATGTGAGTCCTCTGGTCTCAACCTTCAATACTGTAAGTGAAACTGCTTGAGTTTCCCATAATAATATAACATGACATATGACAACTGTTGCAGATTATTCACCTGGTAAAAATCTTCCTACAAGATTGCTGTTGTTGCTATATTGTGCTTTCTATTAAGGTTCAACAATGTAATAACAAAAGCCCTAACAACAGTAGCATTTAACACTGATTGACTATCTACTAAGTGCCTGACTCTAAGCTCAGCATTTTATATAGTTTATTTACTTCTTCCAACCACCTTTTTAGGTAGATGCTATTATTATCCCCATACTAGGTTTCTGTTGATATTTAGGATAAAAGGAAAACAAATTTAAAACATGTTAGTTTTGTTCTTAACTACTAACATGAAGTTGTAGATTTTTTTTTTCAACTTGGAAGAGTGATAGGTTCTTATCTACTGTTGGAATTTTCTTGTTTGATACATGTTAGATTTTTTTTAAAGAGCTATAAACAAAGCCAGGTAAACAAATAATAGCAGTTTCAAATGAAGTGTAACTTAAGTACGTGCTAAAAATTGTCAGGAATTTTTCATCATTTTCCAAATACAAGTTGGATCTTACAATTCAAGCTTTGAAAAACAACTTGAATTTAAGCAGAATATTTACCCTGTTCAAGATTTGTTTGTAAAGGAACTCAAGAAACTTATGAACTTTCATATTTTTTCTCTATAAAATTTTAACAGTTATCTACACATTATATTGTATACAATTTCACCAGTGAAAATACCAATAATGATTTCATATAAAACACTGTTTTCACCTTTACAATTACCTGTTAAGAAGGTTCTCTACTTCTAGAACTTCCGCTACAGACTCTTCATTATCAGAAATGAGACGAGCTTGAAATTTTCTATCTTGGAAATCATACAGCATCACAATGATAAGACTGTTCAAATGATCTGGCTACCAAGGGGAAACACACATACAGAAAAGCATACAAACAATATCTAATAGCAATATTTTCCATTCCATTGTTTTTCATAAGAGAGCAGTCATAAAAATATGACTATTTTTACATAGTCTGGTTGAATTGGGAGATAGAAGAGGACTGCAAAGGGACTTCCCTGGTAGCACAGTGGTTAAGAATCCACCTGCCAATGCAGGGGACACAGGTTGAACCTTGGTCTGGGAAGATCCCACATGCCGCGGAGCAACTAAGCCCGTGCACAACTACTAAAGCATGCACTCCTAGAACCCGTGCTCCACAACAAGAGAAGCCACCGCAATGAGAAGCCCACGCACCGCAACAAAGAGTAGCCCCCGCTTGCTGCAACTACAGTGCCCGTGCACAGCAACAAAGACCCAACGCAGCCAAAAATAAATAAATACATACATACATACATAAAAGAAAAAAAGAAAAGGACTGCAAACTAGAAAAAAATCCAATAAAAAATAAACCTTTCAAAAAGGACAATTTTTGGCAGATTCATCAAAATGAAAGGAGTAGGATCTATATTAGAAGCCTTAGAAGTATGAGAGTTAAGGACGTGTTCTGAAGAAGTCTCAGCATTAAACAAACTAGTTATTTAAATCTGAAGGCTTTTTAGTAGTTTCTAATTAACAACCACGAGACAAGTAATTATGTAAAAGTTATACACTTACTATTATGGTGCTTGGGAAGATATAGCTGTCTATTAACATAGTTTCCAAAATATCTTGAACTACAAGACAAGGAAAATGTCTGTTACTGAAAACTCCAAAGCTGAAAATGAAAATTTTGGAATCAAAATACACTTTGGACAATGCTATAAAATACTTTTACTTTCATATCTAAAACATACCTAATTCTTGATAAAGACTCAAATTACAATGACATGATGAAATATTTGTAATCTTTATGAATCCTGGACCCCTGTGACTCAGGCTCCACACGGAATCACAGTCAAAGGAGCGTTATCTGAATAGCTGAAGTAGTAATAAAGGAATTCCAACCTTTAATTTATATCCCTTGAAAAACATTAAAGAGGATCTAATTTATAATGTCTTATCCTCTTTATGTTGGATATTGTTGGATTCAATTTGCTAATATTTTATTATACAGGGCACATGAGTCTCCTTTTGTTATAACTACTTAACTATATATATATATATATATATATATCATATTACAAATGCTTTAATAAACATAGATTTTTGTTCTATGTTTATGTTCATGAAGGATATTTGTCTATAATTTTTTTTCATAATATCTTTGTCAATGTTGGTATCAGGATTTAAACTCTGGAAGAGTTTGTGTTAAATTGGTGTTATTTCTTACTTAAATATTTGGTAGAACTCACTAGTGACGACACTGATAAGATGACATTTAATCTAAGTCCCAAATGACAAGGAGTTAGCCATGTAAAGATCCGGAAGAAGAGAGCATTCCAGGCAGAGGGATAATTGCAGAGGTACTAAATGAAAACACATGAACACATTTTAAAACCTCCACAGGGCACACGAGTGTTCTTCTGTTATAACTACTTAAGTATATATATCATATAACAAATGCTTTAATCAGTTAACAGGGAGCTAAGACAGCTTCAATTCATTCAACATTTATGGAACATCTCCTATATACACAATACACACTGAATTTCAGTTTTTATCTGGGGGATGGGAAAACTAAAAAGAACTGACAAACTTGGGAGCACAGACTCCAGTTTTCATAGGAAATCTTTCAGGTATCATTACCCATATTTTAGCCACCAATTGTGGCTGTATTGTACAAGGCAATATCCCCATTTCACTTACAAGGAAAATGAAGTTTACAGTTTCACACCCTTAGTACTCACAAACCAATTCCTATCTACTTCACAGTTTCTCAGCATGAGTCCCAATTTTTGTCACAGAAAATATACTTGTCATAAGAATGAAGGACTTCTGGGCTTCCCTGGTGGCGCAGTGGTTGAGAGTCCACCTGCCAATGCAGGGGACACAGGTTCGTGCCCCCGTCCGGGAGGATCCCACATGCCGCAGAGCGGCTGGGCCCGTGAGCCATGGCCGCTGGGCCTGTGCGTCCGGAGCCTGTGCTCCGCAATGGGAGAGGCCACAACAGTGAGAGGCCCGCATACCGCAAAAAAAAAAAAAAAAAAAAAGAAAAAGAATGAAGGACTTCTAAGATAGCACACCTGCATAGGCTATAGAACTTTGAGCAATGGAGTTGCTGGACTCCTAAAAATAGGAGCAGTAGAATGAAGGAAAAGAAGACAGAACATGATTTTGCCAACACTGCATTTTTTTCCTAGGGCTCCTGTCAAAACTGACAATCTCTGGGCTGTCTCTAATATTGTGCAGAATGCATTGCCTTTATATATCTATAGTTTACAGAACATTCTCACATAGCAATATCAACATTAATTATGTATGCTCTAGATAGTGCTTTCTATGTGCTAGACACTGTTCTAAATGCTTTCCATATATTAATTCATTTAACCCTCACAACCCTATGAATTAGGTACCATTATTATCCCATTTTATAAAGTAGGAAATGAGGCACTGACTGGTTAAGTAATATTTTCATAGTCACACAGCAAGAGTCAGATCAGGGACTCAAACCCAGGCAGTCTGGCACCCAAGTGCACACTCCTCACCACATTATGCTGCCTATCCTCTACTCACTCTTACAACAAACCATACTGGCTAAATAAAACCTACTGCTAATGACTGATGTGGGTTATCAGGACTTATTTGAAGATAGCAAACCTCACCTATCCTAGTTCAGCACAATAGCTCCAATTATCCCTAGTGCCCCACTAATTAAAGCCTCTTCTCTTTAGTCTGCTGAAGGGAACTCTTAATCCTCATTCCTCATGTTTCCAATGCAGAAGGCCTTCCCTAGAGAAACACCCTTGGACTCTCTCCCTACCCCTTACTTATCACTCCATGTGAAAAGAAAATTGAATTTATTTAATTAGTGAATTTGGAAGAATGAACAGGGGCATATATCACTCCCTCCCCCTTCCAGTCTTTGTCTGCCAGTGTTTCTGCAGGAGGTGGGCATGCATTCCAGACTGCTCTTTGCCACACGCCTTGCATGAGTTGGGTGGAGGGATCTGCAATTCTTCAGCTGTGTCTGGATTAGACGGGAAGTTCTAATTCAGGAATAAAGTATTTGCAAGCCTGCTTGACTGAAGATCTAAAGCCATGTCCCCGGACATCTTTTTTTTTTTTCCTCTCCGTGGGTTCCAAACTCAAGTGTAAAAGGAAGAGTGCTATTTATTGGATCCCTAAAACTCACACAGTCTGTCTGATCATCCCTCCCATTCTGGAAGAAAGATGGAAGATATTTCTTCTTTTGACTCTCCCCTAGGTTCTCCTTCTCTATTTTTACTGTGTCCATAGAGTTTCCTTCAAATGATCCACTTTATATAATTCACTTCTAGAACTTTCATTTCAAGGATGCCAAGGCTGAGGGGGATCAAGAAGGTGGAGTAGGAAGATGTGGAGCTCACCTCTCCCCCAAAAGAGTTCAAAATTACTTCTACTCCCTGGGGAGTAAGCAGGTCGAACCACAATCTGGGCATCCCAGTCCTGGAGTCCAGCGTAGAGGAGACAGGCCCCCTTGTCTGCTGAGAAATCCACTGGGACAGACAGAGGGCTGGAGAAGCCTAGGCTCTACACGTGAGGAGTGACCACATGCTGGCTTGCTGAGAACCAGGGCAAAGAGAGCCTTGCACTGGCAACTGCCGCCTTGCCCCACTTCCCAATCCAAAGGGGCGAACACCCTGGCCCCATTCACTCCACACCACAGCCGGGCATGAAATCTGGGCAGAGACTCAGTGTAGCTGCATAGAGACAGACCGGGCACCTGGGCTGTGATCCGGGTGGAGCCACAGCGGCCACTGTCAGCATGCATGTGAGGTAGCACCACAGGAGCCTGCAGTGGCTAAGTGCTGAATCTTGGGCATATAGGCCCTAGGAGAGAACTCAATCTAGCTACCGCAGAGATAGCTGGGAGGTCCTGGGGCATGGTGTGGATGGAATGGTGACAACCACTGTCAGCAAGCTCAGGAGTAGCAGTGGTTAGTCTCCTAGCAAGAATACCCCAGTGTGCCCACACCACACTGCAGCTTAGCACTAGATATGGGGCAGACAGGTCCTGGGAGTCTGCCACAGAGGCAGCCCAGACCTCAGGCAGCAGCGCAGCCACCTCAATTCCTGCAGCCACAACACCCCGACCCTCAGCCCCAGCCTACTCCACACCATAGCCTTTAACTAGATCTGAGACAAAACAGAGAAAGGGACACAACCCTGGGCTGCTTCTGAGTGGAACTACGGATGCCTACACAGGCAGCACACAGGTGCTCTGTGACCATGTGGGCGTCACTTGCTTCAGAAATCACCTCCTTTGGGGCACAGCATGTACTCAAGGCCAATGGAGTCCTACTGAACCCAACCCTCAAGCCTTCCACCCCAACAGCTGGGGAGCAGACCCTGCCCCTGACA
The DNA here is from genome assembly GCF_937001465.1 of Orcinus orca. Classification (NCBI taxonomy): domain Eukaryota; kingdom Metazoa; phylum Chordata; class Mammalia; order Artiodactyla; family Delphinidae; genus Orcinus; species Orcinus orca. The sequence goes on from NC_064562.1 coordinate 89,852,596, forward strand.
GGGCAGTGACAGCCACGGAGCAGAGAGAAAGCCCTGCCTCACATCCAGTACAGGCTCTGGACACCAGAATACCAGCCACACTCCCATCAAGGGGATAATGTCCAGCATACCCTGAGGAAAGATGCGACTGAAGTCCATACCAAAACCAGCCACTGTGCCAAAAACACTGGACACACACAATCTATGCAGGGACACTCCCACATAAAAACACCCTTCCAGACCACCGTAGATAACTGTTCCTCCTAAATTCATAGAGACAGAGAAAGTTAAGTAAAACAAAAAGGCAGAGGAACTACTCCCAATTAAAAGAACAAGAGAAATCCCCTGAAAGAACAGATAATAAAACAGAGCTCACGGGCTTCCCTGGTGGCAGTGGTTGAGAATCTGCCTGCTAATGCAGGGGACACGGGTTCGAGCCCTGGTCTGGGAGGATCCCACATGCCACGGAGCAACTAGGCCCGTGAGCCACAACTACTGAGCCTGCGCGTCTGGAGCCTGTGCTCCGCAACAAGAGAGGCCGCAATAGTGAGAGGCCTGCGCATCGCGATGAAGAGTGGACCCCGCTTGCCACAACTAGAGAAAGCCCTCGCACAGAAACGAAGACCCAACACAGCAAAAATAAATTAATTAATAAACTCCTACCCCCAACATCTTCTAAAAAAAAAAAAGAGCTCACTAGTTTACTAGACCCTGAGTTCAAAAAGGAGATAATAAAAATTCTAACTGATTTAAGAAAGAGTATCGATAGAAATGCACATCACTGTAATGAGGAACTAGAAGCTATAAAGATGAACCAATCAAAAATAGACAGTTCAATTGCTGAGATTAAAAACCAATCTAGAAGCAATGAAGAGCAGACTAAATGCCACAGAAGAATGAATAAGTGACCTGGAAGATAGCAAAATGGAAATCACTAAATCAGAAGAGCAGACAGAAAGACAATGAAAAAAAAATGATATCAACATACGAGATTTATGAGATAATACAAAACGTGCCAACGGATGCCCAATAGGTGTTCCAGAAGGGAAAGAGAAAGAGAATTGAAAGTGTAATTGAAGAAATTATGGCTGAAAACTTCCCAAACCTAAACAAGGAAACAGATCTCAGGTACAGGAAGCACAGAAGGTCCCAAAAAAGATGAACCCAAAGAGACCCACACCAAGACATATCATAATTAAAATGACAATTTTATTTTATTTTATTTTATTTTATATGGCCACACCACACCGCTTGCAGGATCTCAGTTCCCTGACCAGGGATCAAACCCGGGCCACAGCAGTGAAAGTGCCAAGTCCTAACCACTGGACCACCAGGGAATTCCCTAAAATGACATTTAAAAATAAAGAAAGGATTCTAAAGGCAGCAAGAGAAAAACAAAGAGTCAGTTACAAGGGAACCCCCATATGGCTATCAGCAGATTTCTCTGCAGAAAACTTCGCAGTCCAGAAAGGAGTGGCATTACATATTCAAAGTCCTGAAAAGGAAAACATGCAGCCTAGGATACTCTACCCAGCAAGATTATCATTTAGAACAGAAGAAGAGAAAATTTCTTAGACAAGCAAAAACTAAAAGAACTCAGCAATATTAAACCTACCCTAAAAGAAATATTGAAGGATATTCTCTAAATAGAAAAGAAGCAAGAAACTATAGGAAAGGGAAAATCACAATAGGAAAGGTAAATATATAAAAGGACAGAAGATCACTTCAGTCAGTACACAGATTAAAAAACAATCAAAAAATTGTAAAAGCAATTATAACTACAACTAACAGTAAAAAGATATGCATGAAGAAAATAGGACAGCAAAATCACAAAATGTGGGTGAGGGGAGTATAAAAATATAGATCATTTAGAATGTGTTTGAAGTTGAATGACTATCAGTTTAAAGCCAGTAGACACAGCTGTGAGTTAACATACTTGAACATACTTGAAACTACAGTATATTTTAAATTTGTGGTTACTCCATGGTAACCACAAATTTAAAATATACTGTAGTTTCACAAGAACCAAAAAGAAAGTAACTCAAGCGTACTACAAAAGAAAATTATCAAACCACAAAAGGAAAAACAAAAAGAAGAAATAAAGAACTATAAAAACAACTGAAAACAAGGGTTAAATGGCAATAAGTACATACCTATCAATAATTACCTTAAATGTCAATGGACTAAATGCTCCAATCAAAAGACACAGCGTGGCAGATTGGATGAAGAAACAAAAACAAGAACCCTTAGTGTGCTGCCTACAAGAGACTTCCTTCAGGGTGAAAGACACACAGACTGAAAGTGAGGGGATGAAAATAGATAGTTCATGCAAATGGAAACACAAAGAAAGTGGGGGTAGCAATATTCACATCAGACAAAATAGACTTTAAAACAAAGTCCATAAAGAAAGACAAGAAGGGAATTGTATAATGATAAAGAGATCAATACAAGAAGATAATATGCTCGTTAACATATAATCCTCCAATACAGCAGCACCTAAACATATAAAAGAAACAACAACAGACATAAAGGGAGAAACTGACAATACAATAGTAGCCAACCTTAACACCCCTTTGACATCAATGGACAGATCATCCAGACAAAAAATCGGTAAGGCAACAGAGGTTCTAAATGACACAATCAGTTGAACTTAATTGATATCTACAGAATACTACATCCAAAAAAACCAGAATACAGATTCTTTTCAAGGGCACATGAAATGTTCTCTAGGACAGACCACATACTAGGTCATAAAACAAGCCTCAACAAATTTAAAAGGACAGAAATTATTTGAAACATCTTATCTGACCACGACAGTATGAAACCAGAAATCAACCACAGAAAGAAAAACAGGAAAAGAATGAACACATGGAGACTAAACAACATGCTACTAAGAAACCAATGGGTCAACAATGAAATAAAAGAAGAAATGAGGAAATGCCTCAAGACAAGTGAAAATGAAAACACAACCTTACAAAATCTGTGGGATGCTGCCAAAGCAGATCTAAGATGGACATTCACAATGAATCAGGCCTTCCTCAAGATACAAGAAAAATCTCAAATAAATAACCTAACCAACCACCTAAAAGAATTAGAAAAAGAAGAACAAACAAAACCTAAAGTCATCAGAAGGAAGGAAATAATAAAGATCAGAAAAGAAATAAATACAGATCAAGAAAACAACAGAGGGGGCTTCCCTGGTGACGCAGGGAAGGTTGAGAGTCTGCCTGCCGATGCAGGGGACATGGGTTCGTGCCCCAGTCCGGGAAGATCCCACATGCCGCAGAGCGGCTAGGCCTGTGAGCCATGGCTGCTAAGCCTGCGTGTCTGGAACCTGTGCTCTGCAATGGGAGAGGCCACAACAGTGAGAGGACCGCGTACTGCAAAAGAAAATAATAATAAATTTTAAAAAAAAAGTAGAAAACAACAGAGGGACTTCCCTGGTGGCACAGTGGTTAAGAATCTGCCTGCCAGTGCAGGGGACATGGGTTTGATCCCTGGTCCAGGAAGATCCCACATGCCGCAGAGCAACTAAGCCCGTATACCACAACTACTGAAGCCTGTGTGCTCCAGAGCCTGCATGCCACAACTACTGAGCCCATACGCTGCAACTACTGAAACCCATGTGCTCTAGGGCCCACATGCCGCAAGTACTGAGCCCGCGTGTGCAACTACTGAAGCCCGTGCTCCTAGAGCCCTTGCTCTGCAACAAGAGAAGCCACTGCAATGACAAGCCCATGCACCACAACAAAGAGCAGCCCCTGCTCGCTGCAACTAGAGAAAGCCCATGTGCAACAACAAAGACCCAACACAGCCAAAAATAAATTTTAAAAAATAATAAAATAAAAAAAAAATAAAGTAAAATAGAAAACAACAGAAAAGGTCAATAAAACCAAGAGCTGTTTTTTGGAGAAAGATAAATTCAACAAACCTCTAGCCAGGTTCAACATGAAGAAAAGAGAGAAAACCCAAATAAACAAAATAAGAAATGAAAGAGGAGAAGTAACAGCTGATACAGAAATACAAAAAAATCATAATACTATGAACAGTTATATGCCAACAAATTGGACAACCTAGAAGAAATGGACAGTTTCTAAAAACATAAGATTTACAAGAACTGAGTCCAGAAGAAACAGATAATTTGAACAGAACAATCACCAGACGTGAAATAGAATCTGTAATTTTAAAAAAAACTCCCTGCAAACAAAAGTCCAGGAGCAGACGGCTTCACTGGGGAATTCTACCAAACATACAATGAAGAAATTATACTGATCCTTCTCAAAATATTCCAAAAAATTGAAGAGAACGGAACACTGTGAAATTCATTCTATGAAGCCACCATCACTCTGATACCAAAACCAGACAAAGAAACTACAAAAAAAAGGAAATTATAGGCTAATATCTTTAATGAATATAGATGTAGAAATCTTCAAAAAAATATTAGCAAATTGAATCCAACAATACATAAAAAGGATCATACATCATGACCAAGTGGGATTCATTCCAGGGTCTTAAGGATGGTTCAACATATGCAAATCAATCAGTGTGACACACCACATTAACAAAAGGAAAGACAAAACCACAGATCATCTCAAAAGACGCAGGAAAGCATCTCATAAAATTTGACATTATTCCTAATAAAAACTCTCACCAAAGTGGGTATAGAGGGAACATATCTCAACATAATAAAAGCCATTTATGACAAACCCACAGCCAATATAATACTCAACAGTGAAAAGCTGAATGCCTTCCCACTAAATTCTGGAACAAGACAAGGATGCCCACCCTCACCACTTCTACTCAACATAGTACTGGAAGTCCTAGCCCCAACAATCAGATAAGAAAAAGAAATAAAAGGTATCCAAATTGGAAGGGAAGAGGTAAAATTTACACTATTTGGAGATGACATAATACTCTATACAGAGAATCCTAAAGTCTTCACACAAAAACTATTAGAACTAATAAATGAATTCAGCAAGGTAGTAGGATACAAGATTAATATACAGAAATCTGTTGGATTTCTTTACACTAATAATGAAAGAGAAAATTTTAAAAGTTATATCGTTTGTTGCATCATAAAAAAGAAACAAAACCCTAGGAATAAACTTAACCAAGGAGGTGAAAGACCTATACACTGAAAATTATAAAACACTGATAAAGGAAATTGAAGATGATTCAAAAAAATGAAAAGGTAGTTCATGCTCTTGGATTGGAAGAATTAATATTGCTAAAGTGAAGCACTCTATAGATTTAATGCAATCACTATCAAAATACCCATGACATTTTTCAAGAACTAGAACAAATAATCCTAAAATGGATATGGAACCACAAAAGGCCCAGAACTGCCAAAGCAATCCTAAGGCAAAAGAACAAAGCTGGTGGTATAAGCTTCCATTAGACTATACTACAAAGCTACGGTAATCAAAACAGTGTGGTATTGGCACAAAAACAGACATATAGATCGATGGAACAGTATAGAGAGCCCAGAAATAAATCCACATACCTATGGCCAACTAATCTATGACAAAGGAGGCAAGAATATACAATGGAGAAAAGACAGCCTCTTCAGCAAGTGGTGTTGGGAAAACTGGACAGCCACCTGTAACAATGAAATTACAACATTCCCTCACACCATCCATAAAAATAAGTTTGAAATGGCTTATATTACTAAATATAAGACATGACACCATAAAACTCCTACAAGAGAACATAGGCAAAATATTCTTGGACATAAATCGTAGCAATATTTTCTTAGGTCAGTCTCCCAAGGCAACAGAAAAAGAAAGCAAAAATAAATAAATGGGACCTAATCAAACTTAAAAGCTTTGAAACAGCAAAGGAAACCATCTGCAAAACAAAAAGACAACCAATGGAATGGGAGAAAATTATCTGTAAACAATGCTACCAACAAGGGCTTCATATTCAAAATATACAAACAGCTCATACAACTCAGTACCAAAAAAACAAACAATCCAATCACAAAGTGGGCAGAAGACCTAAATAGACATTTCTCCAAAGAAGACATACAGATGGCCAACAGGCACATGAAAAGACACTCAACATCACTGATTATTACAGAAATGCAAAGCAAAACCACAACAAGCTATCACCTCACACCAGTCAGAATGACTATCATCCAAAAGTCTACACATAATAAATGCTGGAGAGGGTGTGGAGAAAAGGGAACCCTTGTACACTATTGGTGGGACTATATATTGTTGTAGCCGCTATGGAAAACCATATGCAGGTTCCTTAATAAAACAAAAAATAGATCCATATAATCCAGCAATCCCACTCCTGGGTATATATCCAGAAAAGATGAAAACTCTAATTCAAAAAGATACACGCACTCCAATGTTCATAGCAGCACTATTTATAATAGCCAAGACATGGAAACAACCCAAGTGCCCATCAACAGATGATTGGCTTAAGATGCGGTGTATATATATACAATGGGATGTTATTCAGCCATAAAAAAAGAATGAAATATTGCCATTTGCAGCAACATGGATGGACCTATAGAACATTATACTTAGTGAAGTAAGTCAGACAGAGAAAGACAAATACTATCTGATATCACTTATACGTAGAATCTAAAAACAATAAAAATGAATCTATACATAAAACAGAAACAGACTCACAGACGTAGAAAACAAACATGATTACTAAAGGGAAAAGGAGAGACAAATTAGGAGTATGGGATTAACAGGTACAAACTACTATACATAAAATAGATAAGCAACAAAGATTTACTGTATAGCACAGGAAACTATATACAATATCTTGTAATAAGCTGTAATGGTATATAATCTGAAAAAAAAATAACTGAATCACTTAGCTATAACCTGAAACTAACAGAATATTGTAATTCAACTATACTTCAGTTAAAAAAAAAAGAATGCCAAGGCCCTCTTATAATTATAAATATAGGTACATGGGGTTTTTGTATCTGTGGAAGGAGGGAAACTTGACAACCTTCATAGATGTTGTCATACATTGTTGCTGGGAGAATTAAGCACTGTCCGTAAGACTCCTTTGAGAAAGGACAATAGAAAGCTGTACCTGGTCTCTTCTGGACTTTGTCCTGTGTATATTTTTCTGGTGCTGATCTTAATCTTTATCCTTTCATTGTAGTAAACTGTAACCATGAGTATAACAGCTTTACTGAGTTCTGTGAGTCCTTCTAGTGAATCATTGAACTTGAGGGTGGTCTTGGGGATCCCTGACTACACATACTTATTCCCAAAGCCATAACCAGACCATATATTAAGTATTTGCTAGGTTTTTCACTGACAGGTTACATGATTTTGAAATGACCAAGTTAATGCCACAGCCAGTTCCTCGGACTGAGAGGTCATCAAATACTATTTACAACTAGAGAGGTTGGAGAAAGAATTAAACCAGGAATAAGATCAACAATTTCAGAAACATCTCTTTCCTCAATTTTTTTTCTTAATGGGTTGTTCATTAATTTTTTTTTAAAGAAATCGTTTCACCAGTTTTTCTTCTGTTTTAATATTTAATAGTCCTTGAAACATCCAGAAATACTTTTAAAAAATAAATTAGCTGCTAGTACTCTACTTCTTTGACATAAGTCAAACTTAATAGGAATAGCTTACTCTTCATTACCTTCTTTAACAGAAAATTGACCTTGCAGTTATTTAGCAGAGTGAGACTAGAGGTGGTCATTTCAACAAACATGATTCTGAGCCCTTTAAACCTTTAAAAGATTAATCAGAAAAATACACTCTCTGCTTTGAAATACCTTATACACAAAGGACATCAACAAAAGGGCAAATAATAAAACTGGAAAACATAAAACACAACCAAAAAAATACACTTAACATTTGTATAGATTTTTTTCTTCATACTTCCTTAAAAAGATATGGTAATATGATTCAATTATCTGTTCACAAATTCACAAACAAAAGAGACCATTACCCAAGCTCTCTTAATTTGTACATTAATCTTTTCAGCTTTACTGCTCCTATAAAACCTTAGAGAAGAAATCCTCAGTTTTCTTTCCTGAACCATGATTCCCTGAACCTATACTGTATAAGCGAGATGTGAGTCTACAAAATATTACATGTGAAAGTATTGATAGAACACTGATAATACAAAAGACAAAAATGAAATGCATAAGAGTCTCCAATATTTTAAAGCAAAATATCAGGTTCTTAATTATCTTGGAAACCCACTGAACTTAGGAATTCTAGTTTTATTCCATTTGAACATTAGAAATTATTCAGATGATAATCTAAAGCAAGATATTATTATCATTAAGAAGAAAGTAATAGTTGTACCAAGTAAACAACCAAAGCCATCTCATCTTAGAATTTGAACTTATAAAAATGAACATTTCAAGGAAAAGTAGGTTTATAAATGTCTATGACAATAATTTATCTAAATGGGAATTTCTAGGTTATTAAAAAATGTCAGTCACAAGACCCTTTCATAAAACACAAATATAGATCAAGAGAAAGAAAAAGATAATCTACCATACACATCACTATAGCATGATCATCTAGTCAATGCATTAATTTTACAAAGAATAATTTCAGGCTTTTATAATTGATTTCTAAAGGTAAGTTTCAATATTCTTATCGGGGAAAAAAAATTGTCTATAATAGAATTTTGGCATTACCATTAAAATATCAACTAATCAACATAAATGCCTAGTCTGCATTTCACTGCTGCAAGGAGAAAATGTTCAAATGTTCACCTGACTCATGATTTAAAGTACAACACTCTGGTTGGTCTTTAAATCTGCATTTTAAAAAGGAAGAGGAGGGAAGGGATGAAATAGAATCTGAAAGATTAAACTGGAGGAGGGAAAAATGGCTAAGATAGATTTTAAAAGAAAAAAAAAGATCACAAGCAGAAAATAAAGAAATGAAACCCAAAGAGTAGTTGGCCTCTTAACATCATATAAATTTTTCTCTGTGATGGCAAATTCCTGGCTTCAGAGTTGAGCTACCTCATGTCTGCAGACAACCAAAAATATACATTCGTATCTGAGTAATTAATGGGACATTTTAATTCACTGAACAATTGTTAACTACCTCTGTGCAAGGATGTACAAGGCCCAGTAAGTACTAACACTAAGGAAATATATGCAAATGAGTGATGCCCTTTCTGGGTGTCTCTAAGAAGCTCATCATTTCAGCCAGGCTGCTAATACTCCAAACATTTCTGGAAATTCTTTTGGAATACTCAGTACACAAACCAATATAAACTTTATAGTTCATATTGTATTATAGTTTATAGCTAGTACAGAAACATGTCTCCAGGCCCTTTGACTGCTCTCACAGTAAAAATATTTGATTCTGTACTGGAGTCAACTCCATACTCAAGTTGATCATTACCCACCATTGAGGAAATCTGCAATATTACACCTCAAATCCTGGCAGCAAGTTAGAAAGGGGACTTTTACAAAAATTTGAAAAAATAAATTTACAAGCTTCCAAAATTAAAGCGAATGGCAGTGATTCGGATCATCTTAACTTGCTTTAATTTTGACCCATCTAAGGACAAGGCACGGTTCTAGGCACGGGGAAATCTGCAGAGAAAAAAACGTTTCTGGCCTGAAAGAGCTTGCTGTACAGGGAAACTCTCCTAATGCCTGGACATTTGCAACTGACCAAAGATATTCATAAGCCTAAAAACAAAATCTGGTGTGTGCATGAGGGGGCAAGAAGGGGGACTGCACTCCACAAATTCTCTCATTATTTTCCGTTAGTGCTGACTGTCAAAACGGGTACTACTCACACTTCAGGGCACTGAAAGCCAGCTCATAGGCCAAACGCTGAAAGGATTCATCCTCAGACTCGGTGGAGGACGGCAGGGGCTCATTCCCATACTTTATTAAGACCTTCTCTGGTGAGTTTTCGAATCGAATGCCCTGAAAAATGTTCGCTGCCATAATGTAAACGGAGTCCGGATAGCCAGTTTTTTCGGGCAAACCAGTTGAGGTTTTTTCGCTGTATGCTGTGTCCCCTGACAGTGCCAGGGAAGAGAGTTGGAGATAAGAGAGTTGGGAGATCTCCTCGGTAGTTTCTTCTTCCGAAAACTCCACTTTACTGGCGGGGTCAAGCATGTTTGCCCCTTCACTGTAGTAACTCAAGCTTGAATTACAATTCAGATGTCCCAGGAAATGGTTTTCCTTGTACCTTAAGCATCGTCTCTGAAAAGAAAAGATTATCTCGGTAAATCACTATTTCTGCACGACCACACTTGGTGGCCCACCCAGTGTGGCCCTAAAGACCAAGAGGTGGCATTTACTGGCCGACACGAGCATCCCATACTTCGAGCCGGGCAAGTCCGAACGAAACCTCCACACACTCACAAAGGGAGAGGGGTGGAGACGGCTCCCAATCGCCTCCGAAGCGACGAGACTTTTACCAAGGCCCGTTTGGGAGCGTCTGCGGCCCCTCGGGCGCTCCTTTTCACTGGCTCCCGCGAGTCCTCCCTCACCCCAGAGGGCGGATGTTCCCTGGGGCTTTGGGGACAGAGACGCCGCAGCCGCCAGCACTTCGGGCACCTGTGGCTGGTGCCTGAAACAACGCCCTCGGGAGCCCCGGGACTGCGGGGCTGCGGCGGCGACCCGCGCCGGCAGTTTGGTTCAAATGAGCCTCTCCCACCCGCCTGGGTCTGGGCAGGGGGGTCGCGACCCCAGCTCTCGCTTCGCTCCGGTTCCCGGAGGGAGGACGCACCTCAGGGCTTCGCCCGCCCGTGCGCTGTCGCGCTTGACGGACGCGGCTGCGGAGCACGGCGGAGGGCGAGGCTGGTGAACCAGTCGACTCAGGCCGCGGAAAGGTAGGCCTCCCCCGCCTGTAGCAGTCCGCCGGCCCAGGACTCGGGTCTCCTTGGCAACCAAGGTGGGGGAGGGAACGCCGCCGGAGGGAAGGGCAGTTCCCGCGGGATTTGGCCAGAGCCTACTTTTTCTCAGCGAGTTGCTCTTCCTCCCTCGTCCCGGGACACTTGTGTCAGCCCTTCGTGGCGTTGAAGGCCCATGCACAGTTGGACCGCGGCATCCTGAGCGTCCTCGACTTCCCCAGATTCACAGGTGGCCCCTTTTCCCCAACACGTCTCCTGCGGTCTCCTTGAAAGCAAGAATTTTGTATCGCTGACAACACCCAGTTTAGCGGGGGCGCAGGAAATGTTAAAACAGATGAGTGGGGCTTCCCTGGTGGCGCAGTGGTTGAGAGTCCGCCTGCCGATGCAGGGGACGCGGGTTCGTGCCCCGGTCCGGGAAGATCCCACATGCCACGAGCGGCTAGGCCCGTGAGTCATGGCCGCTGAGCCTGCGCGTCCGGAGCCTGTGCTCCGCAACGGGAGAGGCCACAGCAGTGAGAGGCCCGCGTACCGAAAAAAAAAAAATTAGATGAGTGTAGAACTACGGAAGAAAAGGAAAAAAAGGGACTAGTCGACTTTATTTCCACGCTTTTTAGGACAATAGATATCACATTAGACGGACCCTTCCAGAGCAAGTTGTGTAAAGACCTTTGCCAATTTAAGACCGCATCCTTCCTTTCCAGGAGTTGCCTGCAAAGAAAGATGCTGCTGAAATGGGCCTACAAAAAATCAAGTTCACCCCACCCTTCAAATTATAGAATGGAACTGGGATTATATATAAACCACCCCAAAGGGTTTTAATACGGCTACTTTAATTTTTGAGAGCCCTGGAGCGAAGTCTGCATCCTAATGCATCAAAGAAAGTGAGGTGTGCTCTTTTTTTTTTTTTCCGGTACGCGGGCCTCTCACTGCTGTAGCCTCTCCCGTTGCGGAGCACAGGCTCCGGATGCGCAGGCTCTGCAGCCATGGCTCACGGGCCCAGCCGCTCCGCGGCATGTGGGATCCTCCCGTCCCAGGGCACGAACCCGTGTCCCCTGTATCGGCGGACTCTCAACCACTGCGCCACCAGGGAAGCCCTGTGCTCATTTTTAAAGGTAGTGGAAAAATACTCTCTTAATTTCTAGAATAAAAACAAAATGAATGAGATTTAAATCTTCTATTGAGTTTATGTGCATTTTAAATACTTCATTGATAGCCTTTTAGCCTGTTATCTCCAAAGTGCATGTTCTAAAACTGGAAAGGAAAAGATGGCTTTTTTTCCTCTAATGTACACCATTTGTATAGCTACTTTGAAACTTCTCCAGCAGATTTCAATAGGTCTGGTAGTCTACTGATTTTACTGCCAGTCAGAATATCTAGAGCTTTTTTGTATGCACTCAAGTTTTTCTTACAGTAAAATTCAATGAACTAATGCAAATGTGAATATATAAAGGTCATGCAATGAAATGTAACATATATGTACTTCACATTTCTTGCTTGGTTTAGGAAAGTCTTCAGTAAAATAGAAATGGGCGTTGGATTGTGGAACTTCACAAATTATGTTTCAAGTTTTAAGTGAAAAAAAGTCGAAATCATTTTAAAAATCAATAAAAGAGTTGCTAATATCTACTTAAAAGAAAAAAAGAAACCTGCTAGATACTTGGTCTCCATTTTCTCCATAAAGCAAAAACCAAAGCCTGCAAGTTGAGTGAAGTTCTTCATTTTGTACTAAGATCAAACAAAGTCACATGAAAATCTTGCAAGTCCAAGCCCCAAACTCAGCAAAAAGCATGCTAAATATACTTGCGTTAAATAACTCTATTGGCTACTGGTTAGGAATCTCAGATTTTGTTCATCTACTTTGTAAAAGTGGTCCAATCTGGAAAAGAAACATAATTTACATAACTAAGATCAGTTATGGTCACTCAGGAATTCCAAATTTTGTTCACTAGTCCTTCCTCTGTGGGTTAAACAGGAAGGGATAGACTTTGGCATTTGATGAACTGATATCTGTGTAACCTTAGGCGAGTCCTTAACATCCCTTGTCCTCAGTTTCTGCATCTGTAAGGTGGAGTTAGTAATGCCTGCCTTCGAGGATGTTTGTGAGGATTTAGTGGAATGATGTGTGTCAAGAAGACTGTCTGGAAAATATCAATAGTAGCTCAGTAGTTAGTCCCTCCTTTCCCCCTCTATAAGGTTTATTTATGAAGCACCTTTTTTAATCTTTAGATCCTAGAAGGTATAAGATTACAGAGAAAGCTAGTCTGCTGAACTAGCATCTGAAAGACTTTTACTGGAATAGTAAAATAGAGATATGTTTGAGGTAGACTGGTATAGTCATTGGTTTTCAACTTTCACGCACCTAAAACCCTTGTTAAAAGTGCAAATTCCTGGAATTATCTCCAGAGATTCTGAGGAGTGGAACCCAGGAGTTAGCAATTTTAGCAGGTAACCCAGCTGATTTTGATGTAGTCAGCCCAAAGACCACACAGCTGGAAAAACTCTGGTATAATTAAAAGACTACTGGTTCTAATTCCACCTCTATCCCTGACTTGAAAAAATCCTTTAGATTTTGTTCCCTGTCCTACACAACAGATTAATTATCCCACCTTATTTTGCATGTGAGTTGTGAGACTTTAATCTTTTCACTCTCCAGCACACCTCCCATACAGTATCTTCTTGTCTACCAGGACAAAACCCAGCTTTTCAGCAAGGCAGACAGGGTCTTCTGTTATCTGGCCTTTGTTTGCCATTTTTTTTTAATATTTATGTGTTTATTTATTTGGCTGTGCTGGGTCTTAGTTGTGGCACGTGGGATCTTTGTTGCCGTGGGCAGGATCTTCGTTGCAGCAGGTGGGATCTACTTTCCTGACCAGGCATTGAACCTGGGCCCCGTGCATTGGGAGCACAGAGTCTTAACCACTGGATCACCAGGGAAGTCCCAAACTGCCTTTAAAACATCATTGCTTGGCATCCTAAAGTCACTCTTTAAACTTCCATATCTTTACACATGCTGTTCCCTCAGTCTTGAATGCTCTTCCCTTTTTGTCCACCTGGTGAACTCCTATTCAATCTTTGAAACTCAGTGCAAGCATCACCTTTTGTAAAAGCCTTCCTGACACTTGTATTAGGATGTAAATTTAGCCTCCGCAACAGAGACTCAAAATAACCACTGGTTTCAGTAAAATAGGAGTTTATTTCTCACATAAAGTCTTGTTGGCATAGTGGCTCTCCTCCACAAAGTTGTCAGGGCCCAGACTCCTATTTTAGAATGCATCTGAAGGGTTTGCCGTTGTCAGCTTAGCCCAAGATGGCTTACCACGATGTCCATTTCCAGCCAGTGGTTAGAGGAATAAAGAGGAAAGGAAGGACATGCCTATTACTTTCAAAGACATGACCTGAAAGGTGCACACATAACTTTTGCTTACCTTCCGTTGGCCAGTCACATGACATCCCTAGCGGCAAAGAGGGTTGGCAAATGTGTCCAGCTAGAAATGAAGGGTACTATTGCTAGAGAAGAAGGGGAGAATGGATATTGGGGAACTATTAGTAGCAATCTGCTACAAACCTCTACCCCCTGACCCCATCACCCACCAGTTCACTCATTTCCATTATTCTCAATGTCAAACGTTCCCTACTCTCTGTTCCCATAACATTTTGTGCATGCATATGCACATTCATTCATTCATTTAACAGGTATATATTAAATTCTTACCATATACCTCTCACTTTGCTCAGCCCTGGAGGTAAACTAAATGAGTGTATAGAATGATCCGGGACCTTACCCTCAAGAAATTGATGGATATACTTGTATTTGGACACCCTTCAATTTTTATTATATATATTTATGTACAGCTCTGTACCCCCCCTTCTGCCATCCTTCTACTCTCACAACTTGAACAATACACACACTCTAAAATAGTTTTATCATATCTTTTAAATTTTATTATATATTATATCTTTTTATTCCCAGATGCTTTTTATTTTCAGAAAGAGCAAAATATCACTCTTTCATACACACATACCTGCACAGAAGGTTATAAATGTGAAGATGTTTTAGGGATCATGATATATTTTATTATGCACCACGCAGTACACCGTACAATCTGTGGAAAATGTGAGGTAAAAGCTAGCTATAAACTTTAAAATACTACTGTCTTTCAAACTATAATTTGAGGAGCTCTTGTTTTTTTCGTTTTGTTTTGTTTTTAATGATAGATCAATGTAAGTGACAGCTCACTGTATTGAAAACAAGATTTAATGAGAGTCTCTATCCCCAAAGTAAAGCTTAGGCCAGCAGTTGTGGGTCTATGAATTCATGGTTACTATTTACTCTAAGCATGTGTATAATCCTGCCTCCTTACCTTTTACTGCTGGTTTATGGACTCATTGTGGACTTAAAGTATTGTTGGGGAGGGCTAAAAGGAAGCATATCAGATTTCAGTGAGCACCATACAGAAGTAACCATAGAGATGGGTACGTGGATTCAACTGTTGTGAAAGCAGATAGGAAAAAAATATAGTCTTTGTTTAAGTCGCACTCTGTAATGTGATCGGAACATTAAATCAGAGATGGTGTAGAAAATTAAAAGTTAGTTACCTGGAGTTTTCTGCAAAAGGAACTTAAAGAAGTGATTTTCTTTCCCCAGGCGGTAGAGTATTGGAAATATTTGTAAATTAACATTCCTTGCATTTGACTCAGAGTAGCTCCTGTATGTTAGCCAAGTAGTTATTCAAAAAACATTTGCTCACTTGCTTCAGTTTGACCTGGGCATAAAAAACTGTGCTCAGTTCCACTGAAGCTTGTTATAGAAATGTAAAAAGCATGTGAAACAAAGAATTTTAACTTGTGTTCTTAAACATCATGACACAATTTATCATTATGGTTACTTAGAAATGGTACCATCAGTTTTCTTTACAATAATTCTTTTCCTTATTCTTTTTTATTTGGCAAAGCTATCTAGTGTTGCATTGTGGACCTAAGCTTGGGCAGGCATCAGGGACCCTTTTTGTCTGAGGATCCTCAGGGTCTTATGGGTAAGGTACATTTGGGGACTGACAGATACTGAAATAGCCCACTCCAGAGGAGGGAGGAGGAAATACCCAAGAAGGCAGGAAACTCACCCTGAGGTAAAGGAACATCATCCTCTGATGCTGGGTGAGAGTTGGTGTGAAGGAATACTTTGCATATTGCAGAGGGTAGCATTACTCAAGAGTTTTCTTGCCTAGTCCTTGCAGAAACTCATCCCAAACAACTTGAAAAAGAAATGCAAAGATCCCTTTAAGAAAATCAAAATATGATTGTGGGTTCTTTAACACAAGACCATCAAAGATTAACCAAAAGAGACATAACCACTTGCAGAGGGGTAAAAAAATCTTCCTTAATTTGGAAGCAGCAGAAGACTGAGATAGAGCAAAGAGTCTTGAAGGGTGGGCAAGTGAAAAGGAACAAAAGTCCAGAGCATGGCAGTTCAGAGAAAGCACCATTAGGAATAATTCTGAGATTTAGAAGCCAAAAATGACAAAGAAGCTAAGGAAGAGTTTGAGTTAGATGAAAGGGGAAAAGAAGATTCTGGAGACTTATCATCCCAGCCCTTGACTGTTCTTTGTGGCCCAAGAGAAACAAGGGTTACAACGGACAACCATTGTAATAGATTGCAGCAACAGAGTAGTTTCCCAGAGTTAGTCATTCAAACACCACGTTCATGAGTTATTTTTCCATATCCATATACTGCCATTTATATTACTTACTTAGTATTTTTTTTAACATCTTTATTGGGGTATAATTGCTTTACAATGGTGTGTTAGTTTCTGCTTTATAACAAAGTGAATCAGTTATACATATACATATGTTCCCATATCTCTTCCCTCTTGCGTCTCCCTCCCACCCATCAGTATTTTATTTTAACTCAGAATCATGGTTTTACTTAAATAGAAAACTTGTAAATGGAAAATCATTATCATTTGCCATAAATGAAATAAAAACAATAAAAGCAAAATAACACTATTGAATTCTAGCTAGAATGGTTATACCAATGATCCAGGCTTGAGGTTGATTGTTCTTGCTTAAAAAGGGAGACAGGCAATGTTAGAGAGGCATTAAACACCAGTACAAAAATGACACTTTTCTCCTTGACAGAGGGAATAAAAGAGGATTGGATAAAGCAGCTTTCTTATTGTGTGTTGTTATTCAACACTGGTTTGGCAAACCACTTCAAATCATTTCTCATACCTTTAATGGTGCTGGCCTCACACTTGGGGAAGCACAGTGTTAAGAGTTCTGAGTTCAAGAATTAGTTAGAGAAACAATGCTTGCTCTGAAACAAGAGGAAGAAAATATAAGAAGTTCAGAACTGACCAAAAAAAAAAAAAAATTAGAAGGATCTCATGTCACAGATTAATTCCATCCACTTATATGGCACAGTAGTAATGGGAACTTTGAAACTAGAGTCAGAAGACCTGGGGATTTTTTGTGTGTTTTTTTTTAAATTCATTTATTTTATTTATTTTTGGCTATGTTGGGTCTTCGTCACTGCAGGCAGGTTTTCTCTAGTTGCGGCGAGCGGAGGCTACTCTTCATTGCGGTGCATGGGCTTCTCATTGCAGTGGCTTCTCTTGTTGTGGAGCGTGGGCTCTAGGTATGTGGGCTTCAGTAGTTGTGGAACGTGGGCTCAGTTGTTGTGGCTTTCGGGCTCTAGAGCACAGGCTCAGTAGTAGTGGCGCACAGGCTTAGTTGCTACGCAGCATGCGGGATCTTCCCAGACCAGGGCTCAAACCCATGTCCCCTGCATTGGCAGGCGGATTCTTAACCACTGCGCCACCAGGGAAGTCCAGAAGACCTGGGGTTTTTTGTTTGCTTTTTGTTTTGGTTTGGTTATTTTTGGTACGCAGGCCTCTCACTGTTGTGGCCTCTCCCGTTGCGGAGCACAGGCTCCGGACGTGCAGGCTCAGCAGCCATGGCTCACAGGCCCAGCTGCTCCGCGGCATGTGGGATCTTTCTGGACTGGGGCACGAACCCGTGTCCCCTGCATCGGCAGGCGGACTCTCAACCACTGAGCCACCAGGGAAGCCCATGACCTTGTTTTTAATCCTAATGTTGCCATGAATTTGTTGCATAACCCCAGGCAGCTCTCTTCACTCTTTCTATTTGTTTCTTGATATGTTCAAGTCTGTGATTTATTTACTAAGAAAAAAGCACGTGGGGAAGGATTTGATGAGACTGAGAAAGATTGGCAGTTTATAGGAGAAATATATTTAAATATCTATTTTAATATTTGCTTAACAATATCTATTTAAAATATCCATTTAAAAGTTTACTTTAGCAAAAGAAGGCAGAAATGGAGGAATAAAAGAACAAAGACATATGACATATAGAAAACAAATAGAAAAATGGTTGCTAGAAATCCTAATTTGTAATTACATTAAATGTAAATGGGTTAAATACACCAATTAAAAGCAGAGGTTAGTAGAATGGATTTAAAAATCCAACTATAAGTTGGCTGCAAGAGACATGTTTAGATTCAAAGACACAAACGGACTGAAAGTGAAAGTGTGGAAAACTATAGCCTTGCAAAACAGAACCAAAAGAGAGCTTGACTGGCTATTCTACTATCAAACAAAATAGACTTTAAGACAACAGTTGTTTCTATAATACTTTTTTCTTAGAAAATACACTTGAATATATCAAGACATTCTGGCATTGGCAAAAGGTTAGTAAAGTTGTGGCATGTCAAAAAATTCTGTTGAATCACTGATTTCATTGGGAGCACTGGGTGTGTGTTTTGGGTCAAAACACAGCTTGTTTAAGAGGTACAAACTATTATGTATAAAATAAGCTACAAGAATATATTGTACAACATGGGGAATATAGCCAACATTTTATAATAATTATAAATAGAATATAACCTTTCAAAATTGTGAATCACTATATTGTACACCTGTAGCTTATATAATATTATATGTCAACTATACTTCAATTTTTTTAAAAAGGTATAAATAAATAAAAACAGAGCTCATGCCTCAATGCTAGAATATCCTAGCAAATCAGACTGCCTGAAAGAGGTAAAGGTATGGTTTTTATGGAGAGCTTTGCCCTAAAGCTCAGGATACATAATTTAATTGGTATGAAATTCCTTTGTGAAATGTCAGAGCCACTTTACACTGAAATTATACATGTTGCCTTAGCATTTAAATGCTTGAGCAAATATAAAAAAAATTAAAAATTAACTTATTTCTTTTTCATTTTAATTCTAAAGTTGAGGATTATGAAGAATCATATGAAATGGCTGGAAGGAATGTTTTATGTTTTTGTATAACTAAATTAAAATTTCCATCCCCCACAAAAACTAACCCACCCACAACAAACCAATCAAACAAATAAACACTCAAAACAACAACAACCCTGAAACAATAATGACTCCTTACTAGGTCTGAGTGTACTATCTTATTCTAAACTAGATTTGGGGAGCCATCTGCTGGTAAAGTGATGAGTTGTCTATGATTTTTTTAAATGGATGTTTAGCTAGGGTTGCCAGATAACTTACAGAATGCTCAGTTAAACTTGAATTTCAGATAAACAACAAATAATTTTTTTAGCATAAGTATGTCAGTACAGTACTTGCTCCATATGCCAATGCTACTTTGTTTTATATTTATAATTATACTCTTTCAAGTGACTCAGAAAAGATTTTCTTGAAGTCCAGATAGTATGATTATTTGGGAATATATTCATTGCTATATTCACATGCTCCAGCATGAAGTGTTTGTCTTCCTCTATTGTATTTATATCTGGCTCCTTGTTATTTTTTTTTAACATCTTTATTGGCGTATAATTGCTTTACAATGGTGTGTTAGTTTCTGCTTTATAACAAAGTGAATCAGTTATACATATACATATGTTCCCATATCTCTTCCCTCTTGCGTCTCCCTCCCTCCCACCCTCCCTATCCCACCCCTCTAGGTGGTCACAAAGCACCGAGCTGATCTCCCTGTGCTATGCCACTGCTTCCCACTAGCTATCTATTTTACATTTGGTAGTGTATATATGTCCATGCCACTCTCTCACTTTGTCCCAGCTTATGCTTCCCCCTCCCCACATCCTCAAGTCCATTCTCTAGCAGGTCTGCGTCTTTATTCCAGTCTTACCCCTAGGTTCTTCATGACATTTTTTTCCCTTAGATTCCATATATATGTGTTAGCATATGGTATTTGTTTTTCTCTTTCTGACTTACTTCACTCTGTATGACAGACTCTAGGTCCATCCACCTCACTACAAATATCTCAATTTCGTTTCTTTTTATGGCTGAGTAATATTCCATTGTATATATGTGCCACATCTTCTTTATCCATTCATCCAATGATGGACACTTAGGTTGCTTCCGTGTCCTGGCTATTGTAAATAGAGCTGCAATGAACATTTTGGTACATGACTCTTTTTGAATTTTGGTTTTCTCAGGGTATATGCCCAGTAGTGGGATTGCTGGGTCATATGGTAGTTCTATTTTTAGTGTTTTAAGGAAACTCCATACTGTTCTCCACAGTGGCTGTATCAATTTACATTCCCACCAACAGTGCAAGCATTTATCTTTAAAAAAGTAAAAGGGGTATACATGTATATTTTATTTTTGACCTTAAAAAATTTTACTTTGTGTTTTGAATTGGTAATTTATTCACATGGTTTAAAATTTTTTTTTTAATAAAAGAGATGGGCTTCCCTGGTGGTGCAGTGGTTGACAGTCCGTCTGCCGATGCAGGGGACATGGGTTTGTGCCCCGGTCCGGGAAGATCCCACATGCCGCGGAGCGGCTGGGCCCGTGAGCCATGGCCGCTGAGCCTGCATGTCCGGAGCCTGTGCTCTGCAACAGGAGAGGCCACAACAGTGAGAGGCTCGCGTACCGTAAAAAAATAAATAAATAAAATAATAAAATAAAATATAAGAGATTATTCAGTGAAAAGTCTCTCACTCCTATCTTTGACACAGAGACAACCAATATGCTCTATGTGATTTTAGTCATCTTAAGGAAGGGCATTATTTTAAAGTGAAAGGAGGCAATAGGGTTATCTTTCAAGGGGAAAAAAAGTACTGTAGATGACAATAAAAGATATTTCTCTCCTCATAAACTATAGTTTTTAATTGAATGGCTCAATTTTACTTTGCCTATGGGGCAAATAACAAGAAAATATTCTCTTAAATCTTGGTGGCATACGAATGATCGCCTATAGTTGCAAGATCCAAATTATTAAAAACCTGCGTTATAAAATATCACAAGATGGAGATATTGCTCCATGAAAGTGACAGTTAAAGAGAGTGAGGAAAAAAATCTTTTGTCTATTTTTGGACTTTCTTTTTTCTATCTTGCTCCCTGTCTTCTGTCATTTGAGATAGTGAGAAGCATTCTAAGGGCCTATATTCAAATCCCAGATTTGTCACTTTCTGCCTGTAATTCTGAATTAAATTAACCTCTAGCAGCCTTAAGATCATCTGTAAATTCAGGCTTATGCTTTTGTTATGAAAATTACATTAAATAATATATTTCAAATGGCGATGCCCTCCAGCCAAAGCTAAGAACACACCTGCAGTTGAATAAGTTGGGTTTATCATTCATTGCAATGAGGGAGTATGCACACCATGGGAAGAGGGAGGCCTCTCAGTAGGAGGGTGTTAGAAAGGGCCTATTACAGGATTTGGGCTGTGATTGGGTGATTTGTGGGAGGGTCAAAAAAGCAGGTTCACTCCGGATTGAGTGCTGTCAGAATGCAGGGACAGTTAATGATGGGATAATTCAATATTTATTTATCGGAAGAGTAGAGTGAGGTTAAATTCTAAAGGTAAGGAAGCAGTACTGAGTCCTATTAGCTGGGAAATGGAGCTATTTGGTATTTTGTGGGTTGTATGGTGACTTTGTTTTTGTCCATGCTTGGACAATATTATGAAGTGGTCTTGTTTTATCTCACTTTCTCGTGGTCCCAGAGTGACCTTGACTGATTTTGGTGTTTTGTGAGATTGTTTATGTCCAAAGGAGAATAACTTGACCTAGCAGTGAGCTCTAGGCCAGCTTCTGAGCACATGCAAGCATAGCTATAAGTTTAAGGTCAATCAGTAGATGTCAAGTGTTGCTTTTTTCTTTCTTAGAAAGCATCTGGCACTTAGCTGATGCTTAATAAAATTCGTTAGATCTGGATTGTATTAGAATTACTTGATGATATAATGTTCTCCCCTGTCGCTGGACAATGAGCTTCTACAGGCCAGAGTTCATGTTTCATTCAACCTTCTTCTGTCTCTCACATGAAACAGGTGCTAACACTACTGACACAATAAATGTCTTTGCAGCCTTGCTCTTGTTGCCTCTGCTCCTCTCTCCCTCCTTTTTGTGTCCTCCCTCCCTTTTTACTTTCTTAATCAGCTGTAGTAAACAAGTACATATAAGGTTGATAAAGCAGAGATTTCTATAGCACAACCTTAGAATGATATCATTTTAAAGAAGTTAGCCAAAATAGAAACTTTTCTCTTTGTTCTCCCAAACATTTAAGGGGGTCCAAGTACAAGTACATAATAGCTCTTATATTAAATTGTCACTATTTTTAAAAATATATAAATAAATAAATAATCTTCACTATTTAAAATTCTCTTGGACCCAGAGGCTTCTAGGAGCCTCTCATCTTCCTTCACCACAACTTCATATACACCCTTTGTGGTCCCCTCACTTTTCTCCTCTCTGCTCTGCACAGTGCCACACAACATACTCTGAAGGACCTGCTGCTTTTCATAGGCTCTGGTTGGTTTTCTCTGGTTCTGTTTTCTTCTCAAAGAGTTGGTGTAGGTATGGGTGAATTTTCATTTCCTGTAATGGTGGACAAGGCTTTTCAGGTCAGTGTTCCCATAGAAAAATTAATTCTGGAAAAAAATAACTGGATGCTTCAAAATAGTAAGGAATTAAAAGGCTAAAACTAAAGCTAACCCAGGAACCCAGAAAGGTGCTCAGGATACAGAATCTGCTTTTGCTCTGAGGGTATTTGTTGATCTCAGTAAATCTGAACCTTCATTGAGGTGGCCTTGACCAGTGAGGAGGTCAGAAATGAAAGCACAGGTCTGCCAGAAGATGCAAAGTCTAATAAGAGACCTTCCCCACAGTATGCTGGAAGCCCAAAGGGATACACTCTTAGGGTCAAGCCGAACCAGAAGTAAATGAGACTTCAGACAGACTTTCTGTATGAGTTGGGAATCTCACGACTTGGACCTATTGGTCTCATGTTGGTTGTGCCCCCCAGGGACCTGGCAAAAATAAATGCAAATCTTCTTTTGAGGAAGGAACCCTTCATCTAGACCTCAAATTATTCCTACAAATAATGTTTCAAGTACAGTGGGCAGCACACCAAAGAAATGAAAGACACAAAGAAACAATGTACTATAACAACAATGAAAAACCTTAACCATTAAAGTTGTAAAAAAATAAATAAAAAAGTAAGACCTTGTTCTTTTGACATAAAAAAATAAAGTAAGCAGAATTGAATGGCAGCACATATAAAAAAGCTTTAGGGCTAAACCTTGCCTGAAATGTTATTAACAGTGAAGTGTAGCTGTGAAAAAGGTGTTTTAATGGAAGCAGTGTTCAGAGCAAAGTAGCTATAGACAGAGGGGGTAAAATCTCCCCTCCATTAGTAGCCAGTCAGACACAGACATCACAGTTAAAAGGATAATAATATCAATAAACTGGAACACTTCCAAAGGGTAATTGCCAACAAGGGTGAGAAGTCTGAAAACTGACAGCTGAGAAATGGCCAAAAGATCTGAGTATTATTAATCTCCTAGAGCAGTCATTTTCAAATTCTTCAAGAAAAACATCTGACTTGTTCTGGATCATTCCGTTTGGCAAATAAAAATAAATAATGATGACAACTAGGATTTATTGACCACTTACTATGTACAAGACAGCTTTATAGAAATATTTGTCATCAATCCTGATAATAAACCTATGAGTTAGGTACTGTTATTCCTAGACATAAAGTTTGGTAACTAGTCTGAGGTCATACTGATAGTAAGTTATAGAGTGGGGATTCAAGCCCAAGGAATCTAATTCTGGAGTTCACACTGGGCTATGTTGTTACACTGACTGTTCACTGTACCCTTTTAATCCCCACACCAACCTTATGAGATAAGTACCCCAATTACTCCTATTTTAGACATAAAGAAAATGATGTTTAAAAACGTACTTGCCCAGGGTCACAAAGCCATTGTTTTTATTTTTTTAAACAGCTTTGTTGATGTAGACCTGATATCAAATAAACCACACATATTTAAAGTGTATCATTTGATAAGTTTTGACATATGTATATCTCTGAGAAATCATGTAGCATAATCAGTATAATAAACATACTCCCAGAAGTTTCCTTGTGACCCTTAGTAATCCCTCCCTTTTCCCTCTCCTTGCCTCTCCGAGCCCCAGGCAACTACTGATCTGCTTTCTGTCCTTATAGATTAGTTTGCATTTTCTAGAATTTTGTATGAATGAAATCTAACAATGACTGAGCTATACTAGAGCTGAGGCAAAAGGAAAACTCAGTCATGCCAACCCTTCCTTTAGTTAAAATTTTGATATTTTGTTCAGGAATGTTTTGCATTAATTTTAATTTTTTTAAATATTACACTAAAATATCATTTATCTTGATTACTGAGTTTTTTGGTGCCCCCTTAAATTTTGTGCCTGAGGTAAGTGCCTCACTTGCATCACTTAATTCACCTTAGTCCTGGCCCTGGATTTATATCTTATTTTTTTTTTTTTTTGCTTTCTTTTAGACTGTTAATATGGTAAATTACATTGACTGATATTCAGATTTTAGACCAATCTTATATTCCTCAAATAAATGCTTTTTTTTTCGGATTCAATGTGCCAAACTTTTGTCAACAATTTTTGTGTCTATGTTCATGAGGGATATTGGTTTGTAATTTTCTTTTTCACAATGTTTTTCTCTGGCTTTTGGTATCATGGTAATGCTGTTCTTATAGAATTGGTTAAGTAGTGTTCAATCCTCTTCAATTTTCTAGAAGAATTTGTGTAGTATTGGTATAATTTCTTATTTAAATGTTTAACGGTATTCAACAGTGAAAACATCTGGACATGGAGCTCTTTGTGAAAAAGTTTTTTCATGGCAGATTCAATCTTTTAATAGATATAGGGCTACTTAGGTTATCAGCATCTTCCTGAGTGAACTTTGCTGGTTTGTGTCTTTTAAGAAAGTTATCCATTTCATCTACATTATTAAATTTATTGGAACAAAGTTATTAATAATATTATTATTCTTTAATGGCTATAATACTTGTAGTGATGTCACCTCTCTCATTTCCAGTGCTGGTAATTTGTATCCTCTCTTTTTTCCTGTTTAGTCTGGCTAGATGTTTATCAATTTTATTTATCTTCTTAAAGAACTATCTTCTGGTTTCATGGATTTATTTCTATTGTTTATTTTCTTCTGTTTTCTATTTCATTGATTTCCACTCTGATCTTAATTATTTCCTTTCTTCTGCTTACTTTGGAATGAGACTTTTGGAGGCCTTGAAAGAAAGTAAATATATTTTGCCTTTGGGAAGGAGGTGAATCATTTGGGCCCAGAAGGCCGACTGTGGTACCCCTTCTTCAAGATGGCCTCTAGAGATCCTCACCTCTTGGTTTTTATGTCTCTGTATAGTTCTCTCTCACTCTCACTGTATCAAGATTGTTCTGTGTGAACCACAGAATATGGCAGAAGTGATGGTATTTCATTTTAAAGCTAGGTTATGAAAGACATTGTGGCTTCTGCCTCACTCTTTTCCCTTTTTCACTCTCTTTGGGGAAAACCAGCTGCCATGTGGTAAGGGCACTTACCAGTGCAGAAACCCATGTGGTGAGGAACTGAGGCCTCTGGCCAATAGCCAGCAAAAAACTGAAACCTCGTACCAATAGAACTTGAATGATGTTTGAAAGGGACCCTTCAAACCCAGAGAAGGTTTCAGTGATTGTAGCCCTTTGTGATAGCTTATGACCTCAAGAGAGACCCTGAGTCAAAACCAGTGAACTAAGCTGCTCTGGCATTCCTGCTCCAAAGAAATGGTGAGATAATAAATGCTTGTTATTTTAAACCATTAGGCTTAGGGGTAATTATTGTGGTGCAATAAATTACTAATAAACTTATCTTTGTTCTTCTGTACATAATTATTTTTTCTCTGATAGCTTTCAACAATTTCTCTTTATCCTGGGTTATTTATCCCTGGTGTAGTTTTCTTCATGTTTCTTGTGCTTGGGTTCATTGAACCTCTTATATCTGTGGGTTTATAGTTTTCACCAAGTTTGGGAAATTTGGAAAAATTTCAGCCATTATTTCTTCAGTATTTTTTCCACTCTCTGATCTCTCCTCTTTTTCAGTGACTCCAATTATACATATTTTTAGCCACTTGAAGTTGTTCCACAATTCACTGTTGCTCTTTTTTCCCCTAGTCTTTTTCTCTCTCTCTTTAATTTTGAATTTTTTTCTATTACTATGCTTTTACATTTCCTCATAATGTCTAATTTGCCATTAATTCCAAGTGTAATATTTTTTAATATCAGGCATTTTAATTTCATCTCTAGAAGTTCAACATAGGTGTAAAAATATACCTTCCATCTTGTGAGAGCACTGGAATCAAAACTAACTGCTGAACAATCATCAACAGGAAGACACTGGAACTCAACAAAAAAGATAGCCCACATCCAAAGACAAAGAAGCCACAATGAGATGGTAGGCGGGTTGCAATCACAATAAAATCAAATCCCATAACCACTGGGTAAGTGACTCACAAACTGGAGAACAATTACACCACAGAAGTCTACCCACTGGAGTGAAGGTTCTGAGCCCCACATCAGGCTTCCCAAGCTGGGGGTCCAGCAAGGGGGAATTCCCAGAGAATCAGACTTTGAAGGCTAGCGGGATTTGATTGCAGGACTTCAACAGGACTGGGGGAAACAGAGACTCCACTCTTGGAGGGCACACACAAAGTAGTGTGTGCATCAGGACCCAGGGGGAAGGAGCAGTGACCCCATAGGAGACTGAACCAGACCTACCTGCTAGTGTTGGAGGGTCTCCTGCAGAGGCAGGGGGTAGTTGTGGCTCACCATGGGGACAAGGACACTGACAGCAGAAGTTCTTGGAAGTACTCCTTGGCATGAGCCCTCCGGGAGTCTGCCATTAGCCCCACCAAAGAACCTGTAGCCTCCAGTGCTGGGTCACCTCAGGCCAAACAACCAACAGGGAGGAAACCCAGCCCCACCCATCAGCAGACAAGTGGTTAAAGTTTTACTGAGCTCTGCCCACCAGAGCAACACCCAGCTCTACCCACCACCAGTCCCTCCCATCAGGAAGCTTGCACAAGCCTCTTAGATAGCCTCATCCACCAGAAGGCAGAGAGCAGAAGCAAGAGGAACTATAATTCTGCAGCCTGTGGAAGGAAAACCACATTCACAGAAAGAAAGACAAAACGAAAAGGCAGAGGACTTTGTACCAGATGAAGGAACAAGATAAAACCCCAGAAAAACAACTAAATGAAGTGGAGATAGGCAACCTTCCAGAAAAAGAATTCAGAATAATGATAGTGAAGAAGATCCAGGACCTCAGAAAAAGAATGGAGACAAAGATTGAGAAGATGCAAGAAATATTTAACAAAGACCTAGAAGAATTAGAGAACAAACACCCAGAAGAATTAAAGAACAAACAAATAGAGATGAAAAATACAATAACTGAAATGAAAAATACACTAGAAGGAATCAATAGCAGAATAACTGAAGCAGAAGAACAGATAAGTGACCTGGAAGACAGAATGGTAGAATTCACTGCCATGGAACAGAATAAAGATAAAAGAATGAAAAGAAATGAAGACAGCCTAAGAGACCTCTGGGACAGCATTAAACACACCAACATTCTTATTATAGGGGTCCCAGAAGGAGAAGAGAGAGAGAAAGGACCTGAGAAAATATTTGAAGAGATTATAGTTGAAAATTTCCCTAATATGGGAAAGGAAATAGCCACCTAAGTCCAGGAAGCACAGAGAGTACCGCTCAGGATAAATCCAAGGAGAAACACGCCAAGACACATAGTAATCAAACTGACAAAAATTAAAGGTAAAGAAAAATTATTAAAACAAGGGAAAAATGACAAATAACATACAAGGGAACTCCCATAAGGTTAACAGCAGATTTTTCAGCAGAAACTCTACAAGCCAGAAGGGAGTGGCACAATATATTTAAAGTGATGAAAGGGAAGAACCTACACCCAAGATGACTCTACCTGGCAATGATCTCATTCATATTCGATGGAGAAATCAAAAGCTTCATAGACAAGCAAAAGCTAAGAGAATTCAGCACCACCAAACCAGCTCTACAACAAATGTTAAAGGAGCTTCTCTAAGTAGGAAACACAAGAGAAGAAAAGGACCTACAAAAACAAATGCAAAACAATTAAGAAAATGGTAATAGGAGCATACATATTGATAATTACCTTAAATGTGAATGGATTAAATGCTCCAACCAAAAGACGAAGGCTCGCTGAATGGATACAAAAACAAGACCCATATATATGCTGTCTACAAGAGACCCACTTCAGACCTAGGGACACATACAGACTGAAAGTGAGGGGATGGCAAAAGATATTCCATGCAAATGGGCATCAAAAGAAAGCTGGAGTAGCAATACTCATATCAGTTAAAATACACTTTAAAATACAGAATGTTACAAGAGACAAGGAAGGACACTACATCATGATCAAGGGATCAATCCAAGAAGAAGATATAACAATTACAAATATATATGCACCCAACATAGGAGCACCTCGATACATTAGGCAAATACTAACAGCTATAAAAGAGGAAATCAGCAGTAACACAAGAGTAGTGGGGGACTTTAACACCTCACTTACACCAATGGACAGATCATCCAGACAGAAAATTAGTAAGGAAACAAGCTTTAAATGACACAATAGACCAGATAGCTTTAATTGATATTTATAGGACATTCCATCCAAAAACAGCAGATTACACTTTCTTCTCAAGTGCACACGGAACATTCTCCAGGATTGATCACATCTTGGGTCACAAATCAAGCCTCAGTAAATTTAAGAAAATCATATCAAGCATCTTTTCTGACCACAACACTATGAGATGAGAAATAAATTACAGGGGAAAAAAAACGTAAAAAACACAAACACATGGAGGCTAAACAATACGTTACTAAATAACAAAGAGATTACTGAAGAAATCAAAGGGGAAATCAAAAAATACCTAGAGACAAATGACAATGAAAACACGACGATTCAACACCTATGGGATGCAGGAAAACCAGTTCTAAGAGGGAAGTTTATAGCTATACAAGCCTACCTCAAGAAACAAGAAAAATCTCAAATAAACTAACCTTACACCTAAAGGAACTAGAGAAAGAAGAACAAACAAATCCAAAGTTAGTAGAAGGAAAGAAATCATAAAGATCAGAGCAGAAATAAATGAAATAGAGACAAAGAAAATGATAATAAAGATCAATAAAACTAAAAGCTGGTTCTTTGAGAAGATAAACAAAATTGATAAAACTTTAGCCAGACTCATCAAGAAAAAGAGGGAGAAGACTCAAATCAATAAAATTCGAAATGAAAAAGGAGAAGTTACAATGGACACCACAAAAATACAAAGCATCCTAAGAGACTGCTACAAGCAACTCTATGACAATAAAATGGACAATCTGGAAGAAATGGACAAATTCTTAGAAAGGTATAGCCTTCCAAGACTGAAGCAGGAAGAAATAGAAAATATAAATAGAAAAAATAAATAGAAAATGTAAACAATCACAAGTAATGAAATTGAAACTGTGATTAAAAATCTCCCAACAGGGCTTCCCTGGTGGCACAGTGGTTGAGAGTCCGCCTGCCAATGCAGGGGACACGGGTTCGTGCCCCGGTCCGGGAAGATCCCACATGCCACAGAGCAGCTAGGCCCGTGAACCGTGGCCGCTGAGCCTGTGCGTCTGGAGCCTGTGCTCTGCAACAGGAAAGGCCACGACAGTGAGAGGCCCGCGTACTGCAAAAAACAAACAAACAAACAAAAAATGGGCAGAAGACCTAAATAGACATTTCTCCAAAGAAGACATACGGATGGCCAAGAGACACATGAAAAGCTGCTCAACATCACTAATTATTAGAGAAATGCAAATCAAAACTACAATGAGGTATCACCTCACACCGGTCAGAATGACCATTATCAGAAAATCTACACACAACAAATGCTGGAGAGGGTGTGGAGAAAAGGGAACCCTCTTGCACTGTTGGAGGGAATGTAAATTGATACAGCCACTATGGAGAACAGTATGGAGGTTCCTTAAAAAACTAAAAATAGGGCTTCCCTGGTGGTGCAGTGGTTGAGAGTCCGCCTACCAATGCGGGGGACGTGGGTTCGTGCCCCAGTCCGGGAGGATCCCACATTCTGGGGAGTGGCTGGACCCGTGAGCCATAGCCACTGAGCCTGCGCGTCCGGAGCCTGTGCTCCACAACGGGAGAGGCCACAGCAGTGACAGGCCCACGTACCAAAAAAAAAAAAAAAAAAAAAAAAAAACTAAAAATAGAATTACCATATGACCCAGCAATCCCACTACTGAGCATATACCCAGAGAAAACCATAATTCAAAAAGACACTTGCACCGCAATGTTCATTGCAGAACTATTTACAATAACCAGGTCATGGAAGCAACCTAAATGCCCATCGACAGACGAATGGATAAAGAAGATGTGGTACATATATACAATGGAATATTACTCAGCCATAAAAACGAGCGAAATTGGGTCATTTGTAGAGACGTGGATGCATCTAGAGACTGTCATACAGAGTAAAGTAAGTCAGAAAGAGAAAAACAAATATCGAATATTAACGCATATATGTGGAACCTAGAAAAATGGTACAGATGAACTGGTTTTCAGGGCAGAAATTGAGACACAGATGTAGAGAACAAATGTATGGACACCAAAGGGGGAAAGTAGCTGCGGGTGGGGTGTGTGTGTGTGTCTGTGTGATGAATTGGGAGATTGGGATTGACATATGTATACTAATATGTATAAAATGGCTAACTAATAAGAGCCTGCTGTATAAAAAAAATTATTTCAAAATAAAATAGTAAAAAAAGAAAAGAACCTGCTGTATTAAAAAAATAAATAAAATACAAATATATATATATATACACCTTCCATTCCCTACTTAAATGTTCAGTCTTTTCTCTAGTTTCTTGAACATATGTTCTAATATCCTTGTCTGCTAATTCTATCACCTGTTTCATCCCTAGGTTAGTTTTAATTGATTTTTCTCCTCATTATGGATTGTATTTTTCTGCTTCTTTGCATGCTCAGCAATTTTTGACTGGATACAATACATTGTAAAATTTACCTTGTGAAGACCTGAATATTTTCATAATTTTATAAGTAGTATAAAGATCTTAAGTGAGTTCCAGAGCTTTGTTCTAGAACTCAGTTAAGCTTATTGGAAACAGATCCTTTCAGATCTAACTCTTAAGTTTATTTATCCAGGACCAGAGCAGCATTTAGTCTAGGAATAATTTTCCCCCACCCCTGAGACAAGACTCTTAGAATTATAACCAGTCTTTGCAAATTATGAGATTTTCCAGTCTGTCTGTTAGGAACAGGGACTATTTCTGGCCTTTCGTGAGCTCCAAGAACTGGTCACTCTTCCCTCTAATCCTTTCAGGTGGTTCTTTTCCTGACCCTGGGTAATTTCCTCACACACATTCACAGATCGGCACTCAGCCAAAAACTAAAGGGGACCCTCTGCACATCTCCAGAGGTGTCTCTCTGTGCTGCTCTCTCTGATCGTGGAATCCGCTCCGTGAATTCTGTTGACCTTGGCTCCCTTGGACCAGCAACTCCAAGGGAGAGTTGGGGAAATACTGCTGGGTTCCACTTGGGTTCCCAACTCTCTGAGGCCTGGAAATTTTCTCTAGGCAGTAAGCTGCAGGCAATTGTGGCCTTACCTCATTTGTTTCCCATCTCTCAGGGATCATTGTCCTTGTTTGCCTAGTGTCAATATCTTGAATTCTGTTATTTCCTATGTTTTGTTCAGTTTTGATTGTTTCAGGTGGGAGAGTAAATCAAGTCATTGTTACTCCATCTTGAGTAGAAGCAGAAGCTGTCTAAAAAAACAAAACATCCTGGTCTAAATCATTGTATTACACCACCTTAAACAGCAACAACAAAAATAAACAAATAAACATTAAGATAGTACCTGTCTTAGTTCAGGTGCTATAACAAAGTACCATAGCCTGGATGGCTTATAAACAGAAATTTCTTTCTCACAGTCTGCAGGCTGCAAGTCTGAGATCAGGGTGCCAGCATGGTCAGGTTCTAGTGACAGCCCTCATCTAGGTTGCAGACTGCTGACTTCTTGTTATACCCTCACATGGTAGAGGAAAACACCCAGGTGACCTAGTTCTTTGGCCTCTTCTTATACAGGCACTTAATTACATTCATGAGGGCTCCACTCTGATGACCTAGGTATCTCCTTAAAGGTCCCTTCTACAAATACTATTACTTTGGGGATTAGATTTCAACATACAAAATTTTGGGAGGACACAAACTTTCAGTCCATAACAACACCAAAGTGTATTTTGACTCAATATAAAAATGCCTTTCTATAATGACAGCTATATAAAAATGGAATAGTTTTCCTTGAAAAGTAGTGTGTTCCCTGTTACTGCAGATGTTAACAGTGGTTATAAGCATTGTCTGGATATTGTGGGAAATATGAAAGTAGGGTCTGCAAACCACAGCCCGCAGGCCAAATATGTCCCACCACCTGTTTCTGTCAGTAAAGGTTTATTGACACACAGCCATACACATTTTTTTACATATTGTGTGTGGTGCTTTTATGCTACAGTGGCATAATGGAGCAGTTGTGATAGAGGCTCTGCCCTTTACAGCCTAAAATATTTACTATCTGGCCCTTTGCAGAAAAAGTTTGCCAACCCGTTTTAAAGCTTCTGATATGGCTGCTGTGACAAAGCAACTTCTCTGATTTCTTCCCAATTTGAGATTCTATGAGTCTGTGGAGGCAGGGAATAAGTTTCTTATCTAATAACAAGTTTTGCATCTTCCTCTATCACATATTTATGTTTATTTTAATATAATATTCTGCTTCCCACTTCCGTTTTCTGGGTAAAGTTGATCCTCCCCAAATAGTCCTATACTTGTCCTTTAATTTTGCATATCTCCTCCCCACCACCATATAATCCTAGTGATGCAGTATCAATGTATACACCTTCCCCCTACTACTTCTTCTACTCTGCTCCTTTTTTTCTTTCCCCTTTACCTTCCCACTTTCTCTTCTCCCTTTCTCTTTCTTCCCCCCATCTCTCTCCCCCTTTCTCTTTCTCTTCCTTCTCTTCCTTCTTCCTCTTCTCTTTTATTCAATAATTATTTATAAACACCTCACCAGACTATTTTAGACATTGGGGCTATAGAAGTTATAAGACAGTCTCTGCCATCACAAAGCTTACATTGGTACCCCAATTTGAAAAGCAGCCATTGTATGTTCCCAGGTCACAAACAAGCGAGTGTCACCAAAAAGAATTTCAGAGAATCCAAGGAAAGACACACTCACCAACTTTCAAAATGTAGGAAAACCCAGAGTGATCATTCCCTGGCAAGGCAGGCTTGCTTTCATAGCCATGTCAACTGGCTGTTAAGAATCTTAAGTGGACAAACCTCCTGATGACAAAACATTTTTTAATATTCAACTAAAATGAGAGTGAGAAAGGATTGGGCACCACTGTCCCCAAAGAACAACCACGATGCCACATGATTTTGTATATGTGCCATGTCAAACTGTTCTCACCTCTAGTTGCTGAAAGAGATTTTCTTTTGTGAATGAAAGGTACAATCTGAAAGGGCATTTGACAACATGAAGTAAATTATATTTCAGGAACCACCAATGCCCCACAGCCAATCTTCCTAATTTTATTGAAAACTAAAAATAGCTTCTGCTTCAATATCCATGTAAAACCTCTTCATTCTAATTTCTGTTAATTGTTTTTTTAAAGCAAAGTCTTCTTTAGGAGAATATGTTTTTATCACTTTCAATTTTTTTCTCAGAAACTTGAATTTAATAGAGGATTAGAATAAATTATGATACTGGAAAGTAAGCAATGCTGGTTATGGAGGATTCTGTAACTGCGATCCATTTAACCCAATAATTTAACAGTGTCTTCATCTCCAAATTGAGCTTTGTGCTTTGGATGTTAAACTCTAGTTTACAGAAAACTTCTAAAATGGAATTGCTACAAAGTTCTCCAGTTGTTTCAAACACAGGGACCTACTATTTGGCAAACCTGCTTGATCTTTGTTTCTTTGTTCTCTTCTTGAATTCTGCTGCTGTCCTATTTCTCTGGGCACACAGTTTATATAGTTGTTAAAATGCTTTCAAATTGAAATATCTGCTCAAGAAAGGTACTAAGTAGGTCTGATAAGTAACTACCTTGACATTATGTTGCCTTGAATAAAATTTCCAACATCAACTACTGAATAAGGAAATAGCTCTAATCTTGCCTATTACTTCTTTCTACTTTATTTGAACAGGACAACTTAAAATTGACTATATTTCTGAAAATAAAAGAAAGATATATAATGGGTTTATCAAAATTCATCTTACCTGCTAAAAATATTACAGAAGGACTATCTACAGATAAAGATTAAGCAAATGCTATGAAAAAGTCACTGAGTTTAATGCAACATACAAAGGAAATGTATGTTATTATATTTTTACTTACTATCCTCAAGACAGGAAAATTTCTGATTAATTTTTGTTAAGATAAACTGTATTTACTGTGAGTTCTTATTTAATATGCTTGATTACTTGGAAATTGTTATTTTCCACTACTTAAATCTATAATCTTTTGTATTGCTTCTGTATAAATGATGGTGGATAATGTATATGATTACACATGAAAAAGTTTTAATTTAGTACATGTACAATATACAAAAAGATGGATAAATTGGACTTCATCAAATGTTTAAATATATATTATCAAGAGGAAAAACTTTAACGATGTAAAGGACACTATCAAGGAAATGAAAACACCCACAGAATGGGAGAAAATATTTTCAAATATATTTGATAAGAGACTTGTATCCAGAAATTATAAAGAACTCTTGTAACTGACAATAAAAAAGACAAATATCCCTATCAAAAAACAGGCGAAGGATCTGAATAGCCATGTTTCCAAAGAAAATACACAAATAGCCAATAAGCACATGAAAAGATACTCAACATCATTAGTCATTACGGAAATGCAAATCAAAACCACAATGAGATACCACGTCACACCGACTAGGATGATTATAAAAATAATAATAATAGAGGAAAATAACAAGTGTTGGTGAGGACAGAGAAATTGGAACGCTTTTTATACATTGCTGGTGGAAATGAAAATGGTGCGATTACTTTGGAAAACAGATTGGTAGTTCTCTCAAAAACGAAAACGTAAAATCATCATTTTACTCGGCAATGCCATTCTTAGATATATGTGCAAGAGAAATGAGAAAAAGGTGTCCAGGGCTTCCCTGGTGGCACAGTGGTTGAGAATCTGCCTGCTAATGCGGGGGACACGGGTTCGAGCCCTGGTCTGGGAGGATCTCACATGCCGCGGAGCAACTAGGTCCGTGAGCCACAACTACTGAGCCTGCGCGTCTGGAGCCTGTGCTCCACAACAAGAGAGGCCGCCATAGAAAAGGCCACCAATTGTATGATTCCATTTATATTAATTGTCCAGAATGGGAAAATCCATAGAAACAAAAAATAGATTGCTGGTCGCCAGGAGTTGGGGGGAAGGAAGAATGAAGAGTGACTGCTACCGGATATGGGGTTTCTTTTTGGGGTGATCAAAATGTTCTGGAATTAGTGGTGATGGTTGCACAACTTGTATACTTTGAAAGGTTGAATTTTAAGCATTTGAATTATATCTTAATCAAAAAGTTGTATGAGAAAAAAATGCTAGTGCATGGCTGAGATCAAACCCACATAGAAAAAAAAAAACCAACCACATAGACCATGCAAACAAATTAATTTTATATGACTCATAAACATAAAGGTGACATCAGAGTAATTCTTTATAATGCTATTTATTACATTGTATATATTTACCTGGCTTAAAATTTTAAGTTGTAAATTATTTACTACACTGGTGTTAACTTGGGGGAAAATTAAAGTTCAATTTATGAAAATTAGAAGGAAACAGGCTGTTGGTGGTTCCAATGAAATTTATCAACTTGATAATAATTTTCATAACCATATTAACAAATATTTATTAAACCTATACCATTAAGAGAACATGATGAGCATTTTGATAGATTATCTACTATAAGACCAGCACTGTACTAGGTTCCATGGGGTTTATATAAATGACAGTCCTTGTTTGAAATCTGGTTCAGGAAACAAGACTAAAGTAAATGAAGCACTTAGGGAGCAAGTGTGGTATATATTTTAGGACTGAATGGTATGTACAGACTCCTAGAATTGCAATCCTTAGTACTCTTTTATCTCAAACTTCTCTTTTTGCAGGTCCCGACTTTAGGAATTAAGTGTGATAGAGTTGTGAAAAGGGGCAAACCCATTAATCTATTCAATAGATATTTAGTGAGCCTGCTATGTGCCAGAGATCTAAATGCCACTAATTGAAATTATTACGAAAATGAAAATGACTCAGTTTAGCTATGTGCATCTAGCATTATGGGAAGGAAATGAGAGGGATTTCAATCAGCTTAATAGCAGACATTTTTCACTGTTGAACTTCCCCAGTTCAGTCCTATCCTGTGATAGCATATTAACAATCAGAAGAAGCAATGAAATTTGTGGTTATGAAATACGAGTGTTTCTCAAGGTGCCCATGTATTCACCTACGTAAATATTTATATCTTTCTATTATCAAATACATATTCAAATTGGATGCCATAAATATTTAAAGCAGAATTTAATTCTATTTTTCAGGGTAGACAGCTTGAGATTAAGCTACCATTTAACTTTCCATTAATTTTTTTTTCTCCAGAAAGAACATAATGGATTCTGGATTCTGTCGTCAGAAATTGACCAAGGTTCCACCTTTAGTTACTAGCTGTGTAAACTTGGGCAAGTCATTTAATCTCTCAGCTTCAGTTTCCTCATCTGTAAAAGGTAGGTAGCAATATTGCCTACCTTGCTGCCCTGAGTTGCAGCAAGTTCAAGGTTGTCCTGAGTTCAAGACTAATGTAAATAACGGTTTTAGCATTGTACCTGGTACTTCATAGTCTTCAATTAACATTACCTATGATATTGGAGGAAAAGGTTAATTAATCTGCCTATTTCTCCAATTACAATTCACAAAGCAGCCATGGAGTTCTTGGAAATGGTGGATGTATTTGGCCCTTACAATAATGTCTATTGTATTTTCACTGCTTTTTTCATTACATATTTCTGAAAACAAAAACTGAAAGTCTAAAAAAAGTCTTAATTATAAATAGGCTTTGGATGGGAACAATAAAATATTTAATGTAAGACAAGTTTTTAAACGGTAAACTTGCAGGGATCTAAGTTCCTTGAGATCAGAGTGGAAGAAATTCATGTCTAGAGAACAGAGAGGATCCTAGGCAGAAGGCAGGGACCTGAGGAGCCAGCCATAGCAAAACAGGAGGTTTTTGAAACGTAATGAGAGGTTTTGCTTCGGGCAACACTTGTGAAATCAACACTCGTGGAATTGGAAATTCTATAAACTGACCAAGAAAATAGACGAGAAATTGAGCGATGAATGCCTTATTAAAAACTACAGGTCCTAGGGCTTCCCTGGTGGCGCAGTGGTTGAGAGTCCGCCTGCCGATGCAGGGCACACGGGTTCGTGCCCCGGTCCGGGAAGATCCCACATGCTGCAGAGCGGCTGCGCCCGTGAGCCATGGCCACTGAGCCTGCGCGTCCAGAGCCTGTTGCTCCGCAACGGGAGAGGCCACAACAGTAAGAGGCCCACGTACCGCAAAAAAAACAAAAAAAACAAAAAACCTACAGGTCCTCTTATGGCCTGCATCCTTGAATGAATAGGCATCCTTTCAAAGTTAAGGAAGATAAGACACAGGAGGGTTTAATCATTTGCCGTAAGTCACTAACAATATTCTTATTCTAAAAGTTTGTAGTTAGGTCCAGGCTCAACATTTCTCACTTCGAACTTGCTGAGGGAGATGAATTTCATACAGACAGAAAGTAGATTAGTGTTTGCCAGGGACTGGGCATGGGGAGTGGATGGGACTGACTGCTACTGGATATGGGGTTTCATAATTAAAATCAATGGGGTGGTGAAGGGAAGAGACACGGTTCCTGCCCTCATGGAGATTAGTATCTATGAGGGAGATAGACAAGTAAAACAATCATTGTAGTACATTTTGTTAAATGCAATAGTGGGAAAAGAGAAGGAAGACAGGTTAGTGGCATTTATGCAGGAAGTAAGTTCTAAGAATGAGTAAGAGTTAGTTAGAGGAAGAGGGATGGGAGGCAGCAGGAAGTAAATTATGGTGTTCCTGGCAAAATAAGCAGTATATTCAAAGGATCAGAGATGAATCAGCACATGGCATAGTTAGGAATCTGAAAAAAAAAAAATTAGATCAATGGGAACAGGGTGGGAAGCAGAGAGAGACCCCAGATGGGGGTCAGACCACACAGGGGCTCATAGGTCACATCAGGGAGTTTGAACTCTATCCCCAAAACAATGGAGAACCATCAAAAGGTTTTAAGGAGGCAAGTGACATGACCTGATTTGAGTTTTTGAGAGATTACTGCAGAATGGAGAATAGACTAGGGTGAGCAAGCCTGGAAGCAGGGAGACTAGTTAGGAGGGAAATCTTGGTGAGAGATAGTGTGACTGAACCAGTGTGGTGGCAGGGAGGATGATGGGTAGAAGGAAGAGAGATTTTGGAAGTGAATCAGCAGGACTTTGTGATTCATTGGAATGCGATATTAGAGAGAAGGAGGCAAGGATTATTCTGTTTCTGGCATAGGCAACTCAGGACCATTCACTGAACTGAGAGCACAGAAGGGGAGATTTCAGTTTTAGAAATATTAGGCTTGAGGTGCCTCTAAAGATATCCACATGAATATGCATAGTGGGCAGTGGGTGGTACATGTCTAAAGCTCAGAAGACTGGCCTGGAGCCATGGACCAGTGAGTCTAGAGATGGTAATTGAAGCCATGGAAAGAGATGAGTTCCAGGGAAAGTATAATAAGAAGAGAAGGGATCTCAGGATAGAATCATGAGGAACACCAACAAGTAAGAAACGAACCAAAGGGAGGAGCCTACTAAGGAGCCAGAAGCCAAGAGGAAGGAGGAGAATCAGAGGCTCATTGTGTCACAGAAGCCAAAGAAAAGAAGAAGTGGTCAAATGTGTCAAATGCTAAAAAGAAGTCAGTAAGAGAAGGACCAAGAATTCTCTATCGAATTTAGTAACAAGGAAGTTGTTGGTAATTTTGGGATTTCAGTGGAAAACCAGATTTTAGTAGGTAAATGAGTGATCTGAAGATAAGGCAGTGGAAACAATCCTTTGAAGAAATGGGTCTGTGACATAGCTGAAGAGAAATGTGAGATCAAATGAAGTTTTCTTCAAACAAACTAAACAAAAAGAGTGGGAGGGAGTTAGCTAAATTTAAAAGATAAAAGGAATTAGCCAATAAAGAGGGGAAAGTTGAGGATGCAAGAGGGACTTCCCTGGTGGTCCTGGTGCTTCAATCCCTTGGCAGGGAACTAAGATCTCGCATGCCTCGTGGTGCAGCCAAAAAAAAAAAAAAAGAATTTCAAGATGCAAGAGAAGGGTTTTAACTGATAGAACAAAATATTGCAGAAGGCAGGAGGCATTCACTTTGGATAGATAAGGAAAACAGGAGAGATGTCTCTTTCATTGTAACTGAGAGGGAAGGAGAGGATGTTTTGGATGCATTTGTTTCTGGGTTTCACGCAGTGTGTGCTGCTGCCAGCTCCTACTAGCTCACCGGAGCCAATTGTTAAACTTTCAGGAATTTTGAGATCCGGTTAACTTATGTTAATAGCTTGAATTCAGCCACAATGGGAATATTTACACCATGGAAATTGGCAGACACAGCAGATCAGAACTCCCCCACATCCCACCCTGAAGACTGTCAGTTATCAGTAATTTACCACCACACCCCTCGAGGTAGGAAAGTGAAAGAGCTCCTCTCTGAATAGCACCATTTTCTCTGTTGGGTAAGAAGGCAGATTTCGTGCTGATGTCAGAGGTTTGAGGAAAGTGAAGAGAAGCTGAATCCTGTGAAGCATGGCAGACAGAGAGAGCGACCTAGGAAAATACGAAATGACTACCAGGCTGAGGTTGAAGACCAACTGAGGTTGAAGACCATTAGTCTTGGTGGAATCAATCCATGCAGTTGTATGATTTCTCCTGCAAGCTGAGCAGCCTGGGGAGCTCAGCAGAGAAGGGAAGAGGTGATTTGATCCAGAGTCAGTCTTTTGCCTGGCAGTTGTGATGGAAGAACTAAATGGAGATAGGATGACAAAGCTATTTATAAGAAAGTAGCTGCAGTAATGGGCCATGGAACCCAAACGGTAAGGGGAGAGAGGTGAAAACAGAAGGTGATAAGTAAGGAGAAGGTGTAGGAGTCATGTTTTCCTGGTATCACATGCTTTGAGTCCTCTTGCTGTATCCTGGTCTCACCTTTGCAATTTGGTCCTCCCATTTGAAAGTGCCACTTTTAGAATGTGACAGATCCAGGTCCCTCAATCTTATATGGTACTCCAGCTTCATCTGACCATTAAATACTATATTGTTGTCCTTGTTTTAGACATCATATCTTAAAGATTGCAATGCCCGGTGTCATTGGAAGAGCTTAACAGCATTATTAACCACACAGGATAAATGAGTTGAAGCAGGGATAGGCAGATTTTTAACATTTTAGGGGGAATGATCTGATATTTGATCATTTTGATCCATATCACCAATGAATAATCATTGATATCCTATAGTATATACAATCACTCCTGATCAGCAATAGTGAATATAATTGCCATGAGGATATCATTTTGCAAATTATTAGAAGAACATAAAAGTATTAAGTAACATGGGAGAACTTCAGAAAGTTAATGTAAAATCTCTAAATGGCATTCAAATAAGCTTATTTTCTTAGAGTAATTTAACCACCAGGAGGAAAACCCTTTCTGGATTATACAGAATTTGTTTATGGGGTAAGACCAGAAGCTGCCTTAGAGATGGGACTGTTAACTGGCAGAACCTCAAGAAAGAACAAATCTGCTATTATAAGACAAGACTCAGGGGCATAGGAACTAGTACTTTAATTTTAAGTGACAAAGAGTTTTTATAGCTGATACCTGCTTATATCTTCCAAAACATTCTAAAGAGTATAACTGTCAGAAATCTGTGTACTTGGTGGACTACATTCCCCATTTCGCCTTTCCCTAAGATTAAATAAATTGAGTGTAGTGCCAGTATTTAATTTCTCAATATGTATATGTTACAGGAATTTTCTTTCTGAATTAAAAATGTCATTTCACTGAGATAACTGAATTGATGGTACTCTTGTGTTTGCAATTCCTCATGATTAGTGCCAGATTCAATAAATATAATTCATTTTCACCCACTACCCTTAGATTAGCTGATGTCATGGCTTTGAAATAGCTAGAATCCCTGGTGCTATGGATATAAATCTTGCCCATGTAACTTATGTTCTTTCTTATGAGGTAAGTGAGGGTGAATGGCATGTAGTTTTCATACCCAGGAAGACACTTCCTTCTCCATCAAAGTGATTACACTATTGCATTTCCCACTTGAATAGCTGACCCCTCAAAAACATAGCAAACAAAGCTGTTCATTTTAGTTTCCCTCATACTAGATTTTTTTCTTACCATTTTTTTTTTCCTAACCATTTTGTCTTTTCTAACCTTGAGGTATTTGGATACATGGTAAAAGGAAGAAATATCCTGGAGAACAGGAAGTGTACAATTTTCTTTCTTGTGTCACTCTTCACATTGGCCAGCAAGGGGAGTTATAGGAACAATTTCAGGTGTTTGAGCTGAGACAGTTACTTCCCACAGTTGATTATTAGTCACCATGTCTCTTGCACTGGACTTTCTGAATAACTCAGCTAGTATTTTTACTGTTGTGTGCCAGTGTAGTTTTCCTTTCATCTAATAGTTTGCTGAACAAAAATTAATTGTGAACTTCAAAGTGAAAAATTTACCAGAATGGTGGGACACTGGAAATGAAGTGAGCTTCTATGCCCAGGTGGCATAAAAATCTAACTGTAGCCGGGAGAAGCCCAAGCCCCCTTAATGAGGATAAGACAGCATTCAACTGGCTTCAATAAAAAGGGACTTAAATGGAAAAGAGGTGGCCTTGAGGAGAGCAGCGGGACTGCCAGGACTGAGAAGCCCATTGTTCTAAGTTCTCCTGGGGCTTATGGAGATTGACAAGGCACCTGCTGCTTTCCAGAGCTGAACATTCAGGGCAGCCCTGAAAACACCCAGGGCTGGGACACTCCCCCGGCCTCTGGCCCACAGCCATCCAGGAATCACCCAGCCCATGCTGGAGATTCAAAGACGTGGGCAGAAGGTGTGGGAAGAGCCCTCAGGAGGGATCTGGAGAGACAGTTTCCACTCTGTGAGCAACCCAGGACAGCTCTCTCCCCTTTAAATCACATTTCATGCTTCTTAGCTCCAACCAAGGATTTCTGTGGAGTCCCTCTACTAGTAACATTTACTCTCTGACCACTGTCACAGGTAATGGTTCACTTCATTCACTTAGTTTGGGACCAGGATCAATGATTATGTACCCTACTGACTGCCTTGATTCTGCTTCCCCAAATCCCCATCCTGGCTGCCCAAAACAATACTTTGCTGTTAGTGGCAAAATAGACTAAAAATCAGTAATCACTAGTTTTCTCTATGTGAAGGTCAAATTCTAATTTAAATTATCTTAAATATATGTTTTGAATAAATTATTATCGCATGCTTCGCTTATGAACAAACTGCGTTGTGTGGAGAAAAGAATCTGGTCCTGAGAGTAGGAGATGTAGATTTTAGTTCTGACTCTGCAGCTTAATAGCTGTATAATCTTGGACAAATCACATGATTTGGGGGGACTTAAGTATTCTCACTACAAAAATGGGGAGGGTGGACAAACTGAGTGGACAAGATTCTAGACTTGAGAGTCAGGCAGAGCAGGATTTTCATCCTGGCTATTTC
The DNA here is from genome assembly GCF_937001465.1 of Orcinus orca. Lineage (NCBI taxonomy): Eukaryota > Metazoa > Chordata > Mammalia > Artiodactyla > Delphinidae > Orcinus > Orcinus orca. The sequence goes on from NC_064562.1 coordinate 89,895,683, forward strand.
ATGTATTAGCTAGATGACTTTAAGTAAGTGACTATTAGCATTATTTTAAGGCTTTAATGAGATAATGTGCATGAAACCCTTAGCATCATCCTTAGAATGTAATAAGCACTCAACAAAGAATAGTTATGATAATAACCATGATAATGATCATATTATCTATTAGGATGTTTTTTAAAACTCTATCATAATATCATAACATCTATTAGGATGTTTTTTAAAACTCTAAAAGGCAGTGACTTGACTCAAGTGTTGTGACCAATTGCTCTGAATGCACCTGTTCATTTGATCCTGTGCTTCTTCAAAGAATTTGTTAAGAAATAGACTGACCTGGGTGAGCCAGAGCCTCCGAATCAGCGGCTCCTTTAACCCCATCCTGTCTGAGCAAAGAACAGACGCCCTCCGGCGACCTACACGCACAGGCGGGGCCAAATCCAAAGCTGAGCCCCTGGGAACTGTGAGAACAAAGAAGAGAAAGGGAAATCTCTCCCAGCAGCCTCAGAAGCAGCGGATTAAAGCTCCACAATCAACTTGATATACCCTGCATCTGTGGAATACCTGAATAGACAAGGAATCATCCCAAATTAAGGAGCCCTGTGGATGAAAGGCTCTTGGTGCTGCAGCCAGGAGTCAGTGCTGTGCCTCTGAGGTGGGAGAGCCAACTTCAGGACACTGGTCCACAAGAGGCCTCCCAGCTGCACATAATATCAAACAGCAAAAATCTCCGAGAGATCTCCATCTCAAGGCCAGCACCCAGCTTCACTCAACGACCAGCAAGCTACAGAGCTGGACATCCTATGCCAAACAACTAGCAGGACAGGAACACAACCCCACCCATTAGCAGAGAGGCTGCCCAAAATCATAATAAGTCTACAGACACCCCAAAACACACCACCAGACGTGGACCTGCCCACCAGAAAGACAAGATCCAGCCTCATCCACCAGAACACAGGCACTAGTACCCTCCACCAGGAAGCCGACACAACCCACTGAACCAACCTTAGCCACTGGGGACAGACACAAAAAACAACAGGAACTACGAACCTTCAGCCTGCAAAAAAGGAGACCACAAACACAGTAAGATAAGCAAAATGAAAAGACAGAAAAACACACAGCAGATGAAGGAGCAAGATAAAAACCCACCAGACCTAACAAATGAAGAGGAAATAGGCAGTCTACCTGAAAAAGAATTCAGAATAATGATAGTAAGGTTGATCCAAAATCTTGGAGATAGAATGGACAATAGAATGGACAAATTGCAAGAATCAGTTAACAAGGACCTAGAAGAACTAAAGATGAAACAAGCAACGATGAACAACACAATAAATGAAATTAAAAGTACTCTAGATGGGATCAATAGCAGAATAACTGAGGCAGAAGAACGGATAAGTGACCTGGAAGATAAAATAGTGGAAATAACTACTGCAGAGCAGAATAAAGAAAAAAGAATGAAAAGAACTGAGGACAGTCTCAGAGACCTCTGGGACAACATTAAACGCACCAACATTCGAATTATAGGGGTTCCAGAAGAAGAAGAGAAAAAGAAAGGGACTGAGAAAATATTTGAAGAGATTATAGTTGAAAACTTCCCTAATATGGGAAAGGAAATAGTTAATCAAGTCCAGGAAGCACAGAGAGTCCCATACAGGATAAATCCAAGGAGAAATATGCCAAGACACATATTAATCAAACTGTCAAAAATTAAATACAAAGAAAACATATTAAAAGCAGCAAGGGAAAAACAACAAATAACACACAAGGGAATCCCCATAAGGTTAACAGCTGATCTTTCAGCAGAAACTCTGCAAGCCAGAAGGGAGTGGCAGGACATATTGAAAGTGTTGAAGGAGAAAAACCTGCAACCAAGATTACTCTACCCAGCAAGGATCTCATTCAGATTTGATGGAGAAATTAAAACCTTTACAGACAAGCAAAAGCTGAGAGACTTCAGCACCACCAAACCAGCTCTACAACAACTGCTAAAGGAACTTCTCTAGGCAAGAAACACAAAAGAAGGAAAGGACCTACAATAACGAACCCAAAACAATTAAGAAAATGGGAATAGGAACACACATATCGATAATTACCTTAAATGTAAATGGACTAAATGCTCCCACCAAAAGACACAGATTGGCTGAATGGATACAAAAACAAGACCCATATATTTGCTGTCTACAAGAGACCCACTTCAGACCTAGAGACACATACAGACTGAAAGTAAGGGGATGGAAAAAGGTATTTCATGAAAATGGAAACCAAAAGAAAGCTGGAGTAGCAATTCTCATATCAGACAAAATAGACTTTAAAACAAAGACTATTAGAAGAGACAAAGAAGGACACTACATAATGATCAAGGGATCGATCCAAGAGGAAGATATAACAATTGTAAATATTTATGCACCCAACATAGGTGCACCTCAATACATAAGGCAAATACTGACAACCATAAAAGGGGAAATCGACAGTAACACATTCATAGTAGGGGACTTTAACACCCCACTTTCACCAATGGACAGATCATCCAAAATGAAAATAAATAGGGAAACACAAGCTTTAAATGATACATTAAACGAGATGGAGTTAATTGATATTTATAGGACACTCCATCCAAAAACAACAGAATACACATTTTTCTCAAGTGCTCATGGAACATTCTCCAGGATAGATCATATCTTGGGTCACAAATCAAGCCTTGGTAAATTTAAGAAAATTGAAATTGTATCAAGTATCTTTTCTGACCACAACGCCATGAGACTAGGTATCAATTACAGGAAAAGATCTGTAAAAAATACAAACACATGGAGGCTAAACAATACACTACTTAATAATGAAGTGATCACTGAAGAAATCAAAGAGGAAATCAAAATATACCTAGAAACAAATGACAATGGAGACACAACGACCCAAAACCTGTGGGATGCAGCAAAAGCAGTTCTAAGGGGGAAGTTTATAGCAATACAAGCCCACCTTAAGAAGCAGGAAACATCTCGAATAAACAACCTAACCTTGCACCTCAAGCAATTAGAGAAAGAAGAACAAAAAAACCCCAAAGCTAGCAGAAGGAAAGAAATCATAAAAATCAGATCAGAAATAAATGAAAAAGAAATGAAGGAAACAATAGCAAAGATCAGTAAAACTAAAAGCTGGTTCTTTGAGAAGATAAACAAAATAGATAAACCACTAGCCAGACTGATCAAGAAAAAAAGGGAGAAGACTCAAATCAATAGAATTAGAAATGAAAAAGGAGAGGTAACAACTGACACTGCAGAAATAAAAGAGATCATGAGAGATTACTACAAGCAACTCTATGCCAATAAAATTGACAATCTGGAAGAAATGGACAAATTCTTAGAAATGCACAACCTGCCAAGACTGAATCAGGAAGAAATAGAAAATATGAACAGACCAATCACAAGCACTGAAATTGAAACTGTGATTAAAAATCTTCCAACAAAGAAAAGCCCAGGACCAGATGGCTTCACAGGCTAATTCTATCAAACATTTAGAGAAGAGCTAACACCTATCCTTCTCAAACTCTTCCAAAATATAGCAGAGGGAGGAACACTCCCAAATTCCTTCTATGAGGCCACCATCACCTTGATACCAAAACCAGACAAGGATGTCACAAAGAAAGAAAACTACAGGCCAATATCACTGATGAACATAGATGCAAAAATCCTCAACAAAATACTAGCAAACAGAATCCAACAGCACATTAAAAGGATCATACACCATGATCAAGTGGGGTTTATTCCAGGAATGCAAGGATTCTTCAATATACGCAAATCTATCAATGTGATAAACCGTATTAACAAACTGAAGGAGAAAAACCATATGATCATCTCAATAGATGCAGAGAAAGCTTTTGACAAAATTCAACACCCATTTATGATAAAAACCCTGCAGAAAGTAGGCATAGAGGGAACTTTCCTCAACATAATAAAGGCCATATATGACAAGCCCACAGCAAACATCATCCTCAATGGTGAAAAACTGAAAGCATTTCCACTAAGATCAGGAACAAGACAAGGTTGCCCACTCTCACCACTCTTATTCAACATAGTTTTGGAAGTTTTAGCCACAGCAATCAGAGAAGAAAAGGAAATAAAAGGAATCCAAATCGGAAAAGAAGAAGTAAAGCTGTCACTGTTTGCAGATGACATGATCCTATACATAGAGAACCCTAAAGATGCTACCAGAAAACTACTAGAGCTAATCAATGAATTTGGTAAAGTGGCAGGATACAAAATTAATGCACAGAAATCTCTGGCATTCCTATATACTAATGATGAAAAATCTGAAAGTGAAATCAAGAAAACACTCCCATTTACCATTGCAACAAAAAGAAAATATCTAGGAATAAACCTACCTAAGGAGACAAAAGATCTGTATGCAGAAAATTATAAGACACTGATGAAAGAAATTAAAGATGATACAAATAGATGGAGAGATATACCATGTTCTTGGATTGGAAGAATCAACATTGTGAAAATGACTCTACTACCCAAAGCAATCTATAGATTCAATGCAATCCCTATCAAACTACCACTGGCATTTTTCACAGAACTGGAACAAAAAATTTTGCAATTTGTATGGAAACACAAAAGACCCCGAATAGCCAAAGCAATCTTGAGAACGAAAGAAGGAACTGGAGGAATCAGGCTCCCTGACTTCAGACTATACTACAAAGCTACAGTTATCAAGACGGTATGGTACTGGCACAAAAACAGAAAGATAGATCAATGGAACAGGATAGAAAGCCCAGAGATAAACCCACGCACATATGGTCACCTTATCTTTGACAAAGGAGGCAGAAATGTACAGTGGAGAAAGGACAGCCTATTCAATAAGTGGTGCTGGGAAAACTGGACAGGTACATGTAAAAGTATGAGATTAGATCACTCCCTAACACCATACACAAAAATAAGCTCAAAATGGATTAAAGACCTAAATGTAAGGCCAGAAACTATCAAACTCTTAGAGGAAAACATAGGCAGAACACTCTATGACATAAATCACAGCAAGGTCCTTTTTGACCCACCTCCTAGAGAAATGGAAATAAAAACAAAAGTAAACAAATGGGACCTAATGAAACTTAAAAGCTTTTGCGCAGCAAAGGAAACCATAAAGAAGACCAAAAGACAACCCTCAGAATGGGAGAAAATATTTGCAAATGAAGCAACTGACAAAGGATTAATCTCCAAAATTTATAAGCAGATCATGCAGCTTAATAACAGAAAAACAAACAACCCAATCCAAAAATGGGCAGAAGACCTAAATAGACATTTCTCCAAAGAAGATATACAGAGTGCCAACAAACACATGAAAGAATGCTCAACATCACTAATCATTAGAGAAATGCAAATCAAAACTACAATGAGATATCATCTCACACCAGTCAGAATGGCCATCATCAAAAAATCTAGAAACAATAAATGCTGGAGAGGGTGTGGAGAAAAGGGAACCCTCTTACACTGTTGGTGGGAATGTAAATTGATACAGCCACTGTGGAGAACAGTATGGAGGTTCCTTAAAAAGCTACAAATAGAACTACCATACGACCCAGCAATCCCACTACTGGGCATATACCCTGAGAAAACCATAATTCAAAAAGAGTCATGTACCAAAATGTTCATTGCAGCTCTATTTACAATAGCCCAGAGATGGAAACAACCTAAGTGTCCACCATCGGATGAATGGATAAAGAAGATGTGGCACATATATACAATGGAATATTACTCAGCCATAAAAAGAGACGAAATTGAGCTATTTGTAATGAGGTGGATAGACCTAGGGTCTGTCATACAGAGTGAAGTAAGTCAGAAAGAGAGAGACAAATACCGTATGCTAACACATATATATGGAATTTAAAAAAAAAAAAAAAAAGTCATGAAAAACCTAGGGGTGAAACAGGAATAAAGACACAGACTTACTAGAGAATGGACTTGAGACTATGGGGAGGGGGAAGGGTAAACGGTGACAAAGCGATAAAGAGGCATGGACATATATACACTACCAAACGTAAGGTAGATAGCTAGTGGGAAGCAGCCGCATAGCACAGGGAGATCAGCTCGGTGCTTTGTGACTGCCTGGAGGGGTGGGATGGGGAGGGTGGGAGGGAGGGAGACGCAAGCGGGAAGAGATATGGGAATATATGTATATATATAACTGATTCATTTTGTTGTGAAGCTGAAACTAACATACCATTGTAAAGCAATTATACTCCAATAAAGATGTTAAAAAAAAAAAAAAAGAAATAGACTGAAAGTTTAGAAAACTTTGCAAAGTGTTAGATTTTGTTGTATAGTACTGCAGTCACATATTCAGCAAACAACGTGATTATAGGCATTATGATAAATACAGCCATGGGCTGATTTCCTTTTTTTTATGTCATAGTGTAACGTCTACTTCTAGTAAATCTGTAAAGGTTAAAATTTGTTTTCAGTAGTAGCGCAGTGAGTGACGCAAGAGAGGGATTGGCTCTTTTCAGTTTTAAAACTGACTTAGAATTTTCTTTTAATTTACAAGTTTTGAAAATGTTCTCTCTATAAAGTTTAGGCTTAATTTAAAATTATTCTCAGATAGTAATAATGACTGGAAATGAGCTGTGTTCACCAGCTCTACAACGAGGATGGCAAGTAGATATAACTTATTGAATAAGTATCTATTGAATGCCCATTACGTTCCAGGCACTGCTCTAGGTGTTAGGATACAGCAGTGAATAAAACAGACCAAAGTCCCACCCTCATGAAAATGACCTTCTGCTGAAGTTTGCCTTCTGTTGAGGCGCCAACTCTCATAGAGGGCCTGACCGTCAGGCTCTCTCTAGTGACAAGAATCAGGAAACCACACCAGGGCTCATTAAGGAAGGATGCTGTGGCTGATGGGTGACTTCCACCTGGGGTGAGGTGTGGGAGAGTCCAAGACTGTGCTGTATTTACCATCCTCACGGCAGAGCAGTGCTGTCCAATCAGGCAGCCACGTGCCACATGTGGCTATTGAGCTCTTGAACTGTGGCTAGTCCAAATTAAGATATACTCTAAGTATAAAATACACACTAGATTTCAAAGACCTAGTAAGAAAACAAGAAAGGAAAATATCTCATTAATAATTTCATGTTAATGGCATATTGAAATAACAATATTGTAGATATATTAGGTTAAATAAAATATATTATTAAAATTAATTTCATATTTTTACTTTTTAAAAATGTGCCTACTAGAACATTTTAATATTATACATGTGGCTCTCATTATATTTCTGCATGACAGCGCTGGTACAGTGTTATGTCCTGGCTTGAGTCCATGTAACACCACAAACTTCTTAACCAGCACAGGCAGGAGGCAACACTACGAAAAAGTGAAAATGTGCTGGCTTCTTTTTTAACTTTCTCTTCTTTTAGGTACTGCCTGATCCCTCAGTCTTCTGCCTGGAACTCTGAGAGGACTCAGACACATTTCATGGAGCTATTTCCAGGCAGTTTTCCATACTTCAAAAGTGTCCTATCCTATCAGAACTTTACTGTTCAGAGTCCCATTTCTGTGAGATATTTAGCTTTCTACGTTGTTAATAGATTCTGACGTTTAGGATATCATCTTTTAAAATGTGTCCATTAAATGCATGTACCCTGTAATAAAATACCTTGGCTGAGAGAGATCAATCTCAAATAGTGGTGATTTTGTACTGAGTAATAGAGCTGGAGCACTTTTTCTACCTGGCACAGAAGCACAGAGACTATAATCTCACCTTGTCCACAACTGTCCACTGTGATCAAGACCAGCCAAGTCTTCCCTACACATCCTCCCTCCCTAGTATTTGGACATTATTTCACGGTTCACAAAGTGCTTTCACAGAAGGTTTCTCATTTTAGCTTCCAACCACTCCATGAAATAGGTAAGGATGGACTTATTAATTGATTTAAATAGAAGATTTTAAAAAACTGAGGCCAGGAAGCAATAGGTCTTCTGGCTATCGGGGTCTGTGGAGGAGGAGTCCAAGATGATCCATGGGGACGTGGAGAATAGTGGAAAAGGAAAGTGAGTAGAACTGTCCTAAAGGTCTTAGCTGTGGGATGGAGGGGAGTTGGGGATGGGGTGGTGGTCAGCAGGGCTGGATTAGAACATTATAGTGGGATTTATACTGCAACTCAGGGTTAACTTATTTTCAAATAATACTAGAGACATATATTCTGATATAGAGGATAGGGAAAGGGATAGAATGGGAAAAAATACAGGAGATATGCCAAATTAGATCATGGAAAGTATATTAACTGGTTGAAATGAGCAAATATAGAGAAAAAGGAAAAGAGCAAACAAAAATCTAAATTGATCAATATCGTGTAAGATAAGAACATTAGATGTGATAAGCTCAATGTACCCATTAAAAAGCAGAAACTGCCAGATTTGGTGAAAAAGCAAAATTCAGCCATGTGGTAGCTATAAGGAACATGCTTAACAGGGTATCAAAAAAACATACGCATGCAGACAAAACTGTAATTCAAAAAGATACAGGTACCCCTATGTTCATAGCAACACTATTCACAATAGCCAAGACATGGAAACAACCTAAATGAATGGATAAAGAAGATGTATTATATATATACAATGGAATACTACTCAGCCACAAAAAAGAATGAAATAATGCCATTTGCAGCAACATGGATGCAACTAGACAATATCATACTAAGTGAAGTAAGTCAGAAGGAGAAAGACGAATACCATATGATATCACTTATATGTGGAATCTAAAATATGACACAGATGAACCTATCTATGAAACAGAAACAGAATCACGGACATAGAGAACAGACTAGTGGTTGCCAAGGGGTAGGGGTCTGGGGGAACGGATGGAGTGGGAGGTTGGGTTAACCAAAGTAAGCTTGTATATACAGAACGGATAAACAACAAGATCTTACTATATATCACAGAGAACTATATTCAATATCCTATGATAAACCATAATGGAAAAGAATTTTTTAAAAAATGTATATATATGTATACCTGTACACTTTGATGTACAGCAGTAATTAGCACAACATTTAAAATCAACTAGACTTCAATAAAAAAAAAGACAACAAATGCAAGGAAAAAGAAAGCAGGCTGGTAACATTAATATTAGACAGATGAAATTAAAATTGAAAGCATCAAGCAAGGTGAAGAACACTATGTAAGCACATAAAATTAGGTAAATAAATTTACAAGCTTTGGACTTCCCTGGTGGCACAGTGGTTAAGAATCCACATGCCAATGCAGGCGACATGAGTTCAATCCCTGTTGGGGAAGATCCCATATGCCACAGAGCAACTAAGCCTGTGCACCACAACTACTGAGCCTGCGCTCTAGAGCCCGTGAGCCACAACTACTGAAGCTTGTGCACCCTAGAGTCCGTGCATTGCAACTACTGAGCCCACGTGCCACAACTACTGAAGCCCGCATGCCTAGAGCCTGTGTTCTGCAACAAGAGAAGCCACCGCAATGAGAAGCCTGCACATCGCAATGAAGAGTAGCCCCGGCACGCGGCAACTAGAGAAAGCCTGCGCACAGCAACAAAGACCCAATGCAGCTGAAAATAAATTAAAAAAAAAATTTACAAGCTTTAAAATTTATTTATAAAAAGAAAGATAACAAAAGTTTATCACGGGGACTTCCCTGGTGGTCCAGTGGTTAAGACTCTGCACTTCCACTATAGGGGTCACGGGTTCAATTCCTGATCGGGGAACTAAGATGCCACGTGCCATGCAGTGCAGCCAAAAAAAAAAAGTAGGGACTTCCCTGGTGGTGCAGTGGTTGAGAATCTGCCTGCCAATGCAGGGGACACAGGTTCGAGCCCTGGTCCAGGAAGGTCCCACATGCTACAGAGCAACTACTGAGCCCACGTGCCACAACTACTGAAGCCCGCGTGCCTGGAGCTGGTGCTCCGCAACAACAGAAGCCACCACAGTGAGAAGCCTGCACGCCACCATGAAGAGTAGCCCCGCTCGCCGCAACTAGAGAAGGCCTGCGCGCAGCAACGAAGACCCAGTGCAGCCAAAAATTTTAAAAAATTAAAATAAAAAAAATTCTGTCTGGAAAAAAATAAAGAAAAATGAAAAAAAAGTAGAAAATAAAAATCTTTGAGAAATTATCTTTATTTTTTAAAATGTTTATTTATTCATTTGGCTGTGCCAGGTCTTAGTTGCAGCACAAGGGATCTTTTAGTTTCAGCATGAGAACTCTTAGTTGCGGCATGTGGGATCTAGTTCCCTGACCATGGATCGAACCCAGGCCCCCTGCATTGGGAGCGTGGAGCTGTAGCCACTGGACCACCAAGGAAGTCCTGGAAAATTATCTTTAAAAAAAAAGTTTATCATGGATTTAATCATCATTAGAAAGCAAAAATAAACATTAAAGGAACTAAGAATCTATTTTAAGAAATTAGCAATGAGAAAAAGGAAAAATAACCAGAGAAATAAGGGAGAGTTATTAAGGCTAAAAGCCAAAACCAATGAAATAAAAAGCAAAAATGATAGAGAGGACAAATAAATCTAAAATCTGGTGCTTTGAAAAGATTAATGATATAGACACTTTCTCCTCCCCTTCTCCCTCCTCACACACTGCAAGGAGCAGAAAGAGGCAAAATGAGGAATGAGAAAGAAGTCCTATCCCCAGATACAGGAGAGATTAAAGGAATAGTTACAGAGATTACTTCATGAAATTCCATGGCAGCAGTTTGAAATTTTAGAGAAAATTAATGATTTCCTGGTGAAAAACAAGTCAGTAAAATTAACCCCAAAAGAAGTAGAAAATATGAACAGACAAATTTTTATAGAAGAGATTAAAAAGATGATTTAAAGTCTTCTATCAAAAAAGGCCACCAAAACCATATGGCTTCCCTGCCAAGTTTATTTGACTTTAAAAGAAGATATAATTACCAAGTTATTTATCATTCCAGATGAAACTCTTCTAATTCACTGCATAAAACGGCAAACTTTAATACCCAAACCTAAAAAATATAATATAATAACATAAAGTACAGACCTATCGCACTTATGAATGTAGATGCAAAAATTCAAGATAAAATATTAGCAAACAAATCTAATTGTGTAGCAAAAGAATAATATACTATGACCAAATAGGATTTATTCCAGAATATAAAAATGGTTCATTACCAAATAATCTATTACATCAATAAAGTAAAGGAGAAAAAATAAGCATGTCAATAAATGCTAAAAACATATTCAATAGAATTCAGCAGCCATTCCTGATAAAATCTCTTAGAAAAATAACAGTAGAAGGAAACCACTTAAATATGTTTAAGATTAACAAAACTCAGCGAGCAAATATGCAGTGGCAAACCACAAAACCCATTTCAATCAAAAATAGGATAGCTGGGACTTCCCTGGTGGCGCAGTGGTTAAGAATCTGCCTGCCGGTGCAGGGGACATGGGTTTGAGCCCTGGTCCAGGAAGATCCCACATGCCACGGAGCAACAAAGCCCGTGCGCCACAACTACTGAGCCTGCGCTCTAGAGCCCGTGAGCCACAACTACTGAGCCCGAGTGCCACAACTACTGAAGCCCGTGCGCCTAGAGCCCGTGCTCTGCAACAAGAGAAGCCACCGCAATGAGAAGCCTGCGCACCGCAACAAAGGGTAGCCCCGGCTCACCACAAGTAGAGAAAGCCTGCGCGCAGCAATGAAGACCCAATGCAGCCAAAAATAAATAAATACAAGACCTTTAAAAAAAAAAAAAAAGGATAGCTACCATCCCCAATATTATTTACATTGCCTTATAGGTTTTGACAAGCAAAGAAATTAAAATAATTGCCATCTATCTAGGAGAAAATGAAAAAGGACCTCCACTATACACTATTATAAAATACATTCTTAGAGGTTTAAAAACTTAAATATAAAAATATAACTCAATAACGATATCACACAAAGAAGTGTAGGTTATTATATATGTTCAACCTAAAGGGTGAGGGAACATTTCTTTCTGACCATGGCTGAAAAATTCCGAAGCTGTAAAAGAAAAGATAGATATACTTGACTATATAAAAATGGCTGTCTTCGTATGACAGAAGACATAAACAAAGCAATAAACAAACAGGGGGCTTGGAAACATACTTTTATCTTTTGCATTTTTTTCCTAGATACATTATTCACACATTCAGAAAAAAAGAAAAGGCTATTTTCTCTGTGGAAAACAAATCTGATAAGAGCTAGAGAGTCTCTGAGGAAAGAGCACAAACACATACAGTATCAGGGTCTGCTTAAACCCCACTCATTCACACTAGGGCTGGTCCATGTATCCTAAATTAAGAATTCCTCAATAATAAGAACAAAAGCAAATAACTGCATTAAAAATGGGCTAAAAACTTGAATAGATATTTCTCAAAAGGAGATATGAAAATGGCCAACAGCATATGAAAAAAAAAATCAGCATCACTAACTATCAGGGAAATGCAAATTAAAACCACATGAAATATCACCTCACACCCATTAGGATGTTTACATAAAAACAAAAACAGAAAATAACACGTTTTGGTAAAGATGTGGAAAATCTGGAACTCTTGTGCACTGTTGGTAGGAATCTGAAATGGTATAGCTGCTGTGGAAATCGGTATGCCGTTTTCTCAAAACTTTAAAAATAACTTTGTCATATGACCCAGCAATTCCATTTCTGGGTATATACCAAAAGAATTGAAAATAAGATCTCAAAGAGATATTAGTACATCCATTTTCGTAGCAGGATCATTGGAGTAGCCAGGAAGTGAGGGATTCAGCAATGCAAGAATCCCTCAACAAATGAATGGCTAAACAAAATGTGGTGTATATGTAAAATAGAATATTAGTCTTAAAAAGGAAGAAAATTCTGGCACATACTACACCATGGATAAGCCTTGAAGACATTATGCTAAGTTAAATAAGACAGTCACAAAAAGACAAATATTTATATGAGGTATCTACAGTAGTCAAATTCATAGAAACAGAAAGTAGAACGGTGGTTTCCAGGAACTGGGAAGTATTTGTTTAATGAGAATAAAGATGCAATGTCGCAATATGAAAAAGTTCTTGAGATTGGTTGCACAACAATGTGAATATACTGGACATTACTAACCTATATATTTTTTAATGGTTAAGATGGTAAATTTTACGTTATGTATATTTTACCACAACTACCACAAAAATCCCTGCCCTACACATTTTCTACATACATAATTTTAACTGCTATAAGCAAATACCATTGACCTCAGATTTGTAACTCTAGTATAAAGTTCTCCCCTGATGTGATGATTTATATCTCTGATTGCATACTGGGCTTCTCTTACTTGGTTATATTCCACTGGCTTTTTAAACTCAGCATGTCCAAAACTATTTTACCCACAAACCTGGTCCTCCTCCTATTTCCTATTCTATGCCCATGAATGAGTGAATGAACAAATGAATGCACCTTGGATTTTTTTCATAGGAACCTAATAATCTGTCTGATATCAAGACAATGGGTCATTTGAGTCCTGTTATATATTTTTTGTAATGGTTTTATTGACATATAATTCACCTACCATACAATTTGCCCATTTAAAGTATATAGTTCATGGCTTTTAGTATATTCACAGAGTTGTGCAATGTTAACCATAATCAATTTTACAATATTTTCATCACCTCCCTCCAAAAAACTCTGCACTTTTTAACTATCACCCCGCAGTCTCCCCATCTCCTCCAGCTGTAAGCAACCACTAGTCTACTTTCTGTCGTTGTAGATTTGCCTATTTTGGACATTTTAAGTAAGTGGAATCACATAATAGGTGCTCTTTTGTAACTGAGCATAATGTTTTCAAGATTCACCCATGCTGTAGCATATATCAGTACTTCGTTACTTTTTATGGACAAATAATATTGCATTGTATGGATAAATCACATTTCGTTTATCCATTCATTAGTCAATGAACGTTTGGGTTGTTTCTACCTTGGCTGTTATGAATAATGCTGCTATGAACATTCATGTCTAAGTTTTTGTGTGGACATATGTTTTCATTTCTCTTTGGCATATATCTAAAAGTAAGCGAATTAATGGGTCAAATGGTAACTATGTGTTTAACTTTTTTTTTTTTTTTTTTTTTGGCTGTGTTGGGTCTTCATTGCTGCGCGCAGGCTTTTTCTAGTTGCAGTGAGCCGGGGCTACTCTTCGTTGCGGTGCGCGGGCTCTAGGCATGCAGGCTTCAGTAGTTGCAGCACTTGGGCTCAGTAGTTGTGACTCGCGAGCTCTAGAGCGCAGGCTCAGTAGTTGTGGCGCACAGGATTAGCTGCTCTGTGTCATGTGGGATCTTCCTGGACCAGGGCTCGAACCCATGTCCCCTGCATTGGTAGGCGGATTCTTAACCACTGCACCACCAGGGAAGCCCCTTGTTGAATGGTCTTGATAACTTTGTCAAAAACCAACTGACCATAGATATATGAGTTTATTTCTGGACTCTGAATCCTATTCCATTGATCTACATATATATCTTGTCCTAGTACCACATTATCTTAAACACTGTTGCTTTGTAATAAGTTTGAAATCAAGAAAGGTGAGTCCTCCAATTATGTTCATCTTTTTTCAAGATTAGTTTAGCTATCCTAGATCTCCTGAGTTTACATATGAATTTTAGGATAATCTTATCAATTTCCACAAAGAGGCAACATAGGATTTTTATAAGGATTGTGCTGAATCTGTAAATCAGTTTGGAGAACATTGCCATTTAACAATATTAAGCCTTCAAATTATGAACATAGGATTTTTTTCCTTCTTTAATCTTATTTAATTTCTTTCAGCAATGTTTTGTAATTTTATGAGTGTAAATTTTGTACTTCTTTTGTTAAGTTCCTAGATGTTTTATTCTTTTTGATGTTGTTATAAATGGAATAATTTCTCTATTTCATTATAGATTGTATATTGCAAGTATATAAAAATACGATTGATTTTCATATATTGATCTTGAACCCTGCAAAGTTGCTGTACTTATTCATCACATTATGTTTTGTTTACTTATGTTTGAACCAGAAAATTATAAACCAAAAGAGTTTATAATTGTTGCCAAATGTTACCATTTGGAATTATTGAAGTAGAGGGCATAGAGGAATCAATTTCCAATTAATACAACATTTTACTTATGAGTGTGGTGTTCACACCAAATTTTGTTTCTTCTACTTTTTTTCAGGGAAATTTATTGTTTTTTCAATTAATTAGTTGAAAGCAAGAGAATAAAGAGATAACACTAAAAAGCAAAATGCAATTTATAAAATTTATTTTGTCACAATTTCAAATGAAATTAACAGTATTGCACTTTAACAAATTTACTTATCTAACAAACAGTTTCTCAATGGTTTGGTTTGTCAGGAACCTTGTAGATATCTGGTAACTCGTTTGCTTATGATTCTGGACAGCTATAGATAGAATTCAGATTGCCGCAGTCTAAATGTCAAGGTTTATACCACGCACAACTTTTTACAGTTTCTTTAACTTTTAAAATTAATCAAGATATTATTTTCAAAGAACAAGGCCCCAGTTTATATCAGTACCTTAAAAAAAAGATTTATTTCAATGGAAGATAATTATTGTGAAAGCATTTTTTGATATGAGCACACTTTCTGTATTTGCACTTTGCTTTAGAATAAAGCACAGTCTTTGTCTCCCTCAGCAATTGTTTTCTTGAAAACTATTAACATCATTTACACATTCTTTGCAGCATTATAACACACTCATATATAAATGTCACTCTGCTAGCAGCACTAACTGTACTGATCGTAGTTATATATTATAGTTTCATATTACTATTTCTTTTGACTGGCATATTGTAGTGTCTCTTTTAAAATCAGGAATATGAATGAAATTGTTTCCTCACTCATTAAAGGAGGGTTTTGAACTTATTTTGACAAAATAATCACTGCCTACATTTAGGACTTGAAAGTCCCTCTTGCTAATATTTTCATTGTTTGAGGATAGTGACTTAATTAATGTTGTTAATGCTGCTATTATATCTGGTAATAATAACAGTTGTCTTCACCTGTTACCTGTTACCAATAATAACTGTCTTTAGTAACAGTTGTCACTCTGTTTCATTTCTGCAATTAAGATAGATTTCTAAAAACTAATATTAAAGATGACTCCAAGATTGTAATCCTCAGGATTTTTACTTTGGCCCAATCTTAATCACTCAAAGCTAGGCTTTTCTAGAACATCATCTGTTGACCTCTAATTGTGGGTTCATCAGAAAAGTATTTGGCTGGGGTACAAAGGGCTTTTTTCCAAATTAAAGGAGCTGAAAGCAAAATATCTATGGTATTAAATCAGTAAGATAAGTGTCCTATATTTCCTAAATTTTCAAGGATATTTTGCAGTAAATTATCTGAATAATCATCTTTGTGTGGCATGTCTCTTTTGGAAAGGGATGTATTCTGAGGGTGCTTTCTAATGCTTAGAAACGCTAGTATATACTTGGAACCCACAGCAATAGATAACTGGGAGACAGAGTGGTAGTAGGAATAATCTTTCACTGGGTAACTAGGACTGAGATTTGCAAATAAAATGGTTGGAAAAGAAAGAGTATCCCCAAGAAGCCTAAGTGTCCATCACTGGATGAATGGATAAAGAAGATGTGGTATATATACATATATATGTATATATATATACACATATATGTGTATATATATATACATATATATGTATATATATACATATATGTGTATATGTGTATATATATATACAATGGAATATTACTCAGCCTTAAAAATAGAATGAAATCTTGCCATTTTCAACAAGTCACACAGAGAAAGACAAATACCGCATGATTTTACTTACACGTGGAATGTGAAAAACAAAACAAGCAAACATAACAAAACAGAAACAGACTCATAGATACAGAAAACAAAACAAATTGGTGATTGTCAGAGGGGAGGGGAGTCAGGGGGTTGAGTGAAATAGGTGGAGGGGTTTAAGATGTACAAACTTCTAGTTACAAAATAAGTCACGGGTATGTGATGTACAGCATTGGGAATATAGTCAATAATAATTGTAATACCTTTATATGATGACAAATGTTAACTAGACTTATGGTGGTGATTTTTATAGTGCAAAAATATCAAATTACTATCTTGTACACCTAAAACATATAATATTATACGTCAATTTACTTAAATAAAAAATAAAAAAAGTAAAGAGAAGGAACATATCCAGCCTGGAAATTTTTTCATCAGGCAGTGACTGGGTCTTTAACTCTCTTAGTTGGGTTTTTGTTCATTGTCAAACAATTGGGGATTGTTAGCCTGAGGTCCACTGATAGAATTCAGGGTGATCTTAGAGGAAAAACTTAATTTTTTTTTTTTTTTTTTTGCTGTACACGGGCCTCTCACTGTTGTGACCTCTCCCGTTGCGGAGCACAGGCTCCGGACGTGCAGGCTCAGCGGCCATGGCTCACGGGCCCAGTTGCTCCGCGGCATGTGGGATCTTCCCGGACCGGGGCACGAACCCGTGTCCCCTGCATCGGAAGGCGGACTCTCAACCGCTGCGCCACCAGGGAAGCCCGAAAAACTTAAATTTTTGTTTTCACTAACCCCTAAATAAAGGTTAACATTTCCTTCAATAATCAATGTAGGGGCTTCCCTGGTGGCACGGTGTAAGAATCCACCTGCCAATGCAGGGGACATGGGTTTGAGCCCTGGTCCGGGAAGATCCCACATGCCACTGAGTAATGAAGCCCGTGAGCCACAACTACTGAGCCCACGTGCCACAACTACTGAAGCCCACGCACCTAGAGCCCATGCTCTGCAACAAGAGAAACCACCGCAATAAGAAGCCTGTGCACCGCAACTGGATAAAGCCCACGTGCAGCAACAAAGACCCAATGCAGCCAAAAGTAAATAAATAAATTAATTTTTTAAAAATAATGAATATAGGCAACATATGACAGTAGTATTAGCAGTAGCTGTGGCTTTTCACTAAAAGAAATCACAGACATTTTCATTATCACATTACAATTATTGCAGGTATCTTGGAAATATTGTATAAACTACTTCAAATTTATGGTAATTAGAACTCAGATCTTTTTTTTCTTTTCTGTTATGGTTTATATATGAATATAGTTCCCTGTGCTGTACAGTAGGACCTTGTTGTTTATCTATTATATATATAATAGTTTGCTAATCCCAAAGTCCTAATTTGTCTCTACTCCCCTCCCTGCTACTATCCCCTTTGGTAACCATAAATTTGTTTTCTATGTCTGTGAGTCTGTATCTGTTTTGTAAATAAGTTCGTTTGCATCATATTTTAGATTATAAGTGATACCATATTATATTTGTCTTTTTCTTTCTGCCTTACTTCACTTACTATGATAATCTCTAGGGCCATCCATGTTGCTGCAAGTGGCATTATTTCATTCTTTTTTGTGGCTGAGTAATAGTATTCCATTGTGTATATATACCACACCTTCATTATCCATTCGTCTGTTGATGGACACTTAGGTTGCTTCCATGTCCTGGCTATCGTAAATAGAGCTGCAATGAACATTGTGGTACATGACTCTTTTTGAATTACGGTTTTCTCTGGGTATATGCCCAGTAGTGGGATTGCTGGAGGGTATGGTAGTTCTATTTGTAGTTTTTTAAGGAACCTCCATACTGTTCTCCATAGTGGCTGTACCAATTCACATTCCCACCAGCAGTGCAAGAGTGTTCCCTTTTCTCCACACCCTCTCCAGCATTTATTATTTGTAGAATTTTTAATGATGGCCATTCTGACTGGTGTGAGGTAATACCTCATTGTAGTTTTGATTTGCATTAGAACCCAGATCTTGTTTTCTACTGTGTTAATAAGGAAGCACATACATTATCATGTAAAAATTGATAACAGTATTTCAATATATTTTATTTTTTAATAATGTATATTTTATTGTATTCATTTAAAAACATTATTCTTAGAACAAGTAAAGAAATCCATGGTGCAAAAATGATTAAGAACTCAGCAAGTGTAGGCTTACGTACAGTGGGACTTGCAATGTGTTCTGCGGGGGATGCCTATCAGTGTGGTCGCTGAACATGCTTCATCTGTTCGCTCCCTGTGTTTGAAGGGAACTATGCCAGTTTCAGTATCCAGCAGAACCCTGGGTCCTGGATAGCTCCTGTCCACAAGCTGATATTGATAGGCGAATTCCTTGTGCTGACTGTGGCCAGCTTGAAAACTTACATGAAAATGCATCTTCTCAGAATCTGCCAAAACTAGGTTCAGACTGCCCTGATCCAGTCCTGACTCATCTTTGATTTCAGATTTTCACCCTTAAACTAAGCCCTGGTATTGTGAGATGAGCCAGCACATGCTGAATGGAGTTTCCCCACCACCACTGCCACCACTGCATTTATGCCTTAATTTGCCACTAGACACATTGGGGAAAATATCAGATAGAAGCCACCCCAAACCATAAAGCAGAAGTGGAAGACACATACTAATGAAGGCATGAGTTTTACAAGGAATGTCATTTCAGTGATTGGACCAGGAGTACTGGAAAGACAAAATGATAATTTGTTCAAGGAAAAGGTAACTATCTAACACAGTGGTTTAGTTAAATCGTCACATTTCAATTATAGCTGTTTACTGCACATTTAAAGTGATCTTGCAGGTAGAAAGGTCAGCTGACTATGTATTAATTACCTCCAGGTCCATTGGGTATTTCTAGTTTTTTATGTTTGTAGAATGAGAGTGAAAAGGAAGAAGAGTTTCCTTGTTTTCACTCACCTTAAACAGTAATACTGTGCATGACAAACAGAATTTGCTGTACAGCTGGAGCTGCCTTTCTGATTGTTTACTTAGATTTTTAGTATAGGAGATCATGGGTAAAGAAAGATTCTTAAAAATAGAAACCCTGGGCTCTAACCCTGATACTTCCCCTGCTTAAACCAATTATGTTCTTGTGTAAGTCCCTGTATTTTGCTGTGCTTGAGTTTCCTCAAACTATTGACATAGAGATTGTGGGGGAAATGAAGGAGATGGGAGAGAGAGAAAATCAGTGTGAAGTTCTTTGCATTTACAGGAAAGTTGAACAGACATACTATTGTAAAATATTTTTAAATTTTCGACTATAGTTTGCCTTGCAAATAGCAGGTGAATGTTTATTGATTTGAATTTGTTTGACGTTAGTATTGTTCCTTATGTTTCAAAGCACTTTGTAATAAATAACGAAATAATCAGGTAACTGCTATTAGTGGTTTTTATTCTTTTTGTTGATTGTCATATAAAGAACAAGATGGTAGCTCAGGTTTGTCAGTGTGGAAAACTTTATATTGTACATTCCTCTGAAAGAGGATATAAGCATTTGTTTACTACAATACACTCTGAGCCTAGAATATTGTCCGGAACATGGTAAACCTTCAATAAATGTTGAATGATATAAGAGCCCAATCATCACATCTTCAAAATAATGCTATATTAATTATATAGAGATTATACATAAATTTTCATTAGTGGAGAAGATTAGAGCAAATTTTTCTTTTAAGTCCACTAATTCCAGGCTGGGACAACAAATATTGTAATTAGGCTTCCCTGGTGGCGCAGTGGTTAAGAACCCGCCTACCAACGCAGGGGACACGGGTTCAAGCCCCGGACCAGGAAGATCCCACATGCCATGGAGCATGCCATGGAGCAGCTAAGCCCATGCGCCACAACTACTGAGCATGCGCTGTAGAGTCCTCAAGCCACAACTACTGAGCCCACGTGCCACAACTACTGAAGCCCGTGAACCTAGAGCCCGTGCTCCACAAGAGAAGCCGCCACAATGAGAAGCCCGTGCACCACAACGAAGAGTAGCCCCTGCTCGCTGCAACTAGAGAAAGCCCACGCACGGCAACAAAGACCCAATGCGACAAAAAATAAATGATAATTAATTAATTAAAAAAATATATTGTAATTAAAAAATGTAACCTACTGCTTTCCTCCCCCTATTACTTTAGCTTAATATTTGCAGAGCTTGCAGTTAATAATAGTATACAATTTTGTGGCAGAGGGAAGGAAACATTACTAATAGAAGGAGTGTATTGTATCTTTGCCATTATATTATAGATAAGGCATGTGGAGTAAAAATGGCAGGCATTCTGACTTTGCTTTAATTAAGGATGTTTCCTAGCAGCCCTGGCTCATGGCTTTAAAATGCCCCTTCCTTACATGTAATTAAATTATCTTCTTGTGGCTTTCATTATTTTCATTTCTTTATGTTAGGGTACAACCCATTAAGCTGAGTAAGCAGGAAAAAATAGAGCATAGTCCTGGTTCTTCCATATTCTTACACAAGTTTCCTCATTTCTCCAGGTTTTGACTTTATGCTCTGGAGTAGGGGTTGGCAAACGATGGATCACAAGCCAAATCCAGCCTATCGCCTATTTTTATACAGCCCACGAGCTAAGAGTAGTTTCTATACTTACAGACGGTTGGGGAAAAATTTTTTAATCTTCATGGCATTTGAAATTATATAAAATTCAAATTTCAGAGTCTATAAATTAGATGTTACTGGCACATAGTGAGGCTAATTTGTTTATGTATTTTCTATAGCTGCTTGCACAGCAACAATGGCAGAAATTGTTAAACTTTCACATTCTTTTTTTTTTTTTTTTTTCCGGTACGCGGGCCTCTCACGGTTGTGGCCTCTCCCATTGCGGAGCACAGGCTCCGGACACGCAGGCTCAGCAGCCATGGCTCACGGGCCCAGCCGCTCCGAGGCATGTGGGATCTTCCCAGACCGGGGCACGAATCCGTGTCCCCTGCATTGGCAGGTGGACTCTCAACCACTGCGCCACCAGGGAAGCCCAACAATGGGAGAATTGAGTAGCTGTGACAGAGCTCTCAAAATCTACAACATTTACTAACCGGCTCTTTACAGAAAAGGTTTGCTGACCCCACTTCAGGCTGTTTAAAGAATGAAAGAACTTTATTAAACTATATGAAATGAAAATATATGTAGGCTTTTAAATAAATTAAAAACAATTTTAGATATTTCCCATGGATTGAGGGATCATCTTTTAAATGAATTTGGTAAGAAAAAAGAGTATTCTGAATGAAAAGCTAAACTGGTTTTGCATCAAGAATGTCCTGGCTGCTTCCTCCAAGTACTCTTTCATTTTATTTAAACTGATGTTCTAATATTCTGGTTTCATTCAGAATTTTAACCACAAAAATCAAAGAAAAATGTGTCAGAGTCAATTCCACCTGAAAGGGACTCAGAATGGAATTCTTGAGTTGATGAGACCCAGGTTTCAGTTTTGGTTCCACCACTTATTACCCAGGAAATACAGTATTTAATATCTTTCAACCGCAGTTTTCCCATCCATAAAGTGGCAGTAACCACATTTACCTCTAAGGCCAGACCAGACATGAGGGCACCACAGGTATTAATCTGGTGCCTTTACTTCAAACCAATATTCTTTATTTATTTACTAATTGTTAGTGGGAATGAAAAGAAACTAAATTTTCTATTGACAAAGATAAATTGCGCCATTTTTTGATGTTCAGAATAAGGAAAGGGGTTTCTTTTTTAAAAAAAGTATTTATTTTTGACTGCGTTGGGACTTCGTTGCTGTGCACGGCTTTCTCTAGTTGCAGCGAGCAGGGGCTACTGTTCGTTGCGGTGCACGGGCTTCTCGTTGCAGTGGCTTCTCTTGTTGCGTAGCATGGGCTCTAGGCGCGCGGGCTTCAGTAGTTGCAGCACTCAGGCTCAGTAGTTGCAGCAGGTGGGCCCTAGAGCATGCGGGCTTCAGTAGTTGCCGTGCGTGGGCTCTAGAGCGCAGGCTCAGTAGTTGTGGCACACGGGCTTAGCTGCTCCGTGGCATGTGGGATCTTCCCGGACCAGGGCTCGAACCCGTGTCCCCTGCATCGGCAGGCGGACTCTCAACCACTGCGCCACCAGGGAAGCCCCTGGAAACCTGAGTTAATGGGCATCAAATTTCCGATTTATTGCAGTGATATTATAAAATAGCCTCCCTGAGCTGGCTCATGGTTTAATCCTATGAGGAATAAATAAGATTATATATATGTTACATATATATCTATATCTATATACATATATCTATCTATCTACCTACCTATCTATCTATAGCACTCTATTACCACACTCTTTGGCACAAAGTAGGCACTGAAAGTAAGGCAATTGATATAATTATTGCCACCTTGTTACAGGTATCTCCTTAGAAACAGAAGCTATATCAAAATACTATGGAGATGTGAAAGGTAGGCTCTAGAACAATGCTGTCCAACAGAACTTTCTATAATGATAAAAATGTTCATTTTATTTATCTGGGCTATCCAATGTGGTAGCCACTACCCATATGTGAACAAAGGAATGGATTTTTTAAAATTTAATTTCAAGTAACTTAAACTTTAAAGTCACATTAAACGGCATGACTCTAGAATTTTTAAAGATATCAATTTTTAAAGATATCAATCAAAGGATTAGACAAAATAACATAGCTCTGATAACACAGGGAGAATGAATTCCTAATAAGATACCAAAATGGGAAAATCCATAATAGATACATGGTCACATTAAAATTTGTGATAAACAGCCTTTGACAGGTTTTTCATGTAATTGATCATGCTGCAATGATGAGGGAAGGAATTATAACATCTAGGAAAGGCATTCCAAAGTGTAAGCATGCAATTTATTAATATCATATATGTTTACTCCAAAATATATTCACAACATTAAAATAATATTTTTAATATTCACAAAATTTTAAATAATACTGAATGGAATTTCAGGATGGTGAGATGATCTGAGCTTTCTTCCAAAACAGAAATAACTCCAAACAGTGGATTCACTGGTGACTTCATTTTATGTACCACATTTGATTGATCAATTATCTAATTCAACAAATCTCTGGAACCCTTAGACTCAGGGTATGTAAGGATGAACCAAAGAGACATAAGGAAGAACACGTCAGGAAGTAGAAATAACCTGGGAGAAGGCCTTGTACTGGAAAGAACTGAAGAAAAGCAATGTGGCTGGAGTAGAAAGAGACAGATGGAGGGGAGTACAAAAAGAGAGAGGTGGACAAGGGCTAAACCTTACAGAACCTTTAGGCCAGAGGGTGAAGTTTGAACTTTCTCCTAAGAGCAAGTGAAAGCCATTTGAAAATTTTTTAAGTTGGGGGTTGAAAAGGGATGATGACAAGATCAGACTATTTTTAAAAATCTGATGATTGGAAATAAAACGAGTGGATGGAAGACTGTCTAGAGAGAAGCATGGGAACCAATCTGGGAAATATGAGGGCAATTGAGTAATACACAAGGTCTTTCAAGAATAAAGTAGATTTTATCGCATTTCATGACACAGCCCCAAAATGTTTTCCAACACAGCAGCCAGAAGGATACTTTAAAAAGTCAGATCCTGGGACTTCCCTGGTGGCACAGTGGTTAAGAATCCACCTGCCAATGCAGGGGACACAGGTTCAGTACCTGATCCAGGAAGATCCCACATGCTGCGGAGCAACTAAGCCCGTGTGCCGCACGCAACTACTAAGCCCATCTCTAGAGCCCGCAAGCCACAACTACTGAGCCCACGTGCCACAACTACTGAAGCCCTCGCACCTAGAGCCCGTGCTCCACAACAAGAGAAGCCACCACAATGAGAAGTCCACTCGCGGCAGTGAAGAGTAGCCCCCGCTCACCGCAACTAGAGAAAGTCCTCGTGCAGCAACGAAGACCCAACACAGCCAACAATAAATTAATTAATTAAAAAATTAAAAGGTCAGAACCTATCATTTCCCTGCTTAAAACCCTTCAGTGGGCCCCCTTCTCACTCAAGCCTAACACTGGCCTACAGGGCCCTATGTGATCTGGGACCCACAATCTCTCTGACCTCATGTCCTATAATTTTCACCCTCATGTCACTCCAACCCCACTGGTCTCCTAGTTGTTCCTTAAACATGCCAAGGTCTCTCTGTAGCACAGCTTTAGAACTTGTTGTCCCTTCTGCCTGGAATTCTCTTCCCATCAGATATCCCCATGGCTTCTTCCCTCATTTCTTCAAGTCTCTGTTTAAATGTCATTGACAGTGGGTGCCCCCTTATCAGCCCTAAACAACATATGTAAGATAGTACCTCCCACCTCCCAAGAGTCCCTTTTCCTGTTATCCTGTTCTCCACAGCACTTATCTCCGGCTGATGTACTATTTATTTGCTTGCTGTTTCTCTCCCCATTAAAATGTAAGCTCTGTGAAGACAGGGACTTTGATTTGTTCCCTGCCATATCCTCATCACTGTAGGTGTTCAATAATTATTTGGTTTTTTAAAAAATATTTATTTAAAAAAAATTTTTTTTAATATTTATTGTGTTGCGCTGGGTCTTAGTTGCAACAGGCAGTCTCCTTAGTTGTGGCATGCACGTGGGATTCAGTTCCCTGACCAGAGAGCGAACCCGGGCCCCCTGCATTGGGAGCACAGAGTCTTAACCACTGCACCACCAGGGAAGTCCCAATAATTATTTGTTGAGTGAACAGATGAATGAATGATGAGGGATGGACTTGAAGACCTCTCTAATTCTTCCCCAGCTCACTGACTATAGTTTACAGAACCGTGACCAGCATGTCATGTTCTGCTACTTTGTGCAGAAGCACACTCCCACCCCCCAGCTTGGGGACAGTTCCAAGAATTGTGGCCAATCTCTCCCATCTTCTACTTCTTTCCCCAGCTCAGGTATCCACAAGGAACCATGCCAACCCTTCACCCAGCACCAACTCTTTCCAGTGCCAGCTACCTTCTCCTCGACTCTTTTGCTTTACCAGTGGATGAGAGAGCCGATCAGGATGGCTGAGAGCCATGAGGGCTGGACTGGGGGGAATACTTGGTGGTTGCAGCCCAATTGCAGAGCTTTGGAACTCCTCCAAGGATGCACACAGGGCAGCTGCTGCCAGACCATAAACTTGTTTCCCATATACCATATAGAACCCTTCCTGGCAGTACAGTGCATAGACCGCCGAGGAGGTCTATGTGGAGGAGTGCCTCTACATGGGTTGTAACAGAGATGGGCCACATGTGTTGAATTCACCTGGTGAGCTATTTGTTGTCTTTAGATTTTAGAGGAGGAACCAAACGGGATTTTTAGTCTGTCTTAAAAGCACCAGTAATTTTTATTTTATTTTATTGAAGCACAAAGTAGAGAAAAGAAGGTGGATTAGGACTCAGAAGATCTGGATTTGAATCCCATCTTGTGACTTGGTTTGTGCTATAGCCTTGGGCGAGTAACGAAACCTCTGCTGGCTACAGTTTCCCATCTGTCAATAGGAATAACTTTTCCTGCTCTGCCCAACCTCTCAGGGATGTTGTGGGGATTATGAGACCATAATGGGTGCATATTAGGTGAAGTATACAATATTTTTCATACACAGAGGTTTTTATGAACAGAAACATAATGGTGGCATCACTCAAATGCCTGACAAAATGAAAGTGATCTCTCTTCATCCAGTAATGAAAGGAAAGTTCAAGAGAGGTGAGGAAACAGATCTTGATGCATTTTTGGACTTTGCATTTCCATGGAAACCATCAGCACACAACCTATTGTCTTTAGAGAGATATTATATTACAGATGTGTTTTTATGGCATAGACAAATTGACTACCTCTAGTAATTTAAATTCTCTTAACCCAAAAAAGATGGATTCACATAGTCATGGTGACGAGTTAAAATTATGGCTCTCAGAAGGAATTTACTTTTTTAAAAATGGTTGGTTTGACTGTATATATATATATGTGTGTATATATATGTATGTATATATATGCATGTGTATACATATGCTTATTTTAAATAAGTGTGAATGCAGAAATGCTTTTAAAATATACTCCACATCATTTTAACCTAAGCACAATAGTTTAATTAAGATTGACATGCAAAGTACAATGTTATGAAAGAAAATGTCATCATCTTTTCTGAGCAGGAAAGAGGCTCTAACATAGTATTCATCCGTCATTTGCAAGCGTGAGGTTACTGTAAATCTAGAGAAGTGGCGAGACTGGTCTACTGTTTCTGGGAAAAAGGGTAGGTGGGCACAGGTGAAATCCCAAATGAAAATTCTACAGCACGTAGAATTAAGTGATCTGTATGTCTCTTCCCACACATTAGAAAAGACTTGAGATTTATCAAAGAGAAAAATCTAAAATTGCCTTGGGTGGTTGATTCTGAGAATGAGGCAACCTCCTGTTCTGAGTAACCCTAACATGAGGTCTCAGTGTTCAGTTTCCAAAGGGTCATCATCCAGTCTGGGACTGAGCCACGGCCTTGGCATCTTTATACATGTGTTTCATGACTAAGAAGTTCCTCTGCAGGATGAGGATGGGAAAGAGGGTGGAATCCTATCAGCAATGTAGGCCTTGGTCAGAGCTGTGCCTTGGTGACAGGAAGAGTAAAACTAAACTGCTGAAATAAGGGTTTGAGTTTACGTGTGAATTTCAAGTGTCTGTGATAGTCCCATCTGCATAGCATGGAACTCTAACGTGGCACACCTTGCTGAAACCGGCAGGTTTGCAAGGATTTCTTTTCTTTTCTTTTTTGGCTGCACTGCACAGCATGCAGGGATCTTAGTTCCCCAACCAGGAATCGAACCTGTGTCCCCTGCAGTGGAAGCGTGGAGTCTTAACCACTGGACCACTGGGGACGTCCTCTGCAAGGATTTCCGAGCAATGAGATGCAGCTATGGGTTTCTCCCGTTTTGCCAGTTAATGTTTGCTCTGGTTGGGAGAAGATTGGTGTGTATCTGGTGGTTCTGACTGTGTCACTTGTGGTCATTCTCTCCTCTCCGGACTTGAAAACCTCACTCTTCAAACCTGCCCCTTGGTTCCTGGTTGTTCATATGTTCAGCAGCCTATGGATCCCATTGTCTTCCATGCATGTTTTAATCATGCAACACATGAAGCTTGTGAAATGGAATATCCACATTATATAAATTGCAATAATAAGCTCTTGACAGATTTCTACAAAATGTATGTCAGTAACTTCCTTCAACGTCCTGAGACATTTTACAAAGAATCATTGTCAGCGTTTCAGAGAGAAAGAAAAATGAGATGGTTATCTATACTATTTCTCCATTCTAGTATTGCATGTGCCTGGAAGCCAACCAGATTTCTAACAGGGTTTAAAATGTCAGCCAGAATGTACTGAATATATAGTAGAGGCTAAGGTTAAATTTCCTTTGGTTTACTTAGATAAACTGGGCTTGGGGTTAGCTTGGGGGAGGGAAGGAATCACTGGTCTAATAATATAATTCATTGCCCTTTAATAAATCTTTTCTTACTTTCCCCTTCAATTTCTGCTCTTCTACGCTTTTTATCATATCCAGAGAGGCAGGCAATAGTCAAGTCTATTAAATGGCATCTTGTTTGAATATGTTCTAAAATAAATTACCATGAAAAACATTAGTCATCAAATCGCACACATTTCTCTACACCATGAGAAAATATAAATGAAGCAATTCGAGTTACTTTATACTCTCCCTAAATTGAATAAAGATGTGGAGTTCCCCAATGAGAATGAATTTGCTTATATCAGTCCCAAACAGCATCACTTTGTTTGAAAGTCAAATGGACAAGGATGTTTTCTATTTGATGAAAAACAATCTCTACACTTAAGTTGCAAACAAAGCTGCTAAGTTCCCATGTCACTCCTGGACCCATTTGAGTTTTCCTGGAAATGCTCCAGATTCAGCCCAGCATGACAAGAAGCACAGGCTTCTGGGACACTTCTTGGGCCACATCTGTAGCTGAAAGAGCTCTTCAGAACTCTCTGCACCTGTCTCCCTGCTGATATTGGCAGAAGCAGAGCCATAATTGCTGAAGCTCTACAACTCTTAAAAAAAAAAAAAAGGCTTTTGGTAATATCCAAGCTCCTTCTCTTCTGCCACACTCCTTCTCTTTCTTAAGGTCTAGGAGCTGCCAGTGGTCAACTAGCCCAGCTCCCTTGCTCCTCTGCGTAGGCTCCAGGATTAAAATCCTGCCATCAAGGAGTTCACATTTCCTCGGCTCAGGAGAAAGAATCACCATGATCCTGTGCTTTTAAGTCCTGATGAAGTCTAACTACCTTCTTATATACATGGCTTAATTATAGCAATGAATTTTATATGTGATTGAGGTGCCATGACTTCACCATCATATTTTGAACATAGACGATTATAGTTTATTGTTTAATTCATGAGAATAAAATGATGTAAGTTTTGTGATTATAGACATATGGACCTGGGTGGGGGACTCAGGGTAAGTCCCCTGCCTCAAACCAGAAATGGACATTAGCTGTCTTTCAAAGATGGTCTTTGTTTGTCTATCCCTATCGACCTCAGAAAAAATATAAACAAACAAAAAGCTGGATACATTTTTAAACAAAAGAGACTGACTTTTCCTCTACATTCCTTATCCCAGTGACTCTCCTTGGGAAAAAGAAGAGGCAGTGACATAAATCTTATCAACATTTCTTCTCTTGGTGGAAGACTTTCCTTAAAGATAATTTAGTTGGATCCCTCTATTCAACAGATGAGGGAAGGGAAGCCCAGAAAGTCTCAAGGAATTATAAGTGTTTGACAGAGAACTGACACTGGAACCTCAGACTCGCTATGTCTGTCTGATCCAGTACTTTCAGCATTGTTTCACCATGCTTCTGAGTCATTAAGTCACCTGTGGGCACATGGGCAGAATTGTACATGCAACATTTTCAGCCATTCCCTACAGGCCTCTGGAGTGTAGTCTTTGTGCTAAAATAAAATCTGTCTTTTCTACTGTTTGCACAAGGCCAGTACAGGTAGATAGGCCATACTTTCCCTAAGGCTGTAGAATATTTCTGCGCTTTGAGGAAGGCTGTGGCCAGGAGAGAGGTGGGGTAGGGCAATGGTTTTCAAGTGCTTTCACCACAGTAAGAAATACATTTCATATTGTGACAAATCCCAAATAACATGACTATGAAGATGCAAGTATATGTATACAATGTAACTGAAATAAATTCCACAGAAAAACACTCGCCTTTATTATTTCAATGAATTCAGCTCTATTATATATATACATATACACACACATACACACACACACACACACACACACACACATATATATATATATATATTTAGTTTGTGACCCGCTGAATAGATTTCATGTCCCTTTCACCCTTTCATGAACGGAACATGAGTCTGGAGCTTTCATCTTGGTTGGTCTCAGCATGATCAAAGGCCTTTCCTGTCAGCATGTCCATGGGTGTGTCCTAGGAGAGCAGATGCTCTTTAAGAACTGGGCTTGTGTCTCCTCTTTCAAGCTGCTGAACCATCTTTTGGGTCCCCTCCCCATCTCTCTTCCCAAATAGGAGTGATCAATAAATGGTTTCAGGCCAACCTGTTCTACTCTATGCTGTGACCTTGAGCAAGTCACTTAAACTCTTTGATCCTCAGTCTCCTGATATATAAAATTAAAAAAAATTAATTCCATTTCACAAGGCTATTGTGAAAGGCAAAAAATATATTAAATGAGAAACTGCCTTCTCAACTTTAAAGTAAATGTTAGGCATAATTATAATTTTACCTATAACATGTAGGCCGTGACACATTAGAATTAAATGTACAAAGACATAGTGAACTGAAGCTCTGGGAGGTTTCCTGATGCTTCTGCAACTCTCTGGTATTTAATAAACTAACAAACACATTAATATATTCTAAAAACAGATTATTAAATCTATCAGTATCTATATAAAGTTATATGTCGTGACCTAACAAACCGTCTTAAAACTTATTGACTTAAATTCATAAAGAAAGTACAACGGTGGTTACCAGGGCTGGGAAGAAGGAGGAATGGGGAGTTAGTGTTTATTGGGGACAGAGTTTCACTTTGAGATGATGAAAAGATTCTGGAGATAGATCATGCTGGTAGTTGCACAATACTGTGAATGTACTTAATGCCACAGAACTCTGTACACTTAAAAATGGTTAAAATGGTAAATTTTGTTATGTATGTTTCACAATAGAAAAGAAACACAATGACTTAAAACCACAACCCTTTTAGAGTCAGGATTTGGGGCAGTGCTCAGCAGGCTTGGGTCACCTTTGCCCATTGTGGTGTCTCTTGGGACAGTTCACATGGCTTCATTGACCACTTTGATGCTGTCTCTTAGCTGAGATGCCTCTGTTGTCCACATGGCTCTCAGCCTCTGAGGCTTCTCAATACCTGTGGCCTCTCTCTACAGCTGGACAGCCTGGACTTCTTTACAAGGCAGTTGGGTTCTGAGAGAGAAAGCAGAAGCTCCAGATCTCTTAAAGGCTTGAAGTCCCAGGAAGTTGCTTCCATCCTATGCTTTTGGCCAAGTCAGCCATTATGCTGGCATAGATTCAGTGTGGAAGGCGACTGCACATGGCATGAATTCAGGGAGGCATGGTACATGCAGAACCATTTTCTAACAATCTACTGCAGCCTCCATGCCACATTGGTAGCATCTCTCCCTGCTCTGCTTATCTTAAATTCTGTTCTAGTGCAATTTCTACATATTAGCAGTGCGTGTGGTGGGTAAGAGGATGGACTTTTGCAGGAGGCTTCAAATGTTGGCCCTGCCGTTTGTTGGTTCTGTGACCTTTGGCAAGTTATTCACTGTATCTGTGTCTCAGTTTTCTTATCTGTGAAATGGGGATGGCAATAGTATTTATCTCATTGTGCTGTAAGTATTAAATGATGAATCTGAACTGAAAACTTAGTAACAGTGCCTGGCACGAAGTAAGAACTATGTAAGCATTTGCTATTATTGTTACTGTTGTTTTTGTCTATTTTGTTATAAAACAAATAGGGTGATACGGTGGAAAAGGTAGTATTTAGGGCTAACTAAGGCAGAAAGGCTAGAAACTTGCTTAAGTACACAGGACCTCCCTGCCTCACTGTTCTCACTTACATCTAAATCCCTTGCTGACATTTAAGCCTCTTTCCTTTTGTTCTGCCCACAGGAGACATGGAGAACAGCTGATCAATATCTCCTCATAATAATCCCCTGAACACCTGAAGACAGCTGTGAGAGCTTAAAGATTTGCTGAGGCTAATCTGAACACAGGTAATTGAGTTGATGATATGTTCAAATGCACATAAACTTGTGCCCGGGCACAGCTGTGAAGTAGTAATAGGCACCTCACACTTCCCTTGACCCCCTTAGGAGCTGGAGTGGTGGGTCTTGTCTGTATGCGGTTAGAGAGTGAGTCTCCTCTTTCTGAGCAGAAACCTGGAGCGGGTTTCTGAGGAGGACAATGCAAGCAGGGCCTGAGAGGCGCCATGTGTATGGCACTCTGCTGGTTCAAAAGAAGAGCTAAACCCAGGAACCGATCATGTTGAGCAGTTAATTAGCACCTCCTGTTTATTTCAGTGAGTTCTAGCGGAGCTCACCGGTGGACCTAGTGCTTAATCCAATAGGCACTTTTCAACCCTCAGCTTCCTAGACAGCACTGTCATATTTGTCATCCTCTCCTGTTTTGGAGTGAGGCAGAACATTGTGGGTTTTTTTCAAGTATTGGAGCCAGAATGCCTGGATTCTAGTTCTGGCTCTGCCACTTACCAGCTGCATGACCTTGTACAAGTTACTTGGCTGGTCAGTTTCATCTTCATCCTCATCTTCATCTGTAAAATGGGTTTGACAATAGTTCTAAATTATTGCGTTCTATGTATTTATTTATTTTATTTATTTACTTATTTTGGCTGCTTTGGGTCTTCGTTGCTGCGCTCAGGCGTTCTCTAGTTGCAGCAGGGGGCGCTATTCTTCGTTGTGGTGCGCGGCCTTCTCATTGCAGTGCCTTCTCTTATTGCGGAGCATGGGCTCCAGGCGTGCGGGCTTCAGAAGTTGTGGCACACAGGCTCAGTAGTTGTGGCTCACGGGCTCTAGAGCACAGGCTCAGTAGCTGTGGCGTACAGGCTTAGTTGCTCCGCGGCATGTGGGATCTTCCCGGACCAGGGCTTGAACCCATGTCCCCTGAATTGGCAGATGGATTCTTAACCACTGCACCACCAGGGAAGTGCCAGGGTTCTTGAAATATTAAAAAAGAATTTTTTTTTCTTAGCACAGTTGGGGAGCCATGGTAAGGATTAAAAATATTTTTTAAAAAACTCTTCTCCACTGACTTCTGGGATAGTGGCTCTTCTTCTGCCTGTTAGACCACTCCTTCTATGCCTCTTTGGCCGACACTTTTCTTTCACTCATCCATGAAAAATTAGCAGTTCCCCCAATGTCCTATCTTTGACCCTCTACTCTTCTCATTTTGTGTAACCTCCTGTATGATTCATGCCCTTGGTCTCAATTACTATCTGTACACTGATGTTTTGAAAACCTTTATCTCTAGGCTCCCTTTTCATTGTAGAGTATGTCTATCTGGATAGTCCAAGGCTCTTTAAATTCAAAAGGTCTAACACCAGGACACCCACCCCTGGCTATGATGGAGTAGAAACTGGTAACAGACTAGCCATCCCACCACTTTAAAAAAAAAAAAATCACTAAGGTGAGCAAAATATTTGAGTCAGCTGTTTCAGGCAGAGCACAAGTTTGTAATCCTTAAGAGAAATCCAAGCGGTGAGGCCCAGAATCACTATGCCTCTTTATCTGGGGGCTATTTCCCAACCAAGAAGCAATGAGCTGAGGTACCAGCTAAGCTGA
The DNA here is from genome assembly GCF_937001465.1 of Orcinus orca. Lineage (NCBI taxonomy): Eukaryota > Metazoa > Chordata > Mammalia > Artiodactyla > Delphinidae > Orcinus > Orcinus orca. The sequence goes on from NC_064562.1 coordinate 89,929,302, forward strand.
GCAGACAGAGATTGGGGTCTGGGGCAGCTGAGCAACTCTAATCTGCAAGGTAGGGCACTGAGAGAAGGGAGCTTTGCAGAGGGAGGGCTCCAAAAATCCTGTGAGGATCCTCTGTGGGTGCTTGGCTAAAAGCTGGTTTGCACATGTGTAAGGTGAGACTATACAAGGATTACCAGATACCAACTTCTGTGGGGTTGAAAGCTGAGCAGGGTTATTAGAATTCAAGCAGTGATGAGGGTCATTGGAATGGTGGCACAGCCTAAGTGGAAAGCCACATTAATACTTTGTTAATAACACCTCAGGCATCCAGCTGGGACACCAGAAAGAACACATTTTAGAAGTAAGTATAATGTTCTAAAGCAGTATTTCTCAGATAGCTGTTCCTGGGCCAGTAACATTAGCATCACCTGGAAATTTGTTAGACATGCAGTTGGAAATACTAATTCTAGAGTCCCACCTCGGATCTACTCCATCAGAGACTCAAGGGAAGATGCCTAGAAATGTGTTTTTAACAAGCTCTTCAGATGATTCTGATACATGCTAAAATTCGAGAACAACTGCCCTACAATAGAAGACCTACAATAGAACTGCCCTAACAACGCCTAACACCAAGCTTGACAAGATCACAGGAGAAACAGCGTGAAGGCTGAGTGCACTAAGTCAGAGGGCTTGGGAAGATAGCTTGGACTTTCCAAAGATCTACCCTAAAAAACGAAAGCAAACAAACAAACAAAAATGCCTACACAAGTTCAAAGTGGCCAGACAATAAGTGAACTGCCTACTAAAACAAAAATCAAAACTTTTCAGAGGAAAATAACATACTACAGAATCCATGATTTCTACAATGCATCATCTGTAGCCTTAAGTATGACAATAAAAAATTACTAGACACGCTTTTACATTGGGACTTGGGAGCTGCTCTGTGGCGCTAGGAACAATGGTTTTCAGTGTAATGGAGCTCTTATGTGGAGAGCCTAAGCTTTTTTTAGATGCAAAGGAAAATTTCAAAACATACAAGAGAATATTGACTGGAAAATGACTTGGTTAAAACCTGACGATCTTACCAGCATCCTGCAGGTCGATGAATATTAAAGAAGCTAGGGATGTCACTGGTTGATGAGTAGCTTCATTTTGAATGAGGGGTCGCTGTCTGCCTATTGAAAGAGGCCAGTTTGCTGTGAAGTTCCTAAGGTGTAAACATTTCTGGCTAGTGCCAGATTTGAAATTTACTGTGTTGTATGAAAAACTGGTGAACAGGAAAACCTCTTCATTTTATGGATATGGAAAGAGAACAAAAATCAAGACGGATTATATTTTTTAATTTTGAAATTGATTTGTAAATAGATTTCTGAACCAACATCCGATCTAGATTAATGCATCCATAAGAGTCAAGCCATTTCTATTTAATCATGTCACTGCCCTAGAGTCATAACCTGTTAACCAGTATATTACTTTCTAGCTCCGAAACTATTTTTAATGGAAAATTCTTTTTCCGTTATCCAGCCTTGTAATTAAATAATTTTGAATGAATGTTCAGCCTTTGGTCGCCTCTCCGGATTTAAAATGCATGATTCTAATTACAGCCAAGTGAAAGTTTATAATACTGTGGGAAAATCCTTAGTAAGGTTTCTAGAGAGAGATGACTTGGTTTGGCAATCACAAGAACGGAGGATATGGAAAACCTTGGCTTTGTGCAGGGTACTAAGTATTACCGAATTAATGGAGGTGAGAGCATAGTGGAGAGACAGGATCTATTACTGGGGTGAGGGGAGAGAAAGCCAGGCATCAAAACAATCAGTATAATTACTAGCTGAATTATGGAATATTTAGTCCTAGTGTAATAGTAATATGAAAGGGTATTTATGCTAAAAAATAGGGAGGAGTAATGCTGAAAATTAAGAGAGCACAACATAACAATCAAGAGTCATGAGGGAAGGTTACTGATAAAATCTGGGTTAAAACTGGTCAAACATTGTACAGAATGGATTAGTGTAAACAGTAATAGCATCTGATGTAACCAAGGTGGTTAGGCCCCATGCATAATCATTTTCCCTAAATAGCTACATGAATAAATTGTTTCCAAGCCCATATTTAAATGTCACAGTCAGATGCCAATATTCTTGTCATCTTATAATAAACTCTTTTTCTTTAAAACAAACATTACTAGACACACACACAAAGGAAAACAAAAGTAGAAAATAGAAATCAACCCTAAAATTACTCAGATGTTGGATTTAGTAGACAAAGACATTAAGTCAGCTATTATAAAGATAGTCAAAAAATCAAAGGCAAATATGTTTAAGATAAACAAAAGTATGATCTGAATGAGTAAATAAGTAGGGAATAGATAGGGAATCTTGAAGATGGGAACTATAAAATAGCAGCGTAAACCCCAGAACTTTTCAAAGTAAAACAAGATAACACAATTCACTAGTAGCTTAACAGCAGATGGAAGATGGTAGAAGAGTCAGTAAACCTCAAGATTAATCAATAGAAATTATCCAATTTGAAGAACAGAAAAAAAATTGAAGGAAAATGAATAGATCCTCTGAGACCTGTGGGATAATATCAGATGTATGTGTAATTGGTGTCCCAAAAGGAGACAGTGAAAATGGGACAGAAATATAATAGAAGAAAAATATTCCCAAATTTGATGAAACCGTCAACAAACCTCCAAAGCTCAGTGAACCCCAGGCAATATAAATACAAAGAAAAACTACCTAGATACATCATTGTCAGGTTACCAAAAAATATAAAAATAAAGAGAAAAATTTGAAAGCAGCCAGAGAAGAATAATGCATTACATATGGGGCAACAACCATATGGAGGTGACCAGCTTCTTGTCAGAAACTGGAGAGAAGACAATGGAATGACAGCTTCAAAGTGCTTAAAGAGTCCATCACCAAATTCATTATCTTTCCACTTCTCACTGTGCTCATCATTCTCTAATCTCCATTTGAATTACTGGTCACCGTCCATTTGACTTTCCAAGTCAGAAAATTGGGAATCATTCTAGATACCTATTTGTCCTCTCTCCTTACATAATTGCGCAGCAGATCTTTTTGATTCTACTTTTAAAATGTCACTAAACTAGTCCCACCTGTTCATCCCCGTTTCTGTTGCTTTAAGTCAGGCTCCTGCTAGCTAATCTTCAGAAGTCAGATTGCCTGGGTTTGAATTTTGCCTTACTAGGCGTAACTTTGGGCACATTCTTTGACTTTTCTGAGTCTCAGTTTCCTGATCCGTAAAATGGGAATACGTAATAATAATAATAAACCTATCTGTGGAGAATTTTAAGATTGTACAGAAATTTTTTGTGTCGCCTCCATAACAGTCCCAGGTGAACTGGGTTATGCTACAGTTACAAACATCCTTCAAATCTCAGTGACCTACAACTGGAAGTCAATGGGGGCTCTGCTATCTGTTTTTCTCACTCTGGAACTTGGACGAAAGGTGCAGCCACTACGTGGAATACTGCCAGATGCCATGGCAGAGAGAAAGCAAGAGCCTAACAAATTTTGTTCCAGTTCTTAGTTCTTAAAGACTCCTAGTTTTCAAAGCTTCTTCCATTTCTTTGGCCGAATTAGGTCACACGGCTGGCCATATCCAACTTCAAAAGCAGGTCAGAGCAAGAGGGAGGAGAAATGGGGATACATGTATATGTATAGCTGATTCACTTTGTTATACAGCAGAAACTAACACACTATTGTAAAGCAGTTATACTCCAATAAAGATGTTAAAATAAATAAATAAATAAAATTAAGTAAACCATTAAAGGAAAGAAAAAGAAAAAAGCAGGTCAGAAATGTGCAGTTTTATTCTATGCTCAGAACAGGATGTGGTAGTAATTAGTGCTGGTGTCTGAATATTTCTGGTTCTCCTTTTGGACTCATGGTAGGGTTGCACTTCCCTTCTCCCCTGGAGTTGGTTATGGCCATGTGACACTTGGGCAGAAGCTTCGAGAGCCTATACACAATGAACCACGCTCCCTGCCTACAGCTGGGATGATGATCCCCTCTCACTGCTGTGAGGTATATATTGAGATGAAGTCTCCATTATCCTGGGTTTCTTTGTGGCTACGAGGAGCATTGCTCCCTGGCCAACCTGCATGGCACATGTGGTAGAAGCAAAGAATTATTTTGGTTGTTTTATGCCACTGAGACTTTGGGGTTGTTTCCTGTCACAGCATAACCTAACTTGCCCTGACTAATATACTACCTTATAGAATCATTGTGAGGATTAAATAACTTATGTCATGGGCTTAGCACAAGGTTAGCACTCAATATATGTTAGTAATTACCATTCTTGCTTGAACTCTCATACTAACCTCATAACCACTGGTGTCTGACCCTGCCCCATTTACTCCATCTACTCCATTGCCACCAGAGAGATCTTCCTAAAATGCTAATCTGATCGTTCACTTTCCTATGTGAAATCCTTCAGTTTTCTCCTGACTTTGATAAAGCCTAAATTCCCTAGCAGGGGTCTAGAGCTTCCATGGCCTGGACCCTGCCTGCCTCTCCAGTCTCATCTCCCACTAATCTCCCAAAGGTCCCCTGGGATGCAGCCACATCAGGCAACCAGTTCTTGTTCTGCTCTTCTTACATTCATGTCATTGCAAATGCTGTTCCTTCTGCCTGGAATGCCCTTCCTTCCCTCAGTCCACAAAGCAAACTGCTTATCGTTCTTCAAGACAGCTCGAAGATCATCTCCTCTATGAATCTACTCTGATACACTCAGTAAGAGTTAGCTATAGTCCTCTGTTATGCACTAATTGTTTCCTTGTCTATTTTCATTAGACTGTAGCCCTGAATGGCAAAGATTTTGCCCACTTCTTTTTTGTAGCCCAAGTGCTTAGCACTATGCCTTCCATGAGCCAATTATGTGTTTAATACCTGTTTATTGAAAGAGTGAATAAATGACTATTCATTGAAATACTGTTTCTAATACAATTCATTAATTAGGACACACCAAGGTGGGCAAAGTTTCCAATTTTTCTTCTTAGACATGACAGGACCTAAAAATAGGAAAGATTTTCAAAATAAAAGCAATGCCAACTAAGGTAATTTGGAATTCCATATTTTTTATTCTGAAAATTCCAGGACTCATCTCCAAATTCAGTTCCATGGTTGTCACATAAGTGGTAGGGTAATGTAATAGGTAGAGGTGATAGCTGTTACATGAAATGCTTATTTTTTGACATTTTGGATACCTGAGATACATGACAATATTTTATATGACAATATTTTTATGACAATATTTTTATATGACAATATTTTATTGACAATATTTTTGTCAATAAATTTGACAAATTTATATGACATTTATATATGACAATATTTTTGATATAATGAAAATATTTTATATGACAATATTTTTGATATAATGCAAAAACAAACCATCAATAGATAAAATACCTCAGGAATATACATCTAATTAGTATTCTATGGGTGCACTTTCTTTTACAAATTGTAGCCTTACTAGCCTTGAACATCTGCAGTCACTTTTCTGGTAGGATTACTGCCCTTTCTATGGCAGACACTTACTATTCCTTTAATCTGCAGCTTCCTTGAGAGTTCTTTATTGTCTCTCTTACTAAGAATGGTAGCTTTTTTCTGTTGAGTTTTCAGAACTTTTTACCTCCACTTCCACCATAAAATTCATAACCATTACGAAGGGTATTGTTTGAGATTTTTCCAACAAAACTTTCTCTTTCTGAGTCCATGACTTGATTTCTATGGGCCATAAAAATTGCAGAACGCTTATATTGCCCATTACTATCAAACTAACATAGTTTTGCAAGGCTGAGGTAGTCCAATAGCAAAATTTCTAAATAAGAGAACTCTAAAAACCAGACTTCCCTGGTGGCGCAGTGGTTAAAAAATCCACCTGCCAATGCAGGGGACATGGGTTCGAGCCCTGGTCTGGGAAGATCCCACATGCCACGGAGCAACTAAGCCTGTGCACCACAACCACTGAGCCTGCGCTCTAGAGCCTGCGAGCCACAACTACTGAGCCCACGCACCTAGATCTCCTGCTCCACAACAAGAGAAGCCACCGCAATGAGAAGCCCACGCACACCGCAATGAAGAGTAGCCCTCGCTCGTCACAACTAGAGAAAGCCCACGCGTAGCAACGAAGACCCAACGCGGCCAAAATTTAATTAATTAATTAATTAATTTTAAAAAGAGAGAACTCTAAACACCTAAGAAATATATCTCAAAGATTTATAAAGATCAGATGGAGCAGAGGTTGAGGTGAGGAGGGCATGCAATAATCAGTATGAAAAGGAATCTTGAAACGTGGGTATAAATCAACCCGTGTGTGGCAGAGTACAGGGACCCAGAGTGACTTGGAGAAGGTCTTCACATAGGAAACTGCCTCTGCAGGTTACGTCTTCAGAAAAAAAGGAAACATGGCTAATGAAGAGATAAGTGTAGCTCCCAGTCAAGGAAAGGTATGACTCAGAAATGCAACACTTCTGAGAAAAAATGTGGCACCACCCACATGGGCTAGTCTTTAGACCTGGGAGTTGGTGTAACTGCACTTAGCAGATGGGAGGAAAGAGAAGAGCAGAAACACAGTTCTGGGACAGGAAAAGGACATCGCCAAAAATACTTATCTCCTCTCATACACCAGGGTGTTTTGACCCTCCAAAGACAAAAATGACTTCAACCATAGGGACTTCCCTGGTGGTCCAGTGGTTAAGACTCTGTGCTTCCACCACAGGGGGCGTGAGTTAGATCCCTGGTCAGGGAATTAAGATCCCACATGCTGCATGGCACGGCCAAAAAAAAAAAAAAAAAAAAAAACCAAAGGCATCAGCCGTAGTTGGTGATTTCAAACAGGAAATGTAAATTCCACAAAGAGAAAGAATTGGAGCAATAGCACAACCGTGTCAGCAATGGTGGGAAAACATATGTCACGTTGACTGAGCTGACATTTTAAATTTATTTATTTATTTATTTTTGGCTGTACTGGGTCTTCGTTGGTGCGCGTGGGCTTTCTCTAGTTGTGGCGAGCGGGGGCTACTCTTCGTTGCAGTACGCAGACTTCTCATTGCGGTGGCTTCTCTTGTTGCAGAGCACGGGCTCTAGGCGCAAGGGCTTCAGTAGTTGTGGCACGTGGGCTCAGCAGTTGTGGCTCACGGGCTCTGGAGCACAGGCTCAATAGCTGTGGCGCACAGGCTTAGTCGCTCCACGGCATGTGGGATATTCCCAGACCAGGGCTCGAACCCGTGTCCCCTGCCTTGGCAGACGGATTCTCAACAACTGCGCCACCAGGGAAGCCCTGAGCTGACATTTTAGGTTCAAATAGTCTGTGGAATTGTGAAGGGGACCCATCCAGCGTTTAGCATGTTGTGTCTATGAGAAAACATGCTCTCGGTTGAAAATGAGGCTGGAGTACAGGCTATTTCTCATTTGTGGCAGTTTGTATCCAAGTAGCCACCTCTTTCAAGTGCATAACATCTTTAGCAGAATATGACTAGTCACGCAGTGCAAAGGAATTGGCAAATTAAACATTTAATGGTCACTGAAGAGAAAAGTCCATTTTTATTTTTATAAAGAAACCAACTGCATAGATACAAGGAACAACAAAAGGAATGTAGTTACTGAAGTCAGTTCTTTCTTGGACTGGGTCTGAAATACTCTGAACATATGGATTGTTTATTATTACTGTTTATTAGTTGTAGTGAAACATGCTTTAGAGAAAGACCACATCAGATCACATAATAAAATTTTGTGATTAGCAAGGAGTTCCCAACATTCATCAATCCAGATTGATATTGTAGTTCTTGGTCTTCCATTTCCTAAACTTGCTTCAGATAATAGACCCGGGGATCTGATCATTCTTTGTTATTTCAGATGAAAATGAATGAACAAAAATAGAAGTAATGGTCTGTGTGGAATTATTTGCTGGCATTAAGTTAGGGTTTCAAGGAGAGGGACGTATCTGCTCCCTGTGTTGGGTATCTGTTGTCTCTGTGGTAGCTTGAAAAGCAAGTCAAATATTATGCTGGTCAAGACACACGTCTACCCAAGTGTCTTTGTATTTTCAAGTTAAAATGAAATAACTTTTCCCAATTTTAGAAAGAGATAAAAGGCCATCTTCATTTTGAGTGATATTACCTGAAAACAGCAATTTTTCCCAGATGGCAAAGAATCCCCCAATTGTTTCAAAGAATGTCTGAAACACCAAAAGCTGAAACCACTGGATTAGATTGGGATTCAGGAGTCTTCTGTGATAGAGAACTAGGCCAAGTTGAAAATTTTTTGCAAGGAGGACCAGAGATTAAGGAAGTCCATCTTCAAAATATATTTGAAAAGCCTTAAGAGCATGCCGGTGTAAGAAGTCAGCAAATTGGTGAGACTGAGGATTAACAGCTATACAGGATGGTTGGTTTAGTAATGCTCCTGAACTCAGAGAGTATTTGTTTCTCTGACTCATGTGGGTCAACCAGAGGGAGGTGTACAGGTAAGGTGGGGGAAGGGATGATGGTATGTAGTTGTTAATACCACATTCCTAAGTTATTATTGATTCTATAAACTTTAATGATTATGTATAATTTATCTTAAAATTTCAAATAATCTTAAAGCAGGAAATGAGATTTTTATATTGATTAAATAAATGCATAGGTTAAAATGTACCAAATGGTACTTGAGGGCCCTCATTTAGACTCCCTTTTGCAGAGTTCACGGTAGCCCTTTCAAATAGATCGGTCATGATTCACAATACTTACAATCATTTAAACTATAATCTCAAGAGAAATGATAAAATCAAAGTCTTCCTATCTAACCCCTAGTGACTCTCAATTTTTACTCTATAAGGATTTCTGTCCTTTCTTCAAAGTATCCACCATTGTTAAGGGTGAAAGGGACATAGCCAACATCCCAGTGGTCCTTTTCTACAGGAGGGTGAAGTCTGTCTGCTTTCAAAGTACCACCTACTTCTACCACTACACCCTGTAATTGTCCAAAAGGAAGAGTATAGTCAGAGCAAGCTCCCAGAATACATAATCCCTTATAAAACATGTTCAACCGGAGCACAGACCCTTTCAAGTACATTGCATAGCTCCCTGGTGACTTATCTGAATGCTCCACTCAAAGCTTACTCTGTATGGCAGGGTCAGATTGAGACTGCAAAACTGTACAAGTGTGCTTCCAAGCATCTCCACCAAAAACTTCCACTGAGCCATGCAGATGATCTGGTTAGATCACCAGTCTTTGGGCGGGTATCATGACTTCCTGCCTTAAATGTATGCCCATCAACCTTTTGGGTTTCATTGCCATTCCCACACAAAGAGGCCCTTACACTGTCAGAAAGTTCTAGATCAATTGTCCCCAACCTTCTTCTTTATTAAAATCTCTTTATTAGCATCAACACATTGTAACTTTATTTGGACTTTTATTGAGTGAGAAAACTACATAACTGCAAAAAAAAATTACTAGCTACCTAAAATTGAGAATTAACTTATTAATCAACATTATCTATAGGTATTTTAAAAAATAATAGTTATATATGAAATATAGTCAGTCTTCAGGCAAGACTTGAAGACCTGTTTTACTTCTCTTTTGGTTGCAAATAACAGAAACAAACTCTGGCCAGATTAGATTAAAAGGTTCCAAGGAAAAGATAAACACCAAGCCGTGGGAAGGGTCACGGTCAGTGGCAGTTCATGGCTTCATTTGTCTAGTCGATGACAAGAGTCAACTCATCCCAAAGAGTTACATCCTCCCAAAAGGGAGAGATCTTCAAAAACTTACTCAAATTCTATAGCTTTTTTTCCTGAAGATCACACAGTATTAGTTGGCTAGGGCTGCCATAACAAAATTCCATAGTCTGTGTTGCTTAACAGAATTTTTTTTTTCACAGTTCTGGAGGGTGGAAATCCAAGGTCAAGGTGCCAGCAGGATTGGTTTCTCCTGAGGTGTCTCTCCTTGGCTTGCAGATTTTCACCTTCTCATTGTGTCCTCACATGGTATTTTCTCTCTGTGCACATCCCTGGTGTCTCTTGCCCTTTTTATAAGAACACTAGTCATATTGGATTAGGGTCACCCTTGTAATCTCATTTAACCTTAGTTACTTCTTTAAAGGTCCTATCCCCAAATACATTTACATTGGGGTGGGGGGGGTAGGGCTTCAACATATGAATTTTGAAGGGACACAATTTAGTCTATAATAGACACCATATCTGTTTTTTCCTCAGTAGGACTTATAAACTGCCATTGGCCAAAAGCACAAGAATCCCACCAGGTTGGGCACCTTCTTTTTTTTTTTTTTTTGGCCATGCCTTGTGGCTTGTGAGATCTTAGTTCCCCAACCAGGGATTGAACCCAGGTCCACGGCAGTGAAAGCCCACGTCTTAATTACTGGACCACCAGGGAATTCCCTGGGCACCTTCTTAAGTAGGTAGGATTAAACAATTTTGATAACTCAGAGGTGAACACCAAATAAGCACTGACCCAGGAATGTCACACTTTACAGGAACACCTCCTGGCAGATTTCAGTATTGCTAGTTCACTAGCTGCTCATTTTGAAGTTCCAATGAGCAAGGAGTTCCATGATTAGCATATCTAGGCTGCTGTATGGAATTTTTAAAATATCTGTGGAATCATCCTTATAGAATAGACTCAAGGCCAAATGGAGATAGTACATTTTTTGACTTCCAAATTAGGGAAAAGCAAGGAAACACTACATGTTTGGCTGCTTTCAACCAAATTCTTTCTTCAAATGACATAATATCATTCCTTACAGGTTTGGATGCCACTGTCATGGGAAAAAATGAGGGAGGTAGGGAAGAGTTAGTTACATGTTATTCAGTGAAAACTGGAATTTGAGCAAAATCTTATCCAGAAAAGAAAGAAAAAGCATTGAGACTTAGAGGTTTTTGTTTGTTTGTTTGTTTTTGCGGTACGCGGGCCTCTCACTGTTGTGGCCTCTCCTGTTGCGGAGCACAGGCTCCGATGCACAGGTTCAGCGGCCATGGCTCACGGGCCCAGCCACTCCGCGGCATGTGGGATCTTCCCGGACCGGGGCACGAACCTGCGTCCCTGCATCAGCAGGCGGACCCTCAACCACTGCGCCACCAGGGAAGCCCGAGACTTAGAGTTTTACCAAACTTCCAACCAACTTGGACCATGATCCCAAACAAATACCGTTGACCTGTGAATAACTCGGAGATTAGGGGTGCCAAACTTCTGTGCAGGTGAAAATCTGTGTATAATTTATAGCTGGTCCTCCAGATCCCCGGTTCCTGGTTCCTCCCTAAACACAGTTCTTCCATATGTGCAGTCCAGCATCCGCAGATTCAACCAACCTCAGATAGTGTAGTACTATAGTATCAATATTTACTACTGAAAAAAATCTGCTACGAGTGAACGGAGCAGTTCACACCTGTGTTGTTCAAGGGTCAACTGTACATGACCTCTCAGATCAAAGACACATTTTCCAAAAACTGAAAAGCCCTTACCAAACAAGTTGAAGGTACAAAAAGATCTAAACTACAGCTATATATAACCCAATATGTAATATCTATAATTCAAACCTTATTACTTTAAAAAAGTATGGATTTTTATCTGGGCTTACAGCTTCTTTCTCCTCTAATTATGTGCCGAAATAAACAGAGTTGTTCATATTCTGGTACATAAAGTCACTTCTATAGTATTGCCTGCTATTAATTATCACATGAATAGTATCAAAGTATAGTATTACCTGGAATGAGTAGTTTTAAGTATTAGTCCAAGGAGGAAAACCTCTTTCACCAACTAAATGCCCTGGCAAACACTGGCACCTCCCAGGCACAGGCACTGCTGCCTCTCAGCAAGGAACAGTCAGTCCCAGGGGTGCCATATTGTTGAACGCAGATAGATATCACCAGCACAGAACAGAATACCATGTCCTCACCTGTGTTAAAAACAAATCGGTGGGGCTTTCCTGGTGGCACAGTGGTTAAGAATCTGCCTACTAATGCAGGGGACATGGGTTCGAGCCCTGGTCCGGGAAGATCCCACACACTGCGGAGCAACTAAACCCATGCACCACAACTACTGAGCCTGTGCTCTAGAGCCCGTGAGCCACAACTACTGAGCCTGTGTGCCACAACTACTGAAGTCCACACGCCTGGAGCCTGTGCTGCACAATAAGAGAAGCCACCACAATGAGAAGCTCGCGCACCTCAACCAAGAGTAGCCCCCGCTCACCGCAACTAGAGAAAGCCTGCACGCAGCAACGAAGACCCAACGCAGCCAAAAATATAATAAACAAATAAATTTATAAAAAACAAAACCAAAAAACATATCTGTGAAAATGGTCTACTTGATATATTATCGTGTAAATGTTCATACTGTAGTCTGTGTATAGACTATCTTAGGAAGATGTATGAGACTATAGTATCAGTATTGCTTCTGGGAGCCCACTGTCTGGATGCCTTGGGTGGGAGAAAAACTTAGTTTTTATTGTTTATCTTTTCGTACCCTTTTAAGTTTTGTAGGATGTCAAGTATTGCTAATTCCAAAATAAATAAATAAACCATAATTTGAAAAATCCATGCCACTGTCTGATAAGAGAGTAGGTTAGGCTGGGGGTGAAGAGAGAAGCCTTAAGTGACTCACTTTTGCTACTCAATGCCAGGCCCTACTGTGAGCATTTTGTAAATATTTAATTCAGGCCTCACCACAGCCCTATGAAGTAGATGCTCTACAGGTGAGAAAACTAAGCACAGAGAGGTTAAATAATTTGCCCAAGGCCACATTGAAAGAATACAGCAGAGACAAGAGTTGAACCCTAGCAGCGTGGCTCTAGAGTTTATGCTCTTATGGATGCTGTGTTTGCATCATGATGTCATGATGTGAAAACTATGCCTTAATCATATCATAGTTAACACAGTCAACCCCAATATCCTGAAATTAATTCAGAACCCCATCCCACCCCCCTTTTACTTTTTCTGGGCCTTCAGTAATGTGCAGAGGCCATTCCTTCTTCATTTTTAAGGTGACAGAACTTAAGTCAATTCCCAAAATTCAGTTGGGTACTATAAAAGCCTGAGCTCAAAGTCCTGTGTTGATGAACTCCACCAAAGTACATAGGAAGGAAGAGGAAGAGGCAGCTTTGCCAAAATTATTTAATAAGGGAGGGAGAAGTATTGTGTTGGCCAAAAAGTTCGTTCGGGCAATATCTTACGGAAAAATCTGAACGAACTTTTTGGCCAATCTAATAATATACTCAGAAGATAAGGGAGGAACTCAATCTTTGTCTTGTTAAATTAGATCAAATAGAATTTCCAAATCATCACATCAATGCTCCAATTAAAATAGAGATCACTTATTATGTGCAAAATATTATTTTAACATCCATAAATATGAGAAAGATCGTAATAAGTATTTACCATGGACAATTCAGTCTCGTCTTATGCTTGATTCACTGAGTAGCTCAGATACTTATCTGCTCCCTGCACCAAAGGGGTCCTCATGCGTTAACAGTGGCTAAATTGATTGTCTACTATTTTACACACATACATTATCTCTAATTTTCAGGGAAATTCTCTGAGCAAAGCATTTGTTGTAGGCAAAATTTTTTAAGATGGCCCCCAAAGCTGTCTCGCCCTAACCCCTAGAACCTATGAATATGATGAGATTTCACTCTGGTGATTATTTTATGTTATATAGCAGAGGTGACCTTAAGAAAGGGGGATTATCTGGGTGGGCCTGATCTAAATACACGAGCCCTGAAAAGCAGTTAGCCCTTAAATGGGTGAGAGCAGAAGTCAGAGACACTCCAAGTGTTAGAAGGACTTGATGTGCAGTCCCGGTCTGAAAGATGGAGAGGCCTCAGAGAAGGAACATAGGCGCCTGAAAGAGCTGAGAGAGGCCTGCAGCTCTCAGACCTACAACTGCAGGGAACTGAATGCTGCCGAGAACAAAAAAGCGCTTGGAAGAGGACCCTGGGTTCTAGGTGAGAACACAGCGGATGGATACCTTGATTTCAGCCTTGTGAGACGACCCAGAGAAACCAGTTATGCCACCCGGGACTTCTGACCTACAAAACTGCGAGACAATAAACAGGCGTTGTTCCAGTCCTCTTGATGTGTGCAATTTGTTACGCAGCAGTAGAAAACTAATATACATTAATATCCCCCTTTTACAGAGGAGGAAACTGAAGCTGAAAAAAGTCAAGTAAACTGGTTAAAACTATCTTGTGGGGAATTCCCTGGCTGCGCAGTGGTTAGGACTCCGGCTTCCAATGCAGGGGCCTTGGCTTTGATCCCTGGTGGGGGAACTAAGATCCCGCAAGCCGTGTGGCCAAAAAATTAAAAAATAAAAGTGGGACTGTGGTGAGGACAGGGTTTGACTTAGGCTTGACTTCCCAGCCAGTTCACCTTTCTCGCTCACGGCCATACCACATACAGTGGGGGAAGCTGACGGCCCTGCCCACCCGCTGCTGAGTAATGTGTTAACCAATCAGGAGCCACGGGGGTAAAAGGAGTAAAGTTCTCTCTGGCTGAGGAAAGGATGACTCAGATTCTTATTTTTAGAAACCAACATGAAAGTATTGGCTGAACAATAGCTAGGTTTTCTACAGAGATCTTGATCCGTGGGCGTGGCCTCCACTATCTGCTCTGTTGAGATGTATTAGTTGGTCTCCTTTTTTAGCTGCAAGCACTAGGTGACTGATTTTCAAAGAAGTGGAGCTGAATGGATTTAGACAGATTAACATTCTAACAACAAGAAATGGGGGAAGAAGAGCGAATCCTGCGGTGCTTGCTAACGTATTGAAACAGATTCAATAAAACCCCCCTCTCCAAGGCCTAGCTTTGTAAATATTTGCGTTATAAAGATATGTCAGTTTAAAAGGGAGTAGTTTCGAAGAGCAGTTGCCAGCAGGATCTGGTCCCAGCTCCCTATGTGACCTTTCTTCCTCCTTCCGGCTTCCTCCACTCCAATCACAGGGCCCCTGGGCATTCCCTAGAACCTGCCAAGAGCTATGCTGCCTCAGGGCCATTGCCCTTCTGTTCTCCCTGGCCTGGAACGTTCTTCCTCTAGTGCCTGCCCTGAATTCACTCAGACCACTGTTCAAGTGGTATCTTACTTGAGTGTCTTTCCCTGACCATCTTATTTAAAGCATCTGTGCTCCCCGCCTGTCACTCTCTCCTTACCCTGCTGTATTTTTCTTATAGCACTTTGACCACCTGAGACTCCTTACACATAAAAATATATTTATTTGTTATCTTCTGTCTCCCACACTAGAATGTAAGCTCTAGGAGGGCAGAGAAGATTTGTTATATTCTTTGCTGCATCCCCAGTGTCCAGAAAATTCATGGCATATAGCGGACAGATATTTGTTGAATGAATTAATAAATCAGGAACAACAGCATTGCATCTGTTTAAATAATTTGTCTGGGACTTCGCTGGTGGCACAGTGGTTAAGAATCCGACTGCCGATGCAGGGGACACGGGTTCGAACCCTGGTCCAGGAGGATCCCACATGCCACGGAGCATCTAAGCCCGTGCGCCACAACTACTGAGCCCGTGTGCTGCAACTACTGAAGCCCTTGCGCCTAGAGCCCGTGCTCTGCAACGAGGGAAGCCACCGCAGTGAGGAGCCCGTGCGCCACAACAAAGAGTAGCCCCCCCGCTCTCTGCAGCTAGAGAAAGCCCACGCACAGCAATGAAGACCCAATGCAGCCAAAAATAAAAAATAAATAAAAATAAATTTTAAAAAAATTAAATAATTTGTCACTCCTGAGGTATCTCTGCATCCACTTTGTTTTCTCTCTCTTTTAAAGCATTTGCTAACATGTTCGATATGGAACAGATACTTGATTGCATGGTTATACAAAATCCAGAATAAAAAAAGATTGAAAACCAGAAACAGACTAAGAATGAAGTTCTTCCTTGCCTTTCAATAGTTATGTGACCTTGGAAAAGTCAATTATTGCTCTTGGCTCCAGACGTCTTGTCTTTTAAATAGCGATAGAGTCTTTTTTTTTTTTAATTGAAGTATAGTTGATGTACAATATTATATACATTACAGGTGTACAACATAGTGATTCTCAACTTTTAAGGTTTATATTCCATTTATAGTTACTACAGAATACCGGCTATATTCCCTGAGTTGTAGCACGCAAATTATAGAGTCTACTTTGAAGGACCAAAGCAAATGGGATCTAGAGGTTTCTTCCTACACTAAGATCCTTTGAAATTTGAATTCACTTGGTAGAGAAACAGGAAATGTCGATTTTAGCTTTCCCAATGTTAAATGTACACTGAGTATGTAACTTAGGACACGTCCTTTAACCTCTCTAGACCTCCAGAGAAACCAACATATTTTTGAGGTCAGATCTTAGTCACCAGCAGGGGTGGAGGTGGTGCGGAGCTGGGTCAACCAGATGTCCTGGTGTTTGCAAGACCTTGATCTCTGTCTCTACAGGGCATGGGTCCACCTGTTGTTTGGTTGGGGTGAGGCTCAAGACTGAAATGTTGGTTCAGTAAATATTATCTGAGCACTCGCCATATGCTATGTGCTGGAGGATACCACAGTGAACACTGCAGACAAGGTTCCTGCCCTCTTACATTCTAATGGTAGGAAACAGATGATAAATAGGTAAATTATAAATGAATCAAGACAAAATGATAAGTTCTAGGAAGGAAGCAGAATGTTATAATAGAGAATAGCAGATAGGAACTATTGGGTTAACTTGGATCAGGGAAGTCCTTTCTGGAGCATTTAAACTGAGCTTTAAAGGATAAGAAAAATCCAGCTACAGGAAGAGCATTCCAGGCCAAGGGAAAGGCAGGCCTAACCAGCAAGGCCTTGAGAAGGGAAAGGGACATTCTAGGACCTGACAAAGGCCAGTGTGCAAAGGGTGTAATGATTGAGGGGACAGTGGCATGAAACGAGGCCATGAGGCAGGCAGGAGTCACTTTCTGTAAGGCCTTACAGGCCATGCTTAATGTGACCAGTCACCCCTATTGCCCAGAACTGAGGAGTTTCCTGAGATGTGGGACTTTTAGTGCTTAGATCAGCAAAGTCCTGGGCAAGACACGGGATGAATTGGTCACCCATGGTAGAGGGTTGTACTCTAACCTGTCTGCAACAGGCAGCCACTGAAGGGTTTTAAGTAAGGAAATGATATGTCTTGCCTTCTCTTTTCAAAGGTCATTCTTGGCTTTTGTGTGGCAAAAGGATTGGAAAGGAGCTAAAGATGGAAAAGAAGGAGGCCAACTAGCCAATTATTGCAATCCTCCATGCAAGAGAGGATGGTGGATTGAAATAGATTGGTGGCATTGAAGATGGAGAGATGTGGATGGATGGAAGACACATTTTGGAGGTAGAATGAATAGGACTTGGGAATGTATGTTAGTGTTAGTGAAGTGAAAGGAGTTAAAGATAACTCCTGGGCTTCTGATTTTAATAACTAGGTAATGATTTTTTTTCAGAGGGAAATCTGAGAAGGACTAGATGTGGAATTTGGTGGAGGACAGGGATGGAGGTATCTAGAGCTCCATTGGGAGGAAAATGTGATATTTGGAGTGAAGACACTCCTATTGTTGATGTTCAAAGTATTTTGTAAGCAGTAACTAATTAGTTCTCATAACAGTCATTCTGAGTTGTTAATTACCGGAACCCCATTTTACAGGCTCTGGAGAAGAGCAAGTGTCAGTAATTCGCCTAGGGCTAGAGCAAATTAAAGAAGTAACAGCAGCACCAATTAATACCTGGTAGTCCTATGCTCTGCCAGTCTTTTAAAAGAGTAACTCTTTTGGGTAGGGTGAGTAACTCAAATGGTATTTTGGAAAAGAACGGCATGGATTTTGAGGTTGATAGACCTGGAGTCATGTTTTGGCTTTGCCCCTTACTGATGTGATATGGACGCATATGTAACAATAATATCCTTGAGCCTCAGTTTCCTATAAAATAATACTTATAGAGTCAACTACTAAACATGTTCTTACTTCTGCTGTATTTTCTGCCTAGAAACAATTTTTCGCAGAAAGCCAACTTTCATCCTATTACAGAGAGCTTCTCTGATCACCTATAATAAATTAGCATCCCCCCACCCAAAGGTATTCTCTACCCACATTAGCCTGGTTTGATTTCTCTTTATAGCGCTTATTACCACCTGACCTATTATATTTCCATTTCCATCCGATCAGGGGTTTTGTCTGTTTTGTTCCCTGCTGTGTCTAGAATGATGCCTGGCACAAGAGAGTGCTAAATAGTTGTTGAATGAGTGAATAAATTAAACAAAATTTTACATATAATAAAATTCTTTGCATGATATCTGCCATGATAGGAGCTCAATAATAGTCATCAGAATAGAAATTGAGAAACATACTCAATTTTATGTATTCCTTGTCTAAGAAACATTTTAGCAGTATTTCTCTGTATATTATATTAAAGATAAATCTTTAGGTTATTCCTGAAAAGGTATACCAATTTTGTGCTTCATTTGATTCATGTACGGAAAGACAGTCTTTGCTGTTCTGTGGTAATTCTCATTGTCATTTTGTGGATTACAGTTATGTGGTCATGAGAACAAACCACTTAATGCACTGACTCACAAACAGTATGCTCATGAACAAACAAAACCGACTGAAGGTTCAAAAGTATGCTACCACCACTTAGGGATGAAAATTGTATTTTTAAACAATTGAGATGAAAATTGAGTTATAGATACTTTGTCATCTCCCAGACCTCCCAGGGAAGAATGGGAAACCTACAAGTAACTTTTCTCCTGTAAGAGTACTCAACTTCTCAGTAGTAATTTTATTATAAAATATTCATTCTTAATTTCTCTATTCTAGTGATATAGGTCTTACCATTCTTATTATTATCTTTTAACCTCATCTCCTTTAAATATTTGCTCAAATGCCACCCTATATGTGAAACCTATTCTGACCATACACCCTCCAGTCCCTACCACTCCTGGTCTCCCTTACACGGCTCTACTTTTTCAAACCACAGCACTTGCCACCTTAATGCTATTATATAATTTACTTATATATTATGTTTATGATCTGTATCCCCCCAATTAAAATGTAAACTTCACGAGGGTAGAAATTTTTATCTATTTTGTTCACTTCTATCTGCCCAAGGCCCAGAACATAGTCTATCACATCATAGATGAATGACTGAAACTGAAACTCTAAGACTAAACAAAATATAAGTTTGTTGGAGTTTAGGGAGATGAGATGGAAACTGCAGTCTCTGGTCTCAAGTCACATCAGACAGGTGTAGTAGCATAATCTCTGCATGATGCCAGTGCGACTTCTAACCATGATGTCAGCCAAGTCTGTCACTGTCTTTTCTGCTTCTCCCCTATACTCCCAAGCATTAGTCTCTACTTGGTTACCAGCCCTCAGCTCATTTATTTTTCTGGCCACTTCCATTTTATTAATTGTCTCTTTCCCCTTCCTTCTGATTTTCTACCTTTCCTCCTTCATTGAGAATAAACAAGCGAGTGAAGCATCAATCAATGAATCAGTCAACAAACATTTACTATCTGCTATATATTTAGCACCAGCAGGCATATAATATATCCTAGTGGTTGAGCCAGCAACTTTGGAGTCGGACAGACTTTGGTTGAAATCCTGGCTTTGCCCTTTACTAGCTGGCTGACTAGGGACAGTCACTTAACTTCAGTTTCCCCATATGTGAAATGAGGGTAATAATGACATGTGCCTCAGAGGCTGCTCTGCGGAATGAGTGAGAGTGTGAGTATGAAATACTTAGAATACTGCCAGACACAAATTAGGTGATCCATAAAAAAACATAACATAAACATTAGCTCTTAAGATTAATTCTGTTCTAGTTCTCTGTGGGGAATAGGCTATATGTCTAAAACTTGATCCTTATCTCCATAGAACTTCTCATCCCATAAGCCAGTTAGAAAACAATCCAGGGCTAGATATATGACCTAGTACTCATTTGTTCAGCTTAAACTGTATAGAGATGTAGTGGTGTTGAAAGGAGTAAAAAGGGAAAAAAGTAAATGCCAGAAATACTGATTTGTAGCATACTTAAGAGGCAGAAAATATATATTATTAGATTTGTGGTGCATTAAAAATTTTATATATAGTATATTTAAAATATGTATTAGATTCATAGTATTGGAGGAAAAAAATTGTATGAATTGCAAGCGTTATTAGCTTTTTGAGGTGCAATGCATTGTAGTGGTTGAGAACTTCAATATCCTAGAGCCATATTGCAGGTTTGAATCCCACTTAATTAGCTGTGTGATGTTGGTCAAGTCATTTAGTCTCTCTGTATCTGTTTCCTCATCTGTAAAATGGAGGTGAAAATAATGATAAATATATTGTAGGATTGTTATGAAAACTAGATTAACACATGTAAAGTACTGAGAACAGTGCCTAGCATATGGCAAGTGCCCAAGTGTTAGATACTATCACCCCACATTTATTCTTTCTTTCTTTCCTGAGTCTTCATGAGAGAAGAATAGTTTAAAATGCCATAGTTAGATTTTTTTCATTATTTACTCCTAATATAAAATATGTGTTTAATTTGAGCTACCTCGTAATATGTTGGTAGTGAACAAAGCAAAACAAAATGAAGAAAACACAATCCTTCTTAAGAGTAATCTTAATGCAGTGATGCCAGGTTAGCATCCTGCTGTCTCCTGGGAGGACCAGTTCTTGAATTCTGTGTAAGAAGGTGATATGGGCTTTATTATGTATTAAAGGGGAGAGCTGTTATATTGCCTCATATGCCCAGACTATCGAGCTCTGTTATTTTGCATTTACAGTATTACCCTTCCTCCATATGGATTTCCAGGCTCTTTCATTGCATTAATTTTTTTTCTACCCAAAGAATTACCATTTAATTACTATACATGCACATACCTAATACATAGGCCTCACTGTTTTTTATATTTTCTTGTCTCACATGTTCATTACAGTCTAAATTTTCCTTTATACATGTTATTTTAAGTTTACAATAGTGTTCCATTGGTCTATTACTCCATGATAAAAGCCTTTTAAAAAAATATATTTATTTATTTATTTATTTATTTATTTTGGTTGTGCTGGGTCTTAGTGGCAGCAGGCAGGCCCCTCAGTTGCGGTTCATGGGCTCTTTAGTTGTGGCTCACTGGCTCCTTAGTTGCAGCACGCAGCCTCCTAAGTTATGGCATGCAAACTCTTAGTTGTGGCCTGCATGTGGGATCTGGTTCCCTGGCCAGGGATCGAACCCATGCCCCTGCATTAGGAGCACGGAGTCTTAACCACTGCACCACCAGGGAAGTCCCCATGATAAAGCTTTTAGACCCCATTCAGATGAGCTTTGCATAGAAGTAACCAAAACGTTTTTTATCTGAGCTGCTAGTCAAATTATATTTTAAAGTAGCTCTGTCTCTTTTACTTCAAATAATAAAGTACATTGGGATGTTGGGTCATATGTATAAAATCTTTCATAGGGCAGGATGCAAATGTAAAAGCATTGTTACAGACGGCTCTGGCATGCCAAAAAATCTTCCTTTATTCTAAGGTTGCTAACAATGTCTTCTATTCTAGAAAATAGGTGTATAACTTTGCAGTGGAGAAACCTTAACCAAGTAATCAAGTTAATACCACCACTGATAAAGAGATATCAACCTCCTGTTCCCCCTAAAATGATGCACCAAGGACACATCATTTCTGTGGTCCT
Source organism: Orcinus orca (assembly GCF_937001465.1). NCBI lineage: Eukaryota > Metazoa > Chordata > Mammalia > Artiodactyla > Delphinidae > Orcinus > Orcinus orca. The sequence goes on from NC_064562.1 coordinate 89,950,962, forward strand.
CCCGCCAAAAAGGCAAACTTCAATCTAATCACGAGTAAACATCAAACTGCAAGACATTCTATAAAATAATTAGCTGATACTCATTGATAATGTCAAGGTCAGGAAAGAAATGCAAAGACTGAGCAACCCCTGTGAATTGGAGGATACTAAGAAGACACAACAACTAAATCTAACACAAGAACTTGTGTTGGATCCTGTACTTCAGTGGAAAGCTGCTGAAATTTGAGTAAGATTTATAGTTTAGTTAGCAGACTTGTTTCTATGTTAACTTTCTGGCTTTAATAATTGTACTACAGTTATGAAAGATATTAACATCAGGGTAAGCTAGATAAAGGGTAGTTGTGAACTCTATACTATTTTTTCAACTTTTCTGTAAGTCTATAATTATTTAAAATTAGAAAGTAAACAAACAAAAGAACTCTCTGTGTCTGACTTTAAAGCCCTGACTCTTAACCACCAGAATGCACTTTGAGTTCTAGGTCCAAGCTTCATAAGGATTGGTTGATGGTTGGCTTGTGGAACTGCATTGCAAGACACCTGCCTGGTATCTCAGAGCTAAGTCATGTGTTTAAGGTAACTGGAAATAAATAAATAGGAAAAAGAATAAGTAACAGTTTGCCTTCAATTAACCTATTAACAAACTTTCAATCCAAAAACAATTAGAAAGCATGTCAGCGTTCAAATAATAGCTAGTATTTATATGGCACTTACTATGTACTAGGCCTTTCTCTAAGCATGTTACAAATTTTAACGTATTTAATCCTCACTCCAACCTTTTGAGGGTAGATAGCATTAATTATCCCTTTTTACAGATGATGAAACTGAGACACAGATTTTAAGTGGCTTGCCCAAGGTCACAAAAATGATAAATGGGAAAGCCAAAATTCAGACCCAAGCAGTCTGTCTCTAGTCATTGGCATGTGCTTATCCAAATTTCTACACTGCTCTCCACATAATTTTATTTTGAGTTACCTATGGTTTGGGGAGCACCAATGTTTGTCAACATTTAGGGTCTTGAGGCCTGTACTTTTTTTTTTTTTTTTTTTTTGTGGTACGCGGGCCTCTCACTGTTGTGGCCTCACCCATTGCGGAGCACAGGCTCCGGACGCGCAGGCTTAGTGGCCATGGCTCACGGGCCCAGCCGCATTAGCGGCATGTGGGATCTTCCCGGACTGGGGCACGAACCCGTGTCCCCGGCATCGGCAGGCGGACTCTCAACCACTGCGCCACCAGGGAAGCCTGAGGCCTGTACTTTTTAGGCCCTAAACTATGTCCAGTCATGTCCTGGTACACAGCTCAAACCCACCCTGCAGTTTCCCTGCAGGGTCTACAGAAAAGGCGTTGAAACCTCTGCCAGGTTGGCTCACTAATCTAGCTTTGCCCCAGAAACCTGGAGAGAAAAGATTCCTTTCCCAAACGCAGGTCTCAGTTCTCTATCTTAGGAGTGGGTTTTATTTTCTCTACACAAAAATAGAATCAAATTTATGCTATATAATCAGCGAGTTTGCAAAGTAAGGATTCCATTTCCCTGTGATAGTATCTGAACTGAACATGTGAACCAACAGGCTCCTAAAACTATTGGTTAGTCAATTCAACTAGAAAAACAGAAAATATGCTCACTGGCATGGTTGGGCCAGAGTGGGCGGAGGAAGGCTAAATTTCTATTCACAAAGTCTGATTCATTTAGAAAAAGAAAAAAGTCACATGCCATCAGATTGGGGTTGTGTTCACTGCACTGAGGAGAAGTACAGAGCCTTCATACTCTCAGGGGTGACTAAGCCATTATTTCACTTGGAACACAAAGAACTGTTGCTTTGCACACCCCTCACTGTAATTAGCTCTTGCAAGCAGGGGATGAAGAATCAAACAAGAGAGCTCCTTGGCTGTGGGCCAAACACTCAGAATTATTTATTTTATTTTGCTTAAGGAAACAGAGGAGAAGAGGGCCACGTCTAACAGCCTGTTTCTTCATAGGCCCCTGATTTATGTGCAGTGGGATGATAATTATGCACTCTTCTGTCTGAGAGAAATAGTGGGTCCTTCCAAGAGACTCAGATTGCACATGCTGGTTTGAGGCAGTGGTGCATTGGTTTGACAACCAGCTTTGGGAGAGGTTGAAGGCTGATTTGTTGTGTTTGCCAATTTCTACAGTGTAAATACTCCTACCTTGACTGGTTTCAGGCTACTAATCCGACATCACCGAACAAGGAGTTGGGAAGAGATGGGATGCACAGCAGTATGGCCATTATATACTCTTTCCACCATTCAAATGCAGTTGATGTAACTAACCTTAAAAACAGAGATAATGGCAAAATGTAATGAAATAATTAGGAAATGATAAGTTTTGAGTATTTGTTACTTCATTTTAAATGGAATTTATCGAATTGTAAGCTTACATCATTTAATTTTAGTAATGGCTGTATTTAACAACTGGCTCACCAGCTGTGACAGCCAGAACAAGGCAGCTCAAGCACCGCTGATCTGAGCCCTGTGGCAGGGGCCACTGTGTGGCATGGGCACAGAAGAACTCAAATACATCTGTCATTTCAAAACGGAGCCCACCCATTGTCATCCGGGCTTCTATTTTCTCATTTTGTGAGAATAGTCATTCTAGAATGTCTTGCCTAGCTTTAATCACCGACAAAGCAGAGAGAAGACCATCCCTATTCCTGGTTATAGTCTGCAGGTTCTCTAATGCAAGCCTCTGGTTTTACAAAAGAGGAAAGTAAGTCTCAGAAGAGTCAAATAATCGTAATAATAGTTGACGTTGATTAAACTCCTCCTATGGGGACTTCCCTGGTGGCGCAGTGGTTAAGAATCCGCCTGCCAATGCAGGGGACACGGGTTTGATCGCTGGTCCGGGAAGATCCCACATGCCACGGAGCAACTAAGCCCTTGAGCCACAACTACTGAAGCCCGAGTGCCACAACTACTGAAGCCCGCACTCCTAGAGCCCGTGCTCCGCAACTAGAGAAGCCACTTCAATGAGAAGCCCGCGCACCACAACGAAGAGTAGCCCCTGCTCGCCGCAACTAGAGAAAGCCCGAGAGCAGCAACAAAGACCCAAATCAGCCAAAAGATAAATAAATAAATAAATAATAAACTCCTACTATGGCCAGCGACTGTCCTAGGTATGTCATGGTTCACCAAAAAGCAGCTCCTCCTCTTGACTTTGTGTTTTCATCACCCAAGCTGCCTCCCATTTATACCTTGAGAGTAAAGACTATGGCTTTATTATTTTTATATAGCCTGCCATAACTTGCACAGAACCTTAAATATAATAGGTGCACAATAAATGTTTACTGAACTATATTGAGATATTTAGGCTCCAGACCCAAATATGCTGCTTGAACTCTTGGAAAACACTGCCCCAGTATTCCCTGTCATTGCCAAAAAGGCTTTTAGAACATTTGAGGGGGAGTAAAATATACATATTATAAAATGTACCACTTTAACCATTTAAAAATGTACAATTTAGTGGCATTAAGTACATTCACAATATTGTGCAACCATTATCACCCTCCATTTTTAAACTATTTTTAAAAAGACACCCACAATATTTTTTTGTTTATTGAATAAGTAACATATGCATATGACATAAATGTAAACAGTCTGTGAGGACTTATAGGAAAAAGAAAGTGTTCCCATTCCAGACCCTGTAACCTCCCATTTCTTCTCTCCAGAGGCAACCAGTATACATTTCTACACATCTTTGTATTCGAGGAGAACATGAACACTAGAGCTAGCTGGCATGGGTTTAAATCCTGGCTCAACCACTGACCAGCTGTGTGACCTTGAGCAAATCACTTCACCTCTCTGTGTCTCTGTAAAGTAGGGATTATAATAGTACCTAGCTCCTAAGGTTATTGTAAGGATTCATGCATTCATATGTATAAAGTACTTAGAATTGTGCAATAGGAAGTACTATCTACTTCCTGTAAATAATACTCTGGAATTATTATCTTCCCAAAGACCTTAGTGCATATATGAATGATATGCAAGTGTGTATGTGTCACAAGCAGTGTGGCAGCACTGAAGGGTAAGGGATGGGATGAGGCAGCAGCAGTATGCTGAGAGAACAGCATATGGAAAGTAGGAGACTGGTGATCTTCCTGTGTTGCTGACAAGCTTTGGGGCTTCAGACGTTACCTCTCTGAGCCTTTGTTTTCTCACCTGTGAAATGAGAACATTTGACCAGATGAATTTTAAGGTCCTTTTCACATTTAACATTCAGTATCTGTCTCTAACAGGTTTGAAAGGTGCCAGGACTTTTTAAGGGAACTGAAGAAATCAAACTAGTAGGTAGGGAGGAGGTTTCCTCAGACAGACATTGATACTTCAGTGGGACCGAGACTCTCAGGTCAACTGTGCCACCTGCTTGAGTCATCTCGTTTCCCACATCCTCTTTCAAAGGAGCTACGCACCATTCCTCCGCACTAAGGTTCAATTTCAAGTTCACGTGGTCCAGTTCTAACAGGCCAGAGGGATTCTTTGTTGGCCTTGATGACTCATAGGGACAGTTTGCCACCTATTTTACTGACTACAATCCAGGATTACTGCACTGATAGATTCTTGAGTCTTTTGCTTGGTTTTCTTAAAAGGTAAAATTTACCAGCTGGTAATCTCTGGTTATTTTCTGGTCTGCTTGGCCAGATGGCGCTTTCAGTGATAAAGCTGCACAGCACAAAGGTTTCGCTTTGTTCTATATCTTCTCTGCACTATTTCTCAGATATCAACATTTCTACTCACGCAGCCTTTTTTTCTGAACCCGGAAACTTAGACATTCAGTGATGAAAACTGATGAGGGGGCCTTCCCTGGTGGCGCAGTGGTTGGGAGTCCGCCTGCCGATGCAGGGGGCGCAGGTTCATGCCCTGGTCCGGGAGGATCCCACGTGCCGCGGAGCGGCTGGGCCTGTGAGCCATGGCCGCTGAGCCTGCACGTCCGGAGCCTGTGCTCTGTGACGGGAGAGGCCACAACAGTGAGAGGCCCACGTACCGCAAAAAAAAAAACTGATGAGGGAAGCTTCCAGAGTCTGATGAGCTTGGAGTCATCATCTAGTCACTGTTTGATTAGACATTCAAATAAAATTATGCACATTTCTTTGGAGACTCACTTTGATTATGAACATTTGAAAATTCACCGTTATTGTTGTTTTTACTACTACATTATCATTATTGTATTGATAATAAATATTGTATAGAATACTTGCATAATGCCATTCACAAAGTATCTTTTAAAATATTAGCTTATTTGATCTATATTATTATCCTTTGGGGAAATATAGGACTGTAGATGAGAGAATAAGCCTCAGAGTTTTACCAGACTGGGTTTGAATCCCAGCTCTGCTCTTAGATTTGACTAGTCTCAATGTCCATGTCTGTAAAATGGGGATAATAATACTTAATTCATACAGCTGTGGGTGGATTTGGAAACCTAATGTAAAGAGCCTAGTTCAGTGCTTGGCACATAAAGCCCTCAATAAATGGTGGCTATGAGTACTACTGTTATAATCATTCTCCTTTTCTACATGAGGAAATTGAGGCTCAGAGATGAAGAGATTTACTCAGGGTTGTTTATGCCATAAGTGATCAATTTATGATTCAAATGTAGGTCTTTTGGATTCAAAACTTGTCTATGTTCTTTCCATGGTGTGGCATTGCCACCCAAAACAACTGTTTTAGTACACTAAAAGTGCCTAGCTTTGTGATTCAACTCGTTACAAAGGTACTTGTTGTGTTTTTAAGTTTTATTAGCTATTTTGCTTTGTTCCCTTTTTTTTCTTGTTTTTGGCAGTGAATAGGGATTGAACCTGGGCCCTCGACTGCCAGGGAATTCCCCCCTTTACCTCTTGATAGTTTCCTCTTTCTCTTTCCATCTCTCTCTCTCTCTCTCTCTCTCTCTCTTGCTCTCATTTAACAGAACCCAAATTAGGGAATTTGAAGTGAAGAGCAATAAAAATAGTCCTTGGATTGGTTTCTGACTCATAGCGAAACAGCTCCAACTTACACTCAAGTGCCTACCTCTTTGAAAGTCTCCAAATGTGCCCTTAGATCTTTGGAGCTGGAAGTTCTCTTCCTTCTCTTCCGTGTCATCTAGCACAGCTCCTTCGTGAAAGCCGAGGAAAGCAAGTTAGCACGGGAAGTTCAAACTCGTGAAGGAGCCAGAGCTGGAACCCACATGTCCGGGATCCCAGTCCAGGTTTCTTTCTTCTTCTCTTTGCTCTTTGATGAGCGTTCTCTCTCCTCTACCCTTTTACTAAAACTAATGGACGTTATCTTCATAATCCTATGTGCTGGATTCGATCATTTAAAATATCAGCTGCTTACACAATTGTAACACTCGAGACATCACAGTCATAAGACTAGCATGGCTTCTTTGGAGATCATGCTGTCAAGATGGGAGTCTCCTCCCAATGCTTTTGTTCTGGTCTTAGGGTGGTAACACGAGGCTTTCTCCTGACTTACCTAAGCCTTCCTGCTTTGGGCAGAATTGAAAGCAGGGCAGTACTTGCCAATCCCGTGGTATTTCAGTGTCTCCCTATGGTCATAACCAACGTTAGGAAGTATGAAATTTTAAATCCTATGCTTGCAGGCTTCCTCCCTCCCTCCCTTCTTCCCTTCCTTCCTCCCTTCCTTTCCAAGCCAAGTACACTGCTAAACCCAAATTTGGAGATTTTCCAAAAGTTAGGCCTCTTTAAACTTGATCCTCTAAAAGATCCCTTCCCCCTTCTCTCTCCTACAGTCACAGTGCCTACCTCACAGTGCACCCAAAGGCAGTGAATTTCCAAATGCACAGAGGAGGAAAAAAATACGTGCCCAGTGTTGAGTTATGATCCCTGACTATTTTGAGCACATGACCTAAATCAAACAACGATGGTCATCTTGTGTTTTGAACTGGGTGTGAATTATTTTCAAACTCTTCTTGTCACTTAAACCTAAATTTCATTCCTTACTAGCTGGGACACCTTTGGCGGGCGAGTCATTTGACCTCTCTAGGCTTCTAGTTTTCCATCAGTCCATGGCTGTGATAATAGCTCAAAGGGCTAGTAGAAGAAGTAAATGCTACCTGCCTGGCACATGTCAGCCCTTAAAATATGCTAACATTCTTTCCTTCTTTGCCTCCTCAGTGCCTCTACCGCCCCTCTTCAAATCCTCCTTGGTCCTTTCCCAATTCCACTGACAACATGGTGGAACTCAGGGTCATTTTCCTGTGCCAACTCCCATTTCTTACACTGAAGGCTGTTTAGTTCATTTCCATTTCTGCTCAGCAGGGAAGACCAACTCTCCTTCTCATGGCTCTGGAATTTGTGCTCCTCTTTGTTTGTCTGAAGTCTAACATTGTGGGGTATCAGCCTCCACCTTCGATCTAATCCCTGCTTGTCCAGGCGGACAGGTCTTCCTTGGCAGTGAGATTTTAAAATAACACCGCAGGTAAGCACTGCTGAAATTCAGCTGAAACCAGCCTTCCCTAAAGACCAGCTGCCTGCTTAACCAAAAGTCTTGGATTCCTCTCCAGGATTACATCTCCTTCTGGGCTATTTACTCAGCCCACAGCTTACTACAGAGCTGGTTTTCACCCTATGATAAAAACTACAAAGATAGCCGCTTTCTTAAAGACTGATGGCATCTTTGAGTTGCCTCAGGCTCATCTGCAGCAATTTTCCTGTAGCCATTCCACCAAGCCACAGGCCTCTAGTCACTGGTTTTTCACACCCTTGGAATTTATTCCATGGATTGCTAATGGCTGGGCAAGTCTGTTTGGAGACTTGCCCTGCATTGAAAGGACCCTTTTTTTTTTTGCAATAAGATCACAATCAGAGTCAGTCCTGAGGGAGGGGCAAGGAAAGGTTTCCTAACCTCCTCTCAAGACACAGAATTCCCCTTGGTCCAGCAGTGCAGGGTCAGGAACGTGGCTTCCAGCTTTTTCCTGTGTACGCGGGGGTTATAGCCAGGAAACCAGGGCAGAAGGTTTTTTTTTTTCTTTCATCAAATATTTATTGGGCATTTACTCTGTACAAGGCACTTTGCTAGGGCCTGGGTTGACAAGATGAGTAAGTCATAGTTCCTCATAGTTCCTAGTGGGCAAAGACAAACACACCTACACGTAATTACAATGCCATGTGACGCACATCATAAGAGAAGTCTGTGTAAAGGGCCAAGGATCGTGGAGGAAGGAGACCCTCGCATTGGACGGTAGAGTGTGGTGGATGAAAATGGTATCACAGAGGAGGTGATCGTCCAGCAGAACTTCCAGAATGGGGAGCTCAACTGACTGGAGACAAGTGGCATAAGGGCTGAAGTGGAGGAGAAAGGAGAGACTGTTTGGTTGGATTGCTCCAGAAGTAACTTCAGAGACAAGGACTTGAATGCAATAATTGATTTAGGAGATGATTCCAGGAGAGTGAGGACTACAACAGGGATGGAAGGAAGATGCGTTATCAAGACAGTTGCCATTGGACTTCCCTGGTGGTCCATTGGTTAAGACTCCGTGCTTCCACTGCAGGGGGCGCTGGTTTGATCCCTGGTAAGGGAGCTAAGCTCCCACAAGCTGTGCCTCGTGGCCAAAAAAAAAAAAAGTCTGGCATCTGAGGCTAGCATTAAAAAAAAAAAAAAAGGGGGCTTCCCTGGTGGCGCAGTGGTTGAGAATCTGCCTGCCAATGCATGGGACACGGGTTCGAGCCCTGGTCTGGGAAGATCCCACATGCCGCGGAGCAACTGGGCCCATGAGCCACAACTACTGAGCCTGAGCCTGCGCGTCTGGAGCCTGTGCTCCGCAACAAGAGAGGACGCGATAGTGAGAGGCCTGTGCACCACGATGAAGAGTGGCCCCTGCTTGCCGCAACTAGAGAAAGCCCTCGCACAGAAACGAAGACCCAACACAGCCAAAAATAAATAAATAAATAATTTTTTAAATTTATAAAAAAAAAAAGACAGTTGCCATTGTGAGTACTTGGAGCTCAACCCCTTTGGGCAGCTCTGGGAGTCAGTGTAGCATAATGCATGGCTCACACTTACCCCAACAGAAGGGCAAAGACGTTGGAGTAGGGAGAAGCTACTTCCAGGGACACTTCTGGCTTACCCTGCCTAGGGTGCTCCTGCAGCCAAAGAAAAGCCACAGGAAGAGAGATGCAGATGTTTGCAGCAATTTTTCGTGTTGACAGGTAAATGTGGCCTGATGTGAGTGAGGTTCCCATAACATGAGACATGAAAAGAGCACCATGAATTATGGACCATTAGTGAAGGGGCAAGAGATAAAACTGAAAAAGAAAGTGGTAGTCAAATTGAATGCCTTGCTAAGGGGTTGGATTTTTATTCAATAGGGGATGGGAATCACTGAGGGATCTGGGCGGCAGAGTGCTATGGTCAGATGAGTCAAGTGCCACGGAAGCAGGACAGGTTGTGAGATGGGAAGGCAAAGCAACACCCAGATACTGGACCTGTCAGCAATCCGGATGGACAAATCAGCAGCGCTTACAGGGAGGAGTTAATTCTTCCTTCTTCAGGAAGGAACTTCAGTACTCTCAGGCAAAGCAGGACCTTTATGCTTTTATAATAATTGTACGTGCTTACTCAACCAGACCATCCGTTTACGGGATCTGGTGTCATGCACCAACCTGAGCCCAATACCTAGTGCAGGTCTAGCACGTGGCAGGTACTCAGGAAGTATCTGACTGATGGATGACTAGGTTGGTTTATACTCATAGCCCTTCCCAGAGCTATTCACTTTGCTTATAACAGGATTATCCTTGATTCCAAAGGGCGCTAGATTATATTGTGTATGCATTTTGGAAGTGGACTGCAGAGGCAGTGCTGACAGGATGCTCTGAAGTATTTTGAGTCTCCTCTATAAGCCCAGAGCAGGTCACAGATGATGTTTCCTTCCCCCTGTGCTGCTCTCGCAAGGCCTCGGTGGAACTTTCCCTAATTGTCACTTCCATGGAGACATTTTGCCACAGTCCCTATGTCATCACCGGAGGCTGGACTTTCCCTCTGGCCTGGGCCAACTAAGTGTCCTAGCCCCCTCTTTCTGCCTAAATCGGACAGCAGTTTCTTCTGCCTGCCAACCAGAGAAAGAGGCTATCATTGTCATTCAACAAGAGGATAGTTTTCTGAAGTGGCTCTGTGACCTTTTCAGAAAATCCCCATAGAAAGGGGAAATATCCTGATGATAAACAAGAGGAAAATAGAAACAATTCAGTAGCCAAATCATTTCCGGAAGGGGCTCCACGCCCAGTGATTCTGACCCAGATCTCAAAGTAGAGGAGAGTTAATCAGATCCCACCACCACAGAGTCCAAAAAGAATCTCTAGAGGTCATTCGATCCATGACTCTGCTGTAGGCACAACCAAACTGAGTTCAATAAACAGCTGTACTTCAAGCATCTTAGGAAGGAGATTCTTTATCCTTTTCCATTAGAGATCAAAAAATTGTATGGTTAAAAGGTCCTTCAAGGAAGTAACAGAACTTATGACCTGGAAACTCATTTCATAGTTGATGAAACTGAAGCTGAGCCAGTGCTAAAACATTGTCCCTTGACCCCCAGTTTAGAAACTTCCTTCAATCACTCATCAAGCATTCCTTGAGTGCCTACCATGTGGACCTCTAGTTGGAACTGGGAAAACACAGCTCAACAAGACAGTTTCTGCACCCCCAGGAGGGGGCTCATAATCCAGTTGAGCAGAAATATTTGCATTTAATTAACTATAACCAAATGTCACCAATGCTAAAATAAAGGCATATTCAAATGCATCTTGAAGTCTTACCAAGGTCTTTTTTGTTTAAAAAAAAAAAAAATAGGTGCTAATATTTACAGCAGATTGCAAATGTTTCTACTTCTACCTCCTGCTCCAATCCTTGTGTTCATTAAGAAATGTATACATTTCATTAGGGACACACTTAATGACAATTGTGTAAATCCCTGAATTTTATTGTAAAATCAGAAAGCACACGCTCCCAACTCAAGTTGCAGTGTCAAGCTGTTATTTGTCCAAAGCGGTAAAGGAGCTGAACTGAGGTATTTACCTTCCTACTGCCTACGACCTTAGAAACTTCGTCACCGTGCTGACAATAAATGGAATCAGATGCTAAAAAAAATAAGGAAGAATAAAGAAAAAGGAAATCTTACTACTTTCCAGGTTTATTGTAAAATCCACAATGAAACCCTTAATGCTTTTGAGGCGGGGAGTCATACAGGTCACTAGCCCATGGACTGGTTGTCATTGCCAAAGAAATAGGCTGAAGTTAGAATGTGATTTATTTGAACAATATTGTGTCAATTAGGGCCTAAAAGAAAGATGCTGGTAGACTAGCCCTCTTATCATCCTAAAAAGAAAAAATGCACTAGTTTTACCAAAGTTAAGAAAGGAGATACTACCAGGATGATAGCTTTCTGATTAGTAGGACATGAGGGGGAAAATGCCCCTGGGGACAGACAGGTAAGTGTGTATAAATTTCACTAACTCTGCCATTGCTATTTCATATGACTCTTCAATCAAGAATTGAACCTGAAAGTGTCAATCAGTGATGCATTGAAGTAAAAATGCCACTTAGATTCTGGAACCAAATCTCCTTCTGCTCCCCTATAGTCAGTACTGACCTAGTTTCAACTGCTGGCCCCATAGCTGGATGCTGTGGCAAACCTGTTCCTGGCAACTCATGGGATGCTCCACTCTCCTACCTGCAAGTCACCACCTCTCTCTGTGAATTCCTGTTTTGATTGATGGTCATATGAAGCTAGAAACCTTGGAAGCAGGTTGCCTGCTCTTTTTTCTCACTGCCACTCCCTTCCTTCTTCCTTACCACATTCAGGTGACATCAGATTCTCTCAGTTCTGTTTATTCAACAAATCAGGGAGGGTTAAACTGCAGTAAATAGAAATCATTCTAGCTGTTTTAAGCAGAAAGGGATTTAATATACACAACTAAGTGCTTATACAATTATTGGAAGTGCAGGTATTCCACTGGACCTTGAGGCCTGGCTTCCATAGTAACACTGCAGAATTGGCCTGTCAGGGGAGCTGCTGCATTGCCACAATCAGGGAGGTGGGGAGTTAGAAAACCACCACTGGAACTACTGAGTTCAGGGAAACACCTTTTTCCGGGGTCAGAAAGCTACCACTGCCATGTTTGCAACAGATGCATGCCATATCTGCTAGATCCACACCAGCAAAAAATGGGTGCTCTGTGATCTACCTGTGCTCTGTGCTCTACCCACAAAGCTAGCAGCCCCATGGGATGATGCCACAGGAACACTCCACGTGTTTATGACTGTGCTTGCTGGAAGAAATAGCAGAAGCAGCCAGAAACCTGGCCCCTTCCTCACTTTTTTTTTTTTTTTTTTTGTGGTACGCGGGCCTCTCACTGTTGTGGCCTCTCCCGTTGCGGAGCACAGGCTCTGGACGCGCAGGCTCAGCGGCCATGGCTCACGGGCCCAGCCGCTCTGCAGCATGTGGGATCTTCCCGGACCGGGGCACGAACCCGTGTGCCCTGCATCGGCAGGCGGACTCCCAACCACTGCGCCACCAGGGAAGCCCTTCCTCACTTTTATCTTCCAAACTTTGCATAAAATGGATCCGTTTGTCAGAACTCACATTGCATTTGGAGCTTCAACTGCAAGTGGTCTGGGAAATGTGGTTTTTAGCTTTCCAGCCTTTCAGGACAAGGAGGTACACTGGAAGAAGAGTAGAATGAGATAATTCACAGTATCTACCACATTCAACATCTCTTGAACAGCCACTGCCATATGGACCTGGTCATCTCATCTCTTACCTGAACCATTGCAATTTCCTCATAACTAGTCTCTCAGCTCCAAAGTTCTCCCCCTCTTCAATCCATCCTCTGTGTTGCACTTAAAACACACCTGGGATCATGTCACTGTCCTGCTCAAAATCTTATCACCCATAAGATTATGGACCATTCTCCTTTCAAGTCTCTTATCCATCTGGCCCCAACTCACCTTACCAGCTGCAAATCCTGCCAATTCACCACCCCCTAGGCTTTGGTCACACTGGGTGTTAAATGCTTTCACCACTCCTCCCCCTATCTTGTTATTGTTCAAGACCTTCCCCTGACTAGAATTCCCTACTACCCTTCATTTTTCTTATTTTTAATTCCCTGTTCAAACGTTACCACCTCTAAAAAGTTCCCTTCACTTTCCCCCTCTTTCCACTCAGGCAGAATTAATGGGTTCTTCCTGGCATTTTGTATCTCTCTCTATTGCCTTCCTTGCTTTGTATTATGTATAGTTAAATATGTGTCTGTCTTTCCAATATGAGGGAATGGATCATGTTTCTATTCATCTGTGTATCTCCAGTGTGTGATTCTTGGTAGATACTCAATAAATATTTGTTGAACAAATGAATGAATGAATGACTTGTTCACTGTGTCTAGGACACCCTATCCCACTTGACTAGCTTTCCTCTTCAGCTTATAGACATTCCGAGGCCTTTCTCCTCTCAAAAAGCAAGCTTTCCTTTGATCCTCTGGCTATTATCCTATCACCGTTCTACATTTCAAGCCCAGTTATCTGAAAGGGCTGCCTACACCTGCTATCTTCACTCCTTCACCACCCAGCTTTACCACTCTACCAAAATCACCCTTGTCTAGGTCACCAGTTATCTCCTAGTTGCTAAACAAAATGATAGTTTTCAATCCTTATCTTACTTAACACTTTGCCTCTCTTGACTTTGTGAACAAGCCTTCCTTCTTGAATCTCATTCCTTCCTGGGCTAACACTTTCTCCTTAGCCTTCTCCATGGACTCTTCTCCCTTTGTCAGGACACAGTTTCTGTCTCTAGTCCTCTTCTCTTCTTCTCCCAACACTCTGGGTGATCTCATGGCCCCATTATCCTCCTAACTCATTTCGTATCATTCTCTCCTTCCATCCCTCCACTCCAGCTACGCCAGCCTTCTAGCTGTTCTCAAATAGGCCAACAACACTCTTGCTCTGCCTGGAGTACACTTCCTCTGGGTGTTTGAGTTGCTCTGTGCCACACCATCTTCATCCCTCTCAATGTAACCTTTTCAGAGAGGCCTTCCCAACAACTTTTTTTTTTTTTAACATCTTTATTGGAGTATAATTGCTTTACAATGGTGTGTTAGTTTCTGCTGTACCTGATCACCTTTGAAATATTGCAACCCACTTCAACTTATTTTTCTTCCTTGCTTTACTCTTCTATTCCCTTCCCTGCTTTATTTTTCTTCATAGCTTCATGGTACTTACCATCATCAAACCTGCTGTATATTTGGCTTATTTATTATATTTTGGTGTTTTTTTGTCTGTCTCTCCCAACCAGAATGTAAACTCCATGAGGACAAGTTTGTGCCTGTTTTGTTCACTGCTGTTTTCCCAAGTTCTAGAACAGTGCTTGGCACAGGGGACGGTGTTTAATAAATGTTTGTGGAATGAATGATTACCTCTACTCCAAACCTTTTTGTGTTTCCTAACTCACCCCCAATAACTGATCAGTCACTAAGCCCCATGACTCTTACCTCCTAAATATATTCTTAATCCTCGCTTCTCCATGTGCTTTGCCTCTAGTCTAGCCTCCAACAGGTATGCGAATTTGATCTCTGCACCCCCTTTTCAAAGCCCTTCTGAACTCCTTAGCATAACAGATAGTTCTCATGAACTGGTCTATCTCTCAATTTCATTTTACACTACTGTCATCCAACCCTCTAGCTATAGAGAGCTCCTTGTCTCAAACCCCTGAATCCACCATCTCTCTTGTTCTGGGGTGGTTTTCACTCTCCTGAAATACACTTGTCAACTTCTAAGCAACCTACAGGCCTCTCAGTTCTGACATCATCTCCCTTAGTTGACCCCTAAAGCCTGAGTTAAACTGCCATGAACTTCCTGGGCTTACACACTGTAATGCCATTGGCCGGTTGCTTACCTGTTGCCATAGAGTCTAAATTCCTTGAAGATAGGGACCTTATCTCATTTATTTTTCTATATTCAGCATGATGCACAGAACCTAACACATAATAGATGCTTGATAAATATTGGTTGACAGTTGGATGATGGATCATAACAGGAAGTACTTACATTGGGCTTATTATGGTCTGGTGCTCTTCCCAGCACTCCAATTACAGTAACACATGGGAACTTCCCAATACTCCTAATGGTGAGGATACTGGTAAGGAGCCTAAAGACCCGGGGTGGTTAAGTTATTTGCCCACAGTCACACAGTTGGTAAGCAGCAGACACAGGATTCAGACTCAGGTATCTGGCTCCACACTGTCTGTAACACTATGCTTATACCGGTGATGGATGGATGGAAGGTGTATACCAGGATAGTCTAAGTAGAGAAACAATAGAAACAAAGGTGAGAATATTTACATTATTTTTATGTGGCTTTTATGGTCAGTAAATTTGGCCATACCTGAAGTGAATTCTGTCGTGTAAAATACTCATCCCTGGACTTCCCTGGTGGCACAGTGGTTGAGAATCCACCTGCCAATGCAGGGGACACGGGTTCGAGCCCCGGTCCAGGAAGATCTCCCATGCCACGGAGCAACTAAGCCCGTGCGCCACAACTACTGAGCCTGCCCTCTACAGCCCGTGAGCCACAACAACTGAAGCCCGCGTGCCACAACTACTGAAGCCTGCGCACCTAGAGCCCGTGCTCTGCAACAAGAGAAGCCACCACAAGGACAAGCCTGCGCACTGCAATGAAGAGTAGCCCGCACTTGCCGCAACTAGAGAAAGCCCGCGCACAGCAATGAAGACCCAACGCAGCCATAACTAACTAACTAACTAACTAAATAAATAAATAAATTTGTATAAAAAAAATACTCATCCCTTACAATGTATGTGAAATTAAAACCTTATTCAGAGGGAGGGAGACGCAAGAGGGAAGAGATATGGGAACATATGTATATGTATAACTGATTCACTTTGTTATAAAGCAGAAACTAACACACCATTGTAAAGCAATTATACCCCAATAAAGATGTTAAAAAAAAAAAAAAACACCTTATTCATATTTTGGACAACACACTTTGTATTCACTCTCCAATGTGACCCTAAACCTCAGATCCTAGATGAGCTAAACCCTACCTTCCCTGACACACACTTCTACAAATTGATATCAAAACATTCAAATGTATATCCACATTCACTCATTCATTCAACAAACACGTTCCGAGTGCTTCCTGTGTGCCAGGCACTGTCTTTACACTGGTACTACTGCTACTGGAGTACACACGCCCATATGTAATATAATCATAGACAATATAGAATCTTTTCTGAGGCTGTAGAGTGTAGTGGTTAGGATCACAGGCTAAGGAGCCAGACTGCCTGGGTTAAACCCCAGCAGTGCCATTTTCTAGTTGTGGGATCTCAGCATTGTCATCTGTCCTGTGCATTGGTCTCTTCATCTATAAAATGGGTACAACAACACTCTGTCTCCAGGGGTTTTTGTGAGGATTAAATAGTTAAAACATGTAAAGTGCTTAACACAGCATCTGGCAAATACTCTGTAGCAAGCACTTAATAAATGTTAGTAATTTTATGTTGACAATCTTTTTTAATAAGTTATTGCTGAATGATTGAGCTTCTTATGTGAGGCTGTCTTCCATTATAAAATAAAAAGAAACCTGGAGGTCTTCTCTGATGGGGAATAAGCCTTAAAGAGATATAAAGGAATTAACCACATTTGTTGCCATAACAAAACCATGTCTTGGTCTCGAGTGGGCCTTTAAGGGCCTGTAATTTACATTAGGGCTCCTTCTATCTCAGCAGGCGGGTGAGGCGGGCTTTGGCAGAGCTATTTGTGCAGGAAGAACGGAGGTCAAGGGACTTCTTGTATTAAAGGCCTTTCTCAAAATGAAGGATTTGGATTCTGAGATTAATGTTCGAAGTGAACCCCTGCTATACTTAATTCCTTTTTCTGTGAACTCAGTGCATTTTTAAAATTCAGCTAGGGGCCCTCCTATGGTGTGGCATGGAAACCACAAACCCAGACGCCCTTCCGATGGAGTTCACACTGCCCTCCCTCATCTTTCGACCCATGGGCTGATGACTGCATTCTAGGGTTAGTCACTGTGCTAAATTCTTTGGGTTAAAGTGTTCCCAGAAATAACATGTCTTAAATTTGCACACTTTAGATCCACTGGGGACTTAATATAAACATTTAAAAATAAAAGATTTCTTTAAAAAAGGCTTCTATGGGTAGTTAGTGGCCACCATGTGAGGAAATGAGAAGCTGTGGAAACTGTGGGGATGAGAGGTCTCTTTGGGTCGAGTTGCATTTTTTAGATTATAATAGGGTTTCTTTTCTGAATAATTTCTGTTGGGCAAAATATCAACAGCCTCAACAGAAAGCTTGGGTTCACATTGATGATTTTATCCCATCTACCAATAAGTTTTCTGTTTTAGGTAAAATTAGGAGGAATGAGGGAAACTGGTGGAAAGTAAATCCATTGAGAAGATATTTGCCTTTTTCACTTTATAAGATCAGCTCCCATGAGAAATAAACAATAAAAGCTCTCCTCGCCACAAAAGTCAACTGCTTATCATATAACCGCTGTTACAAGGAATTGTTATATAGGGAAATGATTATAACAGTAATAATAGCAAACAGTTATACAGCGATTACTATGTGCCGGGCATTATTCTAAGCTCTTTGCACTTACTTGTTACATGCCTCATTTAGGCCTCACGTGTACCATTTTAGTGCATAGTCTTTGGTCTTAAAAAAAAATAACTAACGTGTTGAAACTTAAGAGTGTGTCGAGCACTGTGTTTTTATGTGTATCACCTCATTTAATCTTCATGATGACCCCACAGTTAGGTATTGCATCAGCCGCAAACTGAGGCTCAGAGAGTTAGGTAATGCTCTCCACAACTGCCAGGATGCAAACTTCGGTCTTATTGACATCAAGCCTGAGCTCTTTATCTTGCTGCCCTTCTGTCTGTCATAGAATTGGAAGCATACTGCATAGGGTCAGTATGCCTCACTTTCACAGGGATATTTGATGGGGTTCTTTGTGGGTTTCCAGGCCTCCAAAGTGAGAAGTGTCCGGAAACTCTGGCTAGAATTTCCTAGTCCTCTCCCCACAACTAGGAGCTAAAATAATTGTTTGGAACTCCTTGATTCTGTTCCCTAACTGGGTATAGGAATAGAGTAAGCACAGTTCTAGCAATAGGAATAGTGAAAAGCAGTTAAAAAAAAACCCCAAAAAAACCTGAAACAAAAAACCTTGGCTCTGCTATTTACCAGCACCTTGGAGCAACTCTTGGTAACCTCAGTTTCCTAATCTGAGCAGTGGGGTGATACAAATGTTTTGTGACTTACCCATACATACACTGTTGTGATGACCAAAGATGACAATGCATCATCATTGGAAATTCTATGTAGATGCGTGGTTATTATTGTACTGTGGTTCTCTACAAAGGTCTGAGGCTTGCCCCTATTAATGAGGGTGTCTTGCAATAGTGTTATTTGACCTTAAATATGCGAAAGACAATTCTTTTTTTTTCTTTTTTTTTTTTTTGCGGTACGCGGGCCTCTCACTGTTGTGGCCTCTCCCATTGCGGAGCACAGGCTCCGGATGTGCAGGCTCAGCGGCCATGGCTCACGGGCCCAGCTGCTTCGCGGCATGTGGGATCTTCCCGGACCGGGGCACGAACCCACGTCCCCTGCATCGGCAGGCGGACTCTCAACCACTGCGCCACCAGGGAAGCCCGTGAAAGAGAATTCTTTGTGAGCTGTGGAGTAGGTTTTTTCCAGGTACAAAAGGAAATACCATTTCTGGAGTACCTACTATGTGCCAGGAATCATAATGAGACTTTACCTCTCATTTCCCTCTTATAGAAATCCAGAGAGGGAGATGTTATTATTTTATAAATGAATAAACTGAAGCTCAGCACAGTTAAGCAATTTGCCCAGCATCGCATAGCTAAGAGGTAAAATTTAGATTCAAACTCACGCTATGGGAAAACAATCTCCATGCTATTTGCATCCACTCTAGCACTCTGCCTTTTAGGCAGAAGGGACAGAAGCAAACAGAAAGCAAAAGCAGGGGTCTGCAGAACTCAAATGCCCCAGGATTATGGGGTTTGCCTGAGAATTAAAATGATGATGATGATGATAATAGTAATAGTAAAGACGACGAACAGACATCAAGGTCATCCAAAAAGAAGTAATAATGAAAGTTTACATTTCTTTTGCCATAGGCTGCCACTGAAAAAATCCATTTTGTTTTCTGTACATTCCTAGGGATAGCAGTGGGAAGTAGTTAGGAATAAGAATTATACCCACTGAATAGGTGGCAGTGTACAAAACTGCGAAAGAAAGAGCAGAAGTGCCAGGCAACATTTGAGAGAAAGTAGCCAACTCAGAACTGCCATAAGGACTTGCTTCCAGGGCCATCTTCCTTGACTCCAGCTTCAGTTCACCTGCAGTCACTGACCTCCGCACTTTCAAACTCATTGTATTATTCCTGGTCATTATTCCCCAGGTTTGGCCCAGTCCTTCCTGTAGAAAAACCTGTTCTGAGGTGGAAAAAGCTGTGAGCCTGAGAATGTCCCCTCTCGAATTCTTTAACTCAGAGGGTCCCTGACACTGGGAGGCTCTCAAGGCCACAATCCAGATATTTCCGGAAAAGAAAAGAAAAATTCAAGCTAATGTGGAGTTGGAGTTTTTAAGTTGTCTTGCGGTTGTGGAGCCCTTGGGCATGCCTGGCAGCTTAGGTACTGTGAGAGAACCTCGGAGAGTTCTCCATGTCTGATCTTCATGCTTCACTCTGGCTTACATACTGACAAGGAATGAATCTAAAACTCAGAAAATGTTTAATTGATCTGTTATGCCTTGCATCATAGAAAGATAAAAAAATCAAAGGGATTTAAAATGTTTCAGAATTCTTTGCTGGTTTTAAGGAATCATTTTTTCCCAAAAGGTGGCAGATGCTGCTTTTTGATTTAACTAGAACTGAGAACAACCCCAGCCTCACCACTCAGGGAAAACTTGCACTAATTGACCTCAGTGCCTTCAATCTGCAAAATGGGGATAAAGTACTTCATAGGATAGAACTGTAGGATCAGATAAGGTGAGGTGGGTGAAAGTGCACAACAAAGTACAAAGAGCCTCATTCATGTAAAGGGACTATGATTTCTTTCTTTAAGAGTGAAGTTAAGTGGAGGCAAAAGGGTGTCAGCACTGATCACATCTTAGCCTTCAATAATCACTTTTGAATATTTATGAGGCGTTTGGAAATTATTTCCCCCGATTGCACACTGATTTTCAAATGGCAATGACCATTATTTGTCCAGCATTGGCTTTTAACTGAATAGGATAAGTAACTCTCCCAGGGTCAGACAGTAAATTAAGTGCCTAAATCCAAATTAGAATGAAGCACACATCCATGGTAGATTGCAGGGTCCTGAGTTTCCTCTCTGTTAGTGAACTTCACCGATTTATTTTCATGTATCTTGTCAACCTGGCAACTTTTAAGTGAGATGGAAATCATCTGAACACTATTTTACAGGACCTTTCTTTTCCATCACATTCAAGACTGTCCACAATGAATGTAAACTGCAAAAACCTCATCGTTAGAATCTTCCAGAAACAGAGGCTGGGAAAGGTTAAAAAAAACAACAAAAACAAAAACACTGGCTCAAAGCCTTACAGCTAGTGAATGGCAATGCTGGATCAAGAGCCCACTTCTCTGCTCAGGACCTCTCCTCTTCACAAAAAAGCCATAGTACAAATAATAATAATAATTAAAAAAATATATAGTGGCAGCTAACACAATGTGCCAGGCACTGTTCTAAGCTTTTTGTATGTATTAACTAATTTAACCGGCAAAAAAAAATTTTGGAGTATTCCTTCACTAAAGCAGCCCAGTGAGAAGCAGCACTTTTTTTTTTTTTTTCCTCAGTTGAATGACATTGCAACCCGAAATCACAACTCCGTTTTAGGTTCCTGGTGGTGCCTGCTTCCTCTTCTAGTTTGTTTAGTCACAGAATTCGATTCCTGTTGGCCGATTACGCGCCTACAAACAGGCTTAGCGCTCAACTGAAATGCGTGAGGCTCCTTAACTCTTGTATAAACAGGTAATGCGAAGGGGTGGGGCACAGATTGCGGATTTCTTTGCGACGGGGCTGGGGTGGGAGTTAGAACTAACTACCCAGAGATCAGGCAAGGTGAAGGGAGGGCTTGGCTGCTGTTTTTAAATGCAGTGTTTTTTGTTCCCTTTCTAGAAACCAGCTGCAACTTTAGGTCAGGGCGCATTAAAATGAGCCACTTCTGAACGAGCAGCGCCCAGGCCCCAGGCCCTGCTGTGAAGGCCCCGGCAAAGGTCAGGGCTTGGTCCGCGTGACGTTCCAGCCCGTGCTCATCCAAGCGGTGCTCTGCCTCAGGTAAGGACACTCTGGGAGGTTCCCCCGTCTTCAGGCCCGCCGCCGAGCTCGCGGTGATCCTACCTGGTCAAACGACTTCTTTCCTACGGGGGAAGAACGGGGGTGGGGTGTACTGATCGGCTCGTGATTCAACAGCTGGTTCCTTATTCCTCAAACGTGGTTCTGCTTGGGTTCCCCCAACAGCCCAAAGGGGCCAGACGTCTGATTCAGACAGATGTCCTCAGGTGGCGCAGGTGCCACTTCTGGGGCTGTTTCTGGCTGTCTGAAATGGATGTGACTTTTTGAGCGGGGAGAGAAGTCTGTGAGGTGAAGTCCCCAAATCTCTCCCAGTCAAGACAAGATTTTTTTTTTTTTTTTAACCTTCAGCAAAGGTATCTGCCCTCCTTAAACAACAGGAATGTTGCACTGGCCTTCAGCCAGCGAAGGCTCAGCGAGCAGGATAAAATTTCAATGCAGATTTACGGGAAGTTGCCGGTGCTGGGAGTAAAAATCTGGTTTGGTGAGTTTAAGGGAAGGGAGTAGACGAGAGACAACCTTGCTACTGTGAGGCGCGGAGCCTCGGCTGGGGGAGGGCAGAGGGAGGAGGGAGGAGGGAACTGGGAAGAGCTGGAGCCGAGACTGAGCGCTCCCCGCGCGCAGCACCGGACGCAGCAGGGCTCCCTGGGCCGCCGGTCTCTCCCGGGTGCGGATCCGACGCCGCTCTGCCAGTGGAATCGCCGCGCTTTCAAGTTCACGCTCCCGCCAGGAATTTAGCCCCAGAGAGCTGCCTTCTGGTTATCGCTCCTGCTTCCCACTTTGGAATGTGCAGTTTGGGACAGTGAGAAGCCGGGGCTCAGGGAGTTTTCCTCGTAGAGAGTTTCTCTCTGCAGGTTCCCAAGGTTAAGAAATTCTGACAAACTGGAATTCCCAGAGCCTGGGAGTTAAGCCTCAAAAGATCTGTTGCTTTAAGCGGCGCGGTAGGGAGTAGCTGGACACTCCTTATTTTGGTTTTACATTAAAAAGAGGGAGGCCGAGAAGATGTTGTAGGTTACTTCCTAGCTCTGTAAATTGCTACCGGGCTGTGAATGGTGTTAATTTCTGAAGTGGGCGACTGCAAATACATAACAAAGGTAAGGTAGCTTTGGGCAATCCTTCTAACTACTGTCCCTTAATCTTACATTTGGGTCCCAATTTTGAAATCTTGTTTTCTTCCCTTTTTAGCCCTTATCTCCCCTCATTCTACCATCCCCCGTTCCGACTCTGGTATATTTAAGGGGAAAGAAATGGTTTATAAAAAGATTTTAAAAGCGTCAGCTACTGGAAAAGCAGAAAATCGTATACAGTCAGCCCCATCGTTTCCTCTGGTGATGAAACCTTTTCCATACAAGAAACAGATTTTTTTTTTTTCGCTCTTGAAAGCATACGATTGGGCCGTCCAGAGGCACAGGTGACTTTTTAGACTCAGATTATTAAAGTTAGATTGAGGAAACCTTTATGACAGGCATCTCGCTTAAGAGAGTGGTAAGGCGGGGGTGGGGGAGGGTTGCTGGGGCGTGTGATGTCTTCTTGTACTCATTTACCTCCCAAGGTAACACTGAGTACAGGCTTAGTTGTTTAAAGTTAAAAATTCAGTCCGCATAGAAGCGTTGAGTTGATGAACTCAGACAGCTGACAAATCAGTCACCGGATATTTAAGAAATCAGGTAAAATAAATGAACTGGAATTTTTCAAATAAGTGATTCATTTTTTATTTAGGCAAAAGTTCATGTACTCTTGGGTACTGTCCCAAGGCATTTGGAGATGCGACTTCTTTCTTGAAAGCTAACCAGAGATAGTGTCCTCCAGGTACTCACCCATAGGCTGTACTGATTTGAACAAAAAATCAAGCAACTTTTTTCTAGTGGCGTTGTAATGGCTCACTCAGTTTTCTTTAGCATGAATGTAGGTTAGAAATGTGTTCTTTCAAACTTGTAATGCCGGAGTCACACAAATTTTTTAGGGCAGAGAAAGCAAAGGGTTGACAACACAAACATGAAGAGGTTGCCACAGTTTGAAGGACCATTGCAATTTAGACCAAGAGCGTCTGAGAATTGCAGGTGCCAGTCCTAAAGGGTGAAAGGTTGTCAGCAGAGTAAAACACAACCTCTAGACAAAGACAAAGCCAAGTACCCAGTCAAGGTGATGAGATAGCATTTTGCGGGAGTTTGTGTTGCTGTTAATTTAAACCATAATCCTTGTCAGATTGAGGATATGAA
The DNA here is from genome assembly GCF_937001465.1 of Orcinus orca. Lineage (NCBI taxonomy): Eukaryota > Metazoa > Chordata > Mammalia > Artiodactyla > Delphinidae > Orcinus > Orcinus orca. The sequence goes on from NC_064562.1 coordinate 89,974,559, forward strand.
ATCTTGGAGGGAAACAAAACTAAACCAGTCTGAAATGGAAACAGGAGGAAGGAAAGAAAGAAATTTGGGTTTTTATATCCTTTCTTGTCTACCTCACCCTTCACCTTGTTCTGATACATTGGGTTGGCCAAGAAGTTTGTTTGGACTTCTCTGTAACATATGGAAAATCCCGAACGAACTTTTTGGCCAGCCCAATACATACCATTGCTTAATTACTGCACATAGGGAGAATGAGGAATCAGACATTTCACAAGAGCCCAGCTCATTACTTCAATATTTGTTAAAGGAAGAAATAAACTGACAAAAACCAATCTCCTAGCCTAACTCTGCCATGCTGCTTTACCTGACTAGGTTACACTTAAATTCTGCTCAAGAGTCTTTTGTGAACATATGCTGAAAGTGAATCAAATTTTGAAGATTTATTATCTTTCTCTTAGTTTCTGAGTTTTCAGAAACTTGTAAGATTGAAAACTCGGCATCATCACTTTACTACAATCTCTATAGTTTTAATTGTCAATGTATTTTTGATTCCCTACCTGTGCTGCTGTAGAGTAAATTTTTGCCCAAAACAGTTGGTGACGCTGAGGATGAAATCAAGATAGGAAGCAAGGAAACTATGTGCTTCTGGACACGTGTCTTCAGTACTTGCTCTGACTAGTGTTTAGCACTACTCCCATTTTTTTCCCCTCACATGATAAGAGCATTCAGATTAGACTGTTCTCTTTGGTTTACTAGTAACAGAACCTGTTCTCAGTAATTTAAACAAAGATTAGAAGGTTAACGTAGATGAAGTTATTTTCTAACAAAATGAATTTGCTTTCCAAATTCTACTTTTGATCTGTTGATTAAAAATAAATCACGTCCCAGATGATTGAGCTTTGACTGCCGTAGGACAGTATTTGCCTGTTTCAGACAGGTTCCCATCTCCACATTTCAAATCCCTTCAGATTTTTCAGGACTGGATACAGGGGTGCTGGTTGGGGGAGGGAGATCTCCTCAAAGTTGGACCGAGGTTCAAGTGAAACTATGATTCAGATTTCCCAGAGGATGCATAATCCTAGAAAAAACTTACTCTGAAGAGGGCTTAAGCTTGGGATTCATAAGACTTAGAAAAAGGATAGATTTTGCATGAATCTAGAATTTGTGTGCCACACGTTTGTGAAATTACAATGAATATGTAAATGAAGTTTAAAAAGTGTTTGTCGGAATGATTCCAAGTTAAAGGTTCTATTGGAACATTTCAGCTACTTGCCTTATTAAGAGATATATTTTTCCTCTTGGGACCAGTCTCTGTGTCTTACGACCATGTTGATTTTCTGGTTTAATATTCTAAGACGTGTGTGTTAGTCAAAACAACCACCTGCTCAGAGCAATTGTTTCAAAGGACAACTGGAAAAAGATTTTCAATAATGGTAGTGCTGGGATGACTTGGGTTATGAGATAGAAGGCCTTTAGAAACTCCAGAGAAGAACTAGCATAGAAATGATAATAAGTAATTGTTCAACTGCCACCTCAAGTTGTTCAAAACGTCTCATATGGAGGGATTTAGGGGGAAATGGCACCCTGCCACTTTTTGTGTGTGGTCCTGAATCATCTTGTCAGTAAAACGCTCCTGAGATGGTCTGAGCTTGCTTTCTGATTGTTTCTCCTCCTTTCATATTTGCCTCCCCTTCTGTTCTGTCAGCCTGTGTATGGGGGAAAGGAGGCAGAGGGAAAGGATATCCTTCCCTAGAAGTCAGTGTACCCCCTCTTTTCGGAACCTCTTACTTTTTGCCCGGAAAAGGGGGCAAGGAAGGAATTTTCCAGTGAAAGTAGAAGAGGAGAGAGTGTCTGGAGGAATAAAATGCCAAGAAACAGGTGAGCTCCAAACCCTGTTAAGTAATGTGCTCACCCGAAAGCTCACATGGAGATTATCGATGCCCTCCAACTATTGCAGGTGAACTGGCAACTGTAGGAATTTGAGGCTCACCCCCCTTTTGTAATTCAAATGCTCCTAGTGCACTGCAATAGATGGCTCATCTGAATGAGTTCAAGATGTCATCTCTAGGTACAACCCAAAGTAAACTGATTACAAAAGGCACAAGCCTTTCTTTCAACTATGCTCCACTCTGCCTTTCCTCTACTTTCTGCAATGGTTTAAGGACACCTGAAAAAAAAAAAAATCACAACTTAGTTTATGTAATTTAGGTATATAATACGAGCATTCTTTTTCATTGTGGATGTTGAGTTTTTGTCATCTTAGGAACTTAGTTTATGCAAAAGTGATTTGTGGGTGTGTTTAGATGTAAACAGTTTATATGTCTGTAAAATACAAAACATGAGGAAACTGATACTATGATAGAAATGCTCGACTGTATTTCATAGTTTTTCTTTTTGGTAAGCCCTATCAGGTTTTAAGAGTGGGGTCATTTTAGAAATCAAAAGAACAATCTACCTTTCTGAAGGCCACTTAAGAGAGAGGACATCAGAAGACAAAGGGCTGGTGTAACCCTGAAAACCCTTTGTGATTTTTGAGAAAATATCAATCCTTTGGTCTCAGCAGATTCCGGGTAGTGCAAAATGTATACTTAAAATTACAGCCATTTACATTAATCAAGAAAACAATCGCCGGCCTCAAATCACGGTATTTGTCTTTGGGAATACTGTATGTTTGTGGTTCTTAGGAACATGGCGGCCCAGTGCCAAGACCATAGTAGGTGGGTGTATGTTGATGAAAGGGGATTTGCTGACAGCGTTTGCCTCCTGCTTATGCTTTGCTTTGGCTAATAGTCAATTTTGCTTATATTCCTTGAGTTTCCACCTACTGGGGAAAAAAACAACCTGATCTCAGAAGCAATGGATAATCCACATGTGAGTGAGCAAAAGTTAACTATACCTAACAATGGGCAATGGGTGGAAGTGCAATAAATGTGGGGCATTGTGTAGCTGAAACAGGAACAGGACACTTCTACCTGACCAAGGAAATGCCAGCCTGTAAAAATTATAATAAAAAATATTTACCTTTCAGAGCACTGAGACCTGGCTCAGTCATTTTAAGCATTACACATCATGCCAAAAGAAAAAAAGAAGTATTGAATAAAATGAATAAGATTTTTTTCAGATGTTAATTCTCCTAGGTCAATTTGATTGCCATTCTGAAAATGTGTATTTGGGCCTTTTGAGCTCAAGTAAAATATTCATGTTTCTGAAAAGTAGGCATCCGTGTCCATGATGATGATAGCACTGTGCCTTTTGAAAAGACAGCTTAAATAATATTTCTTTTTGTTTGCTGTCATTTATTTTTAAAAATAATAACATGGTTCTTGGTACACCAAGCCCTTGCCAAGATTAAGCCCATCTTCTCAGTCGCCTTCTCGAGACAAAGTTGCCTTTGTGTAACAACTGGGAGGATTTGGTGACACAGAAAACTCAGTGGGGCACTGCAACTTATTATTAACAGAAAATTCAATGGCCTGATGTTTTTTCTGTTGCTGTTATTTTTATTCTACCAGATAATATCTATGACATATTTCTCCATGCAGATGATCTTACTATTTTATTTTAGACTTTCCCAGGGAAGAATGTAGTGGTTGAGAATTTACGTTGGAATTTAGTTAGATTATAAAAGGCAAAAGCTGCAGCGTACTGATGCAGAGGAGAACTTGGCTCTGTGGGCTAGTTCGTTCTGGGGGTAGTCAGCAAAATTTGGTCGCGTGTGGAGGGAAAGAAAAGGTAGCTAGCAGAGTGAAAATGACAACCTGGGGGAAAAGGATGACCATTCACATTAAATTTAAACTCCATGGGGAAGTGTCTAAGAACACAGTCTACCTTGGCGCAAATCCTGGCTTGGCCACGTATGGGCTCTAAGCAGGTTACCTAAAAAAAAAAAAAAAAAAAAAAATCTCTCTGTGACTCAGTTTCCCCAACTGTGAAATGCCTACCTCACAGGGTTGTTATAAGGATTAATAAGTTAATCTACTGTGTAAACAGTGCCTGGTGTGTAGTCAGTATATGGTACATAGTCATCATGATACACGTCATGTTTGGATGCCTTTCTGTGTTTGAATTCTTATCTCACTATCCTCCTCCTTTCATGACCTCTTCTGCTGGTTGTAATCCAGGTTGCTCTTCCTAAGATCACTCCTTTTGACCAAGCGCCATTGCCATTATAGGCAGGCACTATTTTTGCAAGTTTCTTTTGGTTTTTGTATCTTAGTTGTATGGAGAAAATGTAACTTAGAATCACCAAGGTGCCTTTTTCTTTTCTCTCAGAGAGCTATATGATGTTGATTAGAAGCAAAAAGAATGATGCTATTATATCTGTCAAGTGAGAGACTGGCAAGTGTCTTGCTGACAACGGAATATAGATTCTGGAAACGGCTAATGCAAAGTAGAAATATTTTGTGTAAAATAACTTAATACAATACAGCAAACTTAAGTAGGTCCTATTATGACTTTTGTTGGTTAGTGTTAATTGGTCATAATCATAATCACAGTATGAGACTTTCTCAGAACTGCCACAGTGTCTTATCTGTGCACTTCTCATGGCATTTTATATCACTTGCTACTTGTACATATACTGTTTTCCCTGCCAAACAGAAATTAAGAGGCAGGATTTGTGTCTGAATAACATTTGCACCCCTCAATGTTCCTATTTTATAGTTCAGTGCTCAATAAATAAAATGAGAATTTCTTTGCCCAAATTAATTACCATCTAAAATAATGCATTTTTGCATTCCATAGGCATGTATTTTATATATATATATATATAGTTTTTATAGATTTTATTTATTGGCTGCGTTGTCTTCCGTGGCTGTGCGCAGGCTTTCTCCAGTTGTGGGGGGCTTCTCATTGCGGTGGCTTGCGGAGCACAGGCTCCAGGCACGCAGGCTTCAGTAGTTGTGTCACACGGGCTCAGTAGTTGTGGTGCACGGGCTTAGTTGCTCCGCGGCCTGTGGGATCTTCCCGGACCAAGGCTGGAACCCGTGTCCCCTGCATTAGCAGGCGGATGCCTAATCACTGCGCCACCAGGGAAGCCCTATGGATCATATTTATTTGGATGAATTCTACTTTTTTCCACAAGCATTTTAGCAAAAGTTGTTGGATAGAATATGATGGAGAGGTAGTGAACTCAGAAAGCAACCAGAATGGAAGCTTTATCCACAGCTAAGCCTCTGAAAGCATGGCAGGATGGGGGAGGCCAAGGGCAGGGAGGAAGTGAATTGTTGTAGTCCTTACGTGTGTTTAAAAGTTTATACCTCTTTTTTCTGCTCTTTAACATCCTTTGAAAGGCCCAGACTTGTTACTAGGTAATTATGAGAAGGGGAAAAATGCATTTTGTCAAAATTAGAAGGAATTTATTAGATAATTATAGGAAAAAGTGCGTTTTCTCAAAATTAGGGAGAGTGAACAAAGAGATCCACTGAGGAAGAACAATACCAAGTGAATAGATAGCTCTGTGAGCCACAGTGGTGTGGTGTTTCCAGTGGGGCTGCTGGTATACTCTTGGCTAAGGCAAAGACAAGAGGAAGGAGGGCAGGTGGCTGAAGAAATATTCAGAGAATTGCCTACAGTGAAATCCTATTTGCAGAGCAAAGGGAATCCTGTAACAAGCTAGCTCTAACCAGCTGGTGCAAACAATAGTTTGGCCCAGGTACCTCCTTGGCTCTTTGCCCTACATTGTGGGTTCCAGGATGCACCTCAAGTTATATGTAGAGTTGCCAATGAGTAAACAGAAACTACTAACTCCGAGGGTACTAATGAGCCCTGGAATTTGTGCCTGGTATCTGCAGTGGCTCCATATTCAGAGACAATCACTCCCAGCAGATGAGACCAAGCCTGGGAAGGCAGGGATCTTAGAATATTCTCCCAGCATCCTTCCCAGAGTGGAACCTAGGAGTCACTCCCGCAGCGGGACGTGTAGGAGGCCCACAGACCCTGAATCAAATGGTAACACCCATGTTCTCACACATCCTAGTAACGTGTGAAGGGTCTTGCCTTTTCCTCATTGGCTAGAGATCAATGAAATTGTCAGGGGAACTGCAGTCTGCTTATCTGTTCTCCCTGCTTCCACCTTTGCCCTTTATCCCATATGCTTGGTTCTTGACTCAGTATCCAGAGTGACTCATAAAACAAAGTCACATCATGTCAGTCCCCTGCTGAAAACCTTCCAGAGCCTCTGTGTCTCCCTCAAAAGCCACATGAAGCACTGCCTTTCTAGTCCCATTACCTCTTCAATCACACCTCCTACCGCTGACTCTGTTAGCACTTTGCTTTAGCCACAGCTTCATGCCCCCGTGGCCTTTGCAGTCTTTGCTCCCTCTCCCTGAACCATCTTCCCCCAATACATCCACGGTTCACTCTTTCACCTCCTCCAAGTCTTTACTCTTTCTCCTTCTGTCTAAGACAGCACTTCCTCCTTCCTGTTGGCACTCTCTATCTCCCTACCCTGCTCTATTTTTTCATACAGTACTTTTTTCCATGCTGTGTGATTTTATGGCTCATTGTCTGTCTCTTCCCCACTAGAATGTCTGCTTTATTTATTGATGTATCCCAGGCACCTTAGAGCAGAGTCTGCCACAGAGTAGGTACTCCATAAATACTTGTCAAATAAATGAATAAAACACAGGCTTTTACACAGCACGGGTGTGACTGAAAGCGTAGTACTACTTGTGTGTTCTACTCAAAATATAACCACAAACACATCTTTCTGAGTAAGCATGATTTTTTTCCCCCAGACCTCTCCTGTTAAGCTGCCGTATTTTCTCTGGTTTCTCTGGTTTCATTATTTTCTGTGCCACCACGAGCCCTTGATGGAGGCCATGACTAAGTAACGAGCATAGCTAAGTGTGGCCATGACTAAGTAACGAGCATAGCTAAGTGTGGGGATGGTGCAATCATTTCAGCACTTCTCTGTTTCCAAATCAAAGCCTCGTCTTTGGCAATCTTTCTGCGATTTCCATCTAAAACCTACAGCTCAGTTTTGAACAGTCTTGTGAATTGCATGCCCTACAGATAATTACGCTTGACTCACTCATGTTCCTATATTGTTTATCACTTTTTCTGTTGTCATTTAATTGTAATTAACGATTGTTCTGAAAGTAACTGTCAAGACAACTTGTGTGTGCGGGTTTTTTTTTTTAAACTGTCTCTTTTGACCTTTGAGATTTTGCCAAGTGCCAACTGCTGCTACAGGAGTCCATCTAGATTTTTTCTCAATTGCAGGGCTCAGTTGAGTATTTTCCCTTGACCTGGCCTGAAATGAGCGCTAATGCCTTTGTCTGAGTTGTTAATGTTTCCCCAGAACCTTTTACAAAACTTCAGTCCTGCCTTTACCAACTGGCACAACTGCTCTCTGATCTGTCGTACTGGTTTGCTAGCCCCTGCCTCACTTTCTCCCTCTGCACAATTTTCCTTGGTTTGGCAAAATTGCATTTCTTGGGTCTTGGAGGTACAGCTCCCTCTGTGCGTCTACCTGCCATTTTTAGATCTATAGCTCTGTAAGGTACTTCCTCAATGGCTGGTGGAATCCTGTGACTACTAGGCTTGGGGACCCTGGAATCGGTCTTGAAGGTGAGTGTACATTCCAGGAAGGTTCTTTGTAGTAAACAAACAAAACAAACAAAATATTATGTAAATTCTGCTGAAGGTACACCATGAAGATCCTGGCTTTATTTATTAATAAATTTATTTATTTTTTATTATTATTATTTTTGGGCTGCATTGGGTCTTCGTTGCTGTGCTCGGGCTTTCTCTAGTTGCGGCGAGTGGGGGCTACTCTTCATTGTGGTGCGCGGGCTTCTCATTGTGGTGGCTTCTCGTTGCAGAGCGTGGGCTCTAGGCACGCGGGCTTCGGTAGTTGCGGCACGTGGGCTCAGTAGTTGTGGCTCACGGGCTCTAGAGCTCAGGATCAGTAGTTGTGGCGCACAGGCTTAGTTACTCCAGCAACGTGTGGGATCTTCCCGGACCAGGGCTCAAACCCATGTCCCCTTCGTTGGCAGGCGGACTCCTAACCACTGCACCACCAGGGAAGTCCAATTCAAGAAATTTTTTAAAATCCTCAGTATACCTAATAATCAGCTAATATTTCTAGTACTTTCTGCAAATCATTTTATTCCTTATCATATGTACTGAATAGGACATTAAAAAGGGTAGCATATAAATGTTAAATTAGACCTGTTTTTAACAGTGTACTATGTAGATGGAGCTAGTGGTAATTATTTATGAGTTAGAAAAACTTATCAAAATATAGACCTAGTAAATAGGTATACTTGAAAAAAAAAGATGAATATGAATTAAATTGGTTTAAACCAGATATTGAAATGACCTATTTTTTTTGTATAGACACAGACTCAACTGTTATTTATTGAGTAGCTGCTATGTGCCAGATACTGGTACTAGGTATGCAGTGGAGAACAAAAGTTCTCTGCCCTCATGGGACTTTTTTTGGGGATAGAGATGGGATTCAGTACTCTGAAGGAACTGAGAGGTACTAGACAATAGAAGGTGGGACTCTGAGCTGGAGTGTTCTGAGACGGCTCCTCTAGGGATGTGATGCTGAAGGTGTCTGATGGAAGAAAAGGTCTAGAAGTTGTAGCATTTATGACGGTCCTAAGGCTGGAAAAAGCTGGGCATGTTGAAGGACGTAAAGGAGGCCGATGTTGCTGCATTGCTGGGAGCAAGGAGCAGAGAGGCACGAGGTAAGGTCATGGGGATAACTGAGTCGTATAGTATGTAGGCCCTTCATGACCACGGAAAAGAGTTTTGTTCCTCCTGAGCCCAATGAAAAGCCAAGAAAAACAATTTACTTGTTAAACAATAACTGACTATTGGGTGAAGACTGAACTGAAGGGAGGATGTTGTGGCAGACAAAGCGAGATTAGAGTCCGTTTTTGAAGTTGGCAGTGAAGGTGGGGTCATGCTGGTCAACTGGGTTGACCATTTCTTCTGTGCACCCTCTTGCCTTTTTTACAGTCTCGGTTCAGCTGTGGTATGGGTTTCACCAATGGCTGGCAGAAATAGCAAGACTTGGTGATGGCCTGGATGTAGGGTGGAGGGAAGGAATGAGGATTCTGGCTGGAGTTACGGGGATCAATGGGGGAGACCAGAGGAGAACAGGCTGGAGGGGGGCAGAGGGAATCAGGAGCTCAGTTTGGGGCGTGTTTACTGAGATGCCTGTTAAACATCCTAAAGAGATGTTGAAAGTTTCCCTTTTGTATCCAGCACTTCTAGCAAGAATGAGAGGCACCTATTATAGGCAACTATTTTGGATTTCATTATTTTTTTTCACTGTGTCTAAATTTGCACATATAGATAAGGTGTGTGACCTTTATTTATATATAACACATGACTAAACAGTATTCAAACAAGAAATGAGCATCTGTGGTATATCGGAAACTGTGATGGGGGGATGGATTAACACTGAAAAATTTTAAATATAGTTTTAGCCATTAAGAATCTTCTAAGTCAGGGCTTCCCTGGTGGCGCAGCGGTTAGGAGTCCACCTGCCAATGCAGGGGACATGGGTTCGAGCCCTGGTCTGGGAAGATCCCACATACCGTGGAGCAACTAAGCCCCTGCGCCACAACTACTGAGCCTGCGCTCTAGAGCCCGTGAGCCACAAGTACTGAACCTGAGTACCACGGCTCCTGAAGCCTGCATGCCTAGAGCCCATGCTCCACAACAAAGAGAAGCCACCGCAATCAGAAGCCTGCGCACCACAACGAAGAGTAGCTCCCGCTCACCACAACTAGAGAATGCCTGCACGCAGCAACAAAGACCCAACACAGCCAAAAAAAAAAAAAGAACCTTCTGGACTTCCCTGGTGGTGCAGTGGTTAAGAATCCGCCTGCCAATGCAGGGGACACGGGTTCGAGCCCTGGTCCGGGAAGATCCCACATGCCGCGGAGGAACTAAGCCTGTGCGCCACAACGACTGAGCCTGCGCTCTAGAGCTCACGAGCCACAACTACTGAAGCCTGCACGCCTAGAGCCCGAGCTCCACAACAAGAGAAGCCACCACAATGAGAAGCCCGCGCACCGCAACAAAGAGTAGCCCCCGCTCACTGCAACCAGAGAAAACCCGTGCACAGCAATGAAGACCCAGCGCAGCCAAAAATAAATAAATTTAAAAAACCTTCTAATTCAGATTAATCCTATATATATTTAATATTTCAGTAGTAACTATATGTTTGATATTTGCATTATATATTTAACATATTGATATGCTACTATATTATAAATATGTATGTGCTAAGATGATTAAATATTATATTTAATATATTTAGTATAGAATACATATTTAATATGTGTTGAATTTACATTAAATGACATGTTTAATATTGAAAACTAAGTGTAAATCATGCATGAACAAAGACTCCGTATTACGGATGATAAAAAGGAAATATTACAACATGAAGTACAGTGGATCTCCTTGTGAGTTACAACCACTTAGAGGCATGCAAATTCATGCTGTAAATATTGGCATATACAAATGGATCCATTTAGGGCGTGCAAATATATTTCTTGTCTCTTCCTTACCTAACTTTACGAAGGGTCTGCTGCACTTCTTCACAGTATGTGAGTGGAAACTGGAAGCCAACACAGACACACTTTAAACTACACTGTGAAAAGCTGATTTGTATCTCTAGCAAACCCGTTTTTTTTAAAAATTTTTTTAAAAAATAAATTTATTTATTTATTTTTGGCTGCATTGGGTCTTCGTTGCTGTGTGTGGGCTTTCTCTAGCTGCGGCAAGCGGGGGCTACTCTTTCTTTAGTGGGCTTCTCATGTGGTGGCTTCTCTTGTTGCGGAGCACGGGCTCTAGGCATGCAGGCTTCAGTAGTTGTGGCACATGGGCTCAGTAGTTGTGGCTCGCAGGCTCTAGAGCACAGGCTCAGTAGTTGTGGTGCATGGTCTTAGTTGCTCCACAGCATGTGGGATCTTCCCAGACCAGGGCTCGAACCTGTGTCCCCTGCATTGGCAGGCGGATTCTTAACGACTGTGCCGCCAAGGAAGCCTGCAAACCCGTTTTTTGAGCTTCTAGAGCAAGCAGTTGGGGATATGATAACGAATAAGATGTGAGCCTTTTGGAGCTTGGAGGGATGGAAGCTATATCTGTACCACCACTGCAAGCACTCCTCCCCCACCAGTGGTTATTCTAAAAATAAAAAATAAAAAGATTGAGCTTATATTTCCAAATTTGTAGGAATAAAATGCTATATTGTGGTTTGAAGCAATGGAAAACTCTAGTCCAAAGAAGTAATGTTTTAGACAGCCGTAAACCATTAATAGTAGGTGGACGTAGGAGAGGAGGTTGATAATGTTTTGCAATCACAGCTATAGAAACTGTCAACGACTGCATCTTTTCATTCTGGTATGTCAACACCAGTGGAGCCCATGAGGCATAAGCAAATTTATTGTTGCTTAATTGGGCCAAATGGTGTGGTTTTTGGTTTTGCATAAGATGGGTCACTTTTCAAAAGGATATGTAGTATTTGAAGGTTTCGCATTTATTTCAATGCTGTTTTCAATAAGGAAAATACTTTGGTGAGGAGCTACTACATGTATGTGCCTACAGCAATGAATCATAGAGAAAAGGGGAGTCTTGTGTTTGAGGAATTGCCTAACAGCCATCTGTAACTGAATATGTGAAGTTGAAAGTTGAAAACAGAAAATAATAATGGCTCCCAGTAATCGTTGACGTTGAAGGAGAACCTACTACCTACTATAACGCCAGGCATGACTTTAATCAGAACCAACTGTAAGAATTAGGTCTTCAAGCAGCTTGCCCAGGGTAAATAGCGGTCAGGATTCAGATTCTTGTAAGGCTTCCCAAATGAGGTGGGGTTTGGGAAAATCCCTGGACCAGGACCAGTCTTCTTACTAAGATCTTCCCTCGCCTTAGCAGACAAGTGACTTTGGACATGGCAATTTACCTCATTGGCTTTCAACTTCTTTGCCTTTAAAATTGGATAGAAAGGAGGGGAGATTTTGGACTAGACATGTTTTGCACAGCCCCAAATTTCTCTAAGTCTTTTAAAAATTTTTTTATTTATTTATTTGGCTGTGTTGGGTCTTTGTTGCTGCGCGCTGGCTTTTCTCTAGTTGCGGCGAGCGGGGGCTACTCTTCGTTGCGGTGCGTGGGCTTCTCATTGCGGTGGCTTCTCTTGTTGCAGAGCACGGGCTCTAGGTGCACGGGCTTCAGTAATTATGGCACGTGGGCTCAGCAGTTGTGGCTCGTGGGCTCTAGTGTGCAGGCTCAGTAGTTGTGGTGCACAGGCTTAGTTGCTCCAGGGCATGTGAGATCTTCCCAGACCAGGGCTCGAACCCGGGTCCCCTGCATTGGCAGGCGGATTCTTAACCACTGTGCCACCAGGGAAGTCCCTCTAAGTCTTTTTTTTTTTTTTTTCCCCAAAGAAGACGTTGGGGGTAGGAGTTTATTAATTTATTTATTTTTGTTGTGTTGGGTCTTTGTTTCTGTGCGAGGGCTTTCTCTAGTTGTGGCAAGCGGGGGCCACTCTTCATCGCGGTGCGCGGGCCTCTCACCATCGCGGCCTCTCTTGTTGCGGAGCACAGGCTCCAGACACGCAGGCTCAGTACTTGTGGCTCACGGGCCTAGTTGCTCCGCGGCATGTGGGATCCTCCCAGACCAGGGCTTGAAGCCATGTCCCCTGCATTGGCAGGCAGACTCTCAACCACTGCGCCACCAGGGAAGCCCCCTCTAAGTCTTTTTACTTTCATTGTTCAAATCTGTAAAAGGTTGCTATTCATAGGATTTCTAAGGGGAAGATCAAGATGGTGGGAGTAAATGAGGACGGGGGGTAGGGATGGATTAGAAAGGCAGTCACCCTGGCATTAAGTCACAGGAAGAAAATGGCTAGGTTAGATGGACTGTACAAATCTTACAGAATTCTTACAGGCTTGATTCTTGATTCTTGAATCCCATTTGAGGTAGTGAATATTGCTGACATATAAGGTGGTTCTAGACCAGTGGTTCTTCACTGGGGGAGATTGTCCTCCAGGGGACATTTGGCAATGTCTGGAGACATTACTGGTTGTCACAGTCTGGGAGGGGCGGAACGCTACTGGCGTCTCTGGGCAGAGGCCAAGGATGCTTCTAAACATCCTGAAGTGCACAGGACAACCCCTTACAATAAAGAATTATCTGGGGCTTCCCTGGTGGCACAGTGGTTGGGAGTCCACCTGCCGATGCAGGGGACGTGGGTTCGTGCCCCGGTCCAGGAGGATCCCGCATGCCGCGGAGCGGCTGGGCCTGTGGGCCATGGCCGCTGAGCCTGCGTGTCCGGAGCCTGTGCTCCGCAGCGGGAGAGGCCACAGCAGTGAGAGGCCCGCGTACCGCCAAAAAAAAAAAAAAAAAAGAATTATCTGACCCAAAAATCAGTAGTGCCAAGGTTTGGAAACCCCGTCCTAGGTGAGTCTTTGCTCTCCACAACCACTACAGTCTATACAACAAATAGTGTTCCTGCCTTTAGTTTTTAATAGCGTCCATCTCTTTTCTGAAGATTCAGGGTCAGAGAAGGAATTTGGGGGAGAAGGTCAGTGGCAAAGCTGAATTGAACTCTTTTCTTACGATGCAGGTGTTCACCAGCAGCCTGCTAGAAAAGTTCTCAATAGTTTATTTCTCCCTGGGACTTCCCTGGTGGCGCAGTGGTTAAGAATCCTCCTGCCAATGCAAGGGACACGGGTTCGATCCCTGGTCCGGGAAGATCCCACATGCCGTAGAGCAACTAAGCCTGTGCGCCACAACTACTGAACCTGCGCTCTAGAGCCCTCAAGCCACAACTGCTGAAGCCCACGTGCCACAACTGCTGAAGCCCACGTGCCACAACTACTGAAGCCCGCACACCTAGAGCCCGCGTTCCACAACAAGAGAAGCCACCGCAATGAGAAGCCCACTCGCCGCAACTAGAGAAAGCCTGCACGCAAATGAAGACCCAACGCAGCCAAAAATATAAATAAATAAATATATTTTCTAAAAACAGTTTATTTCTCCCTTTGCCATGGATTCAGTGCTTAATGTCAGTCACTTCATTCTTGCCTTCTCAGGTTCTGAGAATTTTTCCTTAGGTACAACTGGATGTCACTAAGATACTTCCAGAATTTTGGTAAACTTTTTTTTTCTTTTTGAGAGGCGTCTTGGTCTTTATACTTCCAGAATTTTGCTAGACTTTTTTTTCTTTTTGAGAGGTGTCTTGGTCTTTATAAATTCTAAGAGCTGGGCTTAGAGAAGGTTTGTTAGGAGGATCTTTTCAGATCTAAAGATGCCTTCAGTTTAAATCTTTAGGTTAAGAAAGAATGAAGTTGTCCTGTGCTTTATCAAGTCTGTATCTTGGATTCATCTAAAAAGAAAAAATCTTGTACAATGCTTTAAATTCCATGGAGAGAGAAGATCTATATTATATAAATACATGCTGGTGATTGATATATAGACACATTGTCAGCAACTTTGGAGAAACAACAAACATTCGAGGATGTCTAGAAATGAACTCCACGTATTATGCTGACATTTTCCTCTGAAGAAACATTCTGGTCAATATGTGATGTCCTACAGATTTGGAGAAGAAAGATAAATGGATTTAGATTTGCAGTTGTTCCTGGCTGAGGGAAGCTTAGTTTACCTAGTTTCCATACGAAATTAATTACAAAGAACACTTTTTGTGTTATGCTGGGTCAGGTCATTTAAGGTCACAAAAGCTCTACAAATACCCTGTTAGATCAGGGCATTTGCAGGCTTCATGGGATATATTTTGGACAGTGTAATTCATGAATTTCTAGTTACACTCTTTGAATGTCAGTTAGATACAAACCCTAGATGCCATTATGTCTACACACCCACACATTGTGGATTCATGATCAGTGAATTCATTCAAATTCCGGGGAACTTACCTACATTTCCCTCCCTTTTACCTTTAAGATCAACTGGTTCTACAATTTACTATGTCTCATTAAAGAAGTGCTTATTTTTCTTCACTCTAAAGCTAACTTTCAGGCTTTTTAGAGGTAGCTAATTTAACTGCACCCTGGCTCTCTTGACCCTTCATGCTTTTGACATTTGAGTCCTATTCCTTTTTTTTTTTTTTTTTAATTTACTTATTTTTGGCTGCGTTGGGTCTTCGTTGCTGCATGCGGTCTTTCTTTAGTTGCGTTGAGCGGCGGCTACTCTTCTTTGTGGTGCGAGCTTCTCATTGCGGCGGCTTCTCTTGTTGCAGAGCACCGGCTCTAGGTGCGCGGCTTCAGTAGTTTTGGCATGCAGGCTCAGTAGTTGTGGCTCATGGGCTCTAGAGCGCAGGCTCAGTAGTTGTGGTACACAGGCTTAGTTACTCTGCGGCATGTGGGATCTTCCCGGACCAGGGCTCGAACCCGTGTCCCCTGTATTGGCAGGCAGATTCTTAACCACTGTGCCACGAGGGAAGCCCCCCGTCCTATTCCTTTTCAGTCTTCATCTTTCTGTTCTCAAGAGGCTTGTGTCTTGTATGGAAGGCCAATACCCAATGCTTGATTATTTTAGTTGCTCCTCTCATGATATTGGAGATACAGAGATACACATCTCATCTGTGATATTTTTGATGTGATGGAAAAATTTCCCAATTAACCTAAGATGATCTGTGGTTTTGCCCAACTATCAAATAACGCTTTCAATTTTGCTTCCAAAACTCTTCTTGAAAATTCTATGTGTTTTGTTGGCCTTTTCGGTAGTAATAACTCCAGCCATTTATTCATTGAGTAAATACACGTTCTATATCAGGCATTGGAGATACAAAATAGATAAGAAATACTCTGGGTTCTTAAGGAGCTCACAGATGAGGCAAGTCATGTAAGGAAAAAAACACGTTTTTGTATTTTCTATGGTAGAGGTCTTTGTTGACTCATCCAGTCGATTCACTAAAAACCATTTATTTTGTGTCTACATGTATTTTCTAGAAATAAGAAAAGCTCTATTTTAAAGGAGCGTATAGGCTAGTACAGACGGACTGACAACGTTAAAAATGAGCGCCATGAAATATTCTAGATGCTGTTAGGGATCAGTAGCATCAGTTTAACCTGAGGAGGCATATGCGGGGGGAGGGGTGGGGGAAGCGTGAACTTTAGGGAACTCCTCATAAAGACAAGACCTTTAATATACTTAACATTCACATAGTAAGTGTTAAGTGCCTGGTCCTATTCTAAGCACTTTACAAAGATGAACTCATTTAATTCACATAGAAACACTATGAAGAGCGGTGCTGATGAACCTAGTGGCAGGGCAGGGATAAAGACGCAGATATAGAGAACAGACTTGAGGGCACGGGGAGGGGGAAGGGGAAGCTGGGACGAAGTGAGAGAGTGGCATGGACATATATACACTACCAAACGTAAAATAGATAGCTAGTGGGAAGCAGCCGCATAGCACAGGGAGATCAGCTCGGTGCTTTGTGACCACCTACAGGGGTGGGATAGGGAGGGTGGGAGGGAGACACAAGCGGGAGGAGATATGGGGATATATGTATACATATGGCTGATTCACTTTGTTATACAGCAGAAACTAACACACCATTGTAAAGCAATTATACTCCATTAAAGATGTGAAAAGAAAGAAAACACTATGAGGTACATACAATTATTATCCCCATTTTATAGACTTAGAAGACTGAGCTGCAGAGAGGTTCGGGAACTTGGCTAGGGTTACATAGCTTGGTAAGGGCAGAGCCAGACTTCAATGCCAGGCAACTTGGCTGTGGAATTAGATGTGATTCTTGAATGAGTCTTGAAAGAGACTCAGAGATATGAAAGACAGGTAGTTGCCAATTAGGGGGGAATCCCTAACCCCAGAGAGAGATGAGGCAAAGAGGCAGGAAGAAACTTTAGAGATAAGAATTTTATCTCATGGCCAAAGCATGTAATTTATAGACAGTAAATAAAAATGCAAACTGAAAAAGAAGGAAAAATCACCTGGGTTAAATTTGTTGAATTTTTGGTACCTTTCCTTTAAGCTCTTTGGGTAATGTATTTGCATTTTTGCATATAGTCCTCGAACCATACCACCAGTCTGTATTACTGTCCTTCATGTTAGCTCACTTAATCCTTGCACCGTCCCTGGGATATTCGTAGTCCCCATTTTACAGAGGAGGACACTGAGGCTCCATGAGGAAACAGCTTAGATCACATGGAACCCACAACCTAACCCAGGCGTTCTAAACTGATGTTCTGGTTTTTTTCTATTTCACACCTGCCTCCCAAAACAAAGGTGGATATAAAAAGAGGTATGGAAATGTATCCAGACACTGCAGATAGCTCACATGTTTCATGTCATCTTGTTTTCCCAAATCAGCGATGACAGCAGGATTAGCAGACTGACTCTAAGGAATGTTCATGTAAGACACTCTACTTCGTTGAACGGTGCCATGCTTGCAGGATTTCTGCTACTTGTGTTTACTTCATAACATGTGCTCACCCCGAGTGTGGCTTCTTTGCCAGGATCTTACTAAGAATTGTACCTGCTTTACTGACAGCGGCTTTGGCAGGTCAGTGATTATCAGAGCAGAGATTGTCATTGCTCCAACAATCTCTAAATTCAGGATTGCCATGTTTGCCGGGCACAAACAAGCCTAGTTGACAGGAGAGAAAAAGAAATCCAAGTCTAAGCTTGTTTCATTCTCGATGACAAAAGAAAGGACTTTTTATGCTGTTTTGTACATGGTCTTAATACTCAACAGGGGTTGGGGCCTCGTGTAGGCGCATGGGATCTTTGGCTACTAGGTTGGTACTTTAGAGCCTGTACGCTTGAGGACCTAATAACTCTTCGAGCCTGCTCTTCCCTCAAATGGTAATGTTCTGCTTACTCTGTCGACCCGACCGGCATTTACTGGAGCAACTACTGGTACTGGTCATTCTGATAAATTCTGGGGAGTTGCAGATGAACCACCCACTCTCCCTGCCTTCAAGCTGCTCACATTTCAGTGGGGACAGCTGACCTCTCCCACCTTACTGTAATATAACACGGCACGGGATCTGGACCAAGAGCCCTGAGGAGGGGACAGTCAGGCAAGAGAGGGGTCTTTTAGCTGGATTTTGTTTGTTTTGTTTGTTTGGTTTTTTTGTGGTATGCGGGCCTCTCACTGTTGCGGCCTCTCCCGTTGTGGAGCACAGGCTCTGGACGTGCAGGCCCAGCGGCCATGGCTCACGGGCCCAGCCGCTCCGCGGCATGTGGGATCCTCCCGGACCGGGGCACGAACGCGTGTCCCCTGCATTGGCAGACGGACTCTCAACCACTGCGCCACCAGGGAAGCCCGTTGTTGTTTTTTGATACATAATTCATATATCATAAATGTCACCATTTTTAAAGTGAAAAATTCAGTGGTTTTTAGTAAATTTACAAAGTTGCTCAGTCTAATCCGCCATCTAATCCCAGAACATTTTCATTACCCTAAAAGAAGCCCTGTGCCTGTTCAATAGTCATTCCCCATTTCCCTTTCCCCCACCCACTGGCAACTACTAATCTACTTTCTGTCTCTCTGGATTTGCCTATTCTGGACATTTCATATAAGCAGAATCTTATGTGGCTTGTTTCACTTTGCCTGTATGTTTTCAAGTTTCATCTACGTTGTAGCATGTATCAGCGCTTTCTTTTTTTAAAATATTTATTTATTTATTTGGTTGCACTGGGTCTTAGTTGTGGCAGGCAGGCTCCTTGGTTGTGGCACTTGGGCCCCTTAGTTGTGGCATGCAAACTCTTAGTCACATCATGCACATGGGATCTAGTTCCCTGACCAGGGATCAAACCTGGGTCCCCTGCATTGGGAGTATGATGTCTTAACTACTGCGCCACCAGGGAAGTCCCTTCATTCCTTTTTATGGCTGAAAATATTCCATTGTATGGATGTATCATATTTTGTTTATCCATTCATGAGTTGATGGACATTTTGTTTCAGCTGGATTTTGAATAAATGGACACGTTTTTGCAAGGCATAGAAAGGAGGGTGCATTTTATGGCAGATAAAACCCATCATTTAAATTAACACATATGTATGTG
Source organism: Orcinus orca (assembly GCF_937001465.1). Lineage (NCBI taxonomy): Eukaryota > Metazoa > Chordata > Mammalia > Artiodactyla > Delphinidae > Orcinus > Orcinus orca. Next base: position 89,993,567 of record NC_064562.1, read on the forward strand.
GCATAGTACCTGCGGAATGCCAGGCACATTTCAAGTCCTCATTACAACCCGGTGAGGTGGCAAATGAGGCAGAAAGACAATTTGCCTAGGTTACCAGCCAGTAAGTGGAGAGCTGGGGACCAAATGCAGGCAGTCTGGCTTCGGAGTTCATTGCTCAACCACCCAGTTGTGCTATGAAGCCAGGGTCGTGGGACAAGGCAAGCCTAGTCTGAGGAGCTGTCTAGGGCAAGAGGGATGCAAGAGAGCGTGACAGATGAGGCCAGACACTGGGTATCCTGCACTCAGCACTTGTCTTTGTAAAAGACACATCTGACTGCATCATTCTCCGATTTAAAAACTGCCCCTCGTTCTCCATCTTTTTATATTAGTTTCCCTATGCCAATTATTTCTTGCTATCTTTATACTTTTTCCCATACCTATATTTCACATATATCATTGTTTAATATGTTCTTTAAATCAACTCACTTTAGTTTTGTTTATGCACATTTATTTAAAGTGGAACTTTATCTCCCTTCCTTAACTAGAAAAGCAGTATTTTTCTAATGCACATTTAAATAAACCAAACCATTAAGGTGAAATGCCTTCACTCATTGACACCTAAAAGCAGCTTGCACACCAGAAGGGTGTGTCATACTTATGGAGAAACTGGGGCTTGCGGGGTAAGGTTTGAACACTTTGGGCCCTTCAAAACCCTGCTTCAGTCTATGCTTAAGCCCCGTATCTGGCTAGTACATAAAAGTGCCCCATGTAGTTGTCACATCAAACATGCTTCCCTCCTTCATCATGCTTTTTCATGACAACATATTGTTCTTTTGACTGTCCTTCCTCTTCTCTCTCCATACTTCCTTATCACCAGCTCAAATAATTCCTCCTCTCTCAAGTCTTCTCAGATCCTCTGTGTTCCTCCAGAACTTGGCTCTCAGATGTCTTACATTGCTGTTACTTTCTTAGTGTGTCCCTATTAGATCTGAGGTGCCTCAAGGCTGGGAAAATTATTTGTTGAATGAATAAATGATTGATGAGGGCCAAATAGGAAAGACCTTGAATGTGATGGTGTTATGAACAACAACATTCCCAAATCATAGAATGTTTTGAAACAAACAATGTGATCGGTCCTGTTTTTAACAAAACTTAAGTGGAGTTTGTTGTATGGAGATAGAAAGGAAGGGTGAGATCCTGGAAGCAGGGAGACAAATATAAAATAAGCACTGATTAAAATGCCAGGTGCCGGGCTTCCCTGGTGGCGCAGTGGTTGAGAGTCCGCCTGCCCATGCAGGGGACACGGGTTTGTGTCCCGGTCTGGGAGGATCCCACATGCCGCGGAGCGGCTAGGCCCGTGGGCCATGGCCGCTGGGCCTGCGCGTCTGGAGCCTGTGCTCCGCAACGGGAGAGGCCACAACAGTGAGAGGCCCGCGTACCGAAAAAAAAAAAAAAAAAAAAAAAAAAAAATGCCAGATGCTAAAAAGAGGACCCACTAAATCTGAAAATATACATAACTTATGAGCCAGCAATTCCACTCCCAGGTATGTTCCCAACAGAAATCTGTTATATATGTTCACCAAAAGAAAAGTTTAACAATGCCCTTAGCAGCATCATTAAAAATATCGCCAAACTGGAAGCAGCCCAGATATCTATCAATAGTAGAAATAGTTGATTTTAAAACTGTGGTATATTCATTCAATAGGATGCTATATACAGTGAGAACAAACAACTATTATTACATGTAAAAATATTTTCGCAGCTCACAAACATAATTTTTAGAGGAAGAAGCCAGGCCCAATAGAATATATATTGTAAGATTCCCATTTACTTAAAGTTCAAAAATAGACAAATCTGTGGAGTTAGAAGTCAGGGTAGGTGTCGACCTTGGCTGGGTGGTGACTAGAAGGGCACATAAGAGGGACCTCTGGGTTCTGGTGACACACATGTTCAGTTTGTGCAATTCATTGAGAAGTACTCTCTTAACCTGTGCATTTTCTGTATATATACATATGTCATACATCAATGAAAAGTTTATATTTTAAAAAATGGGAAGAAAATAAAAGCAATTACCAAAAAATAATTTTTTAAAATTAAAAAGTCTTGTTCCAGAAAGAAATAAACAGCATACTAATGAAAAATAGCAGAGAAACTAATGATGAATGTAAGATCCTGAGCTGCTTTTCTCAGTTTTCATTTGGCTTAGTTGTCTTGGGATTTATTATCGACCATGGTTTAGCTGCAAAAGTAATAACTACTAACAATGGCATTTTGTTTTACAACATTTGAACCATATAGAGTCATTATTCTATTTCATCTTTAGAACATCTCTCTGAGGGTTCACTATCATCCCCATTATCCAGATGAGGAAGCTGAGGCCCAGAGAGATTCCTTAATTTGCCCCAAGTCACAGGACTAGTAAGTGACTGAACTGAAACCATGTCCTCTAAGTCCCGTCCACGACTCAGGGCCACATGGGATTGGCGGTTGTACTTGAACTTCGAGTCTCCAGGAGCAGAGAGGAGCAGAAGGAAGCTGGCACTAAGGGAGGGAAGAATGGTGAGCCATCTACATGGTTTAACCACAATGGAAGCTTTGTGACTCATTATGTCAAGCCAACAAACAAGTAAAGCAAAACTTTTTTGGCATGTGAGTTAAATCCATTGTTCTTTTCTGCTTAAATAATTAGGGGCTTAAGTACAAATGAAAGGACCTCAAGTTAATAGAAAGAGAATGCCATTGACTCGATTGAGTTGTAATTGAAAATGTTTTTGGCCGCTTCCAGTTAGCTTTCAGCAAACAAACTTTCCATGCGTGGTCATGGAATCACCTAAGCATGTTTTCAGTTGGACAGGACCACAGGGGGTTTCTGGTTCGACATTCCATCCAATGTAGAAATGCTTCTGCAGCATTAGCGATAATCATGATCTGATAATATGTGCACTGAGAGTTTGCAATGGACCAGGGGCTCATTACAGCTGTCTGAGTTGCTGTTGTTAATATCCTTATTTTACAGATGAACAAATAGACTTCAAGAGGTTAAGCGATTTGCCCTAAAACACACAGGTAATTATAGCAAAACAGATTCAGACACAGGTCTTTCTGACTCCAAACTTGAAGGGTTTTGTTGTTGTGCTTACTTTACTGTTTCCGTCTTGGCCTTGAATTCCTGTAGTGATGGGTGCATCTTCATGATACGTCATCCATGAGACACTTCAGGCTAGGAATGGAAAACCCTACTAGGAAGCTCTTATATTTAGCTGGAATCTTCTTTCTTTATGCAGGAAGGAAAAACTGAAAATGATGTAATAGGATAAGAGCATAAATTAGCCGATTTATAAAAACCCTTTGAGTTATAGCCTATTTATAAAAACTTTCATCTATGGGGCCTAGTTTTGCTCTCAAGGTAATAATACCACTTAAGATTCCTTCTTTTGGGTGACAGTTACCACTACAGAATTTTTTTTTTTTTGGCTTCGCAGCACGGTTTGTGGGATCTTAGTTCTCTGACCAGGGATCAAACCTGAGCCCTCGGCAGTGAAAGTGCGGAGTCCTAACTACTGGACCGCCAGGGGATTCCCTCTCCAGAAGTTTTAAGTGAGGGGTTACATTAGTCTGTAGTTACCAGAATGATGCAAGGGCTCCAGTTATCTCTTGATGTACAATAAACTACCCCATTAGTAGGTCAAGCAACCACCAATGAATACCTGTCATCTCTCATGATTCGGGCAGGGCTAAGCGGGGAGATTCTTCATGTTAATACATGCATCAACAAGGACCTGTTGGTGATAATCAACTTGTGGCTAGTCTGGTCCAAGGATCCAATATGGCTTCACGCACATGCCTGGCACTCAAGCCTCAAACCTCTATTTCATAAGGTCTCTCCTACAGGGTAGTTGAACTTCTTCCATGTCAGCCAAGCACTCCAAGGGTGAGTGTACCCAGAGAGGACATCAAAACTGCCAGTCTTTTCAGGCCTGGGGCTGGAAGCTGGCACAGTGTCACTTTCAGGTCAAAGTAGGCACAGTGCCCACCTAAGTTCAAGTGGAGGGAAATAAACTCCACCTTTCAATGGGAGGAGTGTGTCAAACACTTTGCAGCAATTTTTTAAAAAATTAATTAATTTTTGGCTGTGTTGGGTCTTTGTTGCTGCGCATGGGCTTTCTCTAGTTGTGGCGAGCAGGGGCTACTCTTCTTTGAGGTGCGTGGGCTTCTCCTTGTGGTGGCTTCTCTTGTTGTGGGGCACAGGCTCTAGGCACGCGGGCTCAGTAGTTGTGGCGCACGGGCTTAGTTGCGTCACAGCATGTGGGATCTTCCCAGACCGGGGCTCGAACCCGTATCCCCTGCATTGGCAGGCAGATTCTTAACCACTGCGCCACCAGGGAAGCCCAACTTTGCAGCAGTTTTTAATCTGCCATACTAAGGATCAGCATAACTCAATCCCCATTTTTCTGGGTTGGAGGTGGTACTACCTATTTGGGTTTGAAAGTCCTGCTCAATTTATTATTTTCTCTATTTTGGGGTATTTGAACTTTAGGAACTTCTTTTCCTAATAATTATTTTATAGAATACAATCTTTATCAGTTCTAATTATTTGCTGAAGTTAAAGATGATAAGCTCATTGGTATTATAGTCCTCTAAGGACAGATTCTACATCTGACAGACAAAAGACTTGCTGATATATATATATATATATATATATGATACATTTACAGTTTAAACACATATGAGTAGAGAACAGAAGGATGCTGGAGATTGGGTAGAAAAAGAATATAAAAAACCCTACATCAAAGAGTTTTTATAAATAGCTTTATTTATACTCATACTATTACATCATTTTCAGTTTTTCATTCCTGCAGAGCATTTGTGGTGTTTGTGATGTTTTGATTCTTTAAAACAGCATTTTAAAGTTCTGTAATTTTGGTCAATGATATTTCTTTTTGATTTTGTTTTCCACTAGAAATTGAGGCAAAATTCAATAGTTATTTCGCTACTTATATTAGTAGAAAGAATTAATTAAAATTATTTCTAATCTTTTGATCCCTGTCACACTACTCTGCTATGCAATAATACACTAAAGAATTTTCAGAAAGCAACTGTTGGGGACCTAGCCTAGCTCCCTGCCTTAAAAATGTGCCATTTTGTGGAGTTATGCTAGCAGCTGGTGTACTAAATTGACCAAAAGGTGCTGTTTTCGAAAACATAAAATGCTTTAGGCAGAAATAAAATCAAGACGCTTTGGTTGAGATGTGAATTCATTGTTGCCAGGTGCCTAGTTCTTTGTGCTTGAGATCCTGAGGAAAATCTTATAGTGATTCAAAAGCTGAAATAGGTTTTTATGGGCAAATATTTGTTTGTTTAATTTATTTTTTACCCATATAGTCATTACTGCAAAAATAGAAATGAACTTGAGCACACTCATTTTATGTGCCTTTGCTTTCACTTCTATTGAAATATTTCAGACCTCCTGAAAAGTACAAGGAATGGTATTTTTCCAAAGACCCCTGTGTCCCTGAGCCAACATAGGGAATAAAACATTAGAAAATTGAAGCCCCTTGCAAACTGCATCCCACCCCCAACCCCCTTCCTCCCTTCACAGGAGGGGTCTCTACCCAAAATGCAGGTTTTATCATTCCCTGGCACGTCTTCTTGCCTTTACTACCTATGGTATGAACCCATAATTAACATGTAGGCTTACTTAAGGGTTGGGAAAAAAATCAAAAGAAGATCTGTTTTTGAAAATCGTATGAAGTTCGAATTTCGGTGTCCATAAATAAAGTTGTATTGGCATACAGTATAAAAACATATTGTCTCTGGTTGCTTTTGTGCAATGTGGCAGACTTGAGTAGCTAGAACTGAAACAGTGTGGCCTGCAATGCCTGAAATATTTACTATTTGATCCTTGCAAAAAATGTTTGCCGAACCCTTGTCCAGCATTCACACACACATGAACACACAGTAAGTAATCTGGTTAGAGAAAGGTTGGTGTATAGGTCTATGTGCCTTGGCCGGGAGCAGGCTGAAGTGGACAAAAGGCTTTTTTTGTTTAAATAACCCAGAAATTCTCCTTTTCTTTTGTCTCTTGACGAGAGCAATGATTGATTTTTCCCCTCCCAACCCCCATCCCCTGAATGATTATATTTTGTTCCTCTGCTCTAAGCTTCTTTTCCACTTGCACTTGCTTTTCCCACCCCCATGCCTACAAAACCAGCAAATTCCATTTGTCCTGTGACAGAAAGAACAGCTCCAAGGATAGTCACCTCCCCCCTCCTGAAGGTTCTCAGCCTAGCAAAGCGCTTTGCTGGCGTCTCTGATTTGACACATTGAGTTCCCTTGGACTTCCCTTGTCTTCTTTCTCTTAGAATTCCAGCTTATTGTACACCACGAGATTACGTCCACACCAGCTACAGAGACAGGCGAAGGTCAGCAAAGAGTAATTGAGCATATGACCTTTTAAACATAAACTATACAAAGAGTTGATGAGGAAATTTCAATTTCTTTTGCATAAAAAAATGATACCTCTCCCTTGTTTCTTTAATGATGGATCTTCTCCTTTCCCAAGCCAGAATTATGCAGATATTTGTTCCAACTGATGGTTTCCTCTTCCAGTAATAGCTGAATAATGGATGGTGCCGTGCACTCAAGGGGAGCCTGATGGTGAGCTTCATGGACTTTGAAGTCAGGCAGCCTGCCTGTTATTGGGGATACCTTGGAGTTCTCTTAGGATAGAAGAGGGGAATATGGTGTCTTTCACAAAAGACAGAATACAAAGAGTAATGATACCCAGGCTTCAATCTGAAGGAGCTTTTAAGTAAGTGAAATAAAAAGTGAACAATAGAAAATGATAAATACTACAGGGTAAACAAGCAAAGCGAGTGTGATAAAGGCTGTAAGAGAGGAACGTACAGAGAAGTTATTGGATTGGAAAGGAAAGAGATGATTTCCTTCTGGGGACAATCTGAAGGGCTTCTTGAAGGACGTGGCAGGGAAAAACAACAAAGAAGATTTGGATCAGTGGAATTTAGAGCAAGAATTTTCTAGGCCATGGGATGCATGAGCAAAGGCACTGAGGCCTAGAGAGAGTAGGTTACAAACAGATAGCAGGTCAATCTGACCTTGTATGAAGGGAACTAGGGAGATGAGAAGGGAAATGAGGAGTAACGTCTTCTGGTGAGGCAAGAACTTGAATGCCAGGCAGAGGAATTTTGTAGCTATGACAGTTTATATACTCCAACCAGTAATAGGTGTACCCATGTGATGATTGCTTTTGAGGCAGAGCTCTGGCCTCAGT